>NC_046286.1:48598992-49959825 GCF_004115265.2 Rhinolophus ferrumequinum | reverse complement strand
TCAGAATGGCACATAATTGCACTAAATAGTTGTTGAGTGAATGTATCACTATGAAATTTAGATATGTGCAATAGTGGTTAATAGGAAAATAAAATATCACAACCTATTTATAGATGTCATAATTGTAATAAAAAGGAATTCATTCCAAAAACATCCAGGATGTTTTTGGAAAAAAAAAAAAAAGTAAGCAAAATAATTGGAGTATGTAGTTACCTTAATAAGTAACATAGAAATAAATACACAAAATGTTAAATTATACTAATAGGGTTATTCTTAATTTATACAGATTTATAAGTACTAAGGTCTTTCCAACTAAACAATTACGTAAGCATAAAGGTATACAATACTATACAGACATGTAGTATATATTTTTGTTTATATATGTTTTGTAAATTAAAAAATATAATCATAAAACTTTTTGCCATATGTATGTCTTCTCATTTTAAGGTAAAATAAGGTACGCAATGACTCCATAGTTCTTAGGTTGTTTTCCTAGAAAAATTACTTTTCATTCTCTATGTCTCTTTTTTGTATTGAAGTGATTGGCATCTTAGAAACCATGCAATTTTACCTTAATGAATATGTGTTTAGTACTTCTAATTAAAGACAATGGCTAACACTGAAATGTGAGGCAGATTCTATGACAGACATATTAAAGCATCCTTAAAGTAACTCATACTGAGACTAAAACAAACTAAACTCAGAAAACATTTTTCTGGCCTTGATACAAAGTTACCATTTGAATGAATAACTTATTATTTGATATTCTCAAAGGAAAACTATAGCATTTTCAATGTTGAATTGTAGTAGAAAAGACAAAAAAAAATGTCAGGCATGATATGTAACTTTGACATGGAAGATATTAAATTAGACACAACTGTTATGTTGATAATTCACTCATGGTTTGTACTTGATATTTATTGAATGCGTGAATAAATGAGTTGGAAAGAAAAGGTCTGTAGCCTTTTGCCTTGTGAGTAGTCTAAATGATATCCTGGACTGAATTTTTGTGAAATAACTCAAGGAGCTAAACAAATAGTATAAAAAATGTTTCTTTCAAATGACAAATTTCAGACTTTTCTTTAAGAATTTCATAAAATCATCAAAGGCAATCTATTTATTATGATATCAACCTAATGGCCTATTTTTATCTATTGTTTATATAACCTCTTCTCTGTTCTTAATAGACAGTTTTATATAAATTCTTCTCATACTTCAAGAACTTAAGTAATGCTTTCTTATAAAATTTTTTGAACAGGTAACTTTTCAAAACATCAGTTTTCCTTTCCTATTGTTTTTGTTTTTCCCTCATTGCTCTCTAATTCATCAACATTTTTCCTACACTTAGGTATGCAATCTGAATAAGTTATCAATGAGATCAGATATTACAAAGACTCACGTATTCAAATGTTATATTTCCTTTCTGAAACATAACAAGTTTGATTTCTGTTATCAGTCCAGTTCATTTTTAGCCTAACTTGGTTTCAAGTTCCATTTGACCATTAAGTATTTCAACAATTATGTTTTGTTATATTCCTCCAATTGTCTCAAATTGAATTTATTTCTACTTTTTTACAAACCAGGCAGTGAAACTGATAATTTTGAACACCCCTAGATGCTATCTTCAGCTTCACGGTGTATCATCACCACCATCCCACATCTGCATAACACCATCCTGCAGAAATCTGCCACTCCATATGCTGTACCAAGCAGGGAGATTACAATGGGCTTCAATTTTGGATCTCAGTCAGAGATTCCCTGGAGGCGTTTCACAGGAAAATATATTTCTCAAGCCAACATTTAAATCTTTGCCTAGACCTACCCCCACTTCAAAGAGAAATATAATGAGAATGAAAGCACAAACCCCCAAATTCAATTGCCACATTTTTTTTTTTTTTCTTTTGAGGAGTTTGTCCTGTTCTCCTTGTGATTCCTTTCTGTTGGTACTGGCAGTTGCCAGATGGGCTTTATTTTTTAAATTTAAATTCTTCATTTTGTGGCAGTGTTGCCCATTGCATCACAGTGAATGCCAGCTCGTATTCTTTTAAAACACACATGCTTGGCACATCCCTAAATTGCTTAAGAATCAGAGACTAGAAACTTACATAAGGAAAAGGGAAAAGTATACATTTCTATCACTCTAATACTGAGAGTAACTGTAGCATAAAATTGTTATTAAAGGAAATCTTTGAAGCTATGTGTTTCATTTACAACCAGTGGATAAATACTGCTCACAATATGCCCACAAATAGTGAAATCTAGGGGAAGGTAAGCTGTTAAAGAGATTGAACAGTGCAGTGAACAAAGATACCTCAGAAAGCAAAGTTGATAAATCCCAGTGCCCATACTTCTACCTTACTAACACATGCCCAATGGGTAGAAACTGGGAGGGATGAGAGAACTGAAATTTAGAAAGGCATTTAATAATTGCGAAAAAATATTTAACTTTCAAATATAAGCAAAAAACCCATTGTTTCAAAATGGTTTTTTCCTATATGAGTTTATTGAGATACTAGCATTTATTAAAAATGAATAGAATATTGTTTGGTGTATATAATTTTCAATAATGTCCCTTAAATCAAGTTTGGCAGGTCAATTAATTTAAATATTAAAACTATATATGAAAGTGTCTTTTGATAACCAAAGACCAGTTCCTTTGTGTGTGCAAATTATTATTTGCGTCTCAGACAGAATCCATGCTGAATAAATTGGCTTCTCATTATATCCTCCTGGTACTGAAAATTATTTATCATTTCAATCTAGTTAGTCCAGTAGTCAAGAGTATAAAGTATACCTCAATTCTGCCTCTCGTTTTCATTTAAAATACAGGCATATGACAATTTCAACATTTCAGAATATATTTCACAAGGAAAGGAGAATCATTGGCCTCTAAGCAATAAGAAATCACTATAAAATCTATATGTTAATGTGTGTGTATTCCTTAGCAATTACTTTCACCTTTGTCTTCACCTACTCCTTCTCTAAATTCTCACTTCCTAGAGATATACTTTTCTCCTTTTAAAACTCAAATGCTTCTCTGACTCACAGAGACAAAATTAGTTGATCTCTCCTCTGCTTTGCTATTTCATTTCTAGTCTACCTCTTACCTTCATTATGAGTTTTTAAATTACACTAAAGTGTAAGTATTAATGAGAAGAGTCAAAATGTATTTATCTTTTTGAACAAAATTGTTTACTGCATAGTAAAAACTCAATAATAGTGATTAGTTCTCACTTTGAGATCATTCATCCCTGCTTTCACTTGAATTATATTAAACACACCAGAGGAATAATATGTGAGACATTAGAGAAGAGCCAGGGACCGGGGACTGATAAATTATTAAGCAAGGGCCCAATAATGATGATGGTGATAATAATAATAACAATAATAATAATAATAATAATAATAATAATACTAATAGACAGTCTTAAATGTGAGACAGAAGAATTTCAAAAGCAAAAATTGAATGAAAAATAAGTTATATGTTATTATTGTAGAATACAATCACTAAAGTTCAGAATTACTACCCAAGTCATCAAGAATATTAATGTAAAGAAGTGAGCAACAAAGAGAAAAAAAGGATAGACATTTGCCTGCTTTATTGTTTCACTGTTATATATGACAAGAGGGTGAAGCACTGAAACGTCCGCATTATTTTAATACTGTGGTGCTGGAATGTTTGAGTGAGAAATCTGACATCATAAATAGTAATTTTACATAAGAAAGTTTGTCGTACAATGTGTGAATCATTTGTAAGGATGTACGATATTTTTGCCAAAGACTAATTCTGTAAGTAGGCTATTCTTTTTAATTTTTATAATGAAATGACAAAACAGTAAAAGAAATATTATTCCTGGAATTGTTGTACATAGACGAAACAAGTGTTAAAGTCCTTGTTTAAATGTTTCTACAAGACTTTGTTGTTCTCTTCTGTCCATCTTTGTAGTTACCAGCTTATGGGGCTATTCAGATAACAGAAGAAGAAGCCTGACAGGATACGTTGAATGACAGGGCAACTTGAAACATCTAGCTGATTACTGAGGAGGACAATTAGATAAGAATGAAAAAACATGGTGGTAGTATAAACTGAGAAAGTCTCCTTAGGATTTGCAGAATAAGGCAGCAAATGATTCTCTTTGCAATTCAATTGTCCATTCTTCAGATTTTTCAAAACCAAGAGAAAGACTGCAGAGTTGAAGATGGTGTTGCAACACAATTTAGAGAATATTGACATGTCATTGCCTCACTTTATGCAAATTTGTTCCAGATAAGCCCACTCATCACATACTGCCACAGGAATAATGAAGTTTGCAACTGAAAGAGCAGAGCAGAAATTCTTAGCTACACATAAATGTTTTGTGAGATTTTTATTAATATTTTACAACTTAATAGTATATTGATCCTTAATAGTTTCCTTGGTTCAGAGATCATTCTTATAACAATGAAATAAAAAGATAAAACTCCTTTCACCATTTGCCCTTATAACCCTTGCTTGCATTTTCCTCAAACTCTAATTACTTTGTAGTTAATAAAGAAGGAGATCTTTTTAAAACTTTTGCTTGTGGCTCAAGTTTGAACTCACACTGATGATCAGATTACTTAATATGAAAAGGGAAACCCTTTATGCTCCACAAACAGCAGTTCTATAATTATTTCATTGAATTGGTGACTGACAAAAATCTTTTTCTTTGAGGAAGAAATGAAAGAAAATTGACTTGAATTTTGAATAGCAAGAGAAGTTAAGTGCACATAAAATAAATATCTTTTTTAAGTGGAAGGACCACTAAACATTGATCATTACACACCTGTGAAAGAATGAGAAATTATGCTGTCTTTTTAAATTAATAATTTGAGTAAAATGTATTAGAATCACATATGGTTTGCTTTTGAAAATAACTTTTGCAAGAGGAAGACTTTCAGATTTCTTCCTAAATTAATAATGGGATGAGCATCTTTATATATCAGTTAATGTATCATAAGTAGAACTATCAGGTCAGAGTCCACAGTAAATGAACACAAATTTGTAGAAAAACTTAACCTCCAATAGGTAACACAGCTATTATCTTTAATTAATTAATGTCATTATTTATAACTAAGCATTGATAAATGCAGTTTTCTCAAACAGTATGCATCCTCAATTTTACATAACAAGATACCCCACAGAAAACACAAAAGAAAACCTTAGGATGACATAGAAAGTCCTTTGCTCTATTGAGTAAAGTGGTGGAGAGAGAAATGCAACTACTTGGAGTTGATAGGATATAAGATAAGAAGAGTGAACTTAAATATAGCTGACATTCAATTATCCTGGGCTTCTCCCTTTACTTTATATATAAACCAGGTATTTTGCATTCTCAAAAACTTATGTTTCAGTGATTCATTTACTCAGTTTCTCATTAAGTACATATGAAACATTATTTTTGGGGTCAACCAAAAAAATTTTTTTTTCCTGGAGATTGAATATTGAAATTTTTAAAAAAATGTATTGGGGTGACAATTGTTAGTAAAATTACATAGATTTCAGGTGTACAATTCTGTATCACATCATCTATAAATCCCGTTGTGTGTTCACCACCCAGAGTCAGTTCTCCTTCCATCACCATATAGTCTAGGTTAAATCAGAGCACTTTTATTTTATTTTGTTTAATTTTTTTTTTCAGTTACAGTTGACACTCAGTATGATTTTATATTAGTTTCATATGTACAGCATAGTGGTTAGACATGTATATAATTGATGCGGTGACTGCCTCGATTAGTCCAGTACACCTCTGGCACTGCACATAGTTGTCGCAACATTATTAACTACATTCTCTATGCTGTACTTCACATCCCAAATCAGAATACTTTTAAATGACACTAATTTTACTCCATTGAGTAAAGATATGAGAATCATGTATGAATCATGAGTCATATCAGGCGATTCAATGAAACATCTATTTAAGGATTACTTCAATATTTATATGTTTTTGTTTTTTTCCCTAGGAATGGATTTTTTTCTGGCAGAGAATGGGAAGGTGAAAAAAAAGTGGAAGTTTGCACAACCATTCTTATTCTTAATTTTCTCTGTGACCTGCTCATCTCTCACTCTACTTCTGAATAGTATCGGTTATTCTTTTATTAATGAAGCTCTCTATATTACCTCTTGGAACACTGTGTCCTGAACAGCCTGTATTGTCAAATCTGTATACAACCCTTTCCCCCTCCAGAAAACTAAGAGCGCCTTGAGGGCAATACTCATAGCTTATGTTCATTTGCATTCCCACAGCAAATACGATTAAAAGCATAATAGTACTTTTTAAAATGAATTACTAATGTTTTGAATGAATCGAACAATGTGATTAATATCTCATCTTTCCCAGGCAACACAAATAGAGGTTTTAAAATTCCAATTACTTGAAGTGACTCTTTAATGATTGAATCAAGGCCAAGACTTATATGTATCACAATAGAACACTGGAAAGAAGTTTTTCAGCCAGAATTGGACCCAATTTCTCCTAAATCAAATTACCTAGATATCAATCTCTATCTATTTATCTATAGTCCTTGCATTTTCTCTAGTAATCAAGCAATAAGAGATAGCTGATTATAAGCTGAAGTGTCAGGATAGAGGCACAGGAGTAGACACTATTTAATTTTATATTGTGTGTGTCTGTGTGTGTGTGTGTGTGTGTTGAACAACAGGTAAAGGATTTCAGGTTGATACTATAAAGGGATTTTTAAAAAGGTAAATTATGAAATATTTAAAAATTATCTGCTAACAGAATGAATTTAAAACCTCTAAAATGTGGTCAATAAATATTGTATGTCACATCTGTTATTCTAAAATAAACGTAAGTAAAGTTATAGCAGCAACTATTTAAAATTTAACAGAAAATTGAGTTAAATTCTCTACTGATAGTTCACAATATATACATTGGGATTATTTAAAAAGAGAAAGAGAGAGAGAGAGAGAGAGAGAGAGAGAGAGAGAGAGAGAGAGAGAGAGAGAGAGAATAAATGTCTCAACTCCCTTACCATGTTTATGTGGCATGGGAGGAATGGTTATAAGCCTCTCTGTTATGTGTATTTTAGATTTGTGAATAATATCCTCCCAAGGTATATGATGAGTAGCTGCTGGAAGGCTGTGGCCTTATGAGACAAGTCAGTGGTATTTTAGTTGTGGTGACTCAGCTGTCTGTATTCTAAGTTTTCAGATTTGTGGTCATCTTGAGTTTAAGTGTAACATTTCAACCATTTTATAGGAAAAAACACCCAAATCAGTCTTTCAGGGATATTTGCATCAGGTTTGTGCCAACTGAAAAGTCAAGCAGTTGAGGGTTGAGAGAAGTGAAGATTACACCATTTTCTCTCATTTCATCTATACAAAATGATTATCAGTTTCCATATGAAATATATCATTGACGCTAAAAAGTTTCACACATATATATAGTTATATATATATATAACCATATATATATATATATATATATGACTTCAAGTTATATTACCAAACCTTAATTTCCCAGACTACAGGCTATCATTTTTTTTTTTTTAATACCTTGACAACAGGAGTCCTCACAGGAAGTCTGCTTCCCACCTGTCTGCTGGAAATTCACGCAGTCCTCTTTCACTCTTTCACTTCTTCCCTCCTAGCCTTCGTTTCCTTCCTTCTCTTTTTCCCTCCCTCCCTTCCTTCCTCTGACATTGACTGTTGCTGATGATCTCCAAAGAATCCTTCTCAATTTGAATTGCTGTCACCTCTTGTGGATTGCTGCCCCAGACATCACTTTGGGTTACCTGTTACAGTTTCATGTCTGCTTTTTCCTGCTACTGTAGGTGTTATTGGTTTACTTTTCTCTAAATAGAACAAAGTAGAATAAACTTTTCTGAAACCTGAATGAAAATGAAAACTTTATAGTAGAGTAAAGAAATAAAAAAAAAAAAAAAAAGAAAGGATAATACAACTGAGAGTTCAGCAGTGTGACCTGTATCTGCCATGTCTCTCTTTGACTCCTTGGCCGGTTAATATTTTCAAAGATCTTATACTCATAGTGTATACAGGGGCTTATTCTCAGGCCCACTTTATTTTTATTCAAGGCCCACTGCTGCAGCCAGATGAGTACCAAAACATCACTTGCATTAATCTTTATAGATATTGAACTATATCCCCAATGTAGACAAACATTTAATTTTTAGATTAAAGTGCATGCATTGGATTAATTCACTGGTAAAGATTCTGAGAGTAGTGCACTTGCATTACATTTGTATGGCATTACTCCCACACACACACACACACACAACTACCTGCCATCCCAGAACTAGGACAAAGGACACATTTCTGAACACAAATTTTATCTAAGTTTATAAAGACTCCTTATGACCTTATCATGCCCGTTCTGCAGTCAACTAATTTAGATCCCATTCTCATAATAGGAAGAATATCATAGTTCTCTTCCTGCAAGAAACATCCCTCTTACATACAGAAAGCGTGTATACAATTTAAAAATAACGCATACTTAGCATTTAAAGTCATATATTATTATAGTATTGTTTGTTGCCTGTTGCCTACTTCATTTTAAGATAAAAAATACACACACATGTACTATATGGTAAATACTGAATGCTATGATTCATTCACTTTTCCCACAATTTGTAATTAAAATAATCAATGTATTTAGACAAAAGGCAAGATGTTCACATCACTTTCTTTGGTAAATGGGGATTCATTTTGTTTGAATTTGTGGTTGAACTTCTAATTATGTTGTTTTGGGGACTCGGGGGATTTTACAATTACCTTTTCAAATGAAAATTGATCAAGGTTGAATATCAAAGTAACTAGAGAAAATCTTTTAAATACATTTTGTTTCAGAAACTTCAAAAGTATACTCTAGTAGGTGCTATTTCTAGTTAGAATAGTGTCCATCTCTTAGTATTTTGTAATATACAGCTGCATGAGCAATAATTGAACTAAAAGCTGTAGGCTTCTATTAGGAATATCAGCTGATAAACATTTTTTGTAAAATCTAAATGGAACCCTGAACCTGGATGTAAATCATTTATTAATTCTACAAGTTCTATATTTACTTATGTTATTTTTTTACCTCTAAATTTTATGTTTGGTTTGTTTTCCTTTGCGGTGTTTTTTGTTTGTTAGTTTACTGTAGGAGCTAAAGATATATTTATTAATGACAGATATTTGTAACAACTGGTATTTAGAGCAAACATATATAAACATTTATGTATCATTGCTGATTGAAAATTTTCAAAGTAAAATGGAATTGTAAATTAAATAACTTCGTAATGCTACTTGTTTGCATTCTGTATTATAACTAACTGTGATTTTTTTTTTCCTTCCTCTGAGATGGCCTATGGGTAATGTTTCCAGGTGGGAATTCCTGCCTGTTCTCAGGAATTTCTTTTGCTTTCCCATTCACGAATCCCGAGAAAAGTTGGTTGGGAAATTGGGAAAATCGGCTCCTTGAACCCAGGTGGTTGGTAGTATTGGCTGTCACTTTGTGGAAACGATTCATCATGCAGAACAGAAAACAGTTTATATCTTGGGATTTGGGGATGGGAAAGCAAAAAACATTCCTGAGAATGGCGGGAATTCCCACCTGGGAATCCTACCTATGGGATATGAATGTATCATATTCCATGGTTTGAAGAGGGTTTGCATCTCAATGTGTCTAAATAGTAAATTATGAACATTATTTATTAAAATCAAATGTTTCTTTCATGCATGTATGAGGCAATCAGCATTAGTTATGCAATCATGCCCATAAGCAATCAGAAACATGACTATTAGTATTATATTCAAACTGGAAACAAAAAAAAATAATAATTGAATTAGTGAAATGTGCTTTGATAGTCAAGGGATAAGTTAATCATTCAGTGGTAGACCCACAAGTTGATGCTTTTTCATACTTTTCTAAAAATCATATACTTTTCTACTAAAATCATATTTTCTAAAATCAGATTTTTCTATAAACCATAACATATCAATATTTTTAGCCATAATAGCTGTGGAAAATCTATATAGTCATGAATGAGCATATTTCTTATTTCTATAAACGTACCTTGTAAATTTTGTAAGAGAATTCTATTTGGGAAACCTGAATTGAACAGGTCTTTCACTTTGCTTTGTAAACAATATCTAATCTGGATTATTTTAAAGTTTTTCAGTTTGTGGAAAAACAAAAACAAACAAACAAACAAAAAAAAACAATACAAAACCCCCAACATTTAGCCTTATACTAATGGTCACTTTATTAGAAACAGTCATATGATGCTTGCTAACTAACTTGTCTAAATAGTTCAGCTGTGACTTGTTACATGACAGTTATGCAGCCCTACATAGAGGAACTGTATCTGGCCAAGTTATGGGAGAAATGATATTGTAATCACACCTGATACTGCACATGTGAAAACAGCCTTAGGCTGTTCTCCTAAATACATCCTGTTAACACTGGTATATTGGTATTACATGAGATATTGGCACTCTTCTGAAAGGAAAAAAAAAATCCACAGAGTTTTACCCATTAAAATCCAATTATGGAAATTACACAAGTTATTTGTACCCAGGGCTAGCCTCAGGCAAAATCCTAAAGTTGGCTTTTGTTCTAGGTCTTGTGCAGGGTTTTGCACTTAGTATCTGTGGAACCATTACATGCAAGGTACAAAATGAAAAGGGCTTAAGGTGTTACTTCTCCTAAAAATCCCAGGGCTTTTATAAAAGACTCAAAAAGCAAAACCCTTTATAACTTTTTGTGTATCTCAGTGAATGGTATCACACTACCCATTCATTTGCCCGAGACATCAAAAGGACATTATTGATGTCTCTCCTTCTTAACCATCATATGCAATTGTTTCTCAAGTCCTCCTGCTTCTCCATCCAGAGGATGCCTTGCATTTCTCCTTATCAATTTCACTCTTACTGCCAGTACTTTATTTCAAGTGTTCGTAGCATCCTATGGGACTACTGGAATAGCTACCTCTGCCTCATCTCTGCCTTACCTCCACCTGTAACCTTCCTTTATTCCATTCCATCTTCTATAGTTCCTCCAAAGTTGTCTCTCTAAAACACAAATATGGCTTTATTTTTTTCCATTTAATTTCAGCCAGTAGCTTCTTACACTTTCTCAAAAGTTCTTTGATTATTAAGTCTAATTTTTCTTTTATATAGACCACTCAGCTCTACAGAAAAAGTAGGAGTAACCACATACAATGCACTTTTCCATGTCTTATTTACCTTTGTTGTTTGTTTGTTTGCTTGTGTTTTATGGTATTTCCTGTCCCGCCTTTCCTTCTTGTCAGTCTGAATTGTAGCAATTCAAATATAGCATCATCTGTAGATTCTGTGTGACTGAGTACATATTAGTCTTTGGATCACCATAACACGTTGAATGAATGAAGAAAGGATGAGCTGAAACTTAAAGAAAGAATTTTGAACACTGAACAGGCAATCGGAACCTCTCTAAATCCTACCTTGGCATTGACCGAGGGCTGCAACATTACAGTGAATGATGACGCAATTAAGGGTAGTAAATTTTGAAAAGGAAAATAAAAAGCAAATGTATACAGACCACATATAAACACACTTCTAAATGACTAAATCATTGAAAAGTGCCCTTGTGTTTCTACTGCAGGTGCTTTGAGTTTGTGTTGCATGGGGGTGGCTTAGCAGTTTAATGAACTGTGAGTTTACTGGTTTTCAACATGGGTGGGTTTACATATTCTCTTCCTGGTGCTCAATTGTATCCTTTCCCCTTCTCCTGTCAGACAGGGATATGGCAACATGAGAGAGACTGACACAGATAAAGGATAGAGAGATTTGGAAATAAGTGTGCCATAAAATCAATAGGAAATCATAGGAAATGAAGGAGAACTTTAAATATCCACTATCATAGATCATGACTACAAAAACATGAACAGTTATCAAGTAATTTAACTAAAGTTGTTTTTGTTTATTCAGTTCCATGATTCAGTATCCTTCACTCTGATAATGTGGTTATTTCTTACGCCAATTTACTTTCATGATTCAGATTCATGAATACATCCATGATACTTTCTTTCCACAATGTTTTATTTGCTTTTACTAAAAAGATGTCATTTAGGTGGTTTTGAATCAAGAAAATTTAGAAGCACTAACATGAATGGTAATTTTCCCTACTGCTATGAGACGAATTATTCATTCACTCCTGTACACTTTACTCTCACATGCATTTGGATACTTATAATGTCAAATATGATTAGGTATATAGAGGCCCTCCTCTTTCTTCTGGGATAACTCATCTATCTTCCTACCTTGAATTTTGCCTAGCATAAGTAGAGAAACGGTGCCTGACATAAGTAGAGAACATTTCTAGCATGCAAGACTTGGCAAGAGAACATATAAAGGGAGAAGAATTAGGGAAGAGGAAATCCTTAGAAAAAACACTGTTTTAGACTACCTCCAGTTCTTTTCATCATATTCTTGTTCTACCACTGTCTTTCCAGTACATTCTTAACAACTAGCGTGATCTTTGTAACTGCTATAAGATTAACTGCTATTTGGATTAAGTCCTCTAAAGTAGCCACTGTTGCATCTGCTCTCTTCCCATCATTTTGTTGTGCCTTTTCAGACAAGCACATATTATTAAGTAAGCACTTGCTTAATAAATGACTTTCTTATTGATGAGGGTTATGTCTAACATAAATGTTGGATGGAGGATCCAGTTTATAGTTTGGACAAATCATAATGACCTTGAACACACTTATCTACATCTGAATCAGAGGAGCTAAACTTGCTTGAGGAAAGTCATACAATCAGGCAGAGAGGATATACTTTAAATTTGTAAATCAATCTCCCAGCAATATTGCTACATTTCCCTGATAAGTTTACTTTCTACTTTCCAAAATAGTTAAAGTACTTCACAAACTCTTCACTTTCTTCAAATTTCTTATGTTAATTCATTTTTTCACCTGAATACCTATCCTGACATGCTTAGCTCATGTCATTATACCATTCTTCATTAAAAACAACAAAAAAAGGAATTGAGTTCTCTCCTCTCACTGCCCAAGATGCTGAAAAGGAAGAAGGCGAAGGGGAAGAAGGTGGTGCCAGCACCTGCTGTCATGAAGATGGCCCACAATACAGGTCAGAGACAAAGCAAGAGAAGAAGCAGAGATGGTTGGCTCAGCCTGAGAAGAAAGCTTCCAGTAAGGGGGATGTCCCCACCATGAGACCACCTGTCCTTTCAGCAGAGGTTAATACTGTCACCACTTTGGTGGAGAACAAGAAAGCTCAGCTGGTAGTGATTGCACATGATGTGGATCCCTTCGAGCCGGTTGTCTTCCTGTCTGCCTTGTGCAGTAAGATGGGGGTTTCCTACAGCATTATCAAGGGGAAGGCCACGCTGGGTCGTCTAGTCCACAGGAACACCCGTATCACTGTTGCCTTCAAACAGTTTAACAGGAAGACAAAGGAGCACTGGCTAAGCTGGTAGAAGCTATCTGGACAAATTACAACAACAGATACCATGAGATCTGCGGTCATTGTTGAGGCAACATCCTGGGCCACAAATCAATGGCTTGCACTGCCAAACTGGAAAAGGCAAAGACTAAAGAACTGGCCACCAAGCTGGGATGAGTGTACACTGTTGTGTTTTCTGTACATAAAAGTAATAATAAGACTCCTTCAATAAAAAGGGGGGGGTTGACTCAATTTTCTCATTTTCCCAATGTTTCAGATATAAATCTTTTATGACCTATGACTGTATTTTCTGTCATTAATCATTTAAATAAAAGAAATTTCTCTTCTTGTATCAAAGTTTAGTTCTTTGATTTGTGATTTGGATTTCATCCTCTTTTCTCATGAATGCTTTCTTCTATGTTATCCATTTCTCCTATTCCATTGGATCACTTCCATTATTGCTGATATAAAAACAACAGCAAAATTCTTAAGCTCATAGATGTCTCAAAACTAACACTGTGATTTTTCAGCTCCCCTCTTGCAAAAGTGAAAAAGTTAAAGTGCATACATATTTCCATTTTTTCGTTTCTCTTCACCTTTGCATTCACTTTCATTTCCCATTCTTTACTCCAATTAAACTGATGTATATTTTCTTGCTACACTAGAATGTAAACTCTATAGAGCAGTACTTACATCCATTTTGTTTACAATATCAACTTCAAGTTGTAGAAGAGTCCCTTGCATGTGGTGGATACTTGCAATATTTGTCAATTAAATGTGCAAATGAATTCATGCACTAAGACTGTTTTGACCAAAATTAAACAATTTCTCTTTTGTAATTGTTAAATATTGACATAAATATAAACTAATACATAGTCAATAAAGAAACATGGATAATACTGAAAAGTATGTAAGAGGATTTTTAAAAGCATATGTATTTTACTACAACGAGATTACCATTGACATTTCAGACTTTCATTCCATTGTTTTTCTATATATTTACACCACATATTTTAATACTTTATCACTTAACATTACACCCCTAAAAGTTCTTCTTCTCAGAACTATTTGATGAACATAAGTTTAATGATTACATTATAATTCACTTACAGATACACTACAAATCAAGTATTAACTTATTGCTAGACAGTCAATTACATCCACTGTTTTACCATTTATTGTAATGGACATATTTAGTCATATTTGGGTTATGTCCTGAGTATAGACACCAAGAAGTAGAATTATTGGGTAAAATGACAGAAATGAAAATCTACTGAGACATATTGCACTGCTTCCCACAAAGTTTACAACTATTTCTATTCTCACAACCACACTATGAAAATGTCATATCTACAAATTTACACTAGCCTTGAATATTCTCATTTGTATAACTACTAATTTAATTGGTGAAATAAACATCTTATAATATTTTAATCAGTATTTAAGCAATCAAATCTAAAATTGAAATAGTTTCTATATACTCATTGGGTACTTTTCTTTACCTTTCAGGCTAATTTTTATTTTTCATCCTTAACATCAAGTTCTTAACATTTTTGTAATAATTTGAATATGTCTGTAAATGTAAAGTTATTAAATTTGTCACATTTCTTGTATTAATTTAGTTTGTGATTTTCATTTAATTACTTTGCTGACATGGAGTAATTTCACATTTAATGTACACAATCAACTCTTAAATTATTTTCTAAAATTGCTATTATGTTTAAAATGTGTACACACATTAAGAAATTTCATTAAATTTATTTCTATTTAGCTTTTTTTATTTCTTTAATGGCTTGATATTAAATTTCTGGTCAATTGTAATTTCAACTGAGCTATTTAGGCATTAAGAAATACAGCAATTTCATCAAACTAATGTGTGCAAATATACAATTATAATTCCTTGACCCTTAGGATTTTTAAGGGGTTAATTAGCTTATTCAAAAGTGACTTTCTAATTCAAAATTGTCTCTCTTTGTAAAATATAAAGAGGACTACCAAATGAAAGGCAATTTTCCAGACAAAGGAGATAACATTTGAAGGAAAGGGCGACCTATAGACAGTCTGGCACGGCATAAAATTCCTACTTTGGGACCTGCTTCCGTATCACTCCATAATTTTAGGATTTGTTCTCTCTTTTTCATTTTTGAATTCAAAGATTTTTCTAAAAACTCTGTCCCAGAAGCTGCAAGATCACGTTTAGCTGAATGGAAGGAAGTGAACAGAGAACAAAGGGAAATAGTATAGAGAATGTAGAAATTGTTTGTGTGCCTATGTATTTGTAAATGACCCAACAGAAGGGTTTTTAAAAGTGAATAGCTAACAGATTGCTCATATTTATCTATAGTTTATTAATGACCATTTTATGGCAATTCATTTGCTCATTTAATAAGAAAGTCACAGTTATAATGACAGAGAATGTAAGCTTAAAAACAATTTGGAATTAGCATGCCATCAGTAATTAAAAAATGAAATGAAATAGAGTGAATTTGAATAAGTGAGCCAGAAAATGTGACTAGTTCATCTCCTAATTATTTCAAATCCAGTGGACAGAGAAATCTTTGGTCTCTTAGCTGCAGTGAGAGTCTTACTTTTCCTATCATTGCCATGAAGTGAATTCCAGCAACAGAATCTTTCTTAGTAGGCCAATCATGTCTGATTTTGCCATTGTCCTCATTACACACACCTGCTATGGAAATTTAATATACTAAACAACATGCCTCCTTTTTCCTGTTACTTCCAATTGGATCTCCTACATTTGCATTTAACTCAGGAGGCTGTCAAATTATATGCAATGATTTAGATTCAGCATAGTTTAATCACATCTAGAGATGACTAAAAGAAAATTTTAATCATCCTTTTCTTTTTTTAGTTTGACCTAATTTCTTATTAAGTCAGTGCTTTGTCTAGTATTTTATTTTTACTGAATAAGCTATACAATGGTAACATACTGTATTTTAAAGGAAGGACCATTCTTTAGAAATATGTTAATATGGTAGCAATAGGGATGTAGTTACAAGAGCTTTGCAATCATTCCCATTCTTTCCTTAGACTGCAATGTTTGTAACAACCCCTTTGACCTCAAAAACTCGATACTTTTCCCTTACATACATTTCTTTTTCCCTCTCACTTCCAGAATGCTAAGTTAGACTTGTAACATCTGCCTAGAATAGATGCTCCTGAAGTTCTCCTATAAACATAAAATTTCCTTGAAAGCAAAAAGCATATATATATATGTGTGTGTGTATATATATATATATATATATATATATATATAGAAGGCAGTATGTTAAACATACAAAATTTATCGTTTCTCTTTTTCTCTCCTGACATGATGACATTTTTTAAAAGAAATTCTTTCACATAATTAGGTCCGAGTTTGATTCAATCAATGCAGTTGTTTTTAACTCTGTATTTTTCGAAACTAAAGCTTATTCAAGACAGTTTAATTTTTCACATCTGGGCTCTGTGCTGAAGCTCCATATCACGTGACCAGGCCATTTGCACCTCTGCCATAGACTTCTGCTTCTTGCTTGCACTGTGCCTAGAGATGAGCCAGAGATTAAATATACAGGGTCTTCTCCAATTTTTTTTTCTGAGTAAGTACCAAAAGAATGCATGCATCTTTCTAAACTCCCCAGTATACACAGACACTTTTCAATGCCCTAGTTTTCCAAAGAAATTATCTCCCAGGTTTTCCTCCCAGTCTTTTATTGTTCTTTGGTATGCCTGAAGGATGCCATCTTTCGACTCAGGATACTGTGGGTTGTTCATTCACCTTACAATGTTTTTGAAGAATGCAATTTACTCACCTTGAATAGGTTTCTATTTATGCAAAACAAAAATAACAAAGTTGTTCTGTCAGTCTCTGCTAGATTTTTTAAAGTCTCTGTGGAGTGCTGGGAGTTGCCTACTCTACAATTTTCATCAACATTACAACCTACTTCTTTATATTTCTAGTACATTTTAAAGTGTACAATAAACATTTTGGATGAGCCATTATGTTGGGCTTTGGTCTGGCAGGAGGTTAAATTAGTGGAAAAATATCTTGACTTTTTCAGGGTTTTTTGTTTAGTTTTGTTTTCTTGTGGGGTTTTTTTGGTTGTGTGTGTGTGTGTGTGTGTGTGTGTGTGTGTGTGTGATGAGTTTATTTTAACTTTTCTTTAGTTTTAGATCATACATGTATACTCTAAAGCATGGTCATTCTTAAGGTGTTACCTCTCCATAGTCTCAACGAAGTGTCTGAGATGCTCAGTGAGTGCTCTCCACTCCTACCCGCTGGGCAACCTCTGGTATCTCTGCTCAGCTGTTTGTTTGCAAGCAGGCCCTCCTTCTAACTCTTCACAGATCCTACCTTACATATTCAGGGCTCCATCTTTGGCCGAGGACTTAGAGATTCACCACAAGTCTTCTAGGGTATTTTCACCCACCTACCATGAGTCAGTTTTCCCCCTGTCCAAGGTCTTTATCTAAAAATCCCAGCCATTGCTGTCACTTATCTCGTCCTCTTACTTCTGTGAAGACTGCATTCCATTCAGGCATCATCTCCCCACATGGTAATCTGGAAAGCTCTTGCCAGTGAAAACCTGTGATCATTATGGCTCCCACCAAATGTATTGCCCCTCTCTCCAGGATCCCACCTGTTTCAGTTATTCAATTCCTGGGAATTCTTGCTTTGTATATTTTGTCTATTCTTATAGACAGACACAAATTACTCTATCTTGACTGGAAGTGAAAGGCAAAGATAGTCTTAAAATGTTTATGCCTTTCGACGCAGTAATATTTTAGGAAATTATCTGCAGAAAATATCCAGAAATTTTTATATCTGCTCAGATTCATTCACTAGAGTTGTTAATGTTTTAAAATAATTAGTTCGCTGTAAACCTTTGATGTTATTCAATGATTCATGAATCAAGCAGTAGACCTTTTAGCAGACAGAAAAAAGGTCCAAGGAGATATACAAAATGAAAGACTATAGTAGTTACATTAGCAAAAAGTGGATTGGTTGTAGTAAGGTCAGTTTTCTAAAACGGGAAGCAGGGGTCTATTGTGCTGATGAGGTAATTCCTAATTTACTGGTTTAAGATTTCATTGCTTGGAAAGCCAAAACTAATCAAGTTCTGTATTAAGTCTCGGTTTGCTGAGGTGAGGCTTAGCATAAGTGACTCCATTTTGTGCCTGTGATCTTACTTTTAACACTATCTATTTAACATACGAGTATAACCACCTGCACTGCAGCACTGAACGATGAATATTTATCTTTGAGGATGCATGGATAGAGCCTGAAAAGAAGTGAAAGTGATGTTCCTCACAGGTTTGCCACCATGTCTCCCTATTATAATCCTCTATTTCTTAATAGCTGAAGTGGCATTGCACCTGCAACTCATCACTGATTTAATTGTCTTTCTTATCTAGCCAGGCCAGGAATAGAATAATAAAATAAATGAGAATCTTTGTTGTTAACAACATTTAAGAAAATTCCCTAGATGACAATTGTTCCTGAAGGAAGAACACATATTGAATTATTGGTGGCAGAGACTAAAGAGTGCATGTATATTTTTTACTGTCACATAAAGACTCGGGGGAAAACTTCCCTGGTTATGAGCTTTACTTGTGTGTATGCAAATAACTGCATCCTTTTTAGGGCTACAATGCCTGGTACCATGTATATTTATTTCATCTCTCCTTTAATCTATGTTGATTTATCAACATAATAAACATTTCTCTTTAAATTGTAATTTCCTTGCCCATTAAGACATACCTTTCACCTGATATCCTAAAGGGGGTGGGGATAGAGATATAATGAGTAAAGAAAGAAAGGTGAGGGTTGCTCAGAACAGAAAGTGAGAAGTGGGAAAGTTAAATTTCCTCTTACAGGTGTATCCTCATTGAATACAACCATATGTCTTGAATGGGAAAGAGATATTAAGCCTTGATTTGGGTAATATGTAATTCTTTTTTATCAGTTAAGAGAAAAAGAAAAAAAATCAGCATTTTTTTTTTATCCTTGGAAAAAGTGGAAAAATATTTTATATTTCTACCACTGACCAATATAAAGATCGAAAATGTAATAGCTTTTAAAGACCTGCATCAGTGGATACAGAACTACAGGTCACTAAATTGGCTATAATTGTTGGATTATAGCTTTTCTAAGCTTTAAGAAATGGAATGGCTGGTACATTATGTCACCTAAAGAACAATGCCCTCCTCCTCAAACCCATATGATTTGAAGTGTAAAAAAGTATATTTATATTTACTTGTTTATTTTAAACATTCAGAACATATAGGGAATTACTCATTCGATAAGAAATTATTTTATTTGGTAATAATAATTATTGTTCTCTTCTTGCTAATCTTTCCTCCATCAATAAAATCAATATACTGAATGAATACGTATGATATTACATAGGACTTGTATAAATATTATGCAGAAGTGATACAGAAAGTCTTTACTTTGTGAGGTAATACAGGACAGCAAAAATGACCATATGAGCTGAAATTATTCAAAGTAATCTTAATAATCAATAAGAACAATTATTATTATTCTGTGACTTTTAAAAACTGTTGTCAAAATATTTAAAAGTCTTTTACTGACTGCTATAAATATGTAGGGGATTGAAAAGTAGTAAAACTTATATTTTGTACACTGTAATTAAAACTTAGAAATATTGAAAATTAAAATGATTTACTTATTTAAAAAAATCAACTGCTTTAAACAATGTTTGCCTTCTTCACTTCAACATATAATTTGCAGTATGGATTGAAAATCTGTTCTGTGCCATGGCAAATTTTCATACTCTTCTCAAAGTTTGGGTTAGTTAACATTTTATCTTCTGTACTTTCCATGTCCTAAAATATCTCAGAGTTTCTGTAATGTAAAGTATTTTTGGCAATGTCACTTTTTTTGAAACACTTCTTCCTTTTTGTTACAACTACTTTCCACATTTGTGAGCACCCAATTAAAAAATAAAATACAACAACTAGAAGACAGTATTGTTTTGATATCTAAAGAATGAACACATCTTATAAAAGTTTATTTCAGGAATCAAAAGAAAAGAATTTAAAGATTCCTTGATGTCAAAAGGATTTCTCAGATTACATCTAAGAAATTGGAACACATAACAAGTTGCTATGGAAATGGAAATAATAGAAAATTTGATGTGTAAAAGAAATAAAAAAAATTAAATAAACTAAAAAAATAATATAACACATTTTGTGCAACTCAATAAAGAGCAGAATTGGCACTAAGGAAAATCAAGTCAGTAAATTTGATACAAAACCTTGAAATAAATTTCTCAAAGAATAAAAAGTAAATAGAGGAAAGAATGAAAAGTTATCTGATATAATGATTTTAATGAGAATAAGAAAGACAGAAATGAAGACAATTTTCCAGAGCTGACAAATTCTAAAATGCACAGATTGAAAGATTACCATATTATGGGGAAAATCAATATAAATAGTAAACTCAACAACGTCAACAAAATTTTAGAAACAAGGAAATGAATACAAATGAAATATATATATATTTCTCCCATTTAGCAAAAAACATAGTAAAATAAAATAGTGAAGGCAAAATAAAACTGAATCATATGACTTGCAGTGAAACTAAAATTAACCTGGCCTCAGGTGTCTCTACAACACTAACAGCCAGAAGACAATACACAAAAAAGTAACATATTTTTAAGTCTTTGAGGGAAAGGATTATCTATCCCATAATATTTTAATGTTTTTAAAATTTTTTTAAATTATGGTGGACATACAATATTATATTAGTTTTAGGTGCACAACATAGTGATTAGACATTTATATAATTTATGAAGTCATCATCACAATAAGTGTAGTACTCATCTGACACCTAACATAGCTATTACAATATTATTGACTACATTCCTCAGGCTGTAATTTACACCCCTGTGACTGTTTATGCCACATTTAGACAGCTAAATTGACTTTTCCATTCGAGGACCAAGAAAAAGACTCTTACTTATAAAACAAATAGGATAATAAACAATCTCTGTAATTTTTGCTTTATTGCTTGAATGCATAATTGTAGTGGATTAACAGATTAAACAAGTCACAAATTCAAAATTGATAATCTATGATATGCATATTGAGAAAGTCAATTTCAAAAGTTGTTATCAATTGTGTTGCAGCTTGAATGGGTCATTTAGCTAGTTGGGCATGATTAGGGCTAGCAATAGTGTAGTATACAGAGGGTGCCAAACAAATGTATACACATTTTCAGAAAGAAAAAAACTGCATTAAAATTGTACTCAATATGTACTGATAACAAAAGATGAATACAAATTACATTTGACTTCTGCAATTACAAGAGGTGCTCAAAGTTGTTACCATCAGCATCCAGACACTTCCGATTACCGCGAACTACTGCTCGAGCAACGTTGACCAGAGTGTTCACTTGTATACACTTTTTTGGCACCCCTATATTTAAATTACTCACAGAAGTACTTGGGCCTTGTTACAATTTTATTTATGCCTTAACCTGTACTATATACCATTGAACAAAAATATACCATAATGGTGACAATATGTAATATGAGTGTGGCATAAATAATGCAACTATATAAACAAAAGCGGGTAATTTGATAAACAGTCTCCTTCCCAATTTTCCTATTACTATAACTAGAACCTGATGCCCCAGAGTGACTATCCAGTACTGTGGAAAAGGGTTGGCCCAAAGTGAATGCCCATTGTGTCCTTCCATCTCTATTATTCCAATCTCTTAATATTGCTTGATAATGCTTCTTAAATATGTCCTCTTTGCTCAATCTCACTCTCACCACAGTAATTTGAGGTCTCTTACATGGACTTTAATAGGCATCCACCCATTACATCCATGTATTCTAGCATAAAAGATGGCCATTCCCATGCCATTCACCCCCGATATTCCTATGAATCTAGAGCCTTCTTTTAAAAATGAAAATTTGATAGTATTTATCTGATCTACTTATCCTTCCTCTTTTGTAGTGAACTGTATGCTCCATGAAACAAATAAAATACTGCATTAGTTTTCTACTGACATGTGAGAAATCACAAAAAATTCAGAGGCTTAAAAACACACAAATGTATTATCTCACAGTTTCCATGGGTCAGAAATCCAGCATAGCATGGTTGAAATCAAAGTGTTAGCTGGATTTGTCCTCATCTGGAAACTTAATTAAAGCCATTTCCAAACTCTCTCAGATTTTGGGGAGAATTTACTTCTTTATGATTGCATGAATGAGGTCGCTGTTTTTCTTTCTGACTGTTGGCTAGGCACAGGTCTCAGCTCCTAGAGGCTACTCTCAAGGCCTTGAGATGTAGCTCCTCTATTGGTCCTCTCAGACTTCCAGTCTCATGTTGATTAAATGCATGTGTTCTGTCTCTTCCGGAAAGGTTCACTCCCTTTTAGAGGCCCTGATTAGATCAGGCTCATGTAAGATTGCCTATCTTTTTAAAAGCAAACTGCCATATAACATAACCTAACCATGGGGGTAATTGCTATCGTATTTACAGATGCCACCCATACTGTAAAGGAGGACATTACACAGGATACGCACATCAGAAGCAGGGATCTTGGTTGCCACTTTAGAATTATGTCTATCATATATATAATGTTCTTCACCATTTTATTTCTAGAAACCAGCACAGTACCTGGGCTACAATACTTTCTTAGTATAGACATTTTACCTTTAAGATCTGTGCTGAGCTCCAACTTGTACAGTATACCCATTTGCCAGCCTTATTTCTTCATTTGGATGTCTAGGAGCCACGCAAAATTATTGTGACCAAAGCAGAATGCTGAAGTCTATTCCAGGCCAGGGATGTATATTACCATTCAACTGCTTCTCAGGCTAAAACTTGGGCCTTGTTCCTGGTCCTCCCTTCCATTTTAGCTCATATCAATCAGTCCATAAATCCTGTCATCTGTACTTCTCAAATATATGCCAAATCTGGTATTTCATTTTTTCCTCTTGCTTGCATCCTCGTACACCTTACATTACTCTGCCGTGCATCACTGTTAAAACTGCCAAAGTGGTTTCAGTGCTTCCATTCTCACACCTCCTTTTAGTCTCGTCTCTAAAAAGGTCTGTTAGTTGCGAGGGGTGGAGGGAGGGAGGGGGAGGGAGGGGGGAGGAGGGGGAGGGGAGGGGAGGGGAGGGAGAGGAGAGAGCGAGAGCGAGAGAGGATCTCTCCTAGTCTCTTCTCGCAACTCACCTCCATCCCCACCCTCCCTCCCTCCCTCCCTCCCTCTCTCTCTCTCTCTCTCTCTCTCTCTCTCTCTCTCTCTCTCTCTCTCCTTCTCTCTCCCCCCCCCCCCATCTCTTTCTTTCTTAATGGGGATGCTATCATTTCTTTCCAATATCATCTTCAAGGCTTTTTTGCTCTATTTCCTTATGATCCCCCCTCAATGGCTTTCACTGTTTTCCTCAGACACCAGGTACATTCCTGCAGTACCACCTTCATCCTTGAAGGTACCTCTTTACACACTGCATTCTCTTTTCACTGATACTACAGGTCAAGTGTTACTTTTGCAGAGTTGCTTCTTCTGACTTCCCAACTTGAAATTTTTCATACCATTGTCCTCGATCACATCGCTCATGTAGTTTTCATTTTTTCACCCATTATTCTCTGTAATTTTCTTGGTCATATATGTGTTTGTGTATTTCATTTCTGATTTTAGTTACTTAGTTACTGATACATGATAGGTATACAGTCAAAATGTGTTGTATAAATTGATGCCACCACAATAGGATTTGAATCAGTTTTGAAGGGACTTCCGCTGAACATTCCCAATGGGCTGGAACTTTCTAACATTAGACTAACACATGCCTTCACTAACAATGGAGGAAGATCACTACCTTCTGGGAACTGCAGGAAAAATGTACTAACTGTTGCAGCATGCAGCAGTGCTACACTAATTTATAAAACTGCCTACTTAATTACTGAAAATAAGAGTCTATGAAATTTGATGGTCAGTTTTGGGACTCATTACAACAATTATGCCTGGAAAGTTCTCTGATATCTAGGACATACTGCACCATATAAAACAACAAAAACAACAACAACAACAAAACAAAGCATGCCATCCTGATATAAGAGAGATGATGTACTTTAGATACAGAGGTTTGAGAAAAGTAAGTGGCAATTATTATAGCTTGTGACTTTATGCACATTATTTCATGTTTAAGGTGCTATTATTTTTCCTTATTTTGCTATAGAGAAAACTGATATCATACAACTAGTAATTCATGGAGCTGGTATTTGAACCAAGGAAGTGGATCTCCAGAGCCAGTCCATTCTTAATCATCATACTACACTGTGTATGGAAATAGTAAGAAGTAATTTTTTTTTAGTTTTTCCTAGAGTAGGTCCCATCAGTATAATAGTATGCTTGATATGGAGATGCAATTAAATTAGAATTTCCCAAAATGTGTTCCATAAAACACTAATAACTCTAGACAGTCTGTGAAGTGAAAATCTTCTAAAGTAATATTATTTTAAGAAAACCGTATAATTATGCCTTTCTTAGGGAATCCTATTTCATGTCAGCCTTATGAAAGTTCATCTGCCTCTGAGGCCTGACAAAGTACTGAAACAGAATAATCCCATGATACTTTTACAATGAAAGTCCTTCCCCCACTCTTTTTATTTTTGTATTACACGTATTGATTTCCCAAGAGACAAAACATACTTTTGGGAGTCCTTTTTTAAGATAAATTCTTAGGACACTTGAGGCATTTGACAGAGCTGGCAGAATATATATTTTTTAAAAAGAGGACAGAGAGAGAGAATGGGGACCATTGTGTTAGGCCTACATCTGTTAATGACTCTCAGCATTAGCTGACTGAAAATGTTTTAGTCCCCACTTCACTGATAGTCTATTAATGTACAGAGAAACAGATCAACATGCGGTGTGCTTGTATGAAGTAAGTCAGCAACTTAGGAACACAGGTCTGTGTGGGTGCACATATGGGCTGTGAGGAAGGAGAAGCAAGGCGTCTGAGAGAGAAAAAAAACAGAGTTCCACAAACATATTTAAAAGTCAAGATGATGTAGCGCTTAATTTTTTTCTTGGATTCATTGCTCCTCTAATCCTTGATTTTGTTACCTTTAATTTTGCTGGTTAAAAGGCATTATGTGGGTGAATTACTCAGTGTTGTGGTGTTACTGAACAGCAGGGAGACAGTCGCTACAGTTCATTTTTGCAACAGGACGATTACAAATGTAATCAACTCTGAAAACTGGAGGGTAAGAAAGAAATACCATGAATAGATATAGATTTAAATAACTGCCTGGCTAGCAGACGATTATTGCAGATTTCCAGAATTCGGATAAATGATTTTTTAAAATTTGGAGAAGAATCAGATTAGAAAACATTTTTTCTGATTGATCATTACATACAAAGAGGCTTGACTTATGCGTTTTGCAATAGAACACAATGTAAAAGCTGAAAAATAAACCATGAAATATAATGCTGAAAATTTCCATATCACAGCTGCCCAGAGTGCATAACAAGGAGAATATTAGTAATGTCCAGACGCACATAAACCTACAGGGATGCCTCTTGCCAACAGCAAAATGAAAGAAATGACAATGTCAATCACATCCAATAGACTGTTAACGTTTTTCAAGCAGTTCTTTCACACTAAGAAATCCTGCTCATTAATAATGGATAGTACTGTATGAAGAAGAAATGCTGCCTACAAAACTGATGAAATTCATTGTTCATTGCTCATCTCCTCTCAACAATGAACTGCAATTCTGCAGGAGGAGTTTCCTCTTGTCTTTAAAACTATGCCAAAATGGTTTCAAAACTTTTAAGTTAATTGAGCCATTTCTTTTCTGAACTAATGTGGCACTAGTGCACTCCCTGTCCTCACATTTCCGTCTTCATCTCTACCTGTCCCTATTTCAAGCCACCTCCTTTTTAATCATAGTTTTTGCTAGTACTGCTGAAATGTGCAAGAAAGTTCTCAAATTTTCAAAACTGCCTTGTAATCCTGATAGTAAAATCAAGATTTTTTTTTTTTTAATTGTTCATTTTCCTGCCTCTGTGTGGCTGTTCAAGCAGCTGTCAGTAGGGCCTGTGGGTTTGCTGATATTATTTGGAGGTTTCCAAATTGTATAATCAAATATAAGAACTGAAAAATCACTGAAATTCAGAAAGGTTACCAATTCCATGGAGATTAATTTTCTAATATACCACTTTCTTCAGGGAAGTACCTAATTATCTCTCTTTGACTAAGAAGCCATTTGGAGTCAATTTTATATAATGACCTCCATTTTTAACATTTTGAAGCAAGTGTTTTTTTTTGAAAGAGCTTTGAATATCAGACCAACTGCCTATTATTCTCTTCACATTAAAAGCTACCTTTTAGCCATATATTGGAGAATTCACATATAGAAATACTCACAGGATACAACTTACAGCTATAGAAAAAAAATATATATTTATACTCTAATGATAATGCCTTTCATGTAAAAAAGTGAATACCAGATGAAAATGACAATTTATGTTAAGACATATAGCAATAAAAATAAAATTCTATCTTTGGAGATATATCCAACTGCCAGTTGACAAATTCAAATTTTAATATCTCTATCAGTTATTAAAGGAATGATTTCCTATCAGTTGGGATTCGTTTGTCTCAATAAAGTTGCATCTTATCAAGTGATGGAAAGAAATGCAGAAATGTTTAGTTATTCCAGATCCAAATAAGCGAAGAACTCATATGTGGGAGGCAAGATAATTACCCAAATTCCTTCCACTGCCAAAGTTGTTAAAGTCCAAATCCTCACCACCAGTGACTGTGTTACATTACGTAACAAAGGAAATTAAGTTTGCAGATAAAATAAAGTTTGCTGATCATCTTTCCTTAAAATAAGATTATCCTGGATTATCTGAGTTCCTCGGAAGTAGTAACAGTAGCCTGAAAAATGCAAGAGGCTGCAGAAGAAAAAGAGTAATGTCCTGTGAGGAGGACTCCACCCACTATTGCTGACTTTGAAGATGAAGAAGAAAGGGGTCCCTGAGCCAAGGAATGCAGGGGCCTCTAGAAGCTGGAAAAGGCAAGAAAAGGAATTCTCACCTAGAGCCTCCGGAAAGGAACTGTTTTATGCTGTTAGTTTGGTTTTACCCAGTGAGAGCTGTTTTGTAATTCCCATCTACAGAAATGTAAAGTAATGAATTTGTGTTCTTTTAAGTCAGTGAGTTTGTAGTAATTTGTTACAGCAGCTATACAAAACTAATACACCATATGTCTGGATTTTGGGGCATAGCCCTTTAAAATGAAACAAATTACAAACCATGAAAAACTCATCCAGATTTCCATTCACCATTTCTGACCTTGACAAGTTTAAACTGTGGAGAAGAGGTAAAGACAGTAGGAAATTATTTTCTTTGTTGGTAATTCTGTGACTTGACCTCAGGTACTCTGGATCTGGTGGGTGTTGAAAACTGATTAATAGATATTTCCATGTGCTTTTGTGTGTTCGTATGTGTCTCCCCTGCTGAGTACATGTGAAGTGAACTCCTTGTATCTCTTAGAGTTCACCCAGTGAAAAAGAACCAGAGGGAGATACATGAATTATTACAAGGTGTTGGCCTATCCAATTGAGGGGCCAGCTAAACAAGACTGAAGCCCACAGCACAGGCAGTCAAGAAGGAAGGGCACAAGCAGATTGAAATCTTATGAAAAAGGACTCACGCCTGTCGTGCACTAATTGTCCACTCTTCTTCTTTCTTGGGGAAGGCTTATATCCTCGTTTACAGGACTAATTACATTATGTCAAGCCTACCCAAGAGAATCTATTAAATTAAAGTCCAGTGATTATAAACTTTAATTACATCTGCAAAATCTTTGCAGAGCAGCACCTAGATTCATCTTACAGTGACTAACTGGGATAGTGTGTGTGTGTGTGTGTGTGTGTGTGTGTGTGTGTGTGATACAGAATGACTTGCATTCCTTTCTCCTTCAAACTGTTACAAGAGAATGTTTTTTTGAGCTGTCTTTTCTCCCCACTCCAGACATATACTAGAAAGGAATTCTTGGGAGTGTAGTTTATCTAGAGAAACCGACACACCACAAAGTCATTACTGACCCTCAATTTGGGATGTGCCTCTGCCATCTATCCTGCAACTTTCAATCTTCTTTTAGCTTCTATTCCCAAGAAGAGACAGTGTCTTAGCACCAAGTATGTTTTACTCCTTCCCGAGTACCAGAGATGCCAAGGATATCGTGAATCTCAAGAGTCTCAAGTGGTCATTGGTGGTGAAGAGTATTGTTGACCCTTGAACAAGAAAGAAGTTAGGGGTCCCAAAACCCACCTGCAGTTGAAAAATCTATGTATAACTTCTGACTCCCCCAAAACATAAGTACTAATAGTGTACTATTGACCAGAAGCCGTACTGATCACATAAACAGTCAATTAACAGACATTTTTATTGTTACATGTATTATGTACTTTATCCTTACAATAAAGTAAGCTAGAGAAAAAAAAGTTATTAAAAAATTACAAGAAAGAGAAAATATCTGTACTGTATTTATTGAAAACATCCATGTGTAAGTGAACCAACGCAGTTAAATCTGTGTGGCTCAAGAGCCAGCTGTGTACTGTGCATAGTTCTCAGTAATAAACAAAAGAGAAAATATTTAGTATTTCATTTTGACTGGGATCCTATATCTTCTCTCAATTTATCTCCTCGCCTCTCTTCTTGCTCACTGACCTTCTTGCTGCCAAACTAAAAACACTTGTCTGTTTTCTACTTGGCAGGGAGGGCTTTGCCCATTCTTTTTCTCCAGCTCAGAGTGCTATATGCAGAATTGCACAGGACTTTCTCTGTCAATCACATATGATCTATTATCACATCAAGGTTGGTTGCTAGTTATGCCTTCATACGATTTCATTTTATTCCTAGAACTAATTACCACCTTAAGTTTCATTATATGTTTGCTCACATCATTATTTCATGCTCTCCCACTGGAATTATATAGCTCTTTGAAAGGAGGAGCTGATTCTCTTTTGTTCAACGTTGTATGTCTAGCAACCAGAATAGCACATAGCAATGACAGAAAAATGAGATTCATTCTGAGGTTTAGCTTGAATGAAAAAGAGACTGAATGTTCTCAAATACTTATGGAAAAATTCCTAGGCCTTCACATATCTTAATATGAATAGATAACTTCAAATTTTTCAATGAATTTCACTAATGCTCCAAAAGGTAACAAAGTCAATTTTTATATATATATTAAAAAGGTACACAGTTAATTATATTTTGAAAAGTTTTTTTTTGGGGGGGTGGTTAAAGACTTATTTATTATTGGACTTTTTCAATTTGCTATATAGGACTATGAGATGGAAAATTTCATAAAGAGCCATGTTGGATCATAGTTTCACCACTTCTCAGCTATTTGAGTTTGAACAAAGTAAGCCTCAGATTTTTCATCTTCTAATTGGAGATAACGTTGGGCACACATATTTTAAAGAGGATTATGTGAGGTCCACACATAACAAATCCTCAATGAGTGCTAGCTACTTATTCATTTATCACAAATTGTAATGCTGATTTCACTCATTTACTACCCCATAGAAGTTATATATAATCTTATTAAGCAATCAGTGTGTAGCACTGGCTGTTCATTATCCTGTCATTGTATTAAATGTTTAATTTTAAAAGATATGTCTAATTTTATTTTTGATTAAAACATATTTTGCATGACACAACCATAATGGCTAAATTAAAAGAAATGTCAAAAAATAAAGAAGTACCACTGCCAAATGACAAGAACATAAAGCTAATTAGGTATTCACCTAAAGGCCACATGTCCCTTCTTGCTCTGATTCTCCAAGGTTATACCTATAGTTATGGTTGGAGTAATAACATCTTCTGTCATTCTCAAAAGTATCTTGGTTTAGCTCAAAAAATATATTGTTGATCTAATAGAAATAAACATTATGAAGGATGAAAAGAAAGACTTAACTACAGATGTTTCAGAGATCAAAAAGATTAAAAGAATATTGTGAATAATTGCTTACCAGTATATTAGAAAACTTAGATGAAATAGATATATTAATTTAAAAGCAATGTTTACACACACACACACACACAAGGACTGACAATTAACTTCAAAAACGTGTTGCAAAGATGTTGCTAAACTGTTTTAGTATCAGAGGGATTATTCATTATGAATTTGTACCAACTGGACAAACAGTTAACCAAGTTTACTATTTGGAAAAAGCTGCCTGGAAAAGTTAGATGACCTGAACTTTTCACCAACAACTCATGGCTCTTGCATCACGACCATGTACTAACTCACACGGCACTGTCTGTGAGGGAGATTTTAGCCAGTAAACAAGTAACTGTTTTGGAAAACCCTCCTTATTCACCTGACCTGGCCCTCAATGACTTCTTTCTTTATCCAAAGATAAAGAAAATATCGGAAGGAAGACATTTTGATGACATTTAGGACATCAAGGGTAATATGATGATAGCTCTGATGGCCATTCCAGAAAAAGAGTTCCAAGAGTGCTTTGAAGGGTGAACTAGGCACTGCTATTGGTGCATAGCTTCCCAAGGGGAGTACTTCAAAGGTGACCACAGTGATATTCAGCAATAAGGTATGTAGCATTTTTTCGAGGATGAGTTCCGAAACTTAATTGTCTGACCTCATATGATTTATAAATATATATTGCTGAATATATATATATACACATATATATACGTATATATACATACGTATATATATATACGTATGTATATATATATATATCCAGAGTAGTCCTGAAACCATAAAGAAGTTGAATGTGTTCAACATCTTCCCACAAAGAAAATACCTGACTGAGATGATAACATTCAAAGAATAAATAATTCTATTTCAATTTTAACATAATCCCTGAGAGAGGGAGAGAGAGAAAGAAATAATCTCTCAATCTTCATGAGGCAAACATAATTTTAATAATGATATTAGATAAACATAATACTGAAAACAAAGAAGAGAGATTAAAAAAGCAATCTGACACAAGCCCATAGGTACAACATCCAAAACAAAACATTGACAAAGGAAATATAAATATGTATCTACATATAAAATCAAAGGGGTGATCTAACGGTCATATGGGTGATCTATGGTCACATACCATAAAAAAATAGAAGAATACACATTCTATTCAAGACTGAAGTGTTTATCTGCAGTCTAAGACATCTTTCCTCTTAGATAAAGTCCATAGATTTACTCTTTACTGGAAAGATCCAATTAGATAAACCCATGGGCCCACCAAATTCAACATCTACAAAACTGCATGTATCATTTATTTAATAAATTTTTCTCACATCCTCTTTTTCCTACATGAACCAGTTCACCAAAAAAGAACTCTTGAAATGATCATAAAGTGCTTTCATCACTTACCCAGAGGCTTCCAAATGGTCATGGTGTCCTACCTACTTCTATTGTCACTGACAGGGCTCTAAGAGCAGGCCTCTCCTTCCCATCTCCATTGATAAACCTAAGGCCAGCCCTTGTTATTACCATTTAGAATACTGTAGCAGCCTTGAATATCATCATGCTCTCACCCACTCTTCCTAGTCTTGAGACTCCTGCAGATTGATATCTTTAATACACATGTCTGATCATCATTCTCTACATAAAACGCTTTGGTGGTTTTGTATGCCCTTCAGGAAAAATATCTAATCTCCGCATAACATATAGTGGGCTTCTGGCTCCTGCCTTCTAGACATGGCTGTATTTCTGTACACTATGCTCTATAAATACTAAATTACGTGCAGCACCTAAAAAACCAACATCGTAACTTATGTTTCTTTGCTTTTTTAAACACTCCTAACATATGCAATCAATGAAGATTTGTTGAATAAGTGAACACATGAATATAAAAAAGAATATGAAAGCATATGCACTAGTATACATACGTACACTTAAAATTTTGAAAGTGATTCTTTCTGTTTTGACTAAATATGACAATTTTTTTCTTTACAGAATCTTTCTTAGTTTATACTTTGAGAAATAATGTTTACTTATGCAATTTTTAAGGTGGACAAATCATTAATATGGCAATTCACTGCAGAATAAGATAAAGTATGTGTTTGGACTTTTTGTGTACCTATTTGGGTTGGTAAAAATCCTTAACATTAATTTTGAAAACTTGAAAGAAAAAAAAAACACAGGGTAATCAGTAGAAACTGCACCACTTTTTGGCATGTGGTACACATTTGCTGAAGCAGAAGCCTGCCATATGCCGTACATGATATGCCACCCAACTTTGCCGTCATGTCAGTGAATGCACTGTATCCTGCAGCCAAGCCACATGGGCATGACATGCCTTCCACTTTAGCATTTCTACAAACATTTTTCCACTTAATTCTGTCACACATGGTATCCATAATCTGTTAGGAGGAGTTCTGCCCATTTTGTCACCTTTAACATCTGAGAACTCTTATGATGGTGCCAAATTGATTGTTCTTCTGATTTGAATCAGATGTGAGTCATTCTGAGTAAAATTTCTAAAAGGGTTTCAGTAGTAACTTTTCCATAAAAATTGAAACAAGAATGGGTAATGGCACATACAAGAATTCACTTGGAGTGTAGTTAATTGTGTATGCTATATTTTTTTTTTACTCACACATTCATTCATTGACCAAATATTTCTTGATGTGCCAAGCACTGTGCTATATGCTGAGGTAGAAAAAATACATAAAAATAAAAAGAGTATTAAGCCATGATGCTCCTGCTTAGGAAAACTGGGGGAAAAAATTTAAAAAAATGTAAGTTTTTATTTATTTCATGTTATCTTGTTATTAAAATGATTTTTTTTTTTCAAACCTCTATTCACTCAAATTTTCTTCTTGCCAAAGAAAAACGGTCCACTCCCTTTTTATGTGTATGTTTTCAGTAAAAGTCATTTGGGGCTTTGGCAGAAAAGACAGCATGAAAAACATTTCCTTACAAGTCTTTTGTTATTTAATTTGGAAGTAAAGAGAGAGAGAGAGAGAGGGAGAGACAGAGAGATAGATAGAAAGAGAGGATATATCTATATATATTCCGGTCATATTAAGAATATCTTGTCCTCAAAAAATGGCAAATAAATACTTAAGATGTTTGCCATTTTGAAAATATATTACAAGTAATGAGGGAAGGACTATTGACTGAAATAATGGAATAGGTGATTTTCAAAGGTAATTTTTAAATCAAAGATGGGAATGTGCGTAGAATTTCAAATGTAACCAATGTTTATGAATGGAAATGACTAATTTTCACAGACTTTGACATTTGCATGCCAATTAGAACTGAATTTTTTAATATAAGAACTATGCTTACTATTTCATACATATTTGTATAAGCATTTATTCAGTTTAGACTGTGTGGCTTTTATTAAACTTTGTATGTTTCCTCATAATGACCACTGAACTGGATAAAACTGAAAGTAGACTTTTGATTTGAATGTTTATTTCTCCTATCACATGAGTATTAATAAACCTGATATTTAATTTCATATTTATCTTCAAGGGTTTAATGTACGTAAAGGTATCTGACAATCTATTGCTCACTAATAGTTCTTGATTCTAATGTAGCTAACACCGTACAGATAAAAAACAGAAAAGGTGGATCTTCCTGGTTTATTTTTAAAATGAGAAAGCTATTATATCCAACAAGAGATAAGAAAATGAATAAATTAAATATTAATATTTTTAAAACATCATTAGTATTTTATATAAAAACAAATTGCCCTAATATCTATTTGATAAAAACAGAACCAAAATGTTTTCTTGAAACCCACAATTTTGGAAAACTTATTTTTTAGATAGATATTTATATTAAGAGATATACTTATTACAAAAATATTTAATTTCTACTTGTCTCTAGTAGTTCCAGTCAATTTCATGCATGGCACCACCAACACGCTAATTGAATTATAATGATATAGGAAAAACAGCAATATTAGGGCAGCCATAAACATAGAAAATACTTGACTCTATTTAATAAAGACAGGAGGATTAAAATAATTATTATTGGACAATGAAGCAGCTATTAATGGCCACGGTTGTTGGATTGGCTAAATCAGACCTCTGTCACGGACCTTCACCAGTGGACACAACTTATTGAATTTCTATTACTATTATAATGAGCATGGCAAATATTCATGAACTCATTATTGTTGATTAGTCTCCTTCAGAAATGTAATTTGTATTTCATGTATCTCCACAGAAATGTTGGTATTGTCTAAATAAATTGATGTGGTGTAAAAATACTGACTTGAGAATTGTGAGACTTGAGTCCTTGACATTAAACATATTTTAAGATCTTGAAAAACTCAGCTTCTTGGAATGATAACGTCCTGTTGTACAACATGAGGAGGCTTAAAATATTACTTCTAAGGTGCTTTATATCTCTAACATATAAAACTATATCAATGATAAGAAAGTGATTTGTGGTAGTATTACAGTATTATAGCTATATTATTATTTATAATAGTAGTAGATTGATGTATAGACACAGCTGAATCCTAACTGTTTAGAGTCTCACCCTCAATATTCACTGTGCTCACCATACTTTCTTTCCTTCTTTCCTCTCTTTCCTTCCTTTTTTCTGTTCTTCCCTTTTCTATCCTTCCTTCCTCCCTCTTTCCTTTCTTCTTCCTTCCTTCCTTCTTTCCTCCCTTCAATTTCTATAAAGTACAACAACATGTAGAAAATGTGTGTGTGTTTGTTTTGATGTGTCTGTGTGTTTATATATATGTGTGAAGAGCTGACCACAGAAATTTGCATTCTGCCTCCCCAGTGCTGATGCTGGAAAATTTCAACCCTGTATTAAATTATTTCTATTTGTTTACGAATCCCTGAAATATTCCCTCTATCCCACACACTGAAACTCAATTCTGAGAGTTTCCAAATCTCACCCATAGCACACCTAGATATACATTATTTTGCTTTTTTTCTATTCTGGCCTAAATTTAAATCAAATACTCCCTGCTAGATAGATATAGATATCTCCAACATCATACAGAAAAGGAAAAATTCTAGCAATGCTAAGGCACTTGAAATAATGGCATCATAATCATTCATTCCCACTTATACCAGAGGTAAAATTATTGAAGATTTGAAGAGGCAGCTGTTTTTGAACAACTGATCAATAATTTCAGGTTTCTGTGTGGGACATGAAAGAAATGACATCTCACAGGACTTAGGTGAACTATTAGGGTAAACATTTACACATTCACATTTTAAATATTTTAGCCAATAGATTGAAGCTCTTTCTAGATACTGGCAATTTATTTTCAGCAAGTATAGTTCAGTTTTAAAAACAGAAAATAGGGAAGTGTTATCCTAATGTGTCTTTGTAAATGTTCCTTTCCATTCCCCATCAATGAACCCAGGCCCATCTTTTTTTAAGTTAAAATTTTACGCAGTAGCAAGAATCATCCCTATTCACATGACCACACACACCTGAAGTCATACAAGCATCAAAAGGCCAACGGTTTATCATTGAGACATATCACATGGCACTAGAGTTGGAAAATAATAGAGGACATTTAGAAATATTTAACAGACTCCGTTCACATGGCTAAATTAAACTCAAGTAAATGTCCAACTATGCTGCTGTGCTGCCTATATACTTTTTATCAATTTATTTTTACTTGCTTTTAAAAAAATTTGATGTGAATTTTGACTGTAAGCCCGAGTGCTTTTTGCAGAGGACAATTAGTCAGAAGTGAGAACTCCTGTGGTCTTTATTTTATACTCTTTTGTTATTTGACATCAAACAAACAAATTGGTCAATATTATACAATGCCCTTAAACCCCTAAATTTTTGACAGTCCTTTAAAGTTCTTTTAGACATTAGATTCTCATTGCTTGTAAAGGAATACTAAATTAGCAGTAGTTTGTTTATTCTCTAAGTGAGCTTATAAGATAAAGTATGAAAAAGGAGATAAGTCTAAAAGGACTATAAAAAATTAGTGAAATTTATCAACTCCCATCCTCAAATTGTCTTAGATATTGTCTTGCAGATTTATATTCTCCACTACCAAAGAATAATATGTACTCTAGCTTTGACAAAAATAATCATAGATTATTTGCCATTTCAAAATCACTTGTTAGTGGAGCCCTGATTTAGTTTAAAACAAAAGGAAGGACTTTCTAGAAATTTATACATATGTCATGTTAAAAAACATATATATATACATACATATATATATGTATATATATATGGACATATTTATATTATTAGTAATTGAAAGTTTTATTACACATTTTGATTATATACAGACATTCAGAGTGTTTACTTTCTTCACATGTGCAGTAAAGTAAATCTGATAGATAAATTTTTAAATATAGCTAACAATTCTGCCTTCAGTGTTATATAAATAAATAAAAATAACAGATTTCAATGTTGTTTGCCACAGAATAATACTGGATTGATCAATGGTATGTTATTAGCTACTTCAAGATGCCTTTTAATATATTAGATTTAGAGTCACCTTTTTGTTAAGAATTTGGTGTCTGCAGGTTCAAAAATCATAAATTTGTTCAGAGGCAAAAATAAAATTATATAAAAAGACTACTTTTATTAGTATGTGATTACATTGAATTGTAACTTAAGAACTGTGAGATAAACATTTTATGATAGGTTTATAGTTTTATCCCACACAAGAGAATTGATTAAACAATGATCTTATTTATTGTAAATGCTACAATTGTTATCATGGCCCTTTAATTTATGTTTTAAAATCAAATTAAGATTTAACTTTATACTAACAAAAATATAAATAATTCAGTGGGGCCAATCCAATGTATTGTACTGTCTCTTCAGAAATAACTTTGCCAGAATTTCATGAGTAAAAAATGGCATAGTAAGGGCTCTTGAAAATTCTGTCTACCATGAAAGCAATAAGAACACTGACAAAAAATAGTCAGAATCAACCTTTTAGAACTCTTCAAATTAACCAAAAACTTTCACCAATCAAGGAAGTGTTTATTCAAGAAAAAAAAAAGGTGAGTCTCATTAAGATAAACAAGCTTTATAGCATTTTAACATAACATAATCCAATACCTCCTCTTCCCATTGTTCAGCAGCCTTAAAAATCACAACTTTGGTTACAGTGGAAATCAGCAATTTGGCAGAAATGGGAGAAGGCAGAATGGGATTTGAACACATTCAAAGGCCCATTCCCCCAGAATTGTCATTATTTGACCTATCTGTGATTCTCAAATAGATCCCACTTAAAAGGCTATGTTCATTGGACCTGACTCTGAGCTTCTTTAGGCTTGCGTTTGAGGCATTCGTCAAAAATAATCAGAGCAATTATTGAATTGTTGAACAACTGTTGAATTGTCAGAGGCAGTAGTTAATAGTTGTGGAAAATAAAAAGCTCACCAAAGAGTTTAAAAGGAAAAGCTGGAAAATTAGATATCCATATGGCTTTACAAGTTCCAACATATTCCAAAGAATCTAGAAGGTCATAGACATGTATAGACTTGTGTATATGTTCAGAATGGTAGTTATTGTCAGGAAAGATGGAACAGCCCACGAAGCCTCAATTCCAGCTAACTTTGAGGCTCTGCCCAAGACAATGTAAAAACAAAGGTGCAGTTGCAAATATCCTGGCGGAGTGTTGGAGGCATACTCAACATGCAAACAGTTCCTCTTCACAGAGACTAGGAGACCTATTAGCTGCAGTCATCCAAGAAAAGTTTCTGTCCAATTATCAGCTGACCTCTCAGGTAACCAAGCAGACTTCAGTGGCTTCAGAAACACACAAAAAATGCATTCAGACTCAGTTCAGAAAAGTTCATAGACAAGCAAACAATAAAAAACCAAAGAGAGATGAGGAAGTATCTTATCATTAGAGCTGTCATATTGCATTTTGGGTATTGTTATTTAAAATACCCCATTTTTGATGACATCACAGAAATGGTAGCATGAGGATTGCTTCTTGAAATCTCCTCTGGAAGTTACAATGAATTTAACAGCTATAACTCAACAAAGGACTCCCTGCAGATCACACAAGTAGTCCTGAGACTTACACTGTGAATCACTTGAAGGTGGGCAAATTGGGCTAACCGGAGAAGGAAGGGGGTAGTGCAAAGATGTGGGCCACATGACCCCAGGACACAGACTGGAGCTGCAGCCTCTGGAGAGGGAAGAATTCAGATTCTAGGCACACCCCTTGTGATTCACAGGGCTGCCTGAGGGACCAGCATACAAGACAGCTTAATCCTGCATTTGAGGCAGAGACCTCAGGTGAGGACAGTGGTTTAAGCCCACATGGCCAGGCAGAAAACAGAAAACAAAGGCACTGAACCTGGCTGTCTACCCCCAACCTCCCAGAGCTTGCCCCACCCCCATTTTTTCCAGTGTTAGTAGTGGCCTCCAGAAGAAATAGGTAGCAGTGTCAGATTAAAGAACATAATATCTACAACCCTAAGAACTGCAATGACGGTTCCGTCCACTCCAGCAACAGGGAAAGAGCTGGAGGTATGGGGATGAGAGAGCTCTGGGCTGGTAAGAGCCACAAGCACCAGCGGCCTTTCCATAGCCCACCATGTCCCCACCTTTCTGGGTGGATCCCTGCATGATAATAAGAGCAGCAGAGACACACAGACTCAGCATCAGGCTGCAGGGCAAGCCTTGGGATTTCAGAAGCTCTGGCCTTGATGTTCTCAGTGGTGTTCTCAGCAGGTTTTCGTGGGATGAGGCAGAAACTGCACTGTCTCTGTAGAAACAACTGACCACACCCCATAGCATCCTGGAAGCCTGCCCCACCCACCTAGAGCTGCATTGTCAGGGACACTCTGCGCACCTGGTGGCCCACCAGCCTCTGCAAGCTGTGCAGAGGTGTTTTTTACAGCAGAGGACAACCTCCAAGAGCCTGTGGGTCACAAGGGGTGTGCTAGAGAGTGGTAAGCCAAGACCTGCTCTGCAACATAGATGGGTGGTGGTTGGACTTAACGTATTCTTTTTCTTTCTCCTCTCTTTTTTTTTCTTCTCTCTCTCCTTTCTTTTTTTCTCTTCTCTTTATTTTTCTTCTTTTTTCCTATTATCTTTGTTGTTCTGTTTTCCTTTGTTTTGTTTTATAGTTTTTCTGTTTTTTGTTTGCTTTGTTTGCTTGTTGTTTTTTTTTGTATTTTTGTTTGTTTTGCTTGTTTATTGAGTGTGGGTTTTTAAGTGTGTGTCTATTTGTTTTTTGTTGGTGGTGTTTTGTTTTGTTTTGTTTTGCTTTGCTTTGTGGGGTGGTTGCAGGCCTAGCTCTAGTCCAACAGTCAAGACTACATTGAATTTGTAGAAACCACTGATCACACACTGTACCCCCGTAACTCTGAGCTGCCAACCTACAGCTGCATTGCCAGGGCACTCTGGTCACCTGGGTGACCAGCTCCACACCCGCAAAACATGGAGGAGGTTTTTTACAGCAGTGAACAATCCCCAATGGCCTAAGGAGATTCTGGTGGTTAACAGTGACCCAAAAACTACACTGCAACCACTGGGGAGCAGTTCTTGGGAACTTGTGAGCCTGAGGTGGAGGCTGGCTGCTCTGTCCTCAGGGAGTGATACAGGGTGGTCATAGGCCAGGTATAAGCATAAGATATGAATCTACATTAACATTGTAAAAACCACCAGTCACATTTCATGATTCACTTGAACTCCAAGCCGTCCAGCTAGTGCTGCATTGCCAACGGCACTCTCAACGCTAGGTCAACCAACCAGACACAGGCTCCTAAGGATCCTCTTTCAACAATAGGGCCTTATGGAAAACTGACAGGTGGCAACAGGCATAGGGAGCCCTGGGCCTTTTACTTAGTTGCTTCAGGCCCAATATTGGTGGCAGCCAGCCTCAGTTCACAGAGAGGCCATCCCTCATGCCTCCAGGTCCAGCATGGGCAGAAGCCAGCCACATATAGCTCTGAGGCACCTACCAGGTAGCCAAGGCCAGTAACAGGCCAGTAACAGGCAGGACTGAAACTGCTTTGCAGGACAGCCTCACCCAAGAGACACCAGAAACAATACACCAAAAGGCCAGCTTCAGACCAAACCAGAGCGCTACCTGGTTTGACCTACAAGCAGCACACCCAAAGGGAATTCTCAACAGGCACAAGAGCCCATAGGAGTGAAGCCTCTGCTGAGGGGTCAACCCTCACACAGCAGCTGTGGGCCAATCCTGTGGCACACTGTGGGCCAATCCTCATAACTAGTCAGCCTGGGAGCTAATTCCATGCACTGATATGCCAAAAGCAATCAAAGCTCAACTACAACGGGTGAATACTCACAATACAAGGGGCACCTCAGGAACACATGCACAGGAGATTAGGGAGACTAAGCAACTCAACTACAAAGGACACATACTATATAAGTTCACCCAGCAAAGACTGAGATACATAGGTGATCTACCTAACAAAAAGAAGCAAACACAGAGCAACTGCTAGAATGAGGAAACAGAGAAACATGCCCCAAATAAAAACAAAAGAAGCCTCTAAAAATGGAGCTAAATGAAATGGAGGCAATCAATCTACCAGATACAGAGTTTAAAATACTGATAATAAGAATGCTGAAGGAAATTAGTGAGAATTTCAACCAAGAAATAGCAGCATAAAGAAGGATATAGAAAACATGACAAATAACCAGTGAGAAATAAAGAATATAACTGAAAATTATAAGACACTGAAAAGAGAAATTAAAGAAGATACAAATAAATGGAAATATATACCTTGGTCATGGATAAGAAGAATTAATATAGTTAAAATGTCCATACTACCTAAGGCAACATATAGATTTAATGCAATCCCTATCAAACTTTTCACAGAACTAAAACATATAATCATAAAAAATATATGGAACTACAAAAGACCCCAAATAGACACAGAAATCTTAAGAAATAAGAACAAAGTGGGAGGTGTCATGATACCTGACATCAAATCATACTACAAGGCTATAGTAATCAAAACAGCATGGTACTGGCATGAAAACAGACACATAGATCAATGGAACAGAATAAAGAGCCCAGAAATAAATCCGTGCCTGTATGGTCTTTTAGTCTATGATAATGGAAGCAAGAATTTACATTGGGGTAAAGATAGTCTATTTAATAAATGGTGCTGGGAAAACTGGACAGATACAGTGCAAAAAAGAAAAAAAAACATGAAGCTGGACCACCTTCTTAAGCCATATACAAGAATAAATTCAAAATAGATTAAAGACTTAAATGTAAGACCTGAAATCATAAAAATCCTAGAAGAAAATATAGGAAGTAAATTTGCAGACATCACCTTTCGTAATACATCCCCTACTGATATATCCCCTCGGGCAAGAGAAGCAAAAGAAAAAATAAACATGTGGGACTACATTAAACTAAAAAGTTTTTTCACAGCAAAGGAAACCATCAAAAAAAACAAAAAGACATTGTACTGAATTGGAGAAGATATTGGCCAATGATACATCTGATAAAGGGTTAATATCCAAAATTTATAAATAAGTCATATAACTCAACACCAAAAATCAAATAACCCAATTAAAAAATGGGCAGAAGACATGAAGAAACATTTCTCTAAAGAGGACATACAGATGGCAAACAGACATATGAAAAAATGCTCAACATCACTAATCATTAGAGAAATGCAAATTAAAAACCACAAGGAGATACCACCTCACCCCAATCAGAATGGCTATCATCAACAAATAAACAAACAACAAGTGCTGGCAAGGATGTGGAGCAAAGGGAACCCTCGTATTGTTGGTGGGATTGCAGATTGGTGCAGCCACTATGGAAAAAAATATGGAGGTACCTCAAATAATTGAAAGTGGAACTACCTTATGACCCAGCAATTCCACTCCTGGGTATCTATTCAAAGAAATCCAAAACACTAATTTGAAGAAATACATGCATCCCTATGTTTATTGCAGTGCTAGTCACAATAGCCAATATATGAAAACAACTGAAATGCCCATCGATGGACGACTGGATAAAGAAACTGTAGTACATTTATACAATGGATTGTTATTCGGCCATAAAGAAGAATGAAATCTTACCATTTGCAATGACATATGCAGACCTAGAGAATATTATGCTAAGTGAAATAAGTCAGATGGAGAAAAACAAATACCATATGATTTCACTAATAAGTGGAATCTAAAAAACAGAATAAACAAACAAATGAAACGGAAATAGACTCAAAGATATAGGGGGAAAAATGATTGTTACTAGATGGAGGCGCGTGGGGATGGGGGAGAAAGTTAAAGGATTAGAAAGTACAAATTTGTAGTCACAATGTAGCCACAGGGATACGATATACAGTTTGGGGAATATAATCAATAATGTTGTAAAGATTATGTAGGGTACCAGATGGGCACTAGATTTATCAGGGGGATCACTTCATAGACTGTGCAGATTCCTGACCACTGTGCAATACACCTGAAATTGTAGTTGAATAATATTGAATGTCAACTATAATTAAATAGAGTTAAATATAATTAAATACACAGGATGTAGAGTACATAGGGAATATAGCCAATGGAGTTGTAACAGCTATATGCGATGTCAGAAGGGTAGTAGATTGGGGGTGGTTATTGCTTGTGAGGGGTGTAAATGTCTAACTATCACATTGTTTTGTACACCTGAAACCAAAAAACAAACATACAAAAAAAAACCAAAACATTTTTCACACAAAAAACATGGACTGCAAAAAAATAGTGTGTGTCTTATACAGAAAAAGGCAGTTAATAGGCACTGTCTCTGAAGAAGACTAGATGCTAGAATTACTAGTTTACACTTATATCAGCTACTTTAAATATGCTCAAAGAACCACAGGAAGCCACACCATCTAAAGAATGAAAGCATGAAAACAATATCATCAAAAAGAGAATATCAATATGTCGATAAATTATTTGAGAAGAACCAAATTGAAATCCTGAAGGTGAAAAGTACAATAAGTGAAATTAAAAAAAAAAATACTAGAATGTCTCAACCGCAGATTTGAGCTAGTGTAAGAGAGAGTACAACAGAGATTTTCTGGTCCAAAGAAAAGTAAGGAAAAAAGAATGAAGGAAAAATCAACAGTCTCAAAGATGCATGGGATACCATCAAGCATACCAAAAGATACATAACCGGACCGCACACATGCCTTCTATGAGAGGAGGCATAGAAAAGTGTAGAAAAAATATTTAAAGAAATGCAAGCTGAAAACTTGTCAAGTTTAACAAAACACACTAATCTAAACAGTCAATAAATAAAGTAAATTCCAAATAGGATAGATTCAAAGAGGCTCACACCTAGAAACATTATAAGCAGTTGAAAGACAGGGAAAATCTGGAAAACAAAAAGAAAAATGCATTAATTTAGTAGAAAGTATACTTACTAAGACTGATATCTGCTTTCTCATCAGAAACCATAGAGACCAGAAGGCAGTAGGATAACATATTCAAAGTAGTGAAAGTAAAAGACTGCCAACTAAGAATTCTATATTCAGCAAAACTAATCTTTAAAAAATGAAGGTGGAATCAAATATTTACAGATAGCCAAAACTGAGTGTCATCGATAGCACATGTGCCCTACAAGAAATACTAACGAGCATCTTTTAGTCTTAGTATTTGGAATGACATTAGACAATAACCTCCACATGAACAAATAAAGAGCATTGGTAATTAGATAAAAATATAATACAATATAAATATAATTTTGATACATTTTTCTCCTGTATGATTTAAAAGATAACTGAATAAATTATGTGTCGATGAGCATAAAATGAATAAATATTTTATTTGTATGAAAAACAATGCAATGGATGGTTTAATAATGGAGCTATATAAGAGCAAAGTTTTTAAATACTACATTATTTACAATAATATTATGACAGACTTTTGTTATAAGTTAAGACAATGTCATTCACAGAGATCCCTAAAAGAATAAGTGAAAAAAACATTAGTAAAATTAATGACAAGAGAATTAGACAGGAATTGTAGGAAAAAAATCTATTTAACACAAAAGAAGGGTTGAAAAATTAGAGAAATAAAAATATATAAAGTATACAAAAACTAAAACCCAAAAGAATTCAAATGGAAAGGAAATAAATGAAATAGAGAATAAAAAGCAACAGAAAAAATTAACAAAAGTTGGCTCTTTGAAAGTATCAACAAATTTGACAAATCATTAGGTAGACTGGAACGAGAAAATCACTACCAAACTTATAGAAATAAAATGTGTTTTAAGGGAGTACTATGAACAATTGTATGACAATAAATTAGATAACATATATGAAATGGTAAAAATCCTAGAAAAACATAAACTAATGAAACTGACTCAAGAAGAAATAGATATTTTTAATAGGCTCATAACAGATCAAGAGAATAAGCTAGTAATCAAAAATCTTTCCACAAAGTAAAGACCAAGACCAGATGGCTTTACTGGTGAAATCTACCAAATGTATAAAAATTATTATCGGTTCCTCCTAAACTCTTCCAAAAAAAAAACAAACAAAAAAAAAAACAAAACAAAAAAAAAACCAGAAGAAGAGAAAACACTTGCAAATTACTCATTCTATGAAATCTGTATCACAATAGTGCCAAAGCCATACAATGACATCCCAAGTAAAGAGAACTACAAATCAATATCACTTATGAATGCAAATTATCAATAAAAACTAGAAAACAGAATCCAGCAAGATATAAAAAGGAGTACAGAGGAGGACCAAATTGGACTTATCCCAGGAACAGAAGTTTGTTTCAAAATACAAATATTAATCAATGGCATATATATAAATACTATAAATAAGGATAATAACCACAGATAGGCTTAATACGTGCAAAAAATATTTAGCAATATCTAGCACACTTTCATAATTGAAAATACGACATAAACTAAGAAGAGAAAGAAACTTGACTTGCTAATGAGAATCTACAAACAACCCAATCTAACATACTTAATGGTGGAAAACTGGAAGCTTTCCCACTAAGATTAGGAATATGTCAAGAATGCCCCCTCTTCCTCTCACCATTACTATTAAACATTTTACTGGAGATTCTAGCCAGAGTAATAAGAAAGAAATAAAAGGCATCCAGACTAGAAAAGAAAAATTGCAAGTATCTCTGTTTACAAATGCCATATTTTTTTGTATATAGAAAATCTTAAGGCTTTCAGATAAAAATTATTAGAACTAATAAGTGGGTCCAGCAAGGTTGCAGGACACTAGATCACTATTTTCAAAAAATGTATTTCTATACACTGGAAATCAGCAGTTCAAAAAATATAAAGACAGTGCCACTCATAATAACATGAAAAAGAATGCAATGCTTAGGAATAGAGTCAACAGAACAAGTATAAAACATTTACATTGACAAAAAAACACATCACTGAAAGAAATTAAATACCTAAATTAATGGCAAGACAGCCCTTAATTCATGTAATGGAAGACTTAATTTTGTTAAGATAGAATATTCCCCAAATTGATCTACCGATTCAACACACTCACAATCAAAATATCAGTTGCCTTTTTTTTTCTTCTTCAGAAATAGACAAGCTGATTCTAAGAGTCACAAAAAAATGCAAGGTATTCAGAACAGCTAAAACAATCTTCTAAATGGAAAACAAAGTTCGAGGACTCACACTTCCGTATTTCAAAACTTACCAAAAAACTATAATACCCAAGGCTGTGTGGTACTGGCATAAGGGTATATATATAGATCAATAGAATACAAATGAGAATCAACAAATAACCCATATATTGTGGTCAATCGATTTTCAACATGGATACCAAGATGAGTCAATGGGGCAAGAATAATATTTTAAACAAACAGTGCTGTGACGGCAAGATATCCACCACCAAAAAAAAATAAGATGGACTGCTACTTCACAACATATATAAAAATGAACTCACCATAGATGAAAGTTATAAATGTCAGAGCTAAACTATAAAACTCTTAGAAGAAGCCATAGGCCTTGAATTTAGAAATGGCTTCCTAAATATGACAGCAGCACAACGACCAATGAAAAAAATAGATAAATTGAACATCACTAAAATCATTATTGGTATTATTTTTGCTTCAGAGGACACAATCAAGAGAGTGGAAAGACAATTCACAGAATGGGAGGACGTAATGTAAAATCATATATTTAAGAAGGGCCTTGTACCCAGAATATATACAGAGCCCTTTAAATACCTCAACAATAAAAATAAACCAATTAAAAATGAGCAAAAGATTTAAATAAACATTTATTTTAAAAAAGATAAATAAATTGTCTATAAGTATATGAAAAGATGTTCAACTTATTTAACCTTTAGAGAAATACAAATCAAAAATCACAATCAGATAAAAATTACACACACACTAGATTGACTATATTAAAAAAGATGGACAATAGCAGGTGTTGAGGAGGATATTTAAAATTTGGAAAACTCATGCATTCCTTGTGGGATTGTTAAATGAAGCAGCTGATTTGAAAAACTGGTTGGCCTTTTCTCAAAAGCTGAACACAGAGTTACCAAATGACCCAGCATTCCGATTTTATGTATATACTCAAGAGAATTGACAATATTTGCCCCCATAGGAACTTGTACACAGATTTTTAGAGCAGCGTTATTCCTAAGAGCCAAAATGTACAAACAACCCACATATCCATCACCAGATGAAAGGATAAACAAAACATGGTAGGTCAATATAAGGGAATATTATTCAGTCATGAAAAATCATGAAGTACTGACTGAATGAAAACTTGACAAAATGGATGACACTTGACAATACTGTGTTAAATGAAAGAAGCCAGATATGGAAATAAATCCCTATAGTCTATGATTTCATTGATGCAAAATATCCAGAATAGGAAAATCCAGAGAGACAGAAAGTAAACTAAATGTTACCAGGGGCTAGGGGAACTGGGGAATGAGGAGTGTTGCTAATGGCTTATTGTGATAAAAATCTTCTGGAATTAGATAGTGGTACTAGTTGTAAAATTTTGTGAATATTCTAAAAACCACTGAATTGTACACTCAAAGGATGGATTTTATGGTATATGAATTATATCTCTACAACAAAAAAGTGAGCTTTGCCTACTATAGTCAGTTACCTGTCTTATAACAACATCTTTAAGGAAAAATAATACAGATCATACAAGATACATAAATATTGTAATAATCAAAGTAGTGTTATGTAGTCTGTTGGAAGCAGACAACTACAATTGTGTTTATAACTTGAAATTGTTATCATTATATCTACGTTTTCTCATTGTTTCCATTCATTTTGATTTTCTAATCTTTTAAAAATACCTTGTGCTCTCTCTAAGATAGACAGACTGCCATAATCACTTAAATGCTTTTAAAATTAATTATGTATGGAAATTCCAAGATGTCATTTAATGAGTGAGAAAATGATTGGGTTTCTTAAGGAAAAAAAACCTATGTAATTTTACTAACATTGTCACCCCAATTAATTTAATAAAAAAGAAGTTTATTTTTAATGTTAAATCTAGGTGAGAAAAACTAAGAATTTGAAGACATAAATTAGTTGATTGTATGTCCCCTTCTTTGCATTTTTTCTTAATCAAAAATTACATGCATAAACTGAATGAATCACAATTCCTGACATCTTATCATTGTGGGTCTACCCATAGTCATTTTTTATGATCCATTTTATGTTATTTCACTCATATTCTTCATAATATTAAATCCCCATGAACATACCATCTGACCTTGAAACTACTACACTTTCTCTTACTTATATCTAATTATATAAACCTCCCCATCAAATCCCCAAATCTTCCCTTCAGAAGTAACTCTATTTTTATATGACCATTTGCTCATTTTTTCACATATGTAATTAATGCTTAAACAGTCTCTGGTTAATTTTTACTTGTTTTCAATCTATGTAAAAAAAATATATTGCAAATTATTTTTCTACTAGGAGTTTCTCTTCCAACACTAACACGATGTTAAGATTAATAATTGTTGATTATGCCTGCTCTTCATTTATTTTCTCTGCTGTATAATATATTATTAAATCAGTATTTTTTTCCATTTTTAGTCAATGAGAATTTCAGTTTTTCCAGTTTTCTGGTAATGGAAAGATCACTACTATAAAAACTCTTATTCATGTTTTTGTTATAAAGGACCTCAAGCTGCTCCTTTATGAGTTTCAATTTCATTAAATATTACCAAATTGTTTTACAAAGTGGTTGAAACGCTGACTGGCAATGTTTTAGCTATCCAGATTATGTGCAGACCCTTAAACCCTTGATGTGGTAAGTCCTTTTAAGTTATACCATTCAAATGTTTCTTAACTGGCAATTCATTTATATTTTAATTTGCATTTCTTTGGTTAATAAGATTGAAAATTTCTTAATAACGATTCATGATTTATGACTTTTTTCTTTGGTTCATTAGTCTTTTTCAAATTAATGTGTAGTTTTTTGCTTTTTTTAAATTACACATTGTTTTTTACTCCTTATATAAGTTCTTTGTGACGATGTTACAAATATCAATTTTATAGCATATCTTTCACGTTCTTTAGGTGTATTTTGATGAATTAATTTTCATTTTAATGCTATGTTTATTTTCCTATATGATTAATTATTTTTATATTTACTAAAATCTCTTTTTCCAAGTTAGAATGATATACACAGTATTTTCTTCTAAAAGTTTTAAAATTGTCCTTTACACATTTAAATTTTTAATCCAGTTAGAGTCAATTTTTGTGTATGAAATAAGTTAAGGATTTTTTTTTTTTTTACAACTCCAATTATTGACTATTTTTTTTATTTCTCCAGGGATCCCTTATTCCACCTGTAGCATTTCTCATGTTTTTAAGTAAATGTGAATCTGTATATAAGCTCTCATTAGGTTCCACTGCTCAATTTAGTCTACCTTTCACCAATACTCCTCCATCTTCATTATAATATTTTATAATAACTTATGAGGTAAGCACTTCTTTATATATTGTTTTCTTGTTAGTGGCTCTTCTTTCACTTTGTTCCTTCATATACAATTTAGGCTATCCTTCTTTAATTCAGGGAAATTATTTTCATTTCTTCAAATAATTTCTCTCCATTTGCTTTTCTTGAATTTTTATTTTATTTGAATATTGGTGTTTCTACTGTTATTTCCATATCTCTTAAGTTTTTTACATTTTCTCCTTATCTCTCCTGTTTAATTCTGTGAGAGGTCTTTAAGATGATCAACTAAACAACTTGACCTCTGTTGAATTCCATCTACTGTCCGATTTATCTTGTCTTTATTATATTTTTACAACTGATAGTTCCACTTGGCTTTTTAAGAGTTTCTCATTCTTTTTTGAATTTTCTAATGCAACTCATTTTATTTTTTTTAGAGTTTTGGTCTGACTGTTGTAATATATCTGCCTCAGATAGTGTATGATATCCAGTGTTTTACACTCAGAGGTAACAATTCTCTGTAAGTGTTTATTTTTTTTCAGTGTGTGAGTTCTTGTTTTCCTATCGGCGACACTCATTTATGAGATGCATTAAGGGACTGGAGTATAGCACCTAGTTCAAGTGAGTTCAAGGAAGTAGTGGAAGATGAACCTTTGAGTGGAGAGCTCCAGGCCCCACAAACCATTTTTAATTGGATGTATTTGCTATCATTACCACAAGATCAGTTATAGGACTTCACTTCAATGTCCTGAAGAAGAACAGTATTTGGAGGAGACAGTGCTTTTGTAACATGAATAGAAAAGCCATAGAAAATCACCTCTCACCTATGCCCTTTCAGTAAGAACCTTACCTGAAGGTTTAGTTGTACTCTGATACTACCCACTGATCTCAGAGAGGGGTGCTCCCCTCTGCTAAACTCAAAGGAAGATGAACTCAAAGGTTCATCCACTACCTCCTTGAACTCACTGAACTAGGTGCTATGCTCCAGTCTCCTAATGACAGTTCCAAGCTGGTTGCAGTGGGAGGTAGGGTGGAATACTGGCAGAAACAACAAACTTAAACTAATTTTTATTGTATTTATTATTTTTCCACCACCACGATTAGCCGAAATAGTTCATCCTGGCTACAACCATCAGCCAATGCACACAACTTTTTCAAAACCACCTTCTGTCTCACTGGGTTTCCTAGATTTTGATCTTGTTGGTATATTGTAGATACCAGTCTCCATTTTTTCTTTCTCTGGGTAGGTTTGACAGAAGCCAAAAAAGCTTATTATGTCAGGAATCACAGCTGTGCTCCTTTTCTTTTTGCTTAGATGTAAGTTTTCTTTATTTCAGAAAATAATGGCATGGGCTTATGTAAGAATTTTTAAGTCCATATTTTTTGGTCTCCTCTTTCTATTGGCTTTAGACAAAAGAATTCCTTTAGAACAGAGTTTGACTATCTCATCACAAAAAACTTTTTTTTCCCCCTAAATAAATGTGACACTAATTTTTACTATGACTGTGACAGAAAAGAAATTGACAGCATATGCATGCTTTCTATGAAATTCCTGTGTACACTGGAAAGCACTTGGATTTTTCAACAGCTACGATATCTTAAAGTTATGACCCAGCAATGATGGCTTTTCCTCCCTGAAATCCATGAATGCTAAGTTAACCAATCTATACTTATACTTCTACACTTTTCCCTCTACTCCAATTATATTACTAATGGAATTACAAAAAAACCAAACCAAACACCTTTTAATCTGTGATGGCAGGTCAATCCTACTTTGCCTATTCCAGGTTCAGAGAATTCTCTTGGGGTCCTTTTATCCTTGTGAATTTCTTACTAAATTAAACAATTACTGATTCAGCAAATCAGTAATTGTTTAAATCATCATTAATTCATTTATTGCCTACTTAGAAAACAAATATGTTATGGATGCCAGGTTTAAGAGTCCTCTATGATAAACGTTATAATAATGCTGCCCATCAGCCATTTTTCACACTAAACAATATTACTTTCTCTGTCTCTCTCACGCTCTCTGTCACACACACACACACACACACATCACAGTCTTCAAGTACAAAATGCAGTTTTAATTATTTTCTGAGTGATCATTGAGGTAAATTTGTAGTGATCCTCTGAAATAAGCTCTTCTGGTGAAGTTTTCTCTAAGGGCACACAGGTGAGAGATAGCTAACTAGCACTTGGCAGGTGGTCTGTTTTCATGAACTGAAACTAAATGGATAATTCTGGGTAGAAATGGACTTTGTCTTCATTAGCAACATTGTCTGTAAAAGTGGTAGAGAATTCACATATAACTGTGTGTATACCAAAAGAGTAAACATTTTCACTAACGACAAATGATTATTCTGTACATGCTAGTAAGTAGTGGAAACAAAAATAAACACCAAATATTTTACTTTTTCTGTATCTATGTATACATGTGTGTATGTATACACAAAAATGAATCATGTATTTGAAATGGTGAGACTAATAGGGTTTATCAAATACGGTAAAGCATGCATATCTGAAAAACATTAATCACTATTCAACACAATTAATAATTATGAACGTAGTCATTGACGATTACGTTTGGTAGAAAACTATTGTTTTCACCTGCCAAACTCTACCTGTTGTTCCCTTCCTTCCCACTGTGCCTCACCTCCCCTGCTCCTTTAGGTAAGAGCCATTAGATTTGCTCTGTGGAACTACCCATCATGCATTCTATCCGGATACAGTGGCTCATTCAGGGATGGACATGTGACACATGCAAGGCCAATAAGCGCAGGGAAATGCCATCATGGCACTTATGTTTAAATACTTGGGCAAAGGGGAATTTTAGTCTCTGACAATGACAGGCTAGCTTATTTTACACCAGCCAACTACCTGAGAACAACTGAAATGACTGGAAGGCTAATATAAAGCATCTGTTTAAAGGGATTGGGGAGTTATCGATGTAGCAAGAAAACTCCAGAAGGTGAGTCTGACATTTGGCATCACTTTCTCCTCAAGACATTTGCCAAGTACAAACAGAGAATGGGAAGCTGAGAAACAGAGCAGAAAGAGGTAACTGAGAGTCTGAGATATTAATGAAAGCTTTCATCAGTTTCATAAGGCTGGGGCTCAAAGTAGGAAAGCCTCTGATAAAGACCTTGGGGTTTTATTTGGGATAATAAAACTTGGTCTAGGAATAAGGTCATAGGAGAAAAGAATAATTCTCACAAGGTCTAAAGAAGCTTTAAATTACCTCAGCTCCTAATGGGTTAAGGCAGTGGTTGTTTAGCAGTGGTATCACTATCAGTAATCCCCAGGGGGCATTTGGCCATATATGGAAACAGTTTTGATTGTCAAAACTTGGGAGAATGCTACTGGCATCTAGTGGGTAGAGACAAGGGATGCTGCTAGCATCCTACAATGCACAGGAAAGCTAGGCAAAACAGTTATCCCGTCCAAAATATGAATAGTGCCAAGGTTTAGAAACCCTGGTTTAAGGTGATTTGCATTAACTTGACAGGTGGAAAGAAAATTTGGAGGAATATATCCTGTATTTCTTCAAATTATCACTATAATTTTATGCTAAATTTTCTTAATAAAAATTCCAATCAAAATAAGTTGTAATTAAAAAAAAAGCAAGAAATAACTTAAAACCAAGAGGAAAAAAAACAGGTCATAAAGACAGATCCAATAGATATTTAGAAATTGGAGTATTCAGACTCTGATTTTAAAAGAATGGTAAATATTTCGAGAGATTTAATGACAAATAAATGTTGAAAGAAACCTAAATGCTATCTAAAATAGTTAAGTGGATTCTAGAACTAAAAATTAATGCAACTCTTAAATTGTAGATTACCATACTGAAAAAAGAGAAGTATCAGGAAGGATATAGAAGATTTGAACAGCACAATTACCTAATTTTAGAATTTAATCAGCATATATATAGAACATTGCATAAAACAATTGCAGATTATACATTCATTTCAATTGTTTCTGGTACATTTATAAAAAGTAACCACATGCCACTCCACAATGCAAGTAAATATCAACACACTTTTAGGGACTGTTAATGTATGTTCTCTGATCACAGTGGAATTAAGCTAGGAATCAATAACAAAAAGATAACTAAAAAGTACTAATATATTTGAAAAGTAAGAAGTGATCTTATAAATATCTAATATTACATAAGAAAACGTGTATTAAATGTTTCATGCAATACTCAGCATATAATATTAGGTGTTTACAATTGGTTGTTATTATTATCTTATACCATACAACCCTGTACTTTGTACCCTAAAGTTAAATAAAAATAATGTATTCTATAGGTCTCCATCAAAGTTGCCTTATTTTCTACATTTTTCAACTCTGTTTACCATGAGTTGGATCCATTCTCAGGAAATTTTGTGCTTTGTGTAACATGATGGTTGCCTAGAACTACACTTTATATCTAACCTCTCAGCAACCTAAGCTCATACAACCTTTCTATTCCTTCACAATTTAGTTGACTTTTCAAGTGAACTTCTTAAAAAAAAAAAAGAAGTATAACTCACTACAGAGAAGTGTGCACGCATTAATACCCCTGTCTGTGTACAAATCAATGCGGAGTGAGTACAGACCATATAACCACTGCTCTGGTCAGAATCTAGAAGATGATCAACATTGAGGAGTGCCTCTCTGTCCCAGTGGGTCAAAGGAGCGATCAAAGATGAAATTAGAAAATGTTGAACTTACTGCAGATCAAAACTTGTAGGATACCTTTAAATGACGTGATTCTAGGATAAAACATTTTGGACACTTCCTGGACACTCATCCAATGGGGTAATTATCTAAAATTTTGATCAGGCTAACTTCATGGTATTATAGGAAGCTTAAATAGACGGTTGTAAAAGTGATCTACAGAGGAAAGAAACTGAAGTCAATAAATACAAACATGGTATTATTGTAGTAACTCAGAAGGGAGGCCTTTGTGTACAGATAAGCGTAGCGAGAGTTAGAAATAGGGGCAGGGGAACACAAAGATATACAGTAAGGAATTGTTGACTGTAAAGTGCCAATTACTCTCGGCTGATGACCAAGAGGGAAAAGTGAAAGGTAGCATTATGACTTCGTTCCTGAATGGCAGAGGCATTCAAGAGAATAAGGAGGCAGAAAAATGAGTTTAGCTAGCTGGACATGAATTACTTTGGTATCAGTTTGTTTTGAGATTGTATTTTTGCCATTAAAACAAAAATAAAAACAAACGTGTGAGCCAAATGTGTCTAGTAGTAGATTAACAAATTATGGCAATCTTAAAAATACATTAAAAAAATAATTTGGTCTTTCTGCATAAAGAGGGAAATCTACAATATACACTGGTGACCATGTCTAGATCATCTATCCTCAATCCAATAGAATGTCTAATGTACAGTTTATACATTTATCAGAAATGCTTAAGCAAAATCAAAACTGTTTATGACGATAGAAGTATTCTAATGCGAACTAGAGAAAAGGTGAAGAGCAATTTTCAAAGAAGCTTTCAAGATATATGGTCCACAGGAGCTGCTCAAGGAGGTCTTCTAATTTGATTTCCCTAATTTGAGGCTGAGTGCTTCTGAGTGAGTGAGTGTGCCACTCTATATGATTGCGAGTGATTGTGTCATCTCTCTACATGACAATATACAGAGAACTCTATCACTGTATGGGAAAAGCATCTGAAGATTGCATGAGTTGACAACTTGGGAGAGGACAGTTTTAAGGCTGTTATGTGCATGCTGCTTTTGAGCAGAATCAAGAAACAGATTTTGGTACTTTTAAAAATAAGGGTCAATTCTCCCATTGATTGAATATGCTTTATTTTCTGAAAGTTCATGATCACTTTGTTCTATATTACACATGAGGCTTCTGTTAGGTACCAACATTGATATCATTGTTTGAATCCCACCCCATTGTTTTTCTCAACAGGTTATTACACTTTTCTATTAGGTTGGTGCAAAAGTAATTACTGTTTAAAAGGTTAAAAATGATTGCAAAAAACACAATTACTTTCCCACCAACCTAATAATTTTATTTTTAAATCATTCAATCTCTTTTAGTATCCATGGATGTGCAAAGATTTTATGTTTGTTATAAGTGTGGCTTTGGCTACATAGCATAGAAGAGTGGATGGCTGAAATTTGTACTATTGTAACTTTGATTATTCTTCCCCAAAATGGAAAAATTAGCTTTACATTAACAAAACTTTACTAAGCTAGCAAATAATTTAAATATATTGATAAAAATGATTTCAAATTAACAGCCAAATTATGAAAATGTCTCTAAATTGCTTCAAGTACCTAGAAAGTTTTTTTTTTGCATTAAATTGTATAAAATATATCTTAGAAAAAAATGTATAATGTTAATATAACATAACATATTGGTATAAACATGTTATCTTTATTTAGAGATAATAGGAAAGAGTATCAATCTTGGTTTGAGTTATCACAAAGTTCCAATTAATAAAATTTTAGTTCGTGAGTTACTATGTGATTTTTAAAAGATAAAATTTGAATTTTGAGAAATGTCATTTTGAACAGATACCAGAGGGTTATTCTGTACCTGGTTCCTATCATCATTTAATACATAAGCCATGCAGAAGACCCTCTCAAGATCAGTGAGGTCACCATGTGTAAAAAGGTGTGTTGTTGCTACTAAATGAGTTAGAAGGCAAGAAATCCATCAAACAAGTCACTAGGAGATGTGTCACAATTTTTCCCAGCTGTACATTTTTCTGTGCATGTGTTACAAACCTGTCTGGCACTGGCAATGGCTGTTACAGCTTAGCATTCATTTCCCCTGATATATTGACACTAGAGTGAAACATGGTGGCCTGGGACAAAAGGATTTGGTGTTCTCATAGTGAATCACCCCACACTGGCTCCTGATAAGCACTGCCACAAATCATGGATAGCTAGCAAGGTCCTCTGCCCTTTTTTTTTTTTTTTCTTTTTTTTCAATTTTCATTCGGACCAGTGTAACTTCATTACATCCCTGGAAGCAAGATTCCAGACATTGTATATGGGAGATTCACAGCCAAGAAGACACCCATTTCAGATTTGTAGAAAAATCACTTAAGGTGCACAGTGTCTGCATTTTTGCTCTTAGTTTGAGGAAATAGATCTTTATATGATACAACTCTTTTTCAAAAAACACATTTTTTTTCAAAATTTCTCCTTATAACTGGATGAAAGAATTTACTGCTGGATTTGAAGAAGCAATTATCATTCATTATTATCTCTAGTCGCAGTTTCATTGAAAATCAATGTGTTAAAAACTCTCTTTAATATCCTTTACTGTTATTCCTTAAACATACTTTTCCTTTCCCTGTTATAAGGTAAAAGGAATTCAGCAGATTGGCTGCAGGTGAGAATAAGTATGGAGATGCTGGGCTGGAGGTATGATGGGGAAAGAATGTATCATGTCAAACACCTTCAGCCATACTGTTGACAAACCGAATCTTGTGAAGCTCTGGACAGTTTGCTTTCCCACCATACTGCCTCTCCTGTTTGAGCAACACCATTTCAACTTGACAGATCAGCTTTTAACATTGACAGAAATGTTGTTGCCTCCTTAGTATTGCTGGGAGAGTAAACAGGCCAACTGAACTAGTAAGGGATTTTGACACCCATAAACAATTTATAAACCTAATTTGGCAAGATGAAAACAACTCAACTGAAAAGATCTCGAACAAGCGCTTTTGGAAAGAAAGCCCATTTTTTAGAAAACAAGGTAAGTTTCTCAAACAGAGCAGCCATTTAAAATAACATGTGATTTACTAGTTGGAGGTAATCAAAAATTTCTACCTTTCTGTTGAATATGTGTTAACAGTAAAGAATGTCTAAATTACTTCTAAAAATAATCATTTTTTTGCGCTACTGATGTAGTTAATGTCACCACACATTGTAAAAATGTTATAGAATATTATATTCTGCTTTGATTTCTAGAATGAAAATTATATTTTGAAACACTAACTAGATTTAACCCAAAGCTGAAATACAGTAGTTTAATCCTACCTAGCAATAAGTAAAATAAATATGTAAAAGTTTAGTAACTAATGCTTTGCTAAAAGTTTGTTAATATTCAAATATACCTGTTTTGAAATCATTCAGAGTTGAATCTAGAATAATATATGATGTATGCATTTTAATCTCCTGTGTTTCTCATTCTCTTGAGAAAAAGACTTTTTTCTGCCTTGCAGCTTGACTTCAGTTTTAGCACAGAAATGGGATTTAAATATAATGCAAAAGACTGTTTATTATAACCTCAGTGAATGCTTTATTCATATAACTCTCAGTAGTTTGTCAATAATGTGACCCATAAGGAGTCAATTCTCAACTTGCATCTCAGCAATTCCAGGTGGAATCGTGGGAAATGCTGATGGCAGATGTGTGGGCAGCATTTTCCCTGTAGGCCCTCAGTTGGTGAAATAGCCAATTATTTTGAACTTTGACTATCTTTGGTATCGCTTGTGTATCAATGAGGTAAATGATACAAGTCTGAGATGTTGCTGGCAACATGTTTTTACATTCCCTGGAGTGAGGGGCATTGTGTTATCTCTCATATACAGAACAGAGATGTTAAAGTAGAAAACAAAGGAGAATAGAAATTAATATATTTGCTAACTTACTTTGAGACAAGCCATTCTTTTACGTTCTAATAAAGCAAGAATAATAAATATGCTATTGTTACTTTTGGGTAATTGCACATATTCATTTTGAAAACATGCCTTTCACGTTTATTTATTAGAATAGTAACTATCCTATTAAAATATGTTTAAACTTATTCAATTTTTGTTAAAATAGTAACACGTTAATTAATAAATCAATTTCTAGGGACAACAAGTAAAACTAGATCACATTAAGAAAAATGACACAAAGTTCTTTACTTCTTTGTAGACTTTGTATGTGTTCACTCTTTTTGCCTTTTTTTTTTTTTTCAGTGCACTAAGAAGCGGTGCAGCGATATAAAGGTGTGTTGCTGTTCTTTCCCCCAAAAGTAAATCCATTTATTTGCTTATTCGATAGCATAGAGTATAACCAAACACTCCAGAGAAAACAAAGTCCTTACGATTGTCTGGATTTTAACTGGCTACTGTTTAGATTTTCAATTTTCCTTCCTTTTCCCCTGCCAGTTTTGAAGAGAGTTCATATGCCTCACAATATGCTGAGCCCAAGATGATCAGCCAAGTCTTGGCTTCTTTGAGAGCTTAAACCCTTTAAACTCAGTGCTCTTTCCAGCTGGCAGGTCAGCGGCACTGAGCAGACACTGCAGGTTTCTGCTTAGTTAAGTTTCCACAAATGCAGCTCTGCTTATTCTTAGTGAGACCAGGGAAAGAGTGTCTGCTGTGAACAATTCTATCCATCTTCCTTTTCTTAGCTCGCTGTGTCTAATCTGTTTGACATTGCAGGCTTTCACTTTTCTTTTCTTTTATTCATAAGTGTTTGATTGACATATATTATTAAAAACAAACAAACAAACCATGAGATGTTAATGTTTTCCACTTCTGAAGGCATATATTTACTTCTCATGAAACCTGCAAATGTTTCATTTTCCCATTTTACATTAATAGACATATTTGGCAAAATAATACAGCATAGATTTACTCTTCAGATGTTAGCTTTTATATCAAGATTAAAGTTACAAAAAGCAATATAGACTCTTTAACGTCATTTCATTCTTCAGGTCTACACTCTAATTCAGACATTTACTCCTTAACACTTCAGCTCTTGTCCAATGGCAGCTTTTCTGAGGGTTACAAAGATGACTCAACCAGCTAAACAAAGTTTGAATGTCTGTTTATTCTGGATATTTACTTTAGGTCATTACTATAACCTCAACATAAAATTAAGTGGTATTTATAGTAGCACTTAAATCACTAATGTAGATCTGAAAGAAAAAAAGGCAGTATTCGCTGAAGTTAGCTTAAATATATTAGAATTAGGATGCAATCATTACATTGCTACATGTTCTTGTTTTTTGTATGTATCTGCAGATGAAATTACTAATTTGCATTGGTTTTGGTTTGATGAGTTAGTTATTTGATTTTTCTATGGTAGGGCTCTAAAATGGTTAAACTAAAAGGACCATGCAATACTACCATTTATTACGTCACTATTAAACTTAGTTGTGAGCAAAATAATAACTATCGATTTACGCCTTGTGTGTAACAAGAGGCCCATATCAATAGACTTAATTTTAAACTGATTAAATTAATATTAAATCCCTCTTTTAGCTGTCATTTAGTTTTAATTCTTAGCTGACATATCATAGTTTACGTTTTTCTGAACTTTAATAGAAAAACCAAATCTTTTCCATGATTTCTTAATTACATATTTTGTCCATTTGACTTATATAGTTTGCCTGACATATTTTATCTTCTTAATTAATTAGGGATTTCTGACTTGGGTTTTTAAATGTCTTTGGACAATAAAATGATCCACACCTGTGAAATTACTCTAAAAGTCCTTTTATTTAGTGGCATGGCGAAATATTAGGAGATTGGGGGAGGAAACACCAGAAAGTTATCACCGAGATGGAAAACTTGCATCATCGGAAATATCACATGAGAGTCACAGGCCTTTACAAACTTTTATTTAAAGCTGCATTTAATGAAGATAAGGATGATAGCATTAAATGTTTCTGTCTTTTAAATTACAAAGAAATTAGCAAAACCTATTTTTGCCTACCAAGCTTAAAATTACTATTTGATATCTATTGTTCATCCTTGGCTCTGCAATAACTTGAAATCATGATTTAGGAAAGACTCATTTTTGACATTGTCAAAAGGAAGCCTATATTTAAGAATCTGAAATATAAAACTGAGATGCTGCCAGATTAGACCCCGAGTTTTTGTAAAAAAGTGACTTTGAACAAAAATTTGAGAAAGAAATATAACCCAACTTAATTATCATTCAGGCCTGGAAGGAAACACATGGCACATTCAAAAGAGATATTTCGAAAGAGATTAATATTGGGATTTTTTTTTTTTACAAAGATGTTCACAGGGTTAAAGAAAACCCACCACAGTGCATGATGAAGCATCTATTGTTTTTGTAGAAAACTATTATGCCGCTATGTGTGAAGGGACAAAGGAAAAGTTGATAACAGAACTCTGTAATTTCTACAGCTACAGGAGAGGGCTACTTGACGCTTAGAGAACTCTCCACCATGGTCAACTAACAGCCAGGCAGTGAGGGATCCAGCTTTATAAATATCTTAACTTTTCTGTCTTATTAACTACTAATGATATGTGTACACTGCTAGTAGTCCCCATTGGCCAAACTAACTAGAAGCCAGAGAGCAAGGGAATTCAATTACTGAATTTCATAAAGATCAGCTTTCTGGGGCACAGAACAAAGTGGAAGAATGGAGAGCAGACTGGAGAAGTAAGCAAAGAACATCAAGTACAACTAACAAACTAAAATAAACACCGTATTGGGGTCACTGTCGAAATGATACATTTCCAAGTAATAGGATAGTATATTCAAGAATATTAAATATGATAAGAAATCACCCATCTTCACTGAGAATGGAAAGTGGCTCATTCTCATTTCACTAAATCATCAGAAAAGGTTGTTTTTCATTATATATTAATGATTGGATTTTAAATTAGTTTACAGCAAAGAGGTGGTGCCCTTTTTAAACAGAAAATTCTAGAAACTATAAAACTCTAATAACTGTAGTAGGCAAAAGTTTATCGTAATATAGGAGAATAATATCATTGTTCTGATAGCCTTTAGAAATTATCTAATCACAGGATAATCACTTATTAAAGAGTCACTATCTAGTTTGTGAGTATAAAATCTATATTGTGTAGATTAAAAAAGGATACTAAGTTGATCAGACATAGTAATAAAGGGAACTAAGGAAGGGAACACCATTAGGCTGCCAAAGCATTCTGGTGAATTCAACCTCAACAGTCATAGCAGCAACATTTCACTTTATTTAAAAACCGACTGTTTTTATGTGTCTGTTTCTATTTTGTTTTTTGCTAAAGGGATGGTAACCAGAAGGGAGAGTGTGGGGGGTTGAGTGAAAAGGGGAAGGAAAATATAGTCAATAATATTTTGATAAGTTTGCACAGTAACAGGTGATTACTAGAATTAGTGAGGTGATTACATTGTAAGGTATAAAATTGTTGCATCACTATATTGTACATTTGAAACTAATATAACCAACATAAGATTGTATACCAATTATACTTAAATTAAATTAAAAAAATGATTCTGCAACCTCCCTGTTTCTGTCAGTGTTATTGCTATGTTGTTAAGACTTCTAGACCATTCATCAATGCACCATCTTTTCCTCCTTCCATTATTTTCTGTCCGGACTATGTGCATGTACATTATGTTAAAAAAAAAATCATGCTTTTCCCAGACATTCATATTGAAAACAAACGCACACAGAGAAGTAGAACCCCACATGGTTACATGTATGTGCATGTGTGGGCACACAGGTGTTTTGAAGAGGAAAATGAATGCTATGATGTTTGTGGAATCTAAATTTAATTTCAAATAGAAAAAAAGATTGAGTGAATATTGCGGAGAAAATTGTATAGTGATTGAAGCCCATACAACCAAAAATTACAGAGCAGAAGGTAGTACCCTTTAGCATAGACAAGAAATAAAAGTATAGTTAAGGATGAAAAAGAAATTAGATTTTGCTCTAAATGTTAACTCTGGAGAGAGGGATAATTATTACTCAAAGAATAGCTGATGCTGTTTACTGGTGATTGAAATAAGCTTCCTTGTGTTATATTTTCACCTAAATTATTAGTGTCTCTCACATTGACTGGGGGTATTCTGATATAGGACCTAAACTTCTGATGATATATAGCATGTTTATATATAGTAAGTAATTGGAACACTTGTATTCCTATTTTTGTCAAGTGAAAGAACATTTTGTCAGATCAATATACAGTGGATCAAGATATGTCTTCAAATGTTTTTCCTGATTATTTACTTTTTCATGACAGGAGTGAACATCTATCAGGAAAATTCTTAATAAAGGCATCGGAATGGTAGCAATGACTGCAACAATAAGGGCACCAAACATTTAAATGCCTACCAGTTGTCAAACACGGGGCTAAATATCTTAAATGAAATTGCTCATTAATTCTTACAGCATCTTACTTTGACAAGAATCTTTACCATTTACATATGAGGAAACTAAAGACAAGATCAATTAAGTATACTGCCCTAGCTTCTTAGGACAGTAAATAGACAGTAAGATCCCACTGGTTTAACTCAGAGCCCTGCTGTGGTGCTTTCTTAAACATAACTCTAACGAGTTTTTTCTTCCTGTTTTTAATAGGGTAGACCATCAAAGGCCTTTGGAAATTAGAATTTATTATGACATTATGACTTATACGACCAAAAATTATGGAGAAATTATTTTTGTCTCAGTTTCACATAAGAACAATAAAAGTACCCTGGACCTTGGACTCGGGTACTAATTGGAGGGGTTTAGGGGGGAAACAAAAAACAAACAAACAAAAAACTTACTGAATAATCTTTTACAGGAGCTTATAAAGTGAGAGAAAACTAAATTGGTAGGTTGAGTGTTTGCAAAGTAAACTTATTAATAGACATTACAGAGTCTCTATAAATAAACTTAGGAAAAATATGTTAACTTATCCTTCAGTATCAAATGATAACAAAGAAAATTTATTCCATAATTTAGAATTTTAGTATTCCCTTTATATAGCTAAAACTGAGAATCTCTCTGTGTGTCTAGCAACATGTGTTTAATGTTTATTCTGTTTTACAGTGATACTCTTTAAGAAAAGTAAATAATTATATTTTATTCAAACCTAGATAAATACTCTCACATTATTACCATACCAGAATTTATATAAAAATAAAGACATCTTAAATTTATTCATAGAAGAATTATGGCCCCTCTGTTTTTCATTAATTTATTTACACTTGGTATTTATCAGAAAGTATTAAATTTCCACAGTGTTTTGTTAAGGCACTTAGGAAACATCAAATCATTGCATGGATTTATTATATTATGCAATAATTTATAAGAAATGAGATATTTATTTATTAATTTTCCAAAGCAAAAAAAAAAATAGTTTTCAGGGATTTCATATGTATCTGAAATGTTTTCCCTTTAGATTTTTCTAGGGACTAATTGCAATGTCACATACATTATAAGGGTGCAATTTGAACAGAATTAACATAGACTTGTTGATTGCATGCTATCCATAACTGTCATCGACAAAAAACAAAAATTGTGCTTAGAAACTAAAAGACAAATATCAACACACAAGATATTATAGCTCTCAACTTGTTAATCGATAGCCCAATATATAACTGCAAAATAGTTTTTTGCTTAGCTATTAACTCTGTGATTGCTGTAGGCCACATCTCTAATTATAAGGAGAGAATTTAGCAATGATCAGTAGTTTGCACCTCTGACTGATCTGCAAGTGAGTGAAGATATTACCTAAAAATGCCTTAAAAATAGAACTTGGAAAAGTATTGTGTTTGTAAACATGGGTGCATTGGTTGTTAGGGGAACTTAACTGTCCTGGAAAAATCTATAATATTATTTGATAATAAAGTATATTATTTTCCAAAACATATCTATTCTAAATTTATATTCTGCGTTTCAAAATCTTTGGCTGAAATTTTATTTTTTTTTCTAGTCAATAATAAATAGCCCCTCTTTCTAAATTATAGGTAACGTGATTGAGGTATAGGATAAGAAAATTATCCCATATTAGCATAACTCATATTTCTTAATGGAAACAGTATAACATATGACTGAGGAATATATATATTTTATATATATATATATATATGTATATATATATATATTTTTTTAAACATTGATTCAACATTTACTCCACATTACTTACGTATATCAAGAAACTTGCATTCTAGTCCTGGTTCTTCAATTAACTTACTGTATACCTTGATTTCTGAGCTTGTATCTCACATGGTAAATGAGATGACTGAAGTAGATGAACTACAAGATATTTCCAAATGTATATTTTGCAAATTTAGTAAGAATAGTTGTACTTAACTATAATTTCATTTTTACATCTATTAGGATTATAATTGGTTGGACACAGTCCAGCACTTGAACTCTAATCATAAGAAGGGTTGACCCATAAAATAGCAAGATAGTTCTCTAGTGAGGTGCAGAGACATATATGCTAATTTTAGGCAGCATACATTGTTTTCTCTTCATCCCTAGAAGAGGATCAGCATAAGAAACCAAATAGATCTACAATAAAATCTAGTTAAATAAAAGGGTTTTTGTATCTTCAGTGTATGTAAGGGAAATAGTCGTGTCCACATGTAGGATTAAGTGAACACTGACCTTAAGACTAGCTGTGTGTATTTGGAATTTTTAAAGCTAGAGCCCCTGTGCAATTATCTTCTGTAATACATGTTCAGTAAGTCTAGTCACAACAAGTAATGTCTGAACCTGCTAAACACTATGAATTATTTAGTCTATGGATATTCTTATTCCAATCTATTTTTCAGCTTTCTCATTGGCTTAATCCCATAGCTACAGATCAGAGGTGCAAAGGATTTGACTTCATTGAAGTTTCTTAACTTGTACTAAATGCCCTAATTAAGAATTCCACTAACTTACCTCATAAATAGGTTTATATAACTTTAGTCATATTCCCCCACTCCAATTGTTATGATTTCTATCAGAATGCGATAGAATACATTAGATTTTTCAGAAGCATAACACTTTCCCCATTTTTTTTTTTTTATGTTTCCTTCTCTATTTCCTTCATTAGCAATGCTGAATTTCAAACTTGCTGTTTCTCCCCTTCACTCACCGCATTTCATCACCCCGCCCTTCCCAAATGGTAACCACAACGTTTGTTGGGTTTCCAAATAAGGACTTACGACATTGTGGATGCGATGATCTGCAGCTCAGAGCTCCCTTCAGGACTGAAAGACATACTTCCCCACTGCTGACAGGGCTTCCAGCTGCAAGTCCTTTTATGTAATTGTCCTCAGCTGAAGAGTGTCATTCCTGGAGTTGCCCCTTCAAATGTATGTCATTAGTGGATGCAGGAGTATATAGGCCCGGCCCCATCACCATAAAGTGAGCTGCTTCTGAGTTCTCGTAGATCCTGTATTCCAGGTGGGCTCAGCAAATGCTTTTATGACAATTGTAGCCCAACTTTCCCCTTGCCCATTTATTCTTTCTTTCTTTCCTCAGATGCTGACACTGCACTACAGAGTCGGCTTCCTGGGAATCTACCTAAAAAGGTATGGAGATGGAAGGAGAACTGACTCTGGGTGGTGAACACACAATGTAATTTATAGATGATGTGATATAGAATTGCACACCTGAAATCTATGTAATTTTAATAACAATTGTCACCTCAATAAATTTAAATAAAAAAATAAAAAATAAAAAATAAAAAAAATAAATAAAAAGGTATGGAGATTATTCATTATCTTGAGACAGTTTTGGGTTTTACACATGGGGTCTCAATCATCCATATTCTTATAAACAAGAAAGAAAATGGATTTATTTGCTGGAAATAATAGAGAAAAAATACAGTATGCTGTATTTGTAATAGATTTTAGAGTACAGGAATCAGGCATATATAGTTTTCCAATAATAAAATGTTGATTGTTTAGCACTCATTCTTTCACAATATTAGTTGCCTGTACTTTTCATTAAATTAAGTTGGGTAGTAACTACCTTAGAGTGTGGATACTACTATGGCACTGGATAAATTATTTCTATAAGCAAAAGAAAAAAAATTAAACTGACCCGTGATTTAAAGTATTTTCATTTGTTCATTTAAAATAATTTTAAGTGATTAAATTGCATATTTACAAAGGTGTTTTTCATCTTTCCCTCTGTATCATACTCAATTGTTTCTATATCTTCAGATATTATGGTTGAATTATTCTAACTATCCCTATATCTTATCAATGTGGGAAAAATATAAACATATAAGAAAACTATAATAAAGTGTAAGCTAGTTTTATCAGAATCGAGTTGTGGGGACAGAGCCAGGAGTGCAGTTTCCAGGCTCTCAGCCTCACCTGGAAAGGTGCTGGCTCAGGTAGTAAATGGCCATCAACTGGATTGGATGGACATCAGCTGTGGCGAGTTGGCTGTCAGCTGTAACCAGTGAGCCATTGGCCACTAATGTAACTTCTGTGATTATGCTATCAGAAAATGGGGGCTAGCAAGAAGATGATGGCTGAGCTAGGAAGCGTGGATTGCAGTTAGCACGGAGGATTGCAGCTAGCAAGTGAGGCTGGTTGGTTGGCAGAAAAGCAGACAGCGCGTTGCAGATTGTGTGGCTCCTGCTTCCTGTGTCTCTAACCCAGTCGCCAGCAAGACTGTAGTGGTATGACTCCCCTATCTATGGCTCCGTGGGTGTTACATTTTGGCCTCACTATATCCTGCATTCTTGTGTGGCGAGTGGGACTAGAGACCCCACATGACGCCCCGCATGACACATGGCGCAGCGAGCAGGGTACAGTGCTGGCCAAAGCTCCCCAAAGGGCGGTGGAGCAGTTTGTGCGTATGAGCACTCAGTCTCAGGAAGAACAGGAGAAACAGCTGCTGGAGCGCTGGACCCCCATGGAGGGGTGGGAAGACATGGATGGTTCTCCAACCAGCACAGGCCGGAGAAAGAGAAGGTTGTTGCTGACCTGTGGGCTGGGAAGTGCTTGCTGAGGACATCACCCCCAGGTTGGGGAGGACTTGGATCCCTCGTCCTGCAGAGAGGGCACACATTGTAAGGCTAACACACAGTCCTGGCGAATGACTGTGGACTATGGGGAATTGTCTTCTGTTCCTGATTTGATGGACCGCTTGACTGCTTGGGAACATACCACCGTGTAGTGGAACTGGCGGATGTTTGCTTTTGTGTCTTGACCGGCCACCATCGATAATATGTAAGTACCTTGACTGTGAGTCGCTGTTGTTCTAGCATAGTACTCTGAGAGGCCCAGAGAGAGTGGCAGTGCCCTGAGAACCCTGGCTGAGCCCAGGAAGTCTGGCTGTGCCCAGAAAGAGTGTGTAGTGCGGGCGGCCTGCGGGGCCTCTAGTCCCGCTCCCCACATAAGAACGCAGGCTATGGCTAGGCCAAATAGGAACACCCACGGAGCCATAGATAAGGGAGTCATACCACTGTAGTCTCACTGGAGATACTATAGTCTCACTGGAGGCTGGATTCACATAATCTACAACCTGCCGTCCGCTTCTCTGCCTGCCACCTGACCAACTCACTCAACTCGACTCCCGACTCCACTCACCAGCCCAGCCGCGGCAGTTATCAGTGGCTAATTGGCTAATTGGTTACAACTGATGGTTAATTAGCCACAGCTGACGGCCATCTACTACCCGAGCCAGCACCTTTCCATGTGACGCCGAGAGCCTGGAAACTGCTCTCTGGGACTCTGTCCTCACAGAGTGGCAGTGCCCTGAGTGGCCCTGGCTGTGTCCAGGGAGACTGGTGGTACCCTAAGAAGCCCAGGAAGTCTGGCCATGCCCAAAAGGACTGGTGGTACCCTGAGAAACCCTGGCTGTGCCTAGGAAGTCTGGCTGTGCCCAGAGAGCGTGGCAGTGCCCTGAGAAGCCATGGCTGTGTCCGGGGAGACTGGTGTTACCCTAAGAAGCCCAGGAAGTCTGGCTGTGCCCAGAAGGACTGGTGGTGCCCTGAGAAACCCTGGCTGTGCCCAGAGAGCCTGGCTGTGTCCAGGATATTGCATTCACTTCCAGGCTTCTCACACAGGGCCCCTCACGAGACCCTGTAGGGGTGGAATGTGGGGACAGAGCCAGGAGTGCAGTTTCCAGGCTCTCGGCCTCATGTGGAAAGGTGCTGGCTCAGGTAGTAAGTGGCCATCGACTGTGACTGCATGGCCATCAGCTGTGGCTAGCTAACCATCAGCTGTAACCACTAAGCCATTGGCCACTAATATAACTGCTGTGACTAAGCTAGCAGAAAATGGGGGTTAGCAAGAAGATGGTAGCTGAGCTAGCAAGTGCGGATTGCAGTTAGCAAGGTAGATTGCAGCTAGCAAGTGAGGCTGGTTGGTTGGCAGAAAAGCAGACGGCGCGTTGCAGATCGTGTGGCTCCTGCTTCCTGTGTCTCCAACCCAGCCGCCAGCGAGACTATAGTGATATGACTCCCCTATCTGTGGCTTCGTGGGTTTTCTTTTTTGGCCTCACCATGTCCTGTGTTCTTATGTGGGGAGAGGGACCAGAGACCCCACCTGACAACAGCCTGCGTGACACAAGTCTTTAGTTTAAACTCCCCCAAAGTAAGTTTAGTTTGTGGAGTAGGAAAAGGATTTTAAACTGAGTTTAGCATACTATGCATAAGATCTGCTGAAATTCAGAATAATAGGAAAGACAATCAAAAAGTAAACTAAGATAGAAAATCGTAATTAATTAAATCAGCTTCCTGATTCTGAGTAAAAGTGTTATTGTATCTGTTATGTTCTACACATGAAGTCCAAAAATTCCTTGCATGATGGACTGAAGTGAAATTCCAACATAATAAAAAAACTGGGTATTTATCTCTCATTTGTTTCTCTTAATTAAAAAAAGAAAGAAAAATTAAATAGCCATCTTCTACAGTATTTTGGGACTGTATAGGTAGCATGCATATATGGCTTAATTTATTTAGAGATTGATAAGTTAAATGTTTTAACATATTCACATGTGAATTATCCAATAAACAGATATACACATTCAGCTCAATTGAATAGGAGAGTCAACTATAACTCTTCAAATATTGAAATAAGCCAATTACAAAAAACAAGTAGTGTATGATTTTATTTCCATGAGTCATTTAGAATGGCCAAGTTTATAGCAACAGAAAGGAGAATGGTTTTTGCCAAAGGCTGGGGAAGGATGGGGAGGTGTAGTTAGGAGTTAGTGTTTAATTAATATAGAGTTTCAGGTTTGCAAGATGAAAAGGGTTCTAGAGATGGATGGTGGTGATGGTTGCACAAAAATATGAGAGTACTTGTTATCACTGAAAAATACACTTAAAAATAGTTAATATGGTAAATTTTATGTGTATTTTACCAAAATATAAAAATTGAAATTTTAAAAAAATTACACAGGGTAAACTCATATGGATAATTGTTGTTGTTTTTTTAATTTATTGGGGTGACAATTGTTAGTAAAGTTACATAGACTTCAGGTGTACAATTCTGTAATACATCATGTATAAATCCCATTGTGTGTTCACCACCCAGAGTCAGTTCTCCTTCCATCACCATATATTTGTTCCCCCTTACCCTCATCTCCCACCCCCACCCCCCTTACCCTCTGGTAACCACTAAACTATTGTCTGTGTCTATGAGTTCTTGTTTCTCATTTGTTTGTCTTATGGATAATTTTTAAGAAAACTGTCACTTAACATTAATAATTCCTTCTTACAATGAATTCTAATGTAGCCTGGCTCCCCAAACCCAAAGTATACTGTTTTGCAGAAGCACTACACCTGCTTCCAGCCTAGGCAATAAGTGCTGGAACTTGAATTAAATAGGTAGAATGCATCAGGTAGATAGTTACCTCACAAAATAAGTGAGAATCATCATACAGAAGACAAGTAATGTTGCGCCCTGTTCAGTAGCATATCTCATCCCTCTACCAGAATTAAATGATCCGGTCAATAGTGAATATAACCATAAGGTTGTCAGATTTAACAAGTAAAAATACAGGATCCGCAGTTCAATTTAAATTTCAGTTAAACAATGGATAGTTTTTTAGTATAAGCATGTACCAAATATTGTATTCTGTATTTTATCTGGCAACTCTATATAATAAACTTCCAAAGACAGAGTATAAGCGTTTATTCAAAGTCTGATAAGGAAAACAGAAACCACTTTATGTATTTTAAACAGAAGAACTTCCACACAGAGAATTGGTTACAGGGGTGTTGGAAGGCCTAAGGGAGCAAAAGGGAAATATTGAAATAACTTGGACATTAGTAACTGCAGGAAAGAGCTATGTTCTGGGAAACAAACGAGAGGGACTTATTTCCCTGGAGACCACAGTGAAGAGGAGAGGCTGCATGACCTGGCCAAGACCTTGACAGGGGGCCCCACCAATGATACGGCAACACAGAGGAGGAAATACCAAGTCAGAGTATGCGCCCCAGAAAAGGTGCCAGGTGAGGATAATGAGACCACTAGGAAGGACCACAGGCTGTTTCTCAGACTATGGACTGCGAGAAAGAGGCTCTTTCCAGAATAGGTGTTAGCTGCTGCTGGACTAATGCCAATATCAATCCTCCTCTTTCAAGGAGGATTGTTAGAGCCTAGCCAGAAACCAGCTGGCAAGGAACTCAAAGAAATATTGTTTCCCACCTCTCTAAATATATAGAGGTACACAAAAGTGTGTGAATAGGGGCTGAGAGCATATCCTCAAGCAAAAGGATCTCTTTAAAAATCTGGACAGAAGAATACGATTTAGAAAAAAAAATGAGGACAGAAGAGTCATTGAGTTTCAAAATTAGCAAACTAAGAAATTAACAGATGAGGGCATAAAAATAATAAGAAAGACAATTGTTTTATGTAAGTATAAATGAATGATTTCATCAGAGTGGTTAGAATAATATTTCTCATAAAAACAATTTAATTTCCTACAAACTGCAAAAAAAGCTTAAGATAAACTTAAAATTATTTTAACTAATATGCAGAAGAGAAAAATGGCTGATGCTGGATATCAAATTAATAAAATGGAGGAAGGACCCAGAGAATTTTCTTAGACTGTGGTATGAACATATAAAGAAATGGAAAGAATTAGAGAAAGTAATGAGACGTGGAGAACAGACCCTGAAGATCTAAAATCAATCAAACGTAGTTACAAAGTACAGAAAACAGGAAAAGAAAATTGGATACAGAATGAAAAACACTTATTAAAACTGAAGAAGATTTCATACTGAAAGGGCACACATAGTTACAAGCAAGTAAATGGCATAGCTGGGACATCTTGGTGAATTTTCACAATCCCAAGAGTAATGAAAATTAAATTCCAAAAATCGTTCATAGCCAAAACTCTAGTTCTTTACAACTAGTATTAGACATTTTATTAGCAACTCTGGCTGCCAGGAGACAGTAGAATAAAATCTTTGCAGTCATCAGGAAACACTTTCCAAATTAATAACTAAATTCCCAACAAAAGGGACATTCAAAAGTAAGAAAAAAATAAATCTAAATAAGATTTTCATTTATAGCCAATAGAACTATGAAGGAAATGCTAGTCTTCCAGCGGCTGTTCTCTTTCAGTCCTCACAGAGTTTCAACCCTCATAAATGTTTAGTATTTGTCAAGACCTCAAGAAAAAAACCTACGCACATTTCTGGAACTTCTCATCTACGTGTACAGTTTCCCCATTTCCACCTCCGACTCACAAATATCAATTCCCTCAGAATTCCTGGAATTTGATTTTTGTTATGTCCAATTAGCTGACCTGCTAATCTTTCCTTGTGTTCCATTTCCTGGTGTCATAATTTGCGGTGTGTACCAAAATAGGGGCTGCACATGGACCTCCATTAATGTATTTACCTTCCTCAGGATCAGAGCCACACACTATCTACTTTCTAATTTCTCAAAAAATTGTTGCCTCGTATAGTTTATCCAGTTTTACAGTTGTTCCTGGGCGGGGGAAAACAAGTCATGTATGCATTATTCTCTCATGGCAGAGAATAGAAGTCTATAGAACTGATTAATTTAAAATTACAGTGTGGTAAAATCTTCCATAAAATTACAGACTAAACCAACATGTAAATTCACAAAATTTGACCATTCATTAGTCCCCAAAGGAAAACTCAGGTATTCCAAACTAAAAACTTACGGACACTCACACGGGTGAGTTTGTAATTGAATTAAAAAAAAAAAAAAGTACCATTTCTCTGGGTCATAAATGAATTCAAAATAATTTAAAGAATTTAATCATGCAAACTATGTTCTCTTACTGCAATAAAATAAAATTAGAAATCAATAATAGAAAGATACCTAGAAAATCCTCAGATGTCTAGAAATTAAATAACACGGTTTTACATAATACTTGGGTCAGTAAACAGATCAAAAGGCAATTTAGAAAGTATTCTGAATGGCATGAAAATAAAAATAGAACACTAGAATTTGTGAGATGTAGCCAATAAAGCACATAAAGGGAACTTTATAGTACTAATCTGTTCTATTAAAAAAAGTTCTTGGCTTATACCATAATAAACCAGAAGAAAAAGTGCAAATCTAAAATAAGTATTAAAAAAAATAAAGATCATGAGAGAAATTGATAAAGTGAAAAACAATAGAAAAATCAATGAAATAAACATTGATTCTTTGTAAACATTAAAACAGCTTAAAGTCTAACAAGCCTAGGAACATAAAAAGAGAAAACAAATGACCAACATCAACAATGCCAGTGAGGACACCATAACTGCTTCTTTAGAAATTAAAATAATAAATTAATATTCTAAATATACCATTAAATTTGATAACTGAAAATTTGTTTTAATGTTTGAAAAGCAATCACATTTATTATAATAGAAAATTATAAAGCAGAAACATGGTGATTTCAATAAATAAACATTTGAAAAATTTCAATAAATAAAACATTTGAAAAATCCATTATCCATTTGGATAAATATTCTCAGGAACTTTAGGAACATAAGGATCTTCCTCAACCTGGTAAGAGACATATATGCAAAATGAACAACTAGCATTATACTTAATTATAAAAAACTGAATGCTATTACCTCTAACATCAGGACACAACTAGGTTTTCTGCTTTATCACCTCTTTCAAGCATTATGCTAAAGTCCCAACCAGTACAATAAGGCCATTCATTATACAGTATGAAACATACAGACCGGAAATCAGAAGTAAACCTGTGTTTAGAGATAATACGATCATATGTGTAGAGCAGTTTATTAAATCTACAACGATTCTTAGAACTAACTAATGATATAATTCAATAAGAACAAAAACCTAATTTTTAAAGATGGGCAAAATATTTGAAGATAGATATCATAGAAGAGATAGAGATGACAAATAAGCACATGAAAAAATACTCAACACTGTTGTCATTTGGGAAATATTAATGAAAACTGCAGTGATATGCTACTATGTGTTTATTAGAATAGCTAAATTTAAAAAGACTGTGATACCAGTAGTTGGCAAGTATGTAAAGGAACTGGAACTCTCATACAGTGCTGGAGGGGATACAAACTGACACAATCACTTTGGAAAACATTTTGCCACTTTCTTAAAAATATGAATGTACAACTACCATATGACCCAGTTATTCTATTCTTGGATATTTGCCTAAGAGAAATTAAAGCATGTTTCTGTACAAAGACCTGTACATAAATATTTATAACAGCTTAAGTTCTAATAAACAAAATACCCAAACCAAAACAAAACAAAAACCTGAAAATATCTAAATGTTCATACTTAAAATAGAATGCTACTATACAAAATAGAATATAAACAACATCATAGTTAAATCCCAAACTAATTATAAATGAAGGAAGCAACACAAACATGAGAATTCAATTTGTGTAAAATCTAGAAAATGCAAACTAACTGAGATTAATAGAAGGAATATCAATAGTTGCTTGGGATAGGGCTGGAGGCAATAAGGAAGGATATGTGAGGATTATACATAAGCCTGAGTGATTATTTGAGGATGAAAGGTATGTTCATTAACTTCAATGCAGTAATTGTTTCATATGTGTTCCCATATGTCAAAATTTATGAAATTGTACACTTTATCAGTACAATTGATGTCGATACTTTAATCGAGGTGTTAGAAAAAAAAATACTGGAAAAGTGTAAACTAAATAAAATTCACAGGAATATATAAGAGCAACAAATAAACACAAAGTAGTTTGCAGACTAAAGGAATTAGCATCCATCTTTATTACTCCTACTTCATCCTTTGTTATTGTTTACTCAGCATTTGCTCATGCTATTCATTCATTAAAGATACTGGCTCATAATGTTCTAGACCCAAAATCCTACCATTCTGGATGTAGGATTCAAAATCTATGGTTAAAAAATTGTTTCTCAATTATATAGAATAATTGGGGCACTACATATATACATATGTGCATATGTTTAATTTATATTGTACATATAAAACTTGAATATTTATGTTATATATTCATATTTATTTAATAATATACATTACATTATATATTTTATTTTCATTTGTATACTGTAAAGCAAAAACGTTGGGCAAGATGTTCGCCTATTTATGGTGAAACATATGAGGATTAAGTTATCAACATTTTCGATGTAATCCCTTTCATATCTAATTGAAAGTATGGTCTTTATTTTTGTCAGTAAGTACTTACTGGTTCTCAAATAAATGTGAGAACTCAGTGTCATGAGCATTGGAAAAGAATTTGATGATACAATCCTACAGAGTCCTTTTTCTCCAGGGCGAAATCTTATCAGCTGTCACAAGAACTTCACTTGGATACAGAAGTGTGATTGTTTAGAAAAATGTCTTCAAGTTGAATGATTAGTCCCTAAGATCTTTTGATAATATCTAAGGTATGGTTAAGCTGCTGTGTATAAGAATTTAATGGTAATATTAAAGAGAATGTTACAAAATAATGTAGAAAAGGGGCTGCGACAGGGCAGGTGGATGATAACTAAGAAGAAAACTCTAATTGTCTATCCTTCAATTTAAATTCTTTATGCGTCCGTAAGGATTGCATTTGTAGAACACAGCATGCAGAGTTGATTCAGAAAATAAACGTATTATGCATAAGCCAGAACGTGCATTCATATATGACTAGGAGAAATATATTGCATTTTAAACAACACCTCTCCCTTCCTGCAACCCCAAGAATCTAAGGAGATTGGGTGTTTTATGGTTCCTACTGTATGATATGGGGATTACACTATGGTATTTAAAGTTCAAATGAGAGAGGATGACACCATTTAATAACTAGATTATACACATATATAGCAGATGTAGGGGTAAATACTGTTAAAGAAGGATATTGCATTGTTTTCCCCTTCATTCCTATATTTGTGGTATAACAAGGAGTATTCTTGGAAACAGGGATATAAAAATGACTGACAGAGTCTCTTATGGTTTACACACCAGTGGGAAAAATGAGAAAGAATGATTTTAACATGGAAGACCTAAATAATAATTGGTAATGGTGGTTGTGGGCTAATCTGGAAGGTTTTTTAAGAGGGGGAAAACAGGAAATTACACTGGGCCTGATTTGGAAATCCTGAGCTTGCCATGGAAACATAGCTTACATGTCTAATATTACTGGGGGAAATGCTGTTTTGTTTCTATTATATTCTATCTTGTAGCCCTGTTTACTTTCTGTTTTTATAACATTTATTAATTCTGACCATGATGTAGTTTATCATTCATTGCATTTTAAAAGTAAGTTGCCTGAGGAGCAGGTTGATGAACTTATTCATTAAGGTCCTGTAGCGACTCTGCCATGGAAATCTAGCCAGTTATCATGTCCTCAACCATATAGTTATTTCTCTTATGGTAAGCTTTATGTTTACAAACAAATAAATAAACTAAACTACGAGACACTAATAGTCTTAAAGAATATTTTCTTTATTTATAATTCTAAAAAATATATACACTTGCTTTTCAAGAAACTATTTTCCTAATGAAGATGTGTGAAGTTTACACATAAAAAAATACATCCATACACTTATAGATATATAAATTTCTATTTTTCACAGCTATTACTACAGAAGCACAGCCAAAAAAAAATTGTAAACTTTATAGAGTTGCCATTTACTTCCAAGTTCTTATTTACAATGGGATATGCATTTTTCTTAATCTTTGCAGATAATTTGTCTTATTTCATTATTCAGAACTTTTATGTAAAGATATAGACCATTTATCTCCAGTGCATTCCAACCTGTATAGTCAGTGACCTAGCACAATGGGATTTCAAATAAACTATGACACAGCATTTTTTTTTGCAGGATAAATAAGCAGTATAACAGAGATAATTTAATAAGGATAAGTGAAAACTTATCATTTTTAAATATCTATTCAGTGATGACAGCTACAGTAATCTGTCACAAGTATATATACATATATATATCATATATATATATATATAAATATATATATATATGTATGTATGTATATGGAGGCAAATCTGTATTTTGATCACACATAGTTTAACAGGCAGAAATATATATTTGTGACACATATACAGGGATGATTTAAGAGGTAAAAATGTATTTGTTGCTTGTTAAAGCACATATGATCAGAATAAGAATTTGCCCTCTTTTCTTGATTAGTTCCTGATGTTTCATGCCACACAAGTTGTTAAAATGCACAGGGTTCTAATAATGATATTTTCTTTTTATTTCTTTGTATAAAAGTCTTCCCATAATTAAACTTTATTCCCTATCTTAAGTTTCCAAATTATACCATAAATATAATCCTATTTATTGCTTGAAAGAACACCAGATACTACCAGTCATCATGTGATCTTTCAAATTTATTTTTATTTTCAATAAATACACTGTATATGTTGAAAAATTATGTATATTAGAAAAACACATGCCTTTTTTCTACAGTTGCATCTTCTTTACCAGCAGTCTCCTTCTCAAAAGGAATGCAAGCCCATTCCTGGGAGAACTCAAAGCCTTCTCATTGGTGATCATGGCGTGAGGGTGTCATGGCAGCCTTGCTTTTCCTTAGAATGAATGTAGGTACCATGATCTAAAATGTTTCCACATAACATTTTTCTCTCTGTCTTTCCTCACTCAAGACTGATCTCTATCTATCATATATCTATATTTACATATACATATTACATTATGCAAATTGTATGTGTCAGTACTACTTACATGATAGTGCGTGTGTGTGCATCTGTGTGTGTGCACATAGTCACAGAATATAGGCAATGGGTTGTAGGCTTGGTTTTTAGATGGGCATGGACAGTGTCTGAAAAAAAGTGGAAACTCAATAGCAAACATTTCATGGGAAGTAACCTAAGAAAATATCTTGGTGAAAGGAAGTACTTATTTGTGATGTGTACAATGATACAAGAAGTTGAAAAATATGAACAAAATTATGCCAACAACAGAGTTGGCTAATTGCTACTGTTGTGTTGATATCCTGCAGAAGGATGCTGAGAGGCTGTGGGATGGTAAGATGCAGTTAATGTCTAAGTGCAGGAGATAGAGGACTTCTGTGGTAACCTATAAAGAGGCTTTTATCTCCTGAAGGGCATAGCTGATGTCCTAATTGTTAGCCACAAAGTTTCAGAGACATTTCAATACTCAGCCAAGGCCAGGTTACTTAAAATCAGGCCTTGGTGAGGAAAACCTGGGATCATGAAACATGGGACAGGTAATATATAAGGATGCCCCTAAAGAAGATACTGACTTTTCATAAACTTATCCTGTACTTTATGAACTTGTACAAGGGATGGTCTTCTATAATAACAGCTAGCATGTTTTGCTGTGATGGTAGAAATTGCAGAAACCACTCCCACCCCAGGCAATAGATGTTCCCCTCAGGAGATGCCTTCATGGATGTCAGGCTAAAAACTAAGTAAAATTCTAGCATAATATGTCTGGGAACTTGCTTGCCTGATAAAATAGGGAAGGAACCACACTTCTAAGCAATTATAAGAACTAGTTGGCATACACTTGCATGAGTGAGAGCAGTACTCATGTATCAGATTTTAATGATGCTTGATCAAGTGAGCCAACATATATGACAATAAGCAATAATTCATTGACATAGGGCACATTCTCAAAAGATGGTATTTAACCTCCTGGCAAGGACCTCAGGTGACTCTTAGAAGTTTAGAAATGCCTAAGTTACCTTACAGATAGTAGAGGAAGGAATAAGGAAGCTGTGAAAAATTGGCATGGTTTAATAGATATATTATGAAAGGTGAAAATAACACAGGTGGATTATATTCCATGCGATGGTTATACGGCAATTGTCCATTTTATCAGCAACAGAGACCAATACTGTTTCTCCAATGACACATTATTTCTTTAGATGTCTTTTTTGCAAGTTGTCTGTATTGATTCCCTTCTATTCTGGAAGTGCCAGCCATTCATTCTGAGAGGATTAAGTACCTACTCTAGTTATGAGGTTTCCTTGCCTGCCTGCACTAACACTTGACCAGTACTAATATCTATGGGCTTATAGAACGCCTGACCCACAGATATGGACAGGAAGTACAATTTATGGCAAAGGAGTTTTTGCAGTGGGACCATGTACGTGGGATTTGTTGTTGTATCATGCACCACACCATGTTTCTGAAAACAAAGCTGAAACTATTTGAAAGGCTGAGTTGGCATCCTTTAGAACACAGTGTATTTATTAGATTAGAGAATTCTTTTGTGCTGTAATCCCAATAGAAAGGATACATGGTCCCAAAAATCAAAAGATGGAAACTGGAGTTGCACCTCTTACCATCATTTCTAATGACCCACTGGAGGATTCTGTGCCTTCTGTGCTCTCAGCTTTGGACTCTGTAGACTGGAAGGTCTTAGTCCCCAAACAAGGCACATGCTCAGCAGGGAAAAAAGCAAGGATCCCACTGAACTACAAGGTAAAGCTGTTACTAGAGTATTTTGGCATCTTGTGCCCAGAAACAGGCAAACAAGAACAAGCACCCTCCTGGCAACAGTAATTAACTCTGAACAGCAGAAGGTTTTTTTGTTTTGTTTCGTATCGTTTTGTTTTTTCCTTTGATGGGGATGAGTTTACAGAAAGTAGAGAGGGAGGAAAAGAGTATATGATAAACACAGAGGACCTACTTGGGCATTGCATGGTATTTTGTTACCTCATTATACCTGTGAATGGACATGCGAAGGACTGAGAAGAGTACAATTACTAAAGTTGGGTTACCACCTGGTAAACAACCAGCACCTATTCAAGTGACCACTAAGAATGAAGAGAATTTAGAATGGATAGTGGAGGAGAAAGAAGATGAGTACCAGTGACAGTCCAGAGACCAATTGCAGAAATAGACATAGTTTATCACAGTAAGTTTCTCTTCAGGAAGAAAGGTCCAAGAGAACCATGAAGGGGCTGATTTTTGAATCTCTGTGGAGGAGCAGACCTCTCGCAAAGGTTCTGCATTTTGAAATCCATTGCCATACTGATACCAAAGTCATGCTTCCCATGGCTTCTTAAAGCCAATATCTTAGCACAGCAGGAAATAAATATTAAGGTAGATCCACTCCTGGAAGAAAGGGGGTTCCTCTGATGGCTGAGTCTGTCTTGCGTTCCCCTTGAGAATTTAACCAAAATTTCTTTAGAATGCATGGCAGTCTAGGATATTTCTGCCAATTACCCTTCCCTCTCTTTCTCCTGAGTCAGACTAATATCTGACAGCATTCTTGGCTTTCATAGATCCATCTCCATTTTCTCTCACAAGCAATTTTCTTAATAAAGTCCTTGCACATTGAATTCCTTTTTAGAGTTTGCTTCTTAGAGGAACCAGATTAAAACAAATTGCAAATTATAACTCCAAATGTGACTTTGGTCTCATTCATAAGATAAGTTGTATCCAGTATCATAATTACTTGTTTCCAATGTTGTTAGCCTAGCAAAGGAAATATTTTCAGACTTCATATTAGAGTAATTACTTTTTAATTGTCTACTGAAATCCAGAGAGTTTAAGTAATTTGACTAAGATCACACAGTTAAGAATTTGCTCATCTTCTGAATCCTACTGATTTTTCTACTAATTGTTTCAAACATAATTTAAACTTAATTTTTTCATGCATTTGTCACTCTGTATCAAATACCAACAGGGAGTAAGAACAATGAAAGCATTTGACGTCCCACAAATAATAATAAACAACTGGCACTCTGGAGATACTAGGAAATTTCTCATAAACATTTCCCCTTTCTGTTCTATAACTCCTTTGATAATTCTTATTGTCTAGGTTTGCTGTCTGTCAATCAACAAGGATTTATCTTAGTGATACCAGGGCTGTAGGTCTATGGGTCTAAACTTAAGTCATGAAGTTGCTCCATAGTCCTAAAGCCACTGACCTGGGCTAAGATCCTAACATTGATGATGTCCTATTGTATTAGAACTCTCAATAGATGGAGGTTTCCTTTCTTTGCCTCTCAACTTCCAAAGAGTAAAATTAAAAAAAAAGGAAAAGTCAGAGTCATAAGAAAAGTGGACATACATTTCACTTTGTGAAAGAGAGTCTTGATTATACCTGTTGTTTTGATATAATCATTAAGAGCACCCATTTGACTCTCACAAGTGCCCTAGCTTTGATGATAAAGTAGATAATCACAAAAAAGTTAGGGTAATAGTAATCTCTACACCAGATGTCTCAGTCATATTGCTTCCAAAAATAATGTCCCCACCTGAAATTGCCTATTCAAAGACCTCTGCTTAAGAGAATCAGACAAAGAAATGTACGATGCACAAAGATAGCCTTTCTTCGGACCAGGTTCAGCATCTGATTCACATGCAGATCATAGAGACTGGTCAGTGACCCACAAAAAGGGCTCTTCCCATTAGGCATCTAACAAATGAACTAAGCCAAACAATCTGGACAAGATTGTGAAGGGAATTGGTTAGAAGAGAACAGGTGCAAGAGAAGTGCATGTAAAGATATCTTACACTAACTGAGATAGAAGCACGAGCTTAGAGCTATCTCAGATTCTGAATGACTGCTTCCAGACCGTAGGAATCCTTTTAGTAAAATCTGCCTTTCCTGAATATCACCTGGGTGAATCTGCAGAGGCTGAGCCCAAATCTTATCAGCACAGCAAACCATAATTAGGTTTAGTTCCTTCATATCTTCATCTTCCCATTATCCTTAAACATTTCATATTCCTCCTTTTTCCCCCCTTGGTTGATTTATTTTCCTGAGGACCTCTAATTTTTAATGCAAATGAAACTTTCTATATGCTTAAGAGGGAACCTCTACCTCCAGGTCTAGACCACTGACCCATTTAGCCTGAAAGATGATGTTGCTCATATCTGATTTCACTAGGAAAATTTTTCATTCCATTTGAGGTGATCTACTGTACACAACATTCTAAGTTTCAACCTATACAGACTATGTATTTTTCTCATGTCCAACAAAAACATCAACAAAAATGAATAAAAAACTATCACCTCAAAAAAATTTCCACCTGTTCAGAAGAGGATAGAACCATATAAACAAACAATATAGCACTCTAGATTCAAGACTTGGTTTTGAGTTCCAGCTCTGCCACTTGCCACTGAGCTTGACATTTAGAAGTTTTAACTATTCATGCCTTGTATTCCCCATTGGTACATTGGTCATTAAAATAGCACCTGCCTACTTGGGATAAGTGTGAGAACTAAATTAGATAATGTATAGTGTATAGCTATTAAAAATGAGCAATATCCCTTTGATTTCTGCAAAATGAAGACAGCATTACAGTCTAAAGCTGTTATTTTAATAAGTATTCTAACAATACTTATTAAATCTTCTTTAGCCTGAACGCCTAAAATTTTAGATTGAAATAAATCTACATTATATTCTGCATTTAGCTAAATCCTTAAATACAGAATATAGACCATGAGTTAATCTATTTTTGGTGGTTCATTTACCAATCCAATAATTATTGTACTAGTTTGATTTCGGTGATGATTTGATGCTTGGCTTTCAGCTCTGTCAGCAGGAAATAAGAGTCTCTTTAAAGGCTGCCAAGGAGACACTCTGTCACACTTTGTTTTAAACTAACGATTGATTTCCCTGAGCCTGTCATTTTTCCTCTTTAAGCATTAATGATGTTTAACAGCAGCCACCAAAATCCCCAGTCCTTATAATTACTATTTCTTCACTATTTCTAACAGTCCAGAGACATTGTACAAGCCAGTGCATCCTGTATGCACTATATACCAGTATCCCATCCATTTTCGCAGGTTAAATAAAACCTTAACAATCAGACTTCTAAGGTCTATCAATACGCCACTTACCACCAGTAATAGGGTTTTCATTGTCGGCTGACTGGTAGGTGATTTAACTCTAGAATTCCGTCCTTTATGCCTGCTACCTAGAATCACTCCTGTTAGCAAAAAATGTAATATTTCCTAAACGCAGAGCCTGAGACAGGAATATAAGTGTTCCTGATACCTTGAAGAAGTGCTTTGCAGCAAAACCTATAAGGGAGTCAGGGAAGCACAGTAGATAAGGGGAATGGACTAGGCAAGGTGTGGCTTCAAATAAGGCTATGCTTGACCTAATGTATGGGGTGAGGAGAAATCTCTCGAGCACAAATCTTTACCAGAGTTTCATCCCTGGAGATAAGTAAGTGGTCAGCCTTCAGTACACACAGATCGGTCATTTCTTTTCTGCTGCTCCCAGGACAAGGGTAAGAGTGTGGGTGGCTAACCTCCTGGACAAAAGGGTGGCCATCAGCAAAGATGTATTCTCTAGAGAAAAGGGTCAGTTGTGGGCCATTGAAAGGGAATCCGAGTGGGGCACAAACAGCATCTACTACAGGTAGATCATTACCTACCCACAATTTACAGGTGGGGAAGCTCAGACTAGGGAATAGAGAGCTTCACTAAACCCCCCATGTCTCACACCTTGGAGTTCACATTTGAAGTCAGTTTTCTCTCACCAGGGTGCAAGGTCTTAATCAAGCTGGTATATTACCTCATGCAGGAAAACCGGAGTCTTATGTGGATTAAGGAGAAAAGGAAAGTATGGGAAAAAATTGGTAGTAATCCAGGGCAACAGACTAGACTTTACTCTAAAAAGAGGACTGTCAATGAGATAAATCAAAGTATAAATACAGAATAGTGCTTAAAATAATAATACTTCAGTCCTCTTTAAGTTCTATCTGCAGAGAAACTGATAAGGCCAAAACATTTTGGAACAAGGAGGGAAAAAATAAACAAACAGAAAAAAATTTAAGAAAAAATGAAAGAAAAAAGACAGAAAAGAGAAGGCATTTGAAAAAAGCCTACAGGACAATATATCTTGATTCGAGTTATGGAAAAAGAAAAGATATATATATATATATATATGTAAAATGTTAAAACAGAGACTCAACATACCTATTTTAAAAGGTGGCGAGAGAGGGGAATAGGCCTGCCAATATAGCACAAGAATTATATATTTCTTATATCAAAAGAAACTACAAATTCAAAAACAGGGTTTTTTTTAATTCTTTGAGAGCTATTTTAAAATTAATATAATCTGTTGCAATATGCCTATGCTTACTTATAAAATTGCTTAGTGCCTAATTGGTTATTTAGAACTAACTTTGGAACATTAATTTCTTTCTAAAAAAGAAGTGTGAAAAAGTATTTAATATTATTAGTTTCCAAATTTGGATACTTAAACAAGTTTTTAAGACATTGTCTTTTGTCTCTATATGCTTGATCATCAGAACTTTTTTTTTTTAATAAAAATCCCTTAGCATTCTTAATCAAACCTTCAGAGGCTTAAATGATTATTGAGTAATTTATTTAGGATTATGGTTTAATTCATGATTCTGAAATGAACATACTATTAACTTTTAGGAGTAAAATCACAAGTAACAGCATAATTGTCTAGACAAAATAGGGCTTGAGTAATTTAAAATGCCCAGGATTTGAAGGAATTAATAGATAAGAGGATAGATTCATTATGTGGTCAAGAGGTCATTTCATAAAAGTATTTTAAATTAAAAAAATTAAAACCTTTTGGTTTTAAGACTGAGGATAAAATGGATTGGCAAGAATTAAAGAAAATGTTGAGAAACACTGAAAATTATGCACCTGATTCAAGGGCCAATTAAAATTATCTTTAAGGCACTGGAAGTTTTTATCTTTGAATTTTTCTGTCTATGGATGACATATTCTTTTATTGTTTTCCAAGGAAAATATGCATACAAATATAAATACTCTCCCTCCCTCTTTCTCTGAGAGAAAATTTTCAGATAAAATGTGGCATGAAGTATACTTTTGTGCTCCATTCATGTCCTTCTCGCACTATCCCTGGACAGTGCATCAACCCAAAGCGCTATGGGTGTTGAAGGGCAAAGCCTCACCGCAGCACCATTCTGAGAATTGCCTTGGGCCTACTAGAGCCATCTTATGCAGAAATACTTGAGAGCTCTGCCTTCACTCTAGGAAAACTATATGATTTAGGAATAACAAGTCCTATTCCTGTGCTTTAGGGTGGGATTCATTGATACTGCTGATTACCACATAGGAATAGGATTGTGGCTACACTTGAGCTGAATCCACACCTTTGCCAAAATGTTCTCCCTCACTTTTCTATAGGTTTCACCCTCAGAACACTCCCTCAATAAGGCATCTGCCAAAGAATCCCAATATCGATCGATGTATCTATTATACCAATCCATGTTGCAGTATGTCTCAAAATTTAGTCTGCACCAGAAGCACCAGGCGGGATTGTGAAAACACGGTTTTCTGATGCAGTAGGTCTGTAGTGCAGCTTAAGAATGTGCATTTCTAACAGTTCCCAGGTGTTGCTACTGCTCTGTGGATACCATGTTGACATTGTTGTATGACAATCAACAGCACACACGGAGGAAATAAAAGGTGTGTCACTAACTTTGATTTCTTGAGTAAACTAAAAACAATCATGATTTATTCATATAATTTAACATAATGTGTAAAAGAATGCTATAGATTAAAAAGTTAAAGCTACTTATACAAGTTAGGAAAAAAATGTGAGATAAATCCATTAAACAATTTGATTCAGTAAATATTTAATGAGCATATATTCTGTGTTAGACAGTTGCAGCCCAGTAGTACAAAAGATATGGAAAGAAACCATACCACCGATGATGGCTGCTGTGGAAGTAGCAGCATGTGAAAGCTAGATTTCAACTAAAATGAAAAGATACAGAGGGTGAGCATGGAAGGGATTTGTTGATTATTGACCATGATGTCTAGATGGTAAAGTGACATGGTTCCAAGAGTTTAGAAGGCGAGAGAGAGAGAGAAAGGGAGAGAGAGAGAGAGAGAGAGAGAGAGAGAGAGAGAGAGAGAGAGAGAGAGAGAGAGAGAGACTGGAAAAGTAAAATGCAGAAACTTACAGGGATTAAGGTCCAAGATATAAGAGTTGACCTGGGCTTCTGTTGGTAACAGACATGAGCACAATGAAGGTCCTAGATGAGACTCATGCCTCATGATCTCAATTTTAGTAGTAGTGGAGAGACTGTGAAGAAGACGAGGCAGAGGGCCACTGGTAGAAATACAGAGATCCGGGGGATCTACATATGGAAGGCTATAGAAATATAAATGAGCAGCTAGTACTAAAGCTCTTTTTTTTTTTTTTCTTCTTTTTTTATCTAAGAAAACCTCAAGGCCAGAAGTAGTTAAGTCTTTCTTTGACTACCTAGACACTCTTTTGGTGACTGTTGATAAAGATCTGCAAGTTGGAGAAAATCAACTGCAAATGTGTGATTTAATCCTTTTCACATATGTCACTATAAATAGCTCCTCAGTCTACCACCTAATTTAGAACCAATGTATCTCTTTTTTGATAAAGAAATATTTAATTTTGATGTGGTTAAATGCATCATTTTTTTTTCCTTAACAACTATGCCTAAGGTCCAAATGTATTCTAATACCTTTGTTTTCTTTATAGTGTTCATCATGCATTTAGATCTATAATCATCCTGGAGATTATTTAAACATTAGCAGAGATATAAAAACAACTTTATTTTGATCTGCTTGTGAGCTGATTTTCCCATATCATTGGCTCATTAGTCTCTCTCGTACTGACTTGTGATGCCAGTTATATCATTTTCAAGTACTGAAAAAATAGATATCTTTTTCTGGGATATCTGTACTTTGCCTATGATAATATTTCTGCATCAGTTCCACAGTATTGAACTACTATACTTCATAAATAGGACTTGTTATCTGTTACAGTCAATCCACTCTCTTTGATCTATTTATCAAAATATTTGTAAGTATTTAGGCACTCTTTCCTTTCCTGTTTGTGTTTGTTGATTAATTCATTATTCTTATTTACAAGGACCTTTTATTTTCTTGCAAACCAGTCATCTTTGTAGAAAAGAAGAGACAAAAAATAAAAATAGAGTTTGGGAAAAAATAGGAGCATAAAATGAGATAGAGCCAGTGTATGTTAGTATCATGGCAATAGTCAAAATAAACTTTTACATCAAACAGAGCAGCCAGTGGGGACCTTAAAGTTGCAATATATGTTAAGTTGGGATGGAAGTACCAAATGATATGTAGAAGCTGGAGAGGTAAGACAGGCACCATCAGTACATCTGAATGATGTGTCCATCTTCTCTTGGAAGACCTGATTTGATTTTTCCATCAAGTAATCGCTATTGTTGAGTTTCTTGTTGCTTTTGCTGTTCATGCTTGCATTTTGCTTTCTCTTTGCTCTGAAGTTCTTGAACCGTGTCTGCAGTACTTTACACTAATACTGTTCAATATATTGTTGGAAGTTCTTGTTTATTCAACAGGATACAAAAAAATAAGGTATAGGAATGAAAGACAAAGAGATCCGATATCTAAATTATTATAGAAAGAATTTTTAAACCTTCTAAAGGACATAATACTACAGTTAAATAACTGGAGAGGTATGTCATGTTCAAACAAGATAACAGAACCCAATAATGTAAAAATATCAATTGTTCCCCAAATGAGTCTTTAAAAATGTAGAAATCACAATATACTATTAGGAATTTCAACAAAGTGTTTCAACAATAAATGTGGAATTTCTTGTCAATGAATCTGAACACATTCACAGAGCAAGATTATAAGATACCAGACTCGGAGGACCTCAGTAAGCCTCCATGCTCCACAGACATAATGTACAGAAGCATCACTATCCATGTGAGATTGGGACTTGAATTGTCATCGCTTAGCCATGAGACCTCTGGGACTAGAAGAAGTACATTCACTTGTTGAAGAACTATTAGTGGGGCTCTGGAAATCCAAGACACCTTCTGCAGTTGATTGTGTGTGTCTCCGATGACCTCTTGAGCTTGAAAAAATACAGAAAAAGTTTTGATGTCTTGGGAAATAGTCCATTCATGTAAGCACAACTAAGAAGCATCCACAAAGGAAATACACTGTGTTCACTGAGAAGCCGTTGAAAGATTCAAATATCTTATTCAATTACTGCACATACTCCAGTAATTGGAGAGATGACCTCAAAAAAGCACATTTATATAAGCCACCATGTTGTTGGAATACCACCTGCCACTAGAAGCTGGAGAAACCAAGGAACAGATTCATACTTACTGCCACCAGCGGGAACCAAATCCTTCCAACACCTTGATTCTAGCACAGTGATACCAATTTTGGAATTTTGTCCTCCATAATTACTGTTTCCCCGAAAGTAAGACTGGGTCTTATATTAATTTTTGCTCCAAAAGAAGCATTAGGACTTATGTTCAGGGGATGTCATCCTGAAAAATCATGCTAGGGCTTATTTTTCCGGTTAGGTCTTATTTTCAGGGAAATGCGGTATAATACATTTCTGTTGCTTTAAGTCACCAATTGTATGGCAATTGTTACAGTAGCCATAAGAAATTAATACAAGGCCCACATGGGTAATCCAGGAAAATCTCTAATCTCAAAATCCTTAAATTTAATTACATATTTTTCCATATAAAGTAACATGTACAATTTTCTATATATGTTAATACATAGTCACAGGTTCCAGGGATTAGATTAGGATGTAAAATTTTTTTGGAGGACAATTACTCAATCTACCACACTAGTCAATAAATTATATTGGAAATTGTCTTATAATATTTAGTTGTTTTCTTTTTTCTTTTTTTTTTTTTTTGGTATTGTCCTTGTCTGGTTATGATGTCAGGATTTTATTGGTCTCCTGAATTTTTGAAATTTGTTAATACGATGTCTATGAAGAGATACACAAACTTATTAGTAATCATAAAAAACAAAACATGCAAATTGTACAACGAAATTTCTCTTCGGCCCTATCCAAATGAAAAAATTAGGAAATTGAATAGCAACGTAATCAAGAATTTAGGGAAAAGAAAACACTCATGTACTGTTGATGCAGTGATAAATTATTGCAGTTATTTATAAAATAATTTTGAAACTTTTATAGAAATTAAATATGTAAATAAGTTTAACACATCACTTTCATTTCTTGGATAATGCTGTAGATATAGGTACTCGTGTTCAGGGATTCAGATTCAAGGGTAATGATCACAGTATCATTTTTCTGTAGCAAAGACATCGAGGCAACATGGTTGCCCACAATCTGGAAATGGATAACAAAAGTATTTATATGCATTATTAAAAAAATCTACTTTGTAGACATAAAAAATACACTTTGTGTGTGTATATATATATATATATAATATATATATATACATATATATATACATATATATGTGTATGCATATATATAGACACATATAAGTGTGTATATGTGTGTATATGTGTGTATATATGTGTATATATATGTGTGTATATATATATATATATATGAGTTCATATACCTGAAATTAGTATAATATTGTATGTCAACTGTACAATGGTACAGGATTCAATGAAGCGAGTAAAATAAATGGTATGTTCTAACTTGATACTTAATATTAGGTGGCATATCCAGCCTCATCTTGGTTATCTATTAGTGAACTTTGTGGGACTTGAGTACCACTTTTTCTCTTCTAATAACAATTTGGGTACAGACCAATAGATCTTATCTAAGAATTACCAACTGAGGTAAGAGGAATGGTATTTTACAGATTGCCTTCCTTTTTTTTTTTTTTCCATCATGATTGGAAATTCCTCAAAACATTCTAATGGATATTTTGTCCAAAAAAAAAAAAAAACAACAAAAAAACTAATCATCCCTTCATATGCCAATCTTGTACCTTTTATCCCCTTTATATTTCAGTCTACTTATAATAATGCATATGAGAAACACATTTTCTATTTTTACAGTACAACTATAGTTGAACTTTCTTCACCTCACCAAAAACAACTGATACATTTTGAGAGGAAGAGAGGCAGTACTATCCATGATTTTCTTTAAAATTTATATATAAATTTTTCTACTAAGGCATCATTTCTTCCAAGATCACCCTAGGATAAAAAGTGCCAGCATAACTTTGTTCTCTTTAGCTCCATCCTAGGAAAGAAGTTATATTTTGTGAGATTTTACCAGTTCTTGTATGGTGTTTTCCTGGACTTGTAATTTGCATTAATGGATATTCAAGAAACCAATTTATACAGCTCACTGATGTAAGTTATAACAAAGTCTGGAGACATGTGAGGACACATTTTCAGTAGGCTTTTGAAAATGTGCTGACACATTTTAGAAGTGCATCTGTTTTTGCTTGCAAAAACTCACATTTATGTGTATAACATGAGAAATTGAATGCACAAACAGGTGGTTTTAAATACTCAAGCAGAATTTAAATGGAGGCACTCACAGCCTTATTGGAACCTACTGAACATTTTTCCAAATCTCATATTTAAACCATTGGCAAATATCTTGGTATTCCTGATATTTGTGATTTTATTCTTCCATTTGATATAACACTAGATAAGGAATGTTACAGATAACTCTCTGACTTTACTAATGATGTACTGTATGAAATTGGATAAATTGTAAATCTTCTTTATACTTTAGTGTATCATACATTAACTAAAAATAACGTATCAATTGCAGAGAGTATATATATATATATATATATATATATATATATATATATACACACATATATATATGTATTTCTGTTTTGGAGTCCAACATCTTTTAAAGAAATGTAAAAAACTATAAGTAATGTATAAAATGAGGTATTATAAAAGGAACATTTGATCTTTAGTCACATCCATGTAAATATTAAATATGCACACACACATACACACATAAAAATATCAACCATTTGTTTAAGGCTGGCTCTACAATGGATCGAATGTTCTGCTAATCAATAGAAATAAAAAAAGATAATAATAGTCCCTGCATCAAGGCATATTCAGCCATTATAAACAAAGGTTTCAAATAGATAGTTAAGAATTTCAGGTAAAGTAATAGAAATATGTAGAGAACATAACCAACAATATCATTTTGGGGGAAAATGAAATAAAAGAGGGCAGTTTGTTGTTGCCACACAGCAGCCTATCCGTCTGTCTCCTCGTACCTGCCCCTAAAGAAAGGAGAGTCTGTGAGATGGATCCTTTCAGGGACTTTGCTTCACCTTTGTGCTTGCACCTTATGTCTCCCTGTTTAGCCCCAAAAAGATGGCTGGCTAGTCAATGATGGGTAAGATTCCCCACGGTGGTGGGGGGTAGAACGAAAGCCAGACACTGCCATGTGGGGACCATCTGGGGAACTCGCAGGGTCGATAGAGGTGGGCACAGCCCCACACCTTACCCTGGCTAAGGAGAGCCTCTGCCTCTGTGGCTGCATTCCTTCCCACAAACCGGCAAGGCAAGTGACTCAGTGATGTGCTCTCCATCTATTCATATGCATAAAGGTTTTGTCCCTTGGGGAAGTACATATATCCTGAGACTTATGGTTCTGCTGCCTTTAGGCAACTGTGATTGGCTTAAATCAGTTTCCTATTATAATGTATGGGATTCACAGATCTTGAGATTGACAAGCTTTACTTTTACTTCCACACCTAACTGTGTTGTGTTGGCCCGATTCGGGACTCAGTCCTTGAGACTTGAGTCCCTTGGCCCCGCTTGCACTCTACTCTTGTCTACTGTCTCTCTTAAATTTGTGTCACCCTTCTCGCTTCCCACTGCTCTTGTCGTGCTGGACGCAACAGTTTGTGATATATAAGGAACAGTGAAGATACTTATTTTAGAAAATTGAGTTTATATTAAATTTTGACCATATATAGATAGATAGATAGATAGATAGATAGATAGATAGATAGATAGATAGATAGATGATAGATAGGTAAATATCTCCAATGAGATGGAATAGCATTAATACCAAGGAACAATTGTAAACAAAGGTAACATTAGGAATTGAGAGTAAGGACTATATATGAGACTAGCCAAGATGATAGAATTTACATGATCAATGAGGTATAGGGATGAGTCAATTATATCTCCAAGTTTCTGACATGGGTCATTGTATGAACAGTAATACTAATGACAGACCTTAGGAATATAGAAGATTCAATATCTTTGTATTAGAGGAGGTGGTGATTTCTGCTTTAGAGTAACACAAGTTGGAACCGTCTCTGGGTTCTTACATACAGTAAATTTGCCCAGCAGGCAATTAGATCTATAGGTTTGGAGCTTAGAGACCTAATACCATATTCATCAGGGCTTCTCAAACAGAAGCATGTATCAGAATCACTTATTATATTTTTTTCCCATTTACAAAGTCCATGGCCCCAGTCCAAATCAATTGATGTAGATTTGCGCAAGAGGGAAACAAAATTGTATTTAGAAAAGTTCTTCCTATGTTTGGATATGCACTTTAGATTTAGATCCCTTCGTATGGGTGGTGGTTGAAGTCACCTGAGTGGAGGATACTGTCAAGGGGAAGACCAAGGACTGCATCTGGGAGATATCAGATTAAGGGATGGACAAATAAACGGCAGTGAAGAAAAGGAAGGGAGACTTAGATATGAAAAGATAATTAGAATAAATCCTCATAAATGCTGCTGTCAAGAAATGATCAAAATATCCACATGCCATAGAAGTCAAATTGAAGAATTAAAAGGAGTATATTGAGTTGGGCAATTAGAAGTCTACTGAGTATTTTTCTAGTTCAGATTCCATCAAGTAATTGTTTCGTGGGGATCAAATATTCCTTAGAAATACTTGTCTTGGGCAGAAAGGGGAATTTGGAAATAATGGGGAGGAGCTGAGAAGGATGAGGGGACCTGGATAAAGGGAGAATTATTTAATACGAAAGAGTCTTTAGCCTGTTTGTTGCCTTAGCTATAACAGGGATTTTTTTTCCAATCAGTAGAGATAGAGAAGTTGAAAATAAAGAAAGAAGAAGAAAACAAACTTATGCAGTAAAATTTAACAGAAAAAAATTAAGGGATATGGTTAAAGAAGCTTTGCCATGAAAATCAGCCTGTGCAAATACCACGTTTTCCCGAAAATAAGACCTAGCCAGACAATCAGCTCAACTGTGTCTTTTGGAACAAAAATTAATATAAGACCCGGTTTTATTTTACTATAAGACTATAATATAATATGTTTTACTATAATATGTAATGTAATATAATATAATACCAGGTCTTATATTAACTTTTGGTCCAAAAGACACATTAGAGCTGATTGTCCACCTAGGTCTTATTTTCAGGGAAACATGCCATTCACTGAGACTATTTGTATTTGGTTCTGTAGAAGGTAGTATGTGTCCAAAACCTAGTAGATGTAATCCTTGTCTTCTATGCATTTACAGTATGAGGTAGCTAACACTGATTCTGACCAAAAATAAAATATAGTGTTCATATAACCTGATGCGAAGTAATGTTTTGACTGGATTGTAAATGTGGTTTGTTGAGAAATGTCCCATGTCCTTAGAACTTGGATATAGATACAAACTACCGTGAATATAAGCATATACCTCTTTTTCAAATATCTTCTTTTTTTTTTTTTTCAAATCAAACACTAGTGGATCTTTTTATATAGTTTTTGAGAAAGAGTTCTATTTCTCAAGGCACCTGCCATTTGGTAGACTTGATTAACATAATATCATTTGGGTGCATTCATATATTCATGGCAGAGCAGACTGAACAGACAATGAGAAGTATTTGAATTGCTTTTCTTTGAAAATCTCCTATCAGTGTGAATTTTAGAGTGAATGAATCTTTACAAACTGTATTAGCAGTTAGACCAACTAGAAGTAAAGTAAATCAAGTGGCACATGCCCTAGCCTCATATAAAAGCAGTTATATTCATCTCTGAATCCCTTTTTATGTTAATTTATACTAAAAGGTAGAAATCATAAATACTCAGTGTTATATTCAAGAAGACTTAGTCACAGAAGGTATGTAAGAATGTATCTAATTTCAAAATGTTGTGGTTATTTTACATTTCACATACACCTATCTTGCCTCCTCAACTAACTTATTTTTTCCTCTCTCTTTTTTATTTATTTTTTATTTTTATTATTTGCTTTTCTTTTCCCAACTAACTTTTAAAATCTGTTTATGGCAGGGAATGTGTTTTTGAAAGTAGATATCTGACTGAGAGCTCTTCGAGGACCCTTTGTTCTCTTTGTATCTGTTTACTAATTGTATTGACTGGTACATACTTAGACCTCCATGCTGCATTGAAGGAGAGGATGAATAAATAGCATAATCAATTTATAAATACACTGACATAGCTGTTTTTAATTAAACACTATTATTTTTCCTAATGTACCCTCATTTTTGCTATTGATATTTTCGTAGGGCAAAGTAAACAATTACGGCAACCTGAAGAGTGTTATGTATTGAAGACTTCTACATATAAGGCGAGAAGAGTGTAAATTAAATAAATAAAAAATACTGGCATGACATTTAGACCTTCTCAACCAAACAGAGTATCAACTCGGAACCAGAAAAGTATATAGACATACTGTGAAAACTACTGATGTTTTTGTTTTAAACTCTTTTTTAAATCTTTGTAAAAGTTTTTAGATCGTAGGGAAACCTGGGAATTGTCTTGTCTTTAGTTATGTGTCTGGGAAACATCACAGCTGTTCATTAACATATGAATTTAGTAAAATTTCAAAATTCCCCAATCATTGTTATCTCTGAGTATGTTCTTTGTTGTGAAGGGAAGTGAGTTGTTATTTTATTTATCTGAAGATTGTACTGTGATAAACGAAGTGTCAGGAATAATCATACCACATGCTATCTACCACAATAGCATCCAATTATGCTTTACGTGTTTTTCATCAAAAAAAGAAGTGAAGGAGTTTTTAAATTACTTATGACTTGATGAGTTGAACATTTTAATGAAAGTTGTTTAAACCTTGAGTGAGATCATTAGAGATACTAAGGAGGTAGGTATCAGGCCTGTCATGTCACAGCACCTAGATTCCAAGAAAATTCCTAAAAGGTATAGAAATTTATGTTAACTCTCAAAGTCTAAAAAAGTCACATTAATTTGGGCAAATAAGAAGCAAGACATAAATAAATATAAGTATCAAATAGCTAACGTTTGTTTATGGGAATTTCCATATCTTGGAGGTTAAGAAATGGGACTCCTTAATGAAACATGCACAACTCCCTGGAGAGGCACTTCTCAACTTGCCTTTTCCTTCCTTTTCATAGCTGCCTCAGATTTATTTGTTCTTTCCAACCCCTATCACAGAGAGGTATGATATAAATTCAGGGATAGTTATGGCAATATATTCTGGGGGAAATGGCTAAACAAACCATAACTAGTACCTAAAAATAGGTTTGTTGATGTAGAGTTGAACAAAATAACAGCAGTTTTATGTTTCTTCTGCTTTCTTATGTGGGGAAGGCGCATCACACCAAGGCAAGTACACTCTCGTAGAAAGCAAGTTTAACAGAGAGTTAAAGGAAAGTAAGAAAGAATAAAGTAAAATACCTATTGCAAAGAAAATTTTATTTCAAAGAGATATCACTAGAGGGAAAAGTTAAATGCAAATGATGAAAATAATTTATTTCCCATTTTATACAATTATACATTCAGTGTATAATACTTCCTCAGGCAATCTGAAATATATGACTCTATTTTAGTTGTAGTTTATAATTCATTAACCTCACTATAACATTAGAAGGCCTGTGAATAGTCAGTCTGAACACATCCCACCCCTCAAAGCCTACTACAAGTCATTATTTCCTCCAGAATAAAGAATAAACTAATTGGTCTGAATTTATTAACTTGAAATTTAATATTTTCTCTCTTGCCTCTAGTAGGTTCCTCATACCACATGTGTACCTAGATGTGATGACTCTCCACAATTAATGTGTTGAGCCAAGTGACACATTCTTAAGAGTTTTGCATCTCATTATTAAATATTTTTAGCTCAACATAAGTCAGTGGGGGTGTGTGTACCACGGAAATTGCCAAATACTGCAAATCATGTTCTTCTGATTTTTTTTTTCCTCTCTCCAAAGAGTCATTTGTTAAACATTTAGTAGCATATCACTGCTCAGTTCTTCAAACTCCCCGTGAACTGTCTTGGCCTTTCATTCTGTCCCATTCTGTCTTTGTTGAATCCCATCTACAGTGTCCATCCTTCCTAAGATTCTGTTTAAATGCCCCGTTTCTGGCTCATATTCTCTTCTCTTGGCACCCTCTTTCTGTCTTTTGGGCGGATCTACATCTGTGGCACATGTTGCACAAGTTTCATAGCGTCATCTCTCCTTCCGTAACACATGGGTCTGGCATTTGGATCACCAGGAGTTACCAGGCTCTCTGCTTGCCCAAAATACAGCAATAAAAACGTTTGCATTTATTAACGGCACTTTTTATACTCTTTAGTTCTTATGTGCTAATTCCTAAATGAGGAGGCTAAAACAAAATGCAGAAATTGCAAGGTAGTGACAACAGATCTTTTCTAACTGTGACACTACTTCTAACCTTCCAAATTCCTTTTGTGAATTTCACTGTGTTGACATGGTGGGAGGAATTTACTCAGATTAATAAATTCAAGTTTGAGTGCTACCAGGAAGACACCTCCGTTCCTTCACACTAAGGTATTTTGTTTATAGTTGCCTCCAGTTGGCCTCTATCAAATGGTTACTCAGTGACAGCAGGTAACTGATTAAAGACAAGCTTAGATTTCTTTTACATTTTAAATGTTACTTGTTCACCATCATGTGAATTTCATTAACAAACCTACACGGGTATTTCTTATTTTATATATTTTAAGTGTATAAATTTCCAGTATAAAATGAATTCACTTATTTGTTATCATTTATTTAATTTTTCAACAAATAAATATTACTTGTGTACTTTAGCCTAGAGCTGGGGACATAGGACATAACAAAGTCCTTATGCTCATATGGATTCCTTGATGGTGAATGAGAGAGACAATTGTCAAATGAAAAAAATATATGTACACAGTGATACATGCTATAAAAAAAACAAAACAAGGTAAGAGGATTAAGAGCATTCAGTAATTAGATATAGAGTAAATTTCTACTGCAAATAGTCTTCAGAATAACTTATTCTAAAATATCCTGTTTAACAAGCAGTTTCAATGTGTTAATACCTCGTTGCAAAAGCTTCCTACAAATAAATGTATCAGTGTGCTATGCTAGCCTACACAGCTGCCAGATACCAACGTTGCCCAAATTCTTTATATGTATTCTAACATTTAATCTTTCTGACAGTCAGTATTTCAGTGTTACACCCATTTTGCAAATGTGGAATACGAAGTATTTTTTTTAATGTTTCCTAGGTTACCTATTAATCAAAGTACTGAACCACTAATAAAACTAATGTAACTCTGTGTGCAATTATATTCTATATCTAGCTAATGAATTTCATTCAATTAAAACAAAGGGGTGAGTTAGAAAAAAAAACTATAATTGTGGTGATAACTGCAAATGTGAGTTATGTGTTGGGACAATACTTTGATATACATGCTGATGTGGACTTTTCTCCATCTGTACTTCTCTAAATCTGAATAACCTTCCCCTATTCCAGCAGGTAAGCTGTAAGTCTTTTTTTGTCTTCTCAAGAAAATATTCTTACAATTAAATACAGTTAGATACATTAAGTCCTTGACTTTTGATGTTCAAAATTTAAAGTCTTGATATAGTATTAACAGAGTTTTAAAGTCATCCTGGCTAAGTAATCCCAGAAAGTTTTAAAATTCTACCTAATACCAGAAGGGACCATACCCAAATTTTAGCTAAAACCTTGGAAAGACAGCAAAAACTCAGCTCTCCCATCTCATGAAATGGAAATGACCAGAGAGCCTCAGACTTTTCTCTGCAACCCTGATGCCCTGTGTGCTGAAGTGTGGTATTAAAAAAAATGGTAAAGAGCCTCAAGCAGTCTGACAGAGTTCCAGGCAACCTTCAGTGTGGTTCCGAATGGTTGAAATAGAGCTACTAGATCTGAAAGGCTTTGCATTCAGAAACCAGGAACAACACATGAGCAACCCTGAAGACTAGATGAGGGCAAGCATGTTTTCTGAGTGCCAGCACATAGAGATCACACAGTTCATGGAAAAGGAATCCTACCTGATGCCTTGGGGTAGCAAAGGCTTACTGGATATAGATGAAGCTCTGTGACAGTAGCTGGGAGAGTTAGGGATGGGCATATTCTGAATTCATTGACAGAGCCATGTTTTACCTGATGGAACAGAGACTTGAAATAGCACACTGAGTTTCCTTTATGAAAAACAGTGCCACAGTTTTTGCCAATTTCATTTGATGGACAATATTTGTAGCCATTATAGAGGGAATGGAACTTTAGAATTCAAATATTCTGAACTATTTAAGAGGTAGAACCCACCTTCTCTCTTTATATTAAACAAGATAAAGGGCTTATAACAATATCTTCAAACTTTAAACAAAATGTATTTATGTATTTTTCAAATGTATTTCTTTTTGAAATTATGTATTTCTTTTTGAAATTATGTATTTATTTTTGAAATTATGTATTTATTTTTGAAATCGTAGATGTGATAGATAATAAAGAAAACATTTTAAAAAAAGTAATATCTCCAGTTTTGGACTGTAGAACATAAGAATTAGAATCCCAAATTTATGTTTCTCTACAAACTTAGAGAGGAAGGAACAGTGGGGTTCAGTATTGAAATCAAATGCTAGACTTGAATTAGCTTAGATTTATTCAGGATTTAACACGGAGGAGATTGAGAAATGGAAAACACAGACACATTTTTTAAGAAAAGAAAAAAAAGAGGGGGTTGCTGACCAGAAATTGCATAAAAATATTATCAGCGGCCAGCAAAGAGTACATATATGGACACACAAAATTATGCATGCATATTAGAGAATTTCTGAGCACACTGAAGATTATTTATTAACTTCCTCTCCTCTTCAGACTTTCAAGTTAAGAGGAAATGGGACCAGTTTGTTGGGTGTCAATTTGTTAAAAAAAATGAAAAATATCATGAAGGTTTTAACAATTTTAATCATTTTTGGTGGCATTTATGTCTTACTGCTTGACTAATTGATTAAGAATCTTTGTCATCTTCTTAAATAATAGAAGATATCCTAAAGCAATACTCTGTGAATTCATACCAATGACATGCTTCTTTTTCCATTTACCTGGTGATAAATAATTTATTTTATTCAATGGCATTAGACAGAATTCGGTCCTAGAAAACAGAATTCTTATTTAAATAAAATCACTCACCATTTTTTCCCTCATTCTTAATGCTCTAGAAGAATACGATTATGGTAGGCACAAATTTCATAAATCTCTTCTGTGTGTTAAAAAAAATTGAAACAATTTTGTCATGTGTGGCCCTATTTACAACAAAGGAAAGAATGTCTCTTTTAGTCTTCAATTTTCAGTGTCATTTTTTAGAGCAGCGATCCCTTGCAAAATGTAAGTCTGAAGCTACACTGCAGAATCTATTTTTATAGAAGGAAATATCCTTCTGTATGATCCTCAAATGAAAAGCTGTCATCCATCTTCTGAATAGGCTTTATCCCTCCTTCAATGGCTAGTTTTTGAAACTGCTGATGACTAGAAGCAATTCTTTATAACTCCCTAAATAAAGACATCAGTCTATCAGCAAAAAACAGTGCATGAGCTGGAAGGGGCAGCTGTCTCCAAGAGGGGGTGGGGAAGAAGAGCACTTACCAGCTTAGTTAAAAGCTGCTAAATGTTATTATTGAGTGTGTATCAATGTGATGTGTCCTTACAATTTAAAATGCTGCTTGAAGCAAGTTTTTTTTCTTCTTCCTTTTAATTTATGCAATATAAACCTAAGTATATAAATTCTTCTGTGCGAAAGAGCCTTATCCTACCATCAAAGGTAATTAAAATCGGAAAGGAACTTCAAAGCCAAAATGAAAACTGAATCCAAAAATGATCAGTTCATTTTAGGATTAAAGAAAAAGCATTATTCAGAGTGTCTCAGAGAAAAGCAAAGGTGAAGCAAAAAAGTCTGTAATGCCTCATCTACCCACCCTCCCTCACCCTGAATTTGCTTCTTTATTGTGCACTTTATGTGAAATAGGATCTATTTTAATTAGAATCAGTGAAAAGGTACAGTGGGATAAGCTATTCCAAAGGAAACGGATAGAGTGAAAATTTATCCTTCACATAGCTATGTATTTTCTTCATAGACTCATACCCCACTACTTGGAAAGATTTTAGGATCTTTACTTTTTTTTTCTTTCCCATGTTTAGAAAAACCTTTAAAATGTACTTTGGTGTGGCTCTTTTAAAAATCTGTTTTGCAGGGAATTTGTTCAGCTTCTAGAAAATGTAAAGTCATGTTCTTCAGTCCTAGAAAATGTTCTGAAATCATTTCATTGAAGATTTCCTCTTTCACTTTTTTATTTTCTGTCTGTTGGCTCTTAGATGCGTTTTCAAAATTATTGTTTTTTCACCAATTTAGTCTTTCTTTGTATCTCTCTCTCTCTCTCTCTCTCTCTCTCTCTCTCTCTCTCTCTCTCTCTCTCACACACACACACACACACACACACACACACACCTCACACGCACAGGCCATTTTTTATTTTAACTCTGGGGCTGAAATATCAGTATGATAGCATGATATTTGATAGTATGGGTCTTTTTTCATGTTTCCTCTTACTTTTTGTGCCATGCCATACATACATACATATCTCTATATATATAGATCTATATATAGACCTATATAGATAGATAGATAGATATAGATGTAGATATAGATATGTATGTGTATGTATATACATGATTTTAATCTGAAAAACAACTCAGTTCTTGAATGATTTCCTTTTATCATTCTCTGATAATTCGTTTATTTCTGGAGCTCAAATTAATTTGAAATCAGAACTTCTAATCTGATGGTATAAATTCATTGACTTCTCTTATTCCTTATGACAATCTCTTTTGTTCTCTATTTCTGGATTTTTTTTTTCATTTTCTTTTAAACATTCTATCAAATTTTCAATTTATGTTCTTGTATTTAACTCCCAGGAGAACTTTCCAATGTTCTCTGATTATCTCTTTTCTGTAATAATTTGTGTGTTTTTTTCATACATATAGTATCACTGTGAATTGTGTGTGTGTATGTGTTTGTGCATATGTGTGCATGTATGTGTAAATTGTGTTTTCTCTGCTATTTCTATTTCCTACATGTTGTTTTTATTTTTTTTATTTGTTTGATTTGGTTTGATTATATTATTCTCTATCATACTAGATAATCCAATGTCTATTCTGTTAATATACCCAAGGATGAAGCACCAAAAAGTTAATTGTAAGCTCCCTGTATGAATACATGTGTCAGAGAACTTTGAATGGTAACTTTCAGTATGAATGATTGATTGGGAAAGGGGTGGTGAGGTTTCGGTTCTAGAGGGAAGATTATCAAACATGGATATCTGGTACAATTTTTCTTGGTCCATTTGTTTCCTCCACACACAAGTACTCCATTTTTCTGCCCAGTGATACAAACCTATGTACCAGGATACCATTATATCTTGTTTTTAAATATCTTCTAGGATAAAATTAAGAATTTGCCATCTTTTAACTTGGTAAATTTCCTAAATTTTAAACTCCCCAAGTGTGACTGGATTTCAAGCTCAGGTTATTGTTTTTATTATTTTAACTAAGTGACAGGCAGTTTCCTTGCTTTAGTTTTATGTTCATTCAGGATACCCTAAACAAAGTACTAACAGTTGTTATTGTAGATTTTTTAGTTAATTAATTAGTTAATTTATTTATTTGAGAAGAAGAGATACAATATACCTTTCTGGTTCTTTCTACCTAATAACACTGTGAGAATACTTCTCTTCAGGCTTAATGCTTATGTCTGATTGATCCATGGTGAAATATATGTGTAACTGGGAAAGGGTTTTCTCAACTTTGCTCAATGATTCATTCCGAAAATGGAGAAAGTTTAGTCTCTCTGCTAGCTGTTCAGGATCCATTTTCACTTTATCATATATTTCTCGAAGTATGATCATTAGGGTTGTTTTTTGTTGTTGTTGTCATTGTTGTTTGTTCCTTATAGACAATTCAATAAATTTAAATGATTGTAAACATCATCTGGATTAGTAAAATGGGATTCAAAATTTGGAGATAAGTATAGGAAACATGCAAGAATTTATCTGTGGCTAGAAGACAATCAATTGTATTCCATCTAAGATCAAGATTATGCTATCTTCTCTTTAGGTAACTGAAATTTCACTTAAACAATTACTTTATAAACATGATGCATGCAATAAATGGTACTGATTGATTGATCAATTGATTGATCAGTTAATGGGCTGATTGTTTCCCTTCATTCTTCTATGTTTTGAGCGTGTTCAGTCAGTGATCTTCAATCAGGTTGATGGTAAAAATCACCAAGGATACTTTTAACAAATACCTATCTCCAAATTAAAGTTCCTGATTTAGTAGACGTGGAGTTGGTCCTAGGATGCATTGGTGCTCTATGTATGTACGAAGAGAGTCTGGCTTTGACATTACACCTCAAAGCCATCTGATTTTATATCAGACCACTTTTTACAGATAAGGAAACCAGAAGGAAAGCCCAATGTGCTTATTTCTAGGGTGAGGTATAAGACAGAAAGAGGTAAATGACTGAGTAACACATAGAAAATTACACTATTACAGACATTTTCTCAATAGTCTTAGGTTTATAAATAGCATAACTAAAACATGTCCTTCATGTCACCAACAAATTTGAAACTTCTGTACTAATTTATACATGTCCTGTAATTCTCCCTTAATTTATTCTATTCTCCTCCATTGCAATGGTGTAAGGAATAGCATGTTCCTACAGTGAAGGATTATGAAACCTAAGTTAAAAATTACAAAGTAGAATTTTAGTAAACATATAAGTAAGATTCTTGAATCTCAAACTTAAAATATGTATTGTTTATAAGAATATAGTTACTAAAAATAAAATTTAAAATGGGGATATTTATGGGCAAAGAAATAAAAATAGTATCAACATATAAAATTCAGGGGTGTTTGTATCCTACAAATAGCTTTATTTAACATGACATTTTACATTTACAAATATCAAATTATTTTGACATTATGAACCACTATTTATTTGGGTAAGGGTAAAAACGTAAACAGAATAAACATTAAGAGTTTGAGATACATTAATTATATTTTAATTATAATATATAATATATAGTATACATTATGTTATTAATTATATATCATAAGATTTTGTATATAACTATATATTGTTATATAAAACTATATACTATATGCATATTATATATATGTACAACTATTATAGATTAGTCTAATATAAAGTGTGTAAAAATATTTAAAAATCTAAATTTAGATGCAATAACTATCCTTATAAGTAATAAATGGTTCTATAAGTTGAAAAATTTGAAATCCATGTCCAAGATTTTTCCTAGATCAAGTTGGCAAATCCATAGTAGAAATGATAGAGGCTTAAGTACTTTTCAATGATTAAGTGAATTTTTTCAGTTAAATGTATTGCCTAATTTCATATATTTAAGTTATTCTTACAATGAAAGAGCAAATAGCAGTGGAATGTAAATATAGGAGTCATCTATTTCTATATTTTTAAAATAAAAAAAAATTGGTTATCCTATTTAATTGAGAAACATAAAAGTATTTTGTTTTCAACAATGCTGAAACCAGCCTCTGTACAGGTCAAAAGCAGGAAATAATTTTGTGGAGGAGATAGAGATACTTCCTTTAAATCGCTTAGACAGAGTATAATAAAAATCAGACATCTATTTCTCTGACCTAAGATTCTTCTGTGATAATAGTGTGATTTTATCCTCCTAGAAACAATTAAGACAAAGGAGTAAAATATTAATATAGAACCAGGATGAGTTAATAAATTACATATAAAATATACAAAAAATATAAAGAAAATGGAATATTTATTATTTCATATAATAATAACTTGAAACTTTACAGAGATTGAAAAATATCACAGAGAAAACACTGATATAAGTATATTTAAATTTTTCTGTATGAAAAATATTTTAATTAAAGATGAAATCAACAGGGTGAGAATATATTTTTATTAAGAATTGCTTAGGAAAATATTTTAATACATATAAAATAGCTTTATCTCATTATATAAAGGAGCAAATAATATTAACAATAAAAATATAATTATAAATGGCAAATAATACCTAAACCTAAAGTTGCTGTCACTTGTAATCAGATCATAAAAATTTTAAAAGTTTTCAGGAACTATTTAAAACCTACTAAATTTTCCCAAACACTAATTACAGAATATTCCATTCCAATAAACTACTAAAAACAAACAAACAAAAAAATTTTTAATAAAGTAGGTATGTAGCCTAGTTAAATTTGCTTGCCATAATTAGAAAGCATACATTCTAATAAAACTTAAAGGGAAAGATAACAGATGTTTATCTTCTACTTGTGTGATATTATAATTTCTTATACAATAAATTAATGTCATAAAAGACATCGATTATGGATGTGTAATTAAGTACAATAAATATCAAACAAATTGGAAATAGGAAAAAAAGCATTGTATATACAAATATTATACATATATAATTTATACACACTTAATTCAAAAATAAATCAATGAAGGGCAAACTTTAATGTTTAGCATTTACTCTGCAGTGGAAAAAAAAAATTATAGAAAATAATCTGTCCTGAAAGAGACACATTTTTAAAAGCAAAAGTACTTCTAGGCATTAGACTTTGAAAAGATAGAAAATGCTTTTTAATGAATATGAAGTAATATTTCAAGGGAAAACTATTCTGTAGTAGAACATTACTATTCATAGAATCCAATTACAGGAGAAGATTTCACTAATTTTAAAGGTGTCTGACCAAGGTGAAAAATTAACAATGAATCATATTGCCGTTGGCTGATCACCTGTGATGTGCCAGTGCTTCATCATGTGTACCTAAGGAGGAGTGCCCATGAGTTCATTGACCCACTCACTGCAGATGCATTCACCACAAGACTAACTGTGACAATCTAACTGACCTCATATCTTCATAGCTCATAGGAGATTTTCATGTATTTATTTGCTAATGTTTTGGCAAAATGTGCTGGTGACTTAAATCTTGTGGGAAAAAACAAAGGAAACATTTCAAAAGCATAATTGTTCATTTTTGAACTAAAGAAATTTAAGATTCTATATTGGTATCATATCTTGTTCAATAAAATAATTGCATGTTTTTAAAATAACTCAAAACTGGCTAAAGGTTTTGTATCTCAAAACAGAAAAATCCTAGATTAGCACTTTTCAGTAATACAGAAAGTAGGTGGCTAGTATTCAATGAATGGGATTTCTGAAGGAAGCAATCAACATAAATCATGAGACAACAGTAGCGTTTTCTCTGTTTATATTAAAAAAATGACAAGTTTCTTAAACTCCATGTAACATCATTTCTTAAATGATGTTTAATAAATGATATATTCATATTTTTACCAAGGTATTTTTCCTTAAAGATATTTCTTTCATGGCCAATATTTTCAAGAAGAAAGATTCTAAAATCTGTATTATCTGTAAAAGTACATTGTCAGATTTTTATTTGTCAGAGGTGTTTCCTATATGTTGTGTGTATTTGTGTTTTCTAACAAAGAAGAAAAAAATATCAATCAATATACTTAGAAGTGTCTGTTATTTTCAGCCAGTTTTATGTATGTATACATAGTTTCTTTTATACTAAGAGAAAATAGTAAATTGGAATGGTCAAAAGAATATTCATTTATAGGATCTACTGAAACTACTTGTTATAGCACTTGAATACCACAGGTTAATTAACTCTATGCATATATTATACTTATCTAATTTACATTTAAGAATGTTTTCCACGTTAGCTCTAAAGATAGTTCCTTTTACTGATGCATTCCTTCCCAGCTCTTTGTAATCTCTAAAAATCATTCTGTCTTCTTATATTCTGTTTGTGAGATTATTTCAAATGTACCTCCTGGGAAATAGTTTCTTTGAAATTAGTAACACTTAGTGAAAAATATATACATATTCATCATTAAAAGGAAGATACTGAAAAATGTTATATATTATCACTCTGAGCAGAAGAATTATTTTGAACATGAAAGAAATCATTAACTGTAAATAATCCAGAGATCAAAGTCTGAGGGGAAAAAAAAAGGTGGGCTAGAGAGCAGACTCTTCGCCCTGTGTGGGCTGAAGGAAGGAGCTATCTGAAATACAAGCTCAGAGAGGAAAATAAAGTTAGTATGGTTGTGCCAACCCAGAGATTTTCTTCAGGATAATGCCAGGAAGCATTTAAGGACGTTACATAAGCTATTACAAGGGGTGTAAAGGAGCATGATTTTTGGTTAACTGCTCTCTGCTTCAACAACCATATTACTAATAAGGAACATTTCTATAATTCTGTAACCTTTTAAAGAAAGAAAATAAATATACAGTTTGACAATTTACTTTTCAACAAATTCACTCCAACTAAGTAAAGAAGATCGTATTTAGATGCATTTCCGGTCATGCAAATTATATATGAAGATTTAGGATTGTCAAAACAGATGGTTTGGCTCAATTGTGTCAGTTTAAGATTTACATTTAAAACTATTCCTACTGTTAACTAACTATGTGTATATAAAATTGGACTCATTTTATGAAATTTAGTGTTACATATATATTTGTCTCTACATGATATTCTTTTGGATATAAATATGTTAAGGGAATATTTCTATAGCAAAACTTTATCAAAAAGCACACGTTATTGTTCAAACATATCTCTGTTTTGAGAAAATTCGCTGTGTCAGTTAGGGATATATTTATTTTCTAGACACAAATATAAAACATTTTGTAGTTGGTAATATTATAAATTTTTCTATTACTCAGTTTTTAGGAGCTTAGAAAATGTAATTAGAAAAATGAAATAATAGCAAATTCCAAGATCATAGAGAGCTGAAAATAACTAAATGTTAGCTATTATCTTTTCTTTAAAGTTGATAATATTTATTGTAAACAGTATGATGAATAATTATGAAAAACAGGAATATATGTTTTTCAGAGTTGTAGTAGGAATGAGGTACATTGAATAAAGTTCAACTATTTTCTCTTATCTGTTTCATGACAAATTGAAATATCAAGAAAAAAGTATAAATTAAAAAGATGAAATGTGATAGCATAGTTAATTTAGATTAGGAGAATCAAGAATTGGTCCTTGAAGTTATTATATTTAGATATCTGGATGCATAGATGGATAGATAGATAATAGATGATAGATAGAGATAGATAGATAGATAGATAGATAGATAGATAGATAGATAGATAGATAGATAGATAGATAGATAGCCAGCCAGCCATGCAGCACTTCCAAAACAAACTAGATATATTCATAAAGTATCATAATATACATGGTTTGATGCCAAGGGCAAATGTCCAGATCCACTCCCCTGACAATATAGTTCTTATTGTTAATATATATAGTTCTGAACCATTTCCGGTCATCCATTGGTCCTTATGATAATGTGGAAAGAATATTATCTTTGAAGGAAGGAACAGAGATTTTAATTCTAATTTTGCTATTTATTAGCAGTCTGAGGTTGCACAATTTAGAGAAACTGAGCTTCAGATTGCATAAACCGTCAAAAATGGGAATAATAATAATACATATTCACAAATTTATAGTGCAAATTAAATTGTCATAGATGAGATTGCAGTTACTAAGTGCTCAATCAAGTCATATTTTAATCCTTTTACTTCCAAACTCAGAAAAAATTTTGAGTATGAAAGTCTAGGAATGGACTGACCTGGGAATAATTTAGTTGAAAGTCAGTGGGTTTTCCCAAACTAACTGGATTTGGTGCTTTTTGGCCTGGAAAAGGATGCGTACTATATGTGCAAAAGTGAGGCTTGAAACTATGCCTTTCTCTGTTTCCACTGGTTATAAATTAAACCAAAGCATTGTATAATGTGGAAATTACTACTATTAATATTCCATCTCTAGCTGATAAGATTAGTGAGTATAACATTAAGGCAAAATGATTCCTGGCTTGGATACAGTCTTCATTTTCTCCAGTATATAATTTTTGTGGCTTTTATGATTCGTTCCTTTTAAACACTGACCACAAGCAAAATGTTGCAGCTATAATAAAAATTGATGTTTAAGATTTATTTTTTACACTTATTCTACTATGATCATCATTGAATACAATTCCAATGTTAAGTAGACAAAAATTTAAATTGGGTGACCATTTTGCAACTTCGCTCTTCTAATCTTGACAAGTTTACTTAAAATCTGAAACAAAGAAATAAATGCAGAAACAGGAATGTACCAAAAAATAACAGGGAAAATTTTTATTCCTATTTTGTATATCCAGTATCAAAATTGTCCCTGTAGCTCTACCAGAAGCAGTAAGAAAATTTGGTCTTAACTTATATTTTAAGAAAGATAAATATATATATACTGTATTACATACAATACCTTTCAGAAAACCTGTTATTTTTGTAGCATGAGTATATCTGGGAGTTCATAAAAACTTAATTGTTCTGAAAGATGAGAGATTTGAATTTTCTTTCTTAAAGAAAATTGGTTTATAAAAAAGTGACAAGTGTCACGGCTTTTTTATTTTTATTTATCAAGCTGAGCTTCTTCTCATTTTCATAGCATCAGTGCAATATTTTACTTATTCAGTGTACTTTAAAGTAAGTTTACAAATATATGCAGAATAGTAATAAAGCCATAACAATATAATTATATACATTCTCTTTGATTACTTTGCCTATATTTGCTGATCATTTAGTTTCTAATCTGAGACACAGACATTGCTTTATATTTTATTAAATGAAAGCTTACATTTGAAAATTATTTTGCCCTCTTTCAGCAAACATATTACCTTCATATTCTAAAATTATCAAGACATTATTGGCATACCATATTTATTAATCAGAATAAACATTTAACTGAGTCTTAAGTCATTAACATTTTCACTTTGTTATTTTTTAAATAGCATGGAATAGAAACTCAGATAACATAAGGACATATTTATTTGTGATTACATTTATCATTGATATAAAAATTGTACATAGTTTCTTGTATGAATTGTGACTTTTTTTGATGGGAGTTTTATTTACTTGTTAAAATGAAGTCAAGTAGTGGTATTACATAATATGTAATTCATTTTGAGATACTGTGGCATTTGCTCCCAAGAATAACTTTAGGGGGCACTGTGCTGCCAGTAGAGAGCTCTCCTTGGACAGGTTGGATAATATAGATAGATAGATAGATAGATAGATAGATAGATAGATAGATAGATAGATAGATAGAGATAGAGATAGAGATATATTTCATTTACTTTGTATATGAAAATATCTTAGCAAGTTTTTCAAAGGAATCAGTCACAAGTATTACTTTTTCTTAAAATTGTGTTTTTTACTAGGACTGTGTGTGGAAATACAATTTTCAAAACTATTGAAGAGAATACATTTTTAGACAAAAGTAGTCACTTGGAGCTGAAGGTTGTTATCCCCAGTTTGTTTTGGTATGAGGAAACAAACTATCCAACAAAAAATATTCACAGAATAAAGTAGAAAAACAAGTCACATGAGAGCAAAAGGTGTTTGGTGATAATTTTTACAGTAATATAATTCATTGTATTCTAAATGAAAAAAATATATATATATACGTATACATATATACGTATATATATATATAGATCTATATATATGTATATAGGTATATATATATATAGATATAGATATAGATATAGATATAGATATATATAGATAGATAGATATGACAAGTTGTCTATAAAAATGATCAGCTAGCAAGAACCAAAAGTCAAAGTATAAGGAATCCTTTGTAAATTGTAGTTAACCAGAAGGTCAACAGGAAAGGGGGAAATAACAATGACAATAGCAAAATAAAATCATACCAGTACATAGACCCATTTGGTTTTTCCAGTGGCTTAGCCTGTCTATAAAGCTTTCCCTCACCCCTGCCTCTACTCCATCAATCATCTCTGACATCTGTATTACATTCTGATTCCAAACTAGGTCTTTTGTCATCTGGAGAGATCAAAGCAAAGGGCTCTGAAGAAACAATGCAACCTGTTAATAGAAACCTCACCCCTTTGCTAGCATCTTTCAGATTGTCTGATTGTAATTAATTAATTAAATTGCTTCTGATAGAACTACCTAAAGGCTTTCTGTAGTCTACTTCCTAATTATACAGTATTAGCTAAAACGGTTATATATACATTTGGACGTTATGAATTTTTATTTTAGTCATTTTAGGGCCAATTAAAATGTTTTCCCTCATGTTAGAAATGCATCATTAATATCTCTTATTCTTACATTCTGTGCTCATATTTGAGGGTAATGCTTATGACACATATGTGGATTTCATAGTAAAGAGGCAGAGTTGATTGATGCAGGAGAAAAAAAATATCAATTTTGTATGTCTTAATTCCCCAGAAAATACGTGGTTAGATGTGAAATTCACATGTAAAAAAGTCAAAGCAAATGGTTTTGAAGAAATCACAAATATTAAAATAGAGGGATATTAAAGAACAGTGAGGTGTTGTGTGTGTGTGTGTGTGTGTGTGTGTGTGTGTGTGTGTGTGTGTGTGGTGTATGTATTTTTGGTTTTTTTATTTGTTAGTTTGTTTAATATTGTCTTTTGGGAACGAGATGAAAACGTGTGCTACTGGTCAAAAGGAGTTTAGTATATATAATTTAATCTGTTCACAGGGAGTCATGATTTGACTTTTACTATATTTCGATCATTAACTTGTTGTATTGCTACTCATTTAAAGTCTTTAATTGTTACAATGATAGGATAATACAAAGAGTATGAGTAGGCAAATAATAAGCACTTAACAAATATTTTACTCATATATGACACTAATCTGTGTATATTTCATATGTATATGTATGTATACATATATACATTTCATAGATATATGAAAGCAAATATCTAGCAGTGTTAAGAGAAAATGAAAAAATTAAAGAAATGTTGTGGGTTTTATCTTTGCTAAAGAATATAAATTGTGAATAAATTAAACATTTAAGTCAGTTCCTGATTATTTTTTTTTACTAAATACTAAAAAGTTTATGTAAGTGACTAACTTTATTTAAAAAGCTATTTAAGTAACTTTAAGCCTGCATTTTAGAAACTTTGGTGCTACAAGTTAATTACTTTATATTTTCAATTCTATATCATTGTAATTATTGGGAAAATTATTTGCTATCCTGATATTTAAGAATATGTAAAGCTCTCAAGATGCATTGTTTTTGAATGTCAAAGGTATTCAGGGTTTCAAAATACTTTGTCTCTGCAGTATTTACAAGCACTCCAGTTCTCTCGGGACTTAAATCAATGGGGAGAATTAAGAAGAGTAGAAGAAAGAATATTAGATAATCCCAGATTTTATATCTTTATCAGTGTTCATTGGAAGAATTTTAGCAGATTAGCAACAGGCTAAGTGGATTTCTTACTTCCTCCTGTGAAATGTAATAAAGTCTTTGTCTCCTGTTTATGGCTTTTGAAGAAGTTCAACAAAACTTATAAACGAATTTCTTAAAACTCTTTGCTGTTTCCTTCCCATATAGGTATACGATTCATGGAAAATCCCTTAACATGTTATTTTTTTGGAATTTCTCACTTAAAATATTCTTAAAATATTCTTGGATGCATATAATGTCTGTTGTCGTGTGGATTTTGTGATGCACAGTGGACATTGTTAATATTTTGAAAATCACAATCATAATTTTAATTCTGTGTCGCATTTTCTGAAGTGAATTTCAGATTATACCTTGTACCTTTCGGTGCAAATATTACCAAGAAGTTTCTACATCACAAAGTGTATGTATTTTCTCTAGGAGATAGTTTCATTTCACAGTAAATAATATACTATCTCATCTTTTTTGAAAATTTGTTTGAGAGTTCAGATTTTAAATGTAAGACTTTCCCCCGATATTAAGGTTTAAATTAAAAAAGAAAGGGGAAAAAAAACCTGGACTATGACATGTTTTGTAAGATTTGATTATTTTTGAATATTTGAAAGTATGAAGCATATTTTTGTATTCATTTAGATCTGTTCCTTATTTTCTTAGATCTGTTTATTATCTGTCATATTTCAAGGACTAGATTTTCTTTTGACAATCATACATTGAATTAATGGAAATAATAGATTTGCCATGTGTTAACATGCACATATATATACATATATATGTATATATGTGAATGCATGTTTCACTAAAAGAAACTATATAAAATAGTTTAATAGTTGAGTAAAGAAAATATTCAAAATCAACAGTGTTTTCAAGAGTATACAAAAACTATAACGCTTACATAAAGAGACAACTAAAAACATTTTCCTCATTTATATCTATTGAAAGCATTCTCAAAATATAGAATTTGTTGCAATCCAGAAACATTTTAAAAGTGAAGTAGAATGGTTATTTTTGGACATGGAAGGATATTTTTTACATATGGGAAAAAAAGTCTTCCCTACTAAGAATATCTGTATAAAACTCCTTTTGGGACTAACTTTTGTCAGTTTTTATTTATTTTTGAGTTATTTATGCAAGAATAATAAAGTAACACATCTCAGGGATAATGCATTTGCCTTTTTCTAATACCCTATTTTTAGTCTTTATTGATGTCATCTGAAGTATTCTATTCGAATCGTGCTCTGGAACCAAAAGCATCCGTCCCCTTGAATCTTGCTAGGCCACACTTCAGACCTACTGATTCGGAATTTGCATTTTAACATGTCTAAGTGACCTCTATGCCTCGTTTTTTAGAAGCACTAGTATAAGTTAAAGTGCTGAAGTAAAATTTAAAACCGATAACCAGAAAAGAAAAAGATTAAACTAAGGAACACAGAAAAATATCGCTAACCCTTACAAATTTCCCCCCTTGGGTCATCTGGCTTTATTTACACTCAATTTCATTATTGCAGTACATATGCTATCTTTTCTCCTGTGTTCTCATTTATCTTCAGAATCCTCATCCCCCATTATAATCAAAATATAATATATGAATATCCAATTCTCAGTAAGAAGTCTTTAAACACTGAAGAGTGTTTAAGGAAGGGAATTGCCACCCCTTTGACTTCAAGACACAAAAAGGCCGTGTTTGCTTAATTGACAGCTTCTTTAAAGAGCGCTAATGGAGTCACCTTCTTCCAGCCAGGACTGTCTGACTCAGCCACCCATAGTGTAAAAGCTGAGTGCCTCATTTGAATGTTTCTAGTTTCTTAATTGAGCTATAATCATATGGATGTTGTGTTTCACAGGAAAGAAAACTGTCACTTTTTAGTGGTTTGTGCTCACTCATTGGGAAATTACAATTCATCATAAAATCTCACCAGAATTTTTTAAGGTGAGTTATTTTATATTTATAAAAGAAAACTAATAAATAGGAAATGGGAACATTAAAAAAAAAAATCTGTCCACCATAATTTATGTGAAGAAGTATATGATTAGACACAAACATTGTGCCCAGAGTTTATATTTTATATACAAATTCCTGGGTAGCTATAATAACTCTGGCATGTTATATATAATATTGAGTGTGTTACTGCCAGTATAAAATGTCAATTATATTGAAATAAAGAGTATAGGAACATATTTCCATTTGTTTTATTATATACTTACTTTAGCTCAGTATTTGAAAATATTTAAATATTTTCAAAATATTCAAATTTTATGATTAATTTCCCTTACCTTTAATATAAAATATTTATTCTAAATCAGTATTAGTAAACACCAGTTATAAAGGGTCAGATGGCTAATAATTTAGGCTCTGTCTCAGCTATTCAACTCTGCCTTTGTAGCACAAAGAGAGCAATAGACAATATGAAAATAAATGGACATGAGTGTGTTTGAATAAAACTTTATTTATAAAAACCAGCAGTAAGCTAGATTTGGCCCACGGTCTTTAGTTAGCTATCCCTCTTTCTAACTATTTTACTTACGAATAAACTTTTTTAAATAAAGTAAATAAACTTATTTTAAATCTAAATTTGTACCTTTATGAGTAATACAAGCTTAAAAAATAAATCTGTATTTGTCTAACTTTCAGGAAAAACACTCATTTTGCCTGGTTTCTCCGACTGGCATCTAAAACTTAATAATTCCAAAATCCCTATAACTTGGATTGTGTAGTTTAGACTTAAGAGTCTTATGAATTAAAATAGTGTAGTATGTACAGCCTTTTGTTATATGGGCAGTTTCATTTTATTTGGTGCCAACAGAAGTGTATTTGACAGGGAGATTGTTGGTCTTGGTATATACTTTTGTACTAACTAGTGCCAAAGAAGAATAAGAATATATAAGAAAGAGTCTTCTGATATACCTCTGGACTAGTAGTTTTAGATTAATTTTTCTCTTTTGTCTGAGCAATTAAAAAATCTTGACTATTGTTTCCTCTTCCTTATACACATATTAGGTATTTGTTGCTTATAGTCTAGATTATGTAGTTTACAAAGTTTCTGTTGTGACTATTTGTATATATAACAGAATTCACATTCTCTAAACTTTACTTAAAAAAAGAACTTTTTAGCAAACCTTATTTTATTTCAGGAATGTTTTTTAATTATTTTGTGGGTCAAGAAATAGTTTTGAGTAATAATAATAATAATAATAGACTTGTTTGGTTGACCTTCAAATTTTCATTCTGCTATTATAATCAGTAGGTAACATTTTCAAAAAGAGACAAAGGTTAGTGACATGAATGAATTATTTTTATACTATTTTATGTGCAGACTGGTGTGAATTAATATTAAATCTGAAATTTAACAGAAATGCACTTCATAATCTACCATTTATATGGTGATTCCTAATAAAGTCAGTATTCTGTACAACCAGTAGACTCTAAAATGGTAGTGAATAGAAGTGTGCTCAGTCCCAGATCTACTACAGATATTGAGATACACAACCAAAAATGACAATAGAGACACAATGTTTTCCACAAACACAAACAAGTAAGAGAGAGGAAATGCTGCCAGAATTGATTATATTGAATTAATCCCCTTACGTCTCCTACATTTTCAAAGAATTTCTATGTATTTAGGAAGCCTTTAACAACATTTCTGCTTTTTTGGAGCTGCTAGAGAGCTATGTGGTAGCAATATAAAGCTCTTTACCACAGGGATCCCTACAATTAAGAGAAGCAGAGATTGTAAAAGTTTGCTAGTTTTGAAATATTAGCTTGCCTCCTACTTAAACCTAAACAAAAGCACACGATGGCTCTAGGTCAGCCCAATACAGACAAAACCCGAACTCTGATTTGCCCCATGCAAGGCACTATAATGGAGTGGAAGCAGCAGCTACTTCATATATGAGTTAAAATTACCCGTGACTGAAGTGAGCACATCAATCAAAATTTTGGCATGTAGTGAGCCAGACAAACCAGTGTGGTGAGTTTGAGGGCAGGAAAAGCCTCTGTTCTGTATTCAACTGTTTTTAAATTACCGTGACGTCCCTTTGCATACACCACCCGACTTCCAGCAGGTGGATTTTTGAAGCATTGTGCTTGGAACACAAAGATGGATCAACTAAGAACATTTGAGATAGTTTCCTGTTTTGTGTTCTGAAAAGTAGGGTGGCACAAAGCCTTCCAGATTCTTAGCATTTTTTAGGTGATGGGGAAGGATAAATATAGATCACTGAGGACAGAATATTCAACAATTAGGCATAGAACAGGAACATTTGTAGATGCTGGTTTATGTTTTAGAAATTGTACATCCATTTGAACCATCTTGACATAAATGCAATTTGTCAGTTTAAGTGATTTCATTCAAAGTCCTACTGTGTGGTTGTCTTTACCAATTTCAATTAATTTATAAATATCGTGAAAACCAAAAGAGACCCTTTTTAAAATAATTATATGTCTAAATTGGAATTTTGTACAAATACATCTAGGAGGAAAGTACAGTACGTGGTTTTTACAGAATACATCCCATCTCTCACATGAGTTCAGTTATTAACCTCAGAGTGAATTCTATGTAACCACTTCCCACTAAATCTCTGAAAAGCAACTACAAAAAACTTAAGAGTATAACCTGCTTCAGTAAGAATATAAGTGCACAGAAATATGATTAAATAATTCTGTCTGCTTTCTAGTTTTTTTTTACTATGGCATACTATAAGCAAGTAAAATATTATATTTTCTTCAAACAGCATACCTATGGTTATATTTTATTAATTAATCATTTAGAATAACTCAGTCTGTTTACAATTAAGAATATCTGGAAAGTATTATAACATTTAAGATACTATAATTACGAGGTAACGAACATTCTCATGTCTGACTAACGATAAAGCAAACAAAATAAGAATTTGGAAGCTACAAAATGTATATGCTGAAAATGTTTTAGTTACAGGGCCAGAAAATAACTGAACTTGTGAATGAAAATCGTAAGAAGTGTTGTTTAATGCTGTAAAGCTAGCAGGTAAATGAATTATATACTTCAATATTTGTGAATAGACCCTGAAGAGAAGAAAAAAAATAAAGTAAAACCTTTTGTATGATCATTTTTACTCACTGATCTGACCAGTTGAGATGACTTTGAAGTTAACAACTAAATGACTTTAGATGTTTACATTTCAGGCCCCAAATAATATTTTTTCTCTGCAGCATGCCTCTTTTGTCCTTGTCCCATATACATGTTCTTAGGAGAAGCATGATATGTATAATTTATTTTAATAAGAAAGAAACAAGGGAAGATTTTTAAAGAGATATTTAAGGTGCCTTAGTTGCATTTACTATGTAACCACTCTACCATGCCACTTCATATATGGAATGATAGAATAAGCTTAAAATTGTAAATATCTCTTGCAGCACAGGACAAAGTACTCAGAGTCTTTAGTACGATGGTTTCTATATTTCCAACAATGTGTTATTCTTCTAACAGTATAAATTTTATGATTTGACTTTAGAATATGCAAAAGACACAATTGTAATGCAACTCATATTAAACTTGTGGTGGTTCTAACTGGCACACTTCAAAAAGAATTTAACATTGCCTCATAAAACAGAATATTTGCAAACCTTACAAGATAGCAATAAACATAAGAGAATATATCCAAGATAATTTTGGCACATATGTACCAGGAAATGGTACAAAAATATTTATAGTTATAGTCCCATTGTCTGTTATAGCAAAACACTGAGAACAACGTAAATTTTCACTAGCAGGAGAATGCTTTTATACATTGTGATGTATTTGCAAAATAGAATATTATACAATAATGAAAATGAACCACAACTACAAGCAATGATATGAGTGAAGCTTGGGAACATATTATTAACTGAAAATAAAAGTTCACTATTTAGTAAAATAAAACTAAACAATACATTACTTAGTTTGAAAACTGAAGTGAAGCACACAAGAATTTTTAACAAAAATAACAGACCATTGGGAGCCAATACAGATGAGGAACACAAAGCCAGATGTATACTATTGCAGTTAAATAAATAAAATAAAAGACAACCTGGGAAAGGATAATTTATAATAGTGCTTAAGAACCAAATACTATGACGAATCAATTGTGTGTGCTTTAGGTCCTCAGTGAGAAAAAAAATAGCAGTAACTGTATGTATTAGTAAGCTTGTTCTGTCATAAGAAAATAACACAGACTGGATGGCTTAAACAACAGATATCTCAAAATTCTGGAAATTAGAACTCCATGATAAAGCTGCCAGCAAATTTGGTTTCTGTGAGAACTCTTACAACCTTGTAGAGTCCTGCCTCCTTGCTGTATGTGAAGAGAAGCTCTCTGGTGTCTCTCTCTCTTCTTATAAGGACAATACTATAGGATTAGGACCATATCTTATAATCTCATTTAACCTTAATTACCTCCCTAAGGACTCTATCTCTAAATACAGTCACTTTAGAGTTCAGGATTTCAACAGATGAATTTTTGGGGAGGCACAATTCAGTCCATATCATTGCATAATAGAATACACACTCAAATTTATTTTTATATGTAAAAGAATGTGGAAAACATAAAATGCTATACAAATTGAAATATTTATATTCAATACTTAAATATAAATCTCTATTTATAATAATACTTACATATTTTTACATATTTAGAAACTAAAATGAAAAAGATACTAGTCAATTTTATCCCAGTTTCTAAGGATATTACCCAGTGTGCAAGAGGAATGAAGACATGGGGATATTAGAAAATGATGTATTTTTTTTTAAACTAAAGATATCAAAATTATATGTCTAAATAGATGTTGCCTTCAAATATGTTATTGTATTTAAATGAAACATGACCTTAAATAGGAATAAATAATCCCCCTTTAATGGTAGTTTTTATTTTAAAAGTAAAAAAAAAAATTCAATTAATGCCAAGCCTTATGAAAATAATGTAACTATGTTAAGAACCTCTCTTTGAAATAAAATATATGAAAATAATATAATAAACTTATATCTTCACTTCATTATTGAATTTATTTTCCCTGGTAACTAATTTGAGGAAAATGGTTGAATGGTAATGTAAGTTCTTTTGTTTGATTAAAACAAAGCTTCATACTTTGCAGATACATCATATATACTGAAATAGTCACTCGACAAGGTCTTACTCTTATGACAAAGAGTAATATACAGCCAATGTTTTTATTCATTTGGATTTACGTATTTCCAGTATTAAGAAATTTCCAATGTATAAAATTACATTTTTTCCAATTATACAGATTTAAATTTTTGATGCCTTATAATTCTACACATTTATCAGAATAAAGTTGTAATACTTAAATTTTGCAGATAGAAGACACTATATCCTTACTCTTTTAAAATTTATTTAGCATCATTAAAACCTATTTATAATATTTGCATGAGGTAATTTTCTCTTCATTCTGAGTTTCTTTAAGCTTGAGATAGACATTAACCAGGATACATATTATTCACGTTTACAGACAAGTGAGCACACATACTCATTTATGTAATTTACAGCTCATCAGTCTAGCTATTCTTCTGGGGTTTTTGTTTGTTTGTTTTGGGTGGTTGGTTTTTTTTCCAGTTATACTCAAAAAGCTTAAATAATCATGGGAGAATACTTGGCCATTCTTATATCCTTTTGATTTTGAGTCATGGCCTAGGAGTTCACTCCGTGTTCTTCTGCTACATCTTTTGTAACATTACTTATACAAATATGGAGGGCAAAAACAAAGCTTATCCAATTAGACAGTTGTGTCTTAAAATCATTTCCCTGTATTTGCTTGGTGCATCTGTTTCATGGAAATCTCTCTGAGGTCAATGCGGATTCTGAACAAGTGAAGACTTGGATCCATGTTTGTACGCCGGGCAGCTCTAGATTGGTTTCCATAGAAGCCTGCTGAAGGGCTGGTAGGAGCAGCAAGAAAAACTCATTAGTGATGGAGCTCCAGTCCAGAGCACGGCAAGACCTGGCTGCATGCTCTACCATGCCAATGTTTGCACATGTGAGACTTCCAAAATGGGGGGCGGGGAGATCAATGCAGGGGATGACAATGACTGAATGAATAATCAACATTGAAAGAACCCATAAGGTGAACAATATGTTTGCAAAGTGCGAGCCAGGTTAGAGTAGCCTTGGAATTTAATTAATAAAATTTATCAGGTCACTATTCCTCCCATTTTCTTAACTAGGTTTCACAAATTGCAATGAAATGAAGCTCTAGAAATACTCTTATTGCATAGAAAGGCATTCCAACACCGTAAGGTCAAACCTGAGCTTTTCAGAAGCACAGGTAGCTAGCTGTATGATGTACATGCTCCTAGAAAGAAATCTTTATGAGGTCTCTCTTCACTGTCCTGTGACTTATTCATCTGATTTAACAACAAGGACCTTTGCGAGCATGATTCCCTGTCACAGAAAGACACCTGGAGACCTAGGTTCTCCTGTGACAGAACTTTGAGAATAGGAGACTCCAGAACAGGTTTAACTGGTTTAAGTTAAGTAGACACAATTTTTCTTTAGTGTTCCACTCACTTAATTTTTTTCTGAGATTTCACATCTTTGAGAATTTAATGTGCCTTTTTTGTGTGTGTTAGATAATTGTTAAATAATCACACTAAAAGGAGAACGTTTTTAGATGTACTTCAGCTATAGACGCAAGATTCAAAAAAAGAGACATGTAATATTTCAAACATTATGTCAGGATGTGAATGTGGCAGCCATCCCTCAGACTATCCCATGTAAGCTGATACTATTCTGCTTTCAAATAACATCAACTCTTTTGTAACAATGATAAGAGCTCTCTAAGCCAGCCTCTCACCAAAGTAAGAAATCACTTCAGCAACCATCTGGACAGTTGTCCAAAACACAAAGCTTATGGATTCATTGAAGCAAGTAGTTTAATATTTTTTAAAAAAAATATATAATGTTAAACTGAAACCTAGCTCCTGTTGTTTTTCACCTATCCATCCTGTTATGTTTGAATCATAGGATTAGCTTATCCTTCCTTTCTGTAGTAGAATAGATTGAATTATTTGAAGCAGAAAAGCAAGATAGAGCATGGAAAAATTTTAGTCAGGAATTATTTTCTTAACCAAAAGGAATAATAACAATAATCTGAAAAGTAACTCTCAAATAATTATATAATTATATACCCTGTTCTAAGTACATTACATATATTAATCCATTTAATCCTGACACACACACACAAAAGAACCCTGTGAGTTAAGTATTAATATTGTTACCTCCATTTAACAGGTAAAGAAATTTAGGCACAGAGTGTGGTTAAAATCTGCCTAAGTTACAAAGCTACTAAGAAGTGAAGTTGATTTATTAAAAAGTCTTACAAATCAGTGTGTGTGTGTGTATATATATATATATATACACATATATATATATACATATAGATATAGATATCAGTATGTAATATATATATTATATATCAGTATGTAATATATATCTTACATATATAATATATTATATATATATAAAAAAAAACCAACAACCTCAAACATGAAAAATCAAAGACAATAATAGTTGATCGTTCTTCCATACTGATAATTCTTTTTTTGAGGGGGTTACTCACAGATCCTGCTACTAAGTAGAGCAGGCATAAATTAAATAATAAGCCATCATGGTGAAAAAATGAAATATTTTATCTAAGAAAGGGGGATAAAACGAGAAGATGGAATTTATATAAAATGTTTTGTGTAGTTTTGAAAAATGTTTTTATTGCTCAGTTGCAATCAAGGAAGTTTCCAATAAGAATATATATAAACAAGGATGCAACAAACAACTTGGACGTCCTACTCTGTCAGGCTAATGTTCAAGTTTAAGCATGATTGATTTTTCAATACAGTTCTTACCTATACAGTTTAGTCCCTTAACTATTAATCCTCGAGCATATGTTAATTTTGCATACATTTCCTTCTTATTTACCTAGTCTCATAAATGTTTGAGTAGACAGTAAAAGCAAAAGGATAAGTGGTTTCAGAACTTAAATATATTAATCTTGCAAATACTTTTGGAAACTAATAAAACAAAATAAAGATAAAAACAGTGTTTCAAGTATAAGGTTATTTTTTTGAGTTATCATTTGAAAATATTTATTAGGAATATCCTAATAAAAGCATGCTGTTTTCTATAAATGACATTCTTTTGGAAATTGACAAGTTTTAACCTCCCATCAACAAGTACTGCTTTTTCATACAATGAGAATAAATTGCACTAATCTTTTCAGAATCTTCTTGAATCTCAGCAATAACCCAGAACAAACATTGTCAGTAATAGTGGCATTCAGAATAAACGGGTACCTAGTAGACCCACGAAAATTAACTTTCTAGCTTTAGCTTCAACACCGCTACACTAACTTGTTAAACTACAGTTGTAAAATATAGATTATGAATATGTGTAACATATTCATTATTGAAACTTTTGTTTTCTTATTTCAAACAATACTTGCTGAGCACATCATGGATATCACTTATTGATAGCATGAATTCTGTGCATTGTGCTGCTTTCTGAAGTGATATTATTAGGTACCTGTTATTTGTATTTGCAAGATTAATGTATTCAGGTATAAAGCCATTATCCTTTTGATTCTTCAATCTACTGAAACATTTATGAGACTAAGCAAACATGAAGGAAATTAACATATGCTAGAGTGTTACGGATAAGAGACCAAACCATATAGGTGAGAATTTATACTTAAAAATCAATCATGTTTAAGTAGAACCTAGCCCTTGCCATCAAGGAGATTAGAATCGACTAGATAATCAATTTATATAAATATAATTATAAGTATGAATATGTATATGCATATGCATACTACAGTCATAGTATATGAGAGAGAGAGAGAGAGAGTGAGAGAGAGAGAGAGAGAGACAGAGAGAGAGATTGTAATATATAGCCTAAGTACTAGCTAAAGAATGGAGAGAATGCTTTAAAAATTCTGTGATAATAGAGAAAAATGTCACCAAGGAAGTGCCTTTTGAAATGATCTCATAAAATGAATATATTAAGTGCAGAATTAGGGAAGACATTTTATTGAGCTGAATAGTCACTGTGAGACAAAAGTGCAGGAGGAGAAGAACTAGTCAAGGTAAAACGCAGATGCACAGATACTATGGGTAGAGTTGTTGTGAGCTTGGAAGAGTATTCTATTATGGCATCAAAGCTATTTGCTTTCACATGTACCACTATTGTACTAACTATTAAGAAAGGAAAATACTGCCAATTAAACTATAACACAGTGTTTCTTTCCAGGTGGCCTTTGTATCTGCTTCCCATATAGATTTCTATTCCACTATAGATAAATTCATAGACATATGGATAGATAGATAGATAGATAGATAGATAGATAGATAGATAGATAGACAATTTTACTTATTCAATGCACTCTCAAAATCCAATCATTGATTTTTATCATGTTAAATTTTATAATACACACATAATGGATACCATGAGTGAAATAAATTGGTTAAGCTAGTCTAAAATCATTTCTATGCTAAAGTTTATTTATCCCAAAACATTCTTCTGAATAACTTTGACTCATATCCATCAATATCTATGTTTTCCACCCAGTAGTATCATCTTTGCTATCAAAAGTCATTTCTAACAGTATTCCACTATTGTTTCAAGGATTTTTCTTCTAAGACCTAGACTCTAAAGTTTTATATGCTTATTAAGGCAAAGGAAGCCATGTCACAACTGCTGCCATCAACATCCACATTCAGAATGTTAGAATATGAAAAAGTAGACTTGTAATGGCGATAGGTCTTAGAAAGACTTTTCAGTGTTTTCAGCATAACATTTCTATATATAATGTGATTACAAAGCCACTTACAAAATAACTAAATTTTAGTAAATACTTAAATCAATGTATAGTTTATTACTCGGAGCAGCTTTACTTGATTTTATGATCATAGGTACAAGTGATTGGATTTTGGTATCTTTAACACTATCCACATTCCAAATTTCTAGTTATCACTGTCTCTTGGCAGGCATTTTATCTTTTTCATAACCAGATTTACCTTTTATTTTGTGTCAATACAGTTACTGATAAATGTTGTAATTAAGAATCTAAAAACATAATCTCTAAAACATCCAGTTATTATGGAAATTATACATTTATAGAATTGAAGAAAATGTATAAAGTTGAGGGTCAGCAATTTTGATGTCTATTTGGTACAGTTCACAAAGGTGAACTAACCAAGTAGCCACGTTTTATCAAAGCAAATTCTCATTTAAATAGGAAAAACTTTAAAATGTCATTTTCATTATGATTTTCTTTGACTGTGAAGCTCCACAAAATAAATTGCATATACTCTGCTCTTAACCTAAGGTCATTTTGTCGATAATATGATTAAACATAATTAAGGAATTTATGTGGAAATATGTTTTATAAGACTTCCTCAATTTTTTAGCGCCTTGCTTCTAAAATATATGCATATTTAATTATATCACATAATTTGTTCATGGAGGCTGAGATTGATGGAAAGATAGATAGATGATAGATAGATAGATAGATAGATAGATAGATAGATAGATAGATAGATAGATAGACAGACCTGATAACAAACAAGTGAAAACCGTTCAGGATTGTGTTTGTCAGATACCACTATCTCACAAAATATTGAAATATTGGCATAGAAGTTTTCAAAAGGATACCAACGGGTAACAGAGGACTAGTCAGCCTAAGATGAGGCATAGTGCTTAAAATATAAAAACAACACCACCAAGAGAAGAGCATAATAAATACTTAAAACACAACACATAAGAATAAAATATTGCAGAGTGTATTCCAAACTATTATATGGTATTTTCGAATAGTAAAATAGTAGGATTAGGAATTCTCCTACTTGATATTGATATTACAATATACTTTTGCAACATGCTATCGTTTTTCAGGAACTCAAATTTGAATATTTGGGGATAGAATACTTTTTAAATACATGTTCTAAAAATTTAACTTATAGAAAATATTGTGAATATTTTCTATCTGAGGGTTACTGAGTTTTCATTTATTTTCAAATTTTTTTGGAATTATTTACATTTTAAATATACTCTATATAGCTTGTTTCTTTTTCCAAGTAGAAAATTTATAAATATCTCAGCAAAGTTTTGTTACAAATTCTACTTCCATTTCAGGAAATAAGACAACTCTTATGACTTGAATAAATATATACTATGGCCATTCTTAGTCTCATTGAAAACCTGAACTTGATTTCCTCTCAATAATTTACCCATTGTGAGAGTAAATCTAATATTTGAAAAAGTTCATAATATAGTAAATAATAGTTTTGGTTTTACTATATTCATAGCATAATTAAGAAGATTTATCATTTTAAGTCTTTACAAGTATATTTAAAAACAATTCACACACCTAACAAGAATTGGCAGTTTTTTTTCAGGAAAAAATAAAGTTGGACGCTTAAATTAGTATTTAAAATGTCACAGGGAAGTTATATTAATATTTATTTTAAAATATCAGATAGTATATGCTAATTTTATATTTAGAGCAGTGTATCTGGCTAAGAATCAAGATAGTTATGCTAACTAAGCTATAAATTAAATATAAGTGACTTTTAGTTTTATTATATTCAGTAACATATGATAGAATGTTTAACTTATGTAATTATTATATTCCAGGAAAAAAGTATTTTAACGGACTGGGAATTAGAAACAGTAAAATTAAATATAAAATAAGCAAATGCAAATGTTCACTAATTTTTAGTCTTTCTAATAAATGTCCAAAGATCTGACTAAAGAACACTGCATGTTTAGTTTCCAACCACTTTATAAATACCAAAGAGAGGTCACAAATTGAGAGAGATTAGAGCTGAACTGGAAAAAAAAGAAAAATCAGGCTATAACACCTGATGTCAGTTTCATTACAGTAAAAGCTTCTGATATTGAGAAACATGCTGATAAAAATACTCAAATCCAGCAAATAATTGGGTCAATAAACAGATCACATAGGATATGCAGACAGTGGTGAGTGAGACGGAAAAGATACTTGGGTGTGTGGAGAGACAGTGTGATTCAAAATATGAAAGGAAGTGAAAAATCAAACGAAGTAGACTAAGCCTCCACTCTTCTTTCTTTCAAAGAGAAGCCTGGCATGACAGAGTTTATTTCACTTTTGGCCAAGGAAATTGTCCCTTTAAGCTATGGGAATGAATTGTCTCTTTTTAACTGCCTTTTCTCTCTGCAGTACATAATCACTGTCTGTCACACTTTGATGTCATAATCATCCGCTGAAGCTCCACCGTTAAAGAGTAAATCTGCTTAACTCACAAAAAAAGGAGGAAAATTGCAGAGGCACTTGCTTCCCTTGCCTCAATGGCAGCCCATTTGAATTACAGAAGTGCAGTATTATGTCACTTTGGTATTACGGGTGCCATTTCAAAAGCCAAAAGCCTATTTTTAAAACTATATCTTAATCAGTTCAAATGGAAACAGCAACTATTTGCCATTAAATGAGCATAGTGCTTGTGTGTGTGTGTCTGTGTGTGTGCTTCTGGGGGCAGGGGGGAAGGGCCTACACGCGTGAGCAGCATGAAAATGGCATTAGGTAGCTGAGAAATGTTAGTGTATCTTCAAGCTGTCACTTTCCAAAGGCAAAGACCTCTGAAACTTTGTGTCTCTTTTTTCCTACTTGAAGAAATATTTTGCATTTATTCCTAAGGATATTTCACAATTTGTCCACTTCCTACCAGATGAAAGAAGAATTTAACTAATCTCTGAAATAAATTGGAAAAAAGTATTACCAGTGATTATTTACACAATGAGCCTATGTGAGTTTTTATTATTTAATTATTTTAATGAAAACCTGATTTTTTTTTTTTTTATGCTTGATCTTGGCTTACCTGTTTATTGAATAATTTGTTTCTACAAATCACATGTGGTATAATTCTGGTCACAGCAAGTATCAATGAAGCCAAATTTGTTTCCCATTTTGTCCATGCTCTACCATTCTGCAGCTGGATGACACTTTAAAACATTAACAATTTCAAGAAACGAACTTGTTTCTACAGAAGTGTTCCCTATTATCTATTCTGCAAGCATTTTCTGTTTGAATTCCAGCTCTCTTTGTTATCTCACAGTCTACAATAAGAATGAAAATAAAATCTTAAAGAAAGACAAAAATCCCCCTTTATTAGTTTCATGTCAACAATACCTTTTTGCATCATATTGTCTCTTATATGTGTTGAAAAAACACCACAGGACTTTGTACTGTTCTACTTTTTGTATGAAGTACTAATATTTTGTCCTGTTGGAACAGGGCATTTGAATCTCTGTTTTTAAGTCGTTCCCTCCTGCTGTTCATGATCTTACCTATTTAATAACAATAAAGAACTCCTCAAAAAAGAAAGGACCTTTCAAATATTATTTTAAATCAAATTCTACAGTAAAGTATTTAAAGACCAATAATTGTTTTATAATGTGACGTTTTATAAAAGCAGTAAAGGAATGGGGCTGCATTGGATGTTCATTGTTTATTTTATATAAAGTGAATAACATGTTAACTTTCAATTCTTTAGTAAAGTGGTAAAGTCCTTTCAATGTAAATTTCTGATTTAATGGATTTTAGTACTCTGTTTTCCTTTACTGTGGTGTCTCTAGTTGTCATTTCTTTGCATACAATATGGGAAGATATTTCGATCTCTGTCTTAAAATTTTCATAGTTATATGATTTAAAATTGGTTAGGTCACTCTCCATGATAAGGTAAAAGAGTGATTGCAATTCATTGTACTTATTATGTAACGATTTGTTATCTAGCAACCCAGCTGCACAAACTATTAAAACATAAAATATTAACTAACCATCTATCTGTCTCTCTTTACACAGTCAAACTCACCCAATGAATTTCAACCTAATCATTGCTTTTTTCATGAAATTTATGATGCTGGGTTTCTGATTACAACTTTTCACTTACGAATTTAGGTGATTTATCCCGAAACAAGACAGATACTGTAAGAAAATGAGATACTTCTTATCAAAAAATGAGGACAAATTGCTTTCATAACTTGACCAATGAAAGGAATATAAGCCTTCTTGGGTATAATTTGTCAGATTTCACTTTTTTTTTTCCTATATGATACCTTGATAAGTTTTGAAGTTTGCTGAGGGCTAAATCGTTTAAAGAGGAAGTTTTAAATCATATATTTAAAGGGATCCAGCTCCATTGTAAGACTGCCCACTCTTTCTTCACACCAAAATGAGATGCTATTCACAAACAGGAGAAGGGTTTGACATAGCAGTGTGATTCACAGTTCACCCAGGGCTTGTGCAGCTGTGTAGGCAGAACGCCTACATAAATCGGGACTTGGAGGGCTTTTGTCCTTCCAACCACCTCCACTTCTTGAGGATTATACATTCTGAGTTGCAAAACAGCAGGCACTGTAACTAAAATTCCTAAGTTCCGTATTCTATTCCAAATCCTTCACCTCTCACCTCAGCCTACCTCATGAAGACAGGGCCCTTATAGATTTAATAAGAACATTTGGCAGTGAAGTCAAATTTGGAAATTATATTAGCAGCTGCTTATTCCCTCAAATAAGTTGTCTGCAAATGTTTAACAATTTTTTAAAGATGTCATTTTGTTTTATTTATTTATGTATTTACTTATTTTTAAGTAGGGCACAGCTCACAGTGACCCATGCGGAGATCAAACAGGCAACCTTGGTGTTATTAGCATCACACTCTAACCAACAGAGCTAACCAGCCACCCTGTTTAACAATTTAAAAGACACAATGTTTTCAATATGGAAGTACTAATTAATGCTAGCTTTTCAATGGACTGAAGCCTGGGATAGAAAAATCATGGTATTTAGAAGATACACACACACACACACACACACACACACACACACACACACATAATTTTGCAGTTGCAGTCTATGGAGTTGTGAAACCTCTATTTACCATTATATATATATATCTATATCTATATCTATATCTATATCTATATCTATATCTATATCTATATCTATATATACACACACACATATATACACATACATATATATACATATATATATGTGTGTGTATATATATATATATATATATATATATATATAGAGAGAGAGAGAGAGAGAGAGAGAGAGAGAGAGAGAGACAGAGAGAGAGAGAGAGAGGGGGGAGAGAGAGAGAGAGAGAGAGAGAGAGAGAGAGAGAGAGAGAGAGAAGAGAGAGAGAGAGAGAGATTTGAAAGATAATCGAAGGAGAGATGATTCTGTGAATCATTATTGATAGAGAATAAATTTGCAGAATTAGTTTGCAGTTTGTAGGCAGGGAAATAATGGTCTTAAATGTCATTTTGCCACTGAGATTCACGATGAGAAAAGTGACATGACTGTTACTGAATTTTAGAGAGGAGACACATTTGCTGGCAGTTCGGAAAATGGCTTGGGGAAATTGTTAAGGAGAATGCAGGGAAGCTAGTAAGGAAATAACAGGAGAAATTCAGATCTATTATGATGAAGTCCCAAGTTAGGGATTCTGCAGTAAAAATGGAAAGAAATCAGCCAAACTGGGACATTCTGCATGATGCACTGAATAAATTTAGGGACCAGTTAAAAGAAAGAGAGTGTTTATTTTTTTTTTTTTGGTGGAGGGAGGTATCCCCCCCTGCGAAATAAGGGTTATTTGTAGGGGTTATTTTTCAAACCCCCTCTCTACTCCTTCTCAAGGGATGAATAGATTGTGCAGAGTTTAAAAATAGAGGCTGTATCTTATTCACATTTACATGTCTGACACACAATATCTATGCTGGGACCTCAATATCTGTCCATTGGATTGAATTAAAGAGATGAAATTCGTTGCCCATTAGCCAAAAACATTGCAGAGGAATTTAATAATCATGTTGAACAACCTGAAAAGATATTTCTTGTCTTACCATGAAAGCCAGATGTCATCAGAGGTTTCCCTGCCCATTGAAATGTAACAGTTTGTCTCAAGAATACTTCTCCTTTATATTATTCCCACTGGAATTCCAGAGAATTCTCCAAGATTTTTTTACTGTATTGAAGTCTAATAATGCCTTTATGTTTTCATATTTAACTCTGGATCTACAATCTTTTCTTAGTGACTTAATTCAGTCCTTAGCCCATGCCACCATCTGTATGTTGCCTGTGTTTCAAATTGCTTGGGACCTAAGCAGAAAGCTGAGCTTTAATTGAGTTACACACACACACACACACACACACACACACACACACACACTCACAAACACCGTCAAATATGTGTATGTATGCATAGTGGGCTTTATCAAAAGAGTATGAGGCTCAGAAGGGGTGTTAATTCTGTAGCCATAAATTATCTCAAATTTAATATTTGACTTTACATAGTTTTTTTAAACAGTTTATTAACTATCAAAGATTTTTTAATGATTATTTCCCAACACATTGCCCATAGCTTTATGCCACTTTATTGACTCCCTGACTGCTTTCTCCTCTTTCTGCTTCACTACCTCCCTTCTAATTCTTCCACTTCCATTATTCAAAGTGATTCAGTTGTACCCAACCCCACATTAACCTCTGTCTACCTTTGCTGCTCAAATCCACTTGAAGTTATAGTTGTACATAGCAGTTTTTTTTTCTTCTTCTTAACAGTTCTATATCATAGTTATATTTTCTTTAGTAATGGTTAAAGGAAAATGAGTTTGTTACAAGATTTACCTAGAAATTTGTTTCATTATATGGTAAGAATATTAGAACAGTAAGGTATTTTTGTTTTTGTTTTTGTTTTTCTGTATCTTACAATAATACAGCTTACAGTTTACACTCCTGCATTATCTGAGAATTCTTCAATTTCATTATGTGTTTTATTTCTTATCGTCTCTTTGACTTTTATTTCTTATTGTCTCTTTGGGTACTCATAATACAATAATTTGTCTCTACTTTCAAAATCCTTGGGTATTCCCTTGCCATAACCTGTTCATTTACAAATATATTTTCAACTAAGTTTAAATATCATTTTGCCTTGATCTTACCTTTAAGCTACCTTACTTTTATCTTCAACATTGAATTTGGACTAGTAACTATTACCTCTGGACTTTTTAAAAAGATTTTTATTAAAATATGGCTAACATACAGTATTATATTAGTTTCAGGTATATACAATACTTATTAATTATTTATATACCTAAATAAGTGATCACCATGGTAAGTCCACCAACCATTTGACACCATAATATGTTATCACAATGTTATCAACTATATTCCCCATAATTTATATTACATTCTCATGACTTATTTGTTTTATACCTGGAAATTTGGACCTCTTATTGCCCTTCACCTTTCTCCTCCTTTTTAAATTTTTCGATTAGAGTTGACATTCAATATTACTTTATATTAATTTCAGGTATATAGCATAGTGGTTAGACACCTTATATAATTTAAGAAGTGATCCCCCTGACTAGTCTAGTACCACCTGCCACTATATGTACATAGTCATTACCATATTATTGCCTATATTCCCTATGATTTACTTTACATCCCTGCGACTATTTTGTAACTACCAATTTGAATTTCTTAATGCCTTCACCTTTTCACCCTGCCGCCAACTCCCCTCCCATATATCACCCCAATAAATCTAGTACCCATCTGACACCATACATAGTTATTATAATATTATTGACTATATTCCTTATATCCCCATGAGTATTTTGTAACAACCAATTTGTACTTCATACACCCTTCCCCTTTTTCATCCATTCCCATCTCCCCTCCTATCTGGCAACCATCAAAATGTTCTATCTTTGAGTTTGTTTCTATTTTTTTTGCTTACTTTATTCTTTAGATTCCACGTGTAAGCAAACTCACATTGCATCTGTCTTTCTCTGTCAGACACGCCACTCAGCACAATACCCTCCAGGTCCGTCCACACTTACCTCAGATGGCTAAGAACCCATCCCCTTCCATGACCGAGCAACATTCCACTGCATATATGCACCCCCTCCTCCTTATCCTTTCTTCCATGGAGAGACAGCCAAGGCCCCCCAACATCTTGGCCATTATAAGCAACGTTATATGAACATATAGAAGCACATGTCCCCTCAAAATAGTGTTTTGGGTTTCTTTGGATAAGTAAATTCCCAGAAGTGGGGTTATTGGGTCCTTCTTTGTCAGTTGTTACAGCCTTTGTTTTAAAGTCTACTTTGTCTGGTGTAGGTATTGCTGCCACAGCTTTTGTTTGTTTCCATTTTAATGAAATATGTTTCCCATCCCTTTATTTTCAGTCTGTGTGTGTCTTTTGATCTGAAGTGAGTCTCTTGTAGGCAGCATATGTAACAGTCCTGTTTTCTTAACCATTCACCCACCCTATCTTTTGATTGGAGCATCAATCCATTGACACGTAAAGCAATTTTTGATGGATATGTAGTTATTTCCATTTTATTATTCATATGTATGTATGTATGTATGTATGTATTTATTTATTTATGTCTTAAAGAAGTCCCTCTAACATATCTTGTAATACTGGTTTGGTGGTGATGGACTCCTCTAGCTTTTTTTTTCTTTTCCCTCTCTCTCTCTCTTTTTTTTTTTTTTTTGTCTGGGAAGCTCTTTATCTGCTCTTCGATGCTAAATGACAGTGTTGCTGGGTGGAGTAATTTTAGTTGTAGGTCCTTGCTTTTCATCACTTTGGATTTTTCCTGCCACTCCCTACTGCCCTGCAAAGTTTCTGTTGAGAAATCAGCTGACAATGTTATGAAAGCTCTCTTGTAGGTAACTAATTGATTTTCTCTTGCTGCTTTTAAGATTACCTCTTTGTCTTTAAACTTTGCCATTTTAATTATGTCTCTGGTGCAAGCCTCTTTGGGTTCATCTTCTTTGTGACTCTCTGTACTTCCTGGGCTTGTATATCTATTTCCATTGCCAGGTTAGGAAAGTTTCTGTCATTATTTCTTCAAATAGATCTTCAGTCCCTTGTTCACTCTCTTCTGCTTCTGATACCCCTATAATGCAAATGTTGGTATGCTTGATGTTGTCCCAGAGGCCCCTTAAACTCTCCTTATTTTGGGGCATTCTTTTTCTGGTTCTAATTGGATATTTTCTGCTAGCTTATCTTCTAAATTGCAGATTCGAACCTCTGCTTCATCTAATCTGCTGCTGTTTCCCTAAAATATATTCCTCATTTAAGTTACTGTAGACTTTATTTCTGACTGGTTCCTTTTTTATGTTTTCTCTCTCCAATTTTATGTTTCCTATCTCTTTGTTGACGTTTCCCCTGAGATCATTGAGCATTCTTATATCCAGTGTTCTGAATTCTGCATCTGGTAGACTGCTCAATCCACTTTGTTTAGTTCCTTTTCTGGAGTTTGGTTCCATTCTTTCATTTGGGACACGTTTCTTTGTCTCCCCATTTTGGCTACCTCCCTGTGCTTGTTTTTATGTAGGACTGCTATGCCTCCATTCTTAATTAGTGGTCTTATGTAGTACATCCTGTGGAACCCAGTGGTACAGTCTCCCTGGTCACCAGAGCTCGGTTCTCCAACTGTGTCACTTTTGTGAGTTGTGTGTGCCCTCCTGTTATAGTTGAGACTTGATTCCTGTTTGCATGTCAATGGAAAGGATTGACCCTCAGGCTGATTGCTTGTGAGGACTGGCTGTGACTACAGTGGAGGAGCTGTTGTGCAGGGGCTGACCTTATAGAATAGGGTTTGCTTTAGTGGGGCTCTCGTGCCTGCCTAGTCTGCCCTTTGCGGGTGTCATCCTTGGAGTTGCACGGGTGTTGCTCTGGCCCAATCTGAAGCTGGCTCCTGGGCCTGTTGGCCCTGGGGCCTCCTGGGAGGTGACCTGCTACAGGCCAACTTCACCCACAGTCTGTGCCCTGCCCAGGGCCACCTGGCATAAGCCACAAAGCAACACAGAGTTAGTCACTGTCCATGTTCTGCTTGGAGGTGACTTGAGTGGCCAAGGCTGGCTTTTCTAGTGCCGGGCTTAGCACTGCTCAGCCAGTGGTACAGGACATGTCAAAGCCAGATGTTGCTTGTTTGGGTTTTGTGAACCTTTGAGACATTTTAGGAAAGTCCGCAGTATGAGCTAAGGCAGGCCCTTTATTCAGAAAAGCCACTGGGAGTGGCTTTGTCATGCCCAAATGTTAGGTGGAGCATGGTCTCAGGGAATCGCCAGGGTGGGCAGATGAATGGTGATAGGCAGTTTAATGGAGAGTCAGACATGACTTCTGCATGTGTGCAAGCGTCTGCAGGCAGGAGGGGGAGGGTTCAACAAAGAAACAATTGCTTCTGCCAGCTTCTCTACTGGGAATCACCCTCCCCCTGAATCAAGACACAATCAGTTCCTCCCCATATGTCACTCTCTCCTTTAGACTTTCAAGCTGCTGCCCCAGCACTGGAGCTCAGAACCAGTAAGTTCTTTAGCAAGTAAGTCCATGCGCAAGCCCTTTAAGAGGACCCCCTGGGAGTGCAACCATCTTCTGTCTCAGCTACAACTTCTGCTGGTTTTCACAGCCAGAAGTTATGGGGACTTCTCTTCCCGGCACTAAAACTACTGTCTGGGGAGGGGTTGGAACCCCTCACTCCTCTGGGTGGGACCTCCGCAGCCAAGATCTCTCTTCTGAGTTTTAATGGTCACACATGGGTGTGGAACCAGCCCATTCCGTGTATGTGACCTTACCACTCTTGAGATGACTTCATATATATATATAGCTGTAGGACTTTGGTTCAGCTAGACTTCACGTAATTCTCATTGGTGGTGGTTCTGTGGTTCAGTTGTCACTGATGTGTTTGTGAGAGGAGGTGAGCCACCACATTTACCTACTCTACCATCTTGACCAGAAAAAATCTGGACTTCTTGACAATATCTATGCTACCCTTCTCCTATCTCCCATGGTTTATTTTTGTTATGATAATTTTGATGTGTTATTTTTACAATTATGGCTTTATGTACAATTCAGTTCTTATGTCTTATGCAAGGTTAAATACTCTAGATTTCATATCCCAAGCTGAATCATCAAGAAAACTTTTCGAATGTGAAATTATTAAGCTACTTCAAAACCAGAAATCATTGTAAGTCCTCTGCATTTTATCAGTCTTCTTTTCCTTATCATCATTAGATCAATATCATCTATTTGTCTCTAGACATGTGGTTCACAGCCACACCACTTTTCATCCCACATTCCACATATTCCAAATCTTGTTTCTTCCCTCACATTTCTAAAGCACCATCCAAAACAAACAGTCCTTTCTTCTTCTTTTGAAAACATGTTTCCTCTTGTCCCTGGGGTCAGATACTGTCTCTCACATGGTGGGTCTGAAATGTTTTGAGAACAGATGCTATAAGAGAAATAATCTTTAGGACACAAAGCTGTGGGGGGCACTGAATTTATTACTAGAATGCATCTCTGGACCTGCCTGTTCCTCCACCCCTTTTATCCTTGACCCTGAATGGCAGTTGAGCAATGCCTGTGTTTAAGTGAACTATGAGCCTTTATGTCCAGTACAATGCTTCACTGTCTTAAAGTGCTCACAGGTGTTTTTATTAGTTACTTAAGATGCTCTTATTATTAACTAAGATACTGATGTTAATAATAAAGCAAAAATATTGAATGCAGTGGTGACTACCAATCAAAGGAATATCCAATTAAAATATGCAGAAGCTTATCACCTGTGTTAATCAAACTAACATGTTTTGCGAAGAGTCTAGCTTAGAGTGAGGAAACTCTCATATCTCTACAGGGAGAACCTGGCATTTTTCATAGAGGAAGATTTAAATGAATATATGCAAATGATTCTTAAAGTCAGACAAATAAGAGAAGTTTAATATCTTGGAGGAAGTGAAAAAGAAATGACTGATGGCAAAAAATTGCTTAGGTAGTCATTGACTCTCCTCACTAAGTATTTAGCTTCTTCCCTTTTTAGGAACATAAGATTATACTTACTTACATTCTTGTAGTTAGATGTGGCCATACGTCTTGCTTTAGCCAGTAAAATGTCAGTGGACACAACTCACTTCCAGATAACGTTCACGGCCCATGTGCATTTTGCCACAATCTCCTTTTCTTTCTGGTGAGGTGATGAGCAACATTTGAGATGATCACTGTTCCCTCAGCTTGGGCCTCTAAAGACCTCATAGATAGGAAAACCCCAATGCCATGTAAGGTCATGCAGGGTAGAGTGAGAAGCCATTTAATTGATTGAGATTGGTGGTTAGTTGTATTGTACCATATCCTATCCTGTTTGACACACTTGGTTTTTCAACATCTTTGCATAGGATACTGAATGCAAAAATTTTTCACTATTTACTTTAGATAGATTGTTGTTAAAACAAAACAAAATCTCTTTTCCTCAAACCTTGATGATTTTACATGTTAAAAAAACAAAGAGCGTAAGATAGAACTTCTATTACAACTTGGTCTTCACCAGTAGACAACATCATGAGGAGGCTCCATTTGGAGCAAAAATTTTTTTGCTATTTATAGATTTTTAAAAAAAACACAAAAATCTTATATTTCCTTTGGCAATTCCTACATGGTTGAACAAGAAAATTCAGGCAAAACTTATCACAAATATTCATAAGGAATAATCTTGCACAAAAACATGAAAGTTGAAAAAATAAAAAGTGCTTTGAAAAATTATCTCATATCATAATTTATCAGCCACTGTAATATGTATTAATGAAGAATCCAAGTGAAAAACTTCTTCCAGAATAATAATTTTTATATAAATGTCTACTTAAAGTTTTGAAATTGAATTCTAAAAATTATGTAGAATTAAAAATTTAGTTATTATTCTTCCTAGTTTTAAGATATTGATATTTACATTTTAGAAAGAAAACTATCTATTTTAAAATGAAAATCATGTTGTAATGCAAATAGTCCTCTCCTATTTACTTTTTTCAAATTTCTTTAAAATGTGTATTTGTTTTTTTTAATCAAACATTTAATTTTTTGTGCATTATTAAGCAGGTATTAACCAACTTTAGATATAAAACACAGAGCTAAATGTAATGAGGTATATAAAAATATATAACATGAGGTACAACTTCAGTGTATTTAATATAGGAAAAATATAAATGTATCAGAAATATAGATATTGATATAAATAAAATGAAATGCTATAAGAATTTGGAGAAAAAAATTAAAACATTAATAGCACATACTGTCTTTTCTCAAGGTAGTAGGTAACTGGACGTACTTAGGAAAATTGCAGATCCTCTCATAGACCGGATCTGAGCTATTTCAGTAGGTCTTTTCAAAATTGATGGAATTAAGTCATAATAAAAAACATTCAAGTTAGTAAACAAAAAAATATTAAAAATACCTAGCCATTGATTCACTTTTTAGACATAGTTTCTAAAATCATAGAGTCCTTCTTTTTCAATAAATGAAATTCGTTTAAATTGGCCCTCCCAGGTAGATATTATGTAATAACTGTTTTTCTTTGTATAGATTCCATAGACACCTCAGATTAAATTCTGTGTGATTAGTGTACAAATATGTGCATTCATAACTGCGTGACTTTTACTAACTATAGTTAATCTGCAGAATTAAAGCAATTCATTCAACAATATACACAATGAAATAAGCTATACGATATGGAAGAAAGCAGCTCTAATAATTGATTATCACCTGGTATCTAAGTTCACTTGAATGTGGGAATCACTGTTGAATATTTATTTACATAGATAAAAATACAAGTGTTCTAAACTTGTGTAATGTAAAATATACCATTATTTTTGTTTCCTAATGACCTTCTACACTGCGTAAAAATGCCCATTTAAATCAAAGAAACCAAAAGCAAAGGAGAATAACTTTACAAAAAATACATATTAAATCCCAAGCTAGTATATGATGCATTTTAATTTTTCTTTCCTTTTGTTCTGATAGTGATTTTTGTATGAAAAGTTTTTAAGGTATTCAAAATTATTAAAATTTAAGATACTCCTATTTTCTGTGTATATCCCATTCATTAATATATATGTTCAAGAAAACTATTCTTATAGGTAGGATATAGTTTAAAATTAAAACAAAAACAAAAACATTTGACTGCTAAAGAAAGGTCTTTCATCTTAGTAAAACAAAAATAAAATATTATTCCTTGGATTTTCTCACATGTCTCTATACCTAAAGGGCTCAAACATAACCTGATAATATAAAAAAATGCCCTTTGTCTGGCCACACAGCCATGCTGAAGCTAACTTGATGCTCTGTAGGCAAAGGTATGTTACTGATGAAAGTACTGAAATACATATGTCAGACATCCAGAAAACTGCTATGTCTTCTGAAGAGGAGCTGGAAGAAAGTCTTGCTCTCAACCTAAACTTTTATTTGCTAGAGTTTGGATAGTATCCTAGCAAACAAGAAATAATTTTCTATCTGTAGGAACATTGTTATAAAGAACTTTATTCACTCTTATTTCAATAGTTTTTTCTTGGTAATATGAAGGATGAATTAAGTTGATCACAAAAGACTTTCACTACTCTGAATTATCTGTTTCACCTTGGAAAGCCACACAAAATGAACCTCTTAAGCCTTTTGAAAATGACCTTTTTTTCCTCAGCAATGATTTATCTTTCCCCTCGAAAATCCGTTTTACAAAAGGGAGTGTGATTAAAGGAAGCCAACCAGCACAAACACTTGCTGAAGATCCTGCTTATCTGGAACTCACTTGACAATGTATGTTTTGGGGGTTGGGAATGCTGCAGGTTCAAGGGATAATTCTGCCTTTCAGGCACTTCAATTTATTTCATGCCTGAGCACTGTCATTGTACGCAGACAAGATGAAATGCATCGTTGTGTAAAGAAATTGAAATGGAATCCTACTTGACCCAGCAGGATGGGGTATTATGTTTGACTCAGTAGTGATTCCTGGGATAATATCTAATTCCAGGAGGAAAATTTCTTGATATGGCCACCTGCTGTGAACGGCTTTGTCCAGGGATCACAAGTTGTTCTGGGTGACTAGGCTCAGGACATGCCTAAAAGAATGCAACCCGTCTCCTGCTGGCATTTAGATCTCTTCATTTTCTCCATGCTTTCTATTCAACAGGAACAACTGAATGGGACAGGGGGTTGGGAGGATATGAAGCACTGCACACTCTGGTAGCAATGAGAGTCAAAGCCCACTTGACCCAAGATTCTTATTTATTTAATTTTTTAGAGAGCCATCATTATTTCTTCACAGGGCACTTTTTAATTTTTACACTCCTCAGGCCAGCCCCTTGCATGTCTTTCTCTGTTCAGTGTGTGTGAAGTATTTACTTTGAAAAGGCTGCACACCAATAGATTAAATAAAATTGGAACACTTGGTGTCTCACAAGAGGGAATCGTGCAGACAGCTTTATTACTTCTATCAGAGAACAAAGATTTTTCCCAGCATGCAGAGGATTATTAGGCCAGAAGCAAATAAACGGAATGTGTGATGTCAAAGCTTCAAATGAGATCACGAAAAATTGTCTAATTGATTTTTCTGCAATTATGGCTTTTGCAATAAATTTCCTCATGTTTTGCTTCTGAACTTTTCTTATCTTTAAAATTAAAAAAAGAAATATTTGGACACAAATATAGAAACTAATCCATTATCCTAGTATCTATCCCCCCAAAAGTCTAGATAACACAATTTTAAACATTCCCCGCAATGAAACATTCATAGGTTAACATGATAATTATCAACAATTATCGACAATGCACTCCCCCTCAACCTTTTTCTTCTTTTTTTTAAGAATGATGATGCCATGACATTTCATTATACAAACTTCAACGTTCCTTACCTTGGTCAGTTAAAAGTGAATTAAATCAATAATGGGAACCTTGTTAGTGGGTTTTTGTTTTTCGTATTTTCTTAACTTCTCTCTGGATATCAGCTTAAAGTTAGACGGATTAATTTATTGTGAAACTTATTTTCCTTTCCTATTTCATTTCATTTTTGCAAGATAGGTCTGAGAAAAAAATAAACAATGACTGATCTCCCAAGTAGAGGAAATAAGCTTTCAAACCTCAATTCTTAAGCTAATGAAAATGAATATTTTGAAAAGAATACATACATGATAATATATGTATTAGCTATATGCTTATACACAATATATACAAATACTTGGAACAGATTAACATATTGCTAATTATATATGATTGATGCACACAGGCACTATATAATACAATATACATACCTATATATTGTAATCTTTTTATGTAGAATATATTTACGTATTGCTGCAAATTATTACATTGTTCCAAGTTTTATTTGATTGTGAATAATTTTCAAGGCTGTAAAATGTATTTAAAAGTTACTCATATTTTACGTCTCAAACCAGTAAAAATAAAGGTATTTGGGTAGTATGTAGGAGCAATTTCTGTCCTCCCTTATTAGCTATCCCTGAATTTAAGTCATTTGAGTTGTACAAGAACATACTTCTATAAATTCTCCTAGAAAATCTGAAGTCACTGAACTTGTTAGTCTTCATTTTTTAATAACTTTCAAGCTAAGAAATGTATTCTATAAACAATATAGCAGTTGGTCAAAGATTTTAGAATAAATAAAAACTCTACTATGTTAAAAGACGCAGTAGCAAAAGTGTAAACGTATTCCTTTTCCTAGACAAATTACACATGTGCAGCTTTGGGATGTAAGGTGTGTTTTATAAAAATGTGATGTAAAATTTCCATATGTTGTTTTCCTTTTCCCATTGCCTTGCTTTTCCTTCCTGATCAGTTCACTCTAACAGCCATTGTGTACTGTTGTGCATGGTGTGGTAACAGTCGGCACAGGGCATGCTTAACCCTTGTGGCTGCAGGTGAAGGTTTCAGCCTAAGCTATTTGACCAACACAGGGGCGTGGGGAGGACATTCACACACAGGGGTGGCCTGGCTCAGGGTAGTGGGGCCCAAGTTGTACACGGAGAGTTTACCTGCTGAAGGCGTCTGGGCACACTGTGGCAGAACCCAGGCAGGGTGAGGAAAGCATCAGTGTGGATGGTGGCCAACTGTGGAGTGTCAGTGCCCAAGTGGGATAAAAAGAGCATCCCCAGAGGGGAGGAAACACCGGACAGCAAAGGGTATCAGAAATCAAGAGGAGTGAGGAGGACTTCCGAGTAAGTTAAAAGTCAGATATGGAGTTTCAGAGTCAGGGTTCTTGAGAAGGGTGTTTGTAGGGGCAGTGGATTACCTCAGGGTGTTGACGTCTCAATGGGGAAGAAGAAAATCCATGAGGAGTGATGGAGCTGTAGTATGGCAGGGGCATTTGAGCCAAAGCTAGGTAAAGAAGACGTTGGAATAGCGGCATAGCAATGGATGATTGATCACATAAAGGAAGATTTGTTTCAATAAGTAAATACGTTGGTGATGAGGGTAGTTATGGGCAGATGGATGATACATATGAGAAGGAAGAAAATAGAATAAAGCCCTTTTTGTGCTAATGAAATTAGAGTTATTGGATTGAAGTCTAAGTTTTCAATAGCTATATAGCTATTTACAGAAGTAAATATATATGAAACTGTGATATATATAATATACATATCTGTATGTGTATATATATATACATATGGGTATATGTATATACATACACACACACACACACACACACACACACACATTCCATTACTCTGTCACCTGCAAGGGCTTAGAAATAGTGACACTCCTATAAATCCTATAAAAGTGGGTATAACTAGTGAGCAGGGCTTAGTTTCTCTACATCATTATCTACTGAAAAAAAAACTGGAGGACCCTAGAGAAATACTTTATTTCAGGGCTGGGCAAGAAAATAAAAGATCTATGACATCTATTTTTTTGGTTTGTTTTTTAATACAAATGAAAGTCTCTGAGAATGATGAGGACATGTCAAATTCTGCTTAAAATACTTTACATTTGGCAACTCTGGGGTGATTTGATTATTAAAGTAAATAATGGTAGTGACAGATTATAAGTCATTGAATAAAATAGTGATCCATAAATTAATAAATAAATTGAAATTTTGATTAGAAAAGGATAGATTCATAGACCGAAATTTCCTCTCCACAATATTATTATTAATGACAACAAAAAAAATAATTTTAAAATGAAGAAGCCTGGCAGAAAACATATTATCCAAGTGATCAAAATTAATACTACCAAAGATAAGCACTTCCAAAGGATGGATTAAGGACCTTTGAAAATCTACTCCTACATAGAAACAATGAGGACACAGAAGGAATTGTCAAAATTAACTTTTTAAGAACTTTGGAAATTAACTAAATATTTCAAGCAATTTGAGAAATATTTATTCAGGAAAAAAAAACGGCTGAATCTTAATAATAGCAGTGAACTCTGTGGAAGTTTAACTTACTCTATTTCTATCCCTTCTTCAGAGATTACCAAGAGCGTGGAAAATCAACAGGCTTATAACCGTGGTTGCAGTGCAAACTAGGAGCCTAGCACCCACTGGAGAGGTAAGAATGGGTTTGGAAATCCCCAAAAAGCTTTGTTCCTACATACTATCATTATTCGACCAGTCTGGCAGCTCGCTAGACAAGTTTCATTTAAAGATGTGTCTTCATTTGACCATATTCAGAGCTCACTCAGTGAGAAAGCACTATTGTCATGTGTTTGTCTAGAAAGCTAATGACAATTATTTAACACATGGTTACCTGAAGCAGTGCTGTCATCTGGAGTCAAAAGTCTGGTCGACAAATGGAAAAGACAAATCTGGGAAAAGGTAAGTTCATTTGGGGCTTTGAAAAGGTCTGAAAAATGCTTAGCAATCTAGACGGCTATGTACGTGTCAGGACTGTGCTTATGAACAGGACAGACCTGAGGACATGTCTGGCTGACCTTGGGGCTCTAACCAGACAGGAAGTGAAGGCTAAGATAAATTTATAATTTCCAAGAGCATTGAAAATGTATCCCATCAAAGACAAAGAGTAACTCAAAAAAGAATGGATGAGCTATTGTTCTAGGAATTTAAAGAAGTCTCTGTTCAGTCATTCACTGACTACTCAACTTAACAAGTAGAAACTGAAGTGGCTGTGATGACAAAAATACAGACCTTATAGAATTAGTCCAGAAAATCACTAATCAGCAACAACAATAGTAACAAACACAACAACAATAAACTCTGGGGAAGGGTAAATATATGACTCCCAGAGTTACCATATTTCTTTTCCTATGCAGAGCCTTTTTAGTTTTATATAGTCTCACTCATTTATTTTAGCTTTTACTTCTCTTGCCTTTAAGGTTAAATTCAAATCCTCTCTGAACCCAAAGTCCATAAGTTTAGTACCTATGCTTTTTTCTATGCATCTTATTGTTTCAGGTCTTATGTTTTGGTCTTTGATCCATTTTGAGTTAATTTTGGCATATGGTGACAAATAGCAGTCTAGTTACATTCTTTTGCACGTGACTTTCCAATTTTCCCCGCACCATTTATTGAAGAGGCTTTCTTTTCTCTATTATATGTTTTTGACACCTTCGTTGAAAATCATCTGCTCAAATATATGTGGGTTTATTTCTGGGTTGTAAATTCTGTTGCACTAGTCTGTGTATCTGTTTTTCTGTCAATACCATGCTGTCAATACCATGCTGTTTTGATTACTGTCACTTTGTAGTATAAATTGAAGTCAGGGAGTGTGATGCCTCTGGCCCTATTCTTTCTTCTTAAGATTTTGATGCAGATTGCATTAAATCTGTATATTGCTTTTACAGATTTACATGGAAATACAGCCATTTAAAATGGAAATACAGCCATTTTAACTTCATTGCTTCTTCCAATACATGAACACAGAATCTCTTTCGATTTCTTTGTGTCTTCTTCAATTTCTTTTAAAAATGTCTTATAGTTTTCAGTGTACATGTCATTCACATCTTTTGTTAAGTTTACGACTATGTATTTTATTTTTTTGTTGCAATTGCAACAGGATTTTTTTCAATTGTTTTCTGAAATTTCAAGTTTAGCGTGTAGGAAAGCAATAGATTTTTATATACTGATTTTGTATCCTGCAACTTTACTGTATTTTTGTATTAATCTAATAGTTTTTGGTGGAGTCTTTAGGGTTTTCTACATAAAGAATCATGTTATTTGCAACAAGTGACAATTTAATTTCTTCATTCCCAATATCGATGCCTTTTTTTCCTCTTGCCTGATTGCTCTGGGGAGGACTTCCAATGCTATGTTGACTAACAGTGGCGTTATTCAGTACGGAGCATTCCTGTCTTTTTCCTGATCTTAGAGGAAAAGCTTTTAGTTTTTAACCATTGAGTATGATATTAGTTGAGAGTTTGTTATATATGTCCTTTATTATGTTGAGGTACTTTCCTCTAATAAGGTGCTAATATCCAAAATATATAAAGAACTTGTACAGAAAAAAAAAAAGAAAAAGAAGGAAAGAAAGAAAGATAGGAAGAAAGAAAGAAATCCAATTAAAAACTGAGCAGAGGGCCTGAACAGATACTTCTCCCAAGAACACATACAAACAGTAAACAGATATATGAAAAGACGCTTAGCTTACTAGCTATTAGGGAACTGCAAATCAAAACCACAAAGAGATATCATCTCACACCTGTTAGAATTGCTATTATCAATAAGACAACTAATAAAAACTGCTCAAGGGGTTGCAGAGAGAAAAGGAACCCTCATACACTGCTGGTGGGAATGTAAATTGGTATAGCCATTATGGAAAACAGTATGGAGGTTCCTCATCAAGTTAAGAATAAAATTACCATTTGAGCCAACAATCCCTCTTCTGTGTATTTACCCAAACTATCTGAAAACATTTATTCATAAAGATGTATGTACCCCTGTATTCATTGCAGCATTATTGATTGTCACCAAGACATGGAAACAACAAAAGTGTCTTTTGATAGATAACTGGATAAAGAAGATGTGGTATATATACACAATGGAATACTATTTGGCCATAAGAAATGATAAAATGCTACCATTTGCAACAATATAGATAGACTGTGAGATTATCATGCTAAGTAAAATAAATCAGAGAGAAAATGTTGAGAACCATATAACTTCATTCATATGTAGGATATAAAACTAAAAGCAGCAATGAACAAGGCAAACAAACAAGAAAAAACTCATAGACACAGAAAACAATTTTGTGGTTGCCAGAGGGTAAGGAGAGGAAAGGGATGGTACCAGAAGGTAAAGGGGGTCAAATATGTAGTGATGGAAGGAGAACTGACCCTGAGAGATGAACACACAATGTAATATATAAATGATATATTATAGAATTGTACATTTGAAACCTATGTAAATTTACTAACCACTGTCACCCCAATAAATTTAATAAAGATTAAAAAGTCTGCCTGTCCTTGCACATGTGTAGATGTTGGACTTATTAGAGAAAGACTTTGAATCAGTATACACACACACACACACACACACACACACACACACACACAAACAGTGCCAAAAAATGTATACACATTTTAAGAAAGGAAAGAAGTCTATTAATTGTAATATTCAATATATACCTATAACAAAAGATGAATACAAGTCACATTTGACTTCTGCAATTACAAGAGGTTCTCCAAGTGATTACCATCCAGACACTTCCAGTTATGGAGAACTACTGCTTGAGCATAGATAACTTCTCTTAAAATATATATACATTTTTTTGGAACCCCCGGTATATTCAAAACACTAAATGAAACCATGTGTATAGGGCTAAAATAAAGTAGAAAACAATGTTTCACCAAATCGAGAATGCAAATAAGAGATAGGAGTTAGAGAAAAAGGCCAAATAGAAATTCTGGAGTTGAAATATATAATAACTGACAAAATTTACTAGAGGGACTCAACAGCAGATTTGTGGTGGCAAAAAAAAAGAAAAAAAGAAGAAAGAGAAAGAGAGAGAGAGAGAGAGAGAGAGAGAGAGAGAGAGAGAGAATAATCAAACCTAAAAATATATCAAATGAGATGTATACATTAAGCTATCGAAAAAACTTTAATACATTTAAGAGGAGTGAAGTTATATAAAGTATGTTCTTCAACCAAAATGGAAATAAATTATATAATAGGATGAAATATGGGAAATTCATAAATATAAGGAAATTGTACAAAACACTGTTAGGTAACCAATGATTCAAATAAGAAATAATATGTGAAAATAGAAAATGGTTTGAGATGAATGAAAATGAAAATACAACCTACCAAAACATGTGGGATGGAGCTAAAACGTATGGGAATCACAAAGAAATGTATGGCCCGAATGGCCTATATTAAAAATGATGAAATATCTCAAATCAGTAACCTAACCCAACACCTTAAGAAATTCAGTAACTCAACCCTACCACTGATGATCACAGAACAGTGAACTAGAAGTATCTAGAAAAGTCAAGCTCCAACTGATCATAGTGCTTTATGTTCTTTCTACCCTAAGTTATGTATCAAAGTATACAACCAAAGGTAAAAAGAAGTATAAATATACTTTCTACACCAACATAGTTGATTTAATGTACTGATCCCTTTACTCTCCTGAGACTCATTATTGTTTATTCCTTAGTGCTGGTGAGCTAAGACTAAGGCAACATCCACTAATCACTCTTTGTCACCACTCTGCTCAGTAGATTGAGTTAGCCATTGCTGTTCCAATTATCTGTCCTTCCTGATGTCCCATCTGTGTGCTCATCTCCAGACCCTGATGCAATAGATTCTGCTTTGCTACAAAGCATCTCTGAAGAATTGTGTGTGTGTGTGTGTGTGTGTGTGTGTGTGTGTGTCTTCTGCTAGAAGACCCAGCCAGTTAGATTTACCACAGCTCCTAGAATTGTTTAAGGAATCACAGCAGAGTGATCATTAAGTATAGCCTCCTTTATTTACCTTCTGTCAACCAAGTTCTGAGACATAGTGGAATTCCTTTTACTTTCAGTTTGTTGTAATACTGACGGTATGTAATCCTGAAAAGATAGGGTATAGCCTACCATTTATCCTAAAATAGTAGAAATTCAGATAGCCCTCATTCTTTGTAAAATCCTTACATTTACCTCATATTTTTCTTCCCCACACTGTTCATTTCTATAATGTCATCCACACAAATACTTAAACACATCCCATGATGTAGATGCCTCTCTAGCAGTATACGTTAATTACATAAATAGGTGCAAATGGCAAGTTGTGAAAGACATCTGGATGTTCAATCAAAAATAGGATATTCAATCATCCATCCATTCATTCATGCATTCAAAAAATACTTATTGAGGAATAATTGCTTCATTTCAGGCATCATGCTGGATGACTCTGAATAAGAAAGATATGGTCCCTGTGATCCCTGACTGCATGAAGTTTCTATTCTGGTGGGAGACAGAAAGGAATATAATTTCTATCCTTGGAAAGAAGAAAATCAAAATTCCTTTGAACTAGAACACTCAGGCTGTCGTGAGAAAACTGGGATTTAGGAGCAGGCAAAAAATGAGACAGGGAGATAAGAAGGCTTTTCCCTTTAACCTGACCCTGAAGTAAGTAAAACTATCTCTGATCTGGGTTTCCACTGCTTAAGGAATAATCAGGGTCCAGGTGTCTACATGAAGTAAGATTCATTAGCAGTTTTATTTCCAGTAGGACAGGATTCATCTTCCATGTGGGACTTCAGTGGTCCCCCCGAAAGAGCACAGAGAAAACCCAAACATTAAAGCAGGTACGGAAGCCATTAGCACGCCAAATTCAGATTAGACTGATGGCTCACTGCAGCTTCCAGAGCTTTCCAGAAAGAAGCAAAGACATCTACCATGGGATTTTTTTTTTAATTATTCACATTAGTTTTTTATTTCTATTTTTCTTTTTCTTTTTCTTTTTTTTTACCCTACATTTATTTCCATGCTTATTCAAACAACTAGGCCATTCTCAGTTCATTGCCACAAGGGAGGGATATGTCACTACGGAGAATAGAAGCTAAGGAATCTTCCTGGCTTCGGTTTCTAAAACTGGAAAGTATTTAAAGCAGAGGTCTCAAATTAGCAGGCTTCAGGCCAAATCTCTCCTGGAGAAATGTTTTATTGGTTCCTGTAATGTTGGCCCAAACATCATTTTAAAATAGAAATAGTGGCCAACATTTGAAATCGGAACACTTAATATTTATATCTAGCTTTCTGGTGTTTCTAAAAGATTCAAAAGTACTTGCAACTGGGGCAATATTCCCACATGGCAGCTGTGGATGGATCTGATTACCAGCTGTCTACTTTTGCTAGGACACGTGTTCTTTCATCGGCTCCATGCCCTGTCCGTGTGTTTGTATCCCCTGCAGTGAGGCACAATATGAGTTATCTTTATCATCTTATATCTACTAGACTAATTTATGTTACCAGCCTTGAGCCTGTAGCTACCTAAGGCATCCTTGTCTTCATGGAAATGATAAGATGCTGGTTACAGACCGAATTTGGAGTAGAAATGATGTACCATAAAAGCAGAGTGTTTGAGGATTCTGAAAACTTGACAGAAGATGACAGTATATTCCTGGGATGAGAGGAGAAGCAATGAGAGTGAGAGAAAGCCTCCATGCCTTCCTTCCCCAGCAGTGAACAGGGAGAGAGCAAAAAGTCCAACTAGACTTCTGAGTCTGAGAGCTGAGAGCATTTATCGCACAGAGAGGTGGCAATACCTGAGAGTAGAAATTGTTTTGTGATGTGTTTGGGCATATGTTGATATCAGTAGTTTCTGAGAGATTCCTTTATCCCAGCATAACCTACAAGGAGCAGAATGATTTCTGTGTGCCCACGCAGGGCACAGAATTAATGGTGACTGCAGCCGGACCTGAAGTTGTCTTGCCGAGAGCAGGAGTGAGAGTGAGAGATGTCCCAGCAGATGCCTGCATGGACCAATCTTGCAGAAAACCAGATTCTAGTACTCTTATATCCACCCTAAGTCTGTGAATACCTTGGTGTTTAATGAATTCTTAGAAAATAGACACATTCAATTGACACATCGAATTTATATGTGTTCAATATATAAATGAAGTTATATATCATATGCACTTGGGTATGTGGAATGGGGATATATATGCTCCAAAATTTAGTGAAAAGGGCAGTGCTTTGAGAAAATTCATTGGAAACTAACAACTGGATATCCAAAATAGTAGGATTTCCCAGAAAAGATGTGGGGCTGAGAATCACTGAACCTGGGCAGCCTCTTTAGCCATACTGGCTAAAGGTGATCACCATTTCTTAACCAAGAGAAAGAAATTCTACTTACCTCATTCCTATTACAGCAAAGTTTTTCTCCTTTCAGAGTGTGCATTTAATTTTCTTCAAAAACTATTTGTTGTCCCGATACAGTCTCTATGAAGAACTCCTACAATCTCTATAAAAAGTGTCTGAAGTGGTTCCTTTAGGTCTTACCTGACTTGAACATTGATTTTGGAGCCCAAAGTGGGAAAAACTCAATAGCAGATCCTGCCCTAATGAGGTTTATTTCTTCCCGGGTGTGTTGATTCATACACTAGCACCTGACACTCTTGGTGTTTCCTTATGAGTAGATCACGTTTTTTCACTTCTTCTTTTGAGAATTTACATCAAGTGGATTCAAATATCACTAAGTAGATATCACACTATGCCCATCACTTTTTCTAACCCTTTCTTCAGTGGTCAACTGCACTTTAAAAAAAAAAATAATGAAACAGTAGAGGAAACAGAAGGGACAATGTTCAGAATAAAAGTGAACATCATGAGTGTCTATCAACACTGACATCTCACAATTTATAGTAGACATGCTGAATCAGCAGCCCCAGCAGTGCATTAAATGACAGTCACTGAGGCTAACTCATCGTGGATTTTAGAAAATTTATGAATGAAACTAAAAGATGTATATATTCTTTATTACTTTTATTATTTTCTCTTATGCAGTCATCTCGTTTTCCTGTTAATACTTTTCCTGGGAACTGTTTTTCTATCCCCTGGGGATCATGTCTTGTATTGGTCCATGCCCTGCCCCCTACTTCTCATTGTTTTGGTTTCACCCCATGGTATTTTTGGTGACACTGCAGGACTTCAAAGTGGCCCTCACTCCCTATCATTTATCAACTTTTCCTACCAATTCAATGTCACTTTTATGTCCCACTGAGCAGTTGGCAACTGCACAGCAGGTCTAAAACAAGACAGAACTGGCAGGGCCCAGGAGTGAGTAGTCGAAGTGGAAATCGTGTCCAGTGTGAATAATAGAAGCAACCTAACGACAGCACTGTGAGGCACATGTTCACCTACAGCTAGGAAAAGCATAAATATATAATATATAAGCTCATGTACATATATTCTGCAGCTTTAGTGAGCATTTAGTTTCAAATTATAGGAGGTTGGAACTTTAAAGGAATTCAAAGATCAAAACCCCATATAAGGAAATTGAATGACAGAGAGGTAATTAATTAGCTCATTCAATGTCACTCGTCGACTTCCGGATAGAGCTGGACATAGTCTTGTTTTAGGTAGTATCAGAGCAGTTCCAATTCCACCGTTTAGGACATTCCCAAGATAAATGTGTGATTTTCATTGTTGTCATTAGGGTTTAAATATCAGCCCTTTTAAAATTGTCATTTTGTTCTTTTTAATTAAACATCGTCTTAATTGGTTCATATCAAGACCATTTTTTAATTTAGACCTATACATTTTCACTGATGTGTTTCCCAAATATGTCTATCCTGGCAAAACCTCGCTTAAAATTCAATCTCCAAATCATCTGTAAAGTAAGTTTTCATTTTTTTTTTACATTTTTACTTTATTTTCAGGAAGATGATATGTTTATCTTACACTCTTCCCATTTATTGATTTATTTATTTACTTTGCTTCATATTTCTAAGAGGTAAGTCTTGATCTCAAAATATTTATTTTTTATAGTAGTTATTATTATTTCATTTTATGGGTCATATTATTTATCTCTCTGTGAGTGAAAATAGTTTTTATTTATACTTATTTTTTTCAAGTTCTCTCCCTCCTACAAAATATCTTTTTTCTCGAAGTTTTCTCTCTCACACTCTCCCCCCCCTTTATCCCTTTATTCTTTTCTTTCTTTCTTTCCTTCCTTTTTTCTTTCCTTCCTTTTTTTTCTTCCTTCCTTCCTTCCTGCCTTCCTTCCTTCCTTCCTTCCTTCCTTCCTTCCTTCCTTCCTTCTTTCCTTCCTTCCTTCCGGTCTGGTCTTTATCTTTCAGGCTGGAGTTATTTGTCAGATCACTGATTATCCTTGATTATTTACTCATAGTTAAGAATAAAGGACCAAAAAGCTGTTTGAAATTCTGAGTGCTGGTGCCACACACCCAGTGTGAACTTCATTTTTGGCTAATCTGGCTGCACCATTTCAGTGGGGACTGCTACTGTAAATATCTTTTCTTGCAATGGTTAGATTTTGAAAAGAGATTTCTAATCCCATACCTTAAATAATAAACCAGTCTGCTAACACTTTAGGCGTGACTGAGAGAGGAGTGCTGGGAATCTCAGAATTCAGCGTGTAAACATTTTCTTTATCATCCTCTTTTGAGCATGATACGCCACCTTCCACTGGCCTAGTGTCCTTCAAATCATTTGCCCTCTGTTAATTTCTGCAATTATCTGCCGCAGGTCCAAAGACTTCTTATATAGACTTGTAACCACGTGTCCTGTTTTCATTCCCATATTTGATACCTCTTTATTGACACCTTTTGCCATCTAGCCATCCCCCTATGGATGGCTGTGCAGTGTATATTGCTCTCCTGGCTGATAGTTTTCTCATTTCTAAGTCAGTTATTCTTTGCCAATCCGTTTTCACTTACAACAATTATATTTTAATTTTTGCCGTTCTTCCTCTCTGTGGATTTGTCTTGACTTATTTCCCATTCACTGGGGTTCTCTGAGTATTTCATGTATTTAATCTTCCATCTTTAAATTAATGTCTAACCTCTTTTTTTTAGGTGCTTATATTGTTATTAGTGCTTTTAAAATCAATAGGGAAGAACTTTACTTTGGCCTTCCGGTGACTTAAAATAAGTGCCTAGTGGAACAGATATATGAGAGTAATCCAACTCAGACAAAAACAAGCCAAACAATTCCCAAGATTTAATCTTCTTATTACACAAGAGCCTTCTTCCTTCTTTGTCAAATTCAACTAACCATCATTCAATAAAAAAATGGGATGAACCTCCCAGTAGAAGGACCCAACTTTATTTAGTTAAGCATAGGTTAGTAAATTCCTTTCCCTATTAGTAGACATTAGTTGGACAAGCACAAGTTTATAATCAACTACCCTTTCCGCTGTCATAAATTAGTAGCATTTTAAAACCAAAAAGTAGGAATGGAAGACGGAGCCTATACATTAGGAGGAGCCCTTTCTGAACTAAGATCTCAATAGTAGCACACTGAAGAAATTTTATGAAGCCAAAAGAGTTCAATATAAATTTGAGGTGCAAGTATTTGAGGTAAGTGTTGCTTAAGGAAGAGAGAAAGACAGTCTTATTAGAACCACATTGCCTAAGGAAGAGAGAAAGGACAATCTTATTAGAACTATATTGCCACATAAGATGAACAATTATTAGAAGTGGGTGTACTGGTCTGTGAATTTATGTAATCAGTTTATTCATAACTGGAAAAACACTTTCTACAGCTGAAAGAGGACACCTCCTAGTAGGAAATAGTTGGAGATACTACGGGGTTGGATAGTGTTTCCTCCAAAATTTATATCCTTCTCAGAATCTCAGAATTTGACCTTAGCTGTTAATAAGGACATTCTTAGTTCTTAGTTGTTTTATTTGAAGGAAAAAATAATGGAGGTCACATAGGTCAAACTTATTTCAGGATATTTACGTAAGTGATTTATAAAACAATATATCAGAGGGACATTCTTGTCTCTTTTCCTCTACCTTAAATAGTGTTTTTCAGTATCTTCTAGTTTTAATACAAGAAGGCATTTGAGATATTTTTTAAATGTGTTTACAGATTTGGTAACAAAAAATATATACATTTCTCTTTGGGTGCCTTCTCATGCCTAATTTACATCTGGTTGCTAAGAAAGCCTGTGAGTTTGTGCGCGCACGCGTGTGTGTGTGTGTGTGTGTGTGTATGCACATACCCACATGTACTCTTGTGTGTTCATACTCTTGCTCTCAGAACTGACAGTCATATAAACTGATATGGTTTTTAGATGATGGAGTGATAAAATAAATACACTGCAAAAATTTTTAAAGAAACACCTTCTCACCAGCTTCATTGTCATTTCTTAAAATAAACAAAAAAAATGGTTGTTTGAGAGATGAGCGCTATTTTAAGAGCAAACTGAAAAAAAAATCTTACACAGGTTTTATTACTACGCACATACTAAAAATATTTTGCTATGCTTACATGTGAATGCACCAGCAGCATCACAGCTGAAAAGCTGAACATAAAGACAGTTTAAAATTTCCCAGTATTTTTACTGAAAGATATATGTAGATTAATTTAGGGGCACTCTATAAGGGGCTATCATTTTTTTGTGTGAAGGTTCCCAGGATGTATTATCTTTTAATGACAATTATGGTAGAAGGAAAACAAACTACTTGTGCGATTATGGATGTATTTGTTTTCTATTGCTGCTGTTACATTTAAGACAAATTTAGTGGCTAAATCCAACACAAATTTATTATTTTGTAATTCTGGAGACAAGAAATCAGAAATCAGTTTCACTTAGCTAAAATCAATGTGGTGTCAGAGCTGCATTTTTTCCGGAGGTTAGAAGGGAGTGTCCATATTTTGGCCTTTTTAAGCTTCTGGAGGCTGCACTTCTTTTTGGATCCTAGCCCCAAATCACACTGACGTCTACTTTCATTATCTCATCTGTCTCCCTTTCATAAGAACTCCTGTGATTACATCAGGTCAATCTGAATATTCAAGTAAATATTACCATCTCAATATTGTTAACTTCTTCACATCTGCAAAATCCCTTTTGCCATGCAATGATGCGAAGCAAGGTATTCACAGATTCTGTGATTATGTAGTTTGGGGGTCATTATTTTACTAACTACAGTAGTTTTTGCATAACATGTTCGTTTTACTATATGAATCACAGAAGATATTTTAAAACATAGAATTCATATTGTGAACAAGCATAAAACATTTCATTTTTTATTGTTCTTGCCTAGGTCCTTTCCAAATTGGAGATTACAGAGGTAGCAAAATATTTGTGTTGTGCCCCTGGATCAGCCTGGCACACAGTAGGTGCTTCAGTTTTCCAAATCACTCAATAGGGCATGTCATCTCTTTTTCTCATGGAAAACATCAAACTAAGTTTGAAAATATGTTTGTGAATACGAAGGGTGGAAGTAGCAGGTGGCTATCAAGGGTCTATGGATCATACATTGTGACGAGTTGGCCTTACTTCACTACCTTAACCATTATCCATTAAATTGGCCATATGTCTGGTAGGTAAATAGCAATTTTTTCTCATTCATAAAGAATATTTTGTTGCTTTGGCACCTGAGGTTACAGAGGATCAGACACTTAAGTCTTAAGAAAAGTATATTTTTTCTCCCTACTTCCTTTTGCTTTAATATAAGATTGTATAAACTAAATTTACTTTAGAGTTTCAAACATAGAGAAAGCTGTCAGAGACTCACATGTTACATTTCAGAAAAAGGGGCGGGGGGGGTTAAAAGTACAATCTGAGCATGTGCATTATTTGTGCATGGATACCACTTCAGTACTAAAATTTGCCGTGAACAATTCTTTCCAACTCCACAAAGAACACTATGACATCTTTCTGATTCGTCAAATGAGACATAAAATGTAAAGAGGAGTCAAAATGAGTATTAGCTACAGAAGTTTAGAGGTTAGGGGAAGAATATTTTACCAGGGGGACCAGTCTATCAGTCAGAATATTTTGTAAATAACCTTTTAAAGAAATGTTAACTCAGAAGTTGAAGTGATTTACAAAAGATGAAAAGAAAGAAAGAAATTGGTTAAACAAAATAGGATGAAGTAGAATTTAAATTAATAACTGCTAAATGACTTAGAATATCTATAATTACATAACATTTAAAAAACAGAAATTGTGTTTATTCAAACAGGTTTAGATGTGAGGCCAGCCTTTGACAGCTATTTGAAATGATGTGGTACCAATCGTAACAAACCAAATCCACAAATATCGATTTTCTCTAAAGTGTAACAGTGCATAAAGAAATAGAAAAGACGTCTATAAAGCTTAAGGCAATTTAAAATACAATTTAATGATGTATTATTTTAAATAAATGTTCAAATTTATGGCAGAAAAGATGCGTGAATTTGGAAAGGCAAGAGACGGTAGGGAAATTCAGAAGACAACATAGCTCAGGTTGGGTGATGAAATGGTGTCAGTGATAAATTTTTATAAGTTTCCGAATGACAGAAAATTTATTTTTAATTATATGCTAGAATTTTTCATGTGTCACGAAGTTATTTAAATCTATAGATGAATCTATAGATCATATTCCATTTCTTCTTTATCTCTTCAAGATCATTTCAATGATACAGTAATATAATTGATATTTTTTTAAAATTTGAACTAATTTAATGAGGTCAACTAATTCTGTTACTTTCAAACTTTATAAACAGCTGAGAGAAAAGGTAAAGGTGGATTGTTTTTGCTATTATGTAAAATAAATCACGCAGTATCAGTAATTTACAACAGCAAGCATTTATTTAGTACCCTCACATGTGGGTTGGCTGTAGGTCAGCTGTAGGTCATCTTATGTAGGAGGGGCTTGGCTGGGTCGGCATTGCTTCACTTATACCTCTCTCCTCTTCTTCCCAGATCCATTGTACTGGGCGGGGGGAGCGGGGGTACACATTCATTACACACTGATTACAGAGGCAGAAGTAGGCAAGTCCAACTAACACGATTATTTTAAGCTTCTGCTTGCATTGTGTTTCTTAAAATAGTATTGACCAAAGCAAATCAATTGCTGAGTCATATGATAATTCTGTATTTCGCATTTTGAGGAATTGCCAACATGTTTTCTCTTAAACAGTTGTGACGATTTGGAACCCCACACCTGTATAATTTTTTCCACACTCTTGCCAACACTTGCTATTTTTTATGTCTTTTTAAAATTATTATAACCATCCTTAGGAGAATTCATCAATCAAGCCATCTGGTTTTAGTATTTTTTTTTGTGGGTTATTTTTTTTAAATTACTAATTCAAATTATTTAGTTGTTACATATACATTTAGATGTCCTATTTTTCTTGAGTTAGTTCCACTAGTTTGTATCTCTGCAGGCAATTGTCCATTTCAGCTAACATGTTGGCATACAATTGTTAATTTGAGTCTTTAGTCATTTTTTTTCTTGTCAGTCTAGCTAAAAGTTTAGTACTTTTTAATTTTTTTTCCTTCATAGAGCCAACTTTTGGTTTTATAGGTTTTCTCTATTGGTTTTCTGTTTTCTATGTCATTTACTTTCATTATAATCTTTGCAATTTCCTTCTTTCTGATTGGTGTGGATTTTGGTTTTTGTTTGTTTGTTTGTTTTCTAGTGTTTTAATGTGGAGGCTTTGGTTCTTTTTTTTTAATTAAAGGTTATTGGGGTGACAATTGGTGGCTTTGATTCTTGATTTGAAATTTCTGTTAGTGTATAATATAGACAGTTAGAAATTTAAAGTTCTTTCTCAAGATTACTTTGGCTGTTCCAGGTCTTTTATGGTTTCATACACATTTTAGGAATTCTTTCTAGTTCCGTGAAAAACGTCTTTGATATTTTGATGATGGTTGCTTTGAATCTGTAGATTGCATTGCAAAATATGCCCATTTTCATTATATTAATTCTTCCAATCCATGAACACATTTTATCTTTCCATTTATTTGTGTCGTCTTCAATTTCTTTCATCAATATCTTATAATAGTTTTCATAGTACAAGTCTTTCAACTCCTTGGTTACATTTTTTCCTAGATGTTTTATTCTTTTTGATGCAATTGTGAGTGGAATTTTCTGAATTTTTCTTGCTGATAGCACGTTATTTGTGCAAACAAATGCAACTGATTTCTGTGTATTAATTTTGTATCCTGGAATTTTATACCATTTATTAGTTCTAATAGTATTTTGGGGGAGTCTTTAGGGTTTTCCATATATAGTATTTTGCCATCTGAAATTTGTGACAGTTTTACTTCTTTCTTTCCAATTTGGGTGTCGTTTATTGTATTTATTTATTTACTTACTTACTTATTTATTTCTTTGTTTCTTAATTGTTGTGTCTAGGACTTCCAATACTATATTGAATAAGAGTGGTGAGAATGAGAATCCTTTTCTTTTTTCTGATTTTATAGGAAAATCTTTAAGCTTTTCAACATTGAGAATGATTTTTGTGTGTTTGTCATATAAGACCTTTATTATGTTGAGGTACATTACCTCCATTTACACTTTGTTAAGAGTTTTTATCATAAGTGAATGTTAAATTTTGTCAAATGCTTTTTCTGTATCTTTTGAGATGATCATATTATTTTTATTCTTTGCTTTGTTGAAGTGGTGTATCACATTTATTGATTTACGGATGTTGAATCATCTTTGCATTCCTAGCGTAAGTCCCATTTGATCATAATGTATGGTCCTCTTAATCCATTGTTGAATTCAGTTTGCTAATATTTCATTGAAGAATTTTGCATATATGTTAATCTGGGATATTGTCCTGTACTTTTCTTTTTTATGCTGTCTTTTTCTGGTTTTAGGAAACATAATGCTGACCTTGTAAAATGAACTTGGAAGCATTCCTTCTTCTTAAATATTCTGGAATAATTTGAGAAGAATGTGTATTAACTCTTCTTTAAATGTTTAATAGAATTCAACTGTAAAGCTGTATGTATGGCCCTGGAATTTTGGTTTTTAAATTATCAATTGAATTTCATTACTTGTAATCAGTCTATTTAGATTTTATATTTCTTCATGTGTGCTTCTAGGAATTTATACATTTCTACTAGGTTTCCCAATTTGTTGATGTATAATTGTTCATAGTAATCTCATGATTCTTTGTATTTCTATGGTGCTAGTTGTAACCTCTCCTCTTTCAATTTTGAATTTATTTATTTGGGCCCTCTCTCTTTTTTTCTTAATGAGCCTGGCTAAAGTTTACTGATTTTATTTATCTTTTCAAAAATGAGTATTAGTTTCGTTAACTTTTTTTAAATCTCTATTTTGTTTATTTTCTCTCTGGTCTTTTTGCTTTGGGCTTTTCTTTTTGTTGTTGTTTCATTATTTTTATAACTTTTAGGTGTAAAGTTAGATTTTGGGGGGAAGATTCTCTCTCCTCTCTCTCTCTCTCTCTCTCTCTCTCTCTCTCTCTCTCTCTCTCTCTCTCTCTCTCTCTCTCTCTCTCTCTCGTTTCTTTTGGCCTGGATCCTTGTACATTTCCTTTGCACTACTTTGGCTTTGTCTCATTGATTTGTTTATTGAAACTTTGGTTGTTTAGTGGCATGTCATTTACTCTCCACATATTTGTGGGTTTTTCTCCAGGTTTCTTCTTATATCTGACTTCTAGTTTCATAACATTGTGGTTAGAAAATATGTTTGATATTATTTTCATCTTATTGATGAAAATAGATCTATCTATATATAAGTCTATTTAAACTGATAGTCCCTTAAGTTCGAATACATTCTAAAAACACTACATTTTTACTACTCCCCTCCATGTTTTATGTTTTTGATGTAATATTTTACATCTTTTTATTTTGTGTATTCCATAAGTACTTATTGTAGTCATAGTTGATTTAGCTACTTTTGTCTTTTAACCTTAGTACTAGTTTTTTACGTGGCTGATAAATTGTCTTTACTATAATTTCCCACTACACTAAAAGTTTTTTCTTTAATATGTTTTCTTGTTTCAGTCAGTTCTTTTCTTTTCAGCTTCAGGAAAACTCTTTACCATTTCATGTAAAGCCAATACTATAATGGTGGTGGACTCCTTTAGTTTTTGCTTTCTGGGAAACTCTTTTTTTTTTTTTTTTTTTTTTTTTAATCTTTCCTTCAATTCTGAATGGTAGCTTTGCCAGGTAGAGTATTCTTGCTTATAACTTTTTTCCGTTACATTTTAGCATTTTAAATATAAGCTGCCACTCCCTTCTGACCTGCAAAGTTTCTGCTGAAAAATAAAATCAGCTGATTATCATTTGAGATTTCTCTTGTATGTGAATAGTCGTTTTTCTTTTGCTGCCTTTAAGATTCTGTCTTTAACTTTTGCCACTGTAACTATAATATGTCTTGATGTGGTTCTCTTTGTGTTCATTTTGTTGGGATGCTCTGTGCTTCTAGAACCTGGATGTCTGTTTCTTCCCCAGGTTAGGAAAGTTTTCATCCATTATTTATTCAAAAAAAGTTTCTTCTTTCTCATTCTCTTCTCCTCTGGGACTCCTATAATGCAAATGTTATTACACTTGATGGTATCCCAAAAGTCCCCTAAACACTATATATACGTGTATATATATATATATATATATATATATATATATTTATATATGTATATATATATATATTTTTTTTTGCTATACTTATTGTGTATTTTCCACTATTTTCTATTTCAGATTGATCATCTATTCTATTGTATCATCAAATCTGCTGTTGATTTCTTCTAGAGTACTTTCATTTCAATTATTGCATTTTTCAATCATTTAATTATTTCTTATATTTTTTAATCCTTTGTTGAAGTTCCCATTGTGTTCCTCCTTTCGTCTCTTGAGCTTGGTGAGCAACTTTATGGCCATTACTTTGAACTTTCAATCAAGTAAATTACTAATTTCCATTTCATAAAGTTTTTGTTGGAGGGGGTGTTATTTTGTGCTTTGCTTGGAACATATTCCTATATTTCTTCGTTTTTCTTTTCGTGTTTTTTTTTTAATTTATTTATTTTTATTTTATTTATTTATTTATTTTTATAAATTAGACAAAACAGTTACCTCTTCTTGTGTTGAAGGAGTTGCTTTGTGTAGGAGTGATCCCTGTGTAGATTGTGTGTGCCCAGCAGCATTGGAGTTGCACCAAGCCAGCTGGAGTTGCACCGTGCATGGGCTGATGGGAGGTCCAAGTCTTTCCAGTATTCTCTTGGTGGGACTGCCTAAGTTGGGGCATGCACAGGTCAAGGGATATCCCAGAGCACATCACTCTGGGTCCACCTTGGCAGGATGGATGAAGCTGGGTGGGGTGAACCAAGAAGTCCCTTAGTGGAATGACTGGAGCTGGGGTAGGCACAGGTGGAGGCCCAGGGCACTCCACACTGGAGCCACCTTTTGGGGACTACTAGAGCTTCAGTGGTACCAGGACCCAGGGCATACTGTGGTGGCCGTGGCAGGCCAGCTTGAATGCCTGGACCATGATCCTGTGTGTACTATCAAGGTGGAGGAGGAACATAAAAATGGCACCCACCAGAACTTCAGATCACAGAGAAAATTCTAGTAGTTCCTCATTTGTTCAGCAGATGCTCTGGGGTTAGTAAATATATTTTCCTCAAATAGTGTAGTTACCCTTTAAACCGATATTTTTCTGCTGTGGTTTGGATGGATGATTCTACCCACGGCCCCTTCAGTGATATTCCTCCATACTGCAGGTTGCTGCATTAGGGGTAGTGTTCCAATCATTACTGAGTCTCCGTCTCTCTTACCCTTCTCTCTTACCCTTCTCCGAATGGTCCTTCTGTTGTTTGTTTTGCAGAAGCTGTTTATCAGCCCTCAGTTCTTCTTTAGGAGGAATTTCTCTGTATTTCTTGTATATTTGGTGTGCTTAAGCGAGAAGGTGAGTTCAGGGTCTCCCTTCACCTCCTTCTTGGACCCTACTTTGTTCATTTTTCATCATTCTTTTCTCTTTTTTTTCCTTAGACAGAGAAAGCTTAAATAATCTATCTTCAAATTTGCTGATTCCTTTTTCACATTCACATCTGCTGTTAAATCCCTTTAGTGAATGTTTCATTTATTGTATTTTTTAACTGAAGTATTTCTACTTGCTTCTTTTTTATAATTTCTATAACTTCTTTCCTCTTTTCACAATACATGAGATATTTTCTTTTTTTTTTTTTTGGTTTCTTTTGGTTCTTTAGATGTTGTTTCCTTTAGTTTATTTCAACATATTTATAATATGGTTTAAAGTTTTCTTTTTCTTTTTTTTAACAAACGCTCCTGATATTTATTTAAGTCTTTTGTTAATTTCCAGTCTCCTGAAAAAGTTGATTCTGATAATTTTTGCCAGTGTCCTCATTACTTTTATCAAAGAAAACGTAGTTGTGGGATTGTACAGTATTTTTGCAAAGATAGATTTTAGACTCTTGCCTGGTAACCTACAAGATCGAACCGTCAACTTTTTCAACCTGAGCTGAAAGCTGCACACCAATTTCATAAATTGGATTTTCACCCCTAAACCAATTAACTAGCTCTTTCTTGTCATTCAGATTTTGGCTTAAATATTGTACACTCAGAGAGTTCTTTCTTTACAAATTGATATGAAATTACTTATTCTCTTATTACCAATATACTTACACAAACAAACATATTTTCTATTATATTACTTATGTTCCTAAAATTAGTCATATCAGAAGCCATTTTTATATATTTGCTATTGCTGTCTGTATCCAGTCTTTAGATTATAGTCTTCATGAGAGTTTAAAAAAAAACACATTTTTGCCACTGTATCACCAAAACCAGACATATAATAAGTACTTACCATGAATGAATATTGAAATAATGAGTACTAGACTTTAACCTTTCATTTGAATAAAAGTATTTTAGAGTATCTAAATATTACACAGCTCTGAATTCAACCCCTGATTTTTAATGTAGAATCTGAGAACTTGCCCAAGTTATATATTCTAGAACTCAAACTAAAGTCTTCTGTCAATACTTGATTATTTGTCTTCCCACCAAATAATTTATCTTTATGTTTTTATTAGTAGTTCTTTAAATTGCTTGCTCATTTAAATACCATTACTCTTATATTGGTTTAAGAAGAGTGTGGTACATAAGCAATAGTTTGAAATTGACTTTACTTCTATTAAAGTGACTGGATTTAGTCTTCTTTGTCAAACGCTGTACTTCTACAGTTACATTATTTCTTCTCTCTACTTCAAATCTTATGAACTCTACGATAATACAAATTACTCCCAAAAGTTTGAAGAGCTCTACAATGGCTAATCTACTAGGACATGAGTATAGCTTGACAAATAGCTTCTATTCTTTTTTATACTTACTTATTTCTAAAAGATCTTCCCGGAGAACTGCAAGATTTCTTCATAGGTAATGTTGATACTCTATCACAATTGATTTTTATAGATGTACCAGTTTTATTTAACAGTTAAGTATCTGAACTGACCCTAATTACTTTAACTTATGTTTCCTTATTATCTGCAGAGTTGCTGTCAAAAATAAAAGCATGTTTTCTCTTTCACAAATTTTGTCTTGCATTATTTAGTAATATAAATAGAACAAATTTACTGTATTGGCAGGATTTTTTCAAAAAGTACTTTATGTCTTCAATTAGAGATTTCATTGAAATATGTAATCACGAGTTCAGTGAGTCTATTCCTACCTATATCTATATCTATATTTATATCTATATCATAGAATGTATTGAAAGAATGCAGTGGGGGAAGCACTTCTGTTTTTAAATAACTGTTACAGTGTTTTTAAAAATACCTAAAATATGTTTTATTCTAAAAGAATATAATATCTCCTCATTTCAAACCAACACTCCGTATTACAAAACTGTGCATTTGTACAAATTAGAGAAATACTGTCGTTGACAATTGAATTAATTAAATGCACATACCCGTGCAATTATCCATATACACAAAGTTTATTACTTATTAACAAATATTTTTAAATATACAAAAAATCAAATTACCATTTTGGCACTCCAAATAGTACTCAGCTATAATAGAGTATAAGACTGAACCTTAAAATAGATGGAAATATACATCACTGAAAAATAGCTTTTCATTAGTTTGGATGACAGTAAACTATGGTAAAAATAACTAGTAATTGTAAGTATATTAAAGTTTACAGGGAATTTTAAAAATACCTTTCTACCCTTATATTAGCTTTACAATTATCTCACAAAATAGTAATTCCTCCTATCTTTATAATTGGGAAAGCTTATTTAAATTAAATACCTCATTAAAAATTCCTCTTAATAAGTGATTAAAAATATATCAACTTATTTTCTTTGGCAAAAATATGTGCACCTTCCATCATACCAGGCTACCACTCATAAAATTATAACACAAAAATATTATTAATATATGAGATAATTTCCTATAGTCATCAAAAAAAAATCGAGTGCAGATAACTATCAAGGAGACTCTTGCAATTTAGAGCTTGTTATCATTCATGAAATTATATGTATTTTGTGCAGGTACTTTTTACCCCAGTGTTGTATTTACTAAATTAACAAACAATGTAATATGCTGAATATTTTTAGATTTTCCGATGAAAATTACTTTGTTCTACAAGTTAGTCTCCAAAGAATCTGTACTCCTAAGTCAAATGTTTTCCTGGTGTGTAAAGGAGTCAATATGTACATTTGTCTTCTATCAGCTATCAATTTACAGTCTTATCTGTGCAAATCACAAAGGTTCAACTGTTCGCTTCTTTTTCACTTTATTCCTGACTGGAAAAAAAAAAAAAAAAAAAAAACACCTCCAGTTAGTTTCTGACCTTGGAAAAAAAATAATTAGTGTCTAAAAAGGAATTCAATTAACATGATTATATTTTCTATCACAGTCTCTTTCAAAGTGGGTGAAAATCAGGTAGATGCATGAGAAGCATGGAACTTTTTCCTTCAGCTTTGTCATCAGACTTCCTTAGAATCAGAGGAAGGAGAAAGGTATCCTCTTTCAATCTCCATGTCACCTGTTTGAACAGGGATAAGTGATTCCACATCTCTCTACACACCCATTTTATCCTCTATAAACTTCCTTTGACTTCTGTTGGTCTTTCTTTTAAGATATTTTCATCTTTGAATTTCTTTCATTTTTTTTTTTAAATATATGAGTATATTGATCACTCTCAGACTGAGACATCAATTTTCTTTTCTGGACAATAAATAAATGATGCTATTTATCGATGATGGTGGGAAGAGTGTAGATCAAGTGCAACTAATACGCTCTTTATTATTCCGATTTATTAGGTAATTCTAGAACTTGTATGAAAAAAGTATATAAAACAATCTAAATAGTCCCTTTCTAATTAAAAAAAATAAACAATTACAGTTTATATTTACCAACATTTTATAAAAATATATATTTACCCTTGAAAACATATTAGTCACCTCAGCTTTAAGTTGAACATCATGGTCTGTCAATGGTTCTTTGTTAGAGCGTCATAGTGTGGTGAAGGGAAACAATGGTAACATTGTATTAACTCAAGTGTTGTAAGGTATATTTGTGGTGCTGTTGATGGTGATGTGGGAGTGTTCACCCACTCAGCACTTGCCAAGATGTCACAACATTTAATGACCAGAAAGCACATTTGGAAAATATCTGGGCAATTAAAAAGCAGATACAGAAATCACAATGCTTCCAATAAATATTCCTTTTTTGACCTTAAATGATGAATCAAAATTAAAGAGTTCTGGAAATCAGGAATAAAAGCAATGACATATGGAAAATTGGGCTCTCTTTATTAGTTTGCTTTAATAAACTAAAAATCTTATACTTATGATTAGCATGTCTCCATTGTGTGGATCTGAAGGTAATTATTTCAAGTCAAATTATTTGACTGAAAAAAAAAATATCTTCCCATCAGATTATTATTTCCCTGTGTCCTCTCAAAATTGCTTTTCTCTATATATATTTTGCTATTTCTGTATTCAAATACTGGATTTCACAATAAACAACATCTTCCAGAAACAAATATAATTTTTCCCTTTACACAAACAACATAAAGAACATAGATATCTGAATAAGTAAAGTCAATTTAGTGTTTCTAAGGACTAAGAATGAAACCACCAAGTTAAGGTATTTTTCTGGCAGGCAAATGGTAAAATACGAAACATTTTCACCCTTCATCAAAACAGTGTAGCTCCATTCCTATATAGTAAGTTTCGAACATTAACATTCTTCAGTGAGAGAGTCACCAAATTGAAAGAAGGCATTAAATTTAAATAGAATTGCTTCTCCTCCCAGTCCAGGTTGTATATTGCTCCTATAAGTGGTTTAAATTTTATGTCCGTTCTTTCAGGCAAATATGAAATTGCAGAGACCCCATGAAGCTGCTGTCATCTCTCCTAGGGGAAGTCAGCATCAGGTACTACCAGAGCAACAGGGAAACAAACTTTTACGTCTGTTTTTCATGTATCTCTTTCCATCAGTCTATCCCAGGAGAAGAAAGAACAATGTTGTTAGTCAAACAAAACAAACAGCAGGCTGAAAGAAACATCACTTTTAACTTAGAGATAGACAAGGAGAAAAGAACAGGCCTAGAAATGAAAAAAAAAAAAAGCTATATATTCAGAATCAAACTGTGTAAATAACATCCTACCACAATCCCAGGTGTGGAAATTGCATGTTATTTCTGGACTATGGAAAGTAAGTGGATTATTATAGCCTAACATTTTACATATCCACTCTTACGTTTTTTCTCACTGATAATTCACCTCCATTTTAAGAAATCCACTCTGTTATGAAAATCTTTAAAAATAATCGCTTAATTATTGCACTGTTGTAATCTATCTTGAATTTCACCATAAATCCAGAGAAAATAAAAGTTATCTTTTAATAGTTAAGCTAAACATTATTTTGGCAGCTATTTTCTTTTATGTTTACAGTTTACTAATTGCTTTCATTTGAAATCTGTGATAATACCACATACTTCGCTATACAGACTATCTCTTAGCACAATCATTTGTTTCCATGCATGTAAATTTATATACGAGACAGTAAAATCATTAGAGGCAACTCAGTGAGTACACAAGATCTTTCAAGTTGCCTAACAATACCTGTTGTAAAACTATAAATGTTTGAAAAATAATCAGAAACCTTTCTTTGTGCAACTTAGTGGAATGTTCTTTCTCTGTTTATATAAAAATGAACTGTGGCATATTGTTCAAATTTAAATTAGATTAAATATATTTTTAAACAATTCTACTGATTTTAAAGAAATATAATTTTTTCAGTAATTTCTGAACTTAAGGCTTCAAGAGTTCCGTTTTATTGTTTTTGTCTTTCCCCCAGTACTTGATAGTTTTCACTCCAATTTTGAAGCAAAAAATTGCTACATGATGGAGAAATACTTTTTTATATAGAAAGAGCCCATTTAATCACTTAAAAGGGATAATATCTGTGTGCAGGGTACTCTAGATAATAGTGAAAGCTTATAGAGAAAATCTAGCTCCCAGTAGAAATCAGAAAAATGACCATGTTGCAAAAGACAACCAAGGCTACTTCTAATTAGTGTAGCTGTAGCTTCTATTTAGCTAAAGAGAGCAGTGAAGTAGCACTGTTTATACCTTTAGCAGTTATTTTCTCAGTATGTTCTAATATTACCCACATTAATGAAATGGACTACCAGAAAATAAAATTAAATGACAAGTTTGAATTTAAATATAGTCTGCTCATTACACATACCTAACCTTAGGCATATAGCCAGTCTATCAGCAGAGTTGTAATGTACGTATTTATCCTGTCATTTTGAAAACTTTTGTCTTAATGTGACTTTTTTGGTTTGCTGTGGAGCATTATCCTGGAAAAATAAAAATTACACAAAAATTGCAAGAACAAACATGAAAGCATTCTATTGTTGTACAATATAGTAATATCTGCATATCAGTAACAAAAGTCTGACAAAGTTTTCATCTATTTGACCCATATAACCTGTGTTCATAGAGTAATGAAAATATTCAATGGCTGTGTTTAAAAACTTAAAACTATGTTTTGCATTAAACATATTTTTAAAAGGAAAAATAATAGTTTAGCTCCCTTAAGAATTTATGTTTGATTATGAATAGAAAATACTTTCTTAAATAAGTTAATAGTAACTAACACTGATACCTTATCATGTGCCAGGCAGCAGTATTACTGCTTTTTGTTGATTAACTCTTAAACTGCACAACACTTTTAAAGAGCTATAATTATCATCATTTGCAGAGGAAATTGGGACATAAAATATTGAAATATTTTTCCCTAGATAACATAGCTTGTAATTTTAATTTCTGGGATTCTATCCAAGATAAACTAGTACCCCTATCTATTGTTTCACTTTCCATGGTTTCAGTTACCGTCAGTCAACTATGGTCTGAAAATATTAAATGGAAAATTCCAGAAATAAACAATTCATACATTTTAAATTGCACACCATTCTGATTAGTGTGATGAAATTTTTCACTGTCCCACTTCTTTCTTCCCAGGACATCCATTATCCCTTTGTCCAGCACATCCATGTTATACATGCCCCCCACATGTTGGTCACTTAGTAGCTGTTTCGATTACCAGATCAGTCATGAGAAAAAGAGAGAGAGAGATCACCATTCACAAAACTTTCGTTATAGTGTATTGTTATCATTATCTATTAATTATTGTTGTTTATCTCTTACTGTGCCTAATCTGTAAATTAACCTTTATCATATGTATGTTCATATAGGGAAAAAAAAAACAGTATATATAGGGTTTGATACTATCTGGTTTCAGCCATCCACTGGGGGTCTTGGAACGTACGAGTATCCCCCACAGATGAGGAGGCACTAATGTTTTCTGATTTTAGTGTCCTTGCTTTTACCAGTATACTCTAGTTTTCCTTTTCAATTGAATAAAGCTTGCTTGTATTGACCAACAGAAATAATTAGGGTAGCATACTAAATACAAGGAATACAAGATGTATATAAATGTCATTTGTGAAATCCCATCACTAGGATTCACAATGCATTTTTAAAAGCAACTGTGTCAAATAGCTATTTTTAATTGTATTATAAGTGGTTTATAGTGGTCATTTTGGGGAAATAATTTTAGGGAATCTTTCATTGCTTGAAGCTGAATTCGAAGTGAAGATCAAATGAAGATAGGTTATATTTAAGAGCAATCAAAGACAATATTCCTGAATTCTCTTTCTTTACATGTTACTTCAGATTGCCCTTGTTTTCAGACTGAAATACAAAAACAAAATTATGACTTATAATCATTTTAAATTCACTTACTTTATACAAAAAAATAAAATTATAGCAGGTAGCACAGACATTTTGTTTACTTTCAGGTACGTCTGCCTGTGGCATTGCTAACCTGTCCTCTGTAACCTGGTGCAATTTTGCATTCTTGGTCCTAATTGTCAGAATCATAGGGAGACCATCTGAGGTGGAACTATTTTCTAACAAAGTCCTGTTGCAAGTTCTGTATTTGTCAGTGACACCAACATCTCATTCTTTCTAAGGTCGATGAAACCACATAGTAAAGTTGTTAGGTGTGTTTAGAGACCTATGAAGCCAAACAACATGTTTTCTTCAGTTCTGTTCCCTTGAGTTTTTAATGAATATGCTATCGATTGAAAGCAGTACCTCATTTTAAAAAATGTAGCAACTTCAAATGCACTATTCAGCTCTGGGACAGAAGCCCACTACTGTTGATTTAGCAGTTAAAACATGTTTACACCAAGAGAAATTATTTGTAAGTGTGGGTTTTAGTTTTCACTACACTATTGTACCTGGAAAAACTATATTCATAGTTAAAAGGGAATGGGGGTGTAGCATCTCTGATTTTAAGGGTGACTTTTAGATGGTCACAAAGGTTCAAAAATCACCTTCTTTTTTAGTTTTTTCTTGATACTCATTTTTCTACCTTAAATTTTTTTGGAGTTAAGATTTCTGAGTGGGTTTAATGAAGACGTTAAATAGAGACACAGGACTGCCCTGCTATTTGAATACAGTGTAATGTAAATCAAGGAAGCCTGAGAATAATCTAGAAATAGTCTCTATCTAATTTAACATCTTTAATTGTGGGTCCTGAGCACAGAGGCTGTAGCTATGATTTAAGCAAACACTTTTAAGATACGAAACTGGAAAGTAGTGCCCTAATCACTTTAACCTCAAAAGTAAGTTCTTTCTTCCTCCTTTTTTTTTTAACTAAAATGTATTGGGGTGAAAATGGTTAGTAAAATTACAAAAGTTTCAAGTGTACAATTCTATAATACATCATCTATATATCACATTGTGTGTTCACAACCCTGAGTCAGTTCTCTTTCCATCACCATATATTTGATGCTTTTTACTCACATCTACCACCCCGCCCCCCTTCCCCTGTGGTAACCACTAAACTATTTATTGTCTGCGTCTATGAGTTCTTGTTTCTTCATTTGTTTGTCTTGTTCTTTTGTTGTTTTCTTTTCATATACCACATATCAGTGAAATCATATGGTTCTGTCTGACTTATTTTGCTTAGCATAATAATCTCAAGATCTATCCATGTTGTCACAAATGGCACTATTTCATCTTTTCTTATGGCAGAGTCATATTCCATCATGTATATATACATACCACATCTTCTTTATCCAATCATCTGTGGAAGAACACTGGTTGTTTCCATGTCGTGGCCACCATAAATAAAGCTTCAGGGAATATCGGAGCACATATGTCTTTATGGATAAATGTTTTCAGATTTTTTGGGTAGATACCCAGGAGAGGGATTTCTAGGTCACATGGTAATTTTATTCTTAATTTTTTGAGGAACCTCCACACTGCCTTCCATAGCAGCTGCACCAATCTGCATTCCCACCAACAGTGTATGAGGGTTCCTTTTTCTCCACAGCCTCTCCAACACTTGTTTTTTATTTGTGTTGTTGATTACAGCCATTCTAACTTCTGTGAGGTGATACCTCACCTGTGAGGTGTGGTTTTTATTTGCATTTCTCTGATGATTAGTGATGTTGAGCACTTTCTAAAACTTAATCCAAACTAAAGGTTTGTCACTCTAAAATGCAATTTACATAAGTGATTGCTGTCTGCTAAATCTTCTGAATTTTTGCTACCCGATAATTCTGTCTAGACTTTAAGTTCATTTGGCTGGCTTCCATAGAATCAAGTGTAAAACAAAAATATGTTTATTTACTTTATTTACCCTATTAATTAATCAAGAAATAATTTTCTGATACTAATCAGGAACTTATAGTGGCATAAAATGTGGATTTGATGGACTTTACTCTCCTGAACATATTGAAATATTCCTCAAATGTTTTCATAACATAATGGTAAACAAAAAAGCAAGAAGTAACTAAATTAAAGTACCATGTACTTAGTATAATACTTGTTAAAGCACAGCAAACGACATTTTCAGTCAGTTATGTTCATAGCAATGGATTTTTTTCCCATAAAATTTTATTTATGAATTATGATTAAGGCCAGATTGAATCTTTGCAAGTATGTAACTATAAATATCAAACCTGGCAATGCAAGCTTCCCTTTTTGCTTTATTAATGTGGTCTCATTCTGAATCTAAAGGACTACATTACAGTTCTTTATCTTTCTGCTGAGATTTTCAGCAAACACAGTGACTTGCCAATGGAATTATCTCATGCAATGCAAATACTTTAAAGTACATTGACCTCCATCTTTCCATTTCCTAATATATATTATTTAAATGGTGAACATTTTGTTGGAAAATAGTCTTTTTTCACACCTATGGGATCTTTGGTAGAAACCTGATTTATAAAATTTAAGGCCCTATACCTCATTACTAATTTATTCTCAACCTTCAACAAAAGTATTTTTTTCATTGGCACCCGATCCACTTCTCTCACCCCCACATTTCCCTTGTCTGGCTTTAAGCTCCATAGTATAATGTATTTGAACTTTGGATGTTTGATATAGTCAACTTCCTCTTGTTTTAATATCTAAAGCTGTGGCTGGATGCATTATTGATAAGTACACTGAGAACTTCTGCTGAAGCTTGTAAAATAGTTATTTGGTGTCTGAGTCATGAAAAAAAGATTCTTATATAAACTTCATTATGCCTTTTCTTACACATGGCATGTGTTTGATTACTTCTGCCACCTTCTTAATGTTGATTGTCACTTTATTTTCTTTCTCCTTGAAATTGCTAGGTATCATTTAATGCAGAGAATATACCCATCTGTAGTGTAAATTATGCATGTTTTTTATTTTAGTTCACTTGCTTTCAAATCCAAGTTTTTTTTCTGAATAGCAAAAAGTTAATTTTACATTTATGCATCTTTCCATGTGTTTTGTGCTAAGTTAGATAAAGTTTAAAAAGCAGTATTTACTTTTAACTTTTTTTAAAGTAAAATAAGATGAAATATTTTCTGCATTTTCTTTCCAAAGGAAACCTAAGTGCTGCTTAACAACCTTGGACCAATGTACACTTGAACTACCTAAAGAAACCAATATTAACTTATGTCCTAAACGAAATGAAACAATAATTTAATGAATATAGCTTTTATTTACTTTCATTTACTTTCACCAGAATGATGTACTTGAAATTCTTGAGGATTCTTTCATCCATTTCTGTGGAATTTGATTCGTAAGTCTATTCCATTGCTCTGCCTAACAGGGACTCTCAGTGGTCAGCTGTTTGCTTTTCTGAAAGGACTTATTCTAGCTAAATATATATATTAGTCATCTTCGAGCAGTAGTAGGTAGGACACATTCCAGCTGAATGACTTAATAGAATATCTGAGATCTAAACCACTACTGATTTTCCATGACATCACAGACCACCTTAAAGAAATGGAAAACTCATGTATTTTCTTCATCATTGACTACATACCATGTTCCTATATGGTTATTACTGTTAAGTGAATGACCTTAAGAGATAAACATATATTTTAGTATACTTGGAGTTTAAATTATTTTGTTGACTAATATACATTAATTTGTATATTTATTTAAAATATACTCGTATGATTTACACTGATATAGCATTTAAGAAAATATTCTTGTGTTTTTTCCCCTTACTTAAGTAATTCTCTGATATAGTCAACTATGATCTCTATATACGCAATGACTTTTCAATAGCTTTCATTATAATCTGCCCAGAAATGGAATACTTAGATACTATAGAGGAAGGCAGGCATTTAATGCCTTGTCGTGTTTTCAGTGGCAGTCTATTTATACTCACTGATAATTATCATTCTATGCTTTATTGTTGGGTTAATTACATTTCTTGATATAGCAAGAGATTATTACTTTTTCCCAAATCTAATGATAGTAAAGTCTTCAATCATTCAGCAAATATTTATTAATTACCTAATTAATATGTCTTACTTTTCTCAGTCTTAGGATTCATCAGTGATCAAAGCAAGGAAAAAGCCCTGTTCTTGTAAACTTTACATTCCAATAGGGAAACCCACAATGAACATAATAAACCAGTAAATTATATGTAAATTAGAAGGTGATACTATCATGTAATGTAGAGCAGATTAGGAGGGACATGTGTATTGGGTGGGAAGAGTTATTTTAAATAGGGAGGTCTGGATACCCTATATGAGAAGGTGATTTGAAGGGCATAACAGAGTTAGACATGTGGATGGATATATGGGGAAAGAGTGCTCCAGGTAGAGGGACAACCCATGTGGAATATGTTAATGTGAAATTATTCCAAAAATGGTGGTGGAAAGCAAGACCAGTATAGTTGGAGAGGTATGAGACAGCAGGATAGCAAAAGATAAGGTTAGATTGATGAGGCAGGGGGTGCAGGGCACCTAATGTAGGGATTTTTGTCATAGTAACCAATTTTGCTTTTATTGAGTGCTTTGAAAGTAGCAGTGGTCTAACCTCTATTAAAAGGGTATGGATGCTGTGTTGAGAATTTCTTGTAAAAATGAAGGGTAGAAGTAGTTAAACCAGTTACTGGGTCATTACAATAATTCTGGTCAAAAATATTCATGGGTTGGACCAGAGTGGTAGCAAAAGGTTCTCAGATTCTTAATATATATTTGACATCATTGAAAAGTGAAAAACAAACAAACAAACAAACAAAAAAGACAGACTTTAGGACATACTTAATAAGTCAGAGTTATTGATTATTATAAGAATCATATTTTGCTCTATCATAATTTTTTTCTTACCGCATCAACATTATGTAATTACCACAGTAAGTTAAAATTCTAAGAATTTGGAACCATCTTAGAGTTGGTTCCACCTTTTTAAATACACATAACTTCCCTCCTATGCACAACAGGCATAATATCTTCTATTCATAAACTGTATCACCAATGACTCTTGCCCAGCTACCATAGAGGTATTTATTTTAGCTAGGAAAACTCAGTTTTTATTAATTTCTAATTCTTTCTTCAATAAAGTTCATGTTCTGTCCATCAGCTCATAACTGAAGAGTCACATAGGCAAAGGGGATCAATTATCAATGTATCCAACTCAGAATCTGTGTTAACTTCATCAAAAGCAGCAATATTTTTCTATGGGGAAAAAAGTGAAATGTGACTTGCATGGTCACTTTGAGTAAAATATAAAAATTCGTGGGGTTATTAGTCAGTCAGAAATAAAAAAAAAATTGATGAGATAAACACATGCTTAAGTCAACTTCACACAACTATTTTTAACTCCCAACTGACTTTATACCGTTTTTTCTGCATTTAAAGAAATCTCAGATTACTCCTCTATGTGATATTCTAGGTTTCTTCATCTGTATAATATTACTAAATGCACATGACAGGAAAAGGCCGTTCAAATATTTCCCACTTTATTATTTTCATTACATTTCAAGGATAGTCCAATGTTATTTTATGAATCGCCTTAACAGTCAATTTTTCCCTTATTGATATTTTCTGATGCCAGAGGATTCTTTCATTCAGGTTCATAACTCTTCTTATTTTTTTAAATTAAAATTTATTCATATATATTTTAACAATAATTATAGCTGGCAATCATGAAGGCATACAACACAAATTTTCACATACAACCTAGTTGTATCTTCCTGAAACAAATACTTAATAGATTCAAAGTAGATTAAAAAACAAACAAATGAAAACCAAAAAACAACCTCTGGTGAAAATTAGGTTCTCTCTCTCTCTATCTATCTAACTTTTTGTTTTTTTTAATGAGAAGCCAAAGAGAGTAAATCTGCTTCTTTATTAAGTGTATCTAGTGTTCTCAGTAATCAGTAGCAATTAAAGTAAACTCTACCATACTTCTTACCAGATTTAGTCTCTTAGCTTTCAGGGTCTTTTCTAGTGTTCTCTACATTATAAAAGTATTGTTCATATTTTTGTTTTCATATATTTATCATCATAATGGTATTAGAACTATTAAGCAGAACTTAACAGCTCAAAGCATTTAAAACTATTATTTTTAAAAATATTCCTCTGAGGTATAAAACGTCAAATATTATTCTGTGTCTTTTACTTAATGAAAAAAATAAATTTCTTGATGGTTTTATAGAAATGGTAATGGGCCTATTTTAACAAAGAACATGAGAGAGTAGTAGCTAGTGGAAAGAAAGGGTTAACATGCCAACCGGAAAGATTCAATGTAACCATTTCACACTAAAGTCAAGAAAGTGAATTAGTTGTAAGTAAAACCTGACTTTGTGTTCCATTTTCATTTAAAAAAGAACCGCTGACCTCATTAAATATGCACTTATAACATAAAGTACTTCTAGGTCACACATCTAAAATCAAACCGTTATGCTATACACTTATACAGTGTTGTATGTCAATGATATCTCAATAAAAGTAGAAAAAAATAAAGTCATTTTATATGTGAAATTCATATGACTTCAATGGAACTTTTCAGAATAGATCAATTGTGTTCTAGTCCCTTCCTCAATAGCATATCGATTTGATTGGCTATGTGATTTTTTTTTCCATATTAAGGAATGACTACTACTAAACAACCCCCAAGTATACACCGAAAAGTGTACCAACATTTAATGAGCTAATGGAATGTGGATAACTGTTTTGCAACTCTACTGTTTTTTGCAAACATAGAAAGTTGGAAGGATAAAAATATGTTAGACACTATGCTTGGTTTATGTGATATATAACCAAGGTATATATCTGTATCACTGACAGATACAATATTATAAATAAGACCTATTAAATGTATGTCATACTATTTTGCAAATATCTGTAACTACACATATAAGCGCGCACGCGCACACACACACACACACACACACACACACACACATAAACCCACGAGGTCTGACAATTATGTTAGAAAACTTTGTTGCAATGACGTTGCTAACCTGTTTTGATATCAGGGGGATTACTCACTATGAATTTGTACCAACTGAACAAACAATTACCCAAGTTTACTATTTGGAAGTGCTGAAAAGGCTGTGTGAAAAAGTTAGATGACCTGAACTTTTCGCCAACAATTCATAGCTCTTACATCTCGACAATACATGGCACTGTCTGTGAGGGAGTTTTTAACCAGAAAACAAATAACTGTATTGGAACACCTTCCCTATTCACCTGATCTGGCCCCCAATTACTTCTTTCTTTACCCGAGAATAAAGGATATATTGAAAGGAAGACATTATGATGAAATTCATGACATCAAGTTTCATACGATGACAGCTCTAATGGCCATTCCAGAAAAAGAGTTCCAAAATTGCTTTGAAGGGTACACTAGGTGCTGGTGACGGTGCATAGCTTCCCAAGGGGAGTACTTTGAAAGTGACTGTAGTGATATTCAGCAATGAGGTATGTAGCACTTTTTCTAGGATGAGTTCACAAACTTAATTGTCAGACCTGGGTGTGTGTGTGTGTGTGTGTGTGTGTGTGTGTGTGTGTGTGTGTGTTATAACATATATATATATATATATATATATATATATATATATATATATATATATATATATATTGACTGGACACTCTATTAAATTCTAATTACTCATACTGAATATCTCACATATTTATAAAGCATCTAATAGACTCAATATATACAAAAACCTTACTTACATGCTTGAAAGTATAAACAGTCAAAATCAAAAGTATGTTTTTAAACTCCTAAGTTCTTCAAAAAGATTCCTTATGTTCTCAGAGACTTTGACCAGAAATTAAAGGTCATCTATATGGTTTCTTCTTATTCACCTATCTTGTATAATCTTGTATAATACGTATACAAATTCTTCTGTTTTATCTACCTTGAAGTCTACTTTATTCTATCATTTCATTCCTTTTTGCCCCCTTGGTAGATCAGGCAATTTTGATTTGCTACCTATATTATTTCATTATTTTCTAAATATTCGTTCCTGTCTCTATGCTGTAATCCACTTCAAACACAACTGTCAGATTGTCCTTCTAGAGCATTTTTTGATTACTCTTCCCTTCAACTAAGTACCTTTTAAATGCCCACTGAAAATAAAGGTCAGTTGCTGTCTATGTAATAAACTCATGATCTGACTTCACCTAATTTTCTTATTTACCTTTTTTTCATACACTTTACTTCTCACAATCTTTCAGCCAAAGTATTTCCTAAACACTGCATGAGCATTTACTTTATTTCTCCTACCTGAAATCAGTCCCAAGGTATTTACTGAGGACTTAGAATGTAACAGTTTTGGTCCCAGGAAAAGAAAAAAACACAGCACAGATTACTACTCATTTCCTGCTTTGTGAATAGTTCTGAGCGCCTAATGGGAGAAAAGGCACATACAAATTCTTTCATAAAATATGAGAAAATAACAGAAATAAGTTCAAAATAGCAATGAAGTTATCTGTCTACCACCCACACCAACTTTCATTTATGGATTTCATCTCGAAATATCAAGATTCAGGACAAGTGGTACCGCTTCAGTGTGAACCACTGTACAGTACACCAGATCACTCACAAGTGCTCTCTCCTGCTCAGCATGACATTACCCATTGACTTCACCTTCCCCCAGCCCTCATCACACACTGCCTTATATTACAGTGGTGAGCAGATGGAATATCTCCTGCTGTATTGTAAACACCTTGAGTAGAAAACTTTGCCCACTAGAAAGTAAACTCCAAATAGCAGCCATGCACGTTGCTTGCAGTGGGCAAATAATGCAAACTTTTATGAATGAATGGAAGGATCACGTAGCATTTCTTTACAATTTTCACAGACCCCAACAAGTACGTGACACAAAATTAAGCTAAATTAGTATTTGTTGAAGAAATAAAGGTAGAGTGTTATTTTAAATTTACATCCTTTGTAGTGGTATGCAGGTAAATGCTTGACTAGTGCCCCCCTGCTCCACACACACACAGATTGATGTGCAGCATTTGCCAATTCCTTTGGTGTGAGAATTCCCAGGGTGGCAGATTTCAGGCTAACAATGTGATGCCACTGAAGGCAGAGTTGGGAAGAAATGAGCACAATAGGCTTTCAAGGACCTGTGCCAACCAACTGCAGCTAAACTAAACTTTCAGTGATTATTTAATGGATAAGTTAATGAAAGATTCAGACATGTGGCTGAGCTAGAGAGAAAACTATTTACTACATAAACAAATTTACTATATAAAACATCATTGTCAACATTGAAGTGAAAGTTCAGAGAATCAGATAATTAAATGATAAAATGCAGTCATTTATTGAACAATAAAATATATACAGTTTACATATTGCTGCATCTTTTAGTTTATGTCAGTTTAAGTTTGTGATATGTCATGAATGCATTAAAGAAGCCTGGGGATGATTACCAATTGAAAATATACTAGGGTATACATTTATTTTACATTGAGCTGCTCTAAATATAGATCCAAAATTTGGTACTTTCCAACATATTTTCTTGTTGTTTATAGGAGGATAAAGCAAGACGAGAGCTAGACATTCGACAGGAACATAAATTCATCAAATAGAGAATAATATGAAGGTCTGACAATTAAGTTCATGAACTCATCCTAGAAAAAGTGCTACATACCTCATTGCTGAATATCACTATGGTCACCTTCGAAGTACTCCCCTTGGGAAGCTATGAACTGACGCCAGCACCTAGTCCTCCCTTCAAAGCAATTTTGGAACTCTTTTCAGGAATGACTATTAGAGCTGTCGTCATATTACCCTTGATGTCCTGAATGTCATAAAAATGTCTTCCTTTCAGTATTTCCTTTATCTTCGGGTAAAGAAAGAAGTAATTGGGGGCCAGGTCTGGTGAGTAGGGAGGGTGTTCCAATACAGTTATTTGTTTCCTGGCTAAAAACTCCTTCACAGACAGTGCTGTGTGAGCTGGTGCATTGTCGTGATGCAAGAGCCAGAAATCAATTGTTGGCGAAAAGTTCAGGTCATCTAACTTTTTCACACAGCCTTTTCAGCACTTCCAAATAGTAAACTTGGTTAACAGTTTGTTCAGTTGGTACAAATTCATAATGAATAATCCCACTGATATCAAAAAATGTTAGCAACATCGTTGCAACAAGCTCGTGAACTTAATTGTCCGAACTTGTATACTTGAATTCATGCATTAACTGACCTGGCTGTCCAAACAAAGTATCTGAAATATAAGACAATTCCAAGAAATCACAAAGAATTATGAAATATCTAGGAACTTTCTCTGGGGAACAGTGCTATAGAAACCAGAGTTATCCATTCAGCAGTCAATTATATTTCCTGTCATTCTTCCACAGGGAATTGGGCAGAAGGTGGACTAGTGACCAACATCTTTGGATATAATATTTATTTGCCTATTCATTGGGTACCTTTCTGTTTTCACTTCTTATTGCTAGACAGAGAAGGCTATGCCAACTTCAATATTGTATTTTTTTTAAATATTGAGCAATCTTCTAGGACTGTTGATTTTAGAGGACTTGTATTGTAGGACCACCAATTATTGTATTAGTAGTTCAATTAGTTTTTCCTTTCACATGTTAACCCAGCATCTCACTTAATGAATCTCTTCCCACCCAGTCCACAACCCTCATTCACTGACCTTTATTTGTTTCCAGCTTTATGGAGATATAATTGACCAAAAAAAAAAAGGGAAAAAAAATTAAAATATTTAAAGTGGTCATTGTGATAATTTGATAAATGTATGCATTATGAAAGGATTCCTCCTGCCTACTTAATTAACACATTCAAACACAGTCATCACCTCACATATTTATCACTTTTATGAGAAAATTTTTCTACTCTCTTAGCAAATGTCAATTAAACAATACAGTATCATCAACTATAGTCACTATGCTATAATTAGATCCCCATCCTTTATTCCCTTTATAGCTGAAAGTTTATGCCCTTTACACAACTTCTCCCTATTTCCTTCATCCCTTAAGTCCCTGGCTACCACGTTTATACTCCCTGTTCCATGATTTGGACTTTTAATTTAGATCCCACATGTAAGTGATACCATACAGTATTTGTCTTTCTCTGTTCGGTTTATTTACTTAGCATAATGCCCTCACTTCTATCCATGTTGTCACAAATAGCAGGAACAGGATTTCCTTCATTCTCCCTCAGCCATGAGAAAGAAGGAAATGTATACTGTGGGGTGGGGTGGGGGAGTGCCAAAAAAGTGTATACAAGTGGACACTTTGGTCAGCATTGCTCAAGCAGTACTTCACCATATTCAGAAGTGTCTAGATGCTGATAATAACCACTTTGAGCACCTCTTGTAATTGCAGAAGTCAAACGTGGCTTGTATTCATCTTTTGTTATCAGTATATATTGAGTATTAGAATTTTAATAGCTTTTTCCTTTATTAAAATGTGTATACATTTTTTGGCACCCTCTGTGTGTGTGTGTGTGTGTGTGTGTGTGTGTGTGTGTGTGTGTGTATTTCATCTTTTTTATCCATTCGTTCCTTGGCAGGCACTTAGGTTCTTTCCATATATTGGCTAATGTGAATATGCTGCAATGAACATAGGAGTGTAGATATGTCTTTGATTTTCTTATTCACTGTCCTTTACATCAAACTCTGTTTTTGCTGGATAAACATCCGAATTCAGCTATTCAGTTGCCAGTTCTCTGGCACACCAATTGGCAGAAAACAATAACACTGTAATTAAAAAATTCCACAAAAAGCCACATGAGAACAATAAAGGTTTTGTTTTATTTCTCAACATTATTTTCCTTCTACTACTACAAAATTTGGGCAAAAATATAACTCCCTGAAAAAAAGGTAGTTCATCTCACTGATGACTACCTTAAAATTATTTGTGTGCAGGAAATTAAATTAAGCAAGACTTTTATTACTAATATTTCTTGAGTTCATTGTCATGTCAGTCACCTTCTCTTTTAGTCCTGACATTCTTGTGTAAACATAGAAATTTAGGACTGAAAACGTGCATTTATGGTAAACTTAGTTCCCTTCCTTTTTTTTTTTTAACTTCACTGAGATTTCACTTGCCTTTAGGCAAGTTTCTACTTTTAATGTGATCCAATTTAATTTCGTTATATATCATGGCCTACTTGACCTATAATAAACAGACCTTGAGTTTTGTGAAAAAAAGTGAATAATTAAGAGCTCAGGTGCTTTCAATAAATTAGGATCAATTTGATTTTTATAATCTGCATTTATTCTATATTAGAGTTTTTTGTATTATTATCACATCCAGACAATGATTGTAGCATAGATATATATTATATAACTATTATACACTATAAAATAATGTAATTCAAATATATTTAAATATAATGTAAAATTTGTAAAAGATGAATAATTATACCATAGAAAATAAACATGGAAATGTTCTTTTATCACTTTGAAATATAAAGTTAACCTCACAAATTATAATCTAAAATCTACAAATCAGAAAATGAAATATGATGTTTTCAAGTTAAATGTATTAATTTAGTAAATTAAGTTTGTAGTTAAAAAATAACTTTGTTAGTCATTGAAGTGAGATTGAGAGCCACATATTTGTAGTAAATATTTTTGTCTTTTTAGATCTGCCAGTAAAATCTGGAGAAACTCAACTTATTTATTTCATAAGTTCTAGAGAGTGATGTAATTTATTTTCACAGTTATTTGAAGCTTTTAGGTCAAAGATGCTATGAACTTCTGCTTATAATTCAATATCATGACTTCTTTAAGATAATTATGAGATCGGAGCACAGTGAAAATGGAAAGGATCCCAGAAAAATATTCTAATTACCACATATGGCAGACTAGAAAAATGGAAGCCAAAGAGGGTAAATTATTTTCTTAAAAACTCAGACACATCTATGACAGATTCCATTAACCATGCTTCATAAAGCACACATAGATATATAGACATGATAAAAACATACAAACAACACACAGAGCCAAATGTGTTCAAAATATAATTCATGGAATACAAGGAGCAAGTTCTTACAGGGAGCTAAGAGGAAAAGAGCCAATCTGAATTGCAACTAAAATGTTACAAAGCATATGGATCCTACCTCTTTTGAAGAAGGGATTTTTCTAGCTCTGAAGCAGAGCTAGAATTTTCCTAAAGAAGTAGCTACCTGTTATTCCACCACAAAAACAAGTTGTTGAAATATTTTCTCTGAAATTATATAAAGTAATCAAGGACTGTGATTATTTGGAATTGAGTAACTTTTAGCACAGAAATTGCCCACAAGACAGAATTATACAGTTAGAACATGGATAATTTGTGGTATAGATGATTACAAGTATACTGCTTTGAAAACGATAAATTATCCTCATTCTGTAATGTGTGATCAATAGTTTCAGTATGCCTTTGGTTTGCCTTTCCTATTTCCAAAGTTAAAGAAGCTCTGGACTTGGAAAAATCCAACTGAAAACTTTAATTATACTAGATAAACAGCACTCTATAGACAATGATGTCTTAGCAAGACATGGTTCTGTCTAGGTGTGATAACCCTTTACTCGTGCATGTTCTTCTTATTCTGTCTGAAACTTCCATGAGAGAAAGTTACTTGTTACCCTTCATAAGGTTGCACTAATACTCCACAATATATACTTCAAGGGATGTATCATTTTACATTAAAAAAGAGAAAGGAATAAGGCTATTATATCATAGTTCCTATAGAAACCATAATTTTATCTTATATGTCATCCTCATAATAAAAGTTAAAATTTTTAAATAGTTGTTTTGGGTCTTATTTAAAAGGAGAACATTCTCCAAGTGAATTGGTTTGTAATAAAATGCTGAAGTATGAGAACATGTCAGTCAGTGAGCTTCCTGTGACAACATATTATAGAATAAAAACAAGTTAAGTTTTCATGGTGTTGAAGGTTAGACAAACTAGATATGGATCTGATTTTTATATTTTGAATGCAGATTAGGGCTTCTGACCTGAAGAAAGAATCATTTAATTTTAGTAAAAAAATAGGCAGACAATGGCATTCTGCAGCAGATTTCTCTGCTGCATTTCTAGCTGCAGAGTGATGAGTAAATCCATAAGTTTGGTCAGGGCAAGTGAATAATTCTCAGTTGAGAAAACAATTGCCTGCTGACTGTACACTGGGCAATTTATTATTTTTTTTCAAATTCTCTACCTCTTAAGGGACCACACCTAAGACACAGTATGAGTCTGATTGTGAACAAGTGAGATACTCATCTTTGGATCATCTCCACTGAGGCTTCAAGTAATATCAGAAACTGACCCAATGGTGCCCTAGATATTGCATTTCTAAAAACAAGTCTTGAGATACAGTTCCTTTCCTTTGATTGTTTAAGAAACAGAGACTTTCTGTGTTCAAAACAGGAACTAAAATCACAGAAAAAAACCACACTACATTACTACAGAAATGTGTAAAATTTGTCTCACAAATACCAATTAAACAAATCTTTCTATTAATAATTTTCCTAATTAGAACCCCAGGGGTATTACTATTTTCTGGCCCAATGATAATAATTAATTAGGCTACTGATATATCTTTTTTTTTTTAAATGTAGAGGATGTTGTATCATTAAGTTAATAGCTATTTAAGTACCTACTGTGTACCATTTACCTACAACTGAGATAAGGACTGACACTTCCAATTGAGCTTTATTTGACATGTTCTACTGAAAGAATGAGGAGTGCTGGGAGGTATCAACAAACAGGGCCTTGTCACAGGCTATTCAGTCACTGCTGATTGATGGCTGTCTCTGCTGTCCGTAAAGCTATCCTAGAGCAGCCCCGCTACAAATTCATTACCAGTTCTATCAATGGGAAGTTCTGCCTGATAACCAACATCATCACGAAGCCAAAACATGTTTTATCTAATTTTATCAACATTAAAATTGTAAATAGCTAGACTAGTAAGTCTAGCTATTAATATATTGTCATAATTTAAAGCAACTAAACTTAACTTTTTTCCTGTTTCTTTTTCTTTGCTTCTTTCAAAGAAAGATGTATACCTTTTCATATCTAACACTAACCTATCGTGCTCCAAGTACTGCTCTCACCCTAGGAATCTTGCTCCAGTGTTTGTTTTTTGTTTTGTTTTTCCCCTTTTCCTCTGTATTAGCTGGCTCTTTTTACTAGGCATGTAAACATGTGCAAGTTTCTCCCATATTTATATATATTAATATCTATATCTGTATCTATGTCTAGATATCTACAGATATAGATATCTCTAGATATATATAGATATGTATATATATATAGATATATATATATAGATATAGATAGATATATATCTATATCTATATACATAGATATAGATATATATATAGAGAGAGAGATATCTATATATATTGTTTCCCTGAAAATAAGACCTAGCCGGCTAATGTGTCTAATGCGGTCTTTTGGAGCAAAAATTAATATAAGACCCGGTCTTATATTATAGTAAAATAAGACTGTGTCTTATATTAATTTTTGCTCCAAAAAGATGCCTTAGAGCTGATTGTCCATCTAGGTCTTATTTTGGGGGAAACAACATGTATCTATATCTATCTATCTATCTATCTATCTATCTATCTATCTATCTATCTATCTCTCTCTCTCTCTCTCTCTATATATATATATATATATATATACACACACATATACATATACACGTACATGTACATGTATATACGTACATACATACATATGTATATGTATGTGTATGTGTATATATGTACATGTATACATGTGTATATGTATGTATATACATATGTACATGTATATGTATATTCCTACATCACTCTTTCCATTTGTTCATTTATTTTATTTCTGTCCTAGCCAGCCAGGCTAGATTTCCTTCTTTTCCATTCTCTCCTTAACTCTTTATGAGCTGACATCTTTTCTCACCACTATACTGGAATTTCTCTTAATAAGATTACTAATAGCCTAACTGCGAAATCTAATTATCACTTATCATTCTCATGTTATTTGAATGTAAAAGTTATTTAACACTATTGACCACTGCTAACGCTATAAAAATGCCTTCAATTTAAAACAGGTTAACATATTTTTTCTTTAAATTTTAACCTCTCTTAAAATTGATGACTACAGTCTCTCTTGGTTTAACTTTTTCACGCATTTCTCACACTATCATTTGTAGTCCCTCTTTTTCTACTCACTCCTTATATAACTGCATTACTCAGAGCCCTGAACTCTTATTTCTTCTCTTTGTTATAGTCTTTGTGGACAATCTTATGCTCATTCACAGATTATACTGCTACTTATAGAAAACTCCAAATTCATTTCCCAGGCCAGGTCCTTTTCTATTGTTCTACTTCCAAATGCGTCCTGCTGAATATGTAAACTTCATCCCTAATGCTAATTAATAAGACCACGATCCCACTTGCTTTTCTGCAAAGATAAGAGTCATTGTCATTTTCTCTCTTCCCTTTTACTTTTCCACATGTAGTTAAATACTAGTTCCTGCCCCATGACTTATACATCATCCATTATGTAGTCCTTAATATCCAAAGTTACTATCACTACTTCATCCCCCCAAAGGAACCACTGCTTTCACCTTCTACTAGTTTCATCTTCTCTAGTCTTGTTCCTTTTCATATAATTGTCAAAATTGTTTTTAGAGTAACTCTTTTCCAACACTTATACTACCACAATACGTCTATGTATGAATTACCATGTGTTCTCCAGTGCTTATCCCCAGGAGAGTTCAAATATCATACTTTGGCACCTTCAATGATTAATAACCTTATTTCTGCCTGAGTTTTCAATACTATCCGATGACACTCATTGCCAACTGTCCTCTGCATCCTCTCATCTGCCCACCACACACACACACACACACACACACACACACACACACACACACACCTGTAGCAAATGCCTCTGATGTCTGTGACACATCTATGCCCACCTCTTATTTCAGCCACTGCTGTGGCAGGCAGTTCTAAGCAAGCTCTGTGTCATTGCACTACCTCAAATACATCAAACATCATGCAGCATTCTGTTCCAGGGCCTTGTTCCATGCCTCATGGGCATTACTGACCCCTAGACCATCAGATCCAGAGTGTGAGAATGGTCTCCACCTATGGGCATTCCTCAACCAACAGTGGGCAGAAGTGGGTAAATGTTCTACTGTCCTAACTAGGCTAACAAGTATAATGTGAAAGGAGCAGCATTTATAAATATCCCAAAGCCTCAGAGATTGATGGAGGTAGTGCCAACTGGAGCCTGAGGAGGCAGAAAAGAGTGACCAAACTGTAGGTCCTAGAAACTAAAAATCCAGGCATATCTAATTGCCCTTTAAGTAGACTGGGAAGTATGTCCAGAAGCCATGGAATCCAGAGTTGTCAGCGAGTACTCACGGGTGGAATGAGAAACTAACTATAAGAAGAATATACCATAGGCAAAGCACAGAATCAATTATATATTCATAGGAATGAAGACAAAGTTTGTTGGGATTATTGAACGTGGCACAACAGCCAGGTTATGAGAAATGATAGCACACAGGAAGAACAAAATTAAGAAAAGTCAAAATCTGAATAAAGTTGTCATAGGAGTGACAGTTATCAGAGAAACTTGGAAAAAGAGACAAAATTTGAGGTATCTTGATTTTATTGGAAGTTCTGACTATTTTGAAGTAGTCCAGTTCTACCAGCAATATTTCTCCTTGTCTTTCAAAGGACTAATCCCAATTGGGGCTGTATGGAACATATGTTTCTGTAAATTAATGTTAAAATAATGGCTATTTAAGGATATTTGATTTTTAACACAAATGAGTAAGTATACTTCATGTTATGGCATTTCAAAGATATACCTGGTTCCAAATGACTACCTTACATGGTATTAAGAAAAGAAGTACAATTTTTTAAAGTTCTAAATATACATAGAAATATGCAAATAATAAAGATTAAAGTAGAACCAAAGATATGATTTAACAGTAGAAATGTATTATGTATTCTTACCCAATGCAAGTTTATATTGATGAACTCAATATAACATTTAATAACTTTCCCTTGGACAAGTTGTAGTGAGATAGTCTCACTTGGCTAGAAAAGACACACATAAGATAAATTTTAACAGATATAAAATTAAAGTACCACTATGAGTATTTAAAAGTTAATTGCAAATCCTTATCAAAATATCAGTAAATCAAACAGCTATATAAAAGTAAAACATTAAACACCATGAACAAGGAGGAATTATCGAAGGAGTACAGGTTAATTTAGCATCTAAACATAAGCTAACATAAAATATCATACATGTTAGCTTCTTATTGCCATATAAGGTAACATTTTCACAGGTTCTGGGGATTAGAACATAAACATCTTTGAGAGCTATTATTCAGCCTACCATAGCGTTCCCTATGGTCCCAAAGGGAGCCGTCCCACATGCAAAATACATTCACCACATCCTAAGTTTCCCAGTACAGTATGAATACAAGTCTAAAATCTCACCTAAGACTTATTCGTTCACAAGTCCCAAATTTCATCATCTAAATCATCTAAATTAGCTGTGGGTGAGTTTCTGGGCATAATCCATCTGGGGGCAAAACTCCTATCCATCTGTGTACCTGTAAAGCTAGAAAACAAGTTAACAGCTCCTACAATACAATGTTGGGACAGGTATAGGAAATAGTTATAGCTATCCCCATCAAAAAGGAAAAAAAAAATGAAAGGACAAAAGGAGTCACCTGTCTCAAAAAAATTCTAAATGCAACAAAGCAAACCCCATTCAATTTCAAAGGCTGTGAACAATCTTCTGTGTGGTTTGTTATAAAAAGCAGGAAAAACAAATAAACAAACAAACAAAAACAGGCTACACCTTCAACACTCTACTTAGAAATAATCTCTGTTAAATATTCAAGTTCATTGCTTCAAGTTCCACTTTTCACATAGCTTGTAAGACACAATTCATCTAAGCTTCCTTCCATCATATAACAAGGATTCCCTTTCTTCCAGTTTCAAAAAATGTGTTCATTTCCTTTTGAGCCCTCACCAGAAGTACCTTTAACATTCATATTTCTGCCAACAGTCTTTTTATGACTCCTTAGGTATTCCCTAAGAGAATATGGAATTTTTTTTTTTTCTATCATGTTCCTCACCTTTTTCTGAATTCTCACTAGTGGTTCCTTAACACCCAACATATTCAAGGAAATCTAGAATTATTCTAACATGTTCATCATAATTCTTCTAGGGTCTTCCCAATATTATATAATATTTTAAAACCATTTCAACACAAAGTCATTTTGACATTTTTTAGGTATTTGTTAGAGTAGCACCTCATTTTTAGGTATCAAGATTTGTATTAGTTTCTTATTGCTACTTATGATAACATATTCATAGGTTCCAGGGATTAAGATGGGCCATTATTCAGTTTATCACATAACATTAATAGAATAAAGAAAAAGTAACACGGTCATCCCAATAAATTAAAAAAAAAAGGACTTGGCAGAATCAAATACCCATTTAATAAAAACCCTCAAAAACTAGAAATAATAACTAATAAAACACATCTGTGAAAAACCCTCAACTAACATCGTCCTTAATGGTGAAAGCTTGAATGTTTTCTCCCTGTGATTGGAAATAAGACAAGAATATTTGCTCTCACCATTTCTACTAGACAACATTCTGGAGGTTCTAGCCAGTGTAATAAGGGAAAAACATTTTTTTAAATTAACATCATATAGAGATTAGAAAAGAAGAAGTGAAACTATAATAACAGATGACATAATTCTGTATATAGAAAAAAACAAGAAATAAACACACACACACACACACACTCAACTAGAACTAAAAATTGAGTTTAGTAAGGTTGCAGAATGCAGGCACAATAAATATAGAAAAATAAATTGCATTTCAATATACTCAAAGTACATAATCCAAAAATAAAGTTATGAAAACAATTCTATTCATAATAGCATAAGAAAATGTAGAGCTAAAGTTAACAAAAGAAATATAAGACAAAAGAAAATTATAAAACATTCCTGAAAAAATTAAAAAGGGGTCTAAATAAGCAGCGAGAAATATATAATACTGTCTATTCTCTTCCTCTCAGAAAGCTTTCTCAGCCCAACCTGGCTCCAAAACCCACCCCACTGTGGACAGCAGCTACTGTCCTCTCACATACACAGAGACGCTCTACTCCCCTGGCTTGGATATAATAAGCCACACTAAATTATTCAAGAAGGAAGAGAGAAAGAAAGGCAGGGAAGAATAGAAGGAGGTGGAGAAGAAGAGTAAAGAACAACTTATTCTCTTTTAAAATTAAATGTGTTTCCTTCAAAATCATCACTCCATGTCTCCATATACAGCCTACAGACCACAAGGTGTAATAATACTACATCCCACGTGGGTTGTATCAAGCTGGAAGGTTGCATTTAATACTGAGCATCACAGTTAAAGAGCCTGAAAAGAGGAAAACAATGTGGATGAAGGTAATGAGATTATTTAGCCTGGAAATTATTAAGAGAGCACATAATTGTCTTCAAATACCTGAAAGAATATCACGTGGAAAGGAGGATGGTATAAACTTTTGTTGTATGTTGCAGAAAGGAAAAGTAATTTAAATGGAACTTCCTTAGAAGTAAAAAGGAGGATTACTAAGATTTTCCTTCCTGGAGTCCTCAGTCAGAGACCAGATAATATCTTCTATGTTGTTCAAATATCCCTTGTCTCAGATGGCAGGTTATTGTAAGTCTCCTATAGTATTAATTCTATAGCTTGTATGTTAAGAATGTACTGGTTGAAAGTTGAATCAGTCTAGACTAACCTTGGAATACTTTCATTGTTTAGCAGGAACAAAGCTTCCTTAGTAGATGTCAGATGTTGGTTCTATAAATGTTAGATGCTCCACTGACATCCATGAGTAGCTTGTGAAATCACTTCTTTTACAGTCAACAAAGTCATGGACTTGATATTACATAGTAATATTAAACCATAAAGAGGTCTATTTACATGACGTACATGTATGTCCAATCTATGTTGGAATGGATAGTGTCCTTTACTTGGTGATACAATTTAAACCAGTTCCTTCATCATAGCAATGGGAAGCAGAGAGATGCTGAACTACTGCCACCAATTTTCCCTCTTCTTGACAAGTGAATACACATGCCCAGTTAGAAAAATGCCAAACACTATAAAAAATGCTTTCATAATGTTGCAGCTTTAAAAACATATTTAAAATATATGAAAATTTCAAGCACCTGCATTTTCATTCATTAACTTACAGGATTAATCAATAATGAAAGCAAATAACATGATGCAGAATGAATGAACTCAATTTAGTAAGCCACTCATAAATGAGAAGTCTGCATGTACCATATTCACTAACATGTCCAGTCTTTATATTAAAAAAAAATCTTATTCTTGGAGCTGAGCCTTCCTTTTACTTTATAATATAGTTTGGATAAATGTAAAATAGCAGCCAAGTACACTTATATAAATCAGACAGACCTCATAGGTTTTCACCATATGCACTGAGAAAGAAACAGGTTTACCAATTTACTCTGGCAAAGAATTAGTACTTGAACTCCTCTAGAGGAAGCAAGCACTATGTGACAAGCCACACTAAAATTTGAGTCATTAAATGAGATTTTTTTCTAAAGGTTCATAATTTAAATGAGTCAGCAACCTGATTAGGTGGCATTAAAAATGAGCTTTTAGCTGTTAATAAGCTTCCCCTTGGTTACACAGCCTGTTTTCGCGTGGCAAAGAGAAGCAGGAGCTGCATGAGCCCCTGTTTGCAATGTAGAACAAAATGACAAATGGGAAGAGGGTGGGGATGTTGATGAAGAAGGTTTGATTAGCAATTTGCAGCATGAAAACTTCTGAATTATTCTGCAAATTTAAATAAAGGTTACACATGCAGTTGGTGAGCAGAATTATGAAAACAAAAATAGCACTATCTGAAGAAGCAGACATTTTGTTTTCATGCATGTGATTTGGGTATTTTTGCATCTCTTTATCTTTAATCAAAACTCAGGCTATGATCTTGATACAAGGCAAATGGAATTTACTTGTGTGGTACTTGGCTACCAAGCAAATGTCGCTAGTGTTTTCCCAGGCCACACCAGTCTGGAATTAATAGTGGAGTGATAATAAGTAACAGAATGCAAATGATAAGTGCAAAGCTTCACCAGACTGTGAGAACACATGAGGTCACATTTACATTAATCCTCCAAATCTCTACACTCAGAGCCTCCACCTGTTTGACTAGCAGAGGGAATTCTAGGCTATTCCAAGTATTCTTCTTCCCCAAATATTTGCAGCACCCAGATATTACATAGCACTACTAGTGTCTCAACAATGAATAACAACAATAACAACAAAAACTAGAACTAGCTAAAACAGGAAGAAAAAAAATATTCTTTAATAATAAGACCAGAGGTAATATAGTTGCTTCTTGGGCTCAATAACATCGTCAAAGACCCAAGGTTCTTTCCATTTCTCACCCAGCCATTATCAGAGGGCTGCCCTGGTGTACTAGTTTCCTAGAGCTACCATAGCAAAGTACTGCAGATTAGGTTGCTTTAAAAAAAATGGAAATTTATCCTGTCACTGTTTTGAAGTTTAAAATTCCAAAGTCAAGGTGTTGACAGGGTTCCTTCTAGGGAAGAATCCTTCCTTGCCTCTCCCCACTTCATTGCCAGAGATTCTTGATGTACTTTGGCTAGAAGGCTCATCACTCCAGTCTCTGCTTCATTCATCATATGGCATTCTCCCTGTGTGTCTTTGTGTCTGCATTTCCCTCTTCTTATAGCAACAGAAGTCATTGGATTAGATCCTGCTGTCATCAAATATGACCTTGTGGGGACAGAGCCCCAAAAAGCAGTTTCCAGGCTCTAGGCCTCACATAGAAAGGTGCTGGTTCAGGTAGTAAATGGCCATCAACTGATCAAATGGCCATCAGCTGTGGCTAGTTGGCCGTCAGCTGTAACCAGTGAGCCATTGGGCACTAATACAACTGCCATGGCTAGGCTAGCAAAAAAGGGGGGAGCTAGCAAGAAGATGGTGGCTGAGTCTGCAAGCGGCACAGTGAGGGTTGAGAATTGTGTTGCTCCTGGTTCTTGTGTCTCCAACCCAGCCGCCAGTGAGAGTATAGTGGTATGACTCCCCTACCTATGGCTCTGTGGGTGTTCCTTTTTGGCCTCACCATGTCCTGTGTTCTTTTGTGGGGAGTGGGATCAGAGACCCCGTCTGACACCCCGCACGACACATGGCGTAGTTGGCAGGATACCCCGCAGACCCCGCAGGCCGCCCCGCACGACACCCTGCATGACAGACCTCATCTTAATGTGATTACATCTACAAAGACATTGTTTCCAAATAAGTTCACATTCATAGGTTCGAGGTGGACATGAATTTGAGGTGGGGCATCGTTCAACCCAGTAAACTTAGTCTTCTGCTAGCTCCCTCATATTAGCAAAATGGCTGCTGTTGCAGATGTCAGCTTCTCAACATAATTAAATACAGAGTCATGAAAATAACTGTCTTTACTTGTTTTCTCATTTTCAGAATGAAGAACCCAATCCCAATAGTTACACCCAGTACACATTTCTTCATGTCTCATTCGTAAGAAACGGTTGCCCTTTCTAAACCATCAATTAGCTGGAAGAAAAACAATTTCCATGATTGGTATATAGTAGGCATGTTTACATTCACAGATACGAAAGGATCAGTCTTCACTGAAGAATATAAATACCCATTTCTGAACAGAATTATTATTTTATGAGAGAGAGAGAGAAAGAGAGAGAGAAATGTGTGACAAAGTAAGAGTTGGAAAATGACTTAAATTGGCAGTAAAATAGTCTGCCATATTCAGGCTTTTTTCACATGTGAGAGACGCAATCCTGTTAATTCTTGTAATTAAAAAAAGCAAGAAATTAGCTGCATATTTCAAATTTAGATACTACAATGCCAGTTCTTTATTAGTCCCAAGAAATTGCCAATTTATCTAAAATTCTTACATTGGCTGTCTCAATTGTTTTAAGTAGTGGGACCACCAGAGGGTAGTCCAGGAAACAGCCACTGTGGATGCTCCTGCTTACATCATTGCCACTGATGAAAAACAAAGACACAAAACACTACTAGTTTGACCTTTCGTCTGTAAAGATTTCATAGTCTGAGACTGACCAGTTCCAGTTAATCATTTCCATAGGCCTTAGTATAACTTCATACATTCATAGAAAGGATGGCATTTTATACTAAATGTTGTCCCTCCCCGCAAATTCACATGTTGGATTCCTATTCCTAGTTCCTCAGAATGAGGCTCTATTTAAAGATAGGGGTAATATGAGGTATTAAAGAGGTACTATGAGGACATAAGGGTGAGTTCTAATTTAATATGGCTGGTGCCTTAAAAGAAGAGATAGGACAAGATATGCACTCACACAGAGGAAAGACCATGTGAGGGCAGGTGAGAAGGCAGCCATGGCAAGCCAGGGAGAGAAGCCTCTGTAAAAACCACACACATTGACACCTTGATCTTGAACTTCTAGCCTCCAGAACTGTAAGAAAATAAATTTACATTGTTTAAGCTACCAAACCTATTGTATTTTGCTATGGCAGCCTTAGCAGACAAATAGAGATAATTTCAGGAGCTAAGTGACTGAGAATTCAAGCGTTTCGTGTGCAGTTAAGGGATAACTCACAGGAAGGCCACATAAATTCTACAGTTTTCAGATTTGAGGTGAATCTTATCTTTTAACACACACACACACATCCATTCTTTCAAAAATGAGCCCTGGCACCAGAAAGACTGTTTTAGAACAAGTTCGAAATATCTGTCTTACATTACTCATGTACGTGGCACTCCCCCTTTGAATTCCTTCCCAGTTAGTTTAATGTCTGCTCATTGCCAAGATTACCCAGGCCATTTTTCCTCATGAATACACTGCTGGCTAGTACTCACTGATGGATCGCTGTGCTGGAGACAGACATCCTGTTGGGGGAGACATAGTTGTTAAGTGCACAAGGTCTGGAGTCAGATTTCCTGGGCTTGAATCTCTGCTCTTCTCTGCACCACTTTAGGGTAGTGTGCTTAAGACCTCTCTGTCTCCACCACAGCATCTGTAAAATTAGGATAATCAAGGGTCCTGCCTCATGGGCTTGTTAAGATTAAATGAGGTAACTTGTGTAAGTGGACAAGTTTAATACATGGAAGCCAGAAATAATAGTGGCAACACTCTTGCTGGTTTGAAGCTGCTCTCTCTGAGCTGTAGAGTGGAGGGGGTAGGTTGGAAGGGAAAAATGACCTTCTCTGTCCCTTTTGCAGTACAGCTATGCCCTGAGCTTTCACGATTTTCTCTCCTTTCTCTCTCTCTCTCTCTCTCTCTCTCTCTCTCTCTCTCTCTCTCTCTCTCTCTCTCCCTCTCTCTCCCTCTCCCTCCCTCCTTCGGTCCCTCCCTCCCTCCGTCCCTTTATTTCTATCTCTATCTCTATTTATCTCCATCTCGATGCCTTTAGTTTTCTCTAGCTCAAAACTAATTCCCAGCACCTTAGGGGTAAAGAAATCAGACTAAAAATGCCTGTTTATTTAGACTCTCAACTGATTCAACAGAGAGTAACTGAGCACCCACAAAGAACTATGAACTATGCACTGTGCTGGATTTACTGAGAGAAAATAGACATGTCCACTGTCATCATGGAGCTTGCAATCAAATCTAGCAGACGATATACACAATTACAGTATTTTTACATGTGATCAGAGCTCAAAGAAGTACAAAATACTGCGGGTATATAGCGGGGAAGAATAGCCTACTCCCTGACCTGAGAGTTAACTATCAATTAGTTAAGCTATTTCAGGAAGGGAGGGTATTGCAGGCTGTGGCAAAGTATGAGCAAAGGTCTTGAGACTATGTAGGAGAAGATGCATTTAAGAAGTGAAACATGACTATTATTACTGATGTTATAGACAGTGAGCACCTAATGAAGTAAATATAAAGCTGCAGAAATTAACAAGGCTCTGACCTAGCAGGACTCTATAGGTCATGTTAAATGTTTTCATCTTTATCTAAAGGAACATTAAGGGTACTGTACAATAGGGCAATATAATCACATACGCGTTTTTAAAAGATCCCTTTGGCTGCCGTATAGGTAATAGACTATGAGACTTGTGGGAGAGAGGCAACACTGTTAGTAGGATGGCCAGCTAGGAAACTGTAAAAATAGTTAGGGTGTCAGATAATTAGGAGTTAGAGGGGGTGAATGGATGGATTTGATGTAAATCAACATATTTTGGTAATTGAATAACTTCTAGAATCATGGCTCTAGCACTGTTTGGATGGCGGTACAAGTTACCAAGGAAAACAGGATGAACAAAAGACTGGAAGAGGATTAAAGATGATGAGTACAGTCAGGTCCATGTAGTCATCAATGTGCTTGGCAGTCTGCCGGATGAAACAATGCAGAAAACAGATATATAGGGCTGGAGCTCAGAAGAGTGTTTTGAACTAGAAGTCAGAATTTGGGAGTAATTGGCATGGGAGAGACAGCTACCACATATGAAAATGTAGTCTAGTTAGAGAGGTTAATATACTCTCAAATCGTTGCTGTGAAGATTAAATTAAATCACAAAATGCACTTGTCTTAGTGTTTGATTGAATACCATTCAGTAATGCGTTGTTGTTATTTATATTTATAGTCACACAAACGTATGAGGTTAGTACTAATATTATTCTCATTTTAATGAATAGGAAATGAAGCATAGAGAGGTTAACTTACTTGCTACAGTCACACAGTAAGATTTGAAGCTGTAATTTTAGTCCTGTGTTCATGTCTGTCTAATTCCGCAGCTCATACCCCAAACCCCTTTACATACAAATAATTCAGATCTATTTATCATTAACGTATTTCTTGGATACCAAGTTGGCACTGAAAAGAGCCAGATGAATACATAATTAGGTCATTCAGAAAATGCCATACGCTATGTTGCCGTTGGAAAATTGCACTAAGTAGGTAAAATGTTTAAAAAGTATGAGTTTCCCATTAACCAAGTCACCAGTATGTAAAAATCCATGTGTTTTTAGCAAACTGCGACTACATTTATTATGGTAAAAGTCAGCGATGGTATCAGGTTTCATTGGTTTAAAAAGTATCTATCCTTGACTTCAAATGGAAAAATCAGCTCTTGAAACAAAGACAGAAATGAGTTACATCTTTGGAATATTCAGTTTGAGGCTCACTGAGGGAACTCACGGAGGGCTCCTGTGTCTTATGAATTTTAATTGCACCGAATGGAGCAGAGCCCTGCATTGCCATTTATTTGCAAGTCGCTTGTTTGAGTTACCTGGAGGAGAATTAGGAGCAACTCCATCCTTTAAGTGTTATTGCTCTTTCTTTCTGGCTCTTTACTTCTCTTTCCACTCTCTGCTAAGGTACTTCAGCGGCTATAATGAAGTGAGTTCAGATTACTGGTGTGAGACTAGCAAGAGACCTGACACGCACACAAAATATTCTTTTAACATTTCACTGAACTAATCATCCTAAAGGATTTACTCTGTTTTTCATAACCTCTTTCTCGGCTTTGATTTTTTTTTTTCCTCTCTCTTTCTTAATGTTTCTTGGTAGTTTAGCTCAAGAAAGTTTTAAATGTCAATCTGAATCTTTCAGTAAAGTTGTCAAACACAAACAAATTGTTTTTGGTTAATATATGAAGTTGATGATTTCAAACTCATAAAAAATACGATAATGAGACTTATCAGACAAGTTTTAACAGTACCCTATGTTTATATATGTGTGTGTGTGTGTGTGTGTGTGTATAGACACATATATACACATACACATACATATATATATACACACAAAAAATATACATACTGTGTTTACTGGGACTAATTATTAAACTCTGAATAACAGGCATACCAAGTAAAATAAAGCATTAGGTTTCAATGTAATCCTCTTCTATGGTAAAGAATATCAGATTAGTTCACATGAAATTTTAAGATATTAGATAATAGAAATTATAATTTTTTAAAGAGCTTTAAGGATTATGGAAGAGGAACAAACTGAGGAGAAGTGTTAGTATATTATGGGATCAAATATAAACTGTTGTCATTGAATCCTTAATTAATCAGCTGATGTGAAACCTTTGAAAGACTGAGAGTAGTCAGTCAAGGAAATCTATCCATCATCTTTATAGTGATAAAGGCTAGATCGTATGGGATGACTTGGTCTCTTAAGCAAGTGGGCTTTCCTACAGTGTAGCCCTGAAGGAATATTACCATCTAATCATTGGCCTGCTCTAAGAACACTGCTTCTATGAAATTTTACACTAAGCAGTAGGAAAAGTGTGTTTGTACCACACAGGCATATTCCAAAGACAAAGGCAAGAGAAAAGGATTTGACTAAGTAAGCTTAATTCCTTTTTTCAAACTAACCATTCCCTGAAGAAGAAGGAAAGAGGAAGCAAAGTAGTGCCAACTGAATTACTCAGATGGTGGCCTCTCCACCTGAAAACATGAGAAAAGGCAAATAAACGTATCCCTTCACAAGAAGTCCTGGTAATGATTTGCAGAGCAGATTGTCATGATCTGTGCCTGTTAGTAAATAGGTATTTGTCCTTGGTTAAAATAAAGAATATTCTGAATAGAGACCTCTATCAAGTTAGAGTCCTGATGAAAAGAATGACTCAACTCTGACTAACTGCAGAGTTGCTGTTAAATTTCACACTGTGATAAGAGTTACAAGTTCCTTAATTGCTTAACACGCCAATCCTTGTTCATCAACAAGTGTCCATCCTGACATTACGGATAGAATTAGGTCTCCATTGTTGCCTCCAGCTGTCTCCATCTATATCCAGGCAAACGTTTTCATGAAACAAAAGATATCATCCATATTTGCTGCCAAGCACTGACTCCACATTCTTCTTGCTACAAGTATTTGCTTTTCTAGGATCTATGAAGCAGGAGACAGTTATATTGCTATTAGTAAAATTGAGATCATATGGCATGTTTTACACAAATTTCAGAAAAATATTGGCAGAAAAATGATGGCTAAATGGGTCAGCTTCCAAATACATTCTGCCCAGAGTGATTATCATAACAAATATTCAAATTCAAGTGACAGAATCAGTAATTATATTTCTCATTTTTAGAACATTCACATTGTAGTCACCTATATCTTTATATCTTATAATGTATAAGTGTCTTCTAGTCTCAGGGTAACCACTTCCTGGTTGAGAAAATGGAACTAGCTAAAATGGTAAATGTTTAATGTGTGCTCATGTGAAATAGGGATTCAATATTATTGTAGTGATATATCTGGAGTTCTAATAACCATATACCTCAATAATAATGCTGAAGAAATTTTGTCCAAGAACAAAAAAAAACAACAATAAGCTGTTCACTTCAGCATTTTTATTTGCTGGTATTTAACACCCTCCAACTAGAAAGAGAATCATAAAAATTTGGTGTGTGTGTGTGTGTGTGTGTGTGTGTTTTCAGGATTATATGCTATAATGCTGTACTTTTCGTATTATTTCTTATCTGAAGGCCATATTCTTCCTATCTCTCCATCCTCCTTGCTTTGTGTACAATGCTTTTTGCGACTCCTACCACCCAATGCCCCAGCACATACATATTTCACTGAACTAGTCTTTTTTGAAGACTACGAAGGTTCTTATCTAAAAATTTAACTGGGCCCTGTGGCAATTGACTTTCCACTGGGAAGTGATATAGATAAGGGGTAGCAAATAGAGGTACATGACTTTAAAATACACTGATTCACTTTCTTTGCTCTAAATTTTCAGTAAATGTTAATACTGCCATATAATTTTATGTTATGGTATTGTGAAAAAAAAATAGGATGAGCCATAAAAAGAAAATGAACCATGCTCCAATATCACCACCATCCTCCACTGAAGCTCTGAAGATGTGGGACAGTCTCACTAACATGAATTTGGAATTCTTTGGTCTTCAGAAATGTGACTAGAAGACCATGGTGGTTGGGTAGTAGCATACAATTTGGAGGAAAAGACTTCAAGTGAAGTAGGCAAAAACCAGTGTAAGACCACTTCTCTTTCATATATAAACTAGAGAAAATAACACTTTAAAGAGTAGAAAAACCAGAATTTAGCTATAGAAATATAAGGATACAAATATGTAATATATATGACATGTTCATCTAATCAATAGCTATTCAGTGTACAATAAGGTTTGGGATAGTTTGGCAAAAGAAACAGACAAAGTCTATCGATACCAAGAGAACAAAACAAAGGGGAAAGGCCCAATCTAGTAATCATTGTGTGAAATTTGTCTGAAACAGAATCAGAACCATGTTATCAGAAGTCAACAACTTCCTGGCCCTACTGAAGTGAAATAAAGGATGTTAGAAAGAGTCGAGGTGTTATTACTTCCACAGAAACTCTTCTCTGGGAAACTTGAACTTGGAGAAAAGTGTTCCCAAGGAGAACATGATCATTGATTCCTGTTTGCAAAATAATCCTGGTTTTCACCTGTTTTCCGATGTCATCATCATCACCACTTCTACACTTAGCAGAGTCTTGCTTTTAATGGCAAATGATATCCTCACCTTAATTGCAAACCCATCCCTGTGATGAGGCTAAAAAGTGCCTCAGGGCTCTGGACAATCTTTGGGGTCCAAGGCTATAAGTTTGTCACCGCTTCAGATAAAGATGGGAACCTCTTTGGTCCAAGAAACAATCTCCTTCCAATAAAATCAATAGTCTGTTTTTCCGTCATGTACATCTGTCAGAGTCCATGATTGATTTCTGAATTTGCTCTATGGGGCAAGAAAATCATCTTGCTCTAACCACAGTTGAGACTTAATAGGCATAAATCCAGGTTAAGAATGCTATTTGGCAGCAGCGACTAGGTAACTGGAAAAAGCATATCTCAAATTTAGATTTATTTCTGACAGTTAGGCTCTGGAAAACCATAATATTTTTATTTGAAAACAACAGGGTCCAAGTTAAGGTGGAAATGGCAGGGTTATTTATTCTTTCATTTACTTGCTTTTCCATGCAACAGATAGATGATATAGATATAGATATAGATAGATCGATCTATCTATCTATCTATCTATCTATCTATCTATATATATATATATATATATATATTTTATTAAATATCATCACATACTGGGCTATGCTGGTCCTCAAATATAGCAGTTTCAGCACAAACAGTTTTTGACCTTACTGTTATCCTCATTCCTCACTGGGAAATTAAAGGATTTTATTGGAGGAAAGAATAGGGATTATTCTTTATTTTAGGAATTATGTAATTTGGGACTTTAACAGGAAGTATTTTGGTTTTCTCCTCATGTTTTTGAGGTGTAGGTTATACAAATTCTATATATATACACATAAAGACAGACTAAGAAAAGAAGATTTGACAGAAACTACATGAGTGTTTCTAGTGAAACTACAAAGAAGGTAAGACATATTTTATAACCATCTTGTTTGAGCATCAGGGTCTTGAAATTCAAAAAAAATAAAGGAAAAGGTCACCAAACTTGTACTCTTGGTTTTCATCATGTAGATACTATTCCAATTTTTCCATTGATGAAGCAGAATCAACCTTCCTACTAGAGAGCATTTTGTTAGAAAGTGCTTTGAATATGCACTTGGTGAATGGTTGTTACATGCAGACAATAAACAAAACCTGGCATTCACAGAAGTGCGTGGGATTGTGAAAACCCTTTTCTGAGCATATCTTCCTAATAGCGCCCATTATCTACAGCATGTTTGACTTCCCATGCATCAGCATATTCATTTTACAGCCCCCTTTGTAAATACACAAACTCCACTCTGCAAACTTTCAACCCACATTTTTAATTTGTGCATCAAATACATCAAAGAACAAAAGATCTGTGGGAAAATTATGCACCACCACATAACTCCTTTGTCAGAGAACAGAGCCTGAAAAAGTCTCCTTAGAGTCTTTTATCCAAAACTTTGCTCCTAAAATGAGTTATATCTCCCACTCCTTCTTCATCTTTTATTGTCACCTACTTTGTAGTTCATCTCTTTACTTATTCTTTTCTAAATTCTGACAAAGCAAAAGGCAAAAATAAATCTATTAGAAACTGTAAAAAGACTATGATGGTACAATATCAATAAATAATAATAAAGGAAATGATAAAAAAATTGCATTTTCACTGATATATATAGTTTATCGGGCAACGTTAATGAATCTCCTAAAATGTAGTCAATCTGTCCATACCTGAGTTAAAGACAAATTTGGCTAGGAAACAAAGTAATATGAAAAGCATAAGCTTAATGCAATTAGAACTAATGGAAAAGGCTAATGAGAAAATTGATCTGTTTGCATGGTAGCGAACGTGGAAATAATTTCTTGCACATTACACAAATCAAGCCTTCATAATTAGATTTGACACAAATACAGGTATAACATCATTGCATGGGACATTAGGTTGTACTACAAGGTAATTTAAGTTGGAAATTTAAGTTCTGCTAAGAAATAAGGTCACCAATTTAATAAGACCAGGAACATTTTCATGATAAAAAGAGAAAATTATTAACACTTTTTCTAATTTAAATATTCAGTGTAGCCTGGGAGAACAAAATGGAGAAATAATACTGAAATCTAATTGTATTGCTCCAATTGAGTGAAATGTGAATAGTAAACAAGCAGAATATAGATTAAAATTAAGTAGCACTTTTTTTTCTTTTTATCCCAAATTAGTTGTGTTATTGTACATTCACTGAGTACTAATTTACTATAGATGGTGAAACAAGGAAAGACTAGTGACTTTCAAACAATTTTATAATTTAAATTACTTGTATATTTATAACCCTGCAGTTATATTTACCACTTAAAAATACATGAGCAAGTCAAAGGCATACTATGCCTGGGAAAACAATGAGGACTACAAGAAGAGTATTAAACCTGGACCAAAAAGAAAATATAACTATATTTTATTATTCATTTGCAAGAATAGAAATAATATGTGGTTTGGTTTGATTTACATCAAATTTAGAATGCTCAAAAGAAGTTTGTTTAGTGTTCTCTTAGATTATTTCACTGTATGTATCAGCCAGATATCATTTTTTTGCTTCTCAGATGCAAATTCATGTCACTAGTATTTGATTTGAGGTAATGAAGTGGGTTTATTCAGTGTATCTTCTTTACAGTTGAATATGATGTTAAAATTTGTCAGTAGAGGGCGCTGGAGGGGCATTGCAGGAAGAAGTGGAGGTTATCTTCCTGGTTCCAAAGTGCTACTATTGCTTTTCTGCTCCTGTTGTGTAGAACTTCGGTCATGCCTTTATGAAGGGGTGGGGGACGTTCTCTCTAAATATAAATCCAGAGCAAGTAGTCCCTCAATGACCTTTCAGCCATGGCCCTCCTGATTCAGGCATCACACAACCCAGAACTCGTGCCTGCATTGTCTACACTTGATCTGTATTTCCACACACCAACCTCAGCTTGACTGAACCTCAAAAGTTGTTTCCCTCTGTCTACCCTTTGTAGAACATGAGCTCCAGGTCTCCTACAGGACTCACTATGTGTCTCCGCACCAACCTTTTCTTGTATAAGCTCTGGAATGTTGTTTCTTATGTGCCCAATGACTATGAATCAGATCTAGCTATGGCCATTCAGCAAAATTCTCTGCCATCAATTTGACTGCCACTCTATCTTCTTCAATGAAGTCAGGACCCCAGTTTTGAGGACAGTGCCTCACTCCCATCCCCCACCACCCGCCCACCCTGAGGTATCTCTCTCTGTCCGAGGGTATACTTCAGAGTTCTCTTTATATTTGTATAGTAACCTACTGTTTCAGGAGTCCCACAAACCATCCCCATTTTCCATGATGCACTAGAAGAATTCACAGGAATCAGCATACAGCTGTACTCGTGGTTATGATTTATTACAGGGAAAGGATACTAGAAAAATTACCAAAGAGAAAAGGTACATGGAACCAGATAGGTTACAAGAGTCTTCACAAAGCTGAGTCACACAGACTCATTTGAATCTTTCAGTATCAAATAGTAACAACACATGTGAAGTACTGTCTACCAGGGAGCTCATTAAAAACTCAGTGGCCAGGGATTTTATTAGAGTCTGGTCACATAGGCATCCTCTGTTTGGTACACACCAAAATTCCAGATCCCCAGAAGGAAAGAAGGTATTCAATATAAAACATACTGTTTGCATAACAGTTTAGGCACAGTGAGCCATTCTTATCAGGGAATAGTGAAAACTCTTCTGAAATTCAAGTTCCTAGATTCTAATGAAAGACAAATCCTACAAGCAGATCTTTCTAAGAGTAATAGTCCAGGCCTGTTAACTTTTTCTGCATACCTAGCACAGTTTAATATTTTTTATATTAAAATTCCTTTGTTGAAATTACTGTGTGATTTATCTTTCTTAATTAGACTAATATGGTATATAAGTTACTTCTTGGGACATATTAGACTTTTTCAATGTTACACTAATTTCTAATCTGTTCAGAAAATATTTAGAAAATTACTGCTGCAGAATACTAAATATTATCAGAAGTTAGGCTCACGACATTAAACGACAACTCAATTTAGACAATTTGGGGGGGGGGGGGAATCCAGACAGCTGGTAGCTAGGTTTCTGTCTATACCCAAGTCATTTTAGATTGAAGCAAGCAAAAAAAAGGAACAAGTGTGAAGTCTGTAAAACATGTTCTTATTTTTATGTGAAAAACTTTTCTTTCAACTATTTTGCTATATTTTGAATATTCAAATTATTTTAAAATATTCATTAAGGAAAAGGATTGGCTACTTTAAAATTCTATGAGCTAAAATGTGGGAAATGGGAAAGTGCTAAAACTGAAGATAGCAGAGGCAAAATATATCTTACACATGTCCTAAGAAGCAGGTGGAGAATTGAAAACACAAAGCGATCATGCAGGAAATTTATCCTGGGTGCTTTCTGATCAGGCAAAATTGCCATTAAACAAGGGCAGGACCAAGAAGCACATGTTTGCCTTGGGGTTTTACTTCTAGTATTTGGCTCCAGCAAAGTCTAAAAAGCAAAACTGAGTTGAAAAGGGCCATTTTTTTTTTGTCTGTGGATTTCAGATTTCTTGCATTCTTGGAAAGCAAAACAGAGGAATCCCTGGTTAAATGCTTTCTGGTAAGTTCCTACCAAAAGCTATGATTCCTCACATAACAGGATAAAGAGCAACTAGTATAAGCCTCTCTGGTGTTGCAGAGTAGATAAAAGGTAGAGGCCATCTGTCATCAGAATTCCCTGAGGAAGTCAGTTCTGGCTGGAATTTGAAGCGGAGAATCAAATAATTTCAGAAGGTAAATATACCATACTTAAAAGTCAGCCAACCCTATAATTTAAAGACAAGAAACTGAACACAGGAGAGTAAGAAACACAGCTAGGTAAAGACACTTACTAGTTAGTAGCAAGCTGGTAGAAAAAGTTTGTAGCTATAATACATGTAAATCTAATGCTCTTGTCATAGAGTACTGATCACATCACAGAGAACAGACAACTTATAGATGTGTGACTCCTAGTATAGGAGAGCTGAGTAAGACTGCACAGTGGTAGGCATCAAGGGAACTTATATTAAATGCATTGAATACTTGAAGCATCAGGAAAGAGGCATTGTTTTGGAGTTTAGACCTTATAATCTTTCTTTACCTGATATATATTCTATAAAGGTTTTTAAAGATTATTATTCTCCCTGATGGTTTAGAGCATATCTTCTTTTTTTAAAAGATTTTTATTAAAATATAGTTAATATGCAATATATATTAATTTAGATGCACACAATAGTTATTTAACATTTATATACCCCAAGAAGTGATCGCCATAATAAGTCCAGCAACCATCTGACACCAAAATTTATCCCCATGCTGTATATTATATTCCCGTGACTTATTTGTTTTTTACCTGGAAATTTGGACCTTTATTCCCTTTCATCTCCCCTTTTTGTCAATTATACTTGACAATTAATATTAACTTATATTACTTTCATGTGTACAACATAGTAGGTAGGCATTTCTATAGTTAAGAAGATATCCCCCTGACTAGTCTAGTACCCACCTGGCACTATACATAGTTATTACCATATCATTGACAATATTCCCTATGCTTTACTTTATATCCCCATGACTATTTTGTAACTACCAATGTGTACTTAATGCCTTCACCTTCTTCACCCTGTTCTCTAACTTCCCTCACATCTATCACTTCAGTATATCTAGTCCCATCTGACACCATACATAGTTATTACTATATTATTGACTGTACTCCTTATCCTATATCTTACATCCTCAAGACTACTTTGTAACTACCATTTTGTACTTCTTAATCCCTTCCCCTTTTTTGCCCATTGTCAATCCGCCTTCCATTTGGCAATCATCAAATTTTGTCTGTATCTATGAGTTTGTTTCTATTTTCTTTGTTTATACTGTTCTTTAGATTCCACTTATAAATGAAATCATATGACATTTGTCTTTCACTGTTTGACTTACTATACTCAGTACAATGCCATCTAGATTCATCCATGTTGTTGCAGATGGCAAGATTTCATTCTCTTTTGTGACTGAGTAATATTCCATTGTATTTACGTAGCCACCTCTATTTATTTCCTTCATCGTTAGGGAAGTTTTCAGTCATTATTTCTTCAAATAGGCTTTCAATTCCCTTGTTCTCTCTCTTCTTCTGGTACCGCTATTATACAAATGTTGGCACACTTAATGTTGTCCCAGAGATACCTTAAACTCTCCTCTTTTTTTTGGATTATTTTTTTTTCTTTTTGATGCTCTGATTATTTTCTGCTACCTTATCCTCTAAATCACTTATTCAATTATTGCTTCATCTAATCTACTGTTGATTCCCTCACATATATTATTCATTTCAGTGAATGTAGGCTTCATTTCCAACTGATTCTTTATGTTTTCTATTTCCAATTTTATGTTTTTTATCTCTTGTTGAAGTTCTCCCTGAGATCATTGAGTATCCTTATAACCAGTGTTTTGAATTCTGAGTCTGGTAGATTGCTTGTCTCCATTTTCTTTAGTTTCTTTTCTGGAGTCTTGCTCTGCTCTTTCATTTGGGACATGTTTCTTTGTCTCCTTATTTTGGATGCCTCCTGGTAGTTGTTTCTATGTAGCACTGCTATGTCTCCCAGTCTTAGTAGAGTGACCTTATGTAGTACGTGTCCTGTGGGACCCAGTGGTGCAGTCCCCATGGTCAGAGCTAGTTGCTCCAGGTTTGTCACTTTTGTGTGTTGTGTGCGCTCTCCTGTTGTAGTTGAGACTTGATTGCTGTTTGAACATCAGTGGGAGGGATTGACCCTCAGGCTGATTGTTTGTAAGGACTGGCTGTGACTACAAGTGGAGGAGCTGTTGTGCAGGGGCTGACCCTACAGAGCAGAGTTTGCTTTAGTGGGGCTATGGTGCTTGCCTAGTCTGCCCTTTGCATGTATCATCCTTGGAGGTAGCCAGGTGATGTTCTGGCCTAGTCTGAAAATGGCCATTAAGACTGCTGTTCCCAGGGCCTCCTGGGAGGGGACTTGCTGCAGGCCAAGTTCAGCCACAGTCTGTGCCCTTGCCAGTGCCACCTGGCACGAACTACAAAGCAATCCAGAGAAAGCCACTGTCCACCCTGTTCTTGGAGGTGACTTGAGAGGCCAACCTGCAAATCAAGGCTGGCTGTTGCTAATGCTGGGCTTGAGGTTGCTCAACCAGAGGTATGGGACACATCAAAGCCCGATGCTCCTTATTTGAGTTTTGTGAACCTTTGAGAGATTTTAGGAAAGTTAACAGCATGAGCAGAGGTAGGCTATTTATATGGAAAAGACACAGGAAGCAGCTTGGGTATGCCCGAAAGTTGAATGGGGAGTGGTCTAGGAATCACTAAGGTGGGGCAAATGAAAGATAATAGCCAGTTTGATGGATACTCAGATATGGTGTCTCTGTGCATGCTTCTGCACACAGGGGTGGGGAGGGCTCAACAAAGAAATAATAACTTCCGCCAGCTCCTCTCTCTGGGAGAAAGCTGTCCCTCCAGCCCTCCCCCTGAACCAAGACAACTCAGTTCCTCCCCGGATGCCGCTGTCATCTTTCGCCTTTGGAGCTGCTGCCCCAACACTGGAGCTCAGAGCGAGTGAGTCCATCAGCAAGTAAGTCTGTGCGCGGGACCTTAAAGAGGAGCACCTGGGAATGCAGCCAGGCTCCATCTCACTCATCCACAACCTCTGCTGGTTTTCACAGCCAGAAATTATGGGGATTTCTCTCCCTGGCACTGGAATCCTGGGCTGGGGAGGGGCTGGGACTTCTTGCTTCTCAGGGGAGGACGTCTGCAGCCAAGATATCACTCCCAATTTTTAATGGTCACACACAGATATGGGACCAGCCCATTCCGTGACTCTGCCCTCCTACCAGTCTCGAGGTGAATTCTTATGTATGTTTGTAGTTGTATGGCTTCCGTTGAACTAGACTTCAGGCAATTCTCAATAATGGTTGTTCTGTAGTTTAGTTGTAATTGATGTGGTCCTGAGAGGAGGTGAGCACAGCGTTTATATACTCCACCATCTTGTCTTGACTGGAAACAAACTGAGCATATTTTCTTTAAGTAAATAGCACAATGGTTTTGAAAGTTTTTTTTTTCTTTACTATTTAAATTTGTCATGTTATATTTAATGTATGTATTAAATGCTTAGCACCAGTACTTTGGACTAACATTCAGCAAGTCTTATTAAGTTAATAAAAAGATAGTTGTAGCTTAAAAGGCTAAAAATAATTGCAAAAACTGCAATTACTTTTACACCAACCTAATAGTACTAGTGCCATATCTTATCCCACAATATTTTATACTATCTGAAAATCTATATCATAGCCATCTTTGTTATCTTATAGTAGTAATTTAACTATAGTTTCAAGTTTTAGCTCTGCTGCAAAATTTCAAGCGTGACTCACATGATCTTGAAGTCCAGTTTTCTTTTCTGGGTTGTTCTATACTTTCATTTAACATTTAGTGACACATGTCATCCAGTGAAGATTCTGTTCTCCAACATCCCTACTTACCTTGAACATCTTCGTGAATGAGGAATTGGGATGATATTCTAAAACTATAAATTCTCTCAGTATTCTCAGTAGTAATTATTTGAAGATGTTAATCTATTTACAGTTTTCATGGACGAGGTTAAATTTTATTTTGTCTTATTTGTTGAATTTTATTCTTTATTATAATCATTTTTTTTCCAATTGAAAGATAAATGTCTTTGGAAAAAAATGAGAAACTAAACAGGATTTGAATACTTTTATTGTACTGTTATTTATGTTCTTCAAGACACATTTTTCAAAATTGAAAAGAACACTTTTTTCCCCTTGCTTCTTAACATATCTAGCAAAACAGAAAACAGATGTATGTTCCAGTAGAAATATTATGACAATTTTATGGAGAATTGTATGTCCCTGTATATCATAAGTTAAAAGAGCCATAAAAAGAAGAACAATTTATTTGTGTGGGAATTTATAGTTTTTATTGAGTTTTGCATTTTTATCTAATTCGTTCTTTGAGATTGTAATGGACAAATATTTTTTTGTCAAATTTTAATTTTACCTGTTGTTTGAAAATGTGAGAAAAACAAGCAATTCCTGATTACTATAGAAATTGTTTATATTTTAGAAATTTGTATTACCAATTACAAGAAGCAGGTAATCTCAAGAAAGAATAGACACCAGGAGAAAAAAAATCATATAGTTTTAACCAGTACACCTGATTTCTAAATAACTAATTCTTTTAATTTTAAATATTTGAGCTTGAAGACAGAATAGTGAATCATAAGAAAGAAGGGTTGAAAAGAAAAAGATAAATTAATAACAAATTAAACAATAAGGTGACAATATTTTTAAAATAATAAACTCTCAAGAGTCAAGAATAGCTAGTTGTAAAACTATAAGGACTCAAGCTAATTCAATTAAAGATCTTTTCACAATAATGCTCCGAATTACATTCTGCAAAACATTAAAATACCATATGTTAAATCATTTACAAATAAAGAGGGAAGTTTAGAATTGCATACTCAGGGTAAAGAGAGTATATAAAAGTTATAATTATTAAGTAGGTAAATGATCTACTTTAAAAATCAGCATCTGCTGAAATTCTTATTTAAAAAGCATATGTATGATGTTCTTTTCCCGAATATTCTTGTATTAATGCTAACATCATCTATATATTTTCCTGCAAATTGACATACATATATGTATTACAGACTGTAGGAAACTGAAAGAATACTGCTGCTTGATGTTCATTGATGTCTAGCTGATTTATTTTTGAACTCTCTGCTTCTTCTATCCTGATGGCATGTGCTATAATGATCAATGTGAAAGAGATGTATTTCCTGACCGAGCCGGTATAAAAAGCATGAAAGTGAAACGTTGTAGAAGGTTAAAGTCATTTTTACCTTTCTTTGGGGGGGAAAAAAAAAAAAAAACATACTTTACTGGCTTTGACTTTTCTTGAGGTTAGCTATCACATCATCCAATTCTATTTAAAAAAAATCACTTCCAAAGTGACATAAAATAAATTAAGATATCTGGTAGAGAACAAAAGCACTCGGTAACACTCAACATACTCATATAACAGGAATGACCAATTTGCAAATCATCTACTATAGTGCATTTTTGGTTAAAGTTTTCATTATATCAATAGTTTAAACATATTTTAGGTATTTTTTGATAATTTCCATTTTAAGGTTTGTGAGGTTTTATCATTGCCATGCATTCTTTTTCTGTTTTCATTCAGTACTAAATATCTAGCCAGAAAAAAGTGATTAAATACAGCATGGTGTCCAGTTTAATTAAGATGATTATGAAATTGTGGAATTAAAAGGACACTAACGTGTATTTAATTTATAATTATGTTTTATTTATTTCAATTGCGTTATTGTATATAAGTCTCATATAACACTGTTTATAAAGAGGAGACTGAGTTCAGTAATATATTGGCTCGATGTCAAATACCAATACATAGTTCAGTGAGATTTTTCTGATTCCTGAATTCTATCTATCCTATATGTAATATTTATGTAATACACACACACACAGACACACACACACACACACACACACACACTCACACTCATACACGCATATATTAATACACATATATTTCCTCCCAAATATTTTAGTCAATAACTCTTAATGTTAAACCCTCGTGGGTCATCGGATCAACTTTCCTTGGTTTTGGTTCAGGAAACTGAAAGAAAGAAAAAAAAAAATTATGTGAGAGGTCTAAGGTCAAAGAGTGTTTTGGTCTGAGAACCAGAATCTAGGATGGCTCCTGATCTTTCTCAAGGAGACTTTCCATTATATCATGCTGTTTCTGTATCTTTATCATAATTTGTTGCCTATTCAACTTAACCAGTTTTTGTATGTTTTTACTGAGATGTGAGAATACAAAGCTTCTGCCGTTTGGCTATCATTAATAATCACACTGACATCAGTTCTAGGACCAGCAGTCAAAATTATAACCACTCCTACTCCTGAAAATCCAATATCAGTTCAATGAACCCTACACAGAGTGTACTTACTACACAAATGGCATGCTGCCAAATACAACTTTACTTGGGCAAATAAAATTGTTGGAATCCTGAATCACAGTCCTGTGCTTCATCACAAAGGAGAGTGAGAAAGTGCATTTCCTGGCTTCTACCTTGGAGAAGTGGACTCCTAAAGTTAGCAAAACATGACAAGGTTGTTCAAAGATGCTGAGAAGCCAGTAAAATATGGAGAATCAGAAAGGGCTTGATGAATGCTGACTTTCATGCCGACAGGCATTTGAAATCTAAGCTCTTGAAATAGTAGATAAAGAATATAGAATTAGGAGGATTCCTTTAAAATAAATTTTAACTGTACACTCCCATAAAAGACAGAGAAAGTTGTTTTCCAGTTTTACATCTTGGTTTGGAAAGCTTTCAATAGTTTATGGTATATTGAAAAAATAAAAAAATCTGAGAGAAAGACCTAGGTTTCAATACTATTCAAATTTGTTGCTAGAAATGTAGTCCTGGGTAAATATTGTTATCATTCAAAAATCCATGTCTTTATCATGGACATTGAAATAATAATGACATGAAAATCAAAAAAGAAAGTGCAAATAAAATACCTGAAATCAAAAATATTTGTCCAATTTCTCCATCTTTGGATAACTTTTGCAATATACTGGAGACACTTTGAATCCAATACCATTAATAAAGAAATATATGCAAATTATTCTATTCATGACCTTCCAAAGTGGACTGGATCACTGTACCCTTTCAGACCTATGGCACCAAAGAAAAGGTGTTTGTCATAGCTCCTAAATTTCCATTACCCGTTTTTTGTTATTGTTTTATCTTGTCTATTAACCTCCTTTGCTAGATCTTATATCCCTTGAAGGCAAGGAGAAAATGTGAGACAGTGACAGGTGATTGCCTACCAAAACATATGTGTTTTTTTTCTTTCCTAGTCATTAGTAGAACCCTAATTTTATTCATTGAGATCATTAGCCCTACTGGAAGCCTACAGAGGACACTCTCTTTTAAAGCTACTATGCCAGGTGACTAAGTTCTGAAGTGTTGTGTTGAACTGCTGGAAAAATGTGTAAAAAGGATGGAGTACTTTAATTTTCTTTCTCCTTCTGGCTTTCTGTTCCTTGGACCAAGGTTATAATAGCTGAAACTTCAGCAGCCATTTTGGTCCATGAGGTAACCTTGAGGTTGAAGATCACTTGAGGCAGGAAAGAGAACAGAAAGAACCAAAGAACATGATGATTTTGTAGAGATGAAGTATCAGCATTGCACTGCCTTCCTCTGAACTTCTTATATATGAGAGAATAAGTATTTGTGTCTTTTAAACACTATGATTCAAATCTCCAAACTCAATATGTAACTGACCCAGACTGCCTGTCATTTAAATTTATATTACCAGTATATACCACAATGCCTGACATGAAGTGAATATTTAATAAAGGTTGAATTAATTAATTTACCTATGGCTTTAAGACAAATATAAATGACTTCTGGTTTGTCTATTAGTTCATTTGAATAGTTACAATAACAGAAAATTTCCTATCTAAAGCGCAAGTAGAATGGTCATCTGAGATGAGAAAAATATGGAATATTCACTAAATATAATTGTATTCAAATGAAGTGAGTGAATTAAAACCGACTTGTCTATATCAGGTTAGTTTTCTATACCTCTTTTTTGAAAACATGAAGTATTTTTAATTTATTTTTTCTAGTGTGCAATTGACTAGAAAGAAATTTCAAGAAGTTTGCTCAATCATGTATAGTCAACATTTGGGGCAGGAAAGTTAGTTCCAGCATGAGTATTGTTTCAGAAAAGAAGCTCTAAAAGGAATATAAGTAGTAAATATAAAAAATGAATACACGAATATACCAAACTATTTACCTTTTTTATTCTCTCTAAAAAAAACTAAAAAAAAACCAAAAAAGCCTGGGTTTGTCTTTTAAAGAGCTCCCTCACATTATTGAAAAAAGATGGGAAGAGGACACAGTACAGGCTACAGTTGGAGAATTAATTTTAGATACAAAGGTGAGACATCTGATATCAAAGAGGGGATACAGCATTTGACTAACAATGGAGGCAGACATGTGGCTGTACTGTAGAAGGAAGGTGAGGGACTTCTGATGTGATGTCTGTTTAAGGAGATATATGTCCAACAGGTCAAGTGTGTAGTTTTGTGTTTTCAATCTTGCATATCTTTCCTGAAATGTTTGTCTACTTGATCTTTCTTACTGATAGAAGTTTGCTAAATTTTCAACATATGATGATATATGTTATAAATTTTCATAGTCTGCCAGTATTTGCCATATATATATATATATATATATATATATATATATATATATATATATATATAAACTATTTTGTAGTACTGGAGTTCTGCCTGTTTTTTTTAGCACCATAAGTTAGAAACTTCATCATATATTTTATATAGTCAATTAGTCAATCTATGTTTAGATACCCAATATTCATTCTTACATTGAAGACTTTCATTCTGAGATTATTTTCCTTAAAGTTTATCATGTGCTGAATCTAGTCTACCTGCCTTCTCAGATTTGGTTGGCCCATTTTCCCTCCAGGCTTTGCTAAATCCTGTCACACACTGGCTGTTTTCACCTAATCTCAGATCCCCGGCTGTCTGAACCTACCTGGGGTATGCTGGGACCAGCTGCTGCACAGCCTTCCGATCAACATGTTTCTGTGGAGTTCTTAAGACATTAGTACCTACCTAGGTCTGACTTGACATGACCCATGGGGACCATGAGTATTCCCTCTGCTCTAGGATCTCTTATGTGCTTTCTTTTCATGTTTGGCTCCTGGAAACATTCCTTACTTTGTTTCCTTACTTTATTGTCATATATATATATATATATATATATATATATATATATATATATATATATTTACATATAAACATATATTTTATTACTATATGTATATATAAACATATACATAGTTACATTGTGTATATATATAAACATATACGTAGTTACATTGTGTATATATATATGAAATAATTTTAGAAGAACAGTTTTTCATCATATCAAATGTGGATTATATAGCTTTAAAGAGAAATTATTTTTCTTATACCTTTCAATTTTCTTATTTTGACAATAAAGATTATTTCAATAATCAGAAATACCAATGAAGTTATTTCCAAAAAGAAAAAAAAAAAAACGTGAAGTTATCAAATCATATCAAAAATAACAATGTCCAGTTCCTAACCAAACTTGATTTTGAAATTATATGTGGCTCAAGAATATTGCCTCATCTTATAGGGGCTTTTGGTGATGCAAGTTTCATCTGTGAACACTTTTCATTTTTCCAGTTTAATTTTAAAATATTAATTTAGAAATAAATTAATTTTCAAAGTTCATTGGTTGTATAGCTGAGTATACTATTTCTAATATTAAATAAATGTCCTCTAATTTCATTGTTTATATATAAATATTATAAGTTATATATATTTTATGTTTTAATAAACTGTTTTGTGAATATTCCCTCACAATTAATCAAATAAATGATAAATATAATTTAGAATAGGTAAATGAGGTCACAGATTATGAAGAGAAAATTAATAACATATGCAGATGATACTTCATAATAATTTATCTGGGGGATATCTTAGATTAGAAGTTTTCATTGCTCTAGAGGTCTGTAACAACATTAAAATACATTTCTTGATTATAAAGTAATTACTTTTTTCAGCACTATGAAAACACATTACTAAAAATGTAGAAATGAGAGGGAATTGAAATGCTTATAACATGTACCCAAGTACTTCTGAAATATCAAAAGGCAATCACTGACTCCAAATAATCAACTGAAAAATAAAACCAGAAAAATTATGAGTAATATAAGTAAATAAAATCATTGGGACGATGGCTTTTATAAAAATGATTGTGTGAGAATACATATTTTATATTAATAAAAGGAAATACATGCTAAATATTTCAAAGGCATGTTTTGCTAATAAATTGAAGAACTCTAGAGTGGGGGCCAGGCATCTACATGCTCCAAAGCGACTTGGTAATTCCCAGGTGAACCAATTTGGGATGCACTGGTTTAGAGTATGTAGGGTATGCAGAGCTTCATATGTTGAGGTTACGATTTAGAATTTTATATTTCTATCAATGGGCAGCCATTGGAAGGTTTTAAACAGAGGATGGATGTCTGCTTTAAAAAGACCTCTGTGTCTATAGTATGGAAGAAAGGAGCACAGAGAGCATGGAGATGAGTAAATGTAGTAATGCCAATTAAAAGCTTTTGCGAACTATCTTACGCAGAAGAACTTGGAATAATTTATATAGATACTCTGCTCCCAAGACGGTGGAGCTTAACTGGCTAACCGCTAAGTGTGAGCTGCACATAGTGACTTCTTAGATTAGCGGTGAAGAGGGATGAGTAAATTTACAGTGGAAAAACTTGCCAAAACCACCTAAGTCAAGTGCTCCAGGTTAACCTCAACAGTGATAAGCCATCTTGGTCGTACCCCTCCCTGGATACTATGTGATTAGAATGCTTACTTCTGTGATCTTCCTCCAAACAACCCATAATCTCTGTTGAATCATGAGAAAAATGCCTCAAAACTGTCAAAGTTATCAAAAACAAGGGAAACACTTGTGATTAAGAACTGTGATAGAGGTTTAGAAGAGTTTATTAAGGAGTAGAATGAAGAATGCTAGGGGCAGTGAAGGAAAATCTGGGTGCTGGATGGTAACTAGGATTTTAATACCAATTAGAATTACTCTTTGATCTCTTAAAATGCTTAGCAGCTTTGGGGAGCTAGGGACTGCAATGATAGAGACAGTGTATTCAGTTTTAAGATGATAGGGCAAGGCATTTGAAAATAAAGACCTCATTTACCAAAGAATTTTCATAAGAAATGCAAATTGACAGCATAAATGCTGAATGAACACTGAGGTGAAAAGTGGGTGATGAAGAAGTCAATTAATTGATCAAATCAGATAACAACCCAGGATTAAAAACACCTAGTGCATTTTTTTAATGGCAAGACTGAATGAGGAAAGGGAAGAATCATCTTACCAAAATGGTAACAAATATTCAAAATAGCATAGAAATGGATAAAACAGAAAAGAAGACAGGCATGACTGAAGTAATTCTATGTTCTAACCAGCAAGGAGTTTGGTAAATGATAACATATTGATAGTGGCTTTCACTTTTAGAGTGAGGAATTTAGATTCAGCAGTGGAACCAATGGAACCAATGTCATGAGCCTCTGGATAAATAGTCTCTGATGGGCCCCAGCTGGCTTCAGGATACGTTTCTGACTTAGACTTGGAATCTGCCTGTGCCCACCATTCGGTTTGTGGGGACAGAGCCAGGAGTGCAGTTTCCAGGCTCTCGGCCTCACGTGAAAAGGTGCTGGCTCAGGTAGTAAATGGCCATCAACTGTGGTTGGACGGCCATCAGTTGTGGCTAGTTGGCCGTCAGCTGTAACCAGTGAGCCATTGGCCACTAATGTAACTGCTGTGGCTATGCTAGCAGGAAAATGGGAGCTAGCAAGAAGATGGGGGCTGAGGTAGCAAGCGCGGATTGCAGTTAGCAAGGGGTTGGTTGGTTGGCAGAGAAGAGGGACAGCAGGCTGCGAATTGTGTTGCTCCTGGTTCTTGTAACTCCGGCCCAGCTGCCAGTGAGAGTATAGTGGTATAACTCCCCTAACTATGGCTCCGTGGATGTTCCTTTTTGGCCTAGCCACATCCTGCATTCTTATGTGAGGAGTGGGAGCTGAGACCCCGCAGGACACCCCACACGACACATGGTGCGGCAAGCAGGGTGTCCCGCATGACACCCTGCATGACACAGGGTCTAATTTTTGGTCTTTCCTGGGTACAATACAAGAAAAATCCTTCTTTTTCTCCCAAAATGTATCAACTGGGAGGATTCTGGTAAAGTCTACTTGGGCTGGATAACTTTGTGTATAAATCACCTCACCAATGGTACAGCTTCCCATGTCTCCTGTTCTCCCATCTCAACCCCTTATCATAAAGCCACACAGATTTCTGGTGTTAGCACATATGGGCAGAGGACTTCTTTTTCCATTGGAACTTGTAGTTTAGTGCTTCATTCAAATTAAGGCAATGCTCAACATGTGCACTTTCAGTGATTCAACAGTGATTCTCAGCCCTGGTTGCTCCTTGAAGAGACCTTGGGAACTTCTAAAAATTTATGAGGGTACTTGGGCAGTATCCCACTTGATTTAGGTATAATTGAGTTGGGATGGAGCAAGCATTGAATTTTTGTTTTAATGCAAAATTTACCCAAGAGTTTATAATATACAACTAGAACTGAGAACCACTGAATTAGAGCTTCTGGTAGAGAAATAGAAGTGTTAAAGCTTTTATACTATCATTTAATCCCCATTGTTTGTCTCCCTTCAAGGCTTTCTTTAACCCTGTCTCCCTAGTAACTCCAGTAACATGTCAACAGCATTTCTACCTAAGATTCAAGTATTTATTTTGTAGTTTTAGTTCTGCACTCCCATAACTTTCTCTTCGGGAGCATGGGGTAAATTTGGTGTTCATTGGCTTGTGCACAGACCTCTGAAGACCAGCGCCAGCCTGGGAAGCCAAGCAAGTTTCTTGAATGTGTCAAAATACTTTTTATATCTCTTTCTCCATTGAGGAAAGATCCCATTCCCTTAAGAATTTATATGGCAATATCAGGATGTTTCTTAAATTTTCTCAATCTACTGAAAATGTATATGTGGTAGATAACTAGCTTCTCATTGTAAACATTCCATTTAGAATAGCACATGCCCTCAATTTTTATATCAAAAGCAGTTGACATATTTACCTCTGACTTTTAAATCGTATATCGAGAACCATGAAGGCTTTTGATATTCTCCAATTGCTTTCATGGTAAGTCTAACCAACTTGGCCACTATGGTGAGTTACACTGTTGGCTTTCCTGTATGATAATTTAATAAGAGGAACGGATGAATATTGCACCTGAAATTCACAAATTTTGATGATAGATTTCAAAATCTCACAGAGCATTATTGGATCTCCTTGGGTCAGCTGTGCTATCACCCAAAACCTTTCTGGAGACCAGTTTCTGCCATGACTTGAGGAAGGTGGTAGCACAAGGAAGACTACATTTAAAATGTGTGAAGAATAATAACGTGGAGTTTTACTGACAGTTTCCTGGGGAGACAGAATAGAGAAACCCAAGTTGAATGTGGAATTAAATGTAATACATAACATATCTTATAACAAAACTTCCTAAATTAAGCTTTAGACATCTAACTGTGGTGATGTATCATCTAGAGACATCCCAGCTCATAAGAGAATGTCCTACTGGTTATGTCCAGTGACAGTTTGCTTAGGGATGGGTCTTCCCTTCATGGCACTCACCTACCATCAGGTCTCCAACTTTCCACCCTCTCTTCAGAGCTCTATGGAAAGTGGGTTTTCCACAGGTAAAGGACGAGACAGATGGTGGAAGGTGAGGAGAGAAAAAGATGATGAGGTTTTAGGCTCTGGATGATTAATGTGGAATCTCTTGTAAGGTATTTTAGCTTCCTTTTTGCTTCTTCAGTCTGCAACAATTAGAAGAGTGATCAGATCTGGGGAAAATGAAAAAGATTTTCCTCAGAACTGACCTTTCTCAAAAGGAGAAGGAGGATGAAGAATTGTAAGTGTTTATAGCATAGTATTTGCCCCATGATTAGATATACCATACAAAACTTTTGAAATGTCTTAAATTGGCAAATGGCATGAATAAAACAAATGTGAGGAATACAAACTCTCCATAGCATTATCAAGGTGTCATTGAATGGTTGTTAACTTCAGGGAAGACTAGTTGTTAGAAAACAATAACTACAGTTTAATTATGAGTTGATTAAGTGAAACTACTGAGTTAAGGTTTGAGTACATGTTAGAGAGAATTTGACTTTGAGAGATAGATCATAGATAAAATATCTTACAAAAACAAATACAAGAATTTATAGATTTAAAATTACATCTATATCAAGAAAAGGGATAGATGAGTCAAAATAACTTCAGTGTTTTTAGACTTTACAGTGATACCACATGGTAAATTTGATTATCACAAGGCAGTCTTAGTCTCTGCTTCTCTGAGTAGCTTTGACAGTTCTGTCCCTTAGTTGGTGCTCAGCTTCTATGTCCATAATACCCATAAGCCTTTTTTCTACATCTAGCAATATTCCATCTGGTCACTCGAAGTGGAGGTCATGCAAATATATATACTTCAAAATGATCCAAAGATATCTCACCAAAACAAAGCTGTGGAATCATTTTTCTTTTTTTCTTTCTTTCCTTTTTTTTCTTTTTTTTTTTTAGCTCAGTTAAGAAGCAAAAATCATCCACTCTGAGTCATTGCCTTTTTTATTTTCTTCTTAGGTTCACTGTTGTATTTTTCTCCTAAATGCTAAGATAGTATAGAATACTTATGAGAAAATGTTTATTTTAAAACTGCTCATTTCTTTGAGCACAGCAAATCTGACCTGAATTTTTATAGATGTTCCCCTGGTTTGACCTCAGCCTTATAAGGGCTATAGGTAGACCGAAAGCAAAACAACACAAAAAAAAAAAAAAAAAAGGAAAGAAAATTGCTGGAGGCTGTAGGATTTTTATATTATACTTAAATTAGTTTTCTATATAACAGTACGCCGATGTTCAAGATCATCACGTTCAATGAATGGATTTTGGGAGTGAGAGAGGAGAGAAAGGGGAAGCAGATTGTATGTAGAAGATGGGTTGGTCTATATTTTGCCTTTAGAAATGTGCAGGTGACGAGTAGGCAATACCCATATTAAATAATAGTGGCTTGTCCTGTTGTAAGAGACTCCGCAGCTCTGTTTAAATTGAAATTATAAGCATGGTTGAAATTCTTTTTTTAATGGATCTGCATTATTTTTCAGAACCTAAATCAAATTGGTGCATAAGTTTTATAACACTCCCACATTAAAAACTACCAAAATATATATATGATGTCACTAGTTTGATAATATTTGAAAATACCTATCACTTTTTTCTAATTTAAAATAAATTTACAATTGAAAAGATAAATGAATAATTTTCCTAAGAAATTAACGTTTGTCTGGCTCTTATGATTCAAACATTTTATAGCAATGGTCATTTTACTGTCTGAAATCTTTCTGGTGTCTGTAAGAACTGACAGAAGCAGCAGAGCTAGTAGGCTTGTGTTCATTCTGCTGTGAGAAAGCCAATGGAAGATATGCAGTAAGACAGCCTGAATTCATCTAAGGAGGTGGAAATTAGAGAACGAAGTGAGATCCAGTTATGGGTAAAAACTGGGCAAACACTGGTGTAGCAGGAATTAGCATCAGTCAGTCACAAGTCTGTATGTTGACTTTTAGGAGCTCTCCTATTAAAACATAAAATCTGAATCTGAGGGACAATCAGTTACTTATTATAAACCTTACAGTACCTAAATCCTAAAATTATTATTATGTATAGCTTGGAACACTCAAATATCAAATATAAGTAGTTGAATAAAATGTATCAACGTATGCTTTGTTGGATAAACTTATATCCACCCATCATCCTCAGCATACTGTGTACACACACCTGCATACACACACACACACACACACACACACACACACACACACTTGGGTGAAGATAACCACAAATTGGGGAATAGGAAGATATGACGGAACATATAGCACTGATATTTGGGAATCTAGCCAAGGAATATGAGACAAAAAGGGTCTCGGAGATGCTAAATGCAATTTTGACCTACTACACAACTCTTCCCAGATTCATTTATACTTTGGGTTCTCATATGGAGTATTATAATAATGTAAATTGCCTATATATTTCCAACTGATACCAAGAAGAAATTATATACATATACATATATATATATATATGTGTGTGTGTGTGTGTGTGTTTGTGATGTCAGACAATTAAGTTCACAAACTCATCCTAGAAACAGTGCTACATACCTCATTATTGAATACACTATGGTCACCTGTGAAGTACTCCCCTTGGGAAGCTATGCACCAACGCCATCTGCTAGTCCACCCTTCAAAGCAATTTTGAAACCCTTTTTCTGGAATGGCCATCAGAGCTGTTGTTGTATTACCCTTGATGTCCTGAATGCCATCACAATGTCTTCCTTTCAATATTTTCTTTATCTTCTGGTAAAGGAAAAAGTCATAGGGGGCCAGATCAGGTGCGTAGGGAGGGTCTTCCAATACAGTTAATTATATGTTTACTGGCTAACTGCCCCCGCTCCACACACACACACACACACACACACACACACACACACACACAGTGCTGTGTGATCTGGTGCTTTGTTGTGATGCGAGAGCCATGAATTTGTGGTGAAAAGTTCGGGTCATTTTCATCTAACTTTTTCATGCATCCTTTTCAGCACTTCCAAATAGTAAACTTGATTAACTGTTTGTCCAGTTGGTATAAATACATAATGAATAATCCCTTCAATATCAAAAAAGGTTAGCAACATCGTTGCAACAAGTTCACAAACTTAATTTTCAGAACTTGTGTGTGTGTGTGTGTGTGTGTAAATTATATAAACCTTTTTGTTTATTCATTTAGTCATTCAACAGATATTGTATTCATGCTACGTATGAGGCACTGAAGAAACAAAAATGAATGATATATGCTCCCTTATCTGAAAATATTTTCATTTTTGTAGGAGACATAGAAAAGTATACAAACATTTGCAATGCAGACTTAATCCAGTCTTGCAATTTTTTTTCAAATGTGTATACATATAGCATTATAATATTTTCTATTGTTTTTCTAATCATTTTTAATTGGGCTTTGAGCTTGCAAGTGTCAATTTAAATGATGAATGTTGCTGGAGTGGGGAGTATCGATCAAGGGGGAAATTATCCTGAAAAGATTTGCTATGTTGTTATGAACATTTTATTGTAACTCTGAAGTCTTGTGTATCGCTGATAGTATTCCACCACAGAATAAGACAATAAACTCTCATACCTGGAAGGAAATTCAGAAAATAATTAATTCAGTTCATTTATTTCGCAGAAGTGAAAGTTTAGATTCAGAGGTTATATTGCTTGCCAGAATTACAGAACTTCTTAGACAGCTAAAAGTACGGTGTTATTCTTGACATCCAAAGTTAAATAGAATTTATATCTCACAATCATTTCTAAGAGACTGAATGATTAGAAATAGATATAAAAATGAATAAATTCACAGAATTAAAGACATGACATCATCTTTTTTTATGCAAGTTAACTTGTATGAATTAAAGGACCACTTTTACTGAATACCTAAATATCAAGACTGTTTTTTTGTTGAGTTTATAACTTAATCAAACCTAAAACAACTAAATGGGCTAAAATATATTATAAGAGATTAATTCAGAACACGTTGATGTTTTCTCCTACAAGTTTTGTATTTGTATTCTGGTGACATAAGCTTCAATGAAACAAACACATAATGGTCACTAGTGGTGACTCAGTGACCCCAGGAAAAATTAGCACATTACATTGACAATACTTTAGATGAATAAATCACCTGAAAATTATTAACTCCATTTAATTTATTTAGCGATACATAGTGCTTATTAAGTGCCAGACATGATGCTAAGCACTTTAAAAACATTAGCACATTAAAGGTACGATAAAATTGAATCCCAATCTAGGTTTAAAAGTATATATAAAAGAAAAGTCTGCAAATATAATCAATCTGTATCTTAAACAACAGTTATTCTCTGATGAAAAATATAAGGATAGGTGAAGGAGAATAACGCTGTTAAAAGCTAAAAAAGAGTTGACCCCCCACTCCCTGTTCTACCCATAAAATGAATATATTGGTCTTGCTGAATCCTGTGGAATACACAGGTATGGGGAGCAGCAGGAGTGTTTCTGTCTGGTGAGTGGGTATGGCATTAGTGCTAGTATATAATTATTAGGCTATCCCATTATCTATCTGTTCCACATATGCATGAAGATGACCAAGTTCACTTCCCTCAGGTCTGATTCCATAAATGCTGTGGAAAGATCTACAGAGAGAATAATCTGTTTAATAAATGCAAATATCATTAATTAAATAATTTGTTTATTTACATACTTTTATGCAAACAAATATGGTAAATAAGATACTTTATACTTTCATTTTTTCATTCTTTATGTCATTCTTTGATTTCTTCAAAAAATATTGTTTTGTTTATTGACTCTCTAGGAATTTGGTCAGATGTCAATGACACTGAAATGAAGGGCCACAGATATGTGTCCACTATACACAAAGCAGGACTGGATAGATTATAGAAGGGGCAGACAGCCTAGCAAACAAACAATAACAACATGAGTTGATTATTATAAGGGAGTTATGTGTAGAATGCAGTTTGGCACATAGGAAAGACTCCAGGACCAGAGAATCATTTGCAGTTCAGCTAGTATTTGAGCTGAGCCTGGAAGAATTTAACAGTTTGTCAGGAGAACACTTAGGAAAGGGTATTCTAGTTAGAGAAAATAATTTGTGAGAAGGAATAAATGCCTGAATTAGCAGCAACTAAAATATTTGAGTTTTTACTTATGATTTAATAAGCATGTTAGGTCCCGAGTAACTCGTTACATTTAGCTATAGCAACCAAATCGTTTTGCTGAACTTAAAAGCCATAATTCAGCCCCTAAACCATCATGACCACCAGCAGAATAGCATCCTGTGAGGCCTTGCTTGGGCATCAGCTGGTGCCTATAGATAAATCTCCTTTGTGTTTTTTGCCAACTGCTGAAACACCCATATTTTAAAATTGCTGATAGAGAAATAGGGACTCTCTTAACAAAAAATTATACTCTTCTATCAAGATTGCCTGCCTAAATCACAAATGACTATGGGCAATGCTATGTCATTGCCCACATGACGTAGGGGGGAAGCCTGGAGAAGAAAGAAATGTTGTCCCTGGTTTCAAGCCATTTGGCTGGTGTTAGTACGTATGTGGTTTCATTTTATACCACAGTGAAGTTCATATAGGGCCAGGTAGGAGACTATGAATCATAAACGTCAGCTTGTCCTTTTTCTTTTTTGTTTTTTTTGCATTATACCATGAAATATTGGCATAATATTTTCATAATATAAATTTAAAACTAGTTTTGCTAGTGAAAAATAAACATCACTATGGCACTTTGGATGCAAACTAAATCATTATGTGAATAGAAAGAAAAAGGCTTTCCAATGTACCATGATCCAATTATTTCCAAGTTCTTCAGTTAGTATCCATTTTCTACATTTGTTCATTTTTGTCATCTACTCTTACTTTCTAGCAGGTGCCAACGATTTAAGAAATGCTCATGTAAAAAAATCTTAAAATTGAAAAAAAATTATTTGTTCATTTCTAACAATTGGGAGGGTCTTTCTATAATTTAATTTGCCATGGTCAAGCTTCCAGAAAACTATCGTTCTTTAGTTTCCCAATTTTAGAACTGTATCTTCATTATTTTATAGCTCTATTACTATGTCAGAAAACTGTTTTAAAAATTTTTTGATTAAAGCTTTTATTCATACCGTGTTTCCCCGAAAATAAGACCTAGCCAGACAATCAGCTCTAATGTGTCTTTTGGAGCAAAACTTAATACAGTATAAGACCTGGTCTCATTTTACTATAAGCCTCAGTATAATATAATATAATATAATATAATATAATATAATATAATATAATATAATATAATACCAGGTCTATATAATATAACATAACATAATATAATACAATGCAATAAAGACTGGGCCTTATATTAAATTGTGCTCCAAAAGACGCACTAGAGCTGATTGTCTGGCTAGATCTTATTTTCAGGGAAACACAGTATTAACCACAATTCCTTGTGTTGTGCTTAACCTAAATTTTCAGTGAATATTGAGAAAACGTATGCTTTTATTTCTTGAGTGAATCACAGAAATTATTTTTAAGTTCTCTAGAAAATAACAAGACCACAGTAAGCCTTATTTAGGCAGCATGCTATAAGTGTGCCACCTAACTAGTTAGGTTTCTCAGGGATTTAAAAAAAGGTTTAATGATTAAGCTCTATTCAAGATACATGACTGCATTGAAAATGGTCATGGAAATTATATATGGCTTCATACACTAATACATATTGAATATAATATATTTTGTGATTTCAGATACCAAATTCTTATTATTCTTCACAAAGGAAAGAATTTGGAACAGAAAATTTTTTCCAGATGAATAGATCTAAATATTCTTTTGAATTTGCTATTTAATTAAGTCATTGAACCACCATTTTTTACGGAGATTAGCAGTGTATAAGAGAGAGAAATGCTTACTTTCAGGGAACTTAAAAACTGGGAAATTGGATCTCAAACAATTAAGAATTTATTGTTTCATTTAAGAAAGCAAATATATAGAGGGATTAAAAAAAAGCAAAAATATGTTTAGGGATTTTAGTCAAAAGGATCAGAATGAAGGTTAATCAATTTAAATAACAAATGGATTCCAGACCTTGCCTTTATGCCTTATTTCCTTATATCTTAATTAAAATGTTTTTGTTTGTTTGTTTTCAATTAAAGTTTATTCGGGTGACAATTGTTAGTAAAGTTACATAGGTTTCAGGTATACAGTCCTATAATACATCATCTATATATCACTCTGTGTGTTCACCACCCAGAGTCAGTTCTCTTTCCATCACCATATATTTGATCCCTTTTACCCTCATCTACCACTTCCCTCCACTGAACCCTTTGGTAACCACTAAACTATTGTCTGTTCCTGAGTTTTTGTTTCTTTGTCTATGAGTTGTTTTTAGTTTTATATACCACATACCAGTGAAATCATATGGTTCTCCACTTTTTCTGTCTGACTTAATTAAAATGTTAATTTTAGCAAACACTTATTTCCTGCAAAAAAATTCTTTGATAAAATTTAATATACAATGAGAAATAAAAGAATTATTCTGTCAGAAATTAATTCCATAATGCCAAGACAAAACTATACGTGCCCTCCCCGCGCCATTCCTAACAAGTTTTGATGGCAAACACATTTAGCTTGTCAAGAAAGAGTTAAACAACATCATATCCACTGGAGAAATTTAAGAAGCAGATGAAATTGTGTAGAATCCTGACTAAAGTACTGAGAATCACCTAAATCGTAACATGTGTTATTTTTTACACAGTAAGTCTTCAGCAAGCCTGAAGTAAACTATGTTATGAAAAATTTGGTTTAAGTTAATTTTTGAAATTTACTTTTCCATAAATATAGTATTTTAAATGGATTTTACCCAGATTGACCCCCCAAAAAGTCTAGTGAAAGCTCAATGTGTGTGAATGGTTATAATAAAAATAATATGGCTAACATTATTAATCATTTTTTTGGCATTGTACTAAGTGTTTAAATGCATTATTATTTTCTCTTAACTACTTTGTGAGGTCAGTTACCATCATTGCTTTTTTACAGATGAGGAACTTGCAGTTTAGGTAATTCAAATGGCTTGGAAGTTCAAGTCAGAATTGGGAACTCATGTCTATCATACGACCCAAATCTATGTCTTTAACCATTTTATTATACTATGTTGTGCTACGTAGTTATATTAAAAGTGCTAGAAAATATGTATATATACTTATTTCAATAACAGGAAAACTGGCACTGGAGGCACAGAAAAACTGCTGATAAGTTGCTAAGAACATCATTTACATTAGGTTATGCAAGACATGTTGAATAGACTGCACCGAAAGAGCAGGGAGCCACTGGTGGGTTAAGGGAATCAGATGTTACTTGTGGGAACAGTGAGAAAGAGAACAAAGAAGAAAAAGAAATTATCCAAGGTGATAAAGTAAAAAAAAGAGCCCCAGTGAAGGAAATCACAAGCTCAAAGAGAGATTATTTGGGGTAAAAACAAAAACAAAAAAATAAAATCAAAGTTTAAACGTGTGTGCATTTTTGGTGGGAAAGGATTTGGAAACAGAGACTCACAGAAATGCTAAATGAATAAAATTAGTATGGTGACTGTCAGTGAAAATGTGGGAAAAGTTAAAAAAATAAAACTTTTGGGAATGAGTGTAAATACATAAACATACTTTAGAAATGGAGGACATGAAGAAAACTAGAGGTGCAAAACAAGTGTGTCAAACAAATATTTGCTCTTCTCCTCTCTACTTATCCCCAGTGGGGTGTTCTGAAAGCGACTGTAATTCAGGATTCTTGAATTGAAAGTGGAGCTAGCTCCTATTGCTATCCTGTATTTCAGTAAAAGGATTTTGATTGTTTCATAGGATTCACTTACAGCTACATTGTCTGGTCTTTAACACATTATTAACACAAGATGGGCACTCTAGACCTATGAGTTACACACTATATTATCCATAATCTGAGAATATTTTTCCCACTTCTCTATCTGAAGTGAGAGACAAATCAAAATAGATTAGGTTGCTTAGGGCTGGGGTTAAAGGGTGAGAGGATGGGGAGAGATTGCTATTTAGTAAAAGGTTTCTTTTTGGAGTGATGAAACTCTGCTAAGAGTATGGTGATGACCAAAAATCTCAGTAGACAAACTAGAAACTATTGAATTATGACTTTACTTAGATGAACTTTATGGTATGTAAATTATATCTCAGTAAAGCTGCTTTTAATAAAAGAAAAAGGAGCAACTCTAAATGTTTCAGGTCAAATGGTAATAAATTTTAAAAACTTGAAATATTCATCTGTTGGTGAATGAATTTGCCTTTTCAAAAGGCTCCTAAACTCATGACTCTCAGGAGAACATAATTAATGCTAATGGAGAAACCTTCTAAAAAATACAACTATAATTTTTCAAAAAGCTCTTCAGTACTTTTCCTCTGCTCTCAAATGGTCATGAAATAATTGTTTTAAAGTATAACTATAATCTGCTTTCTTGTAATTTTCTCTTAGCAGAACAGAAAAATGAAGAGCAAAGGACTCACAGGGACATTTTCCAATATGATTATAGTTAACCTAGTATTATAGATATGGGTTTCTGATTGACTTTTCACCCAGTTTATCGTTTTCATAAATTTTTCATGTAGAACTTTTACAACCTGTTCCCCTCATTCAATACCTACTAGGCCATCAGCCTTGTATATAAAGTAAGAGTCCTATTACTGTTCATCATGGAGTTTATGAAATAGAAAAAGAAGGCAGGAAGAAGGTAAATATTTAAACAACTAGATGATTCAGCTTAGAATTGGGAACCTAAAGTGATGCTTAAACATATATAATTTTATCTCCCAGTTTTACCTGTTTTATTCTAAATATTAATGTATGATACACACATATCTGATAAAACATGTTTTCACTGGAAACTGTTTTATAAGTTGAAATTTTTGTATGGAGTAAAACTTGGTTGAATAATTAATTGACCAGGTTAGGGGGGTGGGAGGAAAGGATATAAACTGTTACCAGACTCTCAAGCCTCCTTATAGTAAATAACATTTTATTTGTAAGTAGACACGAAATATATCAGAAGGCAAAACAGAGGAGAATACATTTCATGAAACTTAATATTCAGTTTGTCTGTACTTAGGCAGTACTGTATAGCACTAAGAATTTAAAGAAAGGTAGCCTGGGCTTGAATCAAAGATCTTCCACATATTAGTTGAATAACCTCAGCTGAACTATTCATTTCCCTTATCCTGTTTTCTTATGAGGATAATAATTTTACCTGAAAGTTTTGTTGTGGTGATTGAATGAAATATTGTATAAAATATTTATTACATTGTGGTACATAATCAGCATTTTCTAAATGTTTTCTATATATATAGAATTTGATCTGAGATTCAAATTTGTCTAACATGTTTGTGATATAGACAAAATTTTCTATTAGTTAGCACAAACTGTTTGAGGAAACCTAGAAATAAACTTTTTCTTTCAGAAATTCCATGGAATATAGAGTTTTTTTCTTAGTATCATGCTATTAAAATGGAGTTTTACATACAATACTCCAAATTTAAGATAAGTAAATCTTTGCTCTCTAAAGTACTTTCCAGGATTATATTTGTTTGATTAATTTCACACTAACTAATGAATTAAAGATAGCTATAAATAGAGCTCTGAGAAACACTGTCTAATTAGTCACTCTATTGAATCTGGACTTGACCTGCATTGTCTTACACAGAATATGGTGGAAGTGATACTGTGCCAGTCCTTTATACTTTATACAGACTGGCAGCTTACACTTCCTTTCTTTTGTAATTTAGCTGTTATTCTGTGAGAAAGCCCAAGCAACCACATACAGAGGCCCACGTGACAGATAATTGCCGTCTCCAACTGACCATCTGGACTAAAATATCAGGCAAAGCCAAACCAACTTTTAATCCATGTGAGTGAGCTATTTTCAAGGTGATCCTCCCATCCTCCCTTAAAACCTTCCTAAAGATGCCCTATGGGGCAAGCCTGAGCTGTTGTCTCCAAGCACTGACTAAATAACAAACTCATCAGCAAATAAATGATTGTTCTTTTAAGCCTCTGTATTTTGGGAAAGTTTATTGCACAACAATAAATAACTAAAACTCCAACCAAGAAAATAAGCAATATCTTTAACATTCAAAAGATATCATGGAGAAACTCTCACCTCCATTCTATTAAGAACCTGTAAATATTAAGTTGGTGCAAATGTAATTGCTGTTTTTGCAATTATTTTTAACCTTTTAAACCACAATTACTTTTGCACCAACCTAATACTTCTATTATAGCACTTGCAAATTTTTATTGTAATCATTTATATCTATTTTTTTTCATTAACCTGAGTCCTTTTCAAGGAGTGATAAATTATTCCCTCCGACCCTACATAAAGTTTCTAGTAAATATGCAATGGATGCTTATCGAATGATGAATAAATGAATGAATGAAAGATTGCCTGGTCTCATTAGAATTACTGATTTTTGGGGGTTTTTTTGTTGTTATTTTAGGAGAGAACAAATAACTTAATTTCTGCAACTTGAAGGTATATGTGAATAAATTAAAAAAATATTCAGCTTGATAAAAGGATACCATTTGAAAGAAGGATCATGTGATGGGAATAGGGAATCCAGACCTTCATTAATTTCTGTGATACAGATGTTAGAAGAAACTAAAAATAAAGGAACAAGAGACCTTTTAGAAAAATAAAAGTTGAGTTCTCTTTTCCTAGTAACACCCTCCAAAATATTTATTTTAAGTAATGAACACCAATTTCTTGGGATTTACTTGGTCTTTAAAACAACAACTAGCACCTTATAATTAGCAGCAAAGAGTCTGTGTACTGAGTTATTACAATGTACAATCATTCCACTAGGTGCACACCACCGTGTGGTGTGAGGCAGGAATAATTAGACACCAGATGGTGATATTAACTCCAATAGAGAATGCCTATGCATTATGCATGAGAAGTGACTTTATTGTTGTTTTTTATCCATTTGGTACCATTATGCTGCTCTTGGACCTCAATCAGTGTCTCAACAAGAAAAATCTCTTTGGATCTGAAATCTTTCTGTTCTGAACAATTTGGAACATCATTTTATCATATTCTGATCAGTTATCTCCCTACTCAACTTGCAGAATTTCTAAAAGCATATTATTTTCTGGCAGTGCCATAGAACTGAGCTTTTCTATTATCCAGAGCATCTGAGCTTACTGGGGATAATTTTATGTTTCTGCCAGCAGTATAAAGTTTAAGATTAGTATCTTTAAAAATTGAATCTGATTTTTAATGATTGTAGAGTCACATTTCTGGGCTGAGGTACTTTTAAAATGTCATTAGCAGCTATTTGATTAATCATTTTATGTCTTTTGACCACTAAACATATCTTCTATTTTCATCATAGATGTAACAAATTTGAAAGTAGAAAAGAGCTAGAATATACAGTGATTAGATAGATTTCATTAATATTATTAATCTTTCAATGCAGAGCTCAACAAAATGGTTGTTTATCTCTATTCATTTTGGAAAATGCCAGCATTTAAGGAGGTTCCAAACACTGTATCAGATTCCAAGGTCATGTTGCCTTCTAATCTTCAGCCTCCTAGTGATTGATTGGTGACTTAATCCTTGAAATAAGGCAGTTAGTGCTAAATAGATAAGATTTTTAATAAAGAGTGCAAGTAGATTATATAGCTATAGCAAGCAAGATTTGATCAGAGAAACATAACCATTAGGGAAGATATGATGTGGATTTATTATATAGGTTTTACATATGTTATTTGAGCACTGGTTACACCATTTATGTTCATCTGTGGTGAATCTGAGGTCAGCAGGGCAGGCAGCTGGGAAGGTAAGGACATGAAGTAGAGGAGAATAAGGGAAAACTGGAATCCATGAAAAGGAGGTGGGAGTCAGACTGACTCATAACTGCTTCCAAAACTCCAACTTCAGTGATGCCAGGGATTTGCAGGAAAAACTGATGCCCTTCATCATGGAGCTAAACATGCATGTGGCTCGGGACTCAGAGAAGTTGAAGGGGGAAATCTGGCAAAAGCCAGTTACTGCAGGCCCAGCTTCTGCTCACCCAGACAAAGTGAGCTAACATATCAGTAGCAAAGTTTGTGGCCTGCAGTAGTACCTGGGACACTTTTTTTCTAATAAACTTTTCATTTATTTATTTGTTTGTTTGTTTGTTTTTAATTTTAGAATAGATTAACATTTACAGAAAAGTCGTGAAGATAGTATGAGACTTCATGTTTGGAAAGGCAGTTTCATGAGCACAGTCTTTGGTCACTTGCTCAGCCACCCAAGAATAGGTCTTAAGCCTTAACCTTCCTTACCCAGAGATAAAGAGCCCACACTTCATACCTTGTGAGGGAGTATCTCTTGCCGTTTCAAGTGTAATAAATGTTTTTTTGTTCATGTACTTCAGTGGCCCTGAGGCATGCCCCCGGCTCTCAGTATTTGAAGGTAGAAGAGTGAGGGTCCTTCTGTAGATGCACTAGAGGGGAGCAGGTAGACCAATGGCCATGCATGTGCTGCCAGAGGCACACACTAGTGGAACTGATCGTGCTCTGTCTGTTTATGTGAGTAAAAGCACTGCCCCATCCAGTGCTTATCTGTGTTGCATTTTCCTTGGCGACTCAAATACCAAGATGCAGTGGACAGGAGTGTTTGCACTTCCATCCCTGCTGTCTGGCATTGTGATGATCTTTGCTGGCCTCCACAGAGCTGGAATCTTCCCCTGGCGTTGGTTACCATTCATTGCATTCTGTTCAGCAGTTCCCACATAGCCCATACCCAATTTCCTCTACTGTTAACATCTTACTTTACTATGGTATATTTATTACAAATAATGAGCTAACATTATTAATATATTATTAACTAAAGTCCATTTTCAGATTTTCTTAGTTTTTACTTTTTTTTTTTTTTTTAAGATCTCATCCAGGACACCATATTACATTTAGTCATCATGTCTTCTTAGGCTCTCCTTGGCTACAACAGTTTCTCAGACTTGCCTTGTTTTTCAATATCTTGACAGTATTGAAAGGTATTGGTGAGGTATTTTGTAAAAATGTCCCTCAATTGGTATTTGTCTAATGTTTTTCTCATAATTAGAGTGGAATAAGAAACACATCTTGAAAATCATCCGTAATCTTGCCACCATGCCTTTACTCCCAATAACATTTTAGAGATGACTTTCCTTTAATATCTGTAATTTTGAAAGTTGTAATATATTTCCCATTCTTTCTGCAACACTATTTTATTAGTCTTTTCCCATGCCATTAGGCGGTTTCAGTTGCTGCATAATATTGCTTCATGTATGTATCATATACTTAAGAAGTGGTTTTGGCTACTATAACAACAGAAGCCAAAAACAACAGTAGTTTAAACAACATAAACCTTTATTTATCCTTCATATAAAAGTCTCAGAGGTAGGTGGTATCAAGGAATTTTCAAAATCATCAGAGATCCAAAATCCATTAACTTTGATCCTGTGCCATCCATGCCGTATCTCATGGATAAAGATGATTGTTTCAGCTCATCCTATCAAGTCTACATTATAGCAAGGAGACAAGAGTAGTAGAGGAATGACTATCCTTCATTTTAAGGCCACAGATGTTACACATTTATTTTCTGCTTACATCAAATTGTACTGAATTTAATCATATAACCACCCTAGTGGAAAGAAAGCCTTAGAGTTATAATATTTATTATAGGTGGTTATATGTTAATTAACATTTGAGGGTTGCTTTAATAAAGGAAGTTGGAGATGATCATTAGACAATATTAACAGTATCTACATAGATAATTTTGTCTTCCACTCTTGGCCATTATATATATGTATATAATTAAATCTTTAGCTTCTGTTAATGATGCTGTATTGATCACCCTTAAACAAAATATTTCTATCCACATTTTTAATTTTCTACAAAAGTATCAATGGAATTAATTATTTTAGGGGACATGATAAATATCACTAAATTGCTTTCCTGAAATTTTAGGCCAATTTGACATCCTAGTAGCAGTGTATAAGAATGCCTATGATATTATTTTAATCTCAGATTACTTTTGTTAATCTAACAGATTAAACATATCTAATCATTGATTTAATTTGCATTATTATAATCACTCAAGAGTTTGCACATTATTTTTCATTTATAACCATTTGATTTTCTTATTTTTAAGTGCTTTGCTCATAGTTCTTTTGGGATTTTTATGTTAATAAATTTGTAAATGCCCTATGTGTGTGACTTTGGAAATATATTCAGTAATACACTCACATAGTGGTATAACTTTTGGGAAGGCAACATATCAATATTTATCAGGGACGTTATGATACTCACATGGTATAACCCATTATTATACCCAATATTAGCATTTTATTCCAAAAAAATTCGTCAGAACTATACATGAAACTTTATGTACAGTATTATTAATAAAATCAGACTATTGAAAATTATTATGGTAACAGTAGAAAAATGGATAAATTATAGGACAACTATATTGGTTGACTATACAGCCATTAAAAATATTTTCAAATATTAATTAATATAGTAGAGACATACTTATGATGCCATGTTAACTGAAAATGTGAATGAGACAAAATGTGTAGTATTTCTTAAATGTATTTTAATACAAAACTCCTCCTACATTAGTTTAAGGGCAAGTGTTAATAACCTTCTTCATTGAGGTCCTTTAATAAGGTTTGTTATTACAGCAGTGTCAATTGAAGAAGGACTCAAAAGAGTTTGAGGAACTGGTACACACAGGGAACTGTTAAAATCCTATTAGCCTATACTGGTGAAGTAAAAGTCAGGGCTGTGTTTCATACTCGTGGATAAGCTACTATGCTTTCCCTTCATTTAGTCCTTCCTAACATATTTATATTTTGGGTTCCTATGGTAGGGGTATTTAAGTCCTCTCCTACATATTTTAGAATCAATTGTCCATTTTCAGGTTCAAAGAATAAAACATAAGAAGACTCAGTTACTCTTTTGGAGTTTGCTCTAGAGATCGTGTTTACACATGCTTATCTAGCATTTAGGAAATTAAAGACAGTAAAGACACTTAACAGGTTTTAAGTTGAAGACACAATCCAAAAATTTTCTTTTTTTGTGATATAAAAATTTTGATGTTATTAAAATACTGTTTTTACTTTTTAAATCATGGCATGGAGTGCTGATATGTTGAATACTTAAAATAATTTCACTCATAAATATATATATATATATGTGTGTGTGTGTGTATATATACACATATATAAATATATAAATATATATGTATATATAAATATATTTTCATATCTATGGCCTTTCTGTAAATTAAGTGCTAGAATGTCAAGTCTAAAAAAATTCAGAAAAATTTAGGGCAAGTCTATGCTTAATGGTAAGAAGAAAGTGTGAATTCAAATTTCCTAAAGACTGTTTTTCACGTGGAAAGTTATTGCCAAGAAATTATAGAAACTAAAAAAATTCTGATATCTCCTTCCATTTCCATATATTTGATCCTGTTTACCCTCATCTACCACCCCTGTGCCCCTTGCCCTCTGGTAGCCACTAAACTATTATTGTCTATGTCTATCAGTTTTTGTTTCTTTGTTTGTCTTATTCCTTTGTTGCTTTCAGTTTTATACCCCACATAACAGTGAAATCATATGATCCTCGACTTTCTCTGGCTGACTTATTTCACTTAGCATAATTAATAATCTCAAGATCCATCCATGCTGTAGCAATTGGCACTATTTCATTTTTCTTATGGCAGAATAGTATTCCATTGTGTATATATACTACGATGTATTACAGAATTGTACACTTGAAACCTATGTAACTTTACTAACCATTGTCACCCCAATAAACTTTAATTGAAAAAAAAAGGAAAAACATTAAAACTAAAAATTCTTAGTGACCAAATATGTGACATCTGATATCTGCTATTTATTATTTTTTAATTTTAATAATCAATTGTCTAAATTAAGATGCTCGACAAAGTATAAGTGCACATGTATGTGTGAATTCAGATACGTATGAACAAAGAAAACTCTCTTGATCCTAATAGGCAACCAACTGCTCCTATGTAAATAAATTGCTTTACAGAGTTTATAATCTGTATTCAGAAGAATTAATTATGCTATTCAAGATTAATATTAAAAAGTAAATTTAAATTTCTACTATCATCTGCTAATAATTACAAAGTGCATTATTGAAATAATGAACTTACTGAAATAATGCCTAATTGAAACTGATGATATTAACAATTATTATATAACATTTAAAATGACAGTACTCCATTTTGTACTTTATCTATTCAAACTCAAACCCACAACTTGTAGTATGATTTCCATTTAAGTAAATAAGAAAAGTGCTTTTCTTAGTTAACACAAAATGTGAGCTTTAGATAATAAAATTATCAAATGATTTTTTTTTTTTAATATTCCTTTTCAAGTTAATGAGCTTTTGCAACAGTAATGTTCAGGGAGGAAAAAGTGTTCCCAGTGGGGTAAAAAACACCAAAATGTATTAATCTGTAGAAGATCATTTATTGTCCATTTACTTATATACCTGTGAGCTTATATTTTTGCATGCTGGCATAATTTTCTGCTTTAAATACAGTATAGGACCAAGGGGGGGGGGAAACATGGCCTACTCCATTCTTAGAGATTTTCATTTATTTTATAAATATTAAATGGATTTGGTAGGAGGTAAAAGATAAAGAGACAATACACAGGCTTTATTTTGAGTGGTTAAAGATTTATTAGAAGATATGAAATTTATGAAGATATTTATAGATATTTTCTGATGTGGTATTATCATTTTGAATCAATGTTGCTATTTTTTTTTGAAGAGGATGTATTTTCTTTGTTTACTTGTATTAGTTTATTCACATGATATTTTCCAAAACAAGGAAAGTTTTGAAAATTCATCACTGCCACGCTTTGTATAAGTTGTGAAGTACTAGCAGCACTAAAATAATAATTGGAGTGCTTAGCAAACTTACATTAATTAGAACTTTCTGTTTATATTGCATAACTTTTCAGAGCATCCAAAGGTGGAAAAATAGAGAATAGCCCTACCAGATGTCCTTATTATTCAGAAAGTTATATACTGTATTTAATTTGCTGGTAGTGCGCTTAACAAAAAAAAAAAAAAAAAGGATACTAGGCTCTAAGCAGTAGTTTATACACTTAAATACATTCTAATTTTGTAGTGGGTCTCAGAGGCTTTAACTTCTGAACTGAAATTACTTAGCATAGAGTTGATATTATAAATTAATCTAATATTTTCAGAAATTCATTAGATTCAACTGTTTTTTATATAAGAAAGAGAGTCCATTGATAAACATTTAAATGTTATAAACACTCACATACACAAAATTTTAAACCGGAGGTGTCTTTTGTTTTGTTTTGTTTTTGAGAATTGTGACATACAAACCAGATCATTCTTGTAAATCCAAATCACATCTCAAAAAAATACTTGCTATCATATTTAGAAAAAAATAGGGCATTCCAAGAAAATATTTGCCATTGTGGGAAATGAAACAGAAATCAAGGAAAATATTCACTTTCTACATATTTTGCCAGATGACTTTTTTTTTTTACTATAACCTATTTAATAACATTATGCAAAAATGTGAAATTTATTTTTTTTCTTGCAATTATTACAAGTAATCATAAGTAATCTATTTTATGTTGGTTAGCTTCTTCACACCTCTAGCCTTGAAGCATAGATAATTGATGTTGCTTCGGTGGTTGAAACACATTATTACACCCCTTGCCTGTAGGGTAAAATCCTATTATTTGATATGAGATCCAAGCATTCCCAAAGAACCTCTTCTGCCAACCTCTACAAATTTCTCTCCTACTGTGCCCTAATGGATCTTAAGGAGAAACCAGGAACCTCCGTAATTTTGCAGATGGGTTATCCAGAGAATGAGTTGTCCAATGAAGCCCGTGTAACTACAGGAAAAGCCTGAAGCAGAACCCAAAAGTGTTTTGGAAGCAGGTCTAGCTCTCTGTCGATGCAAAACCCCGACTCATTTAAGAAAAAAAAAAAAAAAATGGGGAAAACAATTACCCTTTTCTTGCCATCCTTAAAATTACATATTTAGAAGAAACCACCAAAATGAAATCTTAAATAGTTATCAGAAAATTTATTTTGATAGAATTAGCAAATTCTGACTGACCATTTTCTTTTAGATAATTTCTTTGAAGTGATTTTTTTATGATTCATAATTAACACTTCACTAGAAACCCAGTCTACATAATGAAAGGTCATGTGTAGAACAGTAGCCTATCTATGAATCGTGTTACTATTGCAATCCTTATTTTAGTTTACACCAATATTATCTTGATTTTTTTCTGACACTGTAATTTTTGGAATTTTTATTAAAACATTTTTTCTACTTCAGGAGCAGCTAAATTTCCTTTTCCTCTAAAAATGATCTTTTTTAGCTGAAAATACCAATGTATTCCACAGAGTTGCTAAAAATTTGTAACATGTTGAGAATGTAAACATCTACTTTGAAGTTTTCCTAATACACAATTCATTGAACAGCTTGACAGCCACTTATTGAGAGCTGATTGCATTATTTTTTTAACTACATAACAAAATATATTTTTTAAAAGCTTGAAAAATAAAAGGATGAAATACAATTGGAGATTTACCATGCTAGACAGAGAGGTAGACTCTATAGATGGATGTCCTTTAGCACTAAGTGCCACTAAGTTGCAGTATATTGTTCACAGAGAGAGAGATGACAATTCAGATTGTTATACAAATGCTTAATTCAATGGTATGCATGATAATTTTGAAAGTGTCATCTGATTTGCACAGATTACCATGTCATATTAATAGAGATATGGTGCATGGAATTGGAAGTCAAAATTGGTTTCTTTTTTGTATTCTTTGCTGTCTGAAGTTCTTAACTCCAAGATTCATTCATTCAGCAAGGCAAACACACTTCTAGGAACTTCAGTTGGGTAGGAAAATGCTTAGTGTTTGTAGGGCTAATTTGAATAGCTTAAATATTTAGGCTGTTTAGTGATTTAAAAAAAAATTAGACAGTAATATTATGGTTAATCATCCAAGTTGTACTTAACTACAAAAACAAAGAATAACTAGAGTAGCTTTTGCATACATTGTAGTAGACTCTGCATACATCGATTACATCTACAAGGCTATCTCCACATGGGTCTTAGAAACACTCTACAGCAGTACAAATTCCAAAGCAAAGTGGGAAAGAACATCTGCTGAGGGTTTATGTAATTTTCCAGTCAATTTGTTCTGTCAGGAAGATAAAGCATTTCATTCCTTTGAAGAAACCAGTAGCATTGGTAGGGTGGGGATGGAGTTTAAAAGACTGCACAAATTGATGAAAACATCTCTATTTAAAACTACTCTTCTATCACACAGAGAGAGATGTTAATGCTGCTTTAGTCTTCTACTAAATTTCTCCTGTTTCTGAGTATTTCTGATACAAAAGTACAGTATTTTCCAAGAACATGTGTTTTTTTATGAAACTTCAAAACTACTTGGTAATGCAGTTTTCAGATATTAACTGAGTTTATGCAAGAATATTACTGTAGATAGTGTCAATATCATAGATCAGATACCAATAATGTTTCTACTTTTGAGTCAACTTATAAACATTTATGTTAGTATAAATTATTTTCATTTTTCTTCACTAAGACAATTATTAGGAAAATTATTAATAAAAAAGATATGTAATTTTTCCTGAAGATTTTAGTGTATGTCATAATTTTTAAATATTTTTTCAGTTACATTTGAAATACAATATTATATCATTTTCAGGTGCACATCATAGTTATTAGACATTTATATAACTTACTAGTTGATCACCCTGATAAAGCTAGTACCCATCTGACATCATAAATACTTATTACAATATTATTGACTATATTCCTTATGCTATGTTTCACATCCCCATGACTGCTTTGTAACTAGCAATTTGTACTTCTTAAACTCTGCCCCTTTTTTACCCTTTCTCCCACCCCCCCATCCCATCTGGCAACCCTCAAAATATTCTCTGTATGAATTTGATTCTGTTTAGTTTGTTTCTTTTATTCTTTAGATCCCACAAATAAATTAAATCATATTACATTTCTCTCTTTCTCTCTCTGACTTACTCCGCTCAGCATAATACCCTCTAGGTCCATCCATGTTTTTGCAGATGGCAAGATTTCATTCTTTTTTTTGTGGCTGAGTAATATTCCATTGTATATATGTACCATCTCTTTTTTATCCATTCATCTATTGGTGGATACCCAGGTTGCCTCCATATCTTGGCTATTGTAAATAATGCTGCAATGAACATATGGATATATATATATCCTTTTGAAGCAGTGTTTTGGGATTCTTTGGATACCCAGAAGTGGAAATACTGAATCCTTCTTTTGTCTCTTGTTATAGCCTTTGTTTTAAAGTCTATTTTGTATGGAACAAGTATTGCTACTTCAGCTTTTCTTTCTTTCTTTTCTTTTTTTTTTTTTTTCTATTTTCATTAAATACCTTTTTCCATCCCTTTTAGTTTGTGTGTGTCTTTCAATCTGATGTGAGTCTCTTTTAAGCAGCATATGTAAGGGCCTTGTTTTCTTATCCATTCAGCCACCATATCTTTTGACTGGAACATTTAAACCATTTACATTTAAAGTAATTGTTGATAGATATGTAGTTCTTGCCATTTTATTATTCATATTTTTTATTTATTTTTTTAATTTAATTTAATATTTTGTCTTAAAGAAGTCCCTCTAACATTCCTTGTAATATTGGTTTGGTGGTGATGAACTCTTTTAGCTTTTTCTTATCTGGGAAGCTCTTTATCCGTCCTTCAATTCTAAATGATAGCTTTGTTGGGTGGAGTAATCTTGGTTGTAGGTCCTTGCTTTTCATCACTTTGAATATTTTGTGCCAATCTTTTCTGGCCTGCAAAATTTCTGTTGAGAAATCAGCTGACAGTCTTTTGGGAGCTCCCTTTTAGGTAACTAACTGATTTTCTCTTGCTGCTTTTCAGATTATTTGTCTTTAAGTTTCGGTATTTTAATTATGATGGGTCCTGGTGTGGGATTTTTTGGGTTCATCGTGTTTGGGACCCTTTGTGCTACCTGGGCTTGTATATCTATTTCATTCACCAGGTTAGGGAAGTTTTCCATCTTTATTTTTTCAAATAAGTTTTCAATTACTTGGTCTCTCTATTCTCCTTCTGGTACCCCTATGATGCAAATGTTGGTATGTTTGATGTTGTCCCAGAGGTTCCTTACGCTATCCTCATTTTTTTGGATTCTTTTTTTTTTGCTGTTCTGATCCGGTGTTTTCTGTTACCTTATTTTCTAGATTGCCGATTCAATCTTCTGCTTCACTAAGCTACTACTGTTGATTCCCTCTAATGTATTTTTCATTTCAGTTATTGTATTCTTTATCTCTGACTGGTTCTTTTTTATGTTTTCTATCTCCATTTTTATGTTTTCCTTTGTCTTTGTTGAAGTTCTCCCTGAGATCATTGAGCAACTTTATAAGCAGTTTTTGGAACTCTGTGTCTGGTAGATTGCTTGTTTTCATTTCTTTAGTTCTTTTTCTGGAACTTTGTTCTGTTCTTTCATTTGGGACATGTTTCTTTGTTATCCCATTGTGTCTGCCTCCCTGTGTTTGTTTCTATATATTAGGTAGAGTTGCTATGTGTTCCAGTCTTAGTAGAGTAGCCTTATGTTACAGGTATCCTTTGGGACCCAGTGACACAGTCTTCCTGAGCCAGGTGCTGAGGGTGTGCTCCTTGTGTGGGTTAAGTGTGTTCTCCTGTTGTAGGTGAGCCTTGATCTCTGTTTGCTCATCAATGAGAGGGAGTCACCATTGGGCTGATTTTTTGTGAGGACTGTTCAAGACTACAGTGGAGGAGCTGTTGTGTAGATCTCTATGGAGCAGGATTCACTGTAGTGGGGCTCTTGTGCCTTCCCAGTCTGGCCTTTGGGTGTGTCACCTGCAGAGGCAGCTGGATGGTACTTTGGCTGGGTCCAAAGCTGGCCACCAGGCCTGCCAACCCTGGAACCTTCTGGGACAGGCCCCGCCTCAAGCCAATTTAAGTCTGTGCCCTACAGAGGGCCACCTAGGATGAGCCACAAAGCAACTGGGCTTGGAGGTGCCTAGGAGGGGAAAAGCTATGAAACAAGGCCAGCTACTGCTACTGCCAGGCTTAGGACTGCTTAGCAAAAGCTACAGTGTACACCAAGGCCAGATGCTGCTTGTTTGGAGGTTGTGGACATTTGAGAGAGTTTAGGAAACTCCACAACATAAGCCAAGGTTGACCATTGTATGGAAAATCCACTGGAAGTGGTTTGGGTGGGCCCGCAAATTGGATGAGGCAGGGTCTTAGGGAATCACCAGGATAAGTGGATTGTGTTAGCCAGGTTGATGGAGAGTCAGACATGGCACGTGCCTGCCTCTACATTCTGGAAGTGGGAGGGCTCAGCAAAGAAACAATGGCTTCTGCCAGCTTCTCTGTCTGGGAGAGTGCTGCCCCTGCAGCTCTCACCCTGAAGTCGGACAATTCTGTTCCTCCCCAAATGTCCCTGGTGCTTTTCAAGCTGCTGCCCCAGTGCTGGAGCTCAGAATGAGTGAGTCTATCAGCGAGTAAGTCCTCACTTGGGTCCTTTAAGAGGGGCGCTTGGGACTCCAGCTGCCTTCCTTCTCACTCAGCCACAATTTCCACTGGATTTCACAGAAATTGTGGGGACTTCCCTTACCAGCACTGGAACCCTGGTCTGGGGAGCCTGGTGCAGGGATGGGACCCCTCACTCCTCATGGAGGACCTCCACAGCCAAGATATCCCTCCCAATTTTTAACTGTCACATGTATGTTGGGGAGCAGCCCATTCTGTGTCTGTCTCTGCCTCTCCTACCAGTCTTGACGTGGCTTCTTCTGTATATCATTAGTTGTAGGACTTCTGTTCATCCTAGACTTGAGATGATTCTCAGTGATGATTGTTCTGTAGTTTGATTGTAATTTTGATGTAGTCAGAAAAGGATGCAAGCACAGTATTTACCTACTTCACGCTCTTAATCAGGATCAAAAGTTATGTAATTTTATTTTGATATCTTTAAGTCTTCACAAACTGCATGAGAGTATTTTACAATTATCATAAATAATACTAACCAGCAGAAGTTTTGTTTACACTATAACTTTTATCTATTTTTTTAACAAACATGTTACTACAGTATAGTGGAGAAGTTAAGACGATAAAGGATGGTTGCTGTTGGAATACATTGTCCCTCTTATGAAGAATTTATGCAAAATATTAAGAGAAGAATGATCTCTACCTGTGGAAAAACTTCACTGCAAACATTATCCCTACAGAAATACATTTTATTAAGAAACATCTAAAGAAGCATAGCATGCACTACTTTGTTTTAGCCAACACAGACATAGAACTTCTGAGATATAGTTTCCTATTATCTTGAAAGTTTCATATTTATTCTAAATAGTTATGAGATATAGTTCTCCAATTATCTTGAAAGTTTCATGGGTGACTTTTAAACAAATGTTAAGACTACTTGATAAGTAATGAATTTGAAGTTGCAATAACTATTGGAACTATTATTAATAGAAATGTCTAATGTCACAAACTTATTCTAGGAAGTTGAACATTTCTGGCTTTTACACATGTCCACAAATACTTGTATTATCTTCTCTAAGTGTTCACTAGTTCCTTTACTTATATAAAACTAATTAATTGTACTTATGCATAAAATAATTTCTTGTTTCAAAAAAATATGTTTTCAACATTGTCAAGAATAATAGAATAAGTATTTACTAGAATTGTCTCGGGAAGGACTAATTTTTCCTATGTGAGTTTAGCCCCACAATGATAGATATTATATGTATTGAGATCTGCCCTTCTTATGACAATTAAAATTTCAAATTGAAAAATGTATTTCATACATTTTCATCAGAAAGGGAACATATTTATCAGTGTGTGGAATGTTCATTATATGAATGGCAGGAATGTGTGCCCTCTTGAGTGACTGATGCAAGCTGTGGTAGAACCCATGGTGCCCCTGCCAGTCATCTGGAAAAGATCACCAATCAAGAGCTGGCCTTTACTGTGACACATTCACAACATCCCATGTCAAAGGCAAGGAAATCAGTATTTTTGGTAAAAATTAGGAAAGCAAAGTTACAGGGAAAAGAACAAAGCTATTTTATTTCTCTTTCAAAATATTCAGAACATACCCATAGTCTTCATCACTTTTCTATTCCCATTCCTCTGTCTGATTTGTCAAATCCATTCTCTTAACTCAATGTTCCTAAATTTCAGTTAGTTATATATCAGCATCATGATTTATGTCACATTCAAGCATTACATATAGTTGTAAACAAAGTCATATTTTTAGTTAAATAAATGATATAACAATTTATGTTATTATAGATGAAATTTTAGTATCCCTTTGCATTAAAGTGAAGCAAGTAGTTTACTTTTTTCTAATATATCATAAACTTTTAAAAAGACACGTTCAACAAGTAGAATCAGAACTTAAATTTATATGCTATTAATCTTAGTCCCCACAATAATGTGTAAAGCCATTTTGTTTTTCTGGGCAATATTGAAACCTGCTTTTCCAAATCCGTTAATCTTATAATTTCACTCTACTCTTACTTGTATTTATTTATAGATACCATTTACAGGGACAAGAACCCTACATGATAATGACAGTAAAGAGAACATTTGCTCAACTTAATTAAACTGGATGTTCCCTATGTTACATACCTATGCATGTGCACACATACAAAAACCCACACATGTGGACACACACACACATACCTACATACTTAAATTCAAATGGCACAAATGTGAGATACAGCTGTGCCTACTCTCTAGACACTCTGTCCCAGACCACTTGCGATGATTCATTTGTGGCACTATATTTTGTCTTACTTTGAGCTTCTACTGCTAAAGTTTTCTATGTGCAGTTAGAACTAGTACTTTGAACTGAATGTTTCTAGCTGAATTCCAGGATCAATCTCAGATCTCTATTCAATTTCTTTTTCGATTTGCTATCATAGAAAATCCCTCACTAAAATACTCTTGGTTCAGTGTTGCTTCTAGAATAAACAATTTCAATAGAGTCTATGGTGTGAAATTCTCACTATATTTCAGTCAGGTACTGTAAACATGATCAGAACCCTAGAGAATGGGGAAGGTAAGGAGAAAGGGAACGTGTGACAAAGCATTTTTATGTAGCCCAGAGAACAGTAACATAAACATCTCTCCTTTGATAACACTAGTAATAATATTTAGCTTCACTAAGTAGTTCATTTCATGAAGCATAAAGAATTAGAAATAAGTTATTATCATAGTAATCACTACTAACATTTTTTTTTTAATTCTATGCTACTTGTTATAATCAACAATTTAAAAAATTAATTCATTCCCACAAACACTTCCTGAATTTGGTCCTATAATTATATAAATTTTATAGATGGAAAAACTAAAACACAGGAAAATAGCATAAAATAGCATATTAAAGGTCCCACAGGCAATAATTGGTAGACTCCAGAGAGACTCCAGAGAGAGTCTGAGGTTCCTGAAATTTTCAGCTCTCTATAGTCCATATTTCATTATCCATCAATAAACACTATTAACATTCAGGTAGGTCTATTTTCATTCTTTATTTAAAACAAGGATATATATATATATATATACACATATCTATTTGTGTGTGTGTATATATATGTATATATATATGTGTGTGTATATATATATACACACACACAAATAGATCCCACAAAAGTAATACCATACTATATACTACACGTTATATATATTTTACAGACATTATTGCCTTAATGGTTTTATTATACACATTTTCACAAGAAATCAAATGTTTCTTTTATAGACCACGTAGCAATTATATTATGTGAGGATTTATAGCAGAGTTTCCAAATTTTCTCAGTTTATGGGGCTCTTAGTGTCTCAGTATTTGTTTTTCACAGCACCTCTAGGGGAAAAAAATGTTCTCTTTATTAAGAAGTTAGGAGCAAGCAACTTAATACGTATTTATATCCTAATAACATTATCCTTAATGAGCATTTATATCCTAGACACATTATATCCTAATTTCATCTGAAAAATAATGAGTGTAAGATATAGGAATAAAACTTTTATTTTAAATAACCACAGTCACTTACAAATGGCATGCCTGCACCTAATTGGGTGCACCTGCTCCTCAAACCTTGGATTATTTTGGACACCACCGCTTTCACTTCTTTTTCCACCTTGATTTTAACATAGTACTTGCTCTTCTCCCTGGAACTGCCAAAATCTAGCTTTGTGACGATATGATGTCAGTGAAAGAATTATAGTCCATTCTAATGTTCAGACTGTGAACTACATGAAACTAGTGAATCATACAGTATCAGATAAGTGTTAAGTTTCTCTCTAAAATTTAAAATGTTCCATGGGAACCCTGGGCATTCACTTCAGCACCCCAGATGTCTCAGTCTACAGTTTGCAGACCACAGGCTTATGCTGAAATAAGCATCACTAATATGCTCATGGTTTAGGTTTTGTAAATAAGACAATGCTTGGAATAGTTCATCTTTGCTCTATGTTACTTCAGTAGAAGAAGCTCAACTAAAACTGGAATGTCAACTTGGAGATGACTCATTCTCATGTAGGAAGTTGGTTCTGAGTTTAGCTGGGAGATAGGGAGGGATGCTCAGATGAGGACCCCAATAGTCAGCCATACGGGTCTTTCTGTGCAACTGCCTGGGCTTCCTCACAGCATGATGGCTATATTCCAAAAGATAGGAAGTAGAAGATGCTTTAAAAAGTAGGCCCAGAACTGGCACATACCATTTCCATCATATTCTATTGGTCATAAAATATGCTGGTATAGTCCAGATGCAGTGAGTTGAAGAATTGGACTGCACTTCTCAGGAGAGCGTGACACATTTTTGGCCACCTTTCATCCACTATAGTTGGTATGAAACTTACCAAACAAACATAATCCTGGCAGTAATTTAGGGAGTAATGTAAAAGTTTACCTAATTTATAGTGCATAGGATTGTAGGTAAAACTCGCTTTTAGTAGTATGATTATGAGGAGAAAATAATACGGTGTACTTGAATGACAGTGTTTAATTCTAGGTTTCCTGAAAGAATTGATGCTTATCAATGTACATTTTTAACACATTAGCTATTTTGAACAATTAAATTACCTTATTATGCTAGTCAGGGTTCTCCAGAGAAATAGAACCAATAACAGATACAAGTAAAATTATAAAAAAATAGATTGTTTATGAGGAATTAGCTCATGCAATTATGGAGTCTGAGAAGACCCAAGATCTGCAGTAGGCAAGCTGGAGACATAGGAGAACTGCTAGTGTAGTTCCCGTCTGAGTCTGAGTCCAAAGTCAAGGGAAGGGAGACATGTCAGCTTAGAGACAGGTAGAAATAGTATATTCTCCCTTACTCAGCCTTTTTGTTCTGTGCAGACCTTCCACTTACCGGATGACGTTGTGGAGCGGAAGATCCTGCTCGCTGCGCCATTTGTCACGTGGGATGGCTTGTGGGGCCTCCGGTCCCACTCCCCACATAAGAACGCAGGATATAGCTAGGCCACAAAGGAACACCCATGGAGCCATAGATAGGGGAGGCATACCATTATATTCTCTCTGACTGCCGGGTGAGACACATGCAGTAGTAGCCACACAATCTGTAGTCCGCCATTCACTTTTCTGCCTGCCAACCAACCAATCAAGGCAGCCCCGCAGTTACATCAGTAGCCAATTGGTCAACCGATCACAGCAGATGGCCAATCAATGACTGTCCACAGTCATTCACTACCCCAGCCAGCACCTCCCCATGAGAGGCCTAGAGCCTGAAAACTGCTCTCTGGGACTCTGTCCCCACAACGTCTACCCAACTTAAATGTTAATCTCATCTGAAAACATTCTCCTAAACACATAAATAAATAAATAAATAAATACAGCTAATGTAAACTGTATAAAACAATGTAACTAAAAAAATGAAAGTGGAAGATAAGATCAGACTCACGTCTATTTTCAGAGCCAAAACTGGGTAAGATACACCTACCAATGGGAATGAGCACGCTTTCACCACAGAAAACCTATTTTCTAGAGTAAATAGGGTTATATTCCTTCATTTTCTCTCTCCCAGTAACGACTTTACTATGTAAATATAAAAACTATATGAATTGCATATCTAATCCCTTCTCTAAAAGACAGGAGACAAGCTATTCAACACCCAAGTTCAGGAGCAAAAGTTCTTAACACTCTTGTTGTTGTTGTTCTTAACATTTTCCTAAGGAGTGATAGATATGGGAAGTAATCTCACAGATGAGCAGTGCTGTGATAGTTTCTGTTGTTGACTTTGCTTGAATCATGTGATTGTTCTTTGCCCAGTTGTTGAGCAACATGGACAAAGTATTCTGATTTGGTAAGCCCATTCATAACTAGAATTTCAAGGATAATGTCAACTCCACCTAAATTTCAGTACAAAAAGTCTTTACTTTTTTTTGTAAATGGTGGTTCTTTTGCCAGAAGTAACTAAATGTGTTGAGCAGATGGAAACAAGATTTCACTATAAGAAGTAAACAATGTCCATTGTATTTAGCAATGTAGAGGTTACTGGGGACCTTAGAGTTACTAGATTTGAGGAAATGAAGCCACAATGGACAGTGCAGAATTAGGAACAGGTCAACAGGGAGGTAAAGGGAACAGTTAATAGCTAGAAGGAAAAAAATGGGATTTTTCTAATAAAATTAAAAAAAAACAACACTTAAAGCAGTTTAAAAGTTAATGGAAAAAATCTATTTGATCCGTGGTTAAAGGGTAAGATCCTAAGGAGGGATGTAAACTCCCAAAAGGTGGAGATCTGTTTTGTTTTTGTTCACCAATCTATCCCAAGGGTCGACAAAAGCACCTGACATAAAACAGGCACTTAATATTTAACTTTTAAAATAATAAATGAACTAAGTACTTAATCATGTATCTAGGTGCTATTTTTTCCCTTTTACATGTGTTGTAAACTCTTTTATGTACTCAGTGGCGTGTATTTTTTAACTTTATTCATAGTTCCTTCCTTTAGTTGTATGGAAGTTTTCTTGTTTTGTTTTGCTTTTTCTTTGTTTTTCTTTTTTTTTTTTTATTTTAATGTAGTTAAAATATATAAAACTGGAAGATCACGAATAAGAGTCAAAGCTCCAGCACCAGACTTCCTTGGCTTTATCTATTCCTGGCTCTATTACTTATTAACTGTGTGACCTCAGGTGATTTAATCAACTTCTCTGTATCTCTATTTTCAGTCAGTAATCAAGAAAAAACAATAGTATTAACGAATTGAATTATTGTGAGTTTCAAAGGACTTAACTCTGTAAATTACATAATAGTGGATAACGTGTAGTATATAATACTAGATAGCTATTTTAATATTATTTCTCTCATCATTATCATTTTTATTGTGATGACCTGAATGTGACCTCATTTGGAAATAGGGTCTTTGCAGATATAGTTGAGTTAAGATAAACTCAAACTGTGTTATGGTTGAGAGTACCCTAAATCCAATGATGGTATCCTTATAAAGAGAGAGATTGAAGACACAGAGAGACACAGGTAAGAAGCCCCTCTGACGATGGAGGCAAAGATTAGAGCGATGCCTCTAAATGCCAAGGAAGACAAAGGACTGATGGTAAATGCCAAAAGTTATGAGAGAGGGATGGAATAAATTCTCCCTCAGAGCCAAAAGAGGGAGCATAACCTTCTGAACTGTGAGAGAATAAATTTCTGTCATTTTGAGCCACCCAGTTTGTGTTAATTTGTTACAGCAGCCCTAGGAAACTAATACCTGCAGCAGGTATTATTATTATGTCATATAAGGATAAAGGATCTAAAACACAGTGAAGCCAATGACTTATTCAAAGTGACATAATTAGAAAGTGATGAAGCTGGGATTCTAGTCTCAGGCAGTTTGATTTGACAGCATGCATTTTAACTACTTGTAATCTTCATATACTGATACATAGTCCTAATATCTGTTTTGTAGTGGACACTTATTGAAATGCTATAATATGCTTAGCACCATTCCAAGTGTTAGAAAACCAATAGAAAACAAAACTGATATAAACATTCTACATTTCGTCTAGTAAGGGGAGTCAAATAATTAAATTAAAATATGTATTATTTTTGTTAAATTATATATATAATGTATTAATATATTTATTAATATATTAATATTATATATAATTTTGTTAAATTATACTGTTGTTAAAGAGAAAGTAAAATAGGTAAGGGGAACAGGGAATTCTGATTGGCAGTGGTGGGAAATGTGAAATTTTAAATTGGGAGATCATGGAAGATCTCTCTTTTTACATGACATTTAAGTGAAATACTGAAAAAAAAAAAAGGATTAAGCACGTAAATGTATGAGGTAGCTGAGTCTCAGACCAAGTGAAAAACAAGTTCAAATGTGCTAAGGTACACATAAATCCTCAGTATTTGAAGAATTACCAGGAAGTCACTGTGGTTAGAGTAACATTTAATGAATAGTATAATAGGAGTTGTGGTTACAAAGGAGTTCAAGTTTTAACCTGGAAATGTTGGATATTATTTCCAGATAGATAGATAGATATAGGTTTACAGATATGATATAATATAAACTCATGAGATTGGATAAGTTTATGCAATTGAATTTTTTTTAACATTCTGCTGCTGATTTTATTATTTTTTTATTCATTTTAGGTGTACAAAGCAACATGATAGACATTTACACCCCTAACAAAGTGATAATCCCCCCAATCTACTACCTCTCTGACATCTTATATAGTTGTTACAATACCATTGACTATATTCCCCATGCTGTACCTTACATCCCTTATTTATTTATGTATGTATGTATGTATGTATGCATGTATTTATTTATTTATTTATGGTTGATATTCAATGCTATTCGACTTCAGCCTCAGGTGTATAGTGCCATGGTGAGGCAAAATAATCGAGCAAACACAACAGTAATAGATTCAGAGTTATAGAGAAAAAAACTGATGGTTACTAGGTGGGTGGGGGGTGGCGATGGAAGAGAAGGTGAAGGGATTAAAAAGTGCAAATTAGTAGTCACAATATAGTCACGGGGATATGAAGTACAGTATGGGAAATAAAATAAATAGTGTTATAAAGATTATGTAGGGTACCAGATGGGGAGACTAAAATGTAACTGCTATTCAGTAAGTAGAACATCCCTAGAGTGTGTTATCTGGAAGGCAAGTTTCTCTCACAAGCAAATCTTGTATGTCAAGGAAAATGGCAACTCCACATAGATATGAATGATCTTTGCATAACAATTTCTAGTTAGATTTTGTATTTACTCTCTATGCATAGAAAATTTTATTCAGAATTATCACAAGGAGAAAATAAGAGCTGCTTACAATACTTCTTATTTCTGTTTTCAAAAACTTATGGTGCATAAAATTATTATATTGTCTTAAAAGATTCCACAAAAAACATTTAACATAACTTTATAAAGATCACTCTTTACATGTGGTGAGAATCATAAAGTTGAGGAAATGAATAAATTATTGTATCACCTCTTCCTTTTAACTATTCAACCCATGCTTCTTATCACAGTTCACTTATTTAAGATTGGGCGACTATAATTAGCCTAAATCACTGGTCTTGGTTGTCTATATTTTGCCTTAATATTTAGTCCATATCTGGATACTGATAGGTATATTAACATCTTATAATAGGCTATATCCTTTCAATAACAATATGATGTTTAATGTTCTTTGACATTCAATTTATCTTTTAAATGTTGAACATGATGTCTTTGTGTTACTTGTGACAAAGGTCAGAAGTATGATCTGTGATTAAGAAGTATAAGAAAGCCAGTTGTAGGTGTGATTAGAGTTATAACCTTGACGTTCTTTGCCTAATATGGCTACTACACAGACATGTTTCCAATTAACATAATGCTATTTACACCTACTCTATAGAAGTAGTAAGGAGTACTTCATAGGTTCTGAATTGAGTGCAGTTTTATACATTTTATTAGTGACCTAGAAAAATAAATATATGAGCTAGCTAGCTCTTTAGAGGAGAAGATTATAATTTTAATTGACCTTGACAAGTTGCAGAGTAGTCAGAAATAACAAAAAATCCTGGAGTCAGGTATAAAACAGGAAATACTATACGGAAAAACATGATACATACAATATAGGGAATTACTAATTTGACATGATTATGGCAATATAAAACCTAAAGATCACAGAGGACATGAATTGAACATAATTCTGCTCAGTAACATTTTAAGAGATTTGAACACATAATACTGAAATGTACTATAAAAAGTAAGACTGCTCTGATGAAAAAATTTAAGGTAAAATGTTACATACATTTTATATTGGTCAATTTAAAATTGAACAACTGAAATCTAGATAATTTGTGGGTGAACCAAAAGAGAGAAATAAGATTAAATGATTACAAAATTGGAATTTAAAGAAGCAATAGTATTATTCTAAATGTATAATTTAAAAAAAAAGGAGACATGATTTGGTAGTTGTCTTGAAGTATGCAAGTAGTGATTTTAAGAATTGTTAACTAGCTGCTCTTGAACTTCTTTGCAGTCAAAATTTTTGTTAAAATTTCAGGGGGATGATATAAATTGAGGGTTTAAAAAAAATCACAGCCTAAAAGAACAAATATAAACTGGCACAGACTAGAAAAGTTTATTTTTAATATTTCACTTTCTGGACTCAGGCTTGTAGACAATCAGTTCTGAGTAGCAACTACTCACAAAACCATTTCTTCCCTTAAAGCAACCCTAGTCATACACAGTTTAGATTTCATCTACACAGGTATGTATTTTGTTGAGGACCGTTATTTTTTCTTTGAGTTTTTAGGGTAATAGTTGATATGAGGAAACGGTATATTAAAAATATACACTATTAATTTATAAAAATAACCAGTTGCCAAAAAAAGATGAGTTGAAATCTATCTCCAAAACACAATCTTTATTTTGATGTATGAATTATCTAGTTAATACTTTTCAAATTCACTCTTCTGTTTAATTTTTTACCGCAAGGAAAGTCTATCTTCACATAGAAACAGAATAAATCATTTCACTTAAATGATTTAAGTGACAGGAAAGACATACCTACAAGTATCTACTGTATATTATTATGCTGATTTGCTCTTGTGTTCAAATTTGTCATCGTTAATATCATATCATAGGGTACTTATTGAGAAGGTTTTATATTTTAAGTGGGCCAAAGGATTGTGTTACCTAAGAGACATAATGTATTTAGCTAGCTATGTGCTTGACCTAATCATTATCTTCCTGATTAAATGTGTACCTTCCATTGTTCCCTTTAGCAACAACAGTCACGGGGTTTGAAGAGAATAGTTTTATGGAGAGAAATATCTGGTGCATAGAGGAGGAAAGAACAAGGTCTATCTTGAGAGCATTGGATTCTGACCATGTTAAGAGCACAGAGATATGGACGTACAAACAAACTAGACACAGCATAGCTATTAATAGGGATGGAGCTCCTCAAACAGAGCTATAAATCGTCTGAAAAAATGAATCTGAGTAATCTTTAGCTGTCCCCTATTTCACTATTTTTCTAAGGGCCAGCCATTACTATAGATGTGTAACAGACATATCATGGATTATCAATGAAATATTTTGTCTTCATAAAAAAATTATCAGTTTTATATCTCTTCATAACATTTTGAGTGTTTTGGAGAGCTCATGTTTATGACTCCCCCTAAGAATTCTAAGGGAAAAAGTTGAGTAGAAAATGAGGTGAAAATACCTTCTTGAATAGGCTACTTTGCTATAGCCTAACATAGAAACTTATGTTAGTAGAGGCATGTAAATTATTGATATTTTCTTAATACATTGTAGCTGTATTGCTGTTGAGAACTGAAAGCATTCTAGCCTTCTATTTCATTCCAAAACAATAATATTTCCTTGTTAAAGCATTTGTTAAAAATAATCAAATCCAAGTTAAATTCAAGGGAAGTTCTGCCTGAATTACAAAAGACATTTTATAATCATTTCAGGGTCTTTTAAACAATCCTTAGGAATATCAGCATCTTGATAACTGAATAAATCAAAAACATCATATACTTAATTTCTCCTGATTATTAAACTTCGTAGTACTAGATTTATTGATTTCCTATTCAGTCATTCTTCAAATATTTCATAAACCAAATGGCATGATTTAGAAAGAAATTAAAGATTCAGACCAATGGAATTCAATGTATGTGTGTATATTCATTTCTAATGTTTAGCTTATAATTTGCTGTCTTTAAGGAGCGTGATGTATATAGAGAAAGCAGATAAATGAAGCAAAAGTTTTTCCAGAGAATAGAAAATGTTTGTGGTGTACAAGAGGAGTGGCATGAAGTCAAATCAATTAATCACAGAAAACTTCACAGAGGTAATGTTTACACAGGCGCTACAGTGAAGCTGAACACAACCATACCACTCATTCCGGTCATGACTTTTCTTCTGCTATCTCTTTTGCCTAGAATGTTGTCCTTCCTTTCCATTGTCACCCAGATAACTGCTCTTTTGCCATTAAAATTAAGTTCAGAGGGTTTTCCTACAATACCCTGTTTCCCCGAAAATAATACCTAGCCGGATAATCAGCTTTAATGTGTCTTTTGGAGCAAAAATTAACATAAGATTCGGTATTATATTACATTACATTACATTATATTATACCCGGTCTTATATTATATCATACCCGGTCTTATATTATTGTAAAATAAGACCGGGTCTTATGTTAATTTTTGATCCAAAAGACGCATTAGAGCTGATTGTCCGGCTAGGTCTTATTTTCAGGGAAACACGGTAACTTAGGTCCCAAATGTTCACATTTCTCTCATTACATGTCGATATTAAGTTTTAATTATCTGTTTATATTTCTGCCTCCTAGACTAGACCTTATCATAGTTCAAGATCTGGTTTATTCATCATTAAATCCGTATAGAAAATAATAGTTTTCAACTAAAACAGGGATGAATGTGAGAACATTTGGGATGACCCAAGTTACAGAAAACCCAACTCAGAAAATTTTCTTGAGCCCAAACAAGAATGTAATGGTTCTTGAAACTAAAAGACATGGAGCTTCAATGACTGCCTCATCCAGGAGCAAAATGATGTCACTGATGTCCACTTTTTCTTTATATTTTATCTCTACATTCCTGCATGTTTACTCTCTCTCTTTTCCCTTTTCCCCTTCTTCCCTCTAACACTTGTTCTTTAAAATCCTTGCAAACATTTTATTGCATTTCAGAGATTATAGGTAAATTATCATGATTCTATCTAGTGCTCCAGTAAAAAATGTTTAAATGTGATTTTTGCCAGATACCCACTTTTAAGGTTAGGGACTTTGTCATCTCTTCTGAAATGTAGAAAACTATAGAAACCGTCTTCACCCCCCTCTCCCCCACCAAAGGAAAATAGTGATTCTGTCGGTAGAATTCATTAGAGGATCCTGTGCCAGAAAGTAATTGTTAAATACAGCACATTTTTCTCCTCTTCTCTTCTTCATACTCCCTTAATTATATTAAGTTACGAAACAACTATGTACAGTTATTAAGGGAGATGCTATTGATAGCAATCAATAAGTTCTCCAAGACATAAACAAACAAACAAATAAATTAATTAAAATAAAAACTCAAACAGGTATTAATCTTGAAGTATATTTGAGCATTTTTTTAAAAGGAAACAATTAAAAAATATTTTAGTTGAAAATTACCCTAAAGATTTTGTTTTTTTCTTTCATTAAATTATTATTAAAACACCATTGGCCACTTTCTATGTGAAAGAATTAAGGGACCCAAATTTTAAGAGTAATGGAATCCACCTGTGGTAAGGGAAATAATGATATTGTTTATGGGCATATTAAATTTGATAAGACTTATTATTGGCAAAATATTTATTCAGTGCCTATTATGGGCTAGGTACTAGTATGGGCAAGAATCAGACATGGATTAGTGAACAAGACATCCAATGTCCCCAATTTCAGAGAATTTACATTTTAATGTGATTAAGAGACATTTAACCTTATATTCTCAGAGCAGTTTGATAAGGGAGTCTGTACCTCAGTGGAGATGTTTGTGCTAGAAATCTAGATTTAAGAGCCATTCATACCCTTATTAGCCTCCTCTAGTTAAGAATTTATGAAGTGACAATCCATTCCCATATCTCTCTACCTTCAGTCTCATTTCCCTGAGATGATCTGTTTAGGTATTTTTGTCCTTCTGTTTGCTGCCTCCATAGTTTTAAAAAATATGAATATTTATCTTTTCTTGTTTAATCTATTCAAGACAGTATCTATTATTTCACTAATATGAAAGATGAGATGTTAACTCATTTATATTATCCTCTATGGCATACAATAATCTATTTCTAAATTAAAAACAGTATATAATGTCATTTTGTATTATTTTAAAATATATACTCACTTTCAAAATCAGAAGCATTTAATTATTCCTCATTGCTCACTGAACTCTGTAGAGACACAAGATTTGGAAATTCCAGGTCCTTTAATACCCATGTCAGCACTAGAATTCATTACCACTCCACAAGAACATTTCTCCTGCCAAGGGTTGTTTGGTTGCTGAGCAAATGTTTCCACCTATTTGACATTGCTCATAACATGCCCCTTCCATTGGCTTCTCCTCTGTTGAGCTCCTAAACATTCTTACAGGTCTACTTCACATGTTCTGTCTTACAAATCTATTATCTCCCAACTAGAAGTCAACTCTTTGACTTTTTAGTCTTCGTAGACTTCCTTAAACATCATTTATAACAGTATTATCTGCTTTAGTTTATAATTATTTTGGAATTTGATCTTTCTTAAGTTGTAAGTTCCATGGAATCAGGACAAGGTTGTCTATATAATTTTATCACCTAGAGTGTCCTGGTGCAATATACCTCACATATTGCTTGATTAATGAATATTATTTTACTATTGAATCAATACAAGTATGACTCTTAGGGTCTTCTTGGCATCAAAAGATATTCTCAATTCTTATTTGCTTACAATATGTTATGAGTTATGATTTTTACCTACAAAAAATGTATATTGTCAGAAAAATGTATTAGTGAAAGAGAAAGCGTACTGGTAGTATCTGATAGACAACTACTAGTTCATAATCACTATGTACATTGGACAGAGTTTCAAAAACTCAAGGAAATTTATTAAATCTTGAATGTTTGGAGCTCTGATCATCAGAACAATCGCACTTTCCTCAGTGCTTTAAGTGAAAGATAAACATTTTTGGAACAGTTCCATGTATGCCTCTCACGTTTAATTCCAGGGAGGGGTAAATGTAGGTCATTATACAGAGAAAGGCAGGATTTTTCATTTGGGTCAGGATCCATGTGATTCAACTAGATTTCTTTCACAGGAAGACAAATAAAATTGAATTTTTACATAGATATTTGTTCTTTTTAATAAGAACATATAGAAAAGCATTACACATACTATTTCTCTTAATTTTAGCAAACTATTATATAAGGAACATGCTATGAATGACACGACATGGAAACCTTTGCTATTGGATAGAAATTTAAAGTTGCATTGTAGTAGGTTAAGTTTTTGGACATGGTCAACGCCATAGGTGTTAGACACTATAACATAAGCATCAAGAAAGAGATAAAAGTGAAAGAGAAAAACTGAATGAAACAAATAAAAGCAACAGGAGGTACATGGATTGCTCTGGTCTGTGTCCCAGGTCTGGTGTTCTCCTCCCTCAGCTCTTCTGACATTATCAGACCTGGAAATTAAGCAGCCAGGATTCCCACCAGACTTTCAAAATCACAGGGAGTTCTACAGAAAGTGGGAAAGAGGATGGTGATATTTTGCAAAGAGGCATGATACATAAGTTGCATTTTTCATCTGGAAAATGTTTCATCAGACTTGATGGGGGGAAAGTTACTTATGAATGTGCACTGGACAGATGGACAAGCATCAGAGAAGCTTGCTACTCTCTCATAAAACTCAGTATTGACAAACTTTTCAAGCCAGACGGAGTATACAGGACTGATATACAACAAAATACTATATGAAGGCTAGGATTTGTGTGATTTCCATTATCTTCCTTGTATGTTTTTTATACATTGCAAATTTTCTAAAATCATTACAAAAAAATTTAATAGTGAAAGATACTACATTACAAATGTATTATCTTCCTATCACTTATATCTCACCAAGCACTTTGCTGCTTATGATTATCCAGTGTCCCATGATTATTTACACATGCAGTAAAAATTCCCCAATGTGAAGTACAAGATACTTTTATATCAAATTCCTTCCTACATTTTGGCTACATTCTGGGTAGGTTAAGCATATAATTTATTGTCAAAACCAAGATACTTTTGATACTGAAAATCAGTCCTGTTAACAACTATACCTAAACAACTGGCTTAAACAGAAACAGTCTGGCCAGATAGATAAAAGATACTCCTAATTGTTATTTTTCCCCTCTTTTTTAAATGTATGTAAAAGGGGGTTATTTTTGTTTTTCTTCATCATATTTTACTATAAATTCATTATTTGTAACCTGATATAACCTCCTTCTTCACTGGAATATCTTCATTCTTAATTGTTTTATTCAAATTTCAAACATCTAGTATGATACAGATGTTACCTTATGTAGAATTATTGGGTGGAATTCTAAACTGTTTGTAATATCCATGTGGACAGGGGTTTTTGCCTACTTTATTAAAAGTTTTATCCATGGCTCTTTGAAGTACCTGGCGTAAAATAAGCACTCAGTACGTATTTTTTTGAATGAGACAATTTGATTAAAGTTAAGTGGATTGACAAAAAGCTGCAAGGAAGTATTTTTTTTTTCAGGAACCTGTGGGAATAGAAATCATTTCTAATACTCCTATTTTTGAAAAACAAGCAAAGCTTTACCTACTGTACTTGTAGTTTATATAGTATATTATTAAATGTTTATTGTGTGTATTTACTTTAATTAATATAATCAGGTAATTCAGAGCTAGGAAACATTGGAGTTCAGAGGATTCAACCTTCTAGTTTTACAGATGGAGAACTTGAGACCAGAGAGTGAATAAGGACACAAAACATTAGGAACAGAACAGAAATGAAAGCTCAGATCTATAATACTACGGTTTTCTCCACTCTCCATAGGTTCTCCAGTTTTTCTCCACTAAAAATACAATTTGTATCTGAGTAAAGTATTGCCTTGAGTTAATAACATTGTATCATTATCAGCCAGTTAATCGTAATGCAGTCACCATACTACCATAAAATGTAAAATATAGGGGACACTGCGTATTGGGCATATGGGAACTCTTTGCACTATCTGTGCAAATTTTTGTAAATTTTTAACTGTTTTTAAAAAAACAAAGATTATTTTTTAAAGTATCATTTATATTAAGCATAAAAGTAGATGAATTATATCACTAACATGGTCTACATGTAATGCTTTTGTTAAAGAGAAGAAACTAAAGATTAACAGAATAATTCGTAATCCAAATATATTACTTCTAGTCCAAGAACTGAGATTCCTAAACTACTCTTGTGTGCCTTCCAGTTGTCACATATTTTATATGTCCTTGTATATTCATGTGTTACAGCTGTGGCATTGGCTTAACTTTTTAAATTAATTAATTCTTATCTTCATTTACAGAAAGTACTGCTTTCAATATCATAAAGCAAATAGCCATGCAATTGATACCAACTCATGATTGCTGCCTCTTTAGCTTTTGTTCACACTAAATCTCACTTATTTTAAGGGTACATTTTGAAAACTAAGAAGAGTACTCTTGATTACATATTTGGATAATACAGAACTATTCTTGATTTTAGATATTAAAATTAAAATATTAAAAATCACCCAAAACAAACAAAAAAGTGTAGCACTGTCTTTCCCCTATTATCATCTTCAAGCCACCAAAGTAGGATATATATATATGTATATATAGATATATATATAGATATATATATATATATATGTATCTATAGATATAGATATAAATGTATTTTCATTTTTAGTTACTTATTGGAGTTTCTACTTATTTGTGGAAACATTTTAAAAGTTATGATAAAGTAATTGAATAAAGGCAACTTTTCACTCAGATAATGAGCTTTCCTTTGTAACTATTTTCAGAGGATTTTACTGGGTAAAGTTTTGGAATGCATCTCCATATTCCAAAGCCTGGCTCAACCAAATGTTTTTATAACTTCATGTACATGTCAAAGGTCCTCTGCGGGAATTCTGTGGGAAATATGCAGACTGACCTGCACATAAGGGACAAGGAAAACATCACAGCATGGGATGGGATGGAAGTTAAAATGAAATATCTGCAGCAATGTGCATGGTTCTTTTAAAATCTTCCATAGGAGGTCTGTGTTGTGCTGACAGAGGAATTGCATTTTTGTGGTTAGGATGCTATTTAGAATTAGGCACTGTCCGAGCATGATTCTCTGCACAGATTCAGAATCCATTAAATATTGCATGAAAAGAACAGTGTCATTTGAGAATTTGTCACTTAAATCAATTTTCCTTTTCTATAACACACCAAAGTAGAGGTGGGAGGGATGAACTGTCCCTTCCGATCTTTGTGAGCTGATGTCTTAGTAATAAATGGAAGCTAAACTATGCTGTCAGAGGTCGATGTCAAATCTTCACTGTTATGTGATTAGCTGCCAACATTATCACTGATTGTTGCCTTTAACAACAAAAAGAATGTTGATGTAAAGTTATGGGGAGATCTATTTGCTTAAGTTCTCTGAGATCTATTGAAAAGCTCTACCCCTTAAAAAAAAAAAAATCCAAGTACAGTTTTTGAAAATGTAATTACTGGTTAAATAATTTAATCATTATATGTTCTCATTATTAAAAAGAAAAAATCACAATTTCAATAAGAATATTTTTGAAAGTCTTCATGAGAAATCAGTACTCTACTATGTAGTTTGTTGTCTCCCATTAATGACTTCTAATAATTTTGTTTCTGAGATATCAATTTCACTAATGTCTTGAGAATACATTTGAAAAGGATAAATAAATGAAGCAAAATGAGGAGACAAAAACTTCACTCAGAATTAAAGAGAAATATTAAAAACACAAAACTTTAAAAGAAATAGGATTAATAGGAATCGTTGCTCTTTTTCCTGTTAATGTGTGCATAATTGTCACACATGTTTAGCATTAAAATTGGGCTACAAACAAGATCACAGGTTTAAAATTTGTGTTTGAGTTTCAATGAATGATATGCATTAAGCATAAACATGGCTAATTTGTCAACACAACATAGAATCTTGTGAACCCACATTCTAAGCTTTATCAAGGTCTACTGAAAAGACACAAAGAAATGATACAACCATTGCTAGATCTTTCACTTTATTGAATGACTTAAAATGTACATCCTTCAAGTCTTGAATTAGTCTTCTTTAAAATAGGTATGATTTGTTTTATTCCACGCATCTGAACTAAATAATTGATATATGCAAAATCTGTAAATTAAAAGGCGCTTTTTAAATTAGGAAAAATTTGGGTGGGGAGAGTTAGTTTGTTTTTTGGTGGTTTAATAACAGTTTGTAGCTGTTAGGAATATTTCCTCTAATTCTTTGACATGAGATAGTCAAGTTTACTAATGAATTGATAATATTAAAAAAATACAACAACAACAAAACAAACAAACAAAAAATTGATAACATCATTAGCTTTCTGAGTATGGGTGAGTTGTCAGAACTAGGAGAGATGATAAATAAAGCAAAACACAAAAACCTACTCTTTATATCCCTTCTCTATAGTCCTCTGTGATACTGTGACGTTTTGTATTTCGTACTCCATCTCTCTGTTATTTCCCAATTTATTTTCTTGCTATTTTTAGAACAATTTTCCATGAAGTAATTAGAGTTATATTCTGCTCTTCCTTAAAATTCATTTTTGAGAATAATTTTAACCCTGCAAAGATGCAAACTGATCACTTCTGAGAATATTTGAAAGTCTCCAACAATTTAATAATTATGACTGATTATATAGTCTTTAGCACTAACAATAGAAATAGAGTTATTCTATGAGGAACTCTCTCAACAGGTAAATGAGATTTGAAACTGCAGTTAAAGTACCAGAAAACTCAATTTTCGTTTTCACACAAAATTCATAGAATTCTCTACTATGATGAAATGAGGAGGTAAGTCTTTAAGGTAGAGTTAGGATGCTTCCTTAAACAAATTTATTTAGACCCAAAGCAAGTAAGGCCATTGAATTTGACTTTGAGTATAGGGCAGAAATGAGTACAAAAAATTTAGTCTGAAAGAAAATTGATCACAACACAAGCCAACAAGAAGAGGAGTAAATTAAAAGTAACATTTATGTGGCTAGCAATTTTGGTAAGGAAAGTACAGTAAAATATAAGCAATAAGAAAATATTGAAAATATTTATTTTTATATTAAAAGTATTAAGTAGATTATTTTTAATTACATTTTTTGTGTTAATTATACTAAAGGGTCAAATGTTGCAACAGAGAAAAATACTGTTTACAGCTCAAATTGTCAACTGTTAAGATACCTTGTAATTAAATTTTTAAAAATCATACTTTAAAAAAGTGGGAGAGTAACTGAAATAAAATAGCAAACTATCATGGGCTAAACACTATACAAAATTTAGAAAATATTTTAGCAAATTAAAATCCCTATATTACTATAGCCATTCAAATTCTAAAGCAAATTTCTTTTTTTTTTTGATTTATTTTCAAATGGGACCATGTGTTAAGCACTGTGCAAAAAGGATAACATGACATAGAAGTAAACCCAGTGAATTCTTTTCACCAAATCTTCAGTGAAGAATTTTTTTTCCTGAATTCTTTCTAGTAATTCTTTTAAATAAGGCAGTGAATAACAAAATTAAGATTATAAACAGACATGCATGTTTGAGATATTCTATTACTTTTAATTATGAAAGTAGATATCGACATAATAGATTTAATAAATCAAAACCAGTGTATTTTAATAAATTTCCATCCATATAACATTTCAAAAAGCTGTATGAAATTTAGGATTTTTCAGAAACTGCCATTATGCTTGATAAATAACAGCTTGTCATCATAGTTCCTATAAGAAATATTCCAGAAATGTGTGTAGGCAGATAGTTTTCTAGACCTGCACTGTTCAAAGTTGTATCTGTTGGCCGCATGTACTTTTTAAGTTTAAATTAATTAAATAAAGTTAAAAATTCAGTTCCTCAGTTTCACTAGCCACATTTCAAATGCTCAATAGCTATATGTGATGGCCATAATAGCCAATTGTTCTGAACAGTCGTGTTCTAAACAAACTAGTGATATTCATCCCAATCTTATGAAATATATAAAAATTGTGGCATCACAAGCTTCTCATCTAGTGTAATATATGTGGAGGAAAACAATTCTATCATTTATCAAGAAGAGAATGACTGACTGAGCTAAGAGATATCTGAGAAATTGTATTAAAATGTGGACAGGAGGTCAAGTAAACCTCCTTTATTGAAATTGGCACATAAACATACACATGTTCTACCTAAAACAAAATTGTATAAGAACAATGATTATATTAAAATGGATGGCTCTGTCAAGGAAGAAATAACATTGTGACCTTAAAACTAAAGGAGAATGGTGATGAATATAGAGGAGTGAACATGGTAGAGATTCATTTTTTAAGCCCTAAAATAGCCTTAAAAAAAATAAATAAAATACAAGTCTTCAAAGTCCAGTTTTATGAGGTGACATAATAGGGTGACTTATTTTAATTAATCTGAAGAGGTGATGGGTTCTAAAGTATTAAACTTTATTTGAGTCTTTGTATACCTTAAGATAATTTAATATTCCACAGAGCCCAGAAGGACAACCAGTACCAGACTTCTTCAATAACACTAAAGGGATCAGAATCCAAAAAGCACTATAACAAATATAGGGTGTATCTGGAACATACACAAACCTTGCAAAGTTATAAAAAACATAGTTTTGATTTTGCAATATGTGTTTATCTGGGATAAAGTGGAAATGTGATTACATCCTTCTCATATTTCCCCAAAATACAGATAGAATATTTTGCAGAAATTTTCCAGCAATGCAGAAACACCATGAATCATTCTAAGGATTCCCTCAGATTTCCCTACACAGAAGTGAATGGGTCTAATTTTGAATGATATTCCAGAAACTCATTAACTTTATATCTTTTAGAGGGAAGTGTCATTTTTATCATCAATCTAGAAAAAACTTAGATCTGCCCCAGAAAGTAAAGTGGCTCTTGTTTGTTTGCTTTTTTCTGGATGCAAAAATTCTGGTTTTAAAATTTTGTTTACAGTGGTATTTTGTGCTTAAGTCAAATGATAAATAGAAATCATATCCATAAAATGTAAAATAGATATTTTTATTGGTATCTGCTTAAGTTAAAATGTATACCATTTACTTATTATTAAGTTAATCCATGAGACTATTTTAATGTTTAAAAATTATAATTGAAATTTTTGCATACTCAATATATCAAGTGGTAATATTTTATTTTTAAACATCTACCTTATAATCTGAAGATACATTTTAATTCATTTTCTAGTTTCTTTCCATTCATCATTTGTTCAGCTTGTCTTTTGAGGATATGGAGAACATTTTCACTTGCATAATTAAATAATTGGCAATAGCTGTAGTGCTATTTTTAAACAGCCTACCATATAATCTGAGGGTACTATTTAGTTTTACTAATTCAGAAATTTGAATAAGCAATAATAGGATTTTTAATTGAATATTCAATGCTATATTAAAGCACTCTCAAGTTTTAGCATAAAAAGACAAAAAATTTGCAACTTATAATAAGAACTAAAACAATCAACAGTTAAATGTTTTCATGAGACATATAGGCCATATTGTTACTATTGTTCAAATATTACACAAAAATATTATACACCAGGCGTGTGACAACTCTCCTGATTATGTACGTGATAGCATATACCCACTTTTATGTTTACTTAGGTTCAATTTATACAACAAAATTTTAAAAAATGGTAGATATAAATATATATGATACATGATATGTATATCATATATAACATATATATGATATAATCATATATATAACATACATATGATATGTACATATATAATATATATTATATAATATGTATATTATGTTATATATTATAAATATTATATATTATGTGTGTGTGTGTGTATGTGTGTGTGTGTGTGTGTGTGTGTGTGTGATTAGGAACTTTGTATTCCTTGAAAACTATCTTTAAGAAAGTCAAAACATAAACCACACAGCAGGAGGAGATATTCAGCACATACAAAACTGACAAAGGGCTCTTATCCAAAATATATAAAGTAATCATCCTATATTAAGAAATGATGAGAATCCAACAGGGTATGGACAAAATATTTGAGCTAGCATTTCACAAAATAGGCAAATTTTACATGGCCAATAGATATATGAAAAAATGTTCAATATTGTTTGTCAATTATCAGGAAAATGCCAATTAAAACTAAATTGAGATGCTCTCACATATCCAACAAAATAGCTAAAATTAAAAGGTCAGTAAATTCCAAGAATTGAAAAAGATGTATAGTAATGGAAAATCTCAGACAATGCTGTTTGGAATCAAATTGATATAATCCTTTGGAAATGTTTTTGGTATCGTCTACTAAAATTGTAAACATTTTTTTTGTACCCTATAATCTAGCAAGTTCATATCTAGGAATATATTCAAAAGAATTGTGTAATCACGTGTACAAAAGTACATGAATATGAATGCTTAGAGCAGTGATTTTCATTTTAGTCAATATTAGCAACAACTTAAATGTCCTAAAAAGTAATGAGCACTTAAATTATGAAATACCCACAATGGACAAGTACTTAATAAACTCTACACAACAAGAATAAATACCACACAAAATATATAGTGAAAAAAAGCTGAGTAAAAAACTTACTGTGTGTTTCTTTTAAAATAAAGTTTTAAAAACTGAGAATCTTAGTATTTAAGAATGCATAATTATGTAACAACACCATAAACAAGATCACACAAATGATTATAATAAAATCCAAGATACTCTGTTATCTTTGAAAGAATAGTTCGGAGGGACAGAGGACACAAAGGAGCTTCACAGGTGCTAACTATATTCTAATATTTCACCTGAATCAATAAATATGTTCAGTTTATGATAATTCATGAGCCTATATTTTGTTTTGAATACTTTTCTGCGTGTGTTTTATTTTTACAATAAAATGGCTTTTCAAATGCAACAGGATTTAGGTCACTCCTTGAGAGAGCCTGCTCTATGTCCATCTGGGCCATTTACCAGGGGAGTTACAGTCCAGAGATCTGGCAGTGGTTACCCAGAAGGTCAAACTTTTAATCATATTGTAGCTTTTGTTTGTTTTTAAGACTAAATGAATAAATGAAAGTTATACCCTAGGGTGTATATCAAAGATCAAAGTTAAGGAAGACAAATTCAGTCATTGAGACAAACACAACATTAGAGAAGCTGATGATGGAAAGAAGCAGAAAGTGAGACTAAATGCGGCAAGTTACTCCAAGTGTATTTTTACTAACTACTGATCAACCGTGCTGTTGAGAATTGGCCGTCCTAGTTTAGAGTCACAGAGGAAAAAATAACAAGCAACAAACCAAGTACTCTATTATATGGACTCTGTTAAATATGTCACTATGGATTTTCATAATTCATGTAAAAACATAATCTTGTTCTATTATTGTCAAGTCCTTTTAAGGTCCCCCAAAGAAATACACATGCAGAGCTCAAAACCAAATCCACACATTTTTCTCACTATTCTACTTTGCCACAAAAGTGCATGTGATCCTTTTTTGAGCTAGACTGATGAGGCACTCTTTTGTCTAGGATAAAGAAAAACTTAAAGGCCCTATTTCCACTTGTTCTTAGCCTACATCCATTCTAAAACTTAGATGGTAAAACAAAGCCAGTCTAAAGAATAATGTACCCTGAGGTGTAAAGAACAGACGAGTTTTCCATAAGGATTAGTGAAACTAAGCCTAGTTGTCTTTCAGGTGAGCAGCTGGAAGGAGGAGACAGAAACATTCCAAGATATGGATTTACAGAAATAAAGAATATGCATCTAAGATCATGGCCCTGATTCATGAACTATCTCTATCAGCATTTCTCGTTGTGGGCAGAGTAGAAGATAGGCAGAAAGACCAAAACACATCACTGTACTCCCATACGGTCAGGTGTTTGGGCAGCTATGCTTTGTCTTTGATTGGGTCTAATAATAGTGGCTATTGTTTATTGTGTTTCTATAGAGTAAACAATGTGCCAGCCACTAAATACTAAATTTGTATGTCATTAAAAATCAATGAAAAGAAGTGTTATTATATTTTGTAAGTAGCAAATATATATAATGGTCAAAGATGCAAAGTAAATTATACGAGGTCATGTCTGGTAATGAAGGGAGCCAGGACTTTGATCAAGAACTTACATCCTGAACCAATATGTTTTTCACTAAACCAGACTGACTTAGGACCCTCCCATATAGCAGCATCCAAATAGGAATACTTGGAAACAATTTGGGATCACCGTTTATTAAAACTCAAAACAAAATGAAAGTAAAAAACAGGGAAATAAAAAGCATTTGTAAGAACAAGAGAATTAACCACAAGGATAGACTATATTCTGCTATTAGACAAGATCATAGGAGATATTTATTTTGGATATATGAAGATTGGCTGAGAGATTGGTTAAGTTTATAGGATTATGAAGCATATTGACGTGACTTACATAGACATGTAAAATACCTGAATGCTCTAACAATTTATTTCTTGAGTAATGAAAGACACCATTTTAAAATCGTCAAAAATGAAAGATTCTTTAGACAACAGTAAAGAAGCTTATAGATTTCTGTACCACCAAATATTATGTGTAATAAAGGGTAAAGTTAAATTCCAACTTGATAGACAAAAACAGGCCATTAAGAATATATTTGTGGTGCCATGAAACTTTGCCATGATATAAAATATTTTGGCCAAAATTCCCAAGAAATAAAATCATGGAAAGAATTAACCATTGGCCTGATCAGTATGGCAAGTCTCCTATACCAAGTTATCTATTATCTAATTATAAGTGCCTAATTTATTTGGATTTTTCTCTTTTCAATCTTTTACTCACTCATATAAAAAAGGGTGTAATTTCTACTACAAAGGTAGAGACTAACCATTTAAAGCTGCACTCCAAATTACTATAATGAATAAAAATGTTTAATAATTGTAATAACTTTGTAACCCCTTGACAATCTTACAGATAATTATTATTTTATACTATAAATACTACCTCCAAAGAGGCAAACTGTCATCTACTTTGAATCATATAATTGTCAGTCTTCTGCTCAAAATTTTAAACCATAGCAACAGAAATTTACTTACCATTTTAAGGAATGCAGGAAAGAAACTAGAGAATAATTAGATAAAAAAATCCAATAGACATAAATTTAAGGATGTTTTAACAGTTAATATGAATTCATTATTTAGATTGCTTGTGTTTATTTAGAGAATACATATACATTATATATGTGTCTGCATGTATTCTGTATATAAATATATGTATTCCGTATATACATAAACATATGTGTATTTCATATGAACATATTCTCTCTATATATATCTATTACATACACATATATATACACACATACCTAGATACATATATTACATAAGTATATATAAAGATGAAGTGGAAATCCATAGGCATTGCCTTTAAAATTGTTAGAGATAAAACATGAAATGTTTCCTCTAAACATCTTGTTTTAGAGAGCTAAATAACATTATGTGAAAGACAAATCAATATGCCTGTTTCCAGAGGTAAAATTGGAGATTTGACTTATTTTCAATCTATGGTCACAAGTTCAGCAGCACCACTAGATCGCTTTGATCCATAAGACTTCTCACATTTACAGTTCTATAGTGACAACTGCCAATAGAAACATTTTTATGTATTTTTAGCATTTATAAAAATTGTATTCAAGGAAAAATAATCTAAATTCTTCTAAATTTGTACTTTATGATATTTTGATAACTGTGATTTAGGAAATCTATTTTTTCAAAAAAACTTCTAGTAATTTTGTCTCTTAATAGAACACTTTTGTGAAAAGTTGAAGTTCAATAGTTTGATTTAAAGCCTGTCATAAATCAACATGTGTATTTGCTAATGTAGTTCAGGGGACAATTACGAAAATGTCAGGGGAAACATACTGGTTATTTAGATGCCATGTAGACAGTGCCCCATTAGTATAATCCACCCTCTATTAAAAAACAAACCACAATGAAACACCAAATTAGTTATTACTTTTATAAGCAGAAAACCAGTCATTTGACTGGATTCGAGGTTTGTGATTTGGTTGACAAGCACTTAGGATGTGTAACTTTGTATTGAAAGGAAGGTTTTGCTGAGACTTTAAAGTGATAGGTAGAAGCTTAAGGAGAGACAGAAGCTTACATTTCCAAAGTGAGTTCTGAGAACCACTGGTCTAGCTCTTAAATATCACCTGAATCCTTGCTGCACAAATCTAAAATGTGAGCAATTAATGGAGTGAATATTCTCTTGATGATCCACAGAAGAAATTGGTGCTGCACTGGATTTGACCTGGACTCCAGAGTTTCTCAGAGCAAAGACTGCATGTATGCTTCCCATTGAATATATGTGGGATATGCAGGAAAGATTCTGTTCAAGAAAATTTCTTGGTAGTGATAAGGACTGGAAGTAGACAGCTGGATTCCTAGGAAGATGTGCAAGGCATAAGACAGATGTGAGAATCTTAATGCAGCAAAAATATTTTAGTTATCAAAAACGGTGCGAAGTTATCAATATAGCAATGTGGCTGTCACTTGAATTTAAGTCTTTGAACTAAAAATGGTTGTAAGAAAAAACAATGGAAAAGATGTTTTATAAAAGCTTGGATCACAAGCAGCATTGCCTTGAGACCCTCAAGAAAGATGTGGTAATAAAGAGAAAAATGCTTTCTTTTCCATGCCACATCCTCTTTGATATACATGCAGTCATCATACTATTTTGGCATCATGAGTGGTTGGTGGCAAGGACAATTGTGAGACAGAAGCAGCGTCATGGGACACAGATGGGTATACCTGGGGAAATTGTGAAAATGCCCCTGCACCTGGTGAAGAAGTTACAGCTTTTTAGCCACATGCTGGGGATGTGAATTCCCTGGAGAGAAGAAAGCAGCAGGCCTAATCAAGACAACTTTGATGCTCCATAAAAAAGCATTAGAAATTTCAACATTCAATGATTCTACTAGAATGGATTCAGGAAGGAAAAAAAAAAAAAAAACGACAATTAAATCTAAGGCAATTTTAAAACTATGATGATTCCAATGGAGATGGCTAGCATTGGTGACATATTCAAACACTGTGGAACAATTTACACAAGTATCAACTTTTAGAAACAGAAAATTGTTCCAGCAGACAAGCAGCCCCAACAGAAGTAGGCTTAGTCATAAAAGCACATGTAGAAACCAGAAAACTCCCCCAAGTTCTTGAAGTCTTGGCTGGCAATGTGATAGGCCGGGCAGTGGAAACTGAGTTCCTTCATTTGCAGATAGCAGCACAGTTCAAGATATTCTGTGTTATGTTAATATAAAAAATTTACACCCACAGGCAATAGGAACTAGAGAAAACCAACATATCAACATTTAAACACTAAAAATATACTCTTTAAAATTTTCTGTCAATTTCACTGAGTAAAAAGGGAAATCCACTTTCCTAGGAAAACCCTAAATTAAAGAGGACCAAGGTTGGACAAGGTCCAAGATGGAGGAATAGATCAATATAATGTCTGCTGCGTTCCATGATCACATTAAAATTACAATGAAATTTTAGAACAGTCAACCTTGAGAAACACCTGAAGACTACCTGAACAGAACCCCTGTAACTCAGGATATGAAGAAGAGATCACATCAAGACTGATTGGAGGTGTGGATATGCAAAATGGGCTGACCCCCAAACCATGGCAGTGGTTGAGCACCATGAGGGAATGGCAGTGATAAAGGTCCCTCCCGAAGAGAGAGGGGTGCCAGCCACACACCAGACACCCTACCCCAGAGATCCTGTGTTGCGAAGAGGAGTCCTCACAATAGCTGGCAGTGAAAATCAGCGAGGATTCCATTTGTCCATCCTGGTGAGATGGAAGGCAGCTAGAAAGCCCACATCCTCTTAAAGTGACCCCATATATACTCACTTGCTTGCAAGGACTCACCCTGGGCTCCAGTAGAGGGGTGTCAATTCGAGAGGTGCCAGAGACATACAGGGAAAGTCGGAGTTGTATGACTCAGTGCAAGGGCTAGAGGGACACCACCATTATTCTTGTGTGGAGCCTGCCTGACACGTAACCTACAGGAGGGCACCACTTTTCCTGTGTTGACCCTACCCCCAAAAGCCATGTCTGAGACTCCATTGGTTGGGTAAAATGGGGACATACTTGCACGATCTTAGTAACTCCCTTGAACTCCTCCTCACTCAACTAATGCAGCATCGCCTAGGGGACTCTCAGATCCTGGGTGCCAGTAACACCCCACAAGTTACAGGAGGCTTATACAGCAACTGGTGGCCTGGGAAACTTTCAGTAGCAGGTTGTCAACCCCAGCTTGCACTGCAGCTTTCTTGGGAGGTTCTTGGAGATCTGTGGGCCAAGGCAAGCAGAAGCTGGCTGGGGTGTTCTCAGGGCATTTTTGCAGAGTGGCCACAGACTCAACACTGGTGCAAGGACTGAATCTACATTAGCTTTGTAAAAACCATTGGCCACAGCTCATTATTCCCTGGGATCCTATCCTGCCCATATAGCCTGGCATTGACTGGGGCACTCTCAGCTCCTGGGTGGCCAGCCATGCCCCACAAGCTGGTGGATGCTTGTACAGTAGCAGGTGACCTGCAGAGGTCTGGGAAATTTTCAGTGGCAGATGGACAGTACCAGCTCATGCTGTAGACTTTCTTGGACAGCTGTCGGAGTTTTGTGAACCCAAGGCGAATGATAACTGACCACAGTGTACTAATAGTGTTTTGCAGAGTAGCCATAGGCTCAGCACTGGTGAAAGAACTGAATCTACATTAAGTTTGTAAAAACCACTGGCCACACTCTGTGACTCCTAGGGACCCCAACCCACCCCACTTGGGCAGTATGGCTGGGGACACTGCCAACACCAGGTCAACCAGCATGGCCCATACACCTAAGAAGGCTCATTTAGCAGCTGATCCTTACTGACAGCTGGCAAGTGTCAATAGGCCTAGAGGGATCCTGCGCCTTTTGCTAAGCTGCCCCAGGCCTGATACTGGTGGCAGCTAGTCTCAGTTCACAGTGAGACCACCTTCACACAACTCCAGGTCCAACGCAGGCAGCAACCAATTGAATATAGCTTGTATCTCCTACCAGGTAATCATGGGCTGGTCACAGGCAAGGCTGAAATTGGCCTGCATGGGAGCCTCTCCCAATAGGCACCAGAATGAACACATCCAGAGGCCAACCTCAGACTACGATGGAACATTACCCGATTAACCCCACAAGTGGCACACCCAAAGGGTGGTCTCAACAGGCACAAGAGCCCACTGGGGTGAATCCCTCTTTGAGGAGCCAGCCCCACACAGCAGCTCATATGCTGTGGTCATAGCTAATACTCACTGGTCAGCCTGGCAGTCAATATAACTCACTGACATGCTGAAAGCAATTAAGGCTCAACTAAAACAAGAGAATACACGCAACGCACACAAGGAACACTTCTGGAACACAAACACAGGTTACTAGGGAGACTGCGCCACTGGACCACACAGGACACCTACTACATAATGTCATCTGGAAAAGATTTAGAGATACAGGAGTGCTATTTAATACATAGAAGCAAACGAAGGCAGCCAGAATGAGGAAACAAAGAAACATGTCCCAAATGAAAGAACAGGAGAAAACTTCAGAAAAAGAACTAAGTGAAATGGAGGCAACCAACCTACCAGAGACAGTGTTTAAAATGCTAGTTATAAGAATGTTTTAGGAACTTAATGAGAACTTCAACAAATAGGTGGTACACATAAAGAAGGCTATAAAATCCATTTTAAAAAGTCAGAAATGAAGAATGCAATAACTGATATGAAGAATACACTAGAAGGGATCAACAGCAAATTAGATAATGCAAAGGATCAAAGCAGAGGTTTAGAACACAAGGTAGCAGAAAACACCCAATTGGAATAACAAAAAGGAAAAGAATAAAAAAAAAAAACAAAGATGGTGTAAGAAACCTCTGGGACAACATCAAGTGTAACTACATTTGCATCATAAAAGGATTAGAAGGAGAAGAGAGGGAGCAAGAGATTGAGAACCTATTTGAAGAAATAATGACTGCATGTATATTTCCTTTGCCATGTCCCTAACCTGGCAAAGGAAATATACATACAAACCCAGGAAGTAAAGAGAGTCCCCCAAAAAAGTGAACCCAAAGAGGCCCACACCAAGAAACATTATAATTAAAATGGCAAAGGTTAAAGACAAAGAAAGAATCCTAAAAGTAGCAAGAGAAAGACAACTTTTTACTTGAAAGGGAATTCTCGTAAGATTATCAACTGATTTCCCAACAGAAACTTTGCAGGCCAGAAGGGAGTGGCAGGAAATATTCAAAGTAATGAAAAACTAGAGTCTACAGCCAAGACTATTATACCCATGGCTACCATTTAAAATTAAAGGAGAGATAAAGAGCTTCCCAGACAAAAATAAGCTAAAGTAATTCATTACCACCAAGCCAGTATTACAAGAAATGTTAAAAGGACTTTTCTTTATTTTTTAAATTTATTGGGGTGACAATTGTTAGTAAAATTACATAGATTTCAGGTGTACAATTCGTATCACATCATCTATAAATTACATTGTGTGTTCACCACCCAGAGTCAGTTCTCCTTCCATCACCACATATTTGATCCCCCTTACCCTTATCTCCCATCCCCCAACCCCCTTACCCTCTGGTAACCACTAAATTACGTTCCCCAGATTAATTTTCAAAACCCCGTGGCCATCTTGTGATTACTGATTGTTTTCTAATCCCCTCACCTTCCCCCTTACCCCCACTCCCCCGCCCATCTAGCAACCCTCAGTTTTTCTTCTTTGTCTCCAAAACTGTTACTGATTAGTTCATTCACTTATTCTTTTCTTTAGATTCCACGTATAACTGAGATCATATGGTCCTTATCTGTCTCTGTCTGACTTATTTCACTTAACATAATGTTCTCTAGGTCCATCCATGTTGTTGCAAATGGTAAGATTTCTTTCTTCTTTATGGCTGCGTAATACTCCATTGTATAAATGTACCACATTTTCTTAATCTAGTCATCTACCGATGGGCATTTCGGTTGTTTCCATGTCTTAGCTATTGTGTATAGTGCTGCAATAAATATAGGAGTGCATAAAGATTTTTTAAGAGGAAGGGTGAAAACAAACAAACAAAAAGATCAAAAATATGAATAATAAAATAGCAATAACTATCTACTTATCAATAATCACTTTAAATATAAATGGATTCGATGTTCCAATGAAAAGACTTAGCATAGCTGAATAGATAAGAAAACAAGACCCATGCATATGCTGTGTACTACAGACCCACCTCAGATTCAAAGACACGCATATACTGAAAGTAAAGGAATGGGAAAAGATATTTTACGCAAATAAAAATGAGGAAAAAGCTGGGGTAACCATACTTATATTGGACAAAATAGGTATGAAAACGAAGACTATAATAGACAAAAAAAGACATTACGTAATAACAAAGGGATCAATCCAACAAGAGGACATCACCTTAGTAAATATTTATTCACTCAAAATAGGAACACCTCAATATTTAAAACAAATATTGACAGACATAAAGACAGAGATCAACAGTAACACAACCATAGTAGAAGACTTTAACACCCCACTGACACCAGTGGACAGATCTTCCAGACAGAAAATCAACACAGAAAGAGTGGCTTTAGATGACACACTAGGCAAGATGGATTTAATTGATATTTTACAACAAAGCAGCATAACGTGCATTCTTTTCAAGCGCACGTGGAACATTTTCCAAGATAGACCACATGTTAGGCCACAAAACAAGTCACAATGAATTTATGAATACTGAAATCATATGAAGATTCTTCTCTGACCACAATGGTAAGAAATTAGAAATCAATTACAAGAAATAAACGAAAAACACAGAAACACACATGAAAGCTAAAGAATATGCTATAAATAATGAATGGGATAACAATAAGATCAAGAAAGAAATCAAAAGATAACTTGAGACAAATGAAAATAAAAACATAATGACTAAAATCTATGGGACATAGTGAATGCAGTCCTAAATGGAAAATTCATAGCCATACAGGCCTACCTCAAGAAATAAACAAACAAATCTCAAATAAACAATCTAACCTTACACTTAAAGGAACTGGAAAAACAATAGCAAAAAAAGCCCAAAGTGAGTAGAAGGAAGGATATAATAAAGATCAGAGTCGAAATAAATGGAAAAAAGGCTAAAAAAACCAAACCAAACCAAGCAAAACAAAACAAGAACCAAAAAAAAAAAAAAAAAAAAAAAAAAAAAAAAAAAAAAAAAAAATCAATGAATCCAAAAGCTATTTCTCTGGGAAAAAATAAACAAAATTGATAAACCTTTAACCAGACTCATCAAGTAAAACAGAGAGAGCACCCAAATAAATAAAATCAGAAATAAAAGCGAAGAAGTAACAATGGACACCACAGAATTACAAAAAAAGTTAAGGAAATACTGTGAGCAACTATATACCAACAAATTGGACAATTTGAAATTAATGGATAAATTCCTAGAAGCATACAATCTTTCAAGGCTGAATCAGATGAAATAGAAAATTGGAGCTGACAGATTACTACCAATGAAATTGAATCAATAATCAAAAAATCTCCCAATAAACAAAATTCTGGACCTGATGGCTTCACAAGTGAAGTTTACCAAACATTCAAAAAAGAATTAATACGTATTCTCAAACTAGTCCATAAACTTCAAGAAGGGACGATCCCAAACACATTCTATATGGCCACCATTACCCTGATTCCAAAACCAGACAAAACATTACAAAAAAAGAAAATTATAGGGAGATATCTCTGATGAACATAGATGCAAAAATCCTCAACAAAATACTAGCAAACATAATTTAGCAATACATTAAAAAGATCATACACCACGATCAAGTGAGTTTTATTCCTGGTATGTAAGTTTTGTTCAATATCCGCAAATCAATCAATATCATAACACCACATAAAATGAAAAATAAAAATTATATGATCATATCAACAGATGCAGAAAAAGCATTTAACAAAATTCAGCACCCATTTATGATTATAAAACTCTCAGAAAAGTGGGAATAAAGGGAACATATCTCAATATAATGAAGGCCATATGTGATAAACCCACAGCTAACATCATACTCAATAGGGAGAAGCTAAAAGCATTCCTCTGACGATAAGAACAAGAGAAGAGTGTCCACTTTCACCACTTTTATTCAACATAGTATTGGAAGTCTTAGTCACAGCAATTGGACAAGAGAAAGAAATAAAAAACATCCAAATTTGAAAGGAAGCAATAAAACTGTCATTATTTGCAAATGACATGATACTATATATAGGAAAACACAAAGATGCCACCAAAAAATTATTAGAACCGATAAATGAATTTAGCAAAGTAGCAAGACACAAAATTAATATTCAGAAACCAGTTACATTTTTATACACCAATAAAGAACTATCAGAAAGAGATATTAAGAAAACAATCCCATTTACAAATGCATCAAAAAAAAATAACTAGCAATAGATTTAACCAAGGAAGTAAAAGACTTGTACTCAGAAAATTTTAAGGCTTTGAAGAGAAAAATTTAAAAAATACAAATAAATGGAAGCGTATACCATATTTATAGATAGGAAGAATTAATATAGTTTAAATGTCCAACTAGGTTAAATGCAATCCCTATCAGTGGCATTTTTGACAGAACTGAAGAAAATAATCCTAAAATTTATATGGAAAAATAAAGACCCGAAATAGCCATGACAATCTTGACAAAGAAGAACAAAGCTGGAGGCATCACACTATCTGCTATCAAACTATACTACAATGCCATAGTAAGCAAAACAACATGGTATTGGCATAAATCCAGACACATAGATAATGGAACAGAATAGAGAGCCCAGAAATAATCCATATTTATATGGTCATGTAATCTATGACAAGAGAAGCAAGAATATACACTGTAGTAAAGACCGTCTATTCAATAAATGGTGCTGGAAAACTGGACAGACACATGCAAAAAAAATGAAACTGGATCACTTTCTTATTGCATATACAAGAATAAACTCAAAATGAAGTAAAGACTTAAATGTAAAACCCAGAACAATTAAAGTCCTTGAAAAAAACATAGGGCAGTAAATTATCAGACATCTCCCTTAGCAATATTTTTACTGATACATCTCCTCAGGCAAGGGAAACAAAAGCTAAAATAAATAAATGAGACTACATCAAACTAAAAGGTTTTTTTCACTGCAAAGGAAACTATAAACAAAATAAAAAGACATCCTATTGAATGGGAAAAGATATTCACCAATGAAATTTCTGATAAGGTGTTAATATGCAAAATCTATAAAAAACTTGTACAATTCAACACCATAAAACCAACAAACCAGCAAACAAACAATCTTGTTTAATAAAAATGGACAGATGTGCTGAATAGACATTTCTCCAAAAAGGAGATACAGATGGCCAATAGACATGTGAAAAGATGCTCAATATTACTAATCATCAGAGAAATGCAAATAAATGCCATAATAAGATACCACCTCACTACTGTCATAATGGTTATCATCAATAAATCAACAAACAACAATTTTTGGCAAAGATGTGGAGAAAAGGGAACCCTGTGCACTGTTAGTGGGATTGCAAATTGGTGCAGCCACTATGGTAGACAGTATGGATGTTCCTGAAAAAATTGCAAATAGGACTACCTTATGGCCCAGCAATTCCACTCCTGGGTATTTATCCAAAGAAATCCAAAACACTAATTTGAAAAGATATATGCAACCTCTATTTCCACTGCAGCATTATTTACAAAGCAAAGATACTGAAACAACTGAAATGCCCATCAATGAACAATTGGATAAAGAAATTGTGGTACATATATCCAATGGAATATGACTGTGCCATAAAAAAGAATGAAATCATACTACTGGCAACAACGTGGATGGACCTAGAGGTTATCATGCTAAGTGAATTAAGTGAGACTGAGAAAGACAATTACAATATGATCTCACTCATACGTGGATTCTAACAAACAAACAAAACAGAAACAGACTCATAGAATGCAGTGAACAAACTGGTGGCTACTAGATGGGAAGGGTGTTGGAAGGCTGGGTAAGAAAAGGGAAGGGATTAAGAAGTACAAATTGGTAGTTACAAAAGAGTCACGGGGATGTAAAATACAGTATGGGGAATATAGTCAATAATATAATATCTATGTACATTGTCAGATGGGTACTGGACTTAACGAGATCACTTCATAAATTCTATAAATGCCTAACCACTATGCTGTACACCTGAAACTAATATGAAATGATATTTAATGTCAACTATAATTAAAATATAGTTGTGGGAATATATAGTATACCATAGGGAATATAGTCAATCATATTGTAATAACTATGCACAGTGTCAGAAGTATAATAGATTTTTGGGGGGTTATTACTTTGTGAGGTATATATATACATCACTATGTTGTTTTGTACACCTGAAACTAATAGAAAAGTAAAATAAAATAAAGTGGACCAAGGTTATTTTGCATTGAACTAGATCCCCTCAAGTTATAAAGGGAAATTGCATGAAAATATAAATGATACTATTATTCTTTAAACATACCATTTTAAGAGCTGAATAGTATTGGATGAATATTCCACAGTTTACACATACTGCTAATTATTGGAAATTAAAATGTTTTGCAAATTTCAATATTGTGAATAATGCCTCACCAAACGTCTTTTTACCTAATGCTTCCCACCCCACCCCTCACTCCCACACACATACACACAAGATAATTTCCTTATGCTAGAAGCCAGGAAACAGAATCGTTGAAATCACTTAATTATTGACAAAATATTTTTTTTAATTATTTACACAAATTGCATTTCCACCAGCAAAATAAGAAAATGCATATTTTACCTCTTTTATCAACATAAACAGTTCTTTATTATTTTCTAAATTGAAAGGGAAATGCATGTTTCACTGACTATTTAATTGGCATTGCTTTACTTACTAATAAGTATGATTTTTCTAGTTCACTATTTGTTAGTTATGATGACTTTATTGATATTTTTAACCATTTATATTTTGAGGTTTTGGCATTGCTTACAAATTTGAATGATTTATTTTTTAATTATCTACTTTATATTGGCAGCAAATGATTTTCAAATATGTTAATTTTGCTCTGTATTAAACACACTAATTCTATTGCAATGTGCTTAAATTTATTAATCGTTTCTTTGTTTTTTCCCTGTTATATCTCAACTTAGAACATTTGCTTCCCACTACTTCCACACAGACTTAATAAATACCCATTTTCTGTTTTTATCGATATGTAAATATTCAAAATGCTTGAAGTTTGTTTTGATATACGATGTGAAATAATATTCATATTGATTTTTATTTACAATTTGCAAAGCAGTCATTTAGAAGTGATATACTGAATGATATTTTTCTTCCTCTCTGAACTGTTGTTCTCCACACATTTAATTTTACCAATTATTATTGATTCAAATGAGATAAAGTTATAGCCCAATATATTTGTTGATTTTTTACTGCATGTAGGATATTATAACACGAAAGGGTAGACATTACTTATTCAATCACTGAGCAGAAACATAGGCTTTATTTGACCCACAGTTTTCTTATATTTATCTTTCCATCTTTATTTGAAGCTCATATATGTGGAACAGTATGAGAATAAATGTTAGTTTCATTTTACCTGATATACCAACCATTATATAGCGCATGATTTTCATAATCTTTCCTAATTCTAACTAAACTTGATATAATACACCAAAGAATGTTTTCTTAATTTACCTTATAGAGTAAGAAATATATTTAGCATTTTGTGCTACAGTGTATGAATAGTGAGGTAACTTGTACATGTTTAAGCAAAATAAATTAGAATTTGTAATCAGATAGATTTGTATTCAAATTCTGGCCTGAGTCTTTATTGAGCTTTAGAGAATTATTTAACCTCTCCAATCTTAAATTTTGTTTTATACCTGTGAATAGTAATGCTGCATTTTTAAATGAAAAATAACTGCCTAACACTGATCACGGCATATGGTAGGCCCAAAGTTACATAGGTGAATGGTTTGTGGTATGTAATTCACTTGTAATATTTTTATACTGTCTTTTAATAACCTAACAACTACATGTAACAAAATAAAGACTCAGACCAGCATTTTCTTTACTAGAGTACTTAGATGGATTATCAACTGTGCTAGACCATTTTGACCCCAGTGGGGGGAAATCAAGGAGTAGGAATGCTGTTATGTCCTATAATAATACTGCAGGTGGGAATGGGGAGAATACAGTCCTAATAAAACAACTGCAGAAAAGTAGGTCAAGAAAAGAATACTTTGATTGAACGCAAAGTTCAACGGAAGGTTTGACTAGAAAGCTCAGTTAAGTTCAAGGCCATATACTATGTCATTATGATAAATAATAAATCCTTAAGTTCCCAAGTTCTAATAGAAGTATCCTGTAGTCTCTGCTACATTCTCTGGGAAAGATAAGCAGAAAAAAGTGCACACACGCACACAATACTGAAAACTCAGAGTTATATCAAAGTGTATGGGGGGCAATTTCCACTCAAATTGAAGATCTACCATTTATGCAAAAAAATTACAATGTAGCTGAAAAATAAAAACAATAGTAATAGTTTTATATAAATTGCAAAACAATTTGAAATGTAGAACTGACCCTATTTAAATGTGCTAATGAGTCGGACTCTGGAATAGATAGAAATATTATCATACAAGCTTAAAGCCTATGGAGTATATGCTCTATATGAGGATTATGTTCTATAGATAGGACTATGTAGTAATAAGTCAAATATAAATTGGGAGAGGTTTTTAACAAATGTCAGAAAAATATTACTAGAGTCAGTGACCTCTTTCATTTATTCAAACTTATAACAATTTATTGAGTGCCCACATGTGTCAGATGTTGGTCTAGGTATGCTGTGTATACAGTGTTGAAAAAACATACATTCCCCTGTAATCATGGACGTTAAAATAAGGACAAGGCCAGTAAATATTACACTAGGAGTTATATAAGTCAAGTTTTGATAAGTGCTACTAAACAAAAGTACAATGAGTATTTTTAAAACATAACAGGAATATTTTTATGAACATGTTAGATGTTTCAGGTGAGTCCTTGAGAAAATTAACAAAGTGAAAAGTACAAAGGAAAACATTCAAGCAGGAGTAGCAGACTTTGAGATGTCCCGGTAGTGTCACTGAGTTTCAAATATTTGAACTATTGAAAGAAGACCGGAGTGGAACAGATGAGGCTGAATAGAAATAAGGAGGCTAAGGAATGTACTATGAGCAAACCAAAGTCATTGAAGTGTTTTAAGCAGAAACGTAGCAAGACCATATTTTAATTTTGAAAAACTCATTTTGACTCTTGTGTGAAAATAATATTGGCAGGGGCAAGAGTGATTCTGCCGAGGCCATAGTGCAGTTGTGGGAGAAGCAGAACTAAGGATGGCTCCCAAGTATCTGTCTAAAGCAACAAAGTAAATGGGTAGTATTACGTTTCCCCGAAAATAAGACCTAACCGGAAAATAAGCCCTAGCTTGATTTTTCAGGATGACATCCTCTGAACCTAAACCAGAATGCGCCTTTTAGAGCACAAATTAATATAACACCCGGTTTTATTTTCGAGGAAACACAGTACTTACTAAGACTAACACTACCAGGAAAGAATTAGGTTTAAAAGAAAATATATGCATTCATTTTTGAAAATGTCCAGTTTGAGTTGCCTAAAAATAGTGAAATGGATGTTAGGTGAGAAAAATACAAATGATAATTGTATACTATAATTTCAATTTAGTAAAAAGATGCACAGGTCAAAAAATTGTATGAAATCGCATCAAAGTAGAAATGTCACTAATTCTAAATTGTGAGGTTTGGGATAATTATTACACTATATATATATATAATTGTTGATATATATATAATTGTTGATATATATATATAATTGTTGATATATATATATATATATATATAATTTAAAATAGTTTTTTACAAAGAGTGTGATTATTTTCCATCTTAAAAATCTTTCATGTACAGTGTTTTAAAATTCCTCCACACGTTTTGCATTTTATCTAATTTAAAGACACATCAGAGCTTTCTTTCTGCATAGGTTCCTAAGACAAATAAGCTAATACTGATTCTGTTGTGTATATTAGATAGGCAATACTGAACCATTACATGAATCAAATTTCATGGTGTTTAGTTAGCTTCTTTTTAGTCATTATTCAACATCTTTTTAGCACTTGCTTGCACTAATTATGTCAGAAGCAACTGAACATGTATGTCATGACATTTGAAGTAATAAATTGCATAGTGTTAAATAAATTTCTAGTCTATTTTGAAAGTGAAGCCTCATGAAATCATTTACTGCCTTTCCCAGTAGGCTTAGTAAAAATTTGTGAATGCTTTATAACCAAGTATATTTGAACTTCTATTATACATTCCCATGCTCCATTTTTATTTTAAGACTAGGCTTTATGTTTTTCATTTTTAAAAAGAACAGTTCACCAACAAAGATCTCATCATAAACCAAGCTTTTTTTTTTTTGTTTCGTTTTGTTTTGTGTTTTTTTTTTTTTCCCCTAAGAGAAATTCTTTAATAACTCAACTTGGTTTGTGGTTTCTGAGTTATGGACCCTTCGCACTGATGATAAAAGCCATAACATTCAGACTTATACATTGAGGTATATTAATGGTCTATTCAACTTGACATTATAACCAATATGGCCCTCAGGAGTTGGCCTATAAATGTCACTTGTCTGAGTTAAAGGCATTTTTTCTTACAGGCTATAGTAGCCACACATTTTATTCTTTACCCTCTTACTGGTGATGTTTCAAATGTATCCCCAAGTACACATTAATTGAACACATGTATTTTGAAGACCACGCACTTGATATTATCCTAGTTCCTGCCTTCAAGGATCTTATATTCTATGTTAATGTCTAAACACAAGACATTATGTCTATTCTAAACATAAAACATTATTCAGAAAAAATATATGATTCCATGTATTGTACAAGCCAAACAAAATAATATGAGCAGTTTATGAAGACATTTATTGCAAAATTATCATATGAATTCATACCACTAAAACAATGCAGTTTGTTCATATATTTTTAAAAACAGGATCATGAGAGTCCAGAATCCTGAAAAAATTAATCAGGGATTGCCTGAACAATATCCTTTAAGAAAATTTCTATAGTAATTAAGCACAGAAGTCTATCTTGCCCCAGGACGAGTTTATTTAATATCTTTGCTCCTTGTTATTCTCCCAATGTGGCTCTCCTGGGTGCAAGTAGAAGACAGTGACAGGCTCTCAGAACTGACTGCCACCATTTCTGTCCCTAAGTTAACTCATGCAAGTGACCAGGAGAAGCAACAGCTTTTCCCAGTTTGGTTCCCTGGAATTTCCTTCTTGACATTTCTTTTTTGATATCTTGTTTGTCAAGAAGCAGAACATATGAAACTACTTAAATATGTAACTGCATTTATTTGACTAGTTTCAGTGGGACAAATCCAAGTTCTATATTACCCAAAAGCACTCTCAATTTGCAAACTAACTAGCCCTTTTACGCATAAACTCAGAGTCTGTGCTTTTTGTCTTATGCTTTGACTGACACACAGCATTTAATTACCTCCACTGTTCTAAAGCTGGGATATCTAGCTAGTATAGCCCTCCCCATAAAGTCTATAAGGTTTAATTCTCAAGTAACGTCAAAATATTAGAAAGATTGTAGGGGTTTTAAATGCTACATATAGTAAATTAAAATAAAATTTACCTCAGCAAGTCATGGAATTTTAGACCAAAAGATGAAAAAATGGTATTTATGGTTTATGGTTTCTGACATAACAGTGAGTATTTTTATTATTTTGGATGCAATTTTATTAGGTGTATTTTCTATTTGAGCTTCAGTTAAGTTTGTTTCTATCTGGTGTCTCGTTGCTATGATTATTATTATTTTTTAAGCTATAATGATGTTTTATAGTTTACCTCCACCACTATTTGCAGCTTATATTCCAAATATACAATTTGGTACTTAAAAACACTTCAAACACAGTTTGTCTCATGGCTACTTAGTAATTCAGACATTATATTAGTCTTACTTTTAGAGATACTGAAGTTGCCAACTAACAAAGCAAAAGTCATGTTACTATCAACTAACAAATATGTAGGTATATGCATTTGAAAAGTATAAAAGTTCATCTTTTTTTTATTCCAAGTATCCTCAAATTAGGTCTTAAAAATGGTTGTGAATTATGACTCTGAAATGGAAGAAATCACTTGAGTATGGTAAGGTAATTACCACCTGTAACACAAGGTAGTGTTTCCTGAATACATCGCGCATGTCTTTTACTGCTCCTGAGCATAACTAAGTCATTTTTAACATAAAATTTAATAAATCATATCATTGAGAATGTACTAAAAACTCTGTAACATGGAAACAATTACACATGATTAATGGGTGAAGTAAATCTTCCAACTAGAAAGAAGGTTGTACTGCTTGAAAAGACATCTGGGTAAGAGGTAAGTCTAAACTTTGTCTTGTAGCTAGGGTTCAGAGAGCTTTCTGGAAATGGTACATAGCTCCTCTGATAAGAGCTGTAAGAGAGCTTTGGAGTTTCCAGGTCATTCACTAAGAAACAAATTAAATGCAATAATCCTGTGAAGAATTTGGTCAACTAGAGATAGGGTAGGATTGTAAAGTTATAATTAGTGGATTCCATTGTCTGTCAGACTTCTCCATGACAGGGTAGTCATGGTGACAACTGACCATGGTTTCACACCACAGATCAGGACACTGCCTGCTTTCACTGAGAGTTTTGAATATTGCCTAACAATAAAGAAAACTGTACATAGTATGGTGCTGGTAACTAAATACAAGCATCCTTTCTACGCAATCTTTGTCAGATTGACATAGTTCTAATTTAGCTGTCAGTAAAATTTCTTATCCTTCCTGTGGTTATGGGCCAGCCTCTGTCTTATGCTAATTACGTAGTGATAGTCACTGCATCTCAAATGTACACAAACATTTTCTTCACACCTCTCTTTCTTTTGTTGGATGGCAGACTGCAGCAATGACCTACTGTCTTCTCACATAGTTTAGCAGGGAAGAGAGTTGTGAGGCTGTCTGGTGTTAGTAGCTATACAAAGGAAGAATGTATTAGACTAACAAACACATTGTAGCTCATAGCTCCACTAGGAGCTAAATGAAGCCTTTATTTTTGTCAAGACAAAAAAGACAAAAAGAAGCTCAGACCCTGCAGCTGCTGCATAAAATATGGTTTAAAAAAAATCACTGGAATTTGAATAAAAAGGATATGAAACAGACTGAGTCATTCACAGTCCAGTTTGGGGATGGGCTATGTTTTTTTGAGTTAAGAGTAACTTGAGAGCAAATAATCTACCCTCCCTCTCAAATATAAAAAAAAAGCATATTTTTTTAATGTAAAGTGTATACACAACTTTTGGTATACTGAATGTACCTGTGTGACTGTGATAACCATATGTAATAGGACTGCAATGGATATTGATTTTATAGCTCTATTTAAGGGTTGCGTATGAATGCCTTTCATGAATAAGAAGTTTAAAGGCATATCCATGGTAACTGAGGGCATCCATCAGCATTTATTTTTAATAAGGGCAATGCTTCTAATTGTAGAATAAAAATGTCACTATTCTTTAAGTTAGATTATAGGATCTAAGTCTTTAACTTAAATTCTAACCTGGAATTTATCTTCTTATACACATAGTAAATGTGCGATGATATAATTTTTGTCACTTCAGAATTTTAAAAATGTAAGTCTCTGGAATTGTTTTGAATTTTAGAAGCATTTCCATCGCCCTGACAAAATCTTTTGTATTTTTAGATTCAAGTAATTGCAGCTGTACAAACTTGGGGAAAATTTAGCACTGAAATATTCTAAAGGCATTATTTTATTTATTTTATGGATCATAAGAAATAAGCTTAAACAAAGAAAGAAGGACTTATGAACACTTAAAATGATTCTGCTAATGATTTTAGAAAACTTGGTGTCTCACAAATATCATATTATTGTTGAAATATAGGATCTAGGCAGAAAGATTGATAGAACACAGTAATCTTATGTTTTCAGATAAAATTGCCTAAATGACTAAGTGGACATCCTAACACAAATGACAAATATTGTCCCCTTAATTTCTATCAGCATTTTGCAACTCCACCTTAAGCAAGACAAAGAGTAGTTATTTGTTAGTGAGAGGTTCTATAGCACATGTTTGAGTTCCTAGTGCCATAGACCAATAACAAATATAAGACGTGATGATACTATCATAAGGCAATATTAAATAAACAGGAACTTATTCATTCAACTAAATTCTATTTTTAAAATTAACCCCATAAAGGCTTTACACAAATTCCCATATGTTCCCATTAAATAAAATGTCTGGAAACCCTTCAAATGAAAATGTATACATAACAATCGGATATGCTAGAGAAGAAAATCAGTTCCAGTTTACTGAAATTCATTAAAAATGGTACTGTGGGATTTGATGATTCAATTTATTTACACAATAACGGCTCTAAAAATGTTGGTAATTTCTACAATTTGATTTACCATCAGAATACAAAGAGTTTTTATACTTTAGTCATTCAAAGTTTCACTTTAGACTGAAATGCTTTTCGTTTTCTCTCTCACCCCCCCATTCAGTTAATCTCCAAATCTTGCAGATAGTATTTCCTAAATTGCTCAGAATATCTGTTTTTCCTTTCTCAACTTTTGAGGCCTTAATTAGAGTTGCTCATTACTGATCTCCTTTCTCTGGATAAACTTCCTTCAGAAGTTTTCTACTTCTTGAGAGGAATATATATATACATACATATATATATTCCTCTGATATATAATATATATGTATGTATATATATCAGGGGTGCCAAAAAAGTGTATGCACATGACTCATATTCATATTTTGTTATATTGAGTATTACACTTTTAATAAAGTTCTTTCCTTTCTTAAAATGTGTATACATTTTTTTAGCACCCTCTATGTGTGTATGTATATGTATGTATATATACACATTCAGAACCTATGGAATGATGACATCATTCATTCCATTGTCTCCCCTCTTTATATATAATTATTACTGTTTCCATTCCTTCATCGATCATTTATTGGATACTTATGTGGGATCAGTCTCAATGCTGATTTCTGGGCAAACCCTGTTCTGTACACATTTCAGTCCCATGAGAATGAAAAAAATGCATATAAATTATTAATTATAGTTCAATGTCAAAATTATGTACTAAAACACCTAAGGATACTGTGCTTGGTGCTTATTTATGTTTTCTATTTCTGCCACTGAGCTATAAGCATTTTGAGGGCAGGAATTACATTTTGTTTATTTTTTATGCCCAACACCAAAAATAATATCTGCATAAATAATGTGCTAAGTATGCAATGTAAGTGGATATATTTGTCCTGTAGATGTTGAAAGCATTTTCAAAGAAAGACTTGCAAATAGATTTTGAGCAATGATGGCATCAGTGGAACTAGTATAAAGGCTTCCAAAACTACTGCAGATATCTCTTGTTTGTTAACACTGGTTTTTAATAATGTATACAAACAATAATTATAATAGCTAACATTTGCTGGGATCACACAATATTTCAGGCATTGCTATGAATAATTTAGACATATTAACTTATTGACATTGTTTTAACATTCACCAGTCCTCTGAGATGAGTACCATTATTACCATTGTCCTGATTTTACAGTTGTTGAAACTGAGGCATAGAGAGTATAATAATTTTTTTTAAAATTTTTTTTTAATTTATTGGGGTGACAATTGTTAGTAAAATTACATAGATTTCAGGTGTGCAATTCTGTATCACATCATCCATAAATCACACTGTGTGTTCACCACCCAGAGTCAGCTCCCCTTCCATCACCATACATTTGATCCCCCTCACTCTCATCCCCCACCCCCCAAACCCCTTACCCTCTGGTGAGAGTATAATAATTTATACAAATTCCCAAAGCTAGTTTAGTAGCACAGCCAAGATTCGAATTCCGTCAGTGCTGCCATGCTCTCATGTCTTTCTCTCCTCTTTTGATAGTTTTTGCTTTCGAGCCACTGACACTGGTGCCAGATTTTTCTAACAAATGCTATCAGTAGGCACTTTTCTCAGTACTTAGGCCAAAATTGACATACAACGCAATTAAGAGTATGTGACCTTTTCCACAAAATATTCCCTCACAACTGTACCTTTGTGTTTACATTAGCAAACTTCAGGATTTAACAAAATTTTCAACATTTTAAAATTTTCCTCTTGTAAAAGCATTGTTCAACAAGTTTTACTATATTAATTGAATTAATATTAGATTAGACATGTGGCTGATAAATGTTACAATATATTTAAAAGTTTTAAATGTTTAAAACTTAACTTTTACTAAATGTGGTTTATAAAAATGTGTATATTTGGTTTATTTATATTTGGTTTCAAGGGTTTATTACCCTAGAAATATTTTTGTATTTTAATCTAGTGTTTTCATAGTTGTTCTGTATTGATTCTCTTTTTATCTCAGTGTCATGACATTTTTAAAGCTCAAAATTTTTAGTTCCAGTGAGTGTAGGGCTCTAAACTTGGGAGTGGTGTAGAGCTTACTCTGGTAAGAAGCTGGTTGAAAAGCTTGTCTTTTAAGTTCTTTTTATCTCAATATAAAAACCACAGTGGAATTATTGAATGGTTGAAAATTGGTGGCAGTAAAAAAATTCAGCATGAAAATATAGTTGCAGTAAAATAAATCCTTTATTTTTAATGTGCAATAAGATTTAAACAAACAATTGTTAGTCATCACACATAACACATAACAACCAAATTTAGAAGTAAAAAAGCAAGAAGAGTACTTTGTTGAAGAACCATGGTTTTAATAAGCTCATATGCTGATGCTGCAGTATAATTCATTAGGCCATGGAGGCAAAATTACAATGATATGGGTCATACAATGCGAGTTCCTGACAAAAATACTTTAGGTACTACAGAAATTAGGAGTAATATGTGAATAGTAGCTTATTTCTTTTTCTCTATTGTTTTTTCTATTATCTTTCTTTTCCCATTATTGAATTTACACTTCTCTCCTAATTTCTTAAGCAAAAATAAATTTTAAACAAGAAAAGTAATATCCACAGGAAATAAACCAGTAAATAAGCATAGCAACCAACTCAAGATAGCTTTTAGCAAAACTGAGAAATTGTCCATGTTGATGGTAATAAGTCCCAGGCACCCAGCACCTGGCACTGGTTCCTGATGTCTAAGGGAACACTCTACCCCATTGCCAATACGCACACATAGATACAGATGAAGTGACAACCCACTGGCAACTCTATTTTTAAGTAACATGTTATGCTTAGATATTTCCTGGTACCCTCTCTTCCAAACACTTTACATGTCCTCTTCTGTCTTACTGGGTATCATTTTTTCATTAATACTCTACAACAATGTAATGTGGAGTTTAATTAAGAACTTGAAGATATAAAATACTAATAAAAGAGTAGACTTTAAAGGTATGTTCACTGTTTTGGGACCCTACCATGTATGTCTTTCCCCTATTTTCTTTCTCTGTGTGAGACTTTCCTTAAACTCATCTTTACTAACAAATATTTAATTTAGTCTATTCTGTGGATGTCATTATGTTAGAAATTCTGAAGGAGGTAAGATGTTGACCATACTGAGAGTTCATAACACATGAGAACTGAAGGAAGTTATATATTTCTCATATCGAAGGAGGATTGTATACCCTAAAATATAAAATCGTGGCAGGAATAGCTCTTAGATAATTATGAAGATTTCACAGTGTTGCTATAGATTCTGCCCCATGCACATGTCAGTAATACATCAAATAGGGAAACAAGACAAAATATACTGGTGTCAAAAGCAGAGATAATCTTGTATAGCACAAAAAGGACATAAATGTAAAGATGAAGCCAAAGCACTACAGTATCCTGGCTTACTTGGCTTACAGTGTTCTGACCAGGAATTGGACTGCTGTGGGTAAAGGGACTAAATGTGTTCAGGGTAGTGGTCTCAAAGCCTTGTTTACTGTTGGAATTCAGGTGTTAGGAGTATGTTCTTCCTGTTTGTGAGTGCAATGTATTTCTTAAAAAGGAAAGAGTGTTATTGCTTATATGACTAATGCTATGGCTACCGGCCCACTGTGGCTGTACCTAGTCAGGAAGACATATGTATAACGTCAATCCCAGGACAATATCAGCCCTCTGGTTGGCCAGAATACTGGATGGGCCATATCACTGCAGAGAATAAGCTGCAGACTGAATGTAACACTATTAAGGGAGGGCATAGATGGAAGGAATTGTGATGGAGGCAATTGCTAAACAAGAAGAGATGAGTGTGGAAAGAGGGAGAGAAAGAATATCTCACTCAAAAAAAAAAAAAAGACAAAGCAAAATTCTAAAGCACATGAAAGATTCTGCTACTAAAAAGGCAATGATATTTTTGAATCTGACACCAAAAGCAAAAGCAAAAATAAATAAGTGATACTACATAAAATTAAAAAGCTTTGCCACAGTAAAAGAAATCATCAAGAAAATGAAAAGTCAACCTACTGAATGGGACAAATATATTTGCAAATGATGCATCTTATTGGGACTAATATCTAAAATATATAAAGTACTCAAACAACTCAATAGCTAAAAACAATCCAGTTAAACAAATGAGCAGAAGATCTGAATAGACATTTTTCCATAGAGGACATACAGATAGACAGCAGATACATAATAAGATGCTCAACGTCACTAATCATCAGGAAAATGCAAATTAAAACCACAGTCAGATATTACCTGATACCTGTTAGAATAGTGATTATCAAGAAAACAACAAATAACAAATGTTGGCAAGGATGTGGAGAAAAGGGAACCCTCATTCACTGTTAGTGGGGTTGCGAATTCATATAACCCCCATGGAAAAGAGTATGGAAGATTCTCAAAAAAAATAAAAATACAAATAGCACATGACCCAGCAATTCCACCTCTAGGGATCTACCCAAAGAAAATGAAAACACTAATAGAAAAAGATATGTGCTCCCCTATGCTCATTGCAACATTATTTACAATAGCTGACATATGGCAACAACCTAAGTGTGCATTGGTGGATGAATGAGTAAAAAATATGTATTAGATATATACCATGGGATATTACTCAGCCAAAAAATATGAAATCTTGCCATGTGTAGCAACATGGATAGACCCAGACAGTATTATGCTAAGTGAAATAAGTCAGAGAGGGACAAATACCATATGATTTCACATAAAAAAAAAAAAAAAGAACAAACAATACAAAACTGAAACTGTCTCATAGGTATAGGAAAGAAACTGGAGGTTACCAAAGGAGAGGAAATGCAGGGAAGGGCCAAAAAAGAATAAGACGTACAAATTTCCAGTTATAAAATAAATGAGTCAGAGGGATGTAATGTAAAACCTAGGGAATATAGTCACTAATATGTAACCTTGTACAATGACAGATGGTGACGAGACTTAGTGTGATCACTTCGTTAGATATATTAATGTTGAATAACTATGTTGTACACCTGAAACTAATATAATGTTGTATATTAACTATATCTTAATTGAGAAAGAATGTTAAACTTTCTTTCATAGAAAATATAGCACCAATGTTTGTTTCAATTAAAGTTGTGATGTAATCAAAAGCTTATTTTTGCCACCTGGACTACATTTGCATGAAAGACACTGAGTGAAAATCACCTTGCCAATCCTAGTCAACACATAGAGCTCTGAGTGATAATCATAAATGTCATCTTATATTACTAAGTTTTGGAGTGATTTGTTCCACAGCAAAATGATAACTAAAGCAATGCTTAACACTCATAACAGAAAACAAAAAGAAAAACCCCACCTCCCTGGTCAATCTTGTTGCATGTGATAAAATATTCCCTCCTTCTTGAGCTTTAGGAGACTCCATCTTTCAAATTTTCTTTTCTTGGGCATCTTTCAAGTTCATAATTTCCACATTGCCATTTTCATAAAAATTTCTTTCTCTTCTCTACCAAAAACTCTATTACGTACCCTTTTTTCTCAAACTGCATCTCATGAGCTTTCTCCACAAGATAATGTCCTATAAATGAAGATAATATTAAATAAGTATAAGAAAATAAAAGGTGTACAGCTGGCTGTTCTTTGCAATGTTAAACTTTTGGGAAAAAAGTGTATGTCACAATTAAATATGGCTTACATATTCATTTATATGTATCAAGCTTTTTTATATTGAGCTCTGATTAGAAACATAAGTTCTATTATTTGTTTCTATAGGGAAATACATTTAAACATAAAGAATTTAAGACAGCTTAATTCATGAAAATGAAAGCACTTTAGAGATTTAAACAACTTAATGAAAAATAAGATTTTTATTATTTCATTTAAAAGTTCTAAGCCTATGTCACGATTGTCTCATAGTTTTAGGAGTTTTTTTTTAACAAGTGGGGCATGGTATCTCATTTTTTAACATTAGTTTTCATCTCTGACTGCCTTCTTAATTTTTAAATTAATACTGTTGTACGCTTTTAAAATACTTTAAAATTTTCATATCACTAAAGATTACTTTAAAATAGTTTAATGTAAGGAAGATACAACTTTTCTTGAAAAAAGATCTTCGACTACTTGAAGAAAGGTTTTTTTACTCATATCATGAAACTACGCTTGCATCAATTTAATGATAATATTTTGATCAGTTTTTTTATTTCTCCTCTTTTTTATATCCCTTTAATTTTTGCAGTTTTCTTTAGAGTGTGCCATCTCCTGGTGTGAGTTCTGTAATGGGGTCTTTGTTTGAATTCTGTGGTTATTCCAAACATTGTCGCTTTCTTTTTGAAATGTGTGACTCACATTTCACACAGATCCTTTAGGATGATATTCTCGCATAGTGGGAAGTTTTTGACATGCGGGTTTACTGGAATCCCTTGGCTGTAAACTTGGCTCAGAGCAGATGGTACTGCTAGAGAAAGCAACAACACAGCTTTGGGCTTGAAAATCTTAGTGCATACATGACGCTTCCTCCCGTCAGGTCTGATATGAGTGATGGGAACTTGGAACTAAACACTGAGGAAATACACTCTTCACAATGGACTATTTGCTGAAAAAAGAGAAAAAAAAAAAAAAGAGAGAGAGGAAGAGAAAGAGAGAGAGAGAGAGAGAGAGAGAGAGAGAGAGAGAGAGAGAAAACAAAAGAAAGAAAAAGGTCTCAAAGAAGAATGAAGTAGAATGGAACACAGTTCATTATCTCAGGGCTAAGTAACAGTCCCCTGCCATCTAGAGGGACTTGGCTCTAAAAACAAAGCTTTAAAACTGCTGAGTTTAAGGGAACTTATAATCATAAATGTAAGGAAAATGAAATAGTTTTTTAGTCCTAAAATGCCTTTTAGCATTCCTAGTACATAAACTGGAAGCAAAATGGCACTTAAACCCCTGCTCCAAAAAGAAAAAGAAAAATGAAACATGATGCTTAAATACTGTGTTTTGATATTAAATAACAACTAAGGGAGGTGTTAAAATAAGTAATTGAAGGTAAATAATTTAAAAATGACCATTGCTGGGAGGTTGACATATCTATGATAGATGAGGGTTTGTGGAAAAGTGAAAGAGAGAGATTCAGGAAAATTCTTCATTATACTTTGTAATAATTTCCCATAAATCACAGAAAGCAATGTTTTTAAACAGGACAAATAATCATCATTATGGTAATTATACAGAACCAAAAGATGCAATAACATTAAATATGTAGTAAACCATTTGCTATTCAGCAATGTATCTACTAAGACATGGAAAAAAATGTATACATATGTATATGGACATACATTCTTTTCCTTTTAACTAGAGTAGTAGCTAAATATCATAGTTTAGGTCAGAAAATGACCTTGAAGTTTATTGGAAAGTCTATCAACTCTGTTGTAAAGGTTGAGGGAGATCCATAGCTACACAAATGCAGGGAAAAGTAACACTGTGTAGCAGACATCCTCAATATTTTAAAATACAGATTTATTGGGATACCAAGGACCAGGACTGGGTTAAGATAACAGACTAGGGAGGCTTCATTGAAGGTTCAGTGGCAGGGAAGTAGCAGGGAGGCTGGTGACCAGGGGACATAAGTAAGTTGTAGCAGATACTGTAAGCAACTTTGGACCCAGTAATTCTTTAAACACTTTTTTTTTTTTTGAAGCATTTACTCCATACTAAGTGTTCCATTGTCATTATTCTTAGGAATCCTCACAGCAAACATTTGAAGTTTGTGGTATTATTCCTATTTTATAAATGAGAAGACTGAGTCTTAGTGATATAAAATATCTTGTGCAAGAAAGAAAGTTGTTTGTAAAGTTACAACCCATGAAATCAGATTTTAAAAAGCCCTAATTCCTGACATATTCAAAAATCTCATACAGCACTAATCAATAAAAGTTGAGATGTTTGTCTTATTCACTATGATACTCCCAGTGCCTGGGACAATGATGGTAGATACAATGTAAATATCTGTTTAATAAAGAATGGAATAAATGTGGGGGAAAAGAAAAGACATCACCAATAATAGAATAAGGATTTAGAAATTATATATTTACTTAATATATATTGTATATTAATTGAAATATGATTTAAAAAATTTAAAAGTGTAAAACACACATTTTGTAGCATAAAAAACTATCAATGATTTCATAATAGGTAAAATGTAAGGATACAAAGGAATTTCCACATTAAAAAAATTAAAACTTCCCTTGAAAAACTTGTTAGTGACCTAAGTCATCAAACTTAGGCTCAGATATATCCTTCTCCATGAAGGATTTCAGAGTCCCCTCAATGAAAAATAGGTTTATCTTTCCTAGGTAACTGAAAATACTCCAAAGAGAAAAGGTCCCTTGTTGTTAATAAATAATTAATTATTATTTAGTGTTGAATTATTTCACATTTATGTATTTTTTATAATAGCAGTTTATCAATAACTAGCTATAATCAAATATTTTCTGTATTCAGATTAGTCCAGACCTCTCTGAGAAACTTAAAAGAGAATGTGAAGTTTATCCTAGAGTTATGCCGTGTTTCTCCAAAAATAAGAACTAGCCTGACCATCAGCTCTAATGTATCTTTTGGAGCAAAAATTAATATAAGACCCAGTCTTATAATTATATTATGTAAGACCGATTCTTATATAAGACTCGGTATTATATTATATTATATTATGTTATATTGTATTGTATTATATTATATTAAAGACCTGGTCTTATATTACAGTAAAATAAGACCGAGTCTTATATTAACTTTTGCTCCAAAAGACGCATTAGAGCTGATGGTCCGGCTAGGTCTTATTTTCGGAGAAACATGGTGTAAAGTCTACATTTATGTGAAATTACTTGTACTCGTGAAGCATTGAAAGAACAATGAAATTGTAAAGAGGTAAAGTTTAATTTCAAAATAATTTAGAAAAGTGAAAGCTCAGGGAAGTCTCAGTGAAGATTTGACCTTCACATAAATGTAATGCATGGAAAGAAAAGATGCTTGCAACACAAAAGCAGGCCCAAAAGTCAGGTAGAGGAACAAAATTACTTTAAAAGATTTGGAAATGAAAACATTTGTGAGGGAGGTACTATAGAAATGGACCAGAATAGTTATGGAAACATCAAGATTATTTTAGAATTGATATTAAATTGATACAATTATCTAAATATGCATAGTGTTCAATCTCCAGGTAATAAAGGCCATCTATTTCCATAGTGTTTCTATTTTCTTTATTTTGAGTTCATTCTTTTTTTTCTTCCAAAGTAAATCACCATGGGTTCACTTTTTGTTTTTGTTTTTGTTTTTGTTTTTGTTTTAATAAGGGACTTTCAGGGATTAGATTTTCATGGCATTGTTCTTAACATTGAGGTTTGTTTTTAAAATTACACCACCACGATGTCAGAGCTAGTTATATTTGAGGAAAAGGTATTAAGACAATGACTGGAATTAGCCAGCTAACATAACTAGAGGAATGAGTATGTTCTTTTTTCTAAGGATATTCTGATTGATACAAGAATACCATGAAATAGTAACAAAGAGAGAAACTGAGCATCTGCCAAATTTTCAGGCTATTTAATCGTTGAATGTTTTCCATCATTTTGCCCACAACATCTTCTAATAAAAATGTTTTGTCTCAGAATAAATGTTTAATATCTAAGGTATTCTTTGATCTCAAGATGTTAATAAAATAATCAAGTATTACCAATTTACTTTTTGCTTAGCATAGCAAAGATCTATTGATATAAGCATTTTCATATATTGAGATTTATCTTTTTTCTGAAAACTTTCCAAATATCTTCATTTTTCTTGACTCAGCTCTTAAAATTTAAATTTTTGTTTTTCTTCTATTTTATAACTTTTATTCTATACTGATGTTTCAAGATGGCTATTTCACACTTTGGTCAACGCAATGCATCTCTGTGGTGTATGAGGAAAGTCCTTTCCTTGTCAATTTATTTTATGGATCCTATAAACATGTCCAAATGCAACACATTGTACTTATGAATTTTGTTAAGCTGGTACATTTGTATAACCACTGCTACAGTCAAACTATGGAAGATTACCATCATCTCAAAGTGTTTCCTTTTAACACTTCCCAGTTCATTTCACCCCACCCATAGCAACTACTGAAATTCCATTTGTCACAATGATTCTATCTGTCCTTGCTAGATATTCAAATAAATAGAATGATACATAATATGCATTCATTTGTGTCTGGCTTCTTTCACTCAGGATAATATTGCTGAGATTCATCCATATTGTTACATGTTATCAACAGTATTTTTGTTTGTTTCTATTGCTAGCACTATTCCATGTATGAACATGAACATACTATCATTTGTTCATTCATATAACAGTTATTTTGTGTTGTTTACAGTTTGAACTTCTTACAAGTAAAATTGCTGTGGACATTCATGTTTAAATGTTTCATGGACACTTTCATTTCAACTAGATGTAGAATGATTAGGTCTCTTGATAAATATATGTTTAACTTTATAAAAAATTACCAAACTGTTTTCCACAATGTTTGTATAATTTTACAATTTTACCAGCAATGTAAAAAAGTTCCAGGTGCTCTGCAATCTTGCTAGCATTTGGGTTTTGCCAGTCATTTTATTTTACACATTCTAAAGAGTTATGTTAAATTGCATCTTCCCAGATGATTGACATTGAACATCATTTCATGAGCTTTATGACCTTTCTTATACCTAATTTTGTGAAGTTGCTGTTAAAGTATTTTGTGTGTTTTTATTGGGTTGATTCTTTTTCTAATCACTAAGTTTTAAATGGCACATATTCTGTATAAAGTCATTAATCAGATATATTTATCACAAATATTTCTCCCAGTTAGTGAATTGCCTTCTTATTTTCTAAACAGTGTTTCTTGAAAAGTAGATTTATCATTTAATTTTTATGTAGGCTAAATTCTCAATTTATTCTTTTTTTAATCTGAGAAATCTTTATCCCAAGGAAATAAAGATTTTATCTTATGTTCTCCTATTTTCGCCATAATGTTTTATATTTAATATTTTGTGTTTAACATTGTGCTTTATTTGGAGTTAAAAATTTGTTTATGGAGTAGTATAAGAGTCAATGGTCTTTTGTGTATGGATATCCATTTCTTTAGACATTAGTTGTTGTAAACTATCTTTTCTCTATGAAATTCCTTTGGGAAACATTAGTGAAAATCAACCATCCTTATATTCACAGGTCTATTTCTGTTCTGTTCTGTTGAACCTATCGAGTTTTCTTTAAGTTGTTAAGCGTTCATAAATAGCCACAGTAAAATCAATGAATCACTGATGTAGTAATTAGTAAAAGTTTATTGGGTATACACCAAAAAGAGTTCGCAAACTAGAATCACTCAAACCAAAACATGGAATGAGGCTCAGGAATAAGTTGTCAATAAGCAGCTTAAATAGTTGCTAGATGGGCGGGAGGGGTGGGGGGTGGGGGGAGGGGGAGGGGATTGGAGGGCAGTTGGTGACCACAGGATGGCCACGGGTTTGAAAATTAATCTGGGGAACGTAATTTGGTGGTTATCAGAGGGTAAGGGGGTTGGGGGGTGGGGGATGAGGGTGAGGGGGATCAAATGTATGGTGATGGAAGGGGAGCTGACTCTGGGTGGTGAACACACAGTGTGATTTATGGATGATGTGATACAGAATTGCACACCTGAAATCTATGTAATTTTACTAACAATTGTCACCCCAATAAATTAAAAAAAAATAAAATAATAAAAAAAAATAGTGAGAAAGCAGTAACTGCTACTCTTCATAGTGATTGGTTATAATAGAATTTTTGGTGGTTATTTCATCTCAACCTTGGTTAAATAGTTCTATTTTATTTGTGTTTTCCAGAGGCATAAGAAAGAAGTCACCCAAGTCAAGTTAGTCTTGCAAAATAATTAAATTCAGCTTTACTTGTATGACTAACCTGGTTTAGTCTGCTTAGGGAATTTTCAAGGTTGGTCTTCATTTGCTTTTGATTTTAGAAAAGTTCAAGTTACTCTCTCTTGTTTGCTATACCTTTATAGTAAGCCTTAAAGTCAAATAGTGTAAGTTATCTAACTTTTTTTAAATTAGATCTATTAGGATGACATAAGTTAATAAAATTATAGGTTTCGAGTGTACAATTCTATAATACATCATCTGTATATTGCATTGTGTGTTCACCATCCAGAGTCAGTTCTCCTTCTGTTACTATGTATTTGACCACCTTTACAATCTTCTACCTTCCCCTGACCCCCTTATCCTCTGGTAACCACTAAACTGTTGTCTGTGTCTTTGAGATTTTCCTTGTTTATTTGTCTTGTTTATTTGTTGCTTTCAGTGTTATATCCCACATATGAGTGAAATCATAAGGTTCTCGACTTTTTCTGTCTGACTTATTTCATTTAGCACAACAATCTCAATATCCATCCGTGTTGTCACAAATGGCAGTATTTCATCTTTTCTTATGGTTGAGTAATATTCCACTGTATATATGTACCACATCTTCTTTATCCAATAATCTATCCACGGACACTTTTGTTGTTTCCATCTCTTGGCCACCATGAATAATGCTGCAATGAATATAGGAGTACATATGGCTTTATGAATAAAAGTTTTGAAACTTTTTGTGTAGATACACAGAAGAGAGATTACTGGGTTATGTGGTAATTCTATTCTTAATTTTTTGAGGAACCTCCATACTAACTTTGTTTTTTATATTTTAAAATTATTTTGGCCATTTTAGGTCCCTTATTTTTTTACATAAACTTAAGAATCAGCTTATCAATTTATATAAAAGAATCTCTCTGAAATTTTGTTCGATTTATAAATATATAGATCGAACTGTGTTTCCAACCCAGATTAGTCCTCTGAATTTTAGGACCCAATCTCCAGATGTCCATCTGATAATTCTACATAGATAAGTATACATAATATTATATATGGGTATTTACACATGTCTCAAACTAAAGTCCAAATTTCCTCTTTCCCCAAAACTGTTTATCTTTCAGCATACCCCATTTAGTAAAAGGCACCTTTATTAGATAAATAAATAATTTATTCCAGGAATTTGGAATAACTATTCCCTCTCCTTTATATTACAGATCCATCTATCCCTAACTCCTAACAACCCTACCTTCAAAATGTTACGTTCAACTCTATAATTATCCAGCTTCTTCATGCTAATTTATTCTTGACTTGAAACTAGTATAGTATAATAGTTAAGAGCATAGACTCCAAAACCAAACTGCCTATATTTCAATTCTTTCTCTTCCATTTAACAGCTATATGACTCTGGAAAACTTTTTACTCTGTCTGTGACTTTGTTTCCTTGTCTGTAAAATAGGACTAATAATAGTATCTATCTCATAGGACATTGTGAAAGTATATATAAGTCAGTACTGAAATAGTGTTCAATGTATTTCTGCTACGTTTTGCTATTATTAGTTTCTAAACCACAATCATTCATATTTGTATTACAACAGGTCCTTTCTAACTGGATAACCAGTACTTCTCTTACCTTATTCATTTAATTCTCCACACAACACCTGAGTGATCTTTATTAGTAAAATCCAATTATGTCACTTCCTCATCACCCATTAGTTATTATCCATAATATTTTGTTGTAATGTAAAAAATAATTATTATGACCTTATCCTTCATATTTTGTACTCCAACTTAATTAATTTTCCCTATGTTTGTCTTAGGCACTAGGCTCTTTCTTGCCTAGGGCCTATGCACATGCTACAAGAAATGCAGACATTGTAGAATTAGTCCAGGAAAGTCACTAACCAAACAAAAAAAGGACAGTAAAAACAACAAACACTGAGGAGGGAGGAATCTCACTTTTCATAATTACCACATTAATTTAGGTTAGTACAAATATAATTGTGGTTTTTGCAGTTTTTAGTCTTTTAAACTGCAATTACTTTTGCACCACCCTAATATCTAAAATGCCAAATTTTCAAAAAAATTTTTTTAATGATTTCAAAGGAACAGGAAAATATGAATAATACAAAGGAAGAAAACAATCAATAGAATTTCCCTTATGAATGCCAGATTTTAGACCTGCTAGATAAAGATATTACATCGATTATTATATTTAAAAAAGTAAAGGAATCCAAATATTTTTTGTAAAAATCAAAGTATGACAATAATGTCTCACCAAATTGAGAACAGCAATAGAGCCAGGAATTATTAAAAAGAACCAAACGGATATTCTGAAGTTGGAAAGTACAATACTGAAATGAAATATTCACTAGAGGGGATCAGCCCTAGATTTAAACTTACAGAAGAAAGAATCAGTAAACTTAAAGATAGGTCAATAGAGATTTTCCAGTCTGAGGAATAGAAAGAAAAACAAATGAAGAAAAATGAACAGAGCCTTCCAAATCGGTGTAAAAACATATATATAATGGGAGTCCCAGAAGGATAGGAAAAAGAGAGGGACACAAAACATATTTGAAGAAATAATTTCCAGAGATGTCTCAAATTTGTTGAAACACATTCATATACACAGACAAGAAACTCAGTGATTTCCTAATAGGAAAATTTAAAAGACATCTATAACAACACATATCAAATTTTCAAAAGTTGAAGAGAAAGGAAATATTGAAAGCAGAAAGAGTATGATACATCACCTACAAAGAATCCTGAACAATATTAGCATCACTTATCGTCAAAGAGGATTTTTTAACCTCTTTATCCTCACATGTAGACTAAATTTAGTTTACTTATTATATATTCTTTGCATTTTTCCTTTACTGAATTTATAAATTTATGTTAAACTGTAATTATTTGTTTAATTCCTGCCTTTCCATTTCATTGCCAAGTTGGAAGGAATGGATCCTGATACATAGTAAATTCTAAGTGAATGAATTAATTGACAAACACATATCATTTATATATCTCACTTCCTCAGTTTTATTTTCAGAGTTTCTCTGACTACACTACTAAGGAACTCTTTCAACATCTCTGAAAGTTAAGGGGAAAAAGTGTGTCAGATATTTTAAAACTATTAATAGCTATTCATTTGTAAAGCTTAGAGTGGTTATCTTTGAGAAGAAAGATGAAAAATGATGGTGTGTTCTTTATGTTATTCTACACATTACAAATTTTCAATAATGACCTTCTGTGGACTAAATTGTGTCCTCTGAAAATTTCATGTTTAAGCCCTCACCCCACTGTGACTATATTTGGAACCAAGGCTTTTTTGGGAGGTAACTAAGGTTAAATGAGGTCAGAAGAGTGGTCCTAATTCTATTATGATTGGTGGCCTACTAAGAACTTATACACTCACCAAGGAAAAGTCATGTGAGGACACAGTGAGAAGGTGGCCATCTGCAAGCCAGGAAGAGGAGTCCCACTATACCACAACCATACTGGCACCCTCATCTCAGAATTCCAGCCTACAAAATTGTGAGAAAATATATTTCCATTATTTAAGCACCCAGTCTATGGTGTCTTGTTGTCGTAGCCTAAGCTGACTAACAGGACCCTATATTTATTTTCCAATGGGACAAACTCTGTTTTATATCAGACTTAATGGTGCTATATTGCTAAAAATTCACACTCTTATGAAGTATGTATTTTTTTTTGTTTTTGTTTTTTAGTATTTTAATTCAATAGGAAAAAAGACAAGAATGGAGGATAATGCAAAAATTGTAAGAACCAGTAATCAAAACAAAAGTAAGACACAAATTCTCTTCTTCCTCCTCAACTTGACAATCCCTCACACCAAATTTACACATGTGTACTTTTTCCTTTATTTCAGATATAGGCTTGGATAGTTAGTATATTCACCTCTTTTTCCCACAGTTAAGTTATTGTGGTAGAAAGAAAAGGAAAGGAAAGGAAAGGAAAAGAAAAAGAGAGAAAGAAAGAAAGAAAGGAAGGAAGGAAAGAGGAAGGAAGGAAGGAAGGAAAGGAAGGAAAGGAAGGAAGTAAGGAAGGATGAAGGAGGACGGAATGAAGGAAGGAAGGTCAGGAATGAATTAAGGTCAGAAGAAAGAAATACAGAAATAAAATAAAGAAACAGTAACTAAAAGAAAGAAAGAGAAATAAAGCAAGAAAGAAAAAAGAGATGTAGGTGATATAGTTTATATATGAGTATAGATATAGATATATATCATTCCTGACTTTCTCATTAGAATGTGAGCTGGATGATGGGGACCAGGAATAAACTGAGCCCTCCAATTACCCAGTAGAGAATCCCATGCCTCCAATATATGATACAAATTGAATTTTGAATTATGGGAGTTTCTTTTATTATAGGCATACTGTTGTGTCTCTAAATTAAAAATACTTTGTTTGTGTAGTTAAATATTAGGACCTTGAAACATTTATTTTTCATTTGGAAACCCTATTATTTTGTTCAGTAAAAAAATATTGTTGAGGCTAATTTTTTATTTCTCAAACAGTAGGACAATAGGCTGAACAAGGCTAGCCCTGGAGAGCTTTCTTTCTGGACCTTACTTCTCTAATTTGTGGAGTGAGAGAAGACTGTGTACATATGAGGTCTTATTCAATGTAAAGCTTTGCATGGGTCCAGTCATGACTACCCATTCCTCAGAACACTTGAATATAATAGTTTCTCCATTTCTCTCAAAATCATAAAGAGACAACTTAGCAAAGCCCAGTGGTCTGGCCCTAACTGCATAAACTATCTTTGAAGCTTTATTTCCCACTTCAGCCTTCTGCAAAACTTGTTGCCTGGACACATGGGACTCTTGTCATGATTTGAACACTTAATATGCTTGCAGGCATCTGCACCTAATTCCTCAGCCAGTAATGTTCTCCCCTAATCACCCACCTATCAAGAATATCTCAACTACACCTTCTTTAAAGTCTTCCCACCTTCCAGTTAAATCTTTCGTATCTTTGTACTCTTATAGCATAATGCTTGTATTTCTGCTTTCCCTTCAATTCAATTGTAAAGAGATGTGTGTCTACCACTTGAGAAAAGGAAATGTGTCTTGCATCTTTTCTTTATTTGTATCCCTGCGAAGATACAGACACACACACACACACATATGCACGCGCACACACACACACACACACACATACACACACACTGAATTAATTGCTACAATGGCACTACAAATGACTTATCTTAGTTATTAAGTAACCTTCTGCTCACTGAAAAAACATTACACATTCTGATTACAAGAAGACTCACAAAAATTCAAGCATAACATTCCAGCCAAAGCTTTAATCTTCAACTAAGCACATTCTCCGGAATCTCACGAGAGACTGAGTTTGAGATATATTTTATGTTAGTTTATCACCCTTAAGCCCCTTATTAGCATGAGGTGTCACATAGTTGCTAGATAAAAACGTCATTTAAAAAATTACTGAGAGTTTTTGTGTGGTTCTTTTAAAAAATGCATTGAAATGAGGTGACGGAAAAGAAATCTATGGGACATTCACTCTGAATCCCAGCAGTCTTGATTTAAGTGGTGTGCACCGTGTCACAGTACTGCCGAGTGTCACTGGAGGCAGTCAGGAAGACATTGAATACCCTAGCGCTGCCTGTAAGATATGGTGTATTCATGGAAAGGTACTTGAACAATTTTTCAGGTAATAATACCCCCTTTTTTTTTTCTCCAGATATATGGTGGAGATTTAGGGAGAGAGAATTGTAAAATGATAATGTGGCTCTAAATCACTTTCCTTTAAACAGCAAGATCAGAGCATACCTGTTTTGGCATTCTAATCACGACTTAGAATGTGCTGTGCAGCCTGAATTTTGGAATTGGTTTTAAGATGAGGAGAGTTTGAAGTTCACTAAAGATATCACAAATGATATCTAATGGCCGGAACTTGGCTATGAATGATTTAGGATGGGACTGAAATCCATGGCGTATCATATTTCATTCAATTTAAGCCACTATTCACTGTAATATGCACCTATACTGTACAATCAAGAAAGAAAGCCTACTGGCAATTACAAGTTTTATTTTAGATGTTTGTGTTTCCTAACTCCAAACAACCCTTTTAATCTTTTTGGAGAATGACCAATAGCCTACATTGATTATATGTCTGCTTCTATAAGAGAAGAGGCTCTTAATGGAGCCTGTAATCATTGTGGGTCAGAGAATTAAGCATACAAGTTCATTTCTTTCCAAGATGTTGTTTTAGAAAATGTAAAAGGTTAACTATCTTTCTTGAAGAGCTAGCCTAAAATGAAGTATAAGTCATTAGCTACTGACTATGTATTTTTACTCTACAGATATTCTTATATAACATATGTGACAATTAGAGAGCTCATATAGTAGAAATAGCATGGTCTCTGGAGTTCAAATTCCTTTAAGTCTACCTACTAACTCAGCAATTTTGAATAAGTCAGCTATCTACAAGCATCAGTTTCTTAATCTGTAAAGTGGAGGTGATCTTATATGAGTTTGTGTAAGTATTGGAAGTAAAATTCAATGAAGTTTATTTAACTTTGAAATTTTTGATTTGTCAAGTGAAGTTCCTGACATGTAAAAATGTAAAACAAAGTAAATAAAACAGAGTAAAAGAAAGCCTGTTATCGCAGAAAAATAATAAAACTCTTCATTTTATTAGAAAAAAATAAGTAAATAAATATGTATATATATATATATATATATATATATGTGAGTGTATGTGTGTGTGTGTGTGTATATATATGTGTATATATATATATATATATATATATATATATATATATATATTCTATTTTGTAATAATATGGCTGGCTCATTTTTCAAAATCAAGTGGGATTTTCACCTGTAGTACATACTGATTCTATTCCCAAAACAAATTAAGACCTAAATGGCACCTTGAATAATAAATACCTCTTGTGAATATCCCTTATTTAATTCAAGATGCTAAAAAATATATATATAATGATAGGCTACAGAGGTAATGTTGAAATAGGATAATATTTACATTTAAAAAGGAAATATTTTTGCAAAAGTTAATTAGCTGCTATTACTTCATAGCTTCTTATTGGTGTAGCTGCCTTAATTTCTTCATACCTCAAGATTTACTCTCAATGTTCTATTAGGAGTAAAGGGTTAAAATAACATGAAACAGTTAAAGTTATTTTAATAAAAGTTCTTTCTTCCTTATTCAACATGTCACTTTTTTCTTTCTCATTTGTAACATGATAGATATTCCTGTCCTTTGGGTAAAGTACTTGATTGAACATTTAAGTTACTTTTACAGATCTTCAGTTTTCACTGATTCATCTCAATAATACCTTGGCTTTTTCACCTCTCACCATTCCTAGCTTTAATATATCCCAATGTTATAGATAACAAAATCTTAAAAATTACAAAAAGTGATTTTTTTTGTGTGTGTGTGTACTCTATTTTTGAGAACTATAAATGGTCTTGGAGTTTTTTTGCTGAAAGTCAGATTTTTTAAAATCATGAGTATTTGTCATGGTTTAATAGAACACTGTAATACCTTGTGCATGCTACATATTCAACAAACGTTGTTGGTTGATGCATTTATGTGTTATTTTTAAAACTGTTTTAAGATTAAGGTCACAAATATATTTTACTAGTTCCTTCTTTTATGGGTACTCCAAGTTTCTCATGTATAAAATAAGAGGCTAGGATCATGTAACCTTTTAATTTTCTTAAACCCTGACAATTTGCATTAGTCAATCATTCTAATATCTGGGTTCCGTAGCAATGGGTTCACGAATCATTGAGTGGAAATCAGGATTTGCAGCTAATTGCATTTGACCTTGTAGATCTTGTACTCTGACTTCAGGGAGGGAGCCTGACAAACTTCTGTGTTGAATACTGTAGATTCTGAATCAGCAGCACTGGGTATAAGCCTCAGTATATTGAAAAATCATACCAGCTTTGCGTAAAGAAATAAAAACTTGTTTTTGTCAGTACCATGCTAAAAGAAGCAGACCAAGAGTAGAAAATACAACTATCTAAATGTCCTAAAAAATAAACATATACTTTTGATAAGAATGTTACTTTGAGATCTTTATACTTTCTTGAAGCTTGAATTCTCTGATAAGTTTCAAATGCTTTCTTTGTTTTTTTGCATATAGACTTAAAAACAAGAATGGTAAAATTAGGAAGAACATGAATATTAACCCATGATATTGAATGTCATACGGAAATAGAAAAATAAGGAGATATTATGGTTTATAGACGTTAATCTTGAAAACACGTTTTAATCAACAAATGCCATCCTAGGTTTACAAGATATACTAAAACCTATGTTGCTTTTATGGTGAATTTTGAAAATATCAAATTAATAACAGGGAAAGACAGTAGTTTTTGAAGAGAAAGAACGTGTAATATTTAGATCATTTAAACAGTAGATAATTATTTTACAAGGATCTCTAAAAACAGGCTTTTTTCATATTGTCAACATTAAATTCTGAATATATATTTTGCATTTTATTAAGTGAAAATTTCAACAAAAGACTAGCAATAATTCTTTTTTTTAAAGACTAAAATCATTCAAAGAAAAAATATATCCAAAAGACAATGACTGAATAAATCAATGCTAATGCAAGTAAGAATACCTTAAGAGGTAATAAAATACCAACAATAAGAAAAAAATGATACCTAAAATATATGATTTAGGAAATGAAATCACAAAATTGTTGCATAGCCATACTTAAAATAAAATCCCTTCACAATGAGCTAATTATAGCTAGAGGACAATTAAATTCAGCTCCTTGAGAAAGAGGGGAATACAGCAATGAGCTGGTGAAAAAGTAATTTATTTCCCACAACCAGTGCATTGAATGGGTTTATGGAAAAGATATAATGATAAAGAGCTCAAAGGAGGCCATGTGTGAAGTAAAAGAAAGTAAAGGACTGATCTGGAAACCAGAAGGATATGACAAGTATGTTTTGGACGGGAACAAAGTGATGCGTGCATTTAACATTAAGCAAAAAGAAATAATGTTAAGGTGCTGGATAATGCCTCTGTCACTTGATAAGAGTTTGATCCTGGACAAATTACTTAATATATTAGAACCTCAGTTCTCTCATCTGTATAGTAGATATGGTAGTGACATTTTTCATATAGGGCTTTCATGGGGAATGAAGGAGAGATTCTTTTTAGTGATCAGTACAATGCGTAACACACAGTATTAAATAGGTATTTACAATGCTATATTTATTTTTTTCAGTTACAGATCAATGTTTTTTCTGTTGTTAAGCTTAACTTTTCTTATACAAACATCATAATAGTTGCATTTATTGAGTATTTCTCTGCAGGAAAGACCCTACATTGCCTGTTCTCTCGGTAATGTCTGTGAGCTATCTCCTGCCACACTGCTTCTTGTTCTAACACAAGCAAGGCACTTCCTCGTAGTCTCCTTGAACTGGCTACACCCTTTCTTCTGGGAGACCCACACAGCCCTTTCTCTATCTTATTTTCTTAAATTCCGTCGCTTTCTCAATGATACCTACCCAACATCATATATAAAGAATTGCAGTGTGCCCCACACCAAGCACTCCCAAATCTCTTATCCTACTCTACTTTTTTCTTTTTACTAAATCACTTTCTATCATAAGAATAATTCATTTATTAGTTACATCAATGATTGACTTCCCATCTCTCCTCTTTGAACTGTAGGTTCCACAAGTAATGAGATAATTGTCTACTTTGTTCATGGTATATCCTAAGAACCTAGAAAAGTACCTGACCTATATAGTAAGCTCTCAAAACACTTTTTAAAGTTGAATTAAATATATAAATTATCTTTACCTCTTTAAAAAAAAAAAATTATTAACTCCAGTGCAGTGATGGATTAGGAACACAGGAATTACTTGTTCACATTTTTATACCTAGTAGGTGGTTGAGTTAAAATTTAATCCCAATCTAAGTGAACACAGTCTTTGCTTTGTGTACTCTCCCACACTTCGATCTGGTAGAAAAGAATAAGAGGCATCCTTTATTGCCCGAAAGGAAGTTACTCAAACAATAGGTCTTATAATTTGGAATAAAACAAAAATTATATACTCTGATGTTTTCCCTTCTGCTTCAACATTTTTATGCTGTGATAACATTAGCAGTGAATAAGTTAAAGAAAGTGTATACTGATGGGACTAGGAAATGGATAGATCAACTTGAAAAAAAAGGGAGGATGTTGGTTTATGAATAAGAACTAATAAAAATTGTACCTAGTGTATATGGTTTACTGAAATTTAAAAGTATTGTGCATAGGTAATTTTCATCTTTAATAAATACACCTAATTTAATCATAAAATGTCATTCCATATCACTTTATTATCTAGATTTGCTTTCCACCAACCCATGCAAAAACACCATTATCACAGTGATTAAGGCATAAGTTTGTCAAAAACAGACCAGCATTTGAGCACCGGCTCTGTCATGTCCAAGATGTGTGACTTCAGGATGGTTTTCTAGTCTCTTTATGACTCTGTTTCTTCAGTTGTAAAATGGGGTTAATTCATGTATCAGCCACAAAGATAAATAAAGAAAAAAATAATTAAAAGGAGATAATATTTCAAAAGTGTTTGGTAAGCTCTCAAGAAATGTTAGTTTTTATTTTTCTTATGTTGTTATACTTGATGCATATTCACATACTCTTACATTATTTCTCTCTCCTATAGATATAGCAGAAGCTTAGGTCTTTGTAAATGTAAGTTTTTGACACTATTGTTGATGTAGTAAGCCTATTGATGTTGTTAGGTGTTTTTCCCAGATAATCACAAAGTATTTGACAAAGTTGAAAAAAACAAACAAACAAAAACAAACAAAAAAACTTAAAGTGGACCTTTAAAAAAAACTAAAGTGGACCTTTAGTTAAAAGAAAAATGACTATTGGACAAATACTTGCTAGGAAATTTTTTAAAAAGAGAGAAAGTAATGATTTTTATGATTCTCATGAGTCATCCTAAATGGATTACATCCAGGCCAATATTAATTTGTATGATTCCTCTGCTGAAAAGGGAATATACCAGATGGACTATTATTATTCATATCTTTTACAAACAATACCTGATAAATGCCATTAGCATTACAAGTTCTTCGGGATATATAAGTTTATATAATGTAAACTCTAATAAACCACTAGGGTTTCTAACTATCCAAACTATTATTGAGATTTGGTCCATGTTCCTCATTATTATGGTAAAAGAAAAAGAAAAGATGAATGGCTTGAAATTCAAATTATTCCCATTCTAAATGTGGATAAAGGAAACTTGTCATTGAAAAATTTCATTTTTTTTACCACTTCTTTTTTTTTAAATTTTTATATAAATTCCACCAGTGAAGTTCATATTGATCTCCATTTATTTCTCTATTTAGTTCTTCACAATTAATATTTTCTTTATTTCATATAAGTTTAGGTTTTCTATAAATACAAAGGAATTATTCTAAAGTTATTCTTAATGAATTGCTATATTAATATAAACTAATTGTTCATAATTAAGATGGTCTCCATTAGTGAATTCTCATTATCCTTTTGTAGTTAACAGTACTTCAAGAGACCTTTGAAGTAAGAACTCAAATTTTTACAGACATAGCTATAAGGGAAGAATTCTATTAAGATTTCAGAGTGGCAGAGGAGAGCCCCAACCAGTTAGTATTATTTGGAGATACCAAAGAGTGAAAGGATGTAAGCAAACTAAATGAAAGGCAATGGCCATATCTTTCAGTTATGAAGAGTTAGTTATGAGAAATTATAAAAGATTATTTATGAAGAATAAGTTATGAAAAGGTAAGGTAAGGTTTAAGAAGCTTAAATGGAGGCACAGAAGAGTTATTTTTAACTAATATAACTCTTAGCTAAGAGTTAGTTTTTTACATAAAAGCTGCCTTGAAAAAAATATATTACTTTAATTTTTTCTGCAGAACTTAAGATTTTACTATCAGTGTATCCTATGGAAAAGTGAAGTGTGCCTTCTTTCCTTTCAGTGCTTAAATACACTGATATAATGTGCAATAGAATCAAGAATTAGTCCCCCTTCTTCTCAAGTCTGTCTCCAGTGAAATCATTGGGAGTGCCGTGTACCCATTCTTGTTTAATGTGTCTTTATAACTAGCAATTAATTTCAAGTTTCATAGTAAAAAAAGATTAATTGTAAAATAACTTCTTATGTAGTCTTGTCACCTATATGACTATCAAAAATTTAACTGTAATTAAATTTCAAAGTAGAATTATTAATAACAACATAAAAGAACAATATACCTCTTAAAAGTTATATGTCCCATGTTTTTCTTGTTGTTGTTGTTGTTTTTAATTCAGGGCATTGTAATCCTTGTATATTCTTGAGTGATACTAAAAGAACATAAGAACAAAATAAATAGTAACATCCATAAGGACTATATCCATCTTTTTTTCCCAGAACTTACCATAGAGTTGGTTGCTAACAAATGTATTTTTTTAAGTAAAAGAATAACAGTTAAATTAATATTGAGTGCATTTTAATATGGAGAAATGGTAAAAAATAATTTAGGAAAGACTGTACAAATTATCTGTGATTAAGCTAAGAATAGAATTTAGGCCTTTGGATTCACAGCTCTGTAATCAGAGGCCCCCATCTAATTTGTCTCATGTGACACACTATGTTTAAATCACTGTGCTATTCAGGGGGCTGGGGGGGGGGGGGAGAGAGAGAGAGAGAGAGAGAGAGAGAGGGAGAGAGAGAGAGAGAGAGAAAGAGAGAGACAGAGAGGCCTGAGTTCTAGTTCAGCTTTACTACTGAATTAGCTGTTTTCTCAATGTTCTCCCTTAGTTATGTCTAATCTTTTAAGTCATTTTTATTCCTCATGTGTAATTTCTGATCATTGAGTCCATGCATGAGGCAATTTGCTAACAATTGATATAAAATTATATTTTTGCAAAAAAAAAATCAGCAAATTATTAGTGAAAACATTAAATGTGTTGTGTAAAAAAGTAGTAATAAAATTAGGCTTTGCCCTGGTATGAAGTAGTTTTACACCATTAACCTCTGAAAGTATTGTAAGTACATATAGAGCAAGGCTTGTAGTCACAAGTGCTGCAGAGGAGCTGTTTTACCAGTCTGTTCACCATGATTAGTCAGTCTCACGCCATTGCTGTTTAACATGGTGGCTTATGTTCCAGCAGCATCACTGTGAAGGCTATTCTCAGAATGCAGCCTTAAAATAGGTTTGTGGGCTGAGGAGTGGGAGGAAGGCTCACACTGTTATTACAACACAATCTGAGTCTGTGCTCCAAGGACACAGGGTTGTTCTAAACCTGTGCTGGAAAAACCTGTGTGTTTTCCACAACAGATGGGAAGTGGGAGGGGAAAATGGTTTCTTTCCTGTGTACTCCCTATAACTAATATTGCTTGGATATGCATTAAGAGACAAAAATATTTGAGAGTGGAGCGGCATCGTACTGCCGACTGGAATAATGGAGGGTGAGGGTCCTGCCAACTCTGCTTTCTATGCTGCTATTTCAATTGAGTGAGAAAGTATAGTCTTCAGCAGCCACAAGGAGGTAAGCTTCAGGTGAGTTCTTGGCATAAGCTGAGATAAAGCTCAATTTGAATGGAGTACAAACAAGGATAAGGAGTTTCTTACTCCAGAGCTTCTAAAGTAAGACAACAGTCCTTATTCAACCATCAGAAAGTAGGGAATGCATTTTAAAGAAGTTACTAGCACTCTTCGTACATCTTGATATTAGTAGTACCGTGTTTCCCTGAAAATAAAACTGGGTCTTATATGAAGGTTTGCTCCAAAAGACACATTAGAGCTTATGTTCAGGAGATATCATCCTGAAAAATCATGCTAGGGCTTATTTTTCGGTTAGGTCTTATTTTCGGGGAAAGACGGTAGTATTTGCGAGGCAACCTCTCTGCTGCCAAGTTCACTGCACTCTATAATTAGAGCTTTTCATTATTAGAGCAATAACTCAGGATTCAAATAAACAACTCAGGATTTTGACATTTGTGGAAAATAGTACTGAAAAATCATTACAAGAAAATGAATATTAAATACCATTAGGTGAAATATGATCAACTTAGTCACCTACTGAAGGAAATGAATAATTGCATTTGTAAAAGCAAATTACAAAGGGAGAAAATACAGCCAGTTAAAATACAAATAAATCACTTTTCATCCCATTGTTGTGACACTCAGCTTTGGTACTTGATCACTTCAGAAATAAGAGTGCCCTGAGAAAAATTTCTTGCCAAGAGAGGGTTAGCATGTTACAGCAGACAGTGTTTTGGATTACCCTATATATCTATACTATAAATAGTATACTTTCAAAATGCTGTTTTGAGCTATTCAAGTGAGTTAGTGATCTGATGTGGCAGACTTCACGATAATGATGGACTGACATATGAATAGGGAAAGGCTCATCATTTTAGATGGACAAATCTTGATGAATTAGAACAATAACCTGTAATCTTTAATTTAAACCAGCCATTTAGCTGGTAAAGGCAATGAGTTGTCATGTGGCCTCTTCATTTACTGCTAATCAACAGGATTCACGTATCTGAAATCCCTAGCATTCAGAAACCTGTAAGAGGATTCATGCACGTGTTCTACTTTATGCTGCTGATTTGCAAAACAATGAGGCTGGTAATGATGTGAAAGATTTAACTGGCTCTTCTTGTGTCTCCTCTATCTGAACTGATTGTTATTTGTAAAGAGAAATCTTTGGAAGCCTGAGGTTCCCACAGGATGCTGAGCAGTCGGCACTGGGTTGAGGATGACATCCTGTGTCAGGGATCAGAAATCAGCCAGTTAATAGCTGTGCATTTGGAATTGTCTAATATTTTTTCTTGTTAAAGGCCAATTTTCTAACATATAAAGCCATTTTCACATCCTTGATATACTGTAGACTGTAAGATTCTTTCAAAATAACACTAGTTTAAATGATTTATTTCTAAAGCACAATAACTTGATGAATATTTTTATGCATCAAATCATTTCATAATTTAGATTTATGTAATGCAGACCCAAGACATACAAAACAATTCTTGCCAGCCTTGATAATAGAGATTCAGATTTTGCTGTTATTTTACAAATGTCTGTTGTAACAAGATTTTGCTTCAGTAAAATAAGAATGAATCAAGTTTTTCTCTCATTGTCAAAAGGTGAAATTTGTGCTGTTTCCATTGAATACAAGCTATTTTAATCATTCCAAGACAGAGTTGATGTAGTCATTTTCATTTTTTTCTAGTTACATATAAGAACATTTAAAAATTTCAAGTATTAAGACATGAAGAAATATTACAAGTATGTATGTTTCTATAAATTTTGAAATGTTAAATTATTTAATTTTGGTAAAGAATGACAAATAAATTTCTGGCAAAATGAAAAAACTCAGGAGAAGGATTAAAATTAGCAAAGACATAATTTAAGAAATGTTACTTTAATTGTTCCCCTATACACACACACACACACACACACACACACACACACACACACACTGAAATAGTCTCCTTTCAAAATGCTTTAACCAAAATATGTGACAATGATTATATAATCTAGAGAAGGAAAGAAGATGGGAAGAAGAAAGGAATGGAAAGGAAGAATGAAAAAGAAGGAAAGAGGGAGGGAGAGAAAAAATAATAAAAATTAAAAAACTAAAAGTCTATGAAAAGAATGACATCTTCCTTATTCCAGAATTCAAAGTACCGTCTCTTCACCTTCTAGCCAAAAATGGGCCTTTAATCATTGTCTTCAAAAAATCATAGCTAAACATTCAGATCATTAGTGGTTTATCAAAACCCCGTACCACTAACAAAAAAACAAGACAAAAAAAAAAAATTACATCTGCCATTTTCTTCTACTCCTCATTTTTTCTCCCTCCTCCTACACAGCTTCTGTGCTCGTATTTCAGTTTCATAATCTGTCCATTGTGAATTAAGAATATTTTGTTGGCAGTTCTCTTTACCTACGGGGTGCAAGATACATTGGTCTCTGTGACACTGTCAGACTCTGCTCAGATTCCTACAATTGCTATTAAATACCATCACTCCCCAGGCAAGCAAGAGTGCAAAACCAGAAACAACAGCAGGTGTTGCATCTGTTGGAAGGAACAGAGTTAAGAGGTGCCGATGACCCGGTGACAGTTCTATTGATCTGGGCGTGTGTGTGTGTGTGTGTGTGTGTGTGTGTGTGTGTATGATGCAAAATAAATTTCTTAGCAGTGAGGGCTTCATGACAATGAGATTTACAAATTGCTGTTATTTTTAGTTTTCTTGTTTTTTGTGGGGTTTTTTTGTGTGTGAGTGGCTGTGTGAATAAGATGCTACAATTCCTAATAATGTTAGAGAATTCATTTAGAGTGTTAGCTGAGAGCCTACTAGCTGCCACCTGATTAAATGTGGAAGCCAGGCCTTGCAATTATTTTTCAATTTAGTTTGTAGTTAGTTTCTCTATGATTTGAGCAAAGTTTTTTGTTTTGTTTTGTTTTTCAGATATACTCATATTAATTTCAACAAAGCATGTTTTGTTCTCTAGAGATGTTAGCCTATTTTAGCCAGATAAATGCCTAAAAAGAGAAACAATATTTTTTACTTTGGGGTCATTAGAGTATTACATTATATTAACCTTCACTTTAAAAAAATGAATTTTCAGGGTCACAGTTGTCTGCTTTGATCTGAAATGTTCCTATTGTGTAATTAATAGGGAATTCAGTAGAGAAATCTTCCTTTCTCTCAGTGATTTATTTTTTCTTACTTGTCTGCTTGCTTGCCATAAAGGAAATACCTGAACCAAAAAAAAAGCCCGCACAGAAATTTCCCCCAAAACACCTCACCTTGATTAAGAAGGCAAATTTTAGCCAATTAACAAAGCCAACACACTCATTCCACCAATAAGAAAAACTCCCTTTTAGGGAATCACATTTCTTAACAAGTAAGCTATTTTCATAATTTTGATAAATTGCATAATCTCTTTCATTGATATGTGTCATATTTTATGAGCTTTGCTCTTGCCCGTTCTGTTTTCCTCACCATTGACCTGACCAAAGGAGTGGCAAGTCACTAGAAAATCCCTAATGTACACTTTACCAAGTTTACTGCTTTGTGCTTCCCATAGCATTAACATTTTCCTGTTATTTTAAAGAGATAAAGACATCTGGAAAGAGAAAAAAGTGGATATTCTTGGAAATAACCCATTTGACATATGCTTCCCAAAAGGATATTTAAAAGTTATTTTAAAATTTCATTATGAGGAATTCCTATTCACACTGTCAGCTATGTATTGAACAACTGTTATCTACATGGCACTGCATCACGCTACCTGGGATGAAAAGATTCTGATTTATTCATCCTTAAAAACTATTTGGTGCAATTAGGAAAACCTCATATAAACAGAAAGCCTGGAGGGTGAACTCACAAGTCTAGAGCCCTTTCCCTGAATTAGGGGCTATTCTAGGTGCTCGACATACCTTATCTATACAATAACCCCATTAATTGACATTCAGTGGCTCCATTTTAAAGACAAAGAACCTGTGGTTCAGGAAGCATAATTCATTAACTTCAAACCAGTTCTTTTAATAAAGGGGTGGGATTGATAATCAAACCTGTGTGTTACTGAGGCAGACTCAGGATTCTTCTGTAGTCAAACTGCATTGGAAGTTTTGAGAAGAAAGGATCATGTCTGGCCTGAAAGATCAAGGATGGTTTTAACAGCACCTTGATAGATAAATCATAGTAGATAGTAACCATAGTGGATGTGAATGAGCAGAATTAATGAAACAAGAAAAAGAAATTTATATTTAGGGACAAGTGCTTATGAACTACAATCAATGATAGATACATAGGGAATCTTAGAAATGCAGATTCAATTCAAAGCAAGGAAATCACTGAATACCATCAAAACTCATATTTCACTATTATGAAAAAATTCAGAAAAAAAAAACAAACCCAGAAATATGTATATTTTCATATGTGGATTATGCAATAAATCCTTTCTTTAATTTGTTTATTCCTCAGTAAATATAATATGAGTACTTTTTTCTTCATCAATAAATTATTTACGCATTTTGTGAATTAATTTATTTAACCTTTGTCTGTTTGTAGCTATTTGGTTTGTTCTATTTTTTGTCTCTTTTTTAGTCATTGAAAACAATACTAAAATGAATTTCTCTAATCATATATTCTTGTATATATCCAATTATCTCCTTAAGATAAATTTTTAAATTCGGATTGCCAGGCAAATGCTAAACACCCAAGTAATGGGGTTTTGATATGTTTTATCAAACTATAGAAAGCTTCTACTAATTTATGTTCTTACTCTGCCAAATTAATTTTCCCTAAATATCACTTTCAAAACATCACTGACAATTTTTTTAAAAATGGTCCCGTATTTTTGGACTTTCAGTTGCTGAAGATGCCCTCCTTACTCTCACCTCTACATGTTGAATGTTAATATAGCACCCTCCTTTTTGTACCTAATTTTCATATTTCTTTTGCTCAAGTCCCATATTTGATTTTTCATGAAATCCAGATAACAACCTTTCCTGACTTATTCCTCCATTTATTTATTTATTTATTTATTCATTCATTCATTTTATTCATTCATTCACTTACTTATTCAACAAAATTTTTGAAAACCTAGTATATCTTGGAATTGCATACGCTCCTTGGATACAACATTTAAAACACTCTTTGATATTTTTACTGAAAAGATTATTTAAAAGATATCCAAAAGAATCCTTAAAAGACCAAAGTGTCAATGTCTTTTATAACTTTTTTAAAAAAATTTGCCTATGTGCGTATTTGATGACAATAATGAATTCACATTTCAAAACCTCTCACATGTTGGGATTTTTTAATTTGATACTTAATTAACACTTCATATTACAATATATTTTTACTGCATGAAAAGTCTTTATTTTCCAGTTTTAAACTATTGATTTAAATAGAATGAAATAAATAAATGTAAATGAAATGTGAAAAGATAGAATGAAATTAATAGGTGTGTTAAGTCTCTGTCTTTTTCTCTCCTTCAAACTGAAACATATATCTGACATGTGGATAGAAGTTGGGTACCATAAATGACCTAGTGATCTTGGGAATAACATGAGTCAAAATTTGAAGAATTAAAAAAATTATATATTTTCAGAGAGAATAATCTAGGAATAAATAAGAGATAATATGTGATTTCTCTCAAGTGTTTTGCCTGTTTTGTATACTAGGAAAGAGTGATTCAGTTATCATGTATTGTAGAAAAGCAATAATTTGCGTTTTCAATAGCTGGCTCTAGGTTTTGCATTTCCAAGAGCAATGTGGAAGTTTCCCCTTGATCGGCAAAGCTGCGTGCTACTGATGGAAAGGGAATAAAAGGCTGTGAACCTAGGCCAGAATGTTAGAGAAGATGAGTCTCGAAGGTAGCAGCAATGTAAAGACATTCATTTCGTGAAAATTATTACAGAGGCTTCTGTTTAATGATTTCTTGGGACCACATGTCTTCACACAATGTCAAATAGTCAAAGAGGTATTTTCACATCTTTGAGGGAGAAACCAACTAAAATCTCTCTCTGAATTCCCAAAATACTGCTTGTCCAGTTCAGAACCATGATCTTCCTGGCCTCCTCCACTACTAGGCCCAACTCCAGTCTAAGGAGGTGTTTTGCAGGTGGTGCTGCTCCAAACCCAAAGGCTCTTTAAAAGCTGCATTGCTCATTTGGAGATGCTTCGGGATTTAGATTCCGTCTGGAAGTGAAACAGTCCCTGTAGTACATCAATGAACAAAGAATAAGTATGTGGTATTTGCATACTTATAAGACCTGTATTCACATGACCACCTGTAGAGATTTTTCCTGGGGTCTCTAAGAACAGCGTCTGAGGAGGAAGTGCAGTCCTCCGTGAACACTACAAAGCCAACTCCTCACTTGTGAGGATGTGGGTAATTTCTGATAAGTGTCCAATTGTCATCTTGAAATAGGGGACATTGGGAGCAGTACAGGCTCCTATAGTAAATGATTAATGTGCATTTTTCTGATCCTGACAGATTCCAAAAGAAGAGCAGATTGCTACCCATAAAACTAAGCAGCCTCAATGTGGAATTACTGGAAGAATCCGAAAGTCTTTGCAGAAATGCTGTGCTTACTCTAATGTTTCTCAAAAACCAGCTATTTTAAAGGGACCAGGGTCAATATAAATGAAATAAATGGAGGCTGAGATAAAATATGTCAGAAAATTTGCTGAAAGGTTATTTTAAGGTGGCATGTTAAAAACAATAATGGGCCATTAGGCTGTCTTGTTAAAGGCATTAAAGTCGCAGGCGCAATGTATAAGTCACATGGGCAAGATTTTCCACTTTATGTATAAAAACTTCAATATTGAATTTCTGGTAAAAGTAAAATGTTACCACTTCTGTGCATATTATTATAAATATTTAAGTTAAATTATAGGCCAAGAAGTAAGCAAAATATTAATGCCTCTAGAAATGTGCTATCAAAATGCTACAGTTTATAATATTATGATACAGACTTGACTGTAATTTATCTTTATTATTAAGTATGCATTTTTAAACAAAATCTTTTGGCTGATCATTTTACATGAAGGCGTAGTGCTTTTTACAAGCAAGCATCTCTTTGTCTAAGGCCTTAGTAATTGATTTATTTTTAGGACAAAATTTTGAGCACCCCCACTGACTAAGATAAGGTATTTAGGATTTAAGTGATTTATAAAAAATGATAGTCTTACCTTCTAATGTAGAATTAGAGACAAGTGATTGATGTATGTGGCGTGTGCTCAATGAACATGGCTTCATCTATTTTGTGAACTGCTGAATCTCCAGGACCCACGACAAAATCAATTACATAGCATATATCGAAGAAGTAGTTGTTTTTAAAAAAGGAATTATTAATGCATTCTTACTGTTTTAAAAATTACTTGAATAGTAAGTTCTTATTGCCATTTCTGACTGTTATCCATGATTTTGGAGCCTATACCTTAACTTATTAATTCATTTATTTTCTTAATTTAATTTTGCAATAATTAATATTAAAGAAATCTTGCTCCTATGAACTTTTTAGGCTGTTGACGATGAAGAAAAAACTGCTTTTAAGGGACACGGGACTCTGTGTGGTGAATGTGTGTGGCTAGAAAACTTGCCCTTGCTCTTTTTAAATTATGTATTTATTTATTGGGTGTTTTGTTTGTTTGCTTAATTTCAGTTTTAGACTATTAGTGGCATTGCATAAACAACAAAAAAAGACTAGATATAGATACAAATGTAAATTACTCCCATTCAGGTATAGTGTTTCACGTTGCCTAGTTAACCACCTGCTTCTTCCTGCTGGAAACTCGGGATCCTTAAATGGTTTGGCCAATTTTCATTAACTGCCGTACCTCAGATATACCATTTGAGAATATTTTAGTGCTTATAATATTTATACTGTAATTATAAATATTTACACATTGCCTATTTGATTACTTTCTGAATGTCTTGCATTGCCTTTTTTTTTTTTTTAATCTTTAAAAATAATTGGGGAAAAAAATCTTTATTTTCCATCCAGCAGTGCTCAGGAGTATAGGAAATAGCTGACTCATGAGCCCTGTGCTAAGACACTGAGGAGTCCCAGCAAGCAAGCTGGACTGTGTGTACTTTGGCGCACCATAAAGCAAATTCATGTCTTGAATGGAGTGGGGGAGGAGTGTTTGGAGAGAAAAAGGAAAGACACAGAGTATGACAGAGGATCCAGAGGCTTACCGATGCTTTGATTATAGAAAACTCATATAAGTGATGATGGTACACAGAATAGATGCTCAAGGGAAAAATCATGCTGGATCCCAAGATATGCATCTATACTCAGAAAACCATGGATAAGATGACTGAAAACAACTGTTGGGCATTTTGTGATTTATTCCCATTTACTGGATCACTGAACGGGACATTTTTCACTTCCAGTTTTTGTGTTTTGGCTGACCTAGGAAATCTCATGATTTTGCTATGCAGCACGTGCTTTTAGGAAAACTTGCTATTTCTGCGGCTCTGCATTGCCCTGTCTCTACCTAATGCCTGGGCTTCAAAGGAATTTAGACTTTCAATGCAGCAAGCAAATGCAGGGAAATAATATAATGTTATATAGCTGGAGCGCTCGTGATGACAGTCCATTCTTGTGCTGGTGGCTGGAAGGGAGAGGGACTGCCACCCAGTGTTTTCACAGTGACTATTTCAGGCAGCTTCTAAATTGACATTGAAAAAGAGAGGGGGAGAAGAAACAAGAAAAAAAAAAAGGTTTCCTTTCCTTGAGGGGAAAATAATTTAAAAGTTTCAGAAGTATCTGAGAAAACTTAGGTAGTAATTCCTATTCTAAACATACATAAGTGGCAGGCAACCTTAGTCTTTGGTTTCTAGGCACATTTTTGAGTTTAGCACAATAGGGAGAAGAAAATTGGAGGTTAGTGAATCCAGTGGGGCAAGAGGTGAAGAGGACTAAATTTCAGTCAAGACAACAAGGGAAGCGCAAAGAATACAGTTTCTCTTTCATGTTCTTTGATCGTCTTTCCTGTTTTAGCCTTAATGAATACTTTCTCAAAACTAAAAATAAAACACTGCATTCTATTAAGTTGTGCTCTACTTCCTAGGGAATTCTAAATGAGTAAGTGTGTGTTTCTCATCTATGAATATGACTATATATTTTCATATGTATAGTTCACACAAATATACATGCATATGTATAATTTTCTTTTGGTGGGAATCAGGCAATAGACAAGAGGAAAAGGAAAAGGGAGTCCATACTAGAGACCCAAAATAAAATGTTAGTTTCTTTAAATTGCTTTTAAAATTCTAATTGCTGGCACTGACCAAACTCCGTTTGGCGTATTGGAAGATTTGCAATGTGGCATGAAATCACACACATACCATGAGAAGCTGGGGAAAGTAAGGCGTGGAGACGCCCCTAATCCTCCACCTGGTGCTACAGAGACAGCCTCTTCCCCAGACACACGTAGCTGCCCCAGGAAGGTAATCAACTGAGAAAGACACTAAGTAGGGATAAAACATTTCATGTCAACAATTAAGGTGCTCCAGATGTGTATGCTCAGGGTGGAACTTGGTTTTTCATTCTAGATAATGTGCCCACAAGGTCTTATGTTATTCTGATTGGAAAATTATAAAATAAGAGATGTTATCCCAGATGCTGTGATGCTTTGATTTAATTGTACTAGCTTGCTTATGCCACACACAAAGGTCACATGTGGATGTCCTCATAGTGCGTGAACTGTATTATCATTTCCTGAGGCTATTACAGCCTGTTTACATGTGGGTGGAATCTTTGCCATGATGGACAGACAATAATACATAAATGGTCAGCGACTGTGCTCATTATAAATAAGCTCTCTCTAACTATATGATTTAAATTATCATATTAATAAATACATGATACTCGTATGTAGAAGTCACCTTATCTCCCCCACTGATGGCTTTGATTACTTTGACAGACTAAGATACGCTAATGATACAAATTAGGAGTAAGAAGAATTAAAAGGGTGTTTAACTCTGATGCCAGGCTGTCAATTCCTATAGTGCTACCAACTTACAGATAGATGATTAACATTGTTTCGTTTAGGAATTTTGAATATTTTAAAACTTGAATGGGTTTCTGGGGGAGGAAAAAAGAAAAGAAAAGCTGTGCTTAGCTAATTAGACATCCTATCTGATTTAACAATAGAACAGGATTATTCTTTGAGCACTGAGATCATCCTACATTACTATGAAAGTCTACATTTTGATATTATAAACTGTATTTGTAAATTTTCCCAGTGTGTTTTTCTAATTCCTTATATTGATATTATTCGTAAATTTTCTTTACAGGTTCATAAAGAATGGTGGTCATTGACTCCTTAGTTTGCTTTTAAAGCAGTTATTTCCATAACATGGTGCTAGAGACTGTGGGTAAGTCTCAGATATAATACATGAAATATGGTTCCTTTGTCCAAGGGGCTAGCAGAATCTAGCTGAAAAAATGGTACATGCACACCAACAACCATGAGTTGTGTAGAATCTTGCAAGTGACATAGGAGTATAAACGAAGTACTTTGATTGCATGGAGGTAATAGGGAGCTTGAATTTTTTCAGTCAGACAGTACAGTTTTAAGCCCTGATTTGGTCACTATATAACTATATACACCTTGAGAAATTTACTTAATTTATTTGGGTTTCCACGTTGTATTAGCTGTACGATGAGGAAAATAGTACCTATTTCTCAGATGTGGGTTAATATTAATTGAGCTAATACATGTGAAATGTTTAGAACAGACTCTTGCATAGTAAGTACTTCCATGATACCCAATGTTTAGCCCACAGGTCAAATGTGTCTCTGTGGTTTTATCAGCTTTCTTCTTTGTCCTATCCATCAGACTATAAACTATTTGAGGTCAAAGATTATATCTTCTTTGTTGTTATGATCTCAGTAATTCAATAGGAGTTGTATAAATGTTTATTAAATGAAGAAACAAAGGAGTGGATGAATGTTTGGTAATCAGCTGGTTAAATTATATTTAGTTGTTTACAAATTCTGCAAGATTTCCATCCTCATCTCTATGGGATGGCCATCTTCTTTGTTTGAGTATTTAATACTAGAAAGCACGTGATAGAAGCACAAGAAAGCAGAACCCTATTTTGACTGTCAAATAGGATGAACCAGTTCTGGGGTTTAATGTAGTGATAGACAACTGTCACATTTTACCATACTATAAAAAATGTTCAGAAAATAAAAAAAAAATAAAAAATAAAAAAAGCAAACAACAAAACAAAAACAAACATTGAAAAAAGAAATCAGTAATAACAATCTCCAATTTCCAGAAACAATCCGAGTTTGCCTAGGTAAATTAGCACTCCTCAGTGGTATAGCTGAAAGAGGATGGAGTAGTGAAAAGAACTCCATGCACTGTCAGTGTCCTCACATAGAGTCCCATCTATAGTTCCATGATTCCTTTTCTGAGCTTCACTTCCATCATTTGTAGATAGAAAATCGAGGACTTAATAATCTTCAGTTCTTCCAGGTGTAAAATTCTGACTTTTAGATAAATGTGTTTGCTTGTATTAGCACAGTTAAAGGATTGTTAAAGTAGGTGACTAGGAGTGGAAAGAGCTGATGACATTTACAGCCCAAATGCAATTTTTGTTTTTGTGTGATTTTTTGACTAACTGTAAGGCTAGTTCAGTCAGCAATTAAAAGAATAATAATTTAGATATTTGAACCACCATACTTAATGAGAAATATAATAAAACTAGAACTAAAATTTTGTTCTTTAGCTGAAGAATTTAAAGAACGGTATTTTTTTTATAAAATGCACTCCAATTGAATCAATTAACAATTATTTATTAAGCATTCAAATAATATGAAATAATGGATATGTTTATTGAGTTAGTTTATAGTTTATCAGACAAAATTATATATATATATATGATTTCATTGTTTCTCACAACTATACAGAAAGATCAATGTGCTCAATATCTTTGTTGAGCCTTGAAATCTACTTTCCGTGTTTCTCCATCCATTTTTCTGCCCCAGTAGACTGAACTCCATGGGCCATATGGATAGATTGCTTCTTCCTGTCATAAGATTGGCAGAAGGAAAGAGGAAGAGTGAAATCAGATTCCTTATCTCCTTGATGCCCTCTTTTTTGTTGTTGTTGTTTTTGGGAAATGATTTTTTTTTTTTTAATTAAAGTTTATTGGGGTGACAATTGTTAGTAAAGTTATATAGGTTGCAAGTGTACAACTCTGTAATACATCATTTATATATCACATTGTGGGTTTACCACCCTGTCAGTTCTCCTTCCATTACCATATATTTGATCCTGTTTACCCTCATCTACCACCCTCCCCCCTTACACTCTGGTAACCACTAAATTATTGTCTATGTCTCTGACTTTTGTATCTTTGTTTGTTTGCCTCATTCCTTGGTTGCTTTCAGTTTTATATCCCACATATCCATGAAATCATCTGGTTCTCGACTTTTTCCTGTCTGATTTATGTCACTTAGCATAATAATCTCAAGATTCATCCATGTTGTTGCAAATGGCACTATTTCATCTTTTCTTATGGCAGAATAGTATGCCATTGTGCATATATAACACATTTTCTTTATTCAATCATCTATGGAAGTATACTGGTTGCTTCCATGTTTGGCCACAGTAAATAAAGCTGCAATGAACATAGTAACATATATATCTTTACAAATGCATGTTTTCAGATTTTGGGGGTATATACCCAGGAGAGGGATTGCTGGGTCATATGGTAACTCTATTCTTAATTTTTTTGGGAATCTCCACACGGCCTTCCATAGTAGCTGCAACAATCTGCATTCCCACCAACAGTGTATGAGGGTTCATTTTTCTCCATAGTCTCTCCAACACTTGTTATTATTTGTCTTGTTGATGATAGACATTCTAACAGGTGTGAGGTGATATCTCATTGTGGTTTTTGTTTGTATTTCTCTGAAGATTAGTGATGTTGAGAATCTTTTCATATGTCCATTGGCCATCTGTATGTCCTCTTTGGAGAAATGTCTATTCAGGTACTCAGACCATTTTTTAATTGGATTGTTTGTTTTTGTTGTTGTTGAGTGTATGAATTCCTTATATATTTTGGATATTAGCCAATTATTGGAGGCATTGTTTGCAAATATCTTCTCCCACATAAATATGGACAGATAATTTTCAACAAAGGAGCCAAAAACATACAATGGAGAAAAAATAGCCTCTTCAATAAATGGTGCTGGGAGAATTGGAAAGCCACACGCAAAAGAATGAAATTAGACTGCTGCCTGTCACCGTATACCAAAATTAACTCAAAATGGATTAAAGACCTAAATATAAGACCTGAGACAATTAACTGCATAGAAGAAAACATAGGTACTAAACTTATGGACCTTGGGTTCAAAGAGGATTTGGGGGCGTCCTCTTATGAGGTTACCTCCAGCTGAGTTAGCCTCTGATCTACAGACTTTCTCTCCCTCCAGTTTCTTCAAGCCCAGATGGAGAAAACTCCCAGCTTCCTACATTATTCTTTGCAGTTCCCCTACACCCCTCCCACACTTTTGTGATGGCTATGTTTTTAAATAAACTCTGATAAAGTTATCCAGATGGACTGTGCCATTTTCTGTTTTGTAAACTAAGAAGCTAAATTTCAGCCTTGCCTGAAGATATCTCTTAAAAATGTCCACAGAAGACAGGACAATATTGCTGCAACATACAACCTCTGTACATGGTGCTGAGTTTCCTTTCCTATACAGTCAGCCTATTTTTAAATACTCACTATGCACATAATAAGAAGTACACTGAATATTCTGAGAAGTACAAAGGAATTAAAAAATGTACCTGCCCTCATATATCTCCCAATTTAGTACAACAATATACACATGTAGCAGCAATATTTATGTTAGAAAAGAATCCAAAGTACCAGATTTTAAGTGTAAAATCTATCTGAATTGAAATATGAGGTTTGTCACTTACTTGATGAGTGTCCTTTAGTAAATCACTTAATGGTCTGAAATTTAGATTTTTCTCCATTATGAAATAGAATTCCTTGGGACTGACTATGTCCTATAATGTGGGTATTTAAAATGCACTCCTGAGTACTGCGTGTGTGTGTGTGTGTGTGTGTGTGTGTGTGTACTCATTAATTAACTGTATTGTAAGTTTTTAAGGTGGGAAGATGCTGTCACCATAAGAGTATGTAATGATCAAAACTTTTAGAAAAACAAGTCTAATACACATTAAACAACAACTAATACTGTCAGATTGTATGTGATAAGTAGCTACATATGTCAGGTACCAGAATTAGCATTTCAGTGGAGAAAAGTGATTAAAAACAGGTTTCTAGAGTAGAAGTGAATATAACATCAGTCTTACAGAGTGGAAATAAAATTTAATTAAATATTCAGAGTCAGTGGATTTTAGAGAATTCCTAAATCCTGCCTTTTCAGAAACTGAAAACTTAGGTAATTTATTTCATCTACTTGGGTCTACTAAGTCACAATTTAAAATATTCTGTTTGGATATCAAAGACATCCTTTCAATTCTTTGTGTTTTTACTGGCAAAGCCCTCATTAGATAGAATTTTAAATGACTTCTGATGAGGACAGTCCCTAGGGAGTAACTGATTTAGGACAAATAAGCCCAAATATTCTTCTCAGGCATACTTATTCAATTGATGCAGATTAATGATACTGGTAAGGAAAATTTTACACTTAAAGATAGACAATAAAAATAGCCACTTTGACCTGATGGGATGATGGCCACAATGATGATAAGGGTAATGAAGTAGAAGAGGAGGGTACTAACAATAAGAATATTTAATATTCAGTGAATGCTCACTCTCAGCAGATAACATAAGTGACTTATATGTGCTACTCTATTTAATCATCTTAAAAACCCGCATGCAATAAGACACTGAGATATGTACTATAAATTACCATTTTTTTTAAAGTGAGGTAACAAAGGTACAGAAAATTACGTTTCAGTTAAATAGTTAATAAAAGTTCATGCCAGATTTGAAATCCAGCATTTTCTCTCAAAGATTAGACATTGTAGATACTTTATTTGACCTATGTCACATTCTGTTCTTGTCATCTTATATAGCAAAGAACTCCAAGATTGCCCTAAGCCAATCATTAAATCCCATTTTTCTGGCCCAAGGAATGTAATCCTTAATTCAACAATGTTTAAATATTAATTAAGCATCTACTCTAAGCTAGGCTCTATTCTAGGCACGAAGGATATGGTAGTGAATGAAGCAGAAAAAAATTCCTGCCCTTAGGAAGTTCATGATAATAAGTGATAAACTATAAGCCAAAAAACAAAACAAAATAAAACAAAATATGAGTACAATAATAATGTAGTGGTTATGATCATGAATTTTGAGATTAGATGATATGAATTCAAATTGTCCTCCATCACTTTCTACCAATGATGTTGGAAAAGTTACTTACCTCTTTGAAATCAAGTTTCCTCATCTGCTAAATAAAAATAATAATAATTCTCAACAGGGTTGTTGTATAATATAAAATATTTATAGAGTTTAGCATAGGACTTAGCATAGAGGCTTGATAAGGCAGCTATTTTTTAGTGTCTCAGAGATGCACGTGCAAAGGTATTGAAGTAGGGGTGGTTGAGTACACATCAACACATCTCCAATTTCCTCCTCCTTGGTCATCTTAATTCCTTCCTGAATTTCAAGTAGCTCTTAAGAATATGATTTCCTCCAGAAAGACATTTAATACTAATTAATTCAATTCCCACAAAAATTCCTTCACCAAGCTCATCAACACACTAATCCTTAAGTCATGAGCCTTTAAATGCCCTTAAATTAATTTTGTTTTGTGTGTGGCATTTGGTGATTGCCAATCATGCTCTTTATATTGGCTCAAGAAACATCTGACTCCATTAGGACAATTAGGTTTTTTGGCAGACTCAGAGAAAGAAGCTAGCTTTGTGTCTAATTCTTGACAGTGCTTCGAGGGGGGAGAATATAAAGTGTATATCTATGGCAGTCATTGTGCCAGTCTGAGAGAAGCTAGTCTGCGATGTGGTTAACCCTGCAGAAGGCATGCAGAGTGACAACACCATGAGCAGCTAAAGCAAACCCCAGATCTTCTGCTTATAAAAGCCAAAAACTAACGAGCAAAACCCATCTCGTTACCATGTGTCATTTCAACCAGTTTGAGTTGCTTTTCTTTTAGCTGAAACATAAAGAGCCCACACACACACACACACACACACACACACACACACACACACACACACACACACAAAACTGCTCCGTTATTATGAGGGAAGAAATCAAGGGGTGAATATATTTTTCATGCGTTTTACTCAGGCAGGCGCCACAACAAAAAGCCCAGTTGAAGCTGCTATGTTTGCTCCAACCTGCTTCCCAAGCCAATCTTGAGCTTAACATTATCCAAACCTGTAGTGGCTCAGATAATGAGCACGCTGATTCTCTGATGACAAGGCCACTATAGTTTCTAAACACTGCTTGCTAATATTTAGGGACTCAAATGTTGTAAGTTAAGGTCTCAATCTTAAGGTCCCTTGCCTTTTGCAAATGAAAATTGCAATGGAGAAATAGCAAGATAGCTCACTACCAAAGAAATTGTTTGAAATACTTTCAGAAACTTCTTAGCCAAGTGTGCTTTATTTACAACGTCTTTATTTTTCATATTAAATTCTTTGTTCCCCCTTTCTTCAACAGAAATATATTAATAATGTTATGGAACTGACATTATCTTCCCTATTTCCAAGAACCTCTTGTGTTTGCATGCACGTTTGTTTTTGCTGCTGTTTCCTAAACACACCGAAATGGAATTCTGGTGTGGGTTGCCTCACATAATTGTAAAAGTTCTTGTGTGATTTTTTTTTCCATTTAAACATGTCAGGAAAGAAATATGCAACAAATAATAAAATGCATGCAAACACTCATCAATCAAGAGCTGTCTGCCACTTCAGTGCTGGTAGAAGTGTCCTCAGAGTGACAGCACAAATGCATGTTGGCAGGCCAATCAAAGCTTTAGAAATAAAACAAAATGTTTTATTCCGGCCCCTCAACTCTCTAAGGCTGTGACAGCTGGGTTGAAATTTCATCTTTTACATTAGTTTTGAATTTCTTTATTAAGTCATTTTCATTCTGACCCTTTGTCACATACACACCTATACTGTCATGGCTACAGGCAGTAGTATATCTGTAATCTTTGGACATGGTGTTCTGTAGACATATTTGTGATTTATTTTAAATCTCAATGATAATAATAACATTTTTTTTATTCTTTCAGACAGTAGGTTATGTAGTCACAACATGAAAAAGTACTTTAAAGATAGCGGTATGACAAAAAAGTAATTGTTTTACTCATTTAACCATTATTCTTATATCTAAAAGCTGTTGTTCTTCCTAAGGGTTGTATAAATATAAAGAGGTATAACTCAACAGAAATGCTAAGATTAAAATATACACTGCTCTTAATTTGCTTTAGTTTTGGCTTCAGAAGCCCAAATGTTCATGACAAATTTATTTACAGTAGGGTTACTTTCTTTTAATGGTTCAGTCATAGATTGCTGTTTTTATAACAAAAGCCTCAGCGTGATTTGTAAAGTTTTATATCTGCCGTTGGTCTAGTTTAAGACATATGAAGCATGTCAGTGAAAAAAAGGAATCTTGTTAATGCATAGGGATGAATAGAAATTTCCATTTCGATTTTCATTTCAAGCTGGGAAAGCAGATGTATTCTAAGAGAGAGTGCCACTGAACTAAATTCTTTCCACTTGGCATTTCTCTCTTGAGGCAAATATCCTTTTTCTTTTTTCCTAAATAATTCACAAATTGCTTCTTCACAGAGGCCAAAGAGGGTCAGAACAAAATTCAATTACCTGTATCACCATATTCTCCTCTTACAAGGGAATGCTGTGGTATGACGTTTTCTATCTTAATCATATATGAAGGTTAAATGCCGAACAGATGATTATAAAATTTGGGGGTCGAGGGTGAACATCTAATATCCTTTATGTTTTATTTTATTAAAAAGGTATGCTCATCCTACCTTTTATTTATCTATCATAATTCTTCATTAAATCCTACTACTACTACCTTTTTTCAGGGTTTTCCTAATTTTTCTATGCTTACACCCACACCACAAACCATGTCCTGTGTCATGTTGTGTCTCATCAACATGTCACATCACGTCCTGTCACTTTATAGAGAGCACAGTATTACAGATGAGATTCCATAGCAAGGACTGCATTATCTCTTAGCATTATAAAACATTAAAGAAATAGATTTCTCATCTGATTTTTTTCTATTTGCAGTCACGTATACAATATGGATTTTTCCATAAGATGCTCAAAGTTCATTAGAGTTAAATAATTCTAAACACGTATTTCTCTAAACATTGGCTTTTTTTCTTATTTTCTTTTTTTCAAATAAGAGCAATTGTTCTAGCCTCAATGATAAAAAATAAAAGACAGGTGCTAAATTCTTGAAATACTCTGTTCACCACTATTTATTTATCTCTTGTGATGCTTACATCAGTTCAGAATGTTAGTTCTGATAAAATATGTTATTCCTGTTTTAAAGATACTGAAGCAATGAGATTAAATAATATATCTAAAGCTTATCAAACAAGGACTAAAAGAGGTTTTTCTGCTTCTCTAAGTGACCAGATGACATGTTTAGGATATCCTTGTTGTGCATGAATGTTGAAATTTTAGAGCATAACTATGTTATATGTTAGTCTGCATCATTTCAAACTTTTTCATGGTATTTCACATATGGAAAGAAGAATTGTGGCCCCCATGGTCTGTGTTCCCTTTTGTTACACCTGTGAACACATTATGCTACATGGCAAAAGGGATTTAGCAAATGTAATTAAAGATCTGTTGACCTCAACCTAATTAGATTATTCTGGATTATCCAATGGACCCAACATAATTGCATGAGCTTGTCAAAGCAAAAGAGAACATCAGAGAGATTTGACCAAAGGAGTCAGAGAGATTCAAAGGGCAAGAAAAATTTGAAGCACTATTAACAGGCTTGAGGATGGAGGGGCAAATGTCAAGGAAACAAGGATCGCAGTCCTACAACTGCAAGAACCAAATTATACCAGAAACCTGAATGAGTTTGTATATAAGTCGTTTCTCAGAGCTGTTAGGTAAGAACCCAGCCAGCCTACACTTTGACTTAAGCCTTTTTAGATCCTAAACAGAGCACCTAGCTAAATCTACCTCATTTTCTGACCCATAGGAACCATAAGATAATACATAGTTATTGCTTAAGACTAAATTTATGGTAACTTGTAACTGCAGTAATAGAAAATTAATACCACATGACACTTGCTCATCATGTCCATTAAGTCAGCAAATTCTATATGTGAAAATTTGAGCTTAGTTTTCTTCCATGTAAATTGGAACAAATGTTATCTTGTGTTGATTCTCCTGATGCTGATTAGATCAGTGTAGTTTATAAACCCATGGTCATAATTCCTCATGGCCTAAATCTGTTCTATTCTCAAGTCATGTTCACTGTAAAAGTATACCATAGATTTGGAAAAGGCAGAAGTCTATATTTCCTGGAATCTGGGTAGGAGTTGACCAAGGACTTAAAGCTGTGTGGTCAGCCTTTTGCTTCACTTTAATCATCTTGTTCTAGCAATATTCCTGGAAGGTGGGTCTGCACAGGAGAGAACGGAGCAGAGCCATCAACCAAGTCACAAAATGACCTTTATATATAGCAGACCATGGGTTCTTCACTCACTGTAATTCCATTACTAGTCTGTGGAATCTCTCCTTCTTGAATTAGATATGAGGCTGATTCATTCATCTGTTGCTGCAGAGAAGGGTTGTCACAATAGAAATGAAAACAAAAAGTCCTCAGCTCTGACATTCAATTTAGGCTTTTGGACCTCTTGGTCCAAACAATAGGCTACGATGCTATTTATGAGTTTTAAAAGCTAAAGCTCAGCAATCTATGGGACTCAAAATGTATGTTATAAAACAAAGATTAACAAAAATGTTAAATGACAAAAAGCAAAAACAAAAGTGGGGTCAAAAATTATATGGTCTTCAAATAAGAAGACTGGGGGAGAGGTGACCAAAATCCCTTGCCCTCCCCACATCCCTCCTTTCTGGCCCTTATTTTCAGTCTTGGGAGCAATACAGAATTTCTTCATATCAGGACAGGGTGGGAGTATTAATGAACAAATGAAGGCATGGGCTTTCTGGGTAAATAGTGAGAAGCAGTCTCACAGATTCTTCCCCACTCAGGCTTTAAGAGTTGGTCTAGTACTGTACTATGTTTCTAGTAGAGATATGGTATCAGAAGCAGCAGAATATATATTTACCTTGCACCTGTAAGCAGCGCTAAAATGGCAGTGACAGCCATTTTAAGAAGAGAGTTGGGGGCATGTCTGTCAAAATGGGGGCAAGGGAGCCATTCTCATATGATAACCTGATCAGAATATGGACAGTTGGACATCTCAACATAAACCAGCTCTTCTGTGGAAGTCTCTCTGCAACTAAAGTTGTTCAAAATGCAGATGTAATCCAAATCATTCCAGAAATCTCTAAATCAGAGACCGCAGTTAGTCCAATTTTCACCTGTTAGAGATGGAGAAATCAATATCTAGAGCTTATATGCAACTCCCACCTCCCACACTCATGGAAGACATCACAAATTCCTCACTAGACTTCTTCATGTTGAGCTGGAGCAAAACCTTACAATCCATCGTCACGGCACAAGTGGTAGAAGTCCAGCAGCCATGCCTCCTCAGGCTCCCATGAAACCACCACCAACAATGTGAGGGAACAGCGGAACCCGATCAAAAAACTCATCAAGAAGCATGGGGCCAACATGGATTATGAAAACAAAAACTCCAAAATGCCCATACGTCAGAAGAACATGAAATTGTTTAAATTGAATTTATTGGGGTGACAGTGGTTAGTTAAGTTACATAGGTTTCAGGTGTACAATTCTATAATACATCATCTATTTATTACATTGTGTGTTCACCACCCAGAGTCAGTTCTCCTATCACCATATATGTGACCCCCTTTACCCTCATCTACCACTCCCCTCCCCCATACCCTCTGGTAACAACTAAACTGTTGGCATGCTCTATTTCTTACCTCTTAATTATAGTTCAATCTACTGGAGGCCACCAGGACTGCTTGGTAGTGTCCCTTCTATAAATCTCCAGTGCCTTACGTTGGACTTCATATTAACCAATGTCACTTGTGTTGGCTACTGCCGTGGCTTTTGTCCTTCCTCTAACACTTGGCATCGTCGCCTATGTGTATCTATTCATGCCAAGAAGTGCTGCTTTCCCCAGGTAACTTTATGTTCCCTAGTCACCTGCTATGTTAGCAGCACAGTGATCCTGCATAAATAATGTGTTACTGAGTGAAGAATACCTGTCTCCCATTTTTATGTCACATTCAACTTCAGGGAGTTACCAGTGTTCCACTAAATTAATTGAACAGGTATGACTGTAAACGATTTGCAAATAATTTCTCATTTATAAATCATACCTTCCCTCTATACCCCAAAATTCAGATATAAATAAGGCCAATAATGGGAAAAGAATAGTTGGATTGGGAAACAAATCACGTTTGTTGCAGAATAGTGTTAGGCTTTAATTCCCCACTCTTTTCCTAATTCAAAGACTTTATTTTAAGGTTAAGCTTCTCGTACCTTAATCTTTCCACATTAGGATGATAATCATTTTTCAGGAGGCTTCAGATTTCTTGATGCACACTGACTTCTTGTGTGTGAGCTCCATAGCTCTCCTAGGCTTGTTTAGAAATGTATGAATCATAGTGGTCTCTCAACTAAGAGTCAGTCCTTAGTACCCACAATGCAGGATTACCTTTGCAGTAGTAATAACAATGTTTCAATAGGGAAAAAACATCACAGTGTGTACCAGTCATGGAAACAATTTTATAAAGCTCTCTTCTGTTATACACAAAATACAACATATAAAGCACATGTTTATTAATATCTAAAAGTATGTTTATGCTTATTTATGCTTATTAATTTCTAAAATCATTCTTACCACATTAAAAGTCTTTTGCATTTTTCAATTATGTAGCTATTTTGAAGTTATTCTGGATTTTCATGGTACTGAATTTAGAGGGAAAATACTCTGTGCCTTTCTAATATCTATTTCTCTCTTATGTTTAACTGACAGAAAATGATTTCATTCAGGATATCAATCTGTCTACCTAAATACTTGCAATACCAGCTCCTTTCAGACAAATATGACCACAACACCATTTTGGTCAGTGAGTTGTAAGCAGAAGGATACTGGAACTTTTGGAAAAATCTTTTCTTTCCTCATTAAAAAAAAAAAAAAATGACAGCGCTGATACCATGGTCCCCTTACACTGACCCTATCTTTTTTTTTCATCATTAAAACATGATCATGTTGCAGCCAAAATTTTGTGATTGCGAGGTAACAAGCATAAAAATGAAAGCCAATACAGAAAAGACAGTGGAGTACAAAGAATGGAATGAGTCTGTATCCTGTATCTCTTCAGACACTATTCTACTGAACCAAGATCTACAACCACTTCCAGAATTCTTGTCTGTGAGAAAATAATATTAGCTTTTATTTGCTTTAAGTTACTATTGCAGTAACTTATTTCTTATTTGTAGTTTAAAAAACAAGTTCCTAAGCTATATACTAGATTTACCCACATAGAACTTCTGCTTTTAATGACTTTTTTTTAACGTACAAAAATAATTTCATACAGTCAATCTAATATATCTTAAGTTTCATCTGTTTTAAATATAGTTCATCAAACAGGTGTTTCATCTGGCAACCAACTTACATACTTTTTAAAGCTTATTCTGTCATTCAGTGGCAGGTAAATGTAGATTTCAGCATATGGTAAATATTTACTTTTAATTCATATTAAACAAATGTCCATTTTACTGATGTCTAATATGCAAACAGTATGATAAATTGTTTAAAACACAGTCTTGAAACAGATAGAGAGAAAAAGAGTGGAGAGTCTCAATCTGAACACTCGTAAATGAAAGTTTAAAATATAATCCCCAATGCTAAGATGTAAATAAAATTTCACCCATTGTTTATTGTGTATTCCCTGTGTACTGCCCAGCGAATTAGTTTGGAAAATATATTCCCAGAAAATTATATAAATAATAATAAATATCATGTAAAAGACATTCATTACAGCATTAATTTTAATGGTAGACTATTAGAGCAATGTAATAACTGGAAATAGGATAATGGATGAGCAAATTCTGGGGCATCCACTATAACGCTCCTTATATAGTCATTAAAGAACGTTTTAAAAAGCTGAAAAATAAAAAAATAAAAACAGATCATTAAATATTGGCAGTGGCTATTATAACACTGCAATTTTAATACATATAAGTTTTCTGAAACAGGTTAGATATAACGCAATTATGGTACCCAGTCACAATGTCAGATGCAGAAGAATCTACACTTATTTTTGCTATAGAGACTATTGCAATGATCAATAGAAGCTATCAAAATAAGCATCTGTGAACTAACCTCCAAATAAATAAACAAATACTCAAACAGAATCCAGCAGTCATCTTTGGGATTCCTAAAAATACCTTAAAGCTTCCTGCTATAATTCTGATAAATGATCCATTTAAATTCTATGTTTCTGATTAATGTTTTCTTTACATCTCTAATTTCTTAAAGGAAAAGAGTATTCTAAAATTCTATGTCAGAATTCATAAATTTTTATGTACTTGGATGCCATGTTGTGAATTCAATAAGTATAGAGAAAACATCATACTGTTTGTCTTAAAAGCATAGTTTTCTATATTTGATTTAAGAGCTGATAAAATAGTTTATTTGTGGACATTACTGAAACAAAACAAAACTAAATATGCATTAGGCTTTTTGTCTGAAACAACTTCCTGTTATAAAATTATTTCTACGGGAACATCAGATCTGACATTTATCATTTCAGCTTACATTGACTATTCCAGGAATGAAAACCTCAGAATATTTGAGGGGTGATTATAAAATATTACTTTTAAAACAGTGTTTGCAAGTATGAGTAAGATACTACATTCTGATTGAAATGATTAAAAACACCACCACTGTGACTAAATTAGACAAATAATCAATAAATCTTAATAACCTAAATGTTGTCCTTAATCATCTAATGGATCACCCTGGAGATAATTAGCCCAAGAGTTTAAGGAGAATGCTAAAGACCACGATAATTAACTGAATATGTACTTGTAAGATTTGTAAAGGGGAAAAAAATTCTCTGCACTAACATACAACGGCTCTTGTCCTTCACACAATGTGGAATAAAACTGCTTTTGATCATGAAGAAAGGACATTGGACAAAAGATTATGTTTCAAAAGAGGATCACTGAAGTAAGCAGGTGGATGACTTACGAGGCCCCTTTCCTTTACTAATAAAAATTCTAATTGGGTTAAGATATCCAAGTTTTAGCACATAGCCAAGCCTTGGGTGTAACTGACCATACTCCCATTTCTTAAGATAGGCAAAGTTTGGCTTAAATTAATCAGTGTGTTCTATTCTCATGACCGGCATCAGGGTACATGTATGATCTAAACATTCCAATCACAGTGAATCTTGATGTTTTTTCTGTCAGTGTTAGGACAAAAGCATTCACCAATTTCTCTGCATGCCGATGTATGCCAATGTGAATTTTGGAGCCACCTTTAGTAATGCTGCCTGAAGTTTATAATAACAGGCACAATAAAGAGATCACAAACAAAATGGAACCAGGATACTGAAATAAACTGGTCCTGAAATTTATTATCTTTGGACAGCCATTTAAGAGCCAACACATTTCTTGATTGTTGGAGCTAGTTTGAGTCAGATTTTCCATGACTTGTAGCTAAAGTCATTTTATCAGATACAATCACCAACAGTAAATTAAGCATATTATGTTGTTAGTAGTTTTATCTTCAGTGTGTGAAGAACAGAACCAAAATGAATGATGAATTATGATAGCTCAACAATATTCAAAACATAGCAAATGGCAGAAAAAAGAAAAAAAAAGGTTAAGTCTCCTTAACTAGAAAGTCAAGAGGGGGGATGAAGTACAGAGGGAATTTATTTTGTGAAATATTAGCCTTCTTAATATATTCACAGAGCTTCTAAGTAATATGGGCTCATTCCTTAATAAAATCTCTATGCTAAATCTCCAGGAAAGGACCAACAATTTAAATAGAAAGGGCAGCTTTGTTTAAGTGATCATGAGGTCGTCTCATTTACAGGCTCCTAATAAGGTCTAAGAACATTCAAAAACAGGGTTTGCTCTAATGGGGCTCCTTAGGCGGTTCTCACAGAAATGGTTGTCAGGTCTTAGAATAAAAGAAGAAATTTATAGACTTACTTAAAACTGTAGTCTCTTAGAGTTTCAGGAACAGCAGTCTATAAAAATAGTATAGAGATTGGAGTTTTGCTGGAAACACTAATATTGGGATGAGATAAAGGTCAGAGTAGAATTATCACAGGCATATAAGACAAATCATGCATTTTAAAACCTCAGAAGAATATTTATTAACGTGCCCTTTGTCGTACATACTATCTTGATCACTAAGAACCTGGAGATATATATATATATATATAATTTCTCTCCCAACTCTGACCAGGTAGCACAATGTAGCAAAACACGTCCTTCCTATTTTCTGCATTCTTTCTTTGGCCTGTGAAAAATAAATTTATCTCAATAACCTCTGCTGTCCCAGGGGAGTATGAATACAAGAGTACCACCTTTCCCCCAGCTCTTGCAAGCTTAGACCCTCCCCATGGTGGCAATAGTAACATAACCCATTCTGCAGCCCACAAAAGAAGCTAATCTTCTGGACCATTTCAGAACCTATTTTTATTTTACAGTTTGTTCAGTATTCTTATAGGCCAATTCACATCTTCCAGTTGCAACAGAGAACGTAGATATACTGTTTATAATTTTAAAAGAAATAATTTACTCACATTCTAAATATCAAATGGATATTGGTTGATGAATAATGAGTTGGCTGGAGAGAAAAGAAATATTTCAAGAGAGACTATTGATAGAACAATGATTGGTTTTAGGGAATAAAGGATAAAGGTGGAATAATGTCAAAAGAGAGGAGTAAAAAGGTGGCAGGATTATAATGCAGTGATATACTACATGATGCTATCTTTGGCATAGTATTAATAATGTTAAAATTGCTCTCCATGTATATACTTTGTTGCCAGATTATTATTTAGAATATTATAGCAGCTCCCATGTATTAGCGGCCTACTCTAGTCCATGCATTTAATCTATTTATATCTCATTTAACTCTCACTACACCTTTTAAAAATATATCAATACCTACATTTGATAGACAAAATTGTAGAGGGTAGTTTTTAAAAATGTGCAAGTTCTAAAGATCTAGTGAAAGAAAAAGGTAATGATTATTTTTCAATGCATAAGCTATACTAAATTATACATTTTTTCCTTAAATTATACATTTTACTACTTAATATGAACATGAAAAATAATTTCCAGGGTTTTGAGAGATTCCTAGGTCAAATAGTCAAAAGTACACTTACTACCGTGTTTCCCAGAAAATGAGACCAGGTCTTATATTAATTTTTGCTACAAAAGACGTATTAGGGCTTATTTTCAGGGGATGTCTTATTTTTTCATGTACAACAATCTACATTTATTCAAACCCAGTCATGTCATCTTCTTTTGGAACATCGTCATAACATACTAAATACATCCGTCTGGCTGACGATCTTTACTGGGGCTTATTTTGGGGGTAAGTCTTATTTTAGGGGAAACACGGTACTTTAAATTAAGAGATACCAATAAAATGTGGCATTTTTGATGGAAAAAAAGCATTGATAGGGTTTATGTCAGACTTTAATTACAGTATTTTTAAAAAAGAGCATATAATTTAGTAAAATCATTTATTGTGCTATTGTCAAGAAACAGCAAACAATCCATGGTTTGTCTTTGTGTTTGTTTTAGTATTTGGATGGTATTTGTGAAAAATAGATAATATTAAATCACAAAAATGACACATGCAATTTGAGTCATTAAATATTTAGTTAGATTAGCAAGGAAATGAAACCTCTTTTTTAAATTCATCAAATTCGTTCAGCATAATTTTCCAGGCCTGATTCCACAAAGCACAACATCTCCTACAAAATCCTGGTAGAGAGTATATGTTCTCCCGATGCTTCTCCAAAGATTTCTTGTAAAATTATAAACAGTTTAGTCTATTGTCTTTGGTGCCCTGATCTGTAATGCACCACGCTTTGTGGTATTCCTCCATTGTGCACATAACTTCCTCGTCCTCTTTGTTTATCCAAAATTTACCCATTGGCTGAGGTCACTACACACTATGCCTGGAAAAGTTCCTTAGCACTTACTCAGAACTCCTCTTTCACATAGGTTGTATCACACACATTAACATTTTATCATATTTTAACAGCGTTTTTCATAAATGAATGTGTATTCTATAATCGCAAATACTTAAGCTCTAGGAGGGTATTATTGCTTTTTTTAACACCCCCCCACAAAACTCAGCATTCTTAAGCTGTAATAAATATATTTTTGCTAAATTAAATTAAACACCTCTATGTGACAGGCAGGTCTAACCAGAGTGCACCTTGGAACTCTCTTCAAAATGCATGAAGTTCCTTTGAGACACATTTCTGTAGAAAGGTGGATATAAATGTAAATCTATTCTCTTTTCTTTTGCATAGATTTCAAAGATGGTCCTGTGCCAGACTCATGGATCAGATAACAGAGCATATTCTATTACTACTGTAATTGCAAGTTGGCTATTTTATCTGAACACTTTGTTATACCTTGATGAAGATCTGAGGCATTACTTATAATACTAATAAAGTAATGCATTCAGGGCAGCCTCTTCTTCCAGAAAGCTGATCATGACACATATAAGATTTAAAAAGTTCCTATAATTTATTATAAAATATTAGCTGAAATTATTCATAGGTAGACATAATCATTTTGCTATTTCAAGTTAGAATCATTCTGAAAATTGGCTGTTTGCTAATGGCCTGGACAATGTTTGAGTTGACAAGATGTTTTGAGGATGGTGATCACTATGCCCAGTGCACACTCTCTTCTAAAAGAATCTTTCCAACCAACAGCTATGGTTTTTCCCATTTTGCATACTGGACATATGCCCTCCCTCTAACCTAAGTTCCTTTGAAAGGATGGGGAAGACCCTCGCTCCAAAGAAGAACAACCCATCAATTAAACTGATACAATCAGGTAGTCTCTGCTGATAAATCTGAGGCCAAGACACTGAGGAGATAAGAAGATAAAAAAGTTAAGACAGAAAAGAAACTTAAAATTAATCTCTTATAACAAGTTATAACATCCCAAATTTCCTCTCATTCTGAGGCTTTGGTAGCAGAGAGATATATGGGTTAGATGATTACTTCTGAATATATTAGGCAAGATTTTTAGAAAAAGATTAATTTAAACAATGGAGTGCTGATATTAACACACAAAAAGAAACTCATACCCATCCTACTGTAAGAATCCTTTCTATCTGTAGTCAGCATGATGAGACCTCTAAAAAGCAAGTTTAGAAAGAGATTTAGAATGTTCCTGAATTTTTCCCCAACATTTTAAATTATGTGAATTTTAAACATATAAAAATATTGAAACAATACTATGATGCCCATATACCTAATATCTAGATTCAGTAGTCATTAATTTTTGCAGTCAAATTTACATATGTATAAAAAATTAAAGTCCTAAAACATTTGCTAGTAGGTGTCATATGTCATATGACTTTTTCCCTAAATCATTCATCATTAATCTTCTAAGAAGAAGAATATTAGCCTACACAAATATACCACAATTATACCTAAGAAAATTAGTAATGATTCCTGAAATCATCTAATATTTGGTTCTTATTTTAAAAAAAGTTTATACCTAGTAATTTAAAATAAAATGGATAGACCTAAAAAAGAGAAATAAGCAAATCCGCCATCATGGTAAAAATTGTAACATACATGATCAGGAAGGAAAAAAGGAAGCATGCGTGTAGAATTTTTTTTAACATAACAATCAACAAATTTGACTTAATGGTATACATAGAACATTGCAGCCAACAGTGATTGACTTTACTTCAAGTACTTTTGAAAACAAACAAAAAAAATTGATTGTATGCTGGGAAAATAAAATCCCAACAAAGGATTGAAAGTATGTAGAGTTTGTTGTTGATAAAAATAGAGTTATATGAAAATAAATAATACAAGTTTGTTAATAACAATTCCCAAATATTTGGAAAGAAAGAGATTAATACAAATAGCTTATTTATTACGTAAGAGATGACACTAAAAAGCAAAAACTATTTGGAAATGCATATATTAGGGCAAAAAAGATTTAAAAGACTATTATTTAAGAATGTCTGTAAAATATTGGAATACATAATTAATACTCCAAAAAGTTCAAAGAAGAAAGTATTAAAGATAAAGCAAGAATTAATGAAATAGAAAATAAAAATAGAAAAAAATCAGCAAAGCTTAATTTAGCTTTTTAAAAACATTAATAACTAAAAAAACATTAACAAATTAACCAAAATACAGGAAAAATTGTATAAATTATCAGTATCAAAAATGAAAAACAGTGAAAACACTACACTAGTAAAGACAATGGATTAACTGCAAAAATGCCTTGTGTTCCCATTTTCCCCTATGTTTTTGCCTTTTACAACGTGACTTTGCAGCTCTTCCAATAGAAAGGTTGAGTCCATTTCAACAGCCCTTGAATTGGGTGGCGTCTTGTAATTTTCTTAGCTAATAAAATGTAATAAAAAAATTATGGTATGTGAATTCTAAGCCTGTATTTCAAGAGGCTTTCCATGATTCCACTCTTTCTGTCTCTGTTGCACATCTTCCTTCTCTTTATGAACAAGCCCAAGCTTGCCTGAAAGGATGGGAGAATGTGTGAAGTAAAGCTGAATGAGCCTAAAAATACAGCTGAGGCTCCAGTCATGTGAGAGTGCCCAGCCAAGATCAGCAAAGCTGCCCAGCCTAGCATAGCTGAATGCTAAAGCATGAGTGAACCCTCCAAGTACAGTTTAAACGATAAGAACTATGCCAAGTTGACAAGAAGAAAGAGCAAACCCAAGGTAAACAACGAACCAAACAAACAAAAAACAAATATGTAAGATTTGAAAGACAGAAACAAAATTCTTGTTATTTACAGATAACACAATTTTATATAGAAAACCCAAATAATTCTACATTTAAATTATGAAAATTAATGAATTTATGTAGTTCACTGGACACAAAGTCAATGTACAAAAAGCAATGCATTCTTTTAACCAATAAGCCTTAATGTAGTTTGTTTCACAGAGATATTGTGGAAGTACATTAGCCAAAAATCATCATATTATAAACACCGTTGATGACAATAAAGATGGAAATTTAAATGAAAATCCTAGAAAAATGCAGTTTTTCAAAATTGATAAAAGGAATAGAAAATCTAATCAGTTCTATTACACTTGAATTAATTAAAATAGCCCTCCAGATAAAACTCCAGGTGAAAACATTGAAACAAACAAATAAATAAAAAATACCAATTATAAACAACCACTTTTATAAACCTAGGAGTGAGAATATTCCAAACCATCTTTATGAGTCCAGCATAACTTGATACCAAAACCTACAATTCCAATATTTCTCATGAATACATTCAAATACACCTAAATAAATTATTAAAAGAGCCCATTGATTAATAAAAAAGACAATATGTCATTAAAAATTGAATAATTTTAACAATAATTTATTTTTAACAAACATTAATTTTATAAATTATTAATTTAGCAATAAATTGAATTATTCAATTAATAAAAACATTAAATGATTTTAGCGAGCGTTCATAGCTTTTGCCCAAATTCATTATTTCATTAAGGCTTGAAAAATGTTGATATAAAAAAGTTATTAGTTGATATGCTGTAAAAAGATTTTCCGTATCACTTGGGGATTCACTATACATGTATTTCCTTCTTTTAAAAAAGTCAGTATCTACATTTTATCTCTACCATTTTTTTTAAAGAAATTGGTACTATAATTACATCTGATGGTAGAAAATGTATTTGGTTTTGTTTGAGTTTGGTTTATTTATTCTCACTTTCTCTCTTTTGAAAATCATAGCTTTTCCTTTCTTCCTTCTTCTGTCTCTTTCTCCCTCCTTTCATTCCTCTCTTTCTCCCTTCCTTCCTTCCTTCTTTCCTTCATTTCTTTTATGCTCTCTGTGCTTGAATTGTTACATGGTTAACCATGGGGAGCTTGCTCTTATGTTCTTTTAAAATCCCTCCAATTGCCTTTGAATATGTTTTTGCTATTTGGCACTATAAAATATCTTAAGCTCATCTTGGATTTTCTTTGCTCAAGACCTAGAACCTGTCACATCCCCCAAGAAGCCCTGATATGTTGTTAATAGAATGGTATTTAGAATACAAGTTCCAAGCAATAGTTACACTCATTGATGTGTCGAATTTTTATGTCCTTTCAATAGTCAGAAATATAAAATACATTTTATAAATATCATGAGTTCATATTAAAATATCTAAGTCAAATTTGCTTATCCAATTTATTTTATTTTATTTGTATTTCATTTCAATTACATTTAGAAATTAGTCCCTAGTAAGATTAATAAAATTACTTATTTCTTCTATTGTACAGTATTTATAAAATGTTTTCAAAATTACATTATCAATATCACTATTGACAGTAAATCACTAAGTAATGTGTAAGATTATTTTGCAGATTATTAATAATACTAGGTTACTAATACTAGTGTTAGAGTGATGTAAACCTACCTTATGCAACTGAAGCAGAAAAAACAATCCGCAGAAAAAACAAATAAAAAGCAGTTAGAGAAGTGAAGATATGAGACTATGTGTCCCTAGACATCACAGAGCATGTTCTTGTTCATCATTAATGCCTTTCAAAGTCCTTGTCTCACGTAGTCCTGAGTCCTACTGCTTGATTCATCCTTGAGTATTATGAAATATCCGTTTTAATATTTCAATACCGCCATACTTCCTTTGTTTTTGCTCATTATATGACGTTTTCGTGATTTTTCTTGAAAATAATGAATTATTTCCTAAATTAATAAACTTATTTTAATGTTGAGAAAACTAAGAATTAGGACGATTATGAAACTATCACAAGTCTCATAAATTTGTAAACTAGCATAGCTAGGAACTAAATGGTGGTTTGTCTAACTATTAAAGCCCAACGCTTTTACAACTACATTATACTGACATAATCCTTTTAAAAGTCACACATTTCTTATTGTTCACGTGATCTCAAGCACTTATTTCCCCATGAGTTCTAAACTCGGGGTTTGAGCTATGTTCAGTCAGTACCAGGATTTTCTTCCTGCAAAGTATTACTTGGCCAGTTCAGATTATGTCTTAAGAGCAGAGTGAATATGTTGGAAATTCTAAAATTGCGAGGAACCATAGCTCAGATAGATTTGGCCTTTTATCGTTGATTAATTAAAGTAATTTAGAAATAAATATGCAAGAATTACTACAAGCAGGATCATCAAAATAGCTGTGTTCCTAATAATATCAACCCAGCAGCAGGAGGTATTGGAAAATGGCCAGAGGATTTTGTGCTTCTTATAGTTTTCAGAAGAGTAGAACTCTCCCAGCATCGAGTTTGTCACATCAGAGAGAGTAATAAGAAGGAAGAAACAAAGCTACCCTATATTTGCTTGACTCTATCCCAATCTCATAGGAATTTTAGCAAAATTTTGTCTTTCAATTGTGAAAACAGAAATCTGCCCATGGTGGATAAGTCAGAATCTACATAAGAATATGAATAATTATAACAAAATTTAGTTTCTGATTTAAGCCTAATTCTAAGTTTGTCTGAAATTTTTATGGTAATCATGACATTCATTAATATTTTGGGAGTCAAACACTTCACATGAAATAATTCTATTTTCAATATCTTCTAGTATCTTAAATACCATCTAATTGTTAATTTTCTCAGTTAACTACTAGGTCAGTTTACTCATTTTATGCAGTTATTGAAACATTGCAGTTTTTGCAGAAATATTGTTCTAATATCTTTAAAATTGCCTTAGCTGAAAAGCATTCTAAAAGTACATGTCCACAAATGTTATCTTTAAAATAGTTTTTAAGTTTTGATAGAAGTAAGTAGTTATTAGCAAAAGGAAAAGAAAACATGCTTTTCTTTCTAAGGCAATTCCAAATTTTATGTAAAGCCGTGGCCAATAAGAGTAGCTATTACTTGTGCAAAATGTCTTTTTTCCCGGCCCATCATTCACCTTCTGATTCATCGATTTCCAACTCCATTTAATAAGTATTTCCTTCCTTTCAAACTGCCTACCCTACTTTATCTCTAGCAAATCATGATAGTGTTGTTCAGTCTCAAGGCAAATAGATTTAGAGTTAGAATACACTCATAATGCAGTTTTTTACAATTGAAATGTTAGCAACAAATACAAAAATATTGACTTTTAAATAATTGGAAACAAATGTCTTAACATATTAGAACAATAAAGAGTACAAATACAATTATGTGATTGATATGAGACTGCTTTTGAACGGGAATGACTTCTTCATTGGTAATGAGAACCAAATTTTGTGGAGTCATTTCAAGATTAAACACCTGCAACATATTCTGATATCCAAGAACAGAACTAGGCTAAAGCTAAAATGGAGCCTCGTGTGATCATTTTCAGCATTATAATTTCCTGCAAAATTTGAGTGATTTGCAGAACTGTGATAGATTTCCCATGAATAGGATGGTGGCAAATGCTTTGTAGATTCAAAAATAGTTTTGCTGAGGCAATGAGAAGTAATATGCTATCAGATTAGAAGCTATTCATATTTTATCTAGCTGTTTGTATTTTAGAAGATCAGAAAGAATTTGCCTCTAAACATTGCAAAACCCTGATTCCCTTATTTTATTTTTATTTTGCATTTTGCTTGCAATATCTTTTAATTCCTTTAATATGTTGTATTCACCATCTTATTAAGTATTATATATTATTCAACAATACTTTAATAAGTGTAATCGTCAAAATTTGTGAATTTGCATTCCCAGGGTGATTTGAAAAACAAAATTGCTACTCTAAAATATTAAAAAATCAAGAAGAAAAATTCACAAAGCCCTACAGAGGTGTCAAGTCCTGGCAGATAGAGACCTGAACTGACTGAACAGTGAAGGATTATGGAAGAGCTTTCTCGTATGTTTCATAGGTTTACTCTAACAGGGTCTCTAACTGGGTTAGTTACTGAAAACCACATTGATTGATTTCACACAGTTGTTCGTATTTATGGGCCCTGATTTATACCAATATCACTTTAAGACACCATCTTTCTGAGATAGGAGACTCAGAGTGGTTTATGTTGCTTAATCGGTAGCAAAATCTTGATACACAAATGTGAAGTGATTCAGAAACATTTGTATACTGAAATTACTGAACTGTGATGAAATGTTAAAGTAAATGTTGAAGGACACAGAATATTCTTAATACCAGGATAGAAATTTATATCATATTTATCTTCTATGAGTAATTATATTTCCCACGGTATCAACCAGAATCTCCACTTATTCATTATTCATAATAGTATAGCATGCTTACACAAGAAATTAAACATGGCAAATACTCAAACATGGGAATGGACACTCTACTTTAAAATGTGTTTCTTCTTTAATTTTTAAAAATTGTTTGTAGTTGGTGGACTTCTGAAAATTTAGTACAAAGCTACACTTTAAAAATATATTTTGCACCTATGCCAGCTGTTCAAAAGCATTTCTTAGTGCAAATATGTAATTTTAGCTCTACCATTTTTTGGTTTCTATTTGCGCCGATGGTATTTTTATTCCTTTATTCCTCCATTTTTGCTTTCTTTTGCATTAATCAGGAATTTCATATTAATCCATTTTACATTTCTATTAGTTTTTTGTTACCCATTTTAGTTTTATTCTTTTATTGCTTACACTGAAATTACAACATGCATTCTTAACTTACTAATCTCTTCTATATATTATTATTTTTGCCATATCCCAAACAATGCGATATGCCTACAGGAGATAAATCCGTATGTCATGCCCATCTTCACTCTATTAATGTTATATATTTTATTTCTTATGTTATAAACGCCATAAGCATTAAAATTAAAGTTTTTTTGAACAGTTGGTTTCTTCTCACATTTTTACATACACTGATTCTGTGCTGTGCACTCATTCTTACACTTTCATGTTTCATATGAGATATTTATTAGGCTAAAGAACTTTCTTTAATATTTCTTGTAGTGCAAGTCTGCTGGTGACACTTTTAACTTTTAAAAGAAATGTATATTATCTTCAAACTTAAAATATATTTTAAATAAATATAAACTTCTGGGTGAGCACGTCCCCATTTACCATTTTACCATTTCAGTAGATGATTGGATAAAGAAGATGTGGTACATATATACAATAGAAAATTAGCCATAAAAAAAAGAAGGAAATCTTACCATTTGTGACAACATGGATTGATATAGAGGATATTATGCTAAGTGAAATAAATCAGATGAGAAAGACAAATACCATATGATCTCATTTATATGTGGAATCTAAAGAACAAAATAAATGAACAAACAAAACAGAAACACATTCATACATACAAAGAACAAATTGATGGTTGCCAGAGGGGAGGGGAGTTAGGGGGTTGGGTGAAAAAGGAGAAGGGATTAAGAAATACAAAGTGGTAGTCACAAAATAGTCACAGGCATGCAAAGTACAGCATAGAGAATGTAGTCAGCAATACTGCAGCAACTGTGTATAGTGCCAGTGGGTACTAGACTAACAGGGGGAATCACTGCATAAATTATATGTATGTCTAACCACTATGCTGTACACCTGAAACATATAAAATAATACTGAATGTTAACTGTAACTGAAAAAAGTAATTTTAAAAAAGTCAATCCACTTTCCTTTGGCTTCCATAGTATCTGTTGAATAGTATGCTACATTTTTCTTCTTCCACTGAAGGTAATATGCATTTTTTTTTCTTCTTGATATTTTTAAGATTCTCTTTATCTTTGATTTATAGCAGTTTGACCATAAAATGGGCTGTTTTTAAAACATTCTTTTCTTTGTTAGAGTTTACTGTGATTTCTTAAATTGTATATTAATGTCTTTAGTCTGTTTTAGAAAATTCTTGGCTATTATTTCTCCAGGTATCCCTTATGTCCAATTCCTATCAACTATCCTCCTGGGACTCCAAGTATGCATACAAAAGATCCTCTGAGCATTCACTTTGCTTTGCCATTCTCCTTGCTTTCTCTCTGTGTTTAAATTGGATGTTTTTTTATTCACTTATATTCAAATTCATAATCAATTATTTTTTTTTTGCAGTTCCTAAGCAACTGTTAAATCCATCCAATGGATTTAAAAATTGAAATATAGTTGACACACATTGAAATATACAAATCTGAAGTATACATGTTAATAAATCTTGTATATGCATATACTTGTGAAACCACACTTCAGATCAAGGTATAGAATATTTCAGTTACCCGAGAATATTTCCTTGTGTCAATTGCCTCCCTTCCTTTTGTCCTTCAGGGAGATCATCTTTTTTTTTTATGATTTCTATGTCCCTAAATCAACCCCCAACACTTCTTAACCATAAAAAAAGAAATCACTAAATATTTCTGTTGCCTGGCTAATTTCAATAATCTTAATGTTGTTTTAGGGTTACCCATGCTGTTATATGTATCAATATTTCAACCTTTTTATTTCTGAGGAGTATTCCATTACATGAACGTATCACAATTTATTTATCCATTCTTCTGTTCTTGAATTTTGATCTGATCATTTCCAGAGTGGCCTATTGTGAATAACTTGTCCATGAACTGGACAAATGTACTTAATTTCCTTCAGTATACAACTAATAATGGAATTACTATGTCAACTTATTAAAAATAGCGAACACTTTACAGTAGCTTATACTTTTCAAGCTTCTACCAGTTATGTATGAGAGTTTTGATGGCTCTACATCATTGCCAACCTTTCATATTCAATCTGTTTAGTTGTCCCAAACTGGATAATATGTTTTAGTTTGTATTTTAACTCTAATTTGTTAATTTAATTTCCATTTCCCTGACGATGAATGGTGTTCAGGAATAACTACAGGAATAACCAATGGTGTTCAGGAATTGACCATTCATATATTATTATTTTTTTTTTTACTTTTGACTTGGTGTGTGTGTGTGTATATGCCTGTTCAATCTTCTGTCCATTAAAAAAAAATGTTGTGTTTTTCAAATTGATAGGAGTTATTTATGCATGCTGGATTAAAGTCCTAGTCAAACATAAGTATTGCAAATATTTTCTACCAGTATCCGCCTTGAATTTACAACTTCATGACATCTGGCACAAGCAGAATTTCTAATTTTCATAAAGTTAAATTTATCTGTTTTTCTTTTTACTAGTGCCTTTTGTATATTACTGAGAAATCTTTGCATTCTTCAAAGTATAATGATTTTTTTTATGTGTTTGCTTACAGAAGTTTATTGTACTACCTTTCACATTTAGGTTTTTAATCCATTTCAAATTAATTTTTGTTTGTGAAGTAATGTCGATTCATGTTTTTGCCATATAGCTATCCACTTGATATAGCTTCATGTATTTAAAGCACTTCCATTCCCACTGAATTTCAGTAACACTTTCGATGAAAATCAAGAGCTATCAAATGGGTTCTTAATTTCAGGTATTGTATTTTATAGTTCTAACATGTCCTTTGCTTTTTCAATGGATCTAATTCTCTGTTTAATTACTCCATCTATTAGTGTATCGTGTTCCCCTTTTTTTCTGTATTTTCTATGTAATTCAACATTTAATCATATTTGAAAATTAGTCTGCTAACACTGACATCAGGTTCCTCTTGGGTCTGTGACTACAGACTGCTTTATCTCCTGAATATCCATCACTTATTTCTTTCTTCTTCACCTGCCTAATGAATCTATATTGTTGGCCATTGCTGAGGGTCTACATATGGGCTCTGTTGTAAGCTTCTTCGAGGGTAAGTCTAGTTAATTTTGTCCTTACCTCTCAGGTATAACCCTGAATCCAAGAACTTGTTTTTTAGAATTCTCAACTCAGTGCCTGGGTTGGTGATCAAGGTCATTCCATTCAAGTTGGGCTGGAACTCTAATATCTCTACATCAGTTTGTGACTTCTGAAATCTCTGTCCAGCTCTGCTCTGCCTAGAAGAGTCTTGCCTTGTGTATACATAACTTATCAGTTAGTCAAGGATCTGTTGGAAATTTTTGTGCAGAATTTTGAGTTTTAGACTTTGGGCTCCTTTGTTTTCTATATCTTGCTGCCCCCGCTCCCAACTTAGCCCCCTTTAGCAAACCTGGAGAGCAATTTCTGCTTCCCCATCCAGTAAGACTGTTCAGCTTAAGCTCTATGTCTCTTACGCAACTTGAAAAATGGTTTCCGAGAGAAAGTCAAGATAAACGTGGGTCTTACGTTGTATGCCGTTCTTTTCTCAAGAATTGTAGGCCTTTGTTTGCTGTCTAATGTCTGCAACAATTGCTTCGTATAGATTACCAATGTTTATAGTTGTTTATGATGGGAAAATGGGGCTTCTATAACAAGAATAATAGTAGCTGCTTCATCATGGCCAGACCCAGAAGCCCCAAGTATTTTTTTTTAATATAAGTAAAACATAGTTTTCCTTAAAGTTTCATAGCTTACTCAAATTTTTTAACTTTTTTATAATTGCAATATATTGATGGAATTTTTTGAGCTATAATATTGTGTTTGTTTCTTTCTAGAGTTCTTGGAAAAATAACAGAAAGAGCAAGAGCTTCCCAAATGAACAAGAATTTCCACACACAACCAAGACTCAGGGTGTAGCTTATTTCTTGACCCATTTAATTGTAGCCCAAACTGAGACTTTCGGCCACACGTCGTTTATAGTTTGAAGTACTAAAAACAGCATATTCACCTGAAATTAAATTGAGGCAACTAAACCTTTTCTAGCAGCTCCAGAATGGTCATGAGATGCAATAATACTTGGTTACTGACAATGGCCACTGGATTTAAATGTAAAACTTAGAGGTGAAAGGCTACATATCCTATTATGTGTTCCCTCAGCCACAAAATTGAGACTTCCTAGGAATTGAAATATAGAGATTTCAAACCTATTTAAAAGGCCAGGGTATAACAGTCCAATGAAATGTGACCAATTTGGAGAAAAAAGTCATCCTTTACAAATGGTGAAGGATTTAAACATTTCTTTAAAATGTACTATTATGGAGAATGTTAGCGAGGATCCTACAACACATATCCAGTAGGTTAAACTATTGCTTACAACTAAATGCTCATAAAGTTTGTTTTTGACATTGTAAATTGTGTGCAGGACAGAGAAGAGGTCACAAAAGTAAAATGATTTTTCCAGCTTAAGAGATTACAGGTTTTTCTTCTTGCATTAGCAATTCAAGGATTCAGTAATTTGGCTATGGTTTGGGTTCTTCATTTTCTGCCAAACTTCATGTTTCTCAGAAAAGGCAAAATACATCTATTTTTACTGTAATTATGTCAAGAATTTTTAACAGCCTATATAAGACACATAAAGAAAAAAGATGAAAGGGAGATGCTTACTTAATTCAGATGAAGACTTAATTAGGAGCACAATTCTATCAGACATTTAATATTGTATTTTACTCTCATTTACTCTCTTTTTCTCTAATAGAAAATAACGGCATGTCATTGTATATGATTATGGATAGCTATTTATGGAACTGGGTCTTGCCTTTACACTTAATTACATTTTGTTTGGAGGTTAACATTATATTACAACTGTAGCTTGTATTTGGATCTATTCTTATAGTTTTCATCTCTCATTAGTACTTAGAATTGCTGGTTCATAGATTCTCTTGTTTGTGATTTTTTCTACTTCTTTTTTTCTATTTCTAGGCCTATTCTCTAGTGCTGCATTATTCTTTTGGATAACTTTAAGGGCATTTAGGGATAGAGGGAAAGAAATAATTTATTTTTCTATATGGTGAAGGCTTTAATAAACAATGTATTTGTAAGCTAAATTAAAACATGCCATATATGTTTTAATTCCTAATGAATATATTTGATTTTTATTTAATTGGTCTCTCTGTCCTTTATTCTTTACCCTGCTACAGTATCATTGTGATTATTATAATGTATCCATCTGAAATCATGTAAATATGCAGTGAAACTAATCATGGATAGCCATCATCTGCATTGTTCAGTACGTTTCATCACTTTGTATTTTTCCTATTCTGAAAAAGAATTTAGAATCATTCTTCTACTTAACAATATCATAGAACTAGTATACTTTATGTAACCAATAATACGGCTCAAGAAAGGTGTGACTAGATTCATGTTTCTATTAACATTCTTACTTGACAGCAGCATGAATTTCTTTAAAGTCTAATTTTATTCCTGGCCTAATTGTTTCCATTATTTAGTCATCACTTACTAAGTATTTTACAAAGTTAATTTAAGTTACATTTGATAAGTCTAGTGAAATTAATAAATCACGTAGTTGCGTGTTTATTATTATTAAATATTACCTACAAATGAAGTCAATATGATACTTCATAAATTGAAACCATGCCTTTCTAACATGTTCTGATATGCCAACCAACAAATAGATTCTTATTTTTATTCATGGGATTCTCTGACCAATATCTGGCTGGTAAAGAATGTGTCGAAATCAATCAAGTTGTGGATACATGCTCAATAGATATATAGGAAGAGTCACTAGGTCTGCTCATAAAATTGCACTTTACACCTACCCACAGCAGCTATTTTTTTTTTTTTTTTTACTAGAGTTCTGAATATCTCAGTGTTTGGCGAAGTCTCCAGGTAATTAATGCAGTGAAGAACATTACCAGGATCTAGGAAACAATAGGCTTCTATCAATCAATATATATTTGAATATGAACAGCTTTTAGGAAAGCTTTGGGTATTTTTTTTCTTTCACTGACATTGATGTTAATTAAGTATCATAATTTAATGAACCCAAGAAAGATTGACATTTGTACAATTAGTCTTCACATGGCACAAAACTCTGATCCTTTAAATCTGAATTTCAGACAACTGGTACTGTCGTTGTGCACATAGAAATCTGACACCAGCTTCCAAGTCTCCCATTCTATTCCTATACATGGCATCATAAAATAAACGAAGCAAGATAAGGCTTCAGCCAAAAATTTGCTTTCTTCAAGTGAGAAGAGCATGTAGAATGAACAAAAACATCATCAAATCTGGCACGGCTTGCTAAAACTCCAGGGCAGGCATAGTGGGATAACAAAATATTAATCTGTAATGTGTCTTTATATGTGCAAATATTATTGCATTCATTCTCATGTATCCCAGATTCTAGTTGATTTCTTTGGTTTTATATGCCCCAACTTCCCCACTGATTATCCCACTGGAGGATGCGTTCCCTCTGAATTTTTAATCTGCCTTTATTTTACAGGTAAAATGCTTAGCTTTCTTACAGCAGTCATTGGCAAGGGAATGGAATGAGAATGATTGGGTTAGTCCACTTTTTTTCTCTTCTTAGGGTAACACTGAATTTCTCAAACCAAGAAGAAATCCATTTTGTTTTACCATAAAGCAGATTTTAATTGATAGTAACTATGTGATTTTTAGCAAAGTTATGTAACCTCTCTGAGCCTCCATCTCTGTATTTCCTCATTTGGGGTGTGTGTGTGTGTGTGTGTGTGTGTGTGTGTGTGTGTGTGTGTTGCTGGTTGTGGTGTGTGTGTGAAAGACAGAGAGACAGAGAGACAGAAAGAGATTGAGAAAGAGAGAGGTAGGTTATACATACTCATACACTCCAGAGTTCTGTGAATTAGGAGATGACTACTGAAAACATGTTTATTTCAAAATTACCTAATCACTGTCCTAATTCTGTTAGCTTTCTTTGTCATGTAACCAAAGTTTATAATTTAATTTCAAAATTGAAATTGACCAATACTCCCAGCAATTCAGTAAAACTTTGCAAGGCAGTTTTTCACTAATTAAGAATTTATGATGACTTAAATAAAATGAGACCTAAAATTAAAGCACAGAAAAAGAAAAAGTTATAAATACTAACAGAGAAAAAAGGATATCTAGAATAAATGTAATATATTTAAAATATATTTTGTTATGCTAATGCATTACTTACTATAAATTAATCTTACATAGATTAAAAGACCTCTACCTAGCAATTGTTTTATTGAATACTGTGATGGATAGTTGTGTACTTATCCTTGTATTAAAAATAACTCTCTTTAAATCTAATTAAAATTTATTCACTATAATTTACTTGTCACATTAATTAGTTTTTTATCCAAAGTTAAAGTAAATGAAAAGTATTTGAACATATTGAAACATGAAAATATCTAAGAAATTTCTGCAAAATACAATCTATCTCTAACCTCTAAATCATGTTTTGCCAAATTAAAAAAAAAATCAGAAAAGGTAAACTTATAGAAACAGAGAGTGGATTGATAATTGCCAGGGGCTAAGAGTGGAAATGGTGAGATATTGATCAAAGGTACAAACTTTCAATTATGAGTAAGTTCTGGGGCATCAATGACAGCAAGGTGACTATAGTTAACAATACTGTATTAGATACTTGAATGTTGCTAAAGCTCTAAAGGTAGAGCTTTAATGTTCTCATCACACACAAACAAAAATAACTACATGAGGCCTTGGATGTGTTAACTAAGCTTACTGTGGTAATTATTTCACAACATATACATGTATCATATCACTATGTTATACACCTTAAACTTACACAATGTTATAAGTCAATTATATCTCAAGAAAGCTAGAAAAATAAGTTTCCATGGCTTAAAACTGTATACAGAAACATCTGATAAACAGTCTATTTAAAACTAGAAACGATCCATGATTATGGATCTCAGTAGAAATTAATTGTGCACTTACAGCGCACATCTGCACTAGATGAAATCTAAAACTTCCATTAGTACAATAGAACAGGAAGCTGCCTGCTTTTGCAAATCTGAAACAATGACACTTTTTGGGCATTGTGCATACATCTTCATGCTTTATATATTATGTTTTATTGTTGTTGTTGTTGTTTTAGGGATCATGGTGATAAGGACCACATGACTAATATTTCCTATCACATCTACAAGAATATTTCCTTGTCGAAATTTATCATAATACTTGCTATCTTGCAAATTATTTCTCTTCATAGAACTTGCTTTTTAAGTACTAAATGACAGGCATTTTTTTTCCAACTACTTGTTACATTTTTAACCAAAGAAAAGTAATAATTTTAAGATATTTAAGACTTGACCTTGAGGAAAAACGTCAGATTTCTCTACTTCTAATTTTGAACCACAGCATGGAAGTTCACATTGAAACACATTAAATAAAAGCAAAAATTGGCTGAATAACAAGGAATATATTACAAATGAGTTGCAACCAGGAGCACTTTCAAGATAATTCACAATTCTGTGATTTTTGAAAATTTCTTGCTTTCTTTAAAAATCATTAAATAATGTGCAAAATAAATCATGTACCATGGTGTCTTCCATGGCCTCTGCTGCCTCCGCACAGAAATTTCCCTGGCTGCAGACCTGAGAAAAGTTTTGAGAAGAGCAGCAAAAGATGCACTGAGAGTGGGGTGGGCACGGTGATGCCAAAACCTGTGTGGAGGCTTCACCTGAAGGCTCTGATGATTGGAACAAATGACCCTCTACACAACTGGACCTGGAAAATACAGGAATAACACCATGCGGTGAAAAAAAGGAGAAATAAAAGAAATATAAAGGTCATTACATCAAGGGCGAGGATATTCTTAGAATATCCTCTGTTCATAATAGTGTGACAGCTCTATTTTTAGATCTTAGAGAGCTTTATGTTGAAATCTCCTCTTCTGATGATGTCATAAATGCATTTCACATCTCATCAAAAGCAATTCATGGGCTCAGAGAATTTCTTGGATTCCTTCATTTCTTACTCTATAAAATACCATTTTCAATTATGGAACACTGGAGTTGGCTAGATAGAAAAAGAAAGTAAAAGAGAGCAACAGAATGCTCTGTTATATCAGGCCCATTCCAGTATTGGCTTGAATCCATTCATTAAGTAGACTGAGTTGACCTAGTTGTGGGAAAATCGCTGATACTCTTAAGTATTTTACTTCTTATCTAGCAACTTTGGATATTTGTTTCAGAATGGAACCTCTGAAAGATGATGACTAACCAGATGATAACATTTCCCCCCAAATGAACAGCAGCCCAGCTTAGTAGAAGAATGTATTCATTACCATTTGCCACAAAACCTAGATAATGTCTACAGCAATGGTTCTCAAACTTTTTGATGACAGGATTTCTTTTTCTTCTTAAAAATTAGTGAGGATCCCCAAAAGTTTTTGTTTCTGTGGGTTATGTCTATTGATATTTTTCTTATTAGAAAATATAATAAAAAAGTTTTAAGATATTTTTAACAATAACAAGAGGATATCCCATTTTTTAAAAATAAGACATTTTATGAAAAATAAGTATATTTTTCCAAAAAAAGTATGAGTGACATTGTTTTGCAGTTTTGCAAATCTCTGTAATGCTTGGCTGATAGAAATAATTGGATTTGCATGCCTGCCTCTGTATTCAGTCTGCTGCAGTATGTTGTTTGGTTGAAGTACATAAAGAAAGTCTGATCTTAAACAGAGATGGAGTGGGACAAAGGAGGACCTCACAGACCCTGAAAAGGTCTCAGGACTCCTCAGATGACACTTTGAGAAACACTGCTCTATAGGTATCCTATTACTTTCACTTTTCTCTCTTCCTTACCTCCTCACACTGATTAACCCTGGTCTTAACTTTAATTTTTCCTTTCATGTTGTACATGTTTGTATTTGTTTCTCCTTCGCTTTTCTATTGGTCTCTACCTTATCTCCTTAATCGTACAGTTCCTTTTGGACCTATACCTACCTCTCTTCTCCATTTTTTCTTCCTCTCCTTGAACCCTCTCTATGCTGTTCTCTCCAAGCAATATGTTAAAATAAAGTATGTCTTTCTAAAAAAAGAAATTATCTTTAGGGATCTTGGAAAGATACATATTTCTTATTGATTCCTCCATAAATTTTCTCTGTAAATGCCAGAATCTAGTCATATGTGCAAAAGAGATGTCACCCTTAATTTCCATGTCCCTTCAATCTATACATCTAGTTTCATTACTCTTTCCAAATGCTACCAAAAATTTTCACTTTTCTAAGTCCAAAGCTAATTTAACCCACTCTCTCTCCTCGTGTATCATATTGCAAGTCTACTAACTGGTTTTCCTTCTCTACACTGGCCTAACCCCACCACCACTACAATCAGTTCTCCACTCAGTGTGATTGTAGTACCAGTAGATGTTCTTGCTGACCCAGATGAGTCTCCTTTTCCAGCTGTTGTAAGGAGTCACTGATAATAACACACAGGGGGCCCTCATCTTCTCTGGAGAATAGACTTACATGAAATAGCAGCTGCCTCCTCCAAGCTGTACCCTCTTACAGCCCCATGATAGAAAATGGCCATTGACTGAGAGATGGGTTGAAAAAGTCTGCCCCCTGCCTCAGGGACTAATGCTGTGGTACCATTTGTGCTCCACAGCTTTCCCATGGGATCAAACTGAAGTTAGTCTCCACAGAGACCATATTGTTTCTTCCCTTGCTCCCATTCTCCCGAGACACTGATTCTCATGTTCTGCTTCAAGGAAACCCAACCTAAGACAGTAAAAATCAACACTGTGTATCAAATTATGTATTTTTGCTTCTGAAACCTTTCCAATGAGTTCCAATCTCCTTGCTACTGCCTACAAAATACTGTGTCTGATATCTGCCTACCCATCTGACATCACTTCCTGTCAACCCCCTAAGAAGGAAAGTCCTTCCTCAGGGCATTTATTATTGCTATTTCTTCAGTCTGGAATGCTCTCTCCAGGATCTTTGTAGAGCCAGTTTGTCAAGTTCAGATTTCAGTTATGATGTCACCTTCTCCTAGAGGCCCTTCTAACCACTCTATCTAAATGTGCCTTCTACCTTTTGCTTCCTCGGTCATTCTTTTAAGTTAATATTTTATATTTTTTCAGAGTATGCATTACTGTTGAAAATTATCTTATTTACTTATTTGTTTATATCTCTCTACTCACTAAGCTGTAAGTAACAGGTTTTGTCTGTGTTGATCACTGTCGCATACCTAACACATACAAATGAATATGTCACATAATAAAATGCTCAATAAATAGCTGTTGGCTTGAAATAATATTGAATTGTAACATTTATACAATTAATTTTAAAATAACATTATAACATTGTAACATTTATACAATTAATTTTAAAATAACATTTTCTATTATAATCTATTAATTTACTCCATCATTCAACAAATACTTTAGAGAACTTATGTTCTAAAACATTCAATTAAATATTATAAAGGTTAGAAACCTGTGGGACTAGGTGGATCCATGTGATTGAGTTTCTAATGGAATGAAATGTTAAAGAAAATAAAATGGATCTCTTCTATTCCAAGATATTAAAGAGCCAGTGTGCCTCTTTTAGCTCTTTTTTTGTTTGTTTGTTTGTTTGTTTTCCTTTTTTTGTTCCTCAGCTATCTGGATACAGCAAAAGAAACAGATGTCTCTTAGGTGACTCTAGCAAACAATAGAGCCAAAAGATATCAGGAGCCTAAATAGCAGAGTCTCCACTTGGAGAAAAGATACCCATACTGGATTTGATATTAGTAAAAAACAAATTTCCATTGTATTAAGCTTGTGAGATTTTGTTTTCTACAGTTGCAGGCACATGTTATCTTGACTAAACATAGAGCACCAAAAGTAGGTATTCTTGTCTTCGAAAACTTCATAATCTAGAAAAAGAGAAAGTAAGAAAACATAAGTGTATTAGTTATCTATTGCTGTAAAGCAAATTGCCTGAAACTTAGCACCATGAAACTGCAAATATTTATTATTTCACAGATACTGAGGATCAGGGATTCAGGTAATTTAACTGAGTGGTTCTGCCTCAGGGTTTCGCACGAAGTTTCAGCCAGGCTGTTGGCTGGATCTGGAGTCATCTCAAGGTCAATAGGGAGGATTCCTTTCCAAGGTCACTGATATAGGCAGGTCTTACTTAGTTCCTTACTAAGGAACTAAGTTTGCCTGAGTGTTCTCATGATACTGGTTTCCCCCAGTGACTGATTCAAGAGAGAGCAAGAAATAACATCCTGGAAGAAACCACAGATTTTTATAACCTATTTTTGCAAGTGACACTCCATTACTTCTGTCAAATTCTATTTGCTAGAATGGAGTCAGTAAATCCAACCTTCGCTCAAGGGGAGCTGAAATAAGCTGCACTGTTTGTGACAAGTAGCTTCAAAGACTTTGTAGACATATCTTTAAAATCACTGCAACAAATAATGCCAAATTACGTGTGAAAATTCCAAAAAGTGGTATAGGCAAAGCATTCTAATAATGTATAAGTATACGAGATAAGCAAAAGTTTCAATAATAAGGTGGTCATTAATGACTTTTGATAAATGAAGACGGGAGTAAAATCATTTTAGGCAGGAAAAACACAATGAAAGATATGAGAAAATGCAGAATCTGATCGAAGAATGGAAATAGTCTGAACAGAGCAAAATTATAAGTAGGGGAGGAATATTTGGATTGGTGACCTTAGTGCTGAGGTAGAAAGTCACCCATTCCTGTTCTTCCATAATTTATGGATGGCCAGAAAAGAAACGAGAAAAAAAACAAAAAAAAACAACAACAAAAAAATCCTTCAAATACTCAGGGCTTAATCAGCATAGCCCTGCTCTTACAGAAAGTGAAGCAGCAGCTGTGTGAGATGTGATTCAGGATTTCATCCAGCTGCTAGCTCCCCAGCATCCTTACAATGTGGATGGTGCTAGATATACATGTATCTTTCTTTCCAGCAGGAAAAGATCTCAACTTTCCCTTTGGAGCTTTCACCACATATAAGACTGCCCCAGTGACATTTCAATGAATAATGCATTTCGTTGACTTGTATACATGTCAAAAATATGATAAATACTTTTATGGCCCCTTCTATTGAACAAGTGCTTTATCAAAAATGCAAGTATGTTTGGATAACCTCCTTCACCTGAGACTATGTTAATACATAAAACCAGGCTAATAGGTTACTCAGATAAAAGGGGCTGAGGCTGGGGAAGAGAAGGTGGGGAATGGGGAACTAAACTAAGTAATTGACAATTTTCAAACTTGTCAATCAAGTTAAAGGCCTCAACCAGTTTTATCCACCGGATTGAGTTTTGTTTAAATCTCATTAATTGCAAACTTAGAAAACAAAAGAAGACTGTATTAATCACCAAAGTTTGGATTCTCAAAAGAAATTCAAATGATTCCTTTTATCTTGGGAGGAGAACGATATTACTTCTTCAAAGTCTGTACAATGTGTAACCCTAATAATGAAGTTAGGCTCCGGAGATATTTTTATAGAATATAAACCTCCAGTATTTACCATGACATCACAATGAATCCCTCACCTTAGGCAAACACGTTGTAAGATGCAACTGATTTCCTATTTCCAAACAGAAGCCAGAGAACCAAGTCTTGTAATGGCTACACTAGGAATATTTCAGTCACACTATCAGATTGCTTAATTGTTTATGTAATATACAGGAAATAAGTTCTGACAATTTGAAAAACAATATACATTTTTTTCAAAATTGAGGATGACACAGGCTAAATACAATTAGTCACAATAATTTTTTGCAATTTCATTGTTTATCAAACTACTTTGGGGATCATTTCTGCTTTTATATTTGGGGTAAATAAACGTGGCATAAAACACAGCAAGTTTTTTTGATCCGGTGCTAATGAAACTTGTATATCTCCTCTGCACAGTTTATTATTTAAGATATAAATGGCTATAAAGGGCTTCTGTGTCCTCTGCATAATGTTTAAACACGGATGACAAGTGTTTAACAAGTAGAGTAAGGTGGGGGAACAGGATAAAATGTGTACTTATATTTAATAAAAATTAGAAGTTAATTAGAAAATATCTGCTTTGTGGTGCTAATTAAGAACATGTTGTAGCACACTCATTATCAATGTCTCATGCTGACCACTGGGTACAGTCCCTACAGGTTATCTATCAATCCATAATAATAAATACTCACATTCTAAGGAAACGGTATTTTCTCACACTTGTAAAACAAATTACTGTTGTGTTTATTTGTGTTTCTTTGCCTCACTCATTCACAAGATTGAGCTAATAGGTCTCATCATTAACTTCTGGGAAGTAATAATTAACCCAATGCTCTATCATTACAAGGATCTCTTAATATGTCATGTCTTCCAATTTCCCATTGTTTTGCTTTTTTGTGTTGTTTATTTAACAAAGTACCATGTTTTGACATCACTGCTTGTGAAACCCATCAACTCTAAATGGTTAGAGCAATTGAATGAAAAAATACAACTTAAAATCTCAGATTTATTTTAAAGAGAGGAAATATAATTTCACAGGAAGAACAATATCCAATAAGTAGTGCAGAAGGTTAATAAAGCGATCAGTGGTAGAAAGCTTCAAATATAGTTGAAGCTTCAAATACACTAACTCCTTTCTCCAAGTTGCTCATTTCTGTAGTTTTCACTCTAATAATTGCTATAAAACTTAGTTTATATATCATGTCAATCTCTAAAATGAAAAGTCATCTTTAATGATAGCTTACCTTTAATTTTCCATTATTGTTTTGACAGAGCCTACTCATTATCACATTTAGAAATACACAATAATGGTGTTGGAAAGATACTCTGGTAGCCCCCGCTTACTCCCAAAGAACATTAAAGTCATAGATATTTCCTAACTGGTGCCAATTCACACAAGCACAGGCATTCAGACTTGCAACTGGAACTTGGCCTCAAGTCTCTTTATTTTCAGGTCAACATTTTTATGACAAAACTCGCTGGAATCTGAATTGTGTTCCCTCAAAACTCATGTTGGCGCCCTAACCTTCAATGGAATATTATTTGCAGATGAGGCCTTTTGGAGGTAATTAGGGTTAAATGAGTTCATGAGGGTGGGGCCCTTATGATGACATTAGTGGCTTTATAAAAAGAGGAAGGGAGATCCACCCTCTGCCATTTGAGGATGCAGAGAGGAGGCTGCCTGCAAGCCAGGACTAGGGCTCTCACCAAGAACCAAATGAGCTTGGACCTCCCAACTGCCAGAATGGTAAGAAATACATGTCTGTTGTTTAAGTCACCCAGTGTGTGGTATTTTGCTGTAGCAGTCCTAATTAATTAATACAAATAGCTATCTAATTCACATCTTCACAAATTTATTAATTAAGAAATATACCCCAAATTTTCTTAATGCTTTAATTTTCAAATAATTATTTCATATTAATTAATGACAATTATGTTTATCTATCTATCCTTTTATTTGATTCCTTCTTGTTGATGGAGTATTCACTTTTTCTTATAATTCTAATCGTCTCCCGGGAGGGCTTCAATATGAATGATTCAGTTATAATTTTTGTAGAATTAAGTAAATATCATTGAATCAATAAGAACTTGGTGTAAATGAAATTCACAGATACAGAAAAATCATAAAAATAAAATTAGTTGATTTATGAATTATGAAAGTTATTCCAATTTCAGAAAATTCAGTACAAGTTAATGTCCAAAAGATGCACTATACTTTGCAGAACATCAAACAAATGGTATTTTTAGTTAAAAAGCAAAAGAATGTTCAAAATTTCGATAAGTCCTAAATAAAAAGCAAAATATGTAAAGGCATATTATAATTCTTTACCATCATTGTTATGTCCTATAATCTATTGTAATTCTTTTCTCATTATGAGAAAATATGCTCATATGTATAAATCCATGGGCACCTGCCGCAGGTTAGGTTCTCTGAACAAACATTGAGGTGGCATTTGGGATTCAAGTTGTTCATTAGTGATTGACACCTCTGGGAAGAGAGAGAAGTCAGATTGTAAGGAAGAACTCTCAAATTCTGGGCCAATGTTGCTCATCAGGGTTGACTCAACAGCCTGGACTTTTTACCCTTGCCTCACTTAGCCACAGGGCAGGGGATGCTTTGGGAAGGGTTAAGTGGCTCTCTGGAACTGAGACACAATCTGAAAGAGCTGACTGCTAGAAAGGTCTGCTGACTGCCTCCCCCATAGCTGGGTAGATACCTTTTTCAGGTTGGAACATCTCAGTTTTTACCACAGCACCTAAATATTTAAAATTATCCACTACTAGAGTAAAAACAAGTTCTGAACATCCTGAATGATGCCCTGTGTCAGAACATCCAGAAGAAATACAGTGTATTGATCCTGTTGAAATCATTGGGATGGCCCAGTCTCTTTCTGCCATGTCTACACCCAATCAGCCACCTTCTAAGGTTGTTGCTGCTACTCTTGGAGAAACTGCTTCCCTGTGGAAGACCACACTGGCCATCTGCTCATCTTCTGGTCATTTGTTCCATTAGACCCTCAGTGTGATTAATTTACCACACACTTTACCCGGAGCAAATGGCACAGGAAAGGGATCTTATACCCAAGTGCTTATTCCCTCCTTTGGAAACAGCAACCACATTATGGATCCCTTGATTACCACCAGAGATATAAGATGAAAGAAATGCTTACAATATTTTAATCCTAAAGTATTCAAAGACGCCCTTAAACTGAATAAAGCTGTTGGCAAACACACAGTACTGTATTCTTTGTTTCTTTTTAACAGAACCAATGTTTTACCCCATCTGTCTTTTTTTTTAAATTTATTGAGGTGACAATGCTGAGTAGAATTACATAGGTTTCAAGTATACATTTCTACAATACATCATCTATATATCACATTGCGTGCTCACCACCCAGAGTCAGTGCTCCTTTCATCACCATATATTTGACCCCCTTTGCCCTCTTCTACCTCCCCTTCCCTCTCCCCCTTCCATCCCTGCTCCTTACCCTCTGTTAACCACTAAACTGTTGTCTGTATCTATGTGTCTTTGTCTCTTTCTTATTCCTTTGTTGCTTTCAGTTTTATATCCCACATATAAGTGAAGTCATATGGTTCTCAACTTTTTTTCTGATTTATTTCACTTAGCATAATAATCTCAAGATCCATCCACATTGTCGTAAATAGCAGTATTTCATCTTGTCTTATGGCAGAGTAGTATTCCATTGTGTATATATACCACATCTTCTTTATCCAATCTTCTATCGAAGAACACTTTGGTTATTTTCATGTCTTGACCACTGTAAATAATGCTTCAATGAACATAGGAGTACATAGTATATCATTACGGATAAATGTTTTCAGATTTTTTGGGGTAGATACCTATGAGAGGGATTGCTAGGTCATATGGTAATTCTATTAATGTTTTGAGGGACCTCCATACTGTTTTTCATAGTGACTGTACAAATGTACATTCCCACCAACAGTGTATGAGTGTTCTTTTTTCTCCACAGCCTCTCCAGCACTTGTTATTACCGTGTTTTCCTGAAAATAAGACCTAGCCAGACCATTAGGTTTAATGCGTCTTTTGGAACAAAAATTAATATAAGACCTGGTATTATATTATATTATATTATATTATATTATATTATATTATATTACATTTGTATTATATAAGACCCGTTCTTATATTATAGTAAAATAAGACTAGGTCTTATATTAATTTTTACTCCAAAAGACACATTAGAGCTGATGGTCTGGCTAGCTCTTATTTTGGGGGAAACGTGGTATTTGTCCCGTTGATGATAGCCATTCTAACTGGTGTGAGGTGATATCTCATTGTGGTTTTGATTTGCATTTCCCTAATAGCTAGTGAAGTTGAGCATTTTTTCATGTATCTGTTGGCTATTTGTATGTTTTCTTGGGAGAAGTGTCTGTTCAGGTCTTGTGCCCATTTTTTTAATTGAATTGCTTTTTTGTTGTTGAGTTGTATGAGTTCTTTATATTTTGGAAATTACCCCATTATCAGTGGTGTTGTTTGCAAATGTCTTCTATCTGGTGGTTATCTCTTTATTTTGTTGACAGTATATTTTGCTGTGCAGAAGCTCTTTAGTTTGATATAGACCCACTCATTTATTTTAGCTTTTACTTCCCTTGCCTTTGAGGTAAAATTCATAAAATCTTCTTTGAACCCAAGGTCCATAAGTTTAGTACCTATGCTTTCTTCTATGCAGTTCATTGTTTCAGGTCTTATGTTTAGGTCTTTGGTCCATTTTGAGTAAATTTTGGTATATGGTAAAAGATAGCAGTCTTCATTCTTTTGTGTGGGGCTTTCCAACTTTCCAATTTTCCCAGCACCATTTTTGAAGAGGCTGTCTTTTCTCTATTTTATGTTTTTGGCTTCTTTGTCAAAAATTATCTACCCATATATATGTGGGTTTATTTCTGGGTTTTCAGTTCTATTCCATTTGTCTGTGTGTCTGTTTTTCTGCCAATACCATTATTAACAGTACCATGCTGTTTTTATTTTTGTTGCTCTGTAGTACAAGCTGAAGTCAGGGAGTGTGATACCTCCAGCATTGTTCTTTTTTTTTAGGATTGCTTTGGCTCTTCGGCGTCTGATGTTTTTTTGTTCTATTTCTTTAAAAAAATAACATTGGGATTTTGATGTATCCCCAACTATCTTTTGAAACTATATCAGTTAGTAGGACCCTGGTCCTTTCTCTAACTCTAGCCATTCGATATTTTTGAGGTGAAGTGATATATAAGGAGTTTGTAATTTTAGGAAAGCATAGCTGACCAGATGTGGCTCCACCCTGTATTTTTCCCTCATATTTCCTGCTCTTCCAGGAAATGCTGTCTACTTTGAGCTGCCTGCTAATGGAGGGTAAGGACCAGACTAATTCTGGAAATAAAAGTCCACATCCTGAACCTGACCTCTACTGTTAATAAAATATATTTTTGATATCCGTCTTTCCTCTTTCTGTAATTTCTTGCTATTTCAGTACATAAACAAGAAAGAAAGTACTCTGAGTGTCTTCCTCAGAAATGTCCAATGACTATAATAAAATAGAAAAAAACAAATAAAATCCTAATCTGTTTCATAACGGTAAGTTTGAATCATTTTTACATACATACAGAAAGAAAAATAACAAGTAAATTTGAAGAAAAAAATGTATTTTTTGATCCTAAAATGGTAAAGTTCCTTTACAATTCTGCTTTTACTTCAAGATAATAAAAATCCTTATAAATAGTATGATTATCTGACAATAATGCAACCCAATAAATAAACAACTCAAACTTTACTATGCAAAATATGATTCCTCTGGTTTCCTTTTCTTCTTTTTTTTTTTATTTATTCCAAAAAATCTTTAAAAAGCAAAAACAAAAAGCAAGAAGGAAAGAAAAAACAATTGTCCTAGCATTGTATGATAACAGCCATATATATTGAATCAACCAATCAATACAGTGGAGCTGTGTATTAGAAAAAACAAGCAGGGTTTATCCTAAATGTTTACCCCATAAGTACGGTTAATTTTTGCCAGCATATGAAATATTTTGTGATTAGGCCCCAAAGCACAAAAATATTAATTAATTAATTATGATGATTAGATATATCTTCATTAGTAATCTATAAATAAATCATTCTCAGGATTATGTAGTCAGCTATCCTAGATATATATTCTTCCAGAGGGCTGTGAAAATGACTTAATTAATTATAAATGCTTTGCAACTTGTCACGTATTATATTTTGAAATGTTAAAGCATACATATATACACATGTTTCAGATGTGTTGAAGTATTTGTCAAATTGTTTTGGTGTTTCTTTAAGCTATTTAGTACTAATATGCTTTCCAAAATCAAGATGGAATTTTGTTAAAAAAGAAGTCTATTGTTAAAAATAAAAATGTTACTCATAACGCTTATATTTCCAATTCCTTTCATGTTTTCAGATCACAGCATTTCTCTTTGATATTTAACTTCTGTGCTTCCAGAAATGTTTTGTGAATGTGCTCCTCTCCTCTTCCAGCTCCATTCCCTCCTTGCCCTCAGTATATTTTCTTAATTTATTCAAAATATTTTTGTTTCCTGAATGTGTTGATTATTAAAAACATTTTAATTACAATTGCAATTAATCCATTTTTGCAAGATAACCCTCATTCACTCCTCTGGATTCTCTGTTCTCCTTTCTCTACCTTGCTAGACTCCCAGGAGACAGAACTCGGTGAACTACATCAAGCAGTTCCCTTGCCCTCTGGTTCCCAGTTGAGCTCTGCTAATGGGGATCCCTGGTAAGAAATCAGAGGTGTGTAGGGGAATTTATTCCCCTAGCTCCTTCTCTGCAGGTTGACTGTGTAGCTCAGCCAAAGGTCACAGCCTCTGACAGGTGATTCTTGCTGACAGTTCTCTCTAAGGGTTTTAGTCCTTTCAGCTCTAAGGGTGCTAACAGGTCTCCCCATGTGACTCACCCTGGGGTACTACATTGTCTCTCTTGGTTACCCTATACCCTACCCTAACTTTTGTAAATAGTCCTTTGATTAAATTCATCTCAAATTACACGATTTGAATATGTAATCTGTTTTCTATAAGACCTTGATTGATACATGATTTTTGTCTTGTAAATTATTCAAACAAAAATACAGAGATTAAAACATGAACATCCTCATTAACTGTTTTGATTATGAATACTGAAAATACAATTCAAATTGGCTTAACCACCTGGATTTTTCTAGTCCTCTGAGTCAATATATTACAGGTAGAAGCACAAGCAGAAAAATGCACTTTTCAGAGTTAGTTAGCATTTAAATTGGCCAGAACAGAAATTCAAGGTACCATCAAGCATGCCTTGTCTCAGTCCAAGTCCAGTAAGGAGACAAAATCAAATCAATTATTTTAACAGAAACAGTTTTATATAAAAAATGTTAATTAGATACTGAAGAATTAAAAAGGCAAAAAGGAAAAAAAAGTTATTATAGAAAGAGTATCCAATGCTGCAGCTTCCATCCTGGGTCTGGAGGTGCAAATTTACAAACTTGGAGGAAGGTCCCTGCATAGCTGAAAATCAGATCTCAGAAAAGGAGGTGCTGCTGGACCTAGGCTGGCGTCTGTTGAAGGAGAAACTCATGGGACAAGGACCCAGACCTCTGAAGTGGGATACTGAATAGCAAGAGTAGATGTTGGAGTTTCTGCAGGAGCACATCAAGCCTGCTTTTTGCAAGAGTTGAAAAATTGCAAACTCAAGTCCACATTTTACTGAAACCACCTGCTGCTTCCAGGGGGAAGAGGTGAGATGAGGCTCACCTCTTCCCCCTGGGAAAGGAATACATAGGGACAGGAAGCAAACAGGAAGCCAACAGGAAGCAATGAAGATGGAGCAAGTCCCTCTTCCTCCTCCATCTTTACAGCAACCTCTACTGCTTTCTACTAGCCAAAACTCAAAGAGAGGCAGCTGGCAAAGCAAACATGTAGTTTGGAGATTTTCTGCCTGAGCATCACAGGGCAGAGCCCCGAAGAGATAGTTTGAGCTGAGAGGCAATAAGTTAATAACTGGCATTAGGTAATGGCCAGAAAAGCAACTACACTCATTCAGTGGAAACAGTTTCAGAGTCCCTACATACATCAGGCCCTGGATTAGTCTAGACTATCTTAACAACAGGAAAGTTTTCGTTTCTAACAGGGCAGTTTTAGTTTTAGTTTCTAACAGTGCAGTTATTATGATAAAGAAGGTGATTATAATATGCATAGAGATATCATGATAGGGATAATAATATAAGTTTTTGGAGTGCATTAAATGAGCTTTGTAAAGTCAGAGAGTGTTCCACTGGAGGAGATGTTGAGCTTGGAGTTGAATCGAAACTGGAGAATCATTTTGGAAAACAAAAGGATCAAGCATCAGGAACCATAAGAAAATTTCATCAGAAAAATTCCCTGCGGCCACTCGCTCTGCTGCCACTGCATACCTAGACCCACTGTCACTGGGCACTCCTGCCATGTAATCAACTATGGTCAATCAATTATTTAACATGTGCTTATTTGTATCATTTCATCAAAATTAAAAGTGTAGTATCCAGTTGATGGAACTCAGGACAGTTGCCCTGCTCTAGGTGCCTAGGGATTCTGAGCTCTAGCTAGTTCTATCTGTATAGAGTCTCAGTCTTTTACAACTAGAAATGGTTGGATGAAACTCCCTTGGAACATGTTGGGTACCCAACCCCTTGATGCATCATCAACCCTACCGTCTCTTGATTTTCAGGATCTATTGCCTCATCCAACACAGTAACCCCTTTTCTTTTTTTTACCTATGGATTCATTGTCATGAGACTCTAAATTGTCTAGATGGCATTGTTTGCTTTCATGTCATTTCTCCCTGGTTATTATTAATTTCTAAACCAGTAGTTCCCATAACTTCAGGGGCTGGAATTAAAAAAAAAATGGAATGGTTGATTAGATTCAATTAGGAGAAGTGCTAATTCCAATTCTATCCCTTAGTTTTTTGGATCCATGCATACTATTATGAAATCAATAGTGCTCTATATTGGTCAATGTTTCAAGTCATAGGTAGCATCCTATGATCTGGTGCCATAATTAATTCTTCAATGAGGTATATGATAAGACTAATGTAACCTAAGTGCATTATCCCATTCTTTTCCTTTTTTCATGGTAAGTTGAGTTTCTCGCTTTGAAGAAATTATCAGAGATATTATGAGTTAAATAAGGTATTCATTTGTCTAAGACATTCATGAAATACTACTTGAGGCATGATGGTTGGAGAAATTAAATATAAATATAAATCCAGAATAATCATGTAATAAACATTATGAGAACTGTCCATGACAAAAGTAGTGAAAAAAAATAAATGACACCTAAACATATAGTGAAATATCACAGGTTTAGATTTACTACTTTTCAAAAAAGTATTCTCATGCACTAGTAAAGGGAACCTTGTGTTGTCGTACTTGTAAATAGTATCCATCTTTGTCACCATAGCCACTTTGTTCACTAAGTAAATTCTGCAGTTGCTATGGAAAGGAGATCATTGACATTAGGAGATCAGGTTCTCTTGTCCACCTAATTATTATGAGGGAAATGTCTTTGAGTTAACATGCAGCATGAATATTCTTTATGTTCTGACCCCATTTTCAGAAATTCTTCCTGCTTCTCCCCTCTCTCCCAAATCCTTGCCATCCATCCATCCCCAAATTCAGGTCCTGTAAGATTCCTTATTATCCAGGAAATATTGTCAACAATATATCAACAATCACTTCCCATAAGTTCTGGTAGATTTTTTTTGTGATAATGTAAAACAATCATGAAGCTGTACATAATATACTAGTATATAATATACTAATGATGATCCCCACATTCTCTTGTATCAGAAAAAAAAAAAAAAAGGACTTCCTATGGCATTATTTTGCTCCATGAATTCCACAAGTGGCCTTGTAGGTCATTAAAAAAAAAAAAAAATCCTCCCAATAGGCACACTGGATTAATAAATGTTTAAGGCCTGGGTATAAGCCTCTCCCAAAGATTTGTGCATATTTATGTCACCATGGAACCCTTACCTCAGTTAAGTGGCTACTAGTGTCTTTAGGGACAGCTATGAGGAGTAGTATGTTCTTCAGTGTTGATGGTAGATCAGCGGAAGTTAGTGTCTAGGGTACAAATATACTCTTTTCTTACCCATTCTCTAATTTTCACATAATAGAGAAGGAAAAAACGCTCAATTCAACTGATAGTCTAATTTTACTATCTCTAAGACCACATTTTGTTTTTTACCCAGCTCAGTCCCTACAGCAACAAAAGATAAGAGATTCTTTTATCTTGATCCTAGAAACTCCCTGGATTTTAGTCAGTATTGTGAGCCTAGAATTCAAGGATTTGAACTTGTCATTCTCTTTTTTTTAAGCTGCCCACTGATGTTCAAAGGAGCTGCCCCTTTCCTAAGTCCATAAATTCCTTATGTACATCCTACTGTTCTGGGGTAGGAACAATTCAATTCCCAAAAGTCATGCCTGCAATGAACACTTGATGTCTGGTGACCAGAGGCAATGATTTGATTAGCTTTTTCACTGTGGCTGAATTCCCATCTTGGCATTTAAACAAGATTTTGACTAGTTTCTGACCCAGCTATGCCAGATAAACAATTGATGATCCCCACATTCTCTTGCAGGGAGTTAATGAATTCCATTCCCTGGTAACAATTGGTCAGTTACCGATCTTCTTTGTGAGAAGGAAAAGCAACTCTACCTAATAAAAGAAAATAAATGTGTTGAAAGAATGTTGGGAAGCTCACAGCATTAACTGGCAAGATGGAATAACTGCTAATAAATTGGGCAGAAAACAATAGAAGCTTTGTAAGGGGAACCACAGACAAGATTATATTGAAGAAATGCACTTGTTTGGATGTCCCATACGTACCATTGGTGCCCTAGTACAGATATGCCACTGGATACTACCAGTGCTACACACACCAGAAAATGATAGATGATATTTCTAAAGGACATAAATCCAATTACAGATCACTGGTAAGAATGAGAAAGAATACAAAACAAACACAAGAGAAACAAAAGTTCATCTCTGTCCGTGATACACAGGAATGTAATAGAGGCGTTCACTCTTTGAGATTGAGTGGGAAGGGTAATGAGAGATATTTGATTAATAGGCCATCTTGATCCAACATCTTCCATGGTAGGCAATTGTCAATTGTTTGACCATGAGAAAGTCACTTATCCTTCCTGTGACTGGTTCATTTTTTGTACAACGAAGATAGTAATAATATCTACATCATGAGGACATCACGAGGGAAAATGAGTAATATTCATAAAACACTTAGAGTAGTATCCAACGTACAGTATGCACTTTATAGGTGTTAGTTAACTAGCAGTAGTAGTAGTAGTAGTAGTAGTAGTAGTAGTAGTAGTAGTAATATTGGGGTAAGAGCAACATTAGAACCACTTCAAACTTGAAGAAAAGGCATACAAATATGTAAATATAATACAAAGAGAAGAGCATTTGGACAATTGTTACTATAATTAATTTTAAAAATGCCGTTAGAACAACTTGGTCAATTAGGTGTCTCCCACTATTCATGATATATCTATATAATTCTATACCTATCTTTCATCTATCTATCTATCTATCTATCTATCTATCTATCTATCTATCTACCTACCTACCTATATACCAGGCATGCCAAAAAAAAATGTATACAAGTGGACACTTTGGTCAACTTTCCTCAAGCAGTTGTTCAGAAGTGTCTGGACACCAATGGTAACCACTTTGAGCACCTCTTGTAATTGCAGAAGTCAAACTTGACTTGTATTCATCTTTTTTTATTGATATATATTGAGTATTACAATTTTAATGCGATGAATATATATGTCCTAATCCTTCCACTGCTCTCTGTTTTGACAACAATCAGCTTGTTCTCTATATCTGTAGGCCTGTTCCTATTTTTTTCATTAATTTGTTCTGTTTGTTTTGATTCTACATATAACTGAAGTCTTTCTCTGTCTGACTTATTCACTTACCGTAATACCCACTATGGTAGGTTATCCATGTTGTGCAAATGGCAAGATTTCATTCTCTTTTATTGCTGAAAAATATTCTATTGTATATTGTATATGTATACCACATCTTCTTTACCTATTCATCTATTGATGGACATCTAGGTTGTTTCCATTAAGTCATAATAATTCAATAAGTGTCTTTATCGGAGCTGATACACTTGTCTTCAGATTGAAGTTTCTTTATAAAAATAGTTAATATGCTGAAAATAGAAAATTTGGTGAAGCATATCTAATAGGAACAGAGCCAACAATATACTTGACGATAAAATATTATTGGCACTCATCAAAGTGAGAAACAAAATGCCACTATTACTACTGTTTGACTTCTGAGTTAATGTAATTATACAATGTAATACATACATGAGATATTAGAATGGTGGAAAAAAATACTATTTACAAAATATGATTTTTAATCTAAAAAAAGTGAATTAATAAAACAAATTTTTAAAATTAGGCCTAACAAAACAGTTCAAAAAAGTGATTGAGTACAACAACAAAGAAAAATTAAGGGCTTTTGTATCCATAGACACAAGATATAACTACTGGAAAATACAATGAAAATATATAATAAAAATATCATGTAAAATAAAAGACAAATTTGATTCACAGTAGAGCAAACCCTGCAAGATTCCTATGGAATAATCTGACAAGGATATATAAAACCTAAGTGGAAGAAAAATATGAATTTTTCCTGAAGACTTAAAATATGTGAAGACTATCTTTTTCCTGGATGATTAGCTTCAATTTTAACTCTTAATTTTCCTTAATTGTTTATTCTCCAAATCAGTTAATAAATCTTATAAAATCCCAAGTTCATGTGAAGAAAAAAGAAAAAAAATGAACAATTAATACCTATCATATAAAGTCCTTCTGTATAAAGATTTAAAAAAAAGAGGAAGTCTATAGAAAGAAAAAAGTAACTGACAAACAATGAAAACCGTTTAGAATCAGTTTATAAATTTTTAAAACACACACACTCATACTACTAGGACTTTGCTTTAGGTAAGTTGGAAATAAGTTAATTTAGTATACAATGACATATTTACTGTATTGAACTTCCAATTTGATGTGTCATTTTACTGAAAAATGTTTTGCGTACATTAAGATCAACAACTTACCTCAATTGAAGGCCAATTCCGATTATTAAAAATATTCCTTTGCTATTGGACAAAAAAAAACAAAAAATGTGAGGGAGAGAGAGAAGGAAGGAAAGAAGGACCTAAAAGGAAAAAGAAAGAAAGAGGCAAAGCATCTAGTCATAGTCTGGTGCAACATGTAAATTTCAAGGATTAAAAAAATATATATTAATCTATATAGATTAAAAAACTATTATTTCTGATCAATATATATTGAATTCTTAAGTAAGACTGCTGTGTATTCAATGACATGCCTAAACATAGATTCTATATTAACTTGAAATCTTTTAAAGATATTTCTTAATGTTCTTATGTGCAGGTCTTGATGAAGAACTTGAACTCCAAGGTCATAGAGAACTTAGCCTAAGTATTAATATAATTTATCAGGTTTAAGAGTTCAGAAAAGGGTGTAACCATTTAAACCTGCATATCGTCATGTATGTAGAGGTAAAGATAATAGTATCTGCCTCGTAGGACTGTGGTTAGAATTAAACAAGAAATTGCATACAAATATTTACTTTATGCCTGATACATAGAGAAGACTGAACAAATATTAGCTATTATATTATTATTTATTTGACAATACAACTTTCTTTTGTGGTTTCCCTAGAGATGGTGCAAATAAAATCAAACTGAACCCATACTCCTAGAATTCAAAGTCAATTCCACCGTAGGCTCATGTCTACACAAAGTGGATTCCAAACTGGAATTACAAAGAATTGGATTCCAAAGTTGCAATTCAAAACAGATCTGCTTTGTTGTGCACATGACAATGTACACAAGTGTCTTGCCACAGGCGTATCTTCCCAATGTGATTAGCTCATGCAATACAGATATAAATTAACTTTTCTTGCAATACAGACTGCACAGGCAACATGATTTGAAGCAATTGCAGTAGGTGGCATCTGAGAATGCTAAGCACAAATGAAATGTGTTTCGTTATGGGGTTATGCTTACCACACAAAATACATTTTAGACAGACTAAGTCTTGATGTATTAACTTCTGCATTTGCCCCTTTTAGTTCTCAGTTTCAAGGCGGACCCAGATAGGAATATCAAAAAGGAAGTGCCAATCTTATGTATACACCCTGTGTGAGACCCTTGACCATACAAAAGCATTTGTTCTTGAGAGAATAATTGAACTGGCCTTATTCAATGTCTCTTGCTCATTCAATGTTTATATTTTTAGAAAGGGAAAACAAAATCTGACTACAAAGCGTAATTATACATGGTACTATACAGTTACACTTTCATCATTTTTATGCAATAAATAAGCCTGTTAAAACTAAAGTTTGGGATTTGTAGTGTGCTTCCCTCCTGTACAGATATAATTTTTTGCTCCTCTACTAATGAGGCTGGCTCTAGATAGCCACGAGCATCAGTCTCAAATAAAAATTAAAAGTCAATATATTACATTTCTCCTTCTGTTCCTTCTGTATATTATATTGCTCCATAAGCTCATTCGTGCTGGAATTCTATCTCCTTTGGCAAAATTTTCCTCAGTGGTATGATGCTATGAATATTTATGGTACAATAAAAATAATATAATAATAGGCATTTCCTAAACTTGTGCTGCATATATCTTCAGATAAGAGTTAGAAGGGCTTTATCTGTTACCTCCCACTAGAGAAGATCTTTATGTCCTTTGAAATAGATGGCTGCTCAAAAGACCTTACTTCCACGTGAGTTAAACAGCTTCTATACTGAAAAATTCTGAGAATATTTTTTTCTAATTCTATATGTAGTTTTGATGATCATCATCTCTGAAACATTACCAGATTTTTCTTATGTTGAGTAGGCTTCAACTGATACCCTTATTCCTCCTTCCTATGTCAACTACTACAATTCATTCTTTTATAACCACCTTAAATCTTTAGTCTCTAAAATTCCAGGGTCCAGAATACTCTGAGCAGACTTATTATCTTGCTCAGTGAAGCGGGACTGCTTTACCCTCAGTCCTCCTCCATCTCCTTAACTGACTAGATTTCTTTACATTTATAAATTTAACTCAGATTGTTTTCCTTTCTCAAATGTTTGCCACACTTTCTCATTCCAGCTTATTTCCTTACCCTGAGAGCTGCTTAGCTACACATAATGCTCCTAATTCTGTGACTTTCAATATTGTCATATATCAGTCTCTCATTTATTCTCTACGGTCATTCCTCTTACCTATTTTATTAATATGGTTAGAATGCATTCCTTTTTCCATTTAATAATTACTGAGAAAGTAGGATTTTTTTTATCCTGTCAGCTATTAAAGAAATTCTGAGTTTCACATCAAATGAAAATCCTAATACTTTTATTGTAAAATTTTTAGAAAAAAGTTTTAAAGCTGTAAGACACCTCAGAAACCTTTCTTCTACATTTGCTCTGTGTGTGTGTGCATGTGTGTGTGCGTGTGTGTGTGTGTGTGTGTGTGAGAGAGAGAGAGAGAGAGAGAGAGAGAGACAGAGAGAGAGGGAGAGTAAATGTAAGAGACATAGATGGAGACAGAGAAATAAAGAAAGAGGCAGAGCACTCACTTTTATACATTTTCACGTGGTAATGTTGGGAGATGATTCTCCACAGGTCTTTCACATTTCTACGTGTCTTATGAGCAGAGACATAAATCTTTATTCTGGACTGTTATTTTAAGGACGTTAGCATAGCAAACAGCCACAGGAGATAGAGACAGTTTCACCCTCTAAAGCAAAGGGCAGCTTTTTGATTGTTCGTTTGTTTGTTTTTGTTTGTTTTTGTTATTGTTGCTATCATTATTGTTGTTTGTTTTTGCTATTGTCCAGTATAATAAAAGCATGTTACCCTTTTGGTAAAAATCAGACATGCTTTCTACCTGTCACTAAGGACTTGCTTTCTCTAAACTCATGTTTTCTCCCTTGTATTGTAAGCCACTCTATATACAGATTTCACGTGAACCTCTTCACGCCATCCTCTGTGAATTGGAGAACCAGTGTAAATACTGATACTCTGGCTATTATAGTCATTGGAAATAATAAAGTCTTTGTCTATTATCCAAGAGGTAGGCAGATTTATTTATTTATTTATCCATTAATTAATTTATTTATTTATTGTTTTATCTGAGCATCCATGAAAGAGAGACAGAATAACTTGTTTGTTGGATAAAAACTCTAACCATTTTATTTTCCTGAGAAATGGGATGGTGATGGAGACATGTTTTTTTGCAACAGGAAAAGTTAGGGTTTCATGGGCTGATTAACAAGAGTAAAGGGAAGTTTATGAGGAGTCAAATAGGTAATAAAGGTCCTCTACTGTACTGCCTTTTAAATAAGAGGGATTGAGAGGATGGTTTCAGGCCAAGTACTAGAGAGTAGATGTAAAGACAACTACCCAAAGGATTCCCTGGGTGATGCTAAATCTCCTGCAAGAGAGGAGAGGGCTCCTATCTTGTGATCCTCCTCAGGTCTTCTGGTTTGCAATAACTGGTGCTAAGATTTGTCCTGATTTGCCAAAAAGTTCCCCCACCTTTTATTCAAAACAGATATGCTGAGGAAGAATAGGGTGAACTTCATGACCACCATGGGCAGAAATTAAGGCAACCATTAGAATTTTGGTCAATTGACTGGAGAGATGAGACATGGGGGATATAAGGCTTGACTTGGGCATACGGTGCCTGTTAAGGAGGAATGGCAATAGATGGGTTGGCTTATGGCTTAGTCCCTTCTGAATTCTAGATCCTTTCAGAGATGTCAATAAACTGTCTCAGGTTTTGTTTTGTTTTGTTTTGTTTTTTGCAGTGGATTCTGGATACTATGTGGGAGCTGTGGTCCTTTTGCAGATCTCCACGAGAAAGACAAACTCCTTTGGGAAGCCACAGATGAGGTATTGACTAGTATCTGGGCTCCTACTGCCCTGGGTGAGCTTTACAATGCTGATGAAGATTACCCACTAATGAGTGAGAAATAGACCCAAAGAAATTTAGACAAATTTGTTCAGTAAGTCATGCCATCTTGAATAACTCCCCTAGGCCTTATGTCGAAACCAGGCAAGCACTTAAGAGTTGTTATTTTGATAATGGGACTGCAGATGCCGTATATTAAGATGGAATCCTTAAAAAAAAAAAAAATCACTAATGTGTATGTCATATCCAAATCAGTGAAAGGAATAAATCCCACAACCACAACCAGGAAGAAATGGGACCATGGCCATTGATTCAAGGAATCCCCAAAGCTCAACTAGATGGTGTCCGTAAGGATGAGCTTGCTGTTTACATAGGGCTTTGGGTGGACTGATAAAATGGAGGTTCGTCTGGTTGAGCTGCATGCAGCCACTACTCTGTTCAAATTTCAAAGCAAATGTGCCTTGCCCTCTGATTTTCTGACACACTCTTATTTCCCCCCTTCACTACCTTGACTTCAGTCACTTTGAGAAAGATGATTTTGTATGAGTTCTAGGGGTCCCTGACTCCTTATGCATCCATCGAAGTACGCTGGGGAGTTTGGAGGAAGGCAAAAATCTCAGAATTATATAATTCTGTTGGAGAAAGGTGACCAAGTCACAATCCTCCTTGCTTCTGTAGGTATAAAGGCACCCAGATTTAGGTAATGAGATCTGAACGGGGTAAACGTGGGGGGTGGGGGGCTAATATGTCCCTGTGGATAAGGTTCTTTGGGAAATTCAATGTATTGTTGTGGTTTCTACTGCTCAATATGTAATTACATTAATACCTGATATGTGTGTACTAGGAATACTTATAAAATCCACAGTGGATTCTCCCAATCAGGAAGTGCTACGTATAGAAAGTTGCTAGTGGGACATATATATCGCTTCACAGCTTGTCTGCTTTTTACTTCCATGGCGGTCTTACCGAAACAATATAAAATCCGAGGAGGACAAATGGAAATCACAGCCTTGATTAAGGTCTTAAAGGTAGCAAAGGTAGGTTGCAATATCAGCACGATAGTCCTATATGGCCAATGAAAAGTGGTTATGGGAGATGGAGTCTTATAATAGATTACTGCAAATTGAATTCAATTGTTTCTACTATAGCCTCATAAATTAATTCATTGCAAAGACTGATGACACTTGGTGTGCTGTGTCGAATATTGCCAACACCTTCTTTTCTATCCCACTGACACCCATGGACCAAGACCAATGTGCAAGGTCTCCAATATATATTTGCCACCAGGGATACCTAAACTCTGCTATTTGCCGCCACCGGGTAGGCCAAGATGACACTAATGCCTCTACAGTCTAATGTCTGAAGTTTTCACTAAGTAGATGATAACCTGTGGGTTTGCAAGTCAGAAGCCTCAGTGTCAATGGCCTTGACTGCAATATTATTACATTTCTACCAGCAGGAGTGGCTGATAAAACCCAATAAAATTTAGAGGCCTGCTAGCCAAGGAGTATCTCGTGTCTATGTGAATGTATGTCAAAACTCTCAATCTCCCTGACAGTCCAGGAAAAAGTACTGTATCTTTGCCAATCCCCAAAGAGACATCCAACAATTTATTGAACTCTGAGTATTGGAGACATGGGCAAGAGCTCAAGAACATGCTCAAGTGAGCATTCTACTTATAGCATTATATTGGCTAGTCCACAAATAAGCATGCTTTGACTAGGATCTAGACCAAAAGGGTGTCTTGACAGCTAGCTAGTGATCTTTCCTTATTCTCTACACTACTGCCCTCTTTGAGCAATCAGTCTCTGCGACTGATGATTTTTCACATTGGAGCCTCTGGAAAAGGGAGGCACCCTACATCCAGAGCTGTCCCTTAAGGTTTTGGATTTATTGCCTCCATGGCATAGTAACTTAGGTACACCCCTTTGAAAAGCAACAACCAGCTTGCTGTGGGATGCTAGTCAAGAGTGAATAACTGACCCACAAAGGCTTTGTGACTTTCCAGGCTAATATTACCATTTGGGGTTGAGTTGACTGGGATACCAGTGATTTAACCAGTGGCTTAAAAGGGTTCAATCCTCACTTGTCAAGCAGAAAAGGTATAATCAGGAATGCTTCTGGCTTGACCCCCATAGCATCTTTGCTTTATGTGAAAAGAAGGAAAAATGAGAATCATCTCATTGGAGAAATCTTTGTCCTCCACTCCACCAACTGAAGCAAAGCTGCTGGCATAATAGGGTCCTTGATTCACAGAGGTTGCCATAAATGCCTGAGCCTAGTTCACTGATGATTCATCTAAACTGAAACCCAACGGTGTCCACTGCACAGCGCAGCTATTCAACCACAGCATGGGCTATGCATACCGAACATGGACGTGGTTCTACTTAGTGGACAAATACTCCCTTTGGTGAACCTTGTTTTATGTGTACTGTCTCTTGAACTGTTGACATTTGTCTAAACTATTCTGCCACCTGGTAAACTATAATCTGGCAAATTAGAGGCATCTCTCTTTAGGACCACAAACTGTGGAAACAAATCACAGTGATTGAACTAACTGAATCAATCATGTAGACGCCCACGGGGAGGGCCTGTACTCTGATAAGACCAAGTGGGATCAATCTGCTGGCTGAACTGTACTGCCCAGATTACCACAATTTCCGCATAGAGCCTTCCTCATACTAGACATAGGAACACATCCACCATCATAGCTCGAGTACAAAATAAAGGAACCTAAGTTCGTGCTGCAGTCTACCACTGCATACCAGACATATGCAGTAAATGGATGTGTAAATGGATGTAAATGGATGTGTTTCTCTTGTGGTTAGGGGTGGGGGTCACATTATATTGGGAGTTGCACCAACCTGCTAATGACACGCAGAGTAGACCAGATTATGGCCCCACTCTCAGGTGGATCAGAAGTTCCTCAAAACTATGGACAACTTTCAGGTTACAGTGTTGCTGTTCCATGGTCTCATCAACCTCATCCAGCACACCAACGTGGCTCTTTATATGAGTCTATGTCATGTGTTAAGTTTTTTGGATCCCTAACACTGGTTCATCTTTTGTCAAAAAGTCACACAACGATGGGATAAAAAGTCAAATTATTCAATGGACTTCCTACACTCGTAACATCCACAGCATCTGGTATTGTAGAACATTAGAATAGCCTCCAAAACCAACCGCAAAAGACTTCTGGCTATACCTCCCTGAACCCTTCCTCATCCATTTAACTTCGAAAAGTAGTTTGACTATTGAACACAGCTGTTTCCAGAAATATATCATCTCTTTTTGGTCACTTCCTCTGAAAATAATAAGGAAGTCATATATATCTATTCTGAATTTTGGGATTCTACCCTGACCATTACTGGGCATAATGGTTATTATTTTTTCCCAGTAGGAAGTCTAGGCTGGCTTGGTTTGTACACCATGTGGGTGGCAGGCTGGTCAAAAGGATCCTTAGGACATTCAATCTTAATTCTTGTTCAACCACCTGGATTCTCTTAGAAACATGCCACAGTTAAATCATAAAGATAGCTACCACTTGGTTGAGTAGACTTCTTACAGTAGCCCACACTGGTCAAAGTAAAGGAACTAACAGATCTCTATAAATTTTACTAAACTGACTTTGTCACTTTTGCACCTATGCAGTCTGAATGAAAAGTGGGAGCAAAGGATGATTCAGAAAAGGTGAAATTATAGTTACTGTAATGGGCCACAGGTATTGTATGGCAGTGGGGGAAGAGCAGTGACACTAAGGGAGGAAACATCTTAGACCCCAGAAGGCATCAATGAGGAAGGGGTACTAATGTTTGTTTGTTTTTTTCCTTTCTGACTATTCTTAGAGATTTCTCAAGAAAAATGCCCTTGCGTGGCTCTCTCAAACTAACAAGCACTTACATTTAACTGATTTATGCGTCTGTAATTTACTACTAGGAAGCTTTGGCTACCTTTTGATTGCCATTCCTCTTAAAATTACCAAAAAGTCTATCAAAAGAACAAGTGATGGCCCTAGTCCCTAAACTTCCCTATTCAATTCCTGTCAACACATTTAGTTACCCGCTTCACCCCCATTCTTATTGCAGTAGCATAGTGATTCCCTAGAGTCATAGTAGTCAGTTTTCCCTACAATGTGAATCATGCAATTAGAAATGCTAGTACAAAATTTGTCTTTGATATTGGTTGAGGTGATCAAAGACCCATGTATATTCAGGTTAGTCTTAACTCAGTGATCAGATTTGTTAAATGTGATGTTGACCCTAATTCTTCTCCTTGAGTGCCAAGGTAGAGTTTTTGTGATCTCTAATCCATTCTGCTGTACCTGGAGTAATACTTTGGGCCAAGTTTACAGGTCAATATGGAAATTTAAGGAAGAAGACACCTGGATATCTAAGGTAGATCCAGGTGGTTCATGAATGAGATTTGCTTATCTAGTTGGGTCTGGAACAGTGGATCTTAATACTGTGTATTTTCTCATCCTACTGCTCAGAGTTCTGATGATATTAAGCTTCATTGAATGCAGTATGAGGCAAATTGAACAGATTTAGTCCTAATCTCTATCAGTCATATTAATCAATGTGGTTTTCGGAGTGGTGTACTCAGAGGAACATTTTCCAGACGTCAAGACAGTGTTGAATTAAGGAGTACATATTATTCGAAGAAAATTCCTCATAGGTCTTGCATGTTTGTTGTTCAGTGTGACAAAGATAATGTTTCCCTTTGGAGCAAAAATCAGGCAGGTTTACTGCAATTTACAAAAGATTCAGTTTTCCTAAGGATGGAATTCTACTCCTATAATATAGACCACTGTGTATGAGCAGCCACTTAGCTTACTTAGCATTGTCCTGTGGGACACAAGCAAAACGCTGACTAGTCCTGTTACTATGAGTAATAAAATCTTTTGTTTTTGATTCAGGAGTCTTATGTCTTCTGCTAGCACCCATGAAACTATGGCAAGCTAACTTGTCATAAAGGTAGAGTAAAGCCTCAGATTCTTCTAAGTTTATGACATGTATAATATTACTGATGCATACTAATTATAATTTCTGTTACATTAAGGATAATGGGAGGAAAAAAACTAACTTTAGTCTATAGGACTTGTAGCTAACATTTTCAAAGGATACTGGACTTTAAAATAATTAAGTAAATGAATGAATGTGATATTATTGATGGCGATTCAGTACTGTCCTGAAGAGAACTTCTGGTTTCCATAAAGGAAATTTTAATATTTTAATATGTTGGATGAACTGATGAAAGTTATAGAGAATGCACAAATGACATAAATTGTGCTGTAACATTTTTAGACAGTTGAAGTCTATGAGTTGTTTAATTGAGACCCCTTTCTCTAAGTGAACTCGCTCCTCCTCTGGAGTAGAGAGTGAGTATGCTGTTCCCACGCCAACCTTCTGGTACCTCCTAAGTATTACCTAAATAGGTTACGATACCCTCTCACTGAATTCTAGGAAATGCAACATATTAATAATCAGAATACTAGAACACTAGAAGAAGATAGATTGCTGAGTATATGGGTATATGTTAATACAGTGCATATCTAGAGTCATATAACTCAGATAAATTTCTAAACTACTTTTGTCTTCATACATTAGAAATAGGGGGAAAGCTTATTTCAAAGTTTTAAAGTGTACACAATGCCTGACTAATTAATTTGCTGATAGTTCTCTATATATGGACATTAATGACGCATTTTATATATCATTCATATAAAGTTAAAAGGTCAGGTAGCCAAGAAATAGGAAATCATTATCCATTTGGAGTAAGTTTTATAGCCATCCCTCTATAATGAGTTATTTAATTAAAAAAATAGCAAAGGATAGTTGGTAAAATCTTACACATCTTTCTATGTAACTCCTTATTCTTACAACAAAATGGATCAACACTTGTAACTCTAAAGTTTCTTTCAGAAATGCGTGGGGGAATAAAATACTTGGGAAAAATATTCAAATTTTCCTCTTTGCTGGTATTTGAAAAAGGTACTAAGGGTAGGGAAAAGTTATCAATTTGGTATTACTCAATCCCTGCTCAGCACAGTAAAACATAAAATAGAAATTAAAAAAGGAAGTCAGCTCTCCAATCCCAGCTGCAGGCTGATGAATCAGTTAGTGATTAATTGTTGCTACCCCAGTAATTGAAATAATCGTATGTCAGAGGAAAGAAAAAAAAGCATTTGGTCTTTAAAATATTTTTGCTTAAAACTGTTATTTCTGCAATATTATGGACTTTAAAAAGTAGATATTAAGATCCTAATGTAAGACTAAAAGGAATATGATTTCCTAGATTGACCCAACATCTGGCATTAGGTTTTGAAAACTTTCCTTTGACTATCAAATTCAGTAGTCCCCTTCACACCAAACGTCTTCCTTTCTTATATACTTTTAGAATTTGCTTTATAGAGAACACAACATTATATAGAATACAAAATAATAAAAACAACAACATAATTATTTAATATACCTTGCTTCATGTTTAATAAAACCTGTGAGTCTACATTTACTCTCCCCAAAATGGTATTTAAACTTTCAATTAATGTCAGTGTGAGTTAATCAACATACTTTATCATGTTTTTAAATTCTAAATGTGTAAAATGTATATGGCCCTATTCCAAGGATTTTGGGAATTATGAGAAAAAAATGGCATGGTAGGAAAGATGAATTAACTCACGATATATTGTTTCTGAAGTGATACTGGACCATATAAGAAGAAATGTCCAATAAGCAGATGGAGCTAACACAATGCAGTTAAAAAATAATCAAAATTGGAGATCTGGGTATGATATTCAAGTGTTTCAATGAAGACCTAATGAAAACAAAATAAGAAACTATACTCTTGATTCCACAGAACTAGGTGATTCCATACAACTTCAAATTCTAGTCAGCAAAAGGATCTGTAACAATGCCTCCTGGGTCTGTATATACATGCAATTCCTCAAGTTAAAAAGTGGAACCTATTTCTTCTCCCTTTGAGTGTGGGTTCGCATTGGGTTTGATTTGATCACTAGAATATGGTAGAAGTGGTGCTGTCTTAGTTCCGGGCCAAGGCATTATGAGATGTGGCAGGTACTGATTTCATTCTTTTGCTATCCCAAGGCTCCTGGTAAAGGAAGTTCAGGCTGTCCATCTGGAGAAAGAGGTCATGTGGAGAGAAACGCCCCAGCCAACAGCCCAGCAGTAAAGCACCTGACACATGAACCAGGCCATACTTGGTTCTCCAGCCCAGCTACCAACTGAATGAGTAAGACCAGCTGACACAACACAGAGCAGAGATAAATCATCCCTGATGAGCTCTCCTCAAATTCCTGAACCACCAAATCATGATTAATAAACTCATTGCATTTTATCCACTAAGTATTAGGGCAGTGTGTTGCACAGTACTGCTAAAAGAAAAGAGGCTGACAATAAGTAATTAAATAAATCTTTGCGTTTCTTTCTTGATGGGTCATAAAACATTCTATTAAGAAACATAAAACAAGACTTAAAAATAGAGAGTTACCAAGGCCGTGATAGAGAAGCATTTGCATTCAGTGGTCAGAGAAGTCTTCCTGAGAAGATAACTTTTGAACAGATAAGGAAGTTAGAGAACTGATCGGATAACAGCGATGGCCCATGAACACCAAGGAAAAAAATAATTACCAAATGTTTGAGTGATATGCGATAAGCAACGTCATATCCAAGCTCAAATTCATCATCCTCTCTATATCGACATCTATATAGAGACCCTTCTTACCAGCTCTACGTTAGTATTGTTTATATTAGCATTTACCTTTAAAAATCAATTCTTCTCCTACCTGACTTCTTTAATCTGAGCTAGTGTTGTCTTCTGTGTTACCATGGCCACCTGCATTTGCTTCTGAGAGATTATGGAAATTATCATGCAGGTTGTTTGTTTGTTTATTACCCAAACCTCACAACATTAAACTTAAAGCTTGTTTTGACGTTTCTAACCTTGCGCTATGTATAAAGTAGGTGAAACGGCAGCTCTTTCTTTCCTCTACGTACATTGCATTCACTATTCTTTCTCTTATCTTTCTATTTCATCTTCCATTAGATCACAATTTAAGCACTTCACCAAAACTTAGATTAAATCAAGAAAAAGGTTTTGACCAATGGTTGCTTAATCTTGATAAAAACAAAGCTTTTATCAACCAGAGAACATACCATGCTTCCTTTGGGAAAGTAAACAAGGCAGCAGATCTAGAAGCCTCATTCAAACGGGGAAAAAAAAAAAAAAAAAAAAAAACTGGAAGATTGTTAAGAGTAACACCTTTCAAATGGAGCAGTAATGTGTACTGTTTGACAAAATAGGCTGGTGACTGTCAAAATAAATAATAAACCTTCCAGCTCTGACTAATGACTGAACTACACTGAAATACTTGAGGGAAACATCCAACAAAATGCAAAGCTGAAAGAAAAATTGGAAGGATTGGCACAGCCTCCCAGCAGCTAAATTGCAAGTAATTTTGGAAAATCTCAAACTATTCACCAGGTTTCATAGCAGAGGACAAAGTTCCAGAAACTCTTTTGGTTGAGCATTCCACCTTTGTCAGGTAATCACCTATCTTCGGATGGAGTGCCAAAAAGTAGTTTTCTGCCTTTTTACCACAGAAACAATCCTGCTGTGACTGTGCTATTCTCTGTGCATATACTCAGCTGCCTGTCAATGACACCATGAGGAGGAGGAGCCCGAACTGGACCCCTTGTACTGCAGAGTGGGGCAAACCACAGAAACCGCAGAGAGCCAAGGAAAGTTCATTTCCGATACCTTGCTACTTCCATTTCTTGCCAGGTGAGGCACCTGTTTTCCTTTTTCCACAGCTCTATAGAGGATCATATTAGTTTCCCTCTCCAGCAAGCAAGGTTTTCTAACATGATTGCAAAGAAAACTGCCCAAGTGTATGCTGATGAGGTACAACCATTTCAGGAGCAATTTCATTTAAATAAATTGTTTTTTGGAGGCCCCAAAAGCCTTGCTAAAGTCCTGCTCGAAAATTCAATAATACGCCACAAGTGGAAGAACACATTGTTAGTGGAAGAATTTTAAGCTTCTCAAAAATATAGTTCTGCAAAAGCCATCTTCAAGAATTATCCACTTATGCCTCAAGTTCTAAGTAGCAAAGATGAATGCTGGTTTGTCTCTCTGCCTAACTCTTTTAATTATGCCTTTATTCCCAAACGAAGCTATTCTCTGGGATCCTTAAGTTAAAGTGAAAGAGACAGGAAGAAAAACACTAGACAGAATATCTGCTCCTAAGGAGCGGCCACTTCTAGATATTATTTAGCCTACAGTCACATGGCTTGTTTTCTCATTTAATTTTATTTATTTATGTTCTTCCATTATTTATTTCGCTTTCATCTGCTTTAGGCATTATATTGCATTCACTCTAGTTCCAAACGTGTTTTTCATAAGAATTTGATTCTAAGTAAATAACTTGAGATATGAAATGAGCAAAATATCAAATGTAAAAACACACATTTAATATTTCTTCCTTTCTAACCAAAAGTACATGATAAAATCTGTAATTAAAAAAAAATCCTGACCGTTTTTTTTTATTTTAAACATTATCCTGAAGAGTTATACTAGTCGAAAAACTGTTGTCTGTGTTATTTTGATAGGCATATCTATTGAAGCAAAAAAATCAAGACATATTCAGATTACGAAATGAATATCAGAACTCAGTACCTTCCAGAAATATGGGTAGCAAGTGACTGTCCGTAAGTGTCATAAGTAAAGTAAAAGGTTGATTCCCTTTAATATCCGTAACTCACAAATGGAAGGAATCAGTATGCCTTTGCTCCTTATTCAATGATTGCAACATTCTAGGATGATTTGATTCACCAACCCATTTGGTTGATTCACCCTTCTCTGATAGAAGGTGATGCAACCCAGGCACCTCGTGACCAAGAAATCCTGCACTTCCTGCAGCAATTATTCTGCTTGGCAAAACTCACTTTTCTAAACCTTTCTCTGCTCATCATTCTTGCTGCCTCTGCAAGGTCAGTAATGTGTCTGCCAGTAAAGTGTTGTCTCCTTCCATTTCCTCTTCCCATAACCACAAGGAGTAGAAGCCATTCCCCGGTTGAGGAAAGAGCATTTGTCCATTAATAACCACACTAGTCTAGCAGCCAAATCCCTTGTTGATGCTCTGGTCATTTTTAACTTGGACTACTATGACCACATTCTCTGCTGTCTCCAAGGCTTTATTCTTCTTTACAATTTAAAACGATCTGCATTCTACATATCAAATAATTTTCTAGATGGATTTGCCCATGGGAAGGGAGTGCCTGGGCTTGGCAATGTTGCATATAGGGAGAGTGGTGTGGAATGGGAAGATGTGTGACTAAAAGAGGCATTTAAATACATTATGATGAGAGAGACCCAGCTTAGTAGTTTTTTTGTATTCCAGGAATCAGAAAATCTCAAGATCTTATTATAATGGTAAGGACTACATTTGATAAATTGTGACAATTTGCTCTGCCTGTGTCCTACCATATTACAATGTATTGAAAAATATTTGGTGTAACTCTTGCAAGCTGAAAAGGTCACTAAGGAGTCCTGTCATGTCATTGTTTACTAACTTCTTTGATGAGGCCAATTCAGCAGAGAGAATTTTTAAAAAGCTCCTTGAGCAATAGGTACATTGCCCACCAAAATCTGTAGATAACAAAACAGTAAAAGTAAGAGGAATGTGAGACAGTGATAGAAAAAGAGCAATTGTCTGCTACCCCGGGGAACTCTGTTTAATTTCCTGGCATCCTAGACATTTTTGTGGCTTATATTTTGGAATTACTAAAGCCCTCTATGAAAGAGTTAATTCATTACCAAAAGGTGAGCCATTTCCTGTCTACTCAATTGTAGAATCAGACTAAGTACTATTTTATCAAAGTAACATTGGCTGTCACCCAACATTAATTATTTTCAGAACAATTATGATTTATTTTAGACCTAAGGCCGATGGAATCTCTATTTCCAAATTCCATTTTGGCAACTTTGAGCTTTACCTCATGTGTAAGATTATTGCTGAAAACAGTGCTTCTCCAAATTGTCTTTCTTCATTCTTTCTGTATCTATTTAAAATAATACAATTAATTACATTCAAGCTAGTGAGCCTATGTGACTGCCAATGCTAACTCAAATATTGTTCGCATATAATCCTACACAGATGTGGAGCCAATAGGGAGCTGAATGACTGTGTGCTTTTACACATCTTTTAGTTAAATTAAAAATCCAAAAGCTAACTCTTGTGTTCTGGGACAGCATGTGAATTTGACATTTCCTGGAGGCTATTAGAACCATAAACCAATGAATAGACTATATTCATCCATTTAAGTGGTTTGTGACTGTGAAAGACTAAATATTTACAATGTCTTTTATCCTTGGATACAATATAATGATTTCATCATTTTAATAGCTCTTTACTCAAATGTGGCTGCATCCCACTTAGGTTTTAGAGACATGTATTTCAAATAGTTTGGGTCTCATTAACCATTTGACTAAGGCCCAAGAATGACAAAATATATAGCAAGAGTTCACGGTGTTGAAATCATGATTTTAGTTTTGATTTATGTCTTCCCTCCTGAATCCTGCACTATTTACCAAACTTTGCTCTAAATGTTCAGATAAGAAAAGAGATTTGTACACACACAGTTGGTCAGACGAAGGTCACTTACAGATCTCAGGCATCTGCTTATAAACGTAGGGCTATGCACACAAATAAGGATTGGACAACTGAATATGAATGACCCAGGACAAAACCAGGGCCACCACTATAGAAGCAGTTGAAGCAATGTGCCCCACTGAAAGTTGAGTGAATGCCTTTGTTGTATATAGGGAAACACGGTATTATCCCATAAAACCCATTATCAAGTCGTTTGCTTTTCCTTAGGAAGTCCTAAAAATGCCTGAACGTTCTTCCTCTGATTATTTTCCCTATCTCTGCTCTTAAATCTTGCTGTTTTTGAAAAATAAGTTGGCGTAGTTGGCTAATATTATTCTTTTTCCCTCTTCCCATTCAGGATAAAAACTAAATCCAGTTTATTTTCAACATGTAAATGTAGGGACATTAAATAGTTCCTTTTCTATTTGGCCCTATTCACCACAGATTTTCACTTGCATTAATGTTATCTTTCACCTAAAAGAAAAAGAAAATATATTGACTGACATAGATATTATTAAAGTAAATTTATGGTTACCTCCCCTAAGATGCACAAAGGATATGATACATTAGAACTTTTATACTAAGTCTTTTGGAATGCTCCGTTCACATTAGTTGACCTCAACAATTATTTCATAAATCATTATTCTAATGCACCTATCTAAAATGTTCTATAATCCCTCAGTTGGGTCATCTGTCCAGCTATAATTTATATGAGGATGAGGTTAAAGTCAAAATTAAATAAAGGTGAAGGGATTTGGGGGTTTGTAATATACCGATCTGTAATAAATATTCAAAGAAAGTCATTTTCTTTCTACCCTATAGTCAGGCAAAATACACACACATACACCCATACACACATGTGTGGGATTAAATGTAATGTTTATATAACAAAACTATGATGTACTAGAAAGACATTAAGCTATAAATAAAAGAAAAGAAAGCAAATATTTCAAATAAAACTAAAACTCTTATTTGTTGGCTTTAATACTCAACTTCCTTATCTATTATATGGGAACAATATCTGCTTTGCAATATTTTACAAACTTATTGAAAGCAAAAAATGAAACAATGTGCTTGAAAGAACTGTGAAAATTACAGTAAACATGTAATGAGAAGTTGGTATTAATTCACAGATCTTTCTAGCAAATTAGGATATAGAAACTAGACTCTGCCTTTCAAGAGCTCTCATGTATTGGAGGAATAAGACCCATAAAATGTCATAGGAAAAACAGTAGGTAGTGCTTAGCTGCCTTGGAATGTACCAGAAAACTACACAGTACACAGAAGAGATAACAGTTTGACTTCGTATTGGAGGTAAAGCAAGGGCTCCTTGAGTAGAGAAGAAAGAAACAGTATTCAAAACAGGGGAAACAATATATACACATACAGACGAGCATGAAATCACAATGAATTCACCAAACTTGTGGCTGAGATGGGAAATGGGTTAGTAAACAAGAAGTGGTTGGGAAAAAAAAATCATATATCAGAGTCATTTATGTGTTAACCTGAAGAGTCAAGATTTCATTGCTTAATTGATGGAAACGCTTAAATTTTCAAAGTGAAAAATGCATAATATGATGCATATATTTGAAAAAAAATCAATCTCAAGTTAGCAGTGTGAACCTATTATGGAAAGAAAGACTAGAGATCAAGAAAAATGGCTAGGAAGTTATTACAATTACCCAGAAAGTGCAGATTAACAATCTATGTTAATTTGATTGTCCTGAAAAAGGGAAGGGGTGAATTTGAGAGATAGAGATGTGGTAAAATTAATAAGATCTGGTAACAATTTTGATTTGGGAGTAAAGGAGAGGTAATGATATGTTGGTGAACTAGAGATGTCTAATATAGAAAATGTGTATAATTCTCTAAGCATGTACTTAAAACTCTACCAGTATGAAAGGCATCCACTGCTTTCATATAGTTCTCTGTGATGTTTGCCAATAGCTGGTTTATTTCCTATTTGATTCCTTTCTCCACAATATATAAAGCATTTTTAAAAACATGTAGAACAGATGCAAGCTGGTAATCCTTCCCCTTTAATAATTTTTGAGTTGAGATATGGAAGATTTAGAAAAAAATTCCGCTGCTCCTACTCCTTCCTTTCATGCTCTCATTTGAACAGCATTCAGGCAGGTTAGGGATGTCTGTAAGGGTCTTTCCTACATAATTGCTGGAGTGGTCGTGAATCACCGTGACATACATCTCCCGAGGGTCTCTTTTTTCACCCAGATCGTTGATATACTTTACTCAAGGGTGCAAATGTTCATGGTAAAAACTTACTTAACTCATCTCTTTCCCTGTGTTAACACATGACCTTCAAATGCCTGCATCATGGCTCTCTGGACATCTCACACTTTAACCTCCAACAAGGCAGGAACTGAGCCTAATTAATTCCCGTTTAAAACACTCAGCACTGCCTCCTGAAAAATATGGACATTTAATAAATGTTTTGGTGATAATGAAATAATTTATCTCTTCTAGGGTGCATCTCTTTCAACTGAATGGAGAACAGCACACATTGTACTGATTTAGGGAGGATAAATGTAATTCCATGACAATTAAAAATGATGGGAGGAGTAAAAACCCATCCATCTACCTAATGACTTAACTTCAGTGGTGAAGATTTGATAATTCTAGTGGAATTTGTTAGTGGAAGAGCTTTTTATTTTAATGCATTTAAAAAAATCAGGGGAGGCTGACTACTCCTGCTAACTTAGTCATGTCTAGCCATTTGAGGCAACCTCAGTGAACTCAAGAAAAGACAGGATCTGTATTTTCCCTGGAGAATAAAAGAAAACATGATTTTTTTTCCTCTTTAATTAGTTCAAAACTTGTCCATATTGTTTCCAACAGTACACAAATTATAGATTTTAAGCCACACACACACACACACACACACACACACACACAGTTTTATATGTATGTAAGTCACGTGTAGTATATATGCATGACTTAATATAAGATATATATGCACATCTTCCTTTTGAAAAATAATTATTTTTTCCATGGTTTATTACTTGAAAAGGTTATTATATTTGACTTTCTGAATTAAAAAGCTGCTTACCAACTGAAATGGGCATGAATTGATTAAAATAATTTTTTATTGAATACAAACTTAAAAATTAGATCATTTTTATTGATATGGTAGAGTTTGTGTATGGGTTGGTGGGGTTTTTTTGTTTGTTTGTTTAATTAAAGTCTATTGAGGTGAAAATTGTTAGTAAATTTCATAGATTTCAGGTGTACAATTCTGTATTACATCATCTATAAATCCCATTGTGTGTTCACCACCCAGAGTCAGTTAATGGAAGGTAATTTTTTGTTTAAAGCAGTTCCTAGAAATTGCTTGCTGGAAACTTGGCTCATTGGTTAATTCTTCATTTGGTAGTCAAATAATCAGTACTGTGAGCTTGGAATAAAGAAAAAAAATCTCAAAGTGAAGCAAAAGGAAATTTCTCATTTTACTACAGCACATTTTACAAAGCTGTTCTTTTTAGGTTACTATGTCTTGTCAAACAACAGGAAAATTAAAAGTACAGTGTAACCCTATGTCTTAGTCAAATGAATGGTTTCTTCTTGTTCAGTTCACAGAGCAGAGGAAGTTTCATTGGTTATTTCAATGACTTAGAAAAGCATCACTGCACATTTTCGGAGAAAGCCTATTAAAGCACATTATTTCAAGCCAAGCCTATTAAAGCTACTATTGTAATTATATTTGCTACTAACATATAATACAGATTCAATTTAATTCTTTTGCTGCAGCTATTGTTGGGGTAGATAGTAACTTCTGAAAAAGAAACAATATACTCAAGTCACTGGTTTTTAGTATACATCAGAAACAGGATATTTAGAATTTTATTTATAAAGTTTTAAATAGTGAAGTTTATTTTGTAGATACAACTGATATTTATTTAAGGGACATGTTCTCAATTTAGAAAATGTAGTTCTCATTTTATCATATATATGTGTATTCCAGTAAACTTGCTTTCTCCTTTGATTTAATTTTACCCACTGAAAAATTGCTTCTGATGTGTTTTGCATTTCCCTCACCCCTACAGATCTGTTCTTACATGTTTCACAACCAGCGGATTTACTTTGGTGCCGTTAGCAATTTATGCCATAAGAAAAAGTTTATATATACATTTTCCTTTGGCTCCCTTGCAAAGATTTAAGAGAAACTGAGATACATTTCAGTTAAACCTGACCTTTCTGTCCAGTTACTTAGTTATTTCTTTTAAAATTTAATTTTTGTGCTTAAAAATAAATAACAATTATTAGTTTACATTAACATTTTGTGAAAAAATGTACGATTCCCAATAGTATTTTTCCTGATTTAATATTTTTTTATTTATATACTTGATTTGTAAAGGTTTTCTGAAATCCTGATTAGATCCATTATGTCTTCAAGCCAAATGACTTCAAAAGTGTATCTAGTTGTATATTGTGTATATTGTGTATACACTTCAAAAATGTATCTAGTGTATGTTGTTAATCAATAGAAAAATGCATTCACAACATAAAGTTTAATTTTCCCCATGGTGGGGGACTTCTTTGGAACTAAGTACTGCCACTCTGCCTCCTCTGACAGATAATTTCAACTACTTGGACTTTACTTTTCCTATTTGTGAAGGTAGGATCAAAAGAGCTGAACATCAATGCCTTAAAACTCATACTTATTTAAGAGGAATATATTGAATCCCTATTATGTTTCCACATTGGCAATACAAATGTTGCTATAGTAAAATTAATAATAATGATAATAAAAATTTGCCCAGTGCTTTCCAGGTGTCAGATATAGTGACATGGCTTGCCTCAGTCAGGATAGACTTGGTTATGCTTTAGTAAAACAATCTCCAAATGACAGACTTATGTCCAGATTAAGTCAGCATGAAGGCTTAAACTGAAGAAGGCCCTTCTCAATAAATGTTTCCATACTAATTCCAGCAGAGAAAGGGAAATTTGGCAAACCTTAATTCGCTCTTCTTATAGCTATTGCATGAAACTTTCTTCTGCCTGGCTTTCATGAGCCAAAGCAAGTCACTAGGCCATGCCTAACTCCAAAGATGGTAGAAAGTATCATCCTATCACACATCAATATAAGACTGAAAATAACAAAGGAACAAGACAAACAAATGAAGAAACAAAAACTCATACACACAGACAATAGTTTACTGGTTACCAGAGGGTGAGGGGGGTAGGGAGTGCTAGATGAGGGTAAAGGGGATCAAATATACGGTGATGGAAGGAGAACTGACTCTGGGTGGTGAGCACACAATGTGATATATAGATGATGTATTACAGAATTGTACACCTGAAGTGTATGTAACTTTACTAACTATTGTCACCCCAATAAACTTTAATAAAAAAAGAACTACTTACAAATATATAAAATGATATTGTTTGTTTATTTTAGAGATGTGTATATGGTTGGATAAGGAGACCTTCAGAGGTAGAAAATACTTTCCAGAAGAGTAAGGACTTTGTCCACATTTCCTCCTCCACCTTTCTTTCTTTCTTTCCTTCTTTCCTTCTTTCCTTCTTTCCTTCTTTCTTTTCTTTCTTTTTTTCTTTCTTTTTTTCTTTTTTTTTTTTTTTCTTTTTTCTTTCTTTCTTTCTTTCTTTCTTTCTTTCTTTCTTCCTTTTCTCTTAACTCTATTGCTAATACATACATTAGATTAGTACCTGGCACATAATAAAGATATGAATAATAAATACATCAATGAATGAATTATATCAATTTTCCAAATAAGTAAACTGAATCTTAGAGATGTGAAGTAACTAAAGTAAGATGATATAGCTATGAAGTAGCAAAAGTGGGATTCAGAGCCTAAGGTTTGAACACTTAGCTATATACCTACTGTGCTTGATAATCACATAGGCTAGTGGAAAAGACTTATAATTTTGAGTTAGCATGAAAAATGCTATAAGAGAGACATATACAAATTACTACATACTTATAGAGGGAATAAAATCTGTCAGGTACAGCATGTTTGAATATGATGAAAAAAGGTAGGAAGGAAGGTTTCATGGAGAAATACAACGCTGGATTTTGAGTGAGATCTTGAATGTGTGTTTTCAACTTTGTTTAAAATGATTTTTTTTTTAACTTTCTGCTGTAAGGCAGGCATGTGCTAGATACTAAGGATACAAAAATAAACCAAAACAAACAAACAAAAAACAAATGAAAAACAAAAAACAATCTTGGCCCTTCTAGTGTCCCTAATCTAATGAGAACTGTGACATTCAGACATACACAGAGAAAACCACTCCTCCTTGAGAGGCTGGCAGTCTTACCTGCAGCTTTTGGAGGGATAGGTATAAGTAGGGAAGAGGAGAATTCATTCAGGTCAAGTGAGTAGATGTTAATAGGATCACAACCTGTAGAAAGGGCATTGGGAGCTATTGACTCCAAAGGCTGCCTCAGCACATGACCATGGAGAAAGATAAAACAGAGGATGGTCTCTGCCATAGCCCTTCTTCCCTCTTCCCTGAAGCATCCCCCAGTGATATTTTTTCACGTTGCTTTTTAGGCAGAATCAGACAGAAAAAAAAAAAATTGTCCTAAGAGAGACTTATGGCAAGAATCCAGAAAGAAAATACTTAAACTATTAGTCTTCTGCACTTAGAAGGCTGTGAGATTTGACTCTTCCCAAATAAATGGGGAAAGTACCATTCTTATCAATAATATGAATTGATCACCTACCAAGTTCAGGGCATGTTGGCTACATTTTGGTTAAGGGACAGTGGATGGTACGGGAATGGTAGATAATGATACATTTAGACATTCTCTGCCCAAAGTAAGAGATAAAGACACTAAGTCTCCTGACATTCAGAGACGGAGAGACATCCTTGGGATAAAGTGGATGCTGGGATGAGGCCGATAAAGCAGCACTTTCCAGACAGTGGGAAGAGTTATCAAAGGGAGGAGTTATATCATTAAAGATTAGGCTTGTCTGCCTATAATCTAAAACCCCCAAATAACAGTGTTTTTCAAAGAGATACATTTTACTTACCTCTTACTAAAAAGTCCATAAATATGCAGTACAATATGACCTGATATTTTCCCAGGATCCTCTTTTTGTTCCACCAGTAACTCGGGTGGGGGTGGGGGGAATGATTGTATACTAAAAAGAATAATGGTTGAGAGTTAAATAAAGGAGCTATTTATAGAGCTTTGGAAAAGGTTAAGAGTAAGAAAAAAGAATGTTGAACATCCCAACGACTAGCAAGAGGGGGAAACTCACACTATCCTTAGGGGTTTCTAGGAAGTTAGAGAACCCCCTAGGAAGTTAGAGAGAGTAACACAATGATTGTTAAGCATCAGCTCAGCAGACAGGAAAGTACAGGGAATGAATAATCTCCTACTGCCTATGTTTCATTGTCTCCCATTGGCCAAACACAACAGGGCAAGGGAGCCCACGAGATACTTTTAGCCTCTCAGAGCACAGAACAGGGTGGAAAAGCGTGAAGAATTGAACTGAAAGAGAAAACACAGTATAATCAGCAGAGTTCACCCCTCTGCACTGTAACCCTCAGCATCTGTTCTTGTCTTTTTCTTCCATTTTGAGCAGCTTGAGTCACAAAATCACTCGGTGCCCATGGTTAGGCAGAGTTATATGCCAGGAGCTACTTCTCAAATATAGTTTGGTTTTGTTTTGGTTTGGTTTGGTTTGGTTTGGGTTGGGTTTTTTGCAAAATAGGGCATGGATTTCATCTAAAACCCAAGGGATCTCTGCTGTTATTCTCATGTTTGGACTTGCCAGAGACCTCACAAAGTATCTCTGTATACCTCAGTTCCTTTCAGGGCCATTGTGCCTGCTGGGTCATAAGATCTATATGCCAGGAAAGCTAGCACTGCAGCCTAGAACTGCTGTGTAGCCTTCTTTTGCTCTGTGCCCCACTCAAAACTGCAGTCTTAGAGGCTATCTGGTATATATATCAAAACAACATGCCTAATCTGATGAGGTTAATTGAGTATTATGCCTATTTTTTTGTGGAGAGTAGTGAAAAGTGCAGCAACTTGTCCTTCATTTTAAGAGAGTATCCCCAGACATGCCCCACCAAAAGGACCCCAAGAAACTATGGATTTTGCAGGCCTGCATATATCTTACTAAAGCAACTATGGTGCTTATTACTTCTTTCTTACCTACTTCATTTAGCATAACATAATGGACAAGCACGTAGTCTATGGAACTCCAAAACAAATAAAGAAGTTTCCTCCATACTAGATTACTGCATAAAGCAAATAATACTCATAGAACTGAGAAAAGACGCTGAATTGTGCTGCTGTGAAGATTCCATTTCTGACTATATGAATTAGCAGGCAGTTAAAGACAGTGTTTTTTTATGGTAATAGCATACCTGGGGCCACAGCATCTCTTTATTTCTTCCTGGGAAGATACTGTGTCCAGAACACCAGATACAATTATTGTATTATCTGATTAAGGTTGTTACAATCCAGTCATTCTCCAAGATCCCCCTAACTTTTGCAATAGTCAAACAGGAAAACTAAATGTGCGTAAAAGAGAAATAGCCACTCTGTTATCTCTCAAGTCCTCAACGGTGGCACTAATGTCTGCAGTATCTACCACAAATATGGTATCGCTTTTGATTTCGTGTCTTTTGGTGTAGTATCTTCAGGGAGGACGCCATTAGAGGAAAGTGCACGGAACCTTTCTACAGTCATAGCCCTCATTCCACAATATGGAGAAGCAACCTGAGGACTCTGCCAGTTACTCAGTTCTTATGTTTACTCCAAATACTTTGTTTGAGACTGGGGAAACAGAAAAAAAAAGAAAAAAAAAAAACAATTCTAATGAATTTAGTGTAAGATTGACTCTACCAAGACTTCATCTCTCATCTGATCTCCATTAATGCCTAATTAGACCAGGGGACCACATGGTTCCATTCTGAGCGAGTATTTAATAACCACTTAAGTCTGGTTATTTACCCTTTCTCAGTCACAATATTAAGGGATTGTAGCCTCTAGAGAGGACCTGAAGGATAGTTCACAGTAAAGAGTTGAGAGCCTTTTTGAATCTTTCCTCAAAGGGGTCTGGCCTCACTGCCAATCAAGTCATTCTGAGTCTGTGAGATAGTTTAAGTTTTAGAATTGAATAAGAGGCCATGAACGCCACTACAGTTCTTCAAGTCTTGTTCATGCTCAGCAGACTTGGAATTTTTCAGCTTATATAAGTCAAAGAGCGCATTAGGAAGCTGCTCAGCTATTTTATTCCCAGAGCCTTGGGAATAATTAGCCACTGCTACAGACCCCTGTGGCTAATTATGGTAATTGTGCCCACTATATCTCCAAAGGTTACATACCAACACCTGACCTCTACCACTCTGGGATCCCATCGTCCATTGTAACAGAGCTCACTGTCTTCTCTAGCCTGTAGAAAAGAATCACTAGAGTCTTATCATGAATTCCAGTGATCCCCTCAGCAATGTATTGTTTAATGCCTTAGTGAAGAGAATGTCCTCCAAGCTGACAATGGTCTTGGTGCAGCAGCAGTTCCCTCCAGGAGGAGGCCTGACTTACCTGTCTGCTAGCCTGGGCTCTACTTCTGATCTGGGGCATGGAGTCCACAGGTATCTTGGGCGCCAAGACGGAAGAGAACCAGTGTCTTCTTGTGAAGTATCTGCACCAGGTAACAACATTTACAGTTTATTTTGGTTTGTTGTGGTTTTGTTTTGTAATGTACGAGAAGACTGGTTCTCTCAGGAAGGCATGAGTGGTTACAGAGGACGTATGATAGGAGTGGCTGCTCCATTAGAAAGGTGTATTCAGGCAGATTTGACAGTTCGATTTCTCAGCCTTATCTGTGGCTATCTAACTGACATCAAGTCACATCTCAGGGCCCTGGTTTTCCCAACCCCTGCTCTTAACGCATCACGGGAGACCTAGTGGGAATGTGTAGTTTAGTTTTGCAAATCTGCAACTTCCACAATCAGGCTTCATCCCTGGTTTTACAATGTCTAAGGAGCTGCTACATAGTGATTAGAGTTTGAAATGTATTGGCCCACCAGGATGTAGTGAAAATGTATGTGCTGTAGCTTAAGAGAGACTTGAGTTCAAATCCTTTCTGTGGTAGACTTTCTAGTTGTCTAAGCAGTTACTTAAACTCTCTGGGACTTCATTTGTTTTACGGTTAAAATTCAAGCACTGTTTTTTTGGTTTTTTGTTTTTTGTTTAATCCATGGTAAGCATAAGGAGTAAATGACAATACACATGTAATATTCCTAGTGAAAGAATCACTCACTAGGAACTCCTGAACTCTCCCCCTTTTCATCATTTCCTTTCTTTTCTTTCCTCTCCCTTTCTTTTACATGCCCCAGTATAATCTTCCAAAACATTACTGGTGTACTCCCCACTTCACCTCAAGAATTCAAAACCTTCTAAATTCTCTGCCTTTAAGAAAATATAAAATTGTTGGACATGCCATTGTATGTTCTCATGGTATCCTCAAAGAAACATTTGAGAAAGTATCAATGAAGCATTGTAAACATCTTGAGAAAACAACTCAAATACTTATGCAAACTTTAGTAACATTAGCTATGGAAACAAAATGAAAACAACTTAGAGATCATAAATGTTGCACGATTCAATTCTATTAATTTTGAGGACAGTGTTTCCCAAATATAAAATCCGAGTTGGAAACCTAAGAATTTCGATAATTGAGTCTATGCACTGTGTCCTTTGGGAGCTAATGCTAAATCTGATCAGTGGGTTATTCTTTGACTGTTACTATTTTCTCATTAATCATTTGAAAAGAATTAACAGCGCCAGAGGGGAAAGAGGTTTTCTTTTTTCTTATTCTTATTTACTATACAAACAGACGTTTGTTTGATTTCAGTTTTATTCAGTGATTCCAAATTGGTCAATAAAATGCTAATGATTACCAACATACTGTATTTCTCACTTGGAGATCATCATTTAATTCTAATAAATGCCAGTTGGATATTTATTAAAACAGCAGGAACTAATTCATATATTTGAGCTAAATAAATAAAGTTTGATTGCATGTTTGTTCTACTCAGCTTTGATAACTGGCACTGCAGAGAGGTTCTTTGTATAAATTACCTTGGAAACGACAGATAACAAAGTCTCACAGATGAAACTGGCATGTCAAAACAGTGTTATGTGCCTAAATATCGCTTGTTTGTGTCCACTGTAAATGGACTCTATACTTTGAAACTCATATCCTGAAACTCTAGGGCAGCTCTATTAGACTTGACAAGCCCTCATAATAGAGATGTTCAGGAACTTAAAGACCTCTCAGTCTTTCCTATAGGATCTCCTCTGTGTGAAGCCCACCCACGCCCAATTCAATTTTTTTTTCTAAGAGAAAGGATATTCCTAGAACTTCACAAGATTATTTCAATTGCTTTAACCTAAAGGCGAGTTGAGGGAAATGCTTAATATTCCCTTTGAAATAGACTTCTAGAAGGGCCTCTACTTTGAAGCTTCTTTTGATTTCTTGGGGAAATCACTTTCAGAAATTCATCCTTAAATTGTTTCCTAGTAATATATTTCTCAGAGTTTGCTTTTGGGAAATATGACCACGGCCTCATTTGGAATAAAGTCATATGACTAACACTCTAATAAGTCTTCGTTTCTGCTATTTATGTAAGATCAACAAAGTGTCTGTCTGTGTATTTACCCCACTAGGTTCTTAGTTTTTAGATTCACTGTATAATAGTCAAGAAATTATAAAAAGCCAAATATTCAATTTTATCTTGAAGTTTTATGAAATTTCACATAAAAAACATTATGTAATCTTTAATTTTTAAAATTTAATGTAACTTCATTAGAAGTAATCAGAATCACAGTAGAGTCAAAAATGTAAGGAAATGTGAATGTAATATGTCATGGACCTCTTATGCAGAATTGAAGACAACAGTAAAGAAAGTGAGGATTTTCTGTAAATAATTGTAATAACTCCAGTAAGGACATGGAGTGATACTCTGGTTGCTGATGATTTTGTTTACACCTGCCCAATAGCAAGTGACTGTGTCACCAGTGTTATCACATTCATATACATACACAAAGTGATTCATCTGAGCTGAGGTGACTGGTCGGCTCATACTGATGACATCATGCAAATTCCCAGCTGGGGGACAATTAATATCAGTTACTAATTTTTTAAAGGTCTTCTAAGTTATTCAAATATAAAATGGTTTGATATGTATTTGTGTACAGAATTATTATAACTTGTTTCTTTGGTGTAATTTGAGAGGATATTGAGCTACCTTTAATATATGTCTTAACAATATGGATGATCCTGAAATAGAATTAAATCAGAAAGCATCAAAGTTTTTAAATGGGAAAAAAGAAAGAGCACAAGCAATATTAAAGTATATTGGAGAGATAGATAACCCTAAGAAAAAAGTTAAAAGTTAAAATCTGAAAAGTAACTGTTTAAAAATGGTGCCAACTAACTGACTAGCCAAATATATATTGAGCTTCTGGTGTATGCAGAACACAGTACTTGACCAGAGTTTAATATGTTCTTCACCATTTTGGGTAGACATGCCAAAGAAAAATTCATTTATCAATGTGTCTGCAGTTTAGTTGTTATTCTATAGGGTTGGGAAGAGATAAAAATAAAATCACATGATGCTCTAGTCTAGATAATGAAAAGTGAAGAGAAAGTGATCTCAAAATGTATCTTATTTTTGTAGGCCACATAAGGATGCAGAGGCAGAACTCTTACGTCACACAGTACTTATGCACTTACTCTGTGCTGAGCATGGCTCTGGTCTTTTAAATAACTGCTATTAGTTGAGTACCTACTATGTGAAGACACAGTGTTTAGTGCTTCATATATATTAACAATTTAAAAGCCAGTTATAAGTATCCCTAATTTACTACAGGATGAATCCAAAGCTCAGAGTATTCACAAATTTCCTGAGCTCACAGAGCTAATGAAGGGGTGGGACAAACAGAGAATTTCTGTGACCCAGCAGTCATACTTTTTCTTCTAAATTCCAAAGCCACCCTCTTATTATTATGATGTTACTAATAAAAAATCCACCATGAAGTTTTGGGTAAATCTATACTTGTAATCTCACCAAAATACTCAAATTCATCCATATTTGAGTTGATCCGTTACATTCCAATATAGGGAAATACCGTCTTTTTCATTTCTTCAAACACAAATCATCATGCTAATGTAACAGGAAAACTGCTAATCACACTCCTTTTATCTATACAACACTTTTTTTTCCCCTCTCTATAGGATTTAAGACCACCTTAAAATACTAGAATGGAAGTGGTTCCCATTTAAGTGTAGTTCATAATTTCTTATTCTTCATTTATTCCCATACCAAAGAACACTTTATACAAATTTAAAAATTCAGTTCACTTAAGACGTTCTTGGAGGATAAAATCATTTGGGCTAAAGCTAGACCTGACAATATTAATGCTGCTAAAACATATACATAAATCACTACAAAATGTTGGTTATCATTAAAGGGACATGATAGAGCAAATATCAAAGATGCCTTGAAAACAGTTTGTGCCTCATGTTCATGGAAATAAAACATTTAAGGTTTAAAGTTTTAATTTTCTAAAAATGTGGCATATCTTCTATGTACCATGCCCTGAGAAGGTAGTGGTGAATAGATAAAACAGGTGAAGTCCCCAAACACATGGAACTTACAGACATGAAAAGATATGCACAAATAACTGTATAATTACATAATATTATAGAGTTAGGAAGGTAAAGAGAGAATGCCAATAATACTGTGGTCAGTGCCATTAAAAAATGAGAAATTACAGAAAATCTCAGAGAATAGCATTTCAGGTAGGCATTGAAAAATAAGTGAGAATAGAAATAAGCAAAGGCCAGGTTCTGCAGACCTTAGGCCTAGTGTCTTAAGAATTTGTATATTATACTAAGGGAAAAACACTAAGTGTTTTAAACATGGGATTGAGATCATTTGATTTAGCTATAGCAGGATCACAAAATTTAATTAAAACAGCATTACAAATGGGTATACAAATACATGGATTATGTTGCTTATCTATATTTTCATATTTTTCTTTACCTTCCTCTTATTTCTTACCTATTGGTAAGCAGGGGGAGGAATAAACTAAATTCTTGATTCTGCGTAAAGAGTAATCAGACCTGGTAACTGCAGTTCCTTTGATGATTAATCGCTCTTGCATAAAAACACCTGTCTCTCATGAAGCTTCCCTCTCCACTCCCTGTTTTTCTCCCTAAGGTGTCTTTGATATTTGCAAGGTGCAGTCTTGCTGAGTGATTTCATGAGGGTAGGAAATTGAGAAGGGAATATAGTGACTTTCAGAGTCTCTTCTTTCTCTGGCCTTCTCCTACACAAGTGTCTTCATTTTAATAGACATTCTGGTTCATTTTGATTAAGGTAGTCTAGGTACTACAGTATAAACATCACTTAGTCAGGTGGTTGTTGTACCTTCAAAATAGTAACAGGTTACACATATTCAGAATTGTGCTTCTGCCCAAATTCTATGATTATAATTAAAGAACATTTGGCTCTTTATGTGTTAGTTTAGTAACTGTCCTCTCAACTAGATGAGGTTAATATGATAAAGCTTACAACTGGTAGATACTTGTCTGATATAGAAGGCAAGATGATTTGCTGAGAGTGAGACGGGAGAGAATAAAAGACTGGAAGATACAAATTTAGGAAATGTATGTGGCAATGACACAAAAATGAAAATTGCAGTGAAATGACCTTGTTGAACCAACTACCTGTACTAGGTTCTGTTGCACAGGATTCTCATGAAATCAGTTTTCATCTCACAAAGTGTGTATTGCTCATTAATAAGTAACCATAGTTTTAGACACGATAACTTATCCTTGGTTCTTCAGGTAGAAAAACAGATTTTAAAGCTCAGCTCCAAATCTACATCCATCTGCTTCCAAAGCTATGCCCTATCAATTGTACTTTTGGCCTTCCTCAGGAATATTAAAATAAGTTTCAAATATAAAAAGTGTCCCCAGCTGTGTAAGAAATTTTTACATTGAATTTTTTAATTTAATTCTCCATCTTCCATATATTGGCTTTTGTCCTACACTTTTCTAACTCCATTTTTTTTTGCCTTTTATTTACATATTTATTTTTTAATTAAATTTATCAGGGTGATATTGGTTAATAAAATCACATAGGTTTCAATTGTATAATTCTATAGTACATTATCTGTATATTGCATTGTATGTTCACCACCCCAAGTCATATCACCTTATGTCACCATATATTTGATCCTTTGATCCCTTTACCCTTTTTTTTTAAATTTATTGGGGTGACAATTGTTAGTAAAATTACATAGATTTCAGGTGTACAATTCTGTATCACATAATCTATAAATTACATTGTGTGTTCACCACCCAGAGTCAGTTCTCCTTCCATCACCATATATTTGATCCCCCTTACCCTCATCTCCCAACCCCCACCCCCCTTACCCTCTGGTAACCACCAAACTATTGTCTGTCTTGTCTATGAGGTTTTTCTTTTGTTTTTATTTTTTTTCTTAGACGTTTATCACTTATATCCCTCACACTGTGGACCCCCCTCCCCCCATCCACTATCTCTCTGACATCGCATCGAGCCATCCCATTTCCACTATCTCCACTCCCAATGCTGTACTCTGCCTCTTGTAAGTGTATACATACCTATATATACATATATATATATATATACACACACATATATATATATATATATAATATTATAGTTGGCATTCATTATTGTTCAGCTTCAGGTGTACAGTGCAGTGATCAGGCATCTACATCTTCCCTGAGATAGTCTCCGAAATGGGACACATGTCTATCGGATACCCTACAAAATCTTTACAACATTATTGATTACGTTCCCCAGATTAATTTTCAAAACCCTGTGGCCATCTTGTGGTTACTGATTGTTTTCTAATCCCCTCACCTTACCCCTTACCCCCCCCGCCCATCTAGCAACCCTCAGTTTTTCCTCTTTGTCTCCAAAACTGTTTCTGATTAGTTCATTCACTTATTCTATTCTTTAGATTCCACATATAAGTGAGATCATATGGTATTTGTCTTTCTCTGTCTGACTTATTTCACTTAACATAATGTTCTCTAGGTCCATCCATGTTGTTGCAAATGGTAAGATTTCTTTCTTCTTTATGGCTGCGTAGTACTCCATTGTATAAATGTACCACAGTTTCTTTTCTTTTTTTTTTTTTTTTAGTGCTTAGTATCTTTTTTTTTTAATTTTATTTTTTAAATTTATTGGGGTGACAATTGTTAGTAAAATTACATAGATTTCAGGTGTGCAATTCTGTATCATATCATCCATAAATCACACTGTGTGTTCACCACCCAGAGTCAGCTCCCCTTCCATCACCATACATTTGATCTCCCTCACCCTCATCCCCCACCCCCCAACCCCCTTACCCTCTGGTAACCACCAAATTACGTTCCCCAGATTAATTTTCAAACCCGTGGCCATCCTGTGGTCACCGACTGCCCTCCAATCCCCTCATCCTCCCCCCCAATCCCCACCCCTCCCGCCCATCTAGCAACCCTCAGTTTTTCCTCTTTGTCTCCAAAACTGTTTCTGATTAGTTCATTCACTTATTCTTTTCTTTAGATTCCGCAAATAAGTGAGATCATATGGTACTTATCTTTCTCTCTCTGACTTATTTCACTTAACATAATGTTCTCTAGGTCCATCCATGTTGTTGCAAATGGTAAGATTTCTTTCTTCTTTATGGCTGCGTAGTACTCCATTGTATAAATGTACCACAGTTTCTTAATCCAGTCATCTACCGATGGGCATTTTGGTTGTTTCCATGTCTTAGCTATCGTGTATAGTGCTGCAATAAACATAGGAGTGCATAAAGATTTTTGAATTGGACTTTTGGATTTCTCCGGATAGATACCTAGGAGTGGAATTACTGGATCATAGGGTAGTTCCATTTTCAGATTTTTGAGATACCTCCATACTGTTTTCCATAGTGGCTGCACCAATCTGCAATCCCACCAACAGTGCACAAGCGTTCCCTTTTCTCCACATCCGCGCCAGCACTTGTTGTTTGTTGATTTATTGATGATAGCCATTTTGACTGGGGTGAGGTGGTATCTCATTGTGGTTTTTATTTGCATTTCTCTGATGGTTAGTGAGGTTGAGCATTTCTTCATATGTCTGTTTGCCATCTGTAGGTCCTTTTTAGAAAAATGTCTCTTCAAGTCCTCTGCCCATTTTTTAATTGGGTCGTTTGTTTTTTTTTGGAGTTGAGTTGAGTGAGTTTTTTATAGATTTGTGATATTAATCCCTTATCAGATATATCATTGGCAAATATCTTTTCCCATTCAGTAGGATCCCTTTTTGTTTTATTGATGGTTTCCTTTGCTGTGAAAAAACTTTTTAGTTTGATATAATCCCACATGTTTATTTTTTCTCTTATTTCCCTCACGCGAGGGGATATATCAGTAAAAATCTTACTACGGGTAATGTCTGTGACGTTTCTTCCTATATTTTCTTCTAGGTATTTTATGGTTTCAGATCTTACATTTAAGTCTTTAAGCCATTTTGAATTTATTTTTGTATATGGTGTGAGGAGGTGGTCCAGCTTCATTTCTAACTCCATTTTCATATAACAACATATCAGTTCTTTAAAGATAAGTTCCATGTTTACTCATATCTACTACATCCAAGACCAGTTCTGACTCCAGCTGTCATTAAATCCTTGTATAAACATGTAGATCGTTAACATAGTTGATGCTCATTAATGAGTGGCCTTGGGCACATTACTAAACTTCTGTGGGATTATTTTCCCCACCTGTAAAGTAGAATGATGGTAAGGGAACTAATTCATAGAGGTGTGTGTGTGTGTGTGTGTGTGTGTGTGTGTAATATGTATGAACACACACCACACACACACTATATATACATATATATACATACATATACACATATGTGCATATATATATGTATTTTTAACTGTGCATGGTAAATGATAAGTCCTATCTATGTAAGACATATGTTTTAGCTATTATCATCATCACCATGATCATGTGTGGTTTATAATTATATTGATTGAATTCTTAGCATTTGCATTCCTTCTTATTTTCCAAATTACACAGCTCTAAGAAAGAATTTACCCTTTCCTTAAATATATAAAAATAAATAAAGCCTATTTACAGATATAGCTAACACTTGTACAGAAGAGATCCAGTTCCCAATATTGTTTATACTGAAATGAAAGTGCTTTTACATTTCTAACTTAGTATGAAAAAATGTTACCATTTTTTAAATAATTTCTTTATTGAATGCAAAGTATAAAGAACTGAATAGGGATATTGATTCATTTTCTTATTTGATAACTTATGGTGAGGCCTTTCAATTTGCCTTGGGAAGGTTTTTAGGCGTGATATTTTATATTTACTCCAAAAAGTAGCATAATGCCTCTTTTCTCAGGAAGTACAGAGGAAAAGATTCTCCAGACCTGGAGGAGGTATCCCAAAGTGGTAATCTTCACCACCTGACCAAACAGTTCTAAGAATGTTTCCCAGCCCCGACTGGTAAATGAGAATTGCCTTCCTTTTGTCCAGGTGACTAACCAAGTGACCTATAGAACAAAAACTAGCTAGGGATTACTTCAGTTAGAAGAGGCTATTTGAAAAGGTAATGTCATCAAGAGTAGGATGGATTTCTAAGAGTTCTGTGTAATAACAATTTTATGTAAGAACTAACCTCTAAAACTCAAGAAGTATTTTAATAATAATTTAATAAAGAGGAAAATTATATCTTAATTTAATCTGCATAACTATTTCTAGACATACACTGATGCTGAACTTCTAGACTACACACTATACATTCAAATAACTTTGAATCTTATTGAATACTTTCTAATAGTGATGAATACTTTGAACACAGTATAATATAATGTTTCTATGTTTAGATAGTGATGATATAACAATGAAAGATAGCAAATCATATTTTACTATCTTTTCAGACCTTGAATTCAAAAGAATTAAGATGTCTGAAAGTAATGAATTAAAATTAACATTTCAATAAATTATAAGAGCAGAAATGAGCTTCACTAGACTCTCTTTACTTCTGAAAGTGATAACTGTTTGCTCTCACATTTTAGGTAGTATATTACGTCAACATATATTGACTCCAAATGGACAGAACTTGTATGTATATTAATTCAATCACTTACAAGCTTTGTGGATGTAGACAAGTCATTCAACCTCACTGAACTCCAAATTCTGTGTCTATAAGGAAGATAGCAATTTCTTCCATCCATGATTACTTCAAGACTTAAATGTGATAATTCATGTGATGTGCTTATTATAGCACTCAGTGTATAAATATTAGTAATTATTATTGTACTAAAAAAGAAACAGAAAGTATAAGCTGTAAATAAAATTATTTTATTGATATTCAATTTAAATAAGAAATGCTTCCCCCAAAATTAATGCCTTCTCACTTTTACTGTTAATTTTGCCTGTCTTCAACTTTGTATGAAGATTTTCAATAAGGGAATATAATTTATTTTCATTTTTGATCTGTTTTCTGATTTTTATTGTAATCTTATCAGACAGTAGAGAAGAATATTTAGCTTACTCTCATGTAGTGTCATTTACAATCCAAATATAAATCTACAAAAAATGTAATCAAGTATAAAATACAGTATATACATCAACGTCTGTCTACTCCATCTGACACTACTCCCTGGGTAGAAGAAAGAGTCCTAAGATAAATTAGCTCTGATTGCCCAGAGTACTTCATTCACAGGGCAATGGTCTCTTATTTCCCTTTCCTGTATGAATGAAAAATGTCTCAGTGATATTCTTTAGCCATTGGATAGCTTTGTACAGAATATAGAACCACGGGGAAAACACATATTCCCGTTAGCTTCCCAAGGGTCATATGCTGAGTTGTGTTTGTCCACTGGGCATTCACCTGCAGTGTCTTCAGTGCCATAATTGCATTGGTTCTGAAAATTAACTATAAATTTTTGGTCCAGGTTTCTCACGATGAAAGAAGGAACATACAAATATGGAATGGGGAAATACTAAAGGGCAAAATTAGAAACATGAGTACCAGCTCTTCCTGCTGAAAGCTGAGAAGTAATGACACCCATAGCCATGAGCACATATGAGCACATTCTCGTTTCTAACATACCATTTCCCACTGAAAAGAATCAAGGAATTGTGGAGAAAGGCTTAATTGAATGGTTATGGAGGGACAGTACAATATAATCTAGAGTATTATATGGTGCTAGGAAGTTTAAAGGTGCTCCAAAAAATGACAGGCACATGTCAAAAACGTAAAGGGCTCCCAATACCTAAATCTTGAACAATTCAATTATCAAAATGAATAGTGATGGTAATCATTTTTTCCTTTTAGTTTCAGGTGTACAAAACAATGTAATAGTTAGACATCTGCACACCTTACAAAGTGACAAACCCCAAATCTACTACCCCTCTGACATTGAATATAGCTGCTACAATCCCACTGATTGTATTACCTATGTTGTACTGCACCTTCTGTGACTACATATGTATATGTATATATGTATATATATATTTTTTAAATTATAGTTGGCATTCAATATTATTCAGCTTCAGCTTCAGGTGTATAGTGCACTGGTCAGATATCTACACAGTCTATGAAGTGATCTCCCTAATAAGTCCAGTGCCCAGCTGGCATCCTACATAATCTTTATATTATTGATTATATTCCCCTGACTGTATTTCATATCCCCATGGCTATATTGTGACTACTAATTTGTACTATCCAATCCCTTTACCTTCTCCCCCATCCCCACTCCTTACCATCTAACAACCATCAGTTTTTTTTTCCCCTATATCTCTGAGTATATTTCTGTTTTGTTTGTTCGTTTATTCTGTTCTTTAGATTCCACATATAAGTGAGATCATGTGGTATTTGTTTTTGCTCTGTCTGACTGATTTTACTTAGCATAATATTCTCTAGGCCCACCCATATCATTGCAAATGGTAAGATTCCATTCTTCTTTATGGCTGAGTAATACTCCATTGTGTAAATGTACCACAGTTTCTTTATCCAATCATCTATCGATGGGCATCTTGGTAGTTTCCATATCTTGGGTATTCTGAATCGCGCTGCAATAAACACAGGGGTGCACATGTTTTCGAATTAGTGTTTTGGATTTCTTTGGATACCCACCCAGAAGTGGAATTGCTGGGTCATAAAGTGGTTTCATTTTCAATTTTTTGAGGAACCTCCATATTGTTTTCCAAAGTGGCTGCACCAATCTGCAATCCTACCAATAGTGCACCAGGGTTCCCTTTACATCCTTTCCAGTACTTGTTGTTTGTTGATTATTGATGATAGCTATTCTGACTGGACTGAAGTGGTAGCTCATCATGGTTTTTATTTGCATTTCTCTAATGATTAGTGATGTTGAGCATTTTTTCATATGTCTGTTTGCCATCTGTATGTCCTCTTTAGAAAAATGTCTCTTCATGTCCTTGGCCCATTTTTTAATTGATTTGTCTTTTTGGTGTTGAGTTGTATGAGGTTTTGTTTGTTTGTTTGTTTCATTTTGTTTTTTTATAGATTTTGGATATTAACCCCTTATGAGATGTATGATTGGCCAATATCTTCTCCCATTCAATAGGATGCCTTTTTGTTTTACTGATGTTTTGTTTGCTGTAAAAAAACTTTTTAGTTTAAAATAATCCCATATGTTATTTTTTTCTTTAGCTTCCCTTGCCCGAGGGGGTATTCAATTTTGTATTAAAAAGAAAAGAAAATAATCTTTGTGTTCAGGTGGATATTAACTAGAGAAGAAAAATCTCTTTCTTACAATAAAATGGAGAAATTATAGTCATAAAATCTCTATACTCATAGAAACAATTGATTTAGGAAAAAATCATCAATGTACGCTAAAACTGAAAAAATTGATGGGGGAATAGAGTATTTATAGTATCAGGGTATGTAATAATTGATTATTAATTATAAGGAAAATAGTAATTTTTCAGTGGAGAAACCTGCCAAACACCTTACCAAAAATCACCAAAGTTAACATTGCTAAATAATGGGATTAACTGACATCATGTGTCTCTCGATGTGATGTACTGAGGACAAGAAATCACTTATAGTCCTGACAAAAATGCATAACCTGTATCTATACGTGAGACAACAGTTACAAAAAGAAATTATGGAAACTTCAATAAAATCACTGGCTAGTGACTCTTAAGAATTGCCAATGTCTATATACCACATATCAGTGAAATCATACGGTTCTCTGCTATTTCTGTCTGACTTATTTCGCTTAGCATTATATTCTCAAGATCCATCCATGTCACAAATGGTCCTATTTCATCTTTTCTTACCGCCGAATAGTATTCCATTGTGTATATATACCACAACATTTTTATCCATTCATCTATCGAAGGACATTTTGGTTGTTTCCATGTCTTGGCCACTGTAAATAAAGCTGCAATGAACATTGGAGCACACGTGTCTTTATGGATAAATGTTTTCAGATTTTTTGGGTAGATACCCAGGAGAGGGATTGCTGGGTCATATGTAAACAACCAAAATGCCCTTCGATTGATGAATGGTTGTGGTATATATACACAATGGAATACTATTTGGCGGTGAGAAAAGATGAAATAGGACCATTTGTGACAACATGGATGGATCTTGAGATTATAATGCTAAGGGAAGTAAGTCAGACAGAAAAAGCAGAGAACCATATGATTTCACTGATATGTGGTACATAAACCAAAAACAACAAAAGAACAAGACAAACAACTGAGAAACAAAAACTTATAGACAGACAATAGTTTAGTAGTTACCAGAGGGTAAGGGGGAGAGGGAGGTGGTAGATGAGGGTAAAGGGGATCAAATATGTGGTGATGGAAAGAGAACAGAATCTGGGTGGTGAATACACAATGGGATTTATAGATGATGTAATACAGAATTGTACACCTGAAATCTATGCAAATAATTGTCACCCCAATAAACTTTAATTAAAAAAAAAAGAAATACCAATGTCATGAATGACAAAAGGTGAAAAATCAATCCAGATTAAATGAGAATAAAGAGACATGAAGAGTGGATTGGAAGAAAACATTGTATATAGGACTTTACTGCAACAATTGGCAAAATTTGAATATGGATGGTATATTAAATAATAATACTTTAACAATATTAAAATCCCTTTATTTTATAATTGTACTGTATATGAGAGAATGGCCTGTGTTCCTTTGTTGTTGTTGTTTATTTATTTTTTATCAAAGAGATACACACACTGAAATATTTAGTGGTAAACATTCATGATATCTTTACTCTAAATTATTCAGAAAAAATATGTGTATACACACACCAAAAGTAAATGTGACAAAAGCTAACAATTGGTGAATGTAGGTGAAAAGAATAAGGAAGTTCATTAAAGTCTTCTGGCAAATTTTTGATTCATTTGAAATTTTTAAAAATTGAAAGTCAAAGAAAGATTGGAGGAGCAAAGGACTGGGGTAATTTTGCTCATCCTGAACCCCACCATGCCACATTGTCCAATGGTGGGTGTGGAGTTGGTCAGATAAGAGGGAAATTATGCATTTTTAATCAATCACCCAAAAGCCTCCTGCCTATCTCCTTAAAAGATGTATTTTCAATAAAATGTTACTTACATTATAATTATTTATCAGAATTTGCAGACATTTTGTCATTTGATGCATTCTAGTTTACTATTAAAATAGTAATAATTTAAAAATTAGATGCGTAAGAATTCTGCAGAGAGTTTGTAAAATAAAAATTTGTAGCTGCAATCCCAAGAAATTTTGACTCATTAACTGTGTTGTAGGCACAAGCCTCTGTATCAATAAGCACTTGAGTGATTCTGAAAGACATCTTCACAGTGTATCTACCTAGTGAGATGCACTGAAGTGCTTTGAGCTTCCTCTCAGTGGAAGCCAGCTGAGTCTCACCTTTGCCTGTGAATAAGTATATAGCTAGTAGGAGACTGAAAAAAGAAAGTTTTGTGTTTTTTTTTTCTCCTTAAAACACAGAGAGCAACCATTCTGGAGTAGACAGGAAGAATCCATTCCATTTTGGTTTTATCTTCTAGGACTCAACAATTAAATTCTCCCACTTTCAACAGACCATAATGAAAATTTTCCTTACTAACTCCTTACCATCTCCTTTTTGTGGCTAGATATAAATTAGGGTTTAAATGTGCATTACATATTAGAATTTGTAGTCATTCAATTTTTAGCAATTAAAATATAGACCATTATAAGTAATAGCACTTGTGAACCTGCCATTTAGCTTATTGACATTTTTGTGACTTTTAAAGTCTTCATTAAAAACGTCTTTTGTTGAAGTTGAAATTCCTATTGTTTAACCCTTTAGGTCCCAGTCCCATTCCCAAGTATAGTACTGCAGGAATATAAAAATGATGGTCAAAGTGAAACCATGCAGAGCAATATAAACAATCAATGAGAAATTGCATTTTTAATACTAGTCTTCTGTGATATTTAAAATTTTTTGTCAAAGCATTAAAAACTCACTTTCTGTAGGTTAAAATATATTGAAAAATTATAAATAATAAGACTAAAATATATTTAGAACTGTAATTTCAAACAGTAGAAATATTAGAATGTGTTTGATTTCTTTGCTTTAAAAACTTATCAAAAGTAGTTTGAACTGTGCTTGCTTTTTTTCATTATATAAGTTATTATATAGAATAACTATGTTTTCTATGCCTTGGTGAAATGTCATAGTCCTTTGTAAGTTTGAGTCAGCTTCCAACATTTTAACCTTTGCACCTTCAATATCATGAGATGTACCCAAGAGTTCTTTTAAAGTGTTCTGCTAGTCTCTTCTGGACCTCTCCATCCTTTCCATCACAACCACTCCCATCACTTAGTGACTTGTCTCCATCAACATCAAACATGTGACAATTATAACCACCTTAACCCATACTTGGAATCTGGATGCAAATTTTACAGTTGCATTCTCCTCAGTTCTTTTAGCTTCACCAGATAGCGTAATGTTAATCAATTTATGCTACTTCTGAAACAATGAAACCAGCCTTTAGTGGCAATAAAAATCACTCCAGTAATAATTGCCTTTTCTTTTATTTTTTCTTTTCTTTTCTCTTTTCCTTTTCTTTCCTTTCTTTTCCTTCCTCTCTTCCTTCCTTTCTTTCTCTCTTCCTTCCTTTCTTTCTTTCTTTCTTTCTTTTTCTTTCTTTCTTTCTTTCCTTCCTTCTTTCTTTTTTTTCAAAGAGGCAACTAAATTTAATGCTATGGCCTGAATGCTAGGCAAACTGATTGGGATTATTATTTTTTTTAATTATTATTATTACAGTCCTGAATCCAAAATAGAAGTTAACATTCCATTCCTAGGACAATCTAAACTGAAGATATTAGAACAACTTTGCCTTTTCTAAAATATATTCATTGTACTTTTTCAATATTATTGAAATGTCATTAAAAAGTAGCTTGATGCAGGGATAAATCTTGTCCTATTTTCACTTTGCAGCCCTGTATGTCTATTAGAATTAGACATTCTAATCTAATAAAATTTCACTCCCAATATTTTCATTTTTCATTTCTTTGCTGCACTTTCATCTTTATTAGTGAATTCCTTCTATCAATAATCCATGTCTGTAAAATGCCACATGATTTATCACAGGGAGACAAGAGGACAGTACAACTCCATATTTTGCTGTCTGTGCATGGAGTGACTAACATATATAGTCACCAATCACCAACAGATTTTGAAAGAAAATCAGTGATTGCTAACTGACCATCATATGCATCTATTATTTACACACAGTGGTATGTAGACTGAAGAGCTAGCAGCAAAGTTTGTAATTTTTTTTCAATTACAACTTATATACAATGATAACAGACATTTGTATCACATAATTGGGACACTAGCGATTTTTTACCTAAACTGTGATAATGGAAACTGTGCATATGAGAACTGCAAAACAAGGACAGACTGTATATTGTAACCTAATCACAAGAATGACATTCTATTACCTTTGATCATATTCTATTGGTTAGACACAGTGTGACAGATCCCATTCATGTTCAAGGGCTCAAGGGGAGGCAATTATACAAAGTATACACTGGAGGGGCCAGGAGTGGGGTGTGAAGGGTGATCATGGAGGCCATCCTAGAAATCTGCCTATCATAGCATTTATAATTTTATTAGACTCTGCCTAATTTTGTAGTATTGTACATTCCCACTAGGAGAATATGAAGATTCCTGCTCTCCACAATTTCATGGAAACTTGCTATTATCAGATATTTATTTTTGCTGGTTCAATAGCTGAAACATACTATCTTTTTTTGAAATTGCATTTCCTTCTTTTTCATTGAAATTTAGTATTTTTATGTTTTTAGCCAATCTGTTTCTTCTTTTTTGAACAACCTATATTCATTGCTTATTTTTCATTGAAGTGTTTATATACATATATACAAATTTATATATATATATATATATATATATATATATATATATACACATTTTTCTTTCTAGGAGTAGTTTATATATTCTGGATAGTAAATCTTAATATATAATAATATATAATATACAATGAAAATTTATCTCCTCAGTCTGATCCCTAGCTTTAATTTAGTTAATCATGTCTTTTATTATATAGCGGTTTTCATTTGAATGCATTAAAATTTATAATGCCTCTTAATGCTATTTTAAAAGTACTTCCCAAGCCCTAAACCAAGGTCATTAATACTTTTTCTTCATAAAAAATGACACCTAACTCTAGAATTAGAATTAGCAATTTATTGTTCAGTCATGAAAACGTATTACAATAACTGATTTAGATTTTAGATAGTCTAAATAGCCAAAGTTGAAATTTAATATCAAAGTAAACATAAAATTTGGAAGAGTTAAAACAATTCATTATTGGTATATCTGCATCTCCAAAAGAATAAACAGTGCATTCTAGCAGTAATCCTTTTCAATGGTACATAGGCAGAGATACCAAAGAAAATTTCATATTTGGCAGAAAAGAAATATGACTAAGATATCTTGGCAAATTTACATCCAAAGTTAAATGAAAAGTGCTACTATTAATTTTAAAATTCTCAAATGCATTAGAATGGCAACAATATTATAAAAATTATCTAAGCTACAAACTCAAAGCATCACTCTGAAGCTTGACCTGGACAATTTATTTTCTAAAATATGAGGTCTGTTTTATTTTCTCCTTCTTCTTTCTAAGCAAGTTAATACAAAAGCACTTCAGTTAATAGGAAAGCCAAAGGATTGAATCTTTTCATCAAAACATGAAATGGAAATGCTACGAAATTAAAGATAGAGATCTGTTTATTTGTATAGAGACAAATTAAAAATGCATCTGTAAAACAAATCTGTCAGCTTTTTTGTAGTTGGCTTTCATGTGAACTAATCTAATGCACACACACACACCACCACCACACACTATAAAAATATGAAATCGGCCCATTAAAAAGTAATTAGAAATGACTTTTAAAAATAGCCTCCCAAGTGCCCATCAGTTTTTGACAACTCCTTAATCTTTTCAAGTTTTTGTTAAAGCTGGCGTTATACTAACTGGGTTGTGATTATTTTTTGTTTCTACTAAATGGTTCTAGAAAAAATATATATTCTTCTGTTTTTAAAGAGTTTGATATATATTGTTTCACATGAAAAATATGTATAACCTTGAAAATCTACTTCTGTTATCTATGTACTCAGTATCAATATGCAAAGAGAAATGTGTAACTCAGCGAGTCTCCACAAGGGTCCTCTTAACAAACCAAAAGTCTAGATATCTGGTAATGTCACGGGAGGCTTCAGAGTTATGTAGTTCAGCCTACTGCCTGCCATGTGGATTACACTTTACTCCTCCCTGTCGGCAATACATCAACATCTGAAAACCTGAATGAAAGTTTTAAAAGAAAAAAAAAAAATCAGACATACAGACTTCTAAATCAACCTCCAGATGGTTTCAGTGAATTTTAAAATTTCAGCCTCAGGAGTTCTATGTAAGATTTTCTACCTTTTTCATTCTTTGGTCTAAGAAATAGTCACTAGAGTGTTTTCTATTTGTTCTCTTTCAATGCCCCTTATATTTTTAATAAGTAACATTTAATAGTGACTACTTATTTTTGAAATCTCACTAAATGGCAAAAAGTGCAGGTGTAAGATCTCTTTTCTAAGGTATAGTCTCGCACAGCAGTGAGAAACATAAATGTCTGAGGAATGAAGAATTGTCCCAGAATTATAATAGTGTAGGGAATTGAGACAAGCTCATTGTACTTGGTCCTCCAAATCCATTCCCCTTCTTCTTCCAGGGAGCAGACCTAAAGAGACTAAATAGGAGAGTGTCTCTTATGTCCTTGGACTTGTGTTGGGACAATGGGAATCACAGCAAAAGATGTGGGTGAGAGAAAAATGTGTTCAGGGTATTTGTTCCCTTGACTCCGTTATAATACTTGATCAAAAGTCACTGTTCCTGCCAAGGCAGCCAACTTACACTCTTCCCAGGCTCTGGGAACTGCCTTCCCCACCCCCTTTCAGGCTGAGGGGTCACTGGCAGTTACTAGCTCTGTGTCATTCTACTATCCTTTGTGCTTCCCCTACACTCACAGTTTTGAAGTAAAAACTACATTTTTTTTTTTAATTAAAGTTTATTGTGATGACAATTGTTAGTAGTAAACTACATTTTTGTAAATAAATTTGTCTCGAATTATCCTATTTTAACTATGCCATGTTTCTATTGGGACTCCTGATACACTTACTACAAAAAAAGTAATCATTAATTGAATTAATGATTTTGTAAACTGAATTATAGAAATATTTTACACACACCACACACACACACTCACACACACACACCACACACAAACACACACACAATATTTCTAATTTAATTATCAGTGGCCACTAACAGCATGGCAACTATTCTGAGGCATTGTTGACATTTGTGTGTGTGTGTGTGTGTAAAAGGGACCTTGAGAGATTCAGATAGTTTATTCCAGGTTATGTCGGGACCAGTCACGTGATCTGAAGGGGTTCATATTTTCTCATGCACATTGTGGAGGAGGGAAAGACAGACCATATGTTGGGAGTGAAATACCAGGGACCAGAAGAAATATCTGAGTTGTGCTTAAATCATTTGCCAGAGGAGCCACGGGAATGGCTAACTCTATAAAAGAGCAACAGAGATTACATGAGCAGAAAAGAAAGGATGAATCTGGGACAGGAGAATTTAAGAAGTATTACAGGGACCCTATTTGAGAAGTCTGGCCTGAGGGGTTCAGCTCACTGTGTAAGAGATATGTGGGCTATGGATCTACTGCTGTAAAAATGTCACCAAGGAGGACTTCCTGAGCTGTCACAGTTCTGAGAAGCCAGGAGGAGGAAAATAAAGAGGTGACATGTGTTTTCCACAAGGAATAAGATCTGCCAGCTTGGCTGTTGTGGTGCAGACTTGGGGAGCATGAAATGAAACTCATCCTTGAAATTCGGTCCTCCAGAAGCAAGGGTCAAGGGGAAAGCAGAATAGATACCCTCCCAATATTGAATCATGGCCCTCATAAGAGACTCAAGTCTTGTCCTAAAATGTGCTGGTCTCAGGTAGAAAGCAAGCACCATCTCCCAGTCCCCATCCTTTTTGAATTCTATTTTAAGTATATTTGTCACCACAGAGTTGACTAACATAGACAAGATCAGAATTACCCTGGTTCTTACTGAGGGAGTGCCTGGCAGGAGCAGGAAACATGAACCTTCTGGTAGAAATCACCAGCCCAAGGAACAAAACACTCTCCAAATGGCTTCACAATTGGGTTAGCCCACTCTCCTAAGAAAGGAAATTAGAGGTTGTATTACGGAAATAGACTTTGAGTCTTGAGTTGGTACAAGCCTGGATACTACTAATAAATACCATGTCAATCTTTCCGTTGGCTCCTTTAAGAAGAAATGTATTAGGTGTCCACTCATGGAACAAATATTAAAATATCATGCAAAATGAACCAAGCACTTCCATAGGCCCCGGGGTCAGTCCTGTCCAATAGAGACAGAGACACCACACTCCATGGCACTTACAGTCTAGTGGGGAAAGTTTGAACAAGACCGTGTTGGCTGCTGTGTTGACAACTGAATGAAGGAGAGCAAGGGCTCTATACTAGGGAGACGGATTAAGAAGCCACTAACATAGCACAGCTGGAGCCTTAACAGCTCAGATAAGTGGAGAGCAGGGGAGGTGGTAAGAGCTAGTCCACTTCTGGCTGTTTTAAATGTAGAAATCACAGGCTGTGATGGCCTGACCTCTGTTACACTTCCTCCTACCCCGGAAGAAGTCTTTCCCACAATGTGTGACCCACATCTTGTGGGAAAGCAGCTTGTCTAGATTGGCCGAGGGCAGCAAGTATTCATTGGTTAAAGAGGAGGTTTTTAATGTGAGGGAAATCATTTTTTATTAGAGTATCCTCTCAATGGAAAGAGTTGCTTTTATCAAATTTATATTTTCTTATGTTGAGGCATACATGAAAACAAATTTGTGTGTGTGTGTGTGTGTGTGTGTGTGTGTGTGTGTGTGTGTAGCTTTCAAAGGGGTTAGGGACTGCTAATTGTCAAGCTTTTGTTTTGCTGAGTACATTATGCTAGTTAAGAGATAGGACAAAAAGGGCTGAAAGGCTTTTTTTCATAGTGTGGATATTTTCCAAACTAGCACTCAAAGACATAAGACCTATAGATCTCTATGTGAGACCTGAGAGAAGCACTGGCTTCAAAAGACAGAAAACAAAAAACAAAAAACTGCATAGTGAAAAATCATATTTAAATAAATATTTAATTGCATTTAATTAAATGTCCACAAATGTATCCCTTATGTCAAATTCATTAATTGTTAAAATTTGAAGTCTAAAAGAAACCTATGACAAATGCGTACAATTTGGGGTTACATTTTCTCACTTTGCAAGAATCCATGAGTTACATTGATTAATATAGTACAATTAGAGCCTATTGTAATTTTATTGTATGTAACTTCTAGCTAAGTAACTTCAAAAGCAAAGTTGTAACAATCCTTTCAAAATCGCTTACTGCAAATGTCATTTAATATGGGTGTCCCATTACATCTAAGAAAGGGAAGATAAAATGTCTAGTCGAAGTCACAGGAGATATTGGAGAAAAACAAAGACATTGACAGAGGTCTTTATTAAATGTCTTCATTCTCATTAGAGTCCTCAGTGAAAAGTCTAGTATCTTCTGAAGTCAGGATCCACCAAAATACTGATCCTGCTTCAACGTATGATTGGAACAAGATCAGAAGCTGCCTGGGAGGAGAAAATTAAGTCTGGCTAGCATTGAAATATGCTAAATGTTGACTCGGACCGTGTTTTAAATTAAACAAGCTGAAAAGAATAAACAGAGAGATCACTGTTTTGAAAAAAATGTTGTTACCTGAAGTTTTGGGTTTAATTTGCAAAAAGTATGGATTCATTATATTCAAGAATTTTTTTGTGATTTGTTTACAATTTGTAGATTGTCTGGCAGAAAAGAAAATAAAGCTTACTGCTTTAAAAATGAACACAAACACTTGGAAAAGAGAATGATAAAAATGAATTATCCAGAAAATTTTCTCTGGTCTTAAACAAAGGAAAGCTACAAACCGCAGCAGCATGGAACACTTCCATAATAAGGAAAGGGCTGAATATGCTGATAGGAGTATTTCCAGCAGTTAACAAGAGGGGTGGAAAAAGTAAAAATAGCTTAAACAAAATTACTTCCAGCAGTAAATTGTCATCTTATTAAAATGTAAGTTGGTAGAAACTGTATTCATTAACTCTTTGCAAATAATGGGAAGATTTGCACCAAGATTTGCAGCCATTATAAGATCAAATTTTGGATAACTTGAAATGCCAAACTTGAAATATCTTTGTTTCCTATTTTCCATCTGAAATGAACCTCCTTCCCAATCTAAAGGAAATACAGTAATGATATATATCTGTTTTTTTCTTTGTTGTCCAATTTGTTAATTCCTATTCACAAATACCAAAATATTATCATTATCATTTATCTTTTGTGATTAAGTCAGAGGAGGAATAGGTTTAACCAAATTCTCATGTTTATGTTCTTTTAATCCACAATTTTAGTATAGAATGGTCTAGTAGAGGTCTTATTCCTCAACCAAATGCAAGAGGCTAAAATCCCATTTAAATCACTAGTCAGGGAGAACAAGGGGGCGTTTTGAAAAGCACAGGCTTGAGATTCAGACAGCATTGGGTTTGGATCATAGCTTTGCTCCTCACTGACCAACCTTCTTAGTAACTTCTGTAGGGCTCAGTTCCTTAACTGGTAACTCAGGTTGCAAGGATTATAGTATTATATATATACATAAATCATTTTCATGCTTATGGCTTTAGAATTCAACCATGAACCACATTATGTCCAGTTTCCAGCATTGTATGTTCAAAAGGAAACATTGTATGTTCAAGAGGCAGACTTTCATGATCACTTATATTGATTTTTGGAATATTTACCATAAAATTTTCCATTGTGAAATTATGTAATCTACTTAGAATAAACTTTCTAATCAATAAGCATAGCACACACCCATGCTTTAGGACTGGTATTAAGGCCATGATAACTTAACCTTCAGGTGAGATGCATTTGACGGCCCGTTAGTTACCTCGTCCTTATGGATGCTTTCTTTCTCCCTGGGCCTACTGCATATCAGTCCTGTGTCAGGCCTCATCAGAAATTCCAGCCAAAGAGTTGACCATCGAGAGTTCGCCGAGAAGAGGGACAAAATGTAACCTAGTTGTGGGAGCAAATGTCTGTGAGATGTAAGTTGTGAATAGTTGGTATACTAGAGAGTTGTTATAGTCTGAACAGCAAGGTAATAACCTTGCTGTGATCTGTTGCCTGGGGTATTCTATTTCACTCCTTAGGACAATTGGTTATGTTCAAACTACTTAACTCTAATGTGTTGATTCTAGATATGATTATTGAACAAATACTGGCTCCTTTAACTCTGCCCATCTAGCGACATGATATTTTGGTGATGCAAAGTAGACATTCCTCATTTATTGACGCTGAGGCTGTCACTGGGAACTAATTTTACCTCACAGATTAAATGAGTTAATATTTCTCAAAAACTTAGACCTATGTTAGGCACATTGTTAATGCTAACCTAGTGTTTGCTTTTAAGAGCCAAAAAGAGCCCCCAAAAAAGCAAAAGGCATCAATTCCTACGGCCACATGGGTGGAGGTACAGAATCTATTTTGCCTTGAAAAATAAGAATTTGACTTAAATCTCAGGCTATGGAACACGAGACAATTCTCTTCCTAAGTCTCTGTTACAGGCCAAGAATAAGGCTATGAATCCCCACTTGTGCACAGATACAGGTCCAGTCATGCCTCAGCTGCTATCTTCTCTTCTTTAGGTAACTTCAGCAAAGTGAGAAGGTAACCGCAGAATTGTGTGGAATGATAAACTGTTCCCTTGTAAGTATCTTTCAACCTGAGAAAGATTTAGAATTCAGTATAGGAATGTTTGAGAGTATCCACCCCATAACTTTTATATACTCGGGTTAAGGAGTTTGTACTTTTTTCGTATTTTATGTGCTTGAAAGGTTTAAAAGAATTTAACCCATAAGAGTAAATTTAAATGTCTAATTCTGTACTTGATTTAGATTTATTATTTTAAGTTGAAGTCTTACCATTTATATATAATGTTGGGACATTTAGTACTCTGATATTCAAAATATTCATGTTTAATTTATTAAAAGTTATTTAAGTACTCCAGAAGATTTTAAGTCAGAGTAAAGTATTTAAAAAGAAATAGAATATATTATCTTTATTAATACTGTGTGTGTTTGTAGGTATTTAATAAAATTGGAAATGTGTTCAAATTTTATTCAAAGTCCCCCTTAAAGTGAATGTTAAAATGTGCTATACTAATAGATAGATAGATAGACAGATACACTCATATATACACATACATATATATTTCTCATATATATGTATATAACAAAAGGATTTGTAAGAATTATATTTTTTTAATTTTATAACTTTAATGGGTGAATAATGATTGTTAGAAATGGCCACAGTGGCTATTATTATTGCCTCCATCATCACCATCACAACTGGTGCTTGTGTTAGTCTGCTAGGGCTGTCATAATAAAGGATATGCAACTGAGTGGTTTAGACCACAGAAATTTGTTGTCTCACAGTTCTGGAGGCCAGAAGTACAAGATCAAGGTGCCCATAGGGTTTATTCCTTCTGAGCACTGTGAGGAAGAATCTGTTCCACGCCTCCCCTACCTTCTGGTGATTTGCTGGCAGTCTTTTGTATTCCTTGGCTTGCAGAAGCAGCATCCTAGTTTCTGCCTTCATCTTCGCATGGTGTTCTTATGTTCAAGGTTGCCTCTGTAACCAAATTTACCCTTTGATAAGAACATGAGTCATATTGAAGTAGAGCCCATCCTAATGACTGCATTTTAACTTGATTAACTCTGTAAAACTCTATCTCCAAATGAACTCTGTCTTCCCCACAATCTGAGGGACTGGGGTTAGGATTCCAACTTAACTTTTTTTGAAAGACACAATTCAACTTATAACACTGCCTATGACAGGTTCGCAACATTTCTTTCAGTCATGCTTAAATTCTCCCCTTCATTAATTTGTGGTTTGCTTTATACAATGTACCAATTTTTAAACTGAGTTCATGTAGTCCTGTGTTCAAATCCTGACTCTGTCACTCATTCAGTGGGTAAATTGTTTTCTATGGTTTGTTTCTATAAAATGGGAATGGTAATATACTACTTAAAGGGCTGTAATATAAATTCATTTAAATAAAATGACTAAGTCACCCAAAACAATTTCTTGTATATAATGGAATTTCAGTTAAGTGGAAGCTGCAACTACGACTACTATTGTTGCTACTACATTGTCTATGTTTACTATTATTCTTGGAGACAATATTTGTTTTTATATATACTTAAATTACTCATTATATTAGTGTCCTTTGGTGGTTATACTATGCTTACCATAAACTTAGTGGTGTAAACAACACAAATCTATTATCTTACAGTTCTAGAGTTCAGAAGTTTGAAATGAAGTTTATGAGGCTAAAATCTAGGTGTTAGCAGGGCTGGTTCCTTCTGGAGGCTCCAGGGAGAATCTCTTTCTAGCATCTTTGAACTTCTGGAGGCTGTAGGCATTTCTTGCCTTGTGGCCACATCACTCCAAACTCTGTTTCTTGTAGTCATCACATTGCTTTCCCTCTGGGTGTATTTCTACTGCCCCCTGCTAATAAAGACCCTTTTGATTACACTGGGGTAATCAAAACAATCTCTGCATCTCCAAATCTTTGATTTAATCATGTCTACAAAGTCCTAACTTTTGTAAAGTGACATATATACACAGCGTCCAGGGATTAGGGCATGTGTGTCTTTGGGGGCCATTTTTCATCCTATCACACCAATTTTTGGACTAAAACATTTCTTTCAACATTTGAATGCTAGGATTCTTGCTTTAAAAAAACTAAGATTCTCTCTCTCTTTCTCTCTTTCAGAATTTAACTTTGCTAAATTCCTTTCACATTTATGCATCAAACGACTTTTTCCTCAACATCACATGGCCCTTTTTGCCATCTATTTTTTCTCTTTATAACCCGACAGCATAGCCTATGTATATGTTTTATACTGTCTCGCTTCCACATTTCAAATCCTATATATGCCATTATCCCTTCAATCCCAACAATTTGACTAAAACTTCTCTAACAATGGGCAGGAGTGACATCCTCGATGTTAAATCCGTGGCAAGTTTGACTGTGGATTTAACTATCTTCTCTGAGTCTTTAAACACTGCTGATCCCTTCCTCCATCTTGACTACTTCCTCTTTATTGAAATTATTTTCACTTTTATCTCTGCAATACCACTGTAAGGTGAATTTTTAAATAGTTCCCTGAAGTTTCTTTAACCATACAAGAGGTAGTAGGAATAAGAAATTTAATATTAAAAAAATTGTCATTATGAAAATACCAGCAGTTTATAAAAATCAATAGCTATTTATAAAACTATAAAATTCGTTTGAGGAAAAATGCTTAGAAAATATTCACTGGTGATGAATACTAAAAGAACAATGAAGTAAACACCTGTCAATACAATCAAAGAAAAATATTGGCAATGCCCAACTCTCACCCCATCTAAAGCACTAAAGAAAGGAATTCCTATCAGAATTAGAAAGTGAAAAATGCAGTTGGGGAATTCCACAACCTTCACATAACTGGCAAGTGAACCATCATTGCCAGAGGAACCAACCAGGTGATTAGAGGGTTAGTACTTTCACCCCACCCTCAACCTCCAGGGAGGAAAGAGTGGATGGGGATTGAGTTAATCACCAATGGCCAGTGACTTAGCCATTCATACCTACATAATGAACCTCCATAAAAACCCAAAATGAAGGGGTTTGGAGAGATGACAGGTTGGTGGACAACTTAATGAGGAAAAAAGCTCCTGTTCTCAGGACCCTTCCAGGTCTCACTTTATGTACCTCTTCATCTGGCCTTTCATCTATACCCTTTATAACATCTTTTATAATAAACAGGAACACATATGTAAAATGTTTCTCTGAAATCTGTGAGACACTTTTTACAAATTATTAAGCATAGGCAAGGTGGTTGGAACCCTGACTTTGTAACCGAGGTGGCAGAGTGGTAACTTCTGGGGATCGATCAATTACCTGCCACTGGCCTCTGAAATAAGGGAAGTCATTTAGAACTGTGTCCTTAAACCTGTGGTGACTCACTAACTCTGGGTAGATCAGACACTTCAAGTTTGGAGCAATTCTTTGATACAGTAGATTTGAAGTCATAACATATTGGGCATCAATGTGCATAGGAAGCTGACATTCCGATAGTACAGAGATACCTGCTATGTTTAGATGGATCTTCTGAGTGTCTCACATTTTAGTTCAGTTCAACAATGATCAGATTGTGTGAGAAAACATGATCAGCAGGAGGCCCATGAGTTTTGATGCTCCAATATAAAAAGATCACGTTGATGTACAGTTTACTGAGGCTCTCCGTTTATCCATGGTGATGTCTCCAGCTAGGGATATTTCAGCTGAACCCTGAATCTGGTGGCAAGTTATGTCCTAGCTGAACATTATGTTGTGTACACCGGGCTGTATTTTGGTGGTTAGAGCAAAACTGAAGGACACAGTGTCAAGACAAGAACGTAGTGCATTACTAAATTGATTCCAATATACAGAAATGATTTCTATAAATATAAAAACATAAAAAATAATATATCTTAATCACTTGCTACTCCAGAGAATTTCAATTTCTTTTTGCTTGATGCAATGTTTTGCTTGGGCACTGTGAAGATGGCAGGAGTGAATTTGTTGGCATATTTCACCACAAAGGGATGGATTGAACAGTTCTCAAATGAATTAGCTAAGGCACATAAAGAAAGCTGTCTTTTTCACCTGTAATCTATAAAACTGATGGAATTACCCCAATGAGCATAGCAAATGCTTAACAGTAAATATAAAACTTCTGCCTCTTATAGAAACCCATTAAAACTTGAAGAATTCTTTTGCTTTTAGAAATAGTCTTTGATGACTAAAGTCTCATAGAATTGCATATAAAGTGTCCCCAAAACCAACTTTAAGAATTCTCACAAGCTGATGCTTCTCCAGCTGTCATTATAGAAGTCAGAATGCCACCAAATTAGTACTACCAAATTGCATTCATTACTTAAAAAAAAGTGAAAGAAGACATGAGAATTAGAAAAAAATGAACTGCTTCTTTTGAACGAATGAATGAACAATTAGCTGAAACATGCTTCAATGACAAGTAACAGGTATCCCTATTCCCTTTCCATGTGGAAACAAAGTTGAGATATTCAATATCGGAACTCAAACGAGAAAATAGAATCCTATATTAAATTATGACCAAAAAAATAGTGCATATTGCATACCTACTGCACTACAATGATGGAGCATCGATGAGGGTACAGAGACATATTTTACACAGCAACTAACCTCAAGAGGCTTACAATTTAGTACAGGAAAAGTAATATGCATGCATGCATGACTATAACAAATATAAATGAAGTAAGTGTTATAAAAGAAGCGCAAACAAATTGCTTCGGCAACAAAGAGGCAAGAAACTCAAAGTAATTTTTGAGTGAAGCATAGAAAGCTTAGTAGGATTTCACAGTAGTATGGGTTGTTAAGATGAGGGACTGTAATCAGCCAAAGCAGAAAGTCTTAAAGTGCATCTGGCATACATGGGTCAGCATATTATGTGTTTGGACTTGACCACTACAAATGCGCAAAGGAAAATGTCATGGTCAGGGCAAAGCATACCAAAGCAGTTAGGACTGTTTTCTATTGAACACTGGGAGTCACTGAGGATTTTTGAGGATAAACATGATATAAACTGAGTAAACTTTACATTTTAGGGAAAATAACTTTGATAGTTATATAAACACACAGTGTGCACTCAATAACATGCAATAAACAAGCACATTGAAGGCAGAAAAATTGTCCTAAACTCTAGGTAAGAACAAATTAGCACTATTGCTAAGATAGAATCCAGGAGTAATATAAAGTCATAAGTAAGGGGCAGTGTCAAGTAACTACAGATAACACATGACAACAATTTCTGCAATAGATGTTTGATTTAGCAAATAGTACCTTTATGGAAAGTGTCGTATAAAAGAGCATCCAGTGTAATAACTGGAAATCATATCCCCAAATGAAGGCTGTCAATCAATCATAGTTATTATGAATAAAAATACAAGGTATAAAGCTAAATAGTTACTTTTTTAAAAATATTGTTTTTAAGTCTCTGTAGCCCAGTCAGGATGATAAGATATTCATATAAAACCACAAATTTAAGTAGAGCATTACATATGCTAAGGGCACAATGAGTGAGGTGGAGTGGGAAAGCAGCTAAGAAGAGAGGCGATAGGACGGTGGTGAGCACCCTTTGGAGTAGGTAGGTCTTGAGATAAGCCCTGAGAACAAAGGGATACTTGAGAACACAGGGACTACAAGAAAGGAGAAGGAGGATAATTTAGTCAACAAAAATAAGAAAGAAAAAAAAAAAAGATGTGAACAACTGGAAATACAATTAAGATGGAATGGAAGGATAATTGTTAGGAGAGTATAGATGAGGATATGTTTAGAAAAATAAGAAATGGCCCAAGTGCTAATAGTCAAAGATGCTAAGTAGCAGACTAAAAAATGAGATATCATTTCTTTGGCTTTATTCCTATTAAATGTTTAAGGAAAAGATGTGTCAAAGCAATTTCTCAAAGGTCAGTGTGCATTTCTAATGGTACTTTCTACTTCTGTGGTAGGATCTGAACCAAGGTAGGTACGAGGTGTGATCAAACAATACGATGAATGTTTATATAAAAAAAAAATATTGCAGTAAAAGACACATTGCTGTTAATACCTCTCAAAATACTCTCGCTTTGAACACACTTATCCCATCATTCTTTCCACTTTCTGAAGCAGTTCTGGAAGTGTCTTTAGTTGAGCTGTCGTGGCTGCCTCCATTTCCTGAATCATTTTGACTTCGGGGAAGAGCCAGAAGTCTCACGGTGTCAGATCTGATAAATATGGTGGATGAGGACACACTGTGATGCTTTCATTTGACAGAAATTGCCATATACCAGAAGCAATGTGCATGGATCATTGTCATAATAGAGGATGATTTAAGGCACATTTTAAAACACCTTCTTTCAACCATAGCATAGCTCACACCCAACTGACTGCACCAAAAAAGTTGAAACTTGTCATACACTGTTACTAAGTTTTGAGGCGCTGCTTCCCATATTGAAGATCCCTCCCTTTCCATTGGATGGCACTCGGCAGCAGCATTCACCGTATTTGTTGAGCACAATGGAAAGGCTCTATGTCACACATCACTGCTGGTACGGCAATTTCTGTCAAACAAAAACATTACAGTGTGTCCTCATATGCCTTATTCACCAGATCTGGCACCACGTAACTTCTAGCTCTTCCCAAAGTCAAAGTGACCATGAAAGGTAAACATTTTGAATCGATTCAGGACATCAAGGCAGCCACAACAGTGCAACTAAAGACTCTCATGAAAGAGGACTTCCAGAACTGTTCAGAAAGTGACAAGAACGATGGGATAAGTGTGTTTGAAGTAAGGGGGTGGTATTTTGAGGGGGATTAATGGCAATGTGTCTTTTACTGTAATATTTTTTTTTATTTAAACATTCTCTACATTTATTGATCACACATTGTAAAGTGGGAAAGGAAAAGAAGACAGAAGTTAAATAGAGAAAGGACGTGGTGATTTAAAATCCGTAGAGTGAGTGGTTGAGAATGTAGTCAAGCATGACTCCAAGGTTTCAGGCTAGGACTTTGGGAGAATATTATGTCAATGACAGAAATAAAATTATCTGAGATGTGAACTACATTTGGAAAAAGAGTAAATTTGGTTTTAGATAACTGAAAATTAGGTAATGGTTGAAGATCCCTGGAGATGCCCAGATGGCAGCTGGAGGCTCAGGGTGAAAGCCCAAGGACCATGTGAGGGCTGCAAATGTATGTAAAAACATATGCAATATGTAATAAAGTTCAAAATAATATAACTAATAACAGTTATAAAATTTTAAATAGTTAAGTTCCAAGATGTACAAGAGTAATAAATTATATATATTGCTTATACAAAAGTATCGATATACTTTGAAATATAGCTAAAAATATGATTGTAATATTAATTAAAATTTAATTAATATTTTTCTTGTTTTCTTGAAATATAGAAGGTTATATTTTTTTTGTTTTTTTAGGATTATGGTGAAGGAGCATAGACGCACATGCACATACCTATGTACTTAATATTAGAAAGGGTGTTTGATTGATTTTTTTTTTCCTTGTAGCATATGGCAATCATTCTGTTGACATTAGAGTCGAACTAAGAAATAGGATCAGTTATTTCAAAAATAGCTACAGGCATATGTAAATACCAAATAATTCACTGAAGAACTTGTGTTATTGATTTGTGAAAAACAAGTCTCATACATTCTCAAGTAAATTTTTTATGGTTTATTTTTCTCAAATGCTCACTAATTAGCAATGCAACCTGGGGCAACTTCCTCTGATTCAGTTTCCTCATCTACAAAATAGGCATAAAATAGTACTTGTTTCATAAATTATTGAGATTAAAGAAGACAGTACATGTAAGTATGTACAGCAATCAGTGCCTGGCACAAAGTGAGAGCTCTCTAATTTTTAACTGTTATTATAAAGAAGTTATGTATATAAACATTGATTGGAAGCCCCACAACTTTGTAACATTAGCTAACAAAGCAACTTAGTTTTCCTGTAATCTTAAAGATCATTAGCAAAAGGACCCTTAGGTGCATATGCTTGAATGAGTAGATAGAAAGTTCAGACTAAATAACCTTTATAATGATGGAACTCAAGTGGTCCAGTTGAAAAAAGAGATGTACGGGAAAAAATACAATCCAGTTGACCAAAGTATTTGAGAAACTAATATATCTTCTGTGCTCTGAAAAAAAAGAAAAAGAAAAGAAAAAAAAAAGGAGAAAGGCAAGTGGGTCTAAATACACATTACCACTGTTATTTTAATCCCTGTTCTCTTCTATCATCTCTAATATTTCTGTCATAGTACCCCCAAAGAATGTCCTAGAAAGTGTAAAATAAATACAGTATTGAAATATACTCTATGTGCAAATGTCCGATTTTTTTATTGGTCATTTAGTGATATCCCTAAGCAGTAGTCCCTAAGCAAATATCCTTCCATTATCCACTCATTTATTATTAAACAAGCATGAATTACTTCTCTACCACATATCATGCATTATGTTATGAACCAGAAATATAGAAAAAATAAGTTAATTTCCCTTCCGGCAAGGAGTTTAAAGCCTAGTTGGTAGGAAAGAAAAGTTTAAATATTTGTGATACATACAGTCTGACAAATATAATAAAAATCCATATAAGTCATAATGTTGACACAAAGGATAAATATCTAAAGTGGGTCAGACAGAACATTCCCAAATCAGTTACATGTTAACTGACTCTCAAAAATGAGTAGTTCTCCTGATAGGCTCAGGGGCAAAGGGAACACCCAAACATGGGACAGAGCATATGCAAAGCCACAGAGGCAGCTAACCCTCACAGATCTGTATGTGGTTAATTAAGGTGCGAGGGTGGATTGTATTTGGGAAGTGGAAGGTGGTTAGAGAAGTAGTTAAAGAGTAGAATGTAGAAAGTTAAATATATGTAGTACATTGAAGATTTAAACAGCAGAGTAGCAATTATCAAATATCCCTCTCTCCAAATTCTCGTACAGGAATTTCTATTCTGTCCTCTCTCAGGTATCTCGGTGTCTCTGATTCCGTTATCCTTCCCATACAGATTGTACTCATGTAAAAGGACTGAGCCTCACTGAAATATCTGCTCTCTGACATGGTTCACAAATTTGACTTTAAAGCTTTGAAACATCAAGTCTCAAGTATATAGTCTCTTTGTTATAAATGCTATTTATTTTCTGTTTCTAATTTCTTATGGAACAAACCAATTCCATATATAATAACTGGAGATGGGACTCTTCTCCAATGTGACTATATTCACAAAATATCCTCTGTGAAGATTGTATACAAAATGTCTACCAATGACTGTTTTATGGTCTAATATGAGAAAGGAGTATTTGAAGAGTCCGCTTAGATGAGTCTCCTTTCTTAAAATAAAGTAAAATAAGATAAAATGAAATGAAATGAAATAAAATAAAATAAAATAAAACATAAAAATAGTCCTTATGCTCTTTATGCTCTTTTCTGTCCCTCAAATATAGCCTGGCTTCAAAAGTTGGAATTTAAAATCTTTAGTATACCTTTTTCTGGGATTTTGTATTTGACTGTTTTCTGCTTCCCTGTTTTCTTGCACCAACCTTTCTTTAAAATATATTTGGGATGATCATTAACTTCTATGTAGTGTATAATTGGGATGTACAGAGAACAACAACTTAAAAGTCAAATAATTTATAAGTAGGAGAAAAAAGAGGATGTAAAAATAGTGCTTTTGTTAACAAAAATGTGGTATCATAAAAATGTCTAAAATTTAGGACTCATTAAATTTATCATCAATTTTCATATCAGATATAAGAACAATACAAGATTTCAATTTAGAAGCTATAAGAATTCCTGTGTGTACTAAACGTATTGTTTTTAAAAATGAAATTTTCTTGTATTAATAATGGAAAAGGAGTTAGTAACAAAAAGAAATATACTTTGCATTATGTTCATTGTTGACTTTATATATCATATTTCATTAATTATTTCGTAGCATTGGTATTAGGATTTTAAAATTCCCAAATTACATTCCAGAAAAGTTGATTTATATATCTTTATTACTGATGGAATAGTGTGAAATGTCACAGGCTCTAAAACCACTTTCCCTTTTATATTTCATTTCACAACTTCAGGCTAATATTAAAATATTTAGTAGAGTCTGATCGTTTCCTGCTGGTTGGATTGTATTAAAAATATATGGCTTTTATGGGCATAGAAATTAAATACGTGAACAATCAGGCTTTGTAAAAATATACCACATGTTAACTCAAGTAAAAGTAATAAAATATAAACAAAATGTGAAAATTTAGAACTTTCTCATAATGTGTGATTTTTTAATGAGCAAAGTGCTCTGTTGTGGGTTGCATTGCACAAACCAAAATAAATAAATAAATAAATAAATAAATAAATAAAAGATGTAATTTAAAAGATCTCTTCATGTAGTTTTAAAAATGATAAAACTAAACTAATTTTCAGTTGTTTTTTTTAAATCATAAATCACTTTAAGGTTAGTGGCTACCTGATGTAGTATTCTGACACCGTGACAATAAAGGAGAGATTATGACAGTCCTGGGGGTGTTGTTTTAAAGTATTTTTCTACAGTTAAGCAGTAAATCAGTGACTGACAGGATTTCCAACCTGCAACATTTTACCATGGTTACTTTAAATATGTTATATTATAAAATGCAATTTCTCTCAATCCCAGTTAAAGTAAAGTTACTCCTAGAAATCTGCATTTTAAAAATCCTGGATGAAGTCTGTTTGCCTGCAACCATGTAATTTATAAGGGAACACAGCCACTAGTTTAATAATTGCTTGCTGAAGGACTAGGGAGTGTTATTCCAGAAAAATAAGTTGTAGGGTTAATTTCTTTCTCTTTTAACGGATGTGTTTGTCCATTTCCTCAGACTTTTGGCAATGAATAAATTTAATAAGTCAACCAAAATAAAGAAATGATTGTTAATTTTGAAAGGAAATACCACGTAATTCTTTTATACATAGGCTGGGCTTAACTGTGTGATTTTGAAGTAGTAATACAATAAAGAATGTAAAAGAATATGGAAAGTTTATTTAGTACATCCAAAATAACTTAACGGATTTATCTGCAGATTCACTACAACCTATTTGTTAAACTGAGTTTCTTATAGAAAACCTGAGACCAATTTCAAAGGAAACTGAATTATGTTCAATATTTGCAAATGTCACTCATGTCACAGCAATGCCATATAGGCTTTCCTGGGAAGTTTTACTTGTAAGAGAGCAAGAGTTCCCTTAAAAAATTTTTCATAAAAAAGAAAAAGGAAATTTAGGCATGTACTCTCACCTGGAAGAATTGCAGAAAGACAGAGAAAGTGGTAATACCCTTATAATACCATATTCTATAATGTCAACATATGTCCAAGATATGTGAGACCATCATTAGACACATAGGGTTCAAGTGCTGTCATTTCCATTTCAGTTCATTTACAAAGTAACTGTTAGTGTAAGGTGATCAAATTATTCTTTAAACAGCCATGTACTCAGTTGCTAGCAATACCAAATAAAAATAATTGAAACCTATCAGTTTATGGACTGGATTTGATATAATCTGGACTAAGATCTGGCAAACACAGAGCAGTCCTCTAAACTGATTTGTGCAGCATTACACTGAATGAAATATTTTAGCAGAAACCTTCATTAGTTGGTGTCTTCATCTTTTTAGTCCTAGAGTTTAAATCAGGTCAGAAATCTCTTAGGATCGTAGAGCCTACAGTTTTTCCTGGTAAAGTCTGCCATGGATAGGTGCTATAAAGGAGACATTTAAAATTTGTTTTAATTTTGAAATTTTATTTGTTTCTAAAATAGAATTGAAATGATACCTTAGACTCATTTATCATATGGGAGAATATAAGTACTCCGAGAAGCCACAGTTTCAGCCTGTATAGTTACTTACATACCAATTTCTACCTGCCTGCTGGAACAGTAACATTATTCCATTATAGGTTATGATGTTCCTTTTTTATTTTTTAATGTGATTTACTTATAAGAATTATTAATAAGTGTACCTAACTCATCTGGTCCATCTTGGTAAAATGAATAACAAATTGGTGTGTGGGGGGCATGATGTAGCATGCGAAATGCAAATGGGATTCCTGAATGGAAGACATCCAGCATGGATCAAGACCTTGCCCATATGTGGGGTTTTTGTCTAACCAATCCTTTTATAAGCTTTTTAATGCTTGAATGGCTACCGAAGCAAAAGAGACATATTATTTATTAATTGTGCACCGTTAATAGCGAGGTCTCACCAACTGCCAATCCATATGGACATAAAGCCCTCAGTCCTAAATCTGCTCAGAATCATTTCTTTCAACAGCATCCAGCAGAGTGAGGGTGATGTGAGAACCTGGTTTTGCTCCTGCCTTTTTACGCCACACTTGGCAGATTAGTTCACTATGACTTCTTTACAAGCAAGGAAAGCTGCTGTACTTCTTAGTCTTGTCCAGGCGAGAGATTTACTAAGATGAAGATGAAAGGACTAAAGATCTGTTGTGGTTTTCCCAGATCCTGCATAATCCTTTTGTTCCCCCACCCCAAAAAAATGATAATAAAAAAGATAAGAACTATGCTTCAACAAATGCAAACAGCTACAATATCTAATTCTACTAAGGAGAGTTCTTGGAAAAGGTCAAACTTGATGAAAAATAGGCTGAACTGCAATTTCAAGATGTTTGTGTTTATGATTACTGGATACGTTCAGTAATCCAGTTCTTCATGTAAAATGTAAAAACGCCTTAATCTAATTGTCAGTACCCTGGCACACATTGCGTGCCAAATTTCACTGTATTATTATTATTATTTTTATTTTTAATTTGTGTGTCTGTCTGATATGGAGACATTCTGGCCTTTCCTAAATTTGTAAGCTAGCTCAATATTCCTGGATGAACATCAGTTCAGAGAAAAGACCCAAATTTAGCACCTTCCAGAACTACTTTCTGCTTGCTGGCTGCCCTCTCCCATCCTTATAAAGCCAAGATGGTCATTTCTAGGTGTTTGATTTTCTCTGGTCACACTCCTCTACGTTCCTGCTTCTGTTGGGTTCCCAGCTCAATGTAACCTTTTACTTTCTTCCCTTATGTCTTTCTGCCTCAATCTGTCTAAATGACTTCAGCACTGGTGTGGTACATTTCTTCGTAGTGACGTACAAAAGATATAAATTAGAAAAGGTCTTTGTTTAACAAATTAATATGTATAGAATGGAGTTTCCAAATGCATGTGTGTGTGCACGTGGGTGTGCTTTCATGGTGAATTTTACCACTGTCACACTGTCACACTACAAACATTGCAGTCCCCCTCTGGGTCAATATCTTTACTGTGTTAACCAGTTGTTCAGTAAACTGTTGGAGAAGGTAAACTACTGATTTTGTGGGACTGCCCTGTTTAAACAGGAACTGTGAATTCTGACTCCACTCTTTTGAAAAAGAATTAAACCAAAGTTCCCAAAAGAAGGCCACCCTGAGAGAAGGTGGGACTCAGCAGTAGCAACTATAGATTCTTTATTTTTTAATCTGGAAGACTGGCTATTTTAACCTCTCCTATCCAGTGCTTAAAGAAGTTAAATAGGCACATATCCTATAAGAAATATGCTTGTAGAAGCCTATTAGTCACAGGTAAGAAGGAAGCCAGTGTGTTTGCAGTCACCTTAGCTGCAAATGGTAAACACTCAGCCGGGGCAATTTGCCCAGTTTCTGCGGGGGGGCTCCCAGGGCAGGAAAGGTAATTTTCCTTAAGAAACAGCTGGGACCTTCAAGCAAGGGCTAAACTCAGGACCAATGGAAATCACTAATTTTCCACTGAAACAATATATTTTTTTAAATGTTTACTCTTGGCAATGGTAACACTCCCTTTGTGTTGTTTTTTTGTTTATTTTCAAACAAGTCTTTTTAGAAAGTCCCTACTACTTCCCGAGGAATGTTTTCATATTCAAAGTCGATACATTTTTCATGACTTTTCCATGCCCATGCCATGTTTGTTTTGTTTTGTTTTTTTAACATAGTCGATAATATTGTAATAACTATATATGGTGTCAGATAGGTAATAGATTTGTCAGGCGGGGTAATAGATGGAAAGGAGTTTGGGGGGCAGGGTGAAAAGGGAGATGGGATGAAGTATAAATTGGTAGTTACAAAGTAGCCATGGGATGTAAAGCATAGGAAGTACAGTCAGTAATACAACAATAATTATGTATAGTGCCAACTGGGTATTGGACTAGTCAAGGGGATCATTTCTTAATTTATTTAAATGTGTAACCACTATGCTGTACATCTGAAATTAATATAAAATAGTATTGAATGTCAACTGTAATTGAAAAATTAAAAAGGTGCGGGGGGGAGGACATGAAAAGGAATAAGTAAGAGGTTCAAATTTCCATGTATAAAACAATTGACTTTCCATGTTCTACTCTGAAGCAATATTTAATTGGCTCAGGAAGCTCACAACAGAAGAAACTATGAGTGTATTTCTTTTTCTTTTCTTATCTTTTCTCTACTTTCATCTTTAATTCCTAAATCCAGTGGGCTCAACTAACATTTATTGATCTTAAAGATTTCTTCTAAATCATTTGCGAAGTCTCTATCCTTTGACTTTTGGATTTCAGGCAGCAGCTTGCTGTAGATTTAATGAAAATCTGTCTGTGCATATGTACAAATTGACTAAAGGGAGTACATGAAATGCTAATTCATAGATGCAGAAGTAATATGCAAATAGAGATTCTAAACTTACTGCACCATCATTTTTAATGAAATAAGTTATCCAGCCCTTACATTTAAGGAAATAATAAAATAATGCCTTTGCTCAGTGCACTGGAATATAGTCTCTTCATCTTAATTCACTGATTGCCAATTCATTTCTCTTTACCGCCAGATGGATTTGAAATTATTGAACTGAAAGGAAAGTTTTTTCTTTTATCTTAGTTTAGGTAAGCTTGACCGTAAAGATATCTAGTTGTGTACAAATTAGGTTTCCATGTGTTTTACTTACACATGTGTAAGTAAACATACACATAAATGTATATTCATGAGACAGATTGCTAAATTGATACAATATTGATAAAAAGTCAATAAATGTCTCACTGCCTTTCCGAGATGAGAGGTATAAAACAGATCAACCTCACTGATACCTATAATATTTTGAAATTTTAATATTTACAAGACATTATTAAATTGTATCTGAATTAAAATTTAATTATACATTGACCATTATTCTCAGCTAAAATTTCTTATTGTAGAGAAAAAAACAGTAATTTTATTATAACTGAGGATATTTACTATGGATGGAAAATACTTATTAGCAATAATTTTACAACTGATGATTCTACCAGAAAATTTTGAAATCCCTAGGACTCTCCATTGGGCAGCAGGACATTGCTGAAGAACTCTAACAAAGATACATTTTTTTTTAATTAAATTTATTGGGGTGACAGTTGTTAGTAAAGTTATATAAGTTTCAGCTGTACAATTCTGTATTACATCATTTATATACCACATTGTGTGTTCACCACCCAGAGTCAATTCTCCTTCCATCACCATGTATTTGATCCCCTTTACCCTCCTCTACCACCCCCCACCCCCTTACCCTCTGGTAACCACTATACTATTGTCTGTGTCTGAGTTTTTGTTTCTTATTTGACGTTTTTTCCAGTAAAATATGTAGACCCTTTATCATTAAAACATTTATTTGTCTTCAAGAAGCTGAGTATAAAAAAACAAAACAAACAAACAAACAAAAAACCCTGGAAAATGATCCTAGGGTCAGCTAATATGGATATTGAGTCGATTTACCCTGATTCTGTCCATCCTCTCCATGCACATGTTGACATGTATAGAGTTTTTATTCAGTTTAGGTAACCAAACATCATAGTGCAAGGGTAGAAACAGTGAGATATCAAGGAAACCAGAATGTGAATACATGAAAAATTTAAAAAAAGAGAGAAGAAAAAAACGTATTTAGTTCAAAGAGGGAGAAAGCTTGGACATTTACGACGTCATCTCTTAACACAAAATGTCAACGGGTAGATGAAAGGAAGACGATACCTTCACTTTGCGACCTAGTTATAAAAAGCTAATCAAGCTGCTCTTAGCATCAGAGGATGGCTGATTTGTTTTGTTTATTTGTTTTTTAAGAGCAAATATTTTACTATAGCTATACTAATTATCATATACAACACCCAATAGATGATAGATGAACTAACCTATTTATGTTATTTATTCATCCAACCATTAATTCTTTCAACGTTGAGGCCAAGAGCCTCATGTATCAGGTATATATTATAATGGTAGGGGCAGACATGTTAATTGTTTATTTTATAGAATAAGATCATTGTTAAGAATGGCATGTAACAGATCAAAGTAGAAATATATATGTAAATTGAACAGTGAGTAATAATCTTGAAGTTGTTAATATTAATTTCGTTTCTAAAGGATTTATCTAGAATCATATGTACCTTAATCTCAGTGATTTAGACAATTGTAAAGTGATTCTTGTTTAAGTAAAATCTGTAGAAATTTTATAATTAAGTCCCCAAATTACATATTTTTGTGAAGAAAATAAATAATAGCAAGACATTGCATAAAAGCTTTTGGAGGAATAAAGATATTAAGTTAATTATGTTTTGTCATTTAATATTGGGAGAATTTGAAAGCCTTGGTTATTGTACCCTTTTCAAACTTATTTCCATTTAAGAATAAGTTGCTTATACATTTAGAAGCATGAAAGTGTAAGATATTACTGTAATAAATGTATGAATTCTAAAGTCTTGCCCTTTTCTGAGGTACTAACTTCAATTCTATAATAGATTTTTAGCTTGTCAAATTTAAAAACAACTGAAGTAAGATAAATAAGTGAACAATACACATGAATAGCAATTTAATGAAAATTAAAAAGTGAGAAATTTTGGTTAATGGGAGAGAAAAAATAAGATGCTTGTTAGTGGAATAAATAGGTCACAAATAGGTCTTAATGGCATGCTTATGGGACTTAGCAGTACACACACTATACCCACAAGCCAAATATAGCAAAATATGCAACTGTAGTGGTGGTTGTGGAAAGAAAACGTGTTGTTGTAATGCATAAACAGAAAAATAGTATACATGCTTTGTTGATGCAATATTTTGTAAGTGTGACAATCTTTTATTAATTAAAGTTTATTGGGGTGACAATAGTTAATAAAGTTGTGCAGATTTCAAGTGTACAATTCTGTAATAAATCATTTATATATACATTGTGTTTTCATCACCCAAAGTCAGTTGTCCTTTCATCACTATAGATTTGACCCCCTTTACCCTCATCTACCACACCCCACCTTCCTTACTCTCTGGTAACCACTAAACTGTGTCTGTGTCTATGAGTTTCTGTTTATTTGTTTGTCTTGTTCCTTTGTTGCTTTCAGTTTTATATCCCACGTATCAATGAAATGATATGGTTCTCGACTTTTTCTGTGTGACTCATTTAGTTTAGCATAATAATCTCAAGATCCATCCATGTGGTCGCAAATGGTACCATTTCATCTTTTCTTATGGCAGAATAGTATTCCATTGTGTATATATACCACACTTTCTATATCCAATCATCTATAGAAGGACACTTTGGTTGTTTCCTTGTCTTGGCCACCATAAATAAAGCTGTGTGACAATCTTTAATAAAAATTATAAGATAATTTCCACTCAGTCCAAATATCTACCAAAATAACTCCAGATTCCCAAAAGGGTGTGTGTGTGTGTGTGTGTGTGTGTGTGAGTGTGTGTGTGTGAGTGTGTGTGTGTGTGTGTGTGTGTGTGTGTGTGTGTATGAGAATAAGGAGAGAGAGAGAGAGAGAGAGAGAGAGAGAGAGAGAGAGAGAGAAGATAAAGAGATAGGAAATTGTTGAACCTACTAGTGAATGGGATTATATTAAATATAGAGCTACCCTGGGCATTGATTCAACAACTCTACGTTGCTACAAGGTTCAAATGTTCATTTCTACGCCTAAAGAAGTGATAAAAACTGCATTAAGTGGTTTTGATTTGATCTGAATTACTCTTGTTTTATTGTGTAGCTTTAGCTTATCCTATTATTTGCCTTCCACACTATTTATGTTTCATTCTATTCAGTGTTGGTTTGATTACCATCCTCTTCTAAGACACATATCATCAGTCTTGACTTCCAAATTTGCTAAGTGTTCATTTGAAGACATGTTATTGCCAAAGAAGCTGTGCTTCTCTCCAATACACACTGTGAAATTCCAATGGCTTGAATGCTAACTTAGGGGATGGATAGGTTTTGTTACATATTCAGTTAGCTATGCTCTCTTAACATAAGAAATCTATGCTTGCTTTTTCTATGCTTGATAGTCTGTCCACCTTTAATAAGGGAATTAGAAGTAACTCTTGGACAAAGTATTGGGTTGGGGGAGAGGGAAGCAACTGCCTGATTAAAATCTATAGAAGACAGATTCCTCCTTCCAAACTGTGACTTTGTTAGGTTCCACCTATCATATCTTTCATGGGAGATGGTTACTGTTCTCAGGGCCAGGAATGAATCACTATTTGTCTACAAAGATCATGATAGTCTCATTCCCTTTGCCAGTGATTATTTTAGGCCTGGCATGCAATAGTGCTGGCCAATGTTACCTGAGGGAAACTTAACTGGGTATCATTTGGGGAAGGTTTTCCACTCTGGTAAAAACTCTTTTTCTGATCTGAGATGTTATCATGAGAATGAAATCCACAGCATCTCGCAACCAAGAGAAAATCTGGCCTGATGATGGTGGAGCAGAAACATGGAAAAAAAAAATCTTGTCCTTATACGGATATAGACCACTATGCAAAGCCAATTTAACCAATTCTACAGCTGTCCACAGCCCCAAGTTCCACAGAAAGCAGAGATTAGTAAAAGTGTATACCATTATTCCATGAAGAAGTACAATCTCAGTTTTCATAAATGAGGAAAGGGAAAGTGGAATGAGAAAGGAAGGAAGTCCTTTTAGGATGTGTCATCAAACACTGGTTGCCACTTGTATTAAATGTGGCTGGTCACTCCACCTGGAGCTACTCTCTTCTAAGAATCTGAATAATGGACTACTTAGAGCTGCCCTAGAGTTGGTTATTGTTATGTAGACTGGGAAGAAAATAAGAATAATTTATCCTGGAGCTTCTCCCTCCATCATGTAATTTGGTGTTCCTAAAGGAGAAGAAAGTGATGAAGACAAAAGGATCTAGAGTGGTGCAAAGTGACACATAATGATATATACCTCTATCTTCATTTTTACTGTTTTTCAAGAACTTCATTTCTTTTTTATTATTAATAAAGTATATTGTGGTGACAATTGTTAGTAAAGTTATATAGGTTTCAGTTGTACTATTCTGTAATACATCATCTATATATTACATTGTGTATTTACCACCCAATCAGTTCTCCTTCCATCACCATATATTTGATCCCTTTTACCCTAACCTACCACCCCTTCCCCCCTTACCCTCTGGTAAACACTAAAATAAACTATTGTCTGTGTCTATGAGTTTTTGTTTCTTCATTTGTTTGTCTTGTTCCTCTGTTGCTTTCAGTTTTATATCCCACATATCAGTGAAATCATAAGGTTCTCGACTTTTTCTGTGAGACTTATTTTGCTTTGCATAATAATCTCAAGATTCATCCATGTTGTTGCAAATGGCACCATTTTATCTTTTTTTATGGCAGAATAGTGTTCAACTGTGTATATATACCACATCTTCTTTATCAATTCATCTATCGAAGAACACTTTGGTTATTTCCATGTCTTGTCCACTGTAAAAAAAGCTGCAATGAACACATATATATGAATATATATATATATATATATGTGTGTGTGTGTGTGTGTGTGTGTGTGTGTGTATCTATGTATATATATACATATATGTTTGTTTATATATATCTTTGTTTAGATAGAAGTTTCTTCTGGTATATTTCTGGTATCATGGAGAACATTCAATTTACTGGAGGTCTGCTAGAAAAGATTTAATCTCTCTCTCTCTCTCAATAAAATAATATGCTTTTAGTTTTGAAAGATCTTTCAATTAGATATAGAATTATGGGTTGATACTTCTTTCACTACTACTAAAATATCATTTCATTGTCATCCAGCTTATGGACTTTCCAATAAAAAATTGGCTGTAATTCTTAACTTTTCTTTTTTTCCTGTATTCATTATATGTTATTTTTCTCTGGCTCCTTTAAGTGTTTTCTTCACCATTGCTTTTCATTTTTTTATAAATTTATCCTCATATGCTTTGATGTTTCTTTTGGTTGTAGGACTACTGGTGGTTATTTTTGTTCTATTTATCCTATGTGGGCTTCCCTGAGCTTCTTGAATCCATGATGTGATGTATTTTATCATGTTTGGAGAATTATCAACCATTATTGCTTTACATATTTTATCTGCCTTATTCTCTACTTTTTCTCTTTCTGCAAAATCAAATTACATATGCGTTAGGATATCTGGCATTATACCACAACTTTTGGATTTTCTGTTTTATTTCTTTCATTTTATTTTTCTCTTTGTAATTCAGTTTTGGTTTTTCTACTGAACTATTTTCAAATGCATTTATTTTTTCTTAAGCTATGTCAAATCTATTTTTGAGCACATTGAAATAATTTTTATTTCTGAGACAGTTTTGTGTTTTGCTTTAGCACTTCAATTAGACCCCTTCTTGTGTTTGCCATCACTCTGCTGAAATTTCCATCTGCTCACACATATCATATCTTCTACTTCTTCCAGTATAACTCTTAATGTGTTAATGATAGTTTTTTGTTTTGTTTTTTAAGTACCAACTTCATAGTCGTCTCTGAGTTATGACTTCTGAGTCATATCTGAATCTTGTCCTGTTGATTATTTGTCACTTAACAGCAGGGTTTTTTCCTCTTACTTTTACTTTGTGTCTTGTAATTTTTCATTGAATTCTAGACATTGTCTTTAGATCGCTGGAAACTTAGGTCAGTAATATGCGAGCATTCCTCTTATTCATTCAGACCATTAACATGGAGTGTTGAGTCAGTCTAATCAGGAATTGAGCTGAGTTTTGGTTTTGTTACTTTTGTAGTTAATATCAGTACATCACAAATTTCAGTTCCTCCAGTTGTCAACTGCCATTGAGTTATGTCTAAGAAAGGGCAGATTGGGGATGCTAGACAGTTCTTTTTTTAGAGTGTTTGTGTTCCACCTTCAACTTTCACCATCTATTCACAACTACACCAGAAACAATCTCTCTACATTCTTGCCCTTCCATCAATGGTTGACTGATATTGCTTGTGAATATGTGCTAATTTTGTTTTAGCAGTAGCAGGTTCTATGTTATTATGGTCTTACTTCAGTCCTAGGGAATCCATATATATATCTGGACCTGGGGGTGGGATTTTTATAGCATTTGGTACCATACCTACTCATGACAGTCAAACTCGACCTTATATCTTTGGTTGATATTAGGTGGGAGTTTTCTACCACTACTTCAGCAGTAGAAAATTTCTGCTTTGTGTCCATGTAAGATATAAGACCTAAGGATATTTGCCCTTCTCCCAGAGGCTATTGCTTCATCATGCAGAAGAACTCTGAAAGGAGGGTAAAGATTTACATCCATCCCCTATCCTATTTCTTAATACTTCATATACACCGTGAGGATTAGAATGTTTGCTGCCCTTACCCAAACAGCTTAAGGTTTTATTTCATATGGCAGATGGGACCACAGAAGTGTGCAGTATTTTGTGCCTGGCAATCAATATCCAACAACCACCTTCTGTATGTTATCATCATGGATAAACTCTCTCTAATCTCCTATCCTGCTCCCAAATTGCTACAGGGATGGTATTCCTGTTATCTATTGCTGCTAATACACCATCCCATCACTCATTGGTTTAAATCATTAATTTGTTAGATCTTTCACAGTTTTCTGTTGACAGGCTCACCTTGGCAGCACTTATTTAAAATATTTCATGCAGTTACAGTCAAAAGGAGGCTGAGGCAGGAGTCACTAGAAGGCTCAATTTCCAAGATATCTCATTCCATCACCAATAATTAATTATGTCTTTCTACTAAAAGTCATATGGGTTCTTTAGTGGAGATGCCACCCTTTGTAGCTTCAGTTTCTCAAAATATATTGGTGGAATTCCAGGAGTCAGCTTTTCAAGATGCTCAAGTGAACTGCAAGGCTTTTAACTTAGCCCCAGAATGTCATGTACACCATATTATATTAGTCAAATAAGTCACTGATTCCAGTACAGAGGTAGGGGAGAGGGACTTGACCTCCTGTGAGGAGCTGTAGGTATGTATAGCAAGGGAAGCAACTGATGATGAGCATCTTTGAGACGATCTCCACCAATTACCCTGTGGGAAATCATAATTCATGTTCCCTCCACATGTAACATACGTTATTCTCCAACTAAGAGCTTGAAACTCACCTCATTACAGTATTAGTTCTAAATTGAGGAAATTTTCATCTAAGTATGATTCAATTCAAGCCCAGGTCATCAGGTATGACTTCTCTCAGTCTGAAAACCTGTGAACTAGAAAGATAATTCCTCTGTCCCTTCTTATCCCTTCCTCCAAAACCCAATATAAAATCACCCCTGGTGATACAGGGATAAGATAATTGCAATAGACACTCCTATTTCAAAAATGAAAGAGATGACAGATGGCACATAGCCACCTGCAGTCCATAGTAATTCTGAAATCCAGCTCTGCACATAACACTAGTTATCTGGTTAGCTTAAAATCTACTCCATAGGAATGATTCTCCATGGCTCTTAAATTCATTCTCTGGACTCTTGGTTCTGAAATCCAAGTCATCCATAAGTAATGATCTGAGTGTGTAGATAAGTAACTCTTGTTTTCTAGAAAGCATAGAAGAATGGGGAGGCCCTCAGTCTTTTATTTTGAATTGCCTCTGCCTTTTGTACTCCAAAGTGATGATAATTTTGCTAATCCAATATTTCTAAAATGGTAGATATTTCTTATAAATTTTATTGGGGATCAATTTATTTGACTGAAGACAAAATGAAAAATTTATTTTAGACAAGTCCATTCTGGTTAAAGCTAAAAATCATGGAGCTCTTAAGATTTTAGAAATATTTCTGTCTAGAGAGAGAGTCTCAAAGATACATCGTTATTTAACTTCCAAGTTGGAAATACCTAGGAAGTATACCTTTAAGATTCTTAGAAGTCTTTTATATAGCCGAAATGGTACACAAAGCACTGCCTTAAATATTTCTTATTTAATAAAATAAGGTCTTAACAAGTGATCTTATAACCACACCCTCAGTCTGAATATTGCTGCCCTTTAGCCTAATTTTCTGGCAACACCATGTATTTGATTTTTTTACCTTTGGTTCGTGTCTTATTTTGAAAGCTTTTTGTCATAGAGAAGTTTGAGAGTGAGAAACAGTTTAATTGTTGACCCATCATTTCCAGACTCCTTTATATTTTGTCAAAATTTTTCTTGAAACTGAACAATTCATTTTTTATCTCCCCTTTCTATCTGTACCTGATTATCCATGGCTTTCAAAAACAGTTGTATTTTTATGGTTCTGGACATCTTAGTCAAATTTTATTGTATGAATTTTCTATTTTCTACTTAATCCCAACGCAGCAGTGTTGTCATACATTTTGATACTATATAAAATGGGTCACTTGTCTTCATTCTGTAACAAAATTCCCTCAGTGCCTTTCAAGTCTACCATAATCTTCTTGAGATCCCTCTAGTTTTCTCCTGACTCTTGATTTCAAAGAATGACTATATGATTTAAGTTTTATGATGGCAGCAACCAACTTCTGGTACTAACTTTTGTAACAGTTATTTATTACTGTAAAAAACAAACAAATGAAAAACCCAAACTCAGTGGTTTAAAGCAACAATTTATTGTGATTTCCCATGGCTTTATAGGTTGATTGGTGTCAACTGGTTGAGTGTCAGTTTGGATTCCTGAAGTTAAAATACGTTGGAAGCTGAGGCTGGAGTGATCTGAAGTCGCTACTGGGCTAGGCTTCTAAGATGGCTTACTTATATTGTTGTCAGCAGTGCTAACTGTTGCCTAGAACCTCCTCTTTGGTGTCTACCAGAGCAGCTACAGGAAGATGCAAACTCAGGGAAAGAATGATGCACAGAATGTGCGGACTTGAGAAACACATCTTTAATAAAGATTCTTTCTGTGTATGTGTACCATACATAGTACGTACAAGCCGCATCACCTCGGCCCACTTATTAACTTCCTTCTCTTCATTTATTTCTATCTTTCCTTTACTAATTGTGTTAGAGAAAGTAAAACTATGTCAATTTGTCAACTGATAAATTGTTTTGATTTTATGATTTTATAAAAACTACCACTCATATTTGAGCTTCATTTTATGACCACAAACACATGCACACATGTGTCATGATAACATGGATTAATCCTATGAAAGATCACTTCCCTAATAAGTGCCCATGTGATGAATAAAATATAGAGTTTAAATTTTATTTAGCTTGGTTACATGAATTTTCAGAGATTAATCTGCTATAGAATTTTGATACCCAAAGACTGTTTTAATTAACTACTATGCTGATTTCTAATTAGCCTCCATTATTCAGTTTATCTAAATAATGACTACAATTACATGTCAGTAGGCCATTTTAGCAGCCTGAGATTGTGATGGTTGTTGGTGAATTATTTTTCTTTTTTACCATAAATTTGGTGGCTCTTTGCTTCATGAATCATCAGGTTGCTAGCTTTTGAACCACATGTACATTCATAAAAATTTTAAGAGTAAATTGCCCAGGTAATTTAAGACACTTAATTAAAAATACAGTATGTAAATGTTCTGCTTCAAGAAAATTACTTAACCTCTATGTGCCATCTTTAAAAATAGAACAAAATAATTATACTGTATTATTTCATTGACACATTTTAAGGGACTGCTTAGGGAATCTTTTAGCATGCTGAAAGCCTTTAGTATGCTACAGATCAGTTTAAAAGAACAGAAGCAAATGCGTTAATAACACCTACTTTCTAAAAAAGGAAAAAAAGGACTGTTACTTTCAAAATACGAACACATTCTTATCAAAGTTGAATAAACCCAAATATTTATCACCCAATATTCATTCAAGAATCAATAAATTAGTACTATTAAAATCTATGAGATTTATATAAAAAAAGTAGTTATAACCACATAGGAGTTAATTGTAGGGATAAAAGATATATAGAAAATAAGCATTTAAATACTCAATATAAGAAAATACATAAGTAAAGAATTTCAGCTAATGCGTCTTGTAAAGAATTACTGAGTAATGTAACACTAGAGGAATAGCTGGAGGACTTTAACATTTTTTGTGTGTATTATGAAAGAAATGCATACTCAATGTAAAATGTTTGAAAAATAGAAAATAAGATAAAGGAGAAAATTACCACTAATCTTAGACCCTCCATTTATTAGCCTGTTTCCTAATTTGTAAAGTGGGAAAATAAAAGTACCTACAATATAGAATTTTTTTCAGAATTAAATATGTTAATGTGCATAACAAATCTATAAGAGTACTTAGCCCATAGAAAATATTCAAAATGTTAGTCATCATTATCATTATTATGTAAATTAATTTATTTTTAAAATTTGTTGAAAGTCTGCTAAATGTCAGGCACAAGTCTGGTCATTGGACACGTATACAAGAAAGTTTGACAGATCTTTGCCTTGTGGGGCTCACATTCTAATGAAAAGAGACAAAAAATACACGTTAAAATTAAAGAGTATATTGCATGTTAAAAAGTGATAAGTATTATAAACAAAAGGTAGGCAAATTAAGTAGGATAGGAACAGCCTGATGATCAGGTGGTCATAATTTTAAGCAGTGTGGACAGGACAGACCTAACTGAGAAATGTAATTTGAGCAGAGACCTAAAGGAGATGATGGAAGGAGCCATGCAAAAAACTAAGTGCAAACAACCTGAAACACCAAAGCACCTGAGGTATTCAAGGAACAGCATGGAGGCCTCTGACTAGAGCAGACTGAGTAAGGGAAAAGGTAGCAGAGATGTAGTCAAAGAGGAAAAGGAGAGTCCATCATAAAGGGACTTGGAGGTTAGTGGCTTTCAGTTTATGTAAAATGAGTAGCTATTGAGGATTTTAAGTAGACATGATCTGATGGATGGTTTTAAAAGATACTGTTTGCAAGTTTGTTAAGATTAGACTGTAAGACAAAGGTGAAATTAGGGAAGCCATTTAAGATACTATTGAAGTCACTCAGTAGAAAGATGATTATGACTTGGGCCAGGATGGTAGCAAGAAATGATAGTGCTGAGGGAAAAGCTGGTAATGCAGGAAACAGAAAATAAATTTCTCAAATAAAATAACTGAATAGGAAAGAGAAGTAAATACATTTGCTTTAGATTGGAATCCAGACTGTTCACACCATAACAAGATGGATTGGGAATCTGTGACATTCCTTTATAATATACCATTGTTGTTATCTCTAACTGCAGAGACGAGTACCATTAATATTTGATGTATTAGTGTCCAGGCGCTCCTCCCTATATCACATGAGAAGATGAAGAAAGAGATTGGGACAATACATGTATAATCCAAGAAATGCCAAAGATTGCCAGCAAACAGTCAGTAGCTAGAGGAGAACCATGAAACACATTCTCCCTTAGAAGGAACTAAACTAGTTGACACCTTGATTTTGTAATTCTAGTCTTCAGAACTGAGACACAATAAGTTTCTGCTGTTTAAACCACCCAATGTGTGATACTTCATATTGACAGCCATAGCAAACTAATATACTACCTTACCCCAGTGATCATGGTCAACATCAACTGTGATAAGTCGTATTGATATCCTTGATATGACGTGATGAAAATGACAGTTTATCTCTGGGTCCTCCTCCCAAACACCACAACCCCAGTCAAACCATGAGAAAAACGTAAGACAAATCCCAACTGTGGGACATTCTGTAAAATACCTGTATGTATCACAACTGTCAAAGTCATCAAAAACAAAAAAAAAAAGGAAGAAACCATCACAGCCACGAGACGTTAAGGAGACATGATAATTAATGCAGTATGGTAGAGTGGATTGGATCCTGCAACAACAACAAAAAAATAGTTAAAAACTGAGGAAATATTAATAAAGTATAAATTTTAGTTAATATAAATCAATCAGTATTAGATCATAAATTGCATTTAATCTACCATACTAATAAACATGAAATATTGGGGAAATTAGGTACAGGGTATCTGGAATTCTCTAATATCTCTCATATTTCTACAATTTATTTTTTTTTTTTGCAATTTTACTATTTTAGCGGTTTTCTATAAAGCTAAAATTATTCTAAAAATAAAATTTATTTTTAAAAACTAAAAATTTATTGCTGACCCCTATACTAATTTATCCAGCCTAGATCATCTGTGTCTCTGCCATGCTTTACTTGCATCTAACCCAGATGCTTTTCACAGTCTTTTTCTTCTTCCTTTTTTGGCAGATTGGTTTACAGTGACATTGATAAAAAGATACTGGGTTCACAGGCTTGTTGAAGGTCACATTTGTTTTCCTTCTCTCATTAGAGACTTGAGAAAAACCATGTGAAAAAAGGTGTTCAATAATGATAAAATTTTTAAAAATGATAATATTTTGTTCAGTTTTCAAATCTGGAAGCTATACAGTCTAATAGAAGCTGGGATAAAGATGTAAGATAATAAGGAGAAAGAATACACTCAATAAACAAGTATTACTTCATGAAAACCTGAGAATAATTTTGTAAGTTAATTTCATGACAAATCTGATACTCAGAAGCATATTGATTACAGAAGAGAAACTGCAAAGGATGTTATACATTAGCCTTTTCACTGTATTTTTAAAACAACCAAATAGATTAAATATTAAAAGTTTGAATTTTTTATATTCCAAAATCATTAGTTAGAATAAAGAGCAATATGTAAAATATGCTGACATTAAAATATGTAGGGAAATGTAGAAAAATATTATTAGAGTGCAAAACCAATTCCATGAGGCCAAGGGCTTCCACAAAAATAAAACAATCAAACATAATAATTCTAAATAGAAATAAAATATATAATACTTTAAAACTCATTTTACTTGATTTTCAAACATGAAAAAATCTTTGAATAATCACAATTTACTTTAGAATGAATATTAGATTTTCTGGTCTCTTTGGGCAATACTAATGACTTTGTGGATCTAAATAAAGGGAAAATAAGTGAAATCTAATTTGAAAATGGGCTCAAAACTCTAATTCTAATTTCAATATCAAAAATCGTGCTAAACTTCTGGAAAAAGTTTTTAATATAAATTTTGTTTTATTTATTGTAACAACCAGTTATATCATTTAACTATAGATGTTCTAATCATGTTACAGGTGGAAAATACGTTTTTTAAATTGCTGTAATTTTTTTATCTTTAAGTACATTCCTTCAGTTTGCTAATTTAGAAGGATTCAACTTAACATCATGTTTTATAGCAGGTTTTAGGTTTTCATTTTGTAAGAATACATAAGGCAAATCAGAAGTTCAAATTGCATCTTTTATAGATAAACACGGCATTACTGATCCCTGTCTGACGAGTGCACTTTTAGGTTGTTGTTCTCACAGTACTAGGCTTTCATCTGGTCCCCTCTTATGAAGAAAGACAACTCATCAGGGATTGGGATATGAGCTGTGACCACAGGTTAGAACTAAAGTTAATTATTCTGTAAAAGCATCAAACTCAAGACTTTGACCTCAAGACATGCTTGAAGCAATTGGACTAACTTGGCCACAGATACATTAGTTAAACACTTTAAAACAAAATGAAGTTGCAGATTAGCTAGTAGTTGAACCAATGGTGGTAGAGTGGGAGTGGGAGCTCATTTTCCCTCAGTGTTTTGATTTTACCTTTGAGTAAATTAATCCATTCCAAAGAATTTGTTGTACTTTGTTTTTCCCTCCTCTTTGTTTACTTTTGTTCTTCTCTGCTCACAAATCTCCAAAATCTTCACAATGTCCTAAGAGAGTTAAAACAGAGGTTGAAACATCCAGTCTTTGATCTTCCTTAAATACCAAATCTGTATCCTCTGTCAGTCATCAACCAGAGTTTCTATCAATTGGGATAGTTTTTCTGATTTACATAATTCCTGATTAAACAAACAAACAAACAAACACCTCTTATTTTCAGGCTTGGAACACTTATATGTGTATCAGCCCCAATCTTCACTCCTTTTGAAAGGCATATTAATTAAGATGTTGTGCCTATTTTTCCCTACAATTATTGCTTGGTTTTATTCCTCTTTTCCTTGATACAGCTTCCACTGTAGCGTATACTCTCCATGGCTGATCCCTAACTTAAATGAACATTCTTAATGACTGACCTCCTTGATATGGTTCTATATCTTCTCCAATATATTACACTCATAATCATTATAATATTCTCCTTCAGATCCCCACATAATTACTTATTCCCCATTACCAAACATGTCATACTCAAAATCTTCTCACTAACCTAAAGGGCACACATCTATTTCTCATCACTGTCTAAATTAACTTCTCATTACCATCCAATGTGCCCCCATTTTCAACACAAGTTCAATAAGTTAAAAGTCACAGAGAAAATTAACCTCTGTTCCCCTGAATCCTCAGTGGTCTCTCCTCTTGCTTCTAATGCCCTTCATGGAATAGACTCACCCTCTGTGTGCCAGTCCACAACTATCACATGTTCAACAACCACTCCATACATAGCTACAGAACCCTGACTCCTGCTCATACTTTCATTTGGCCACTTCCAAGTACTCAAGTATTCAGTCTATGCTATTTTGCTTTTTAATCTTTTCAAAGTTTCGTCTCATAAATTAGAGCTATATGCAAAGCATGGATGAGTCTCAAAATATTGGGTGAAAAAATGTAGAATGTTTAGTTTGACATAGTTTTAAGAAAATTTTAACACAGAAAACAATTTTATAAATATAAATACAAATATTATAAATTTTAATTAATATATTATAGTATGATAAAAATATAAAGAAATGTATGAAAGTGGTAAATCTGTAATGCAGGGATAGAAGTACAAGGTGTGATCAACAAATATGATGACTGTTTAAATTAAAAAAAATTATTACAGTAAAAGACACTTTACCATTAATCCCCCTCAAAATACTTCCCCTTGCTTTGAACACACTTATCCCATCATTCTTGCGACTTTCTGAAGCAGTTCTGGAAGTCCTCTTTCGTGAGTGTCTTTAGTTGTGTTGTCCTGGCTGCCCCCGTGTCCTGAATCATTTTGACTTTGGGGAAGAGCCTGAAGTTGCATGGTGCCAGATCCGATGAATTAGGTGGATGAGGACACACTGTAATGTTTTTATTTGACAGAAATTGCCATATGTCAGCAATGATGTATGACACACATTGTTGTCATTATAGAGGATGATTTAAAGCACACTTCAAAAACACCTTCTCTCAACCATAGCTCACACCTGACTGACTGCACTGCATAAGTTGAAACTTGTCATACTCTGCTACTAAGGTCCAATGCTCTGTTTCCTATATTGAAGATCTCTGCTTTTCATTGCATGGCACTCGGAATTGCATGGCATTCACCTTATTTTGAGATCACAATGGAAAGTCTCCATGTCACACATGGCTTCTGGTATGGCAATTTCTGTCAAATAACATTACTGTGTGTGCTCATCCACCGTATTCACCGGACCTGACACCATGAGAATTCTGACTCTTCCCTAAAGTTGACATGACCATGAATGGTAAACATTTTGAATCGATTCAGGACATCAAGGTAGCCACAACAGTGCAACTAAAGACACTCACGAAACAGGGATTTCCAGAACTGCTTCAGAAAGTGGCAAGAAAGATGGGATAAGTGTATTCGAAGCGAGAGGGAGTATTTGGAGGGGAATTAATGACAATGTATCTTTGATTGTAATTTTTTTTTTTTAATTTAAACATTCACCATATTTGTTGGTCACACCTCTGTGTAGATTTAGGAGAAAGAAGGGCCTTCAATCATATAGGAATTGCTTTATTTCTTAAGCTGAGTGGTGAATATATTAGCATAAGCTATCTTATTTTTATTTCTTTGTATATTTTTGTTTATATAACAAATCAAAAAATAGGCAATATCCTTAACATTAGGCCCGAAATTCATAAACGCACATATGCCCTAGTCTCTCAACTGGTCTGTAATATTAGATACTTAATTACAGAAGGGACTTATGAGGTTATCTATTCCAAACTTCCCTCAAATTAAGAATACACTACCTAATATTCCTGTCATCATGTATTCAATTATTCATTAAAAATATTTTTAAATCATTTAAAAGGACCTCTTTGTGGTAAGCATAAGGATATCAGTGGGAGACACAGAGGGGGGAAAAATCTACCTATTTACTATAAGAATTTAGATTATAGAGGGAGAGACATATCTGTAAAAACTGAAGTGGAATGATTTGCTATAGTTGTTATGATAGAAGGACCCAGGCAAAAGAGAAAGCTTGATGATATAAAATTGAAAGTAACTAGCAAACTGAATTCAGCAACACATTAAAAAGATCATACGCCACGATCAAGAGGGATTCATTTCTGGTATGCAAGGTTGGTTCAATATTCACAAATCAATTAACGTGATACACCACATTAACAAAATGAAAAATAAAAATCATATGATCATATCAATAGATGCAAAAAAGCATTTGACAGAATCCAGCAGTCATCTATGATAAAATCTCTTAGCAAATTGGGAATAGAAGGATCATATCTCAACACAATAAAGATCATATATGATAAACCCACAGCGAACATCTTACTCTATGGGGAAAGACTAAAACCTTTCCCCTTAAGATCAGGAACAACACAAGGCTCTGCTCTTTCACCACTTTTATTCAACATAGTTCTGGAAGTTCTTGCCTCAGCAATCAGACAAAAAAAAAAAAAGAAATGAAAGGCATCCAAATTGGAAAGGAGGAAGTAAAACCGTCTTTATATGGAGATGACCTGATGCTATATAGAGAGAACCCCAAAGACTCCAAAAAACTATTAGACCTCATAAGTTAATTTAGTAAAGTAGCAGGATACAAAATTAGTATTGAGAAATCAGTTGCATTTGTATACACCAATATTAAACTATCAAAAGGAGAAATCAAGAAATCAATCCCATTTACAATTGCTTCAAAACAATAAAATACTTAGGAATACATTTAACTGAATTATAGGTAAAAGACCTATACTCAGAAAATTATAAGGCACTGAAGAGAGAAACCAAAGAAGATACAAATAAATGGAAATACATACCATGTTCATGGATGGGAAGGATTGATGTAGTTAAAATATCAGTACTACCTAAGGCAATATATAGATTCAATGCAATTCATATCAAACTACCAATGACATTTTTTTCTCAGAAATAGAACATATAATCCTAAAATTTATATGGAACCATAAAATACCCTGAATAGCCATGGCAATCTTGAGAAATAAGAACAAAGTGGGAGGTATCATGGTACCTGTCATCAAATCGTAATACAAGTCTATAGTAATCAAAACAGCATGGTACTGGTACAAAAACAGACACAGATCAATGGAACAGAATAGAGAGCACAGAAATAAATACATTCATATATGGTCATTTAATATAAGACAATGGAAGCAAAAATTTACATTGGAGTAAAGACAATGTATTTAATAAATGGTTCTGGAAAAACTGGACTGAGACATGTAAAAAAATGAAACTGGGCCACCTCCTTATACCATATACGAGAACAAATTCAAAATGGATTAAAGACCCGAAACCATAAAACTCCTAGGAGAAAATGTAGTGAATAAATTTGAAGATATTACCCTGAGTAATATGTTTACTGACATATCCCCTCAGACAAGGGAAATAAAAGAAAAAATAAACACATGGGATTACATTAAACTTTAAAGTTTTTCACAACAAAGGAAACCATCAATAAAACAAAAAGGCAACGTATTGAAAGGGAGAAGACATTTGTCAATGATATATCTGATAACAGGTTGATATCCAAAATTTATAAAACACTCATTCAGCTCAGAAAAACAAGCAACCCAATTTAAAAAAGGGCAGAGGACACGAAGAGACATTTCTCTAAAGAGGACATACAAATGGCCAACAGTTATATGAAAAACTGCTCAATCTCATTAATCATTAGAGAAATACAAATAAAACTACAATGAGATACCACCTCACTCTGGTCAGAATCGTTATCAGCAATAAATCAACAAACAAGTGCTGGTGAAGATGTGGAGAAAAGGGAAGCCTAGTGCACTCTTGGTGGGATTGCAGATTGGTGCAATCTGCACCAATTGGAAATCAGGATGGAGGTATCTCAAAAAACTGGAATTGGAACTACCTTATGACCCAGCAATTCCACTCATAGGTACCTATCCAGAGAAATCCAAGACTCTAATTCAAAAAAATATATGCACCCCTATGTTTACTGCAGCACTATTTACAATAGCCAAAACTTAGAAACAACCGAAATGCCCATAGGTAGACAACTGGATTAAGAATATGTGGTACATTTATACAAAGAAGCTATAAAGAAGAATGAAATCTCATCTTTTGCAACGATATGGATGGACCTAGAAAACATTATGCTAAGTGAAATAAGTCAGACAGAGAAAGACAAATACCATATGATCTCACTTATATGTGGAATCTAAAGAACTGAATAAATGAGCCAAGTAAACGGAAATAGTCTCAAGATATAAAGGAAAAACTGATGTTTGCTAGAAAGGAGAGGGGTGGGGATGAAGGAGGAGAGGAAGGGATGAGACAGCATAAATTGGTAACCACAGTATTGCCATGGATATATGCAAGACAGTTTGGGAAATATAATCAATAATGTTGTAAAGAGTTTGTAGAGTTTCAGATGGGCACATGTCTTATTAGGGAGACCACTTCATGGGTGGTGTAGATGCTTGACCACTGTGCTGTATACCTGAAGCTGGAGCTGAATAATATTGTATGTCAGCTATAATTTAATATGTATACATAGTCATGGGATATGGAGTATAGCATAGGGAATAGAGTCAATGAAATTATAATAGATATATACGATGTCAGAGGGACAATAGATTGTGAGCAGTGAAATGTCTAACTAGTGCATTGTTTTGTACACCTGAAATTAATAAAAATTTTTAAAAAGTGAAATTGCAATGAAAAAAAAAACACACTCAATAATAGCATTTGAAATCTTCCTTCCTGGCATGTCATCAGTTTGACTCAAATAAACTCTCATAATTTTTTTTTTTAAAAAACAAACAAAACAAAAACATTGAAAGTAGCCTAGGATATGGGGTAGGAGTTGAGGCCCAGAGAAGAATAAGGAAACCTCTCAAATATCAGGATTTTATTTGCCACCCTGCACTCTGCCACCCTATAATGATGCTCTGCAATGTGATATTAATAATAAAAATAATAATAAAATTAATATTTGACCTATGTGCATAATGAATTTAATAGCTCCCCAAAAGTTTCAATTGATAAGATCTACAGCATAGTTAAAATGCATAGTCTATGTCTATCAAATCTAAGTTAAATGAGGTGAGGAAAAGATCTGAAATAAAAGGAAGAATCAGCAATAATGCTAAAATTTAAATTCTATAGAAAATGTTAAAAAACATTCCTTTTGCTTTCTGAAATGATTTTTATCTTGATTGAAAATATCATTTTGTCCACCTGAGTGGTTACTTTCCCTTTTATTTAAAGTAGTGTTTAGAAGCACCAATGGATGTTGGCATCAGAAAGACTGTTACAGAATAGCTATATGTCCTTAGGGATATTTCTTAATCTAAGAACTAATTTTCTTTTATGTAAAATAGGAATGATAGGAATATTATTCCCATATTGTGATGAGAAATAAAATAGGTAATTCATACAATGTTCTTAAAACATTGGCTGGCATACCAAAAGCACTCGAACATGTTCATTAGTTTATAACCATTATTTTAAATTGCCACTAAGAAAAATCTAAATGGCCATATGCTATGTTTTATCAGACATTTGAACACTGTTAATCCAATTGTACATAATTCCTTCCTAATTGCCCCTTAGTTCTTTGAATATTTGTTTTCTAAGACAACACACTCAACTGTGTATAAATATGAATAAAGCTAGGGACTAGTGACTTATGAATGCTGCCTACTACTCCAATCAGGAATAGTCTGTGCTTTTCAGCAAGCATCATCATGCATTCACTTCGTTCTATTTTCTTTAGAAAGCAACAGTTGATTTTAATTCGTGGCACAGAATGATTGTGAGAAATTAGGGAAGTTATTGCAAAAAAACATAGCATCATTACACACCACTAAGTACGACATAACATCTAATGACATCTTAAATCTTGGATTTCTCTCCAAATGTTATAATAATTGTTTGCTAGAGAATTCAGCATAATTTATATTTAAAATATTTGTATGCTAACTCTGGTATTACCTTAGTTTATTTTGTTTTGTGAAGTTTATCTTTCTGTAATTTGCAACTATAATAAAACTAATTATTAGAAAGTTTTATCTGGTAGGTTTTATTCCTGAGAGAGATTTTGGAACTTTAATGGAATAATGGTGATTACTCTCTTCATTCTCATGTATTTCCAGCTTTGAAATGTATTCCTCACAAATATGTTTCTGATTTGTACTTTCAAAGTCTACAAAAGAGTTTCTACTGAGGAAGGATTCAAAAGCATTTTTATAGTTTGCACAAACTTACATCTGAAGCCCTGAATTTCCATAGTTCTTAGGAAATATAAATGAGGGAGAATATATTTTTGTGAAAAAATGAGATAATAAATGAAAATTTTTGCATATACATTTATATGAAGATATTGTGTGTTTCACTTGAGGGAATATTCATAATATTTTGAGAGATTAATTTACAAATAATAGAAAGAAAATTCAATTTGTTTTAAAAAATATTTTATAGACTCTTTAATAACAGCACCATTTATATATACACACAGTAAGACCTCTTTAGAAGCACTACATATAAACTTCCATCACCATTTATCACAAATTGTGGCAACTTTTGAAAATATATAAAATAATTTGTTTTAAATTAATGGCATATTTTGGGGAAAATGTGGTATTCTCTAGGGTATTATTTCTTGTAAAATGATTGGTATATATTAATATTAGCCTTTTGTGGGAACTAAAGTATATAAAATAATCTGGTATTCTAAAGTGACAATATTTGAAATTATGGTCAAGAGAAAGTGCGTGGTAAAGAACAGGTGCACGCCATTTATCTTCATTTCCCCGACTCCATTAGTTAATACCTATTTAAGGTTTTAAGGTGGTGGTGAGTGCCATCCTCTCCAAAAAAGCTTCCTTTTTCTGTCAATAAGTAAAACTTTGATTTTTAAGATGACATGGTTAATGACCCTTTAAAAAGATTATTCTAATAGGAAATCATGCAGAGTGTATGGGAAAAGTCAGGAGAGGTTAGCGGTGGTCAGTAAAGAGCCTTTGCGGCTGATGGACAGAACAAGAGGACTTGTGCCTATCAGAGCCCAACAGCCTCCAGAAGGAGAAGTCCTCTGCCAGCCGTCGCTCCAACACTTGACTTGTAGTTAGACACAGTACAATGATCACAGCATTGGATGCAGTCAGAATTTAATATGCTGGCAGCTGTGGAAACAGTAAGACGATCTACCTCACTCTAGTGGGATTGAATAATGTTCACAGGCTTCACTGGGGCTTCAGAAACACACAGCACTGCCTGCTCCACCAAGCTTCTTATAATTCTGTAGACGTTTGAATTTTTTCTCTTTCAAAAGGGACATTAGCTGAAGGTCATTTCTCCTCACTGAGGTTTCCGTGATTAATTTCATTTCCCTTGTTCAAGTGGCCTGTGTATACCTTACAAAATTGCATCAACAAATTGGGTTAGTAGCCTATTAGGCTAAGAAAAATAAAATTATCGCTTGCTCATCTTCTCCGTGTACTATCTACTGCAGCACAAGTGGGTCTCCCTAGGTCCTGGATATTTTCACATAATAAGGTGAACTTTAATAGAAAAATCATAAGTAAGCAGAAGAACACTGTTAATCCAATTTTCCTTGAGTGTAAAATGATTAGAAATCAGTGAAATAGACAATATTACATTTTCTGGATTTATATTTGATAGTTTAGGAATCCAGCAATGCATTTTGTTTTTTGTGGGTTTTTTAAATTGAGATATAATTGATATATAACACTGTATTAATTTTAGATGTATAACATAATGATTTGATATACGTATATATTGCAAAACGTTGACCACAATGAGCTTAGTTAACTGCCATCACTACCAAGTTACAGATTTCTTTTCTCATAATGAGAATTTTTAAGATCTACTCTCTTCAGTAACTTTCAAATATACAATACAATGTTGTTAACTATAGTCATCATGCTGTACATTATATCTCCAGGATTTATTTATCTTATAATTACATAGTAACACCTTTTGATTATAGTTTTGCTCAGTTCCGTGGGACATTGAGTCTCTTTGATCACTTGTTTTTTGTTTTGTTTTGTTTTGTTTTGTTTTGTTTTGTTTTGTTTTGTTTGAATGAATGAATGCAATTATTTGTGACAGTGACATTTCCACATTTTCTATTCTGTTACATATTCTTAAATATTTTTCTCATAATAATTAACACCTTTATTCTGTGCAAAACTCTAAGAAATATTTTTAAAATTCTAGTCATAGAAATACATAGTTCTCAGAAGAGCAGAATAAATGGTTTTTGTGTGAGGGAATAAAACAAACCCAGAAATGGATCAGGTGGGAGGCCAACAGAAAGGGATGCCAGAAGGAAGAATGTGTGTGAGGTGTGGTGTTGTGTGTCTGTGTGCTTGTGTTCTGTAGCTGTTGGTACCCACACTCCTTCCTCAGGAGGAGGAAACAAAGGGAACAGGTGAGATGTGTGGGTGAGGGATTTTTCAAAGGAATATATGAATAAAAACAGAGCTGTGTGAAAGTTGGTGGAAAACTATTAAAAGAAACAATAAACAGCTGTTAAAACAACAATCCAAAAAGCTTAGGCTCCTAGTCAAAGAGATTTTGTCTACCTATCAGAAAGAATAGCAATTAATTTTCCTTCAAATTTCCTCCTAAAATTAACAACATAAAATATGTTGATTTTTAAAAAAGATTCATTTGCTATGCTAGGTATCCTGGAATTTTGCACTAGTGATTTTATAAATCATAAATCAGCATGTATTTTTATAGCAGAGAGGTAAAGCAGGAGTTGAAGCTGTTACATAAGCTGGTGATACACTTCTAATGAGGGCATTTACTCCTTATTCTAATGTGAGGTTACTTATCGGGTCTTATCTGGAACATGTTCCCCAAAGGACTCCTTTAAGAAAACAAACAATACAAATCATCAGTCATTTATATAAGTTTAGATAAACAAAAGAGTTTTCATTTTGGTGGTGATTGTTTGTTTTCGTTATTTGGAGATCACGTTAATTTGATTATTTGCTCTCAGACTTGAATATTGTTTACACATATATTCTCTATTCAGGGTCAGCAATTTTTTTCTCTAAAGAGATATATCCATACATACTATATAGGATATCATATATATATTCATATATATATATATATGAATATATATGATGTATATAGTAGATACACACACACACACACACACACACAGAAGATCTGACAATTACATTCGTGAACTCATCCTAGAAAAAGTGTTACATACCTCTTTGCTGAATATCACTACTGTCACCTTCGAAGTACTGCCCTTGGGAAGCTATGCACTGACGCCAGCGCCTAGTCCACCCTTCAAAGCAATTTTGGAACTCTTTTTCTGGAATGGCCGTCAGAGCTGTCGTCATATTACCCTTGATGTCTTGAATGTCATAAAAATGTCTTCTTTTCAGTATTTCCTTTATCTTAGGGTAAAGAAAGAAGTCATTGGGGGCCAGATCAGATGAGTAGGGACGGTGTTCCAACACAGTTATTCGATTACTGGTTAAAAACTCTGCACAGACAGTACTGTGGGAGCTGGTGAATTGTCATGATGCAAGAGCTGTGACTTGCTGGCGAAAAGTTCAGTCACCTAACTTTTCCCTGTAGCCTTTTCAGCACTTCCAAATAGTAAACTTGGTTAACTGTTTGTCCAGTTGGTACAAATTCATAATAACTAATCCCTCTGATATCAAAAGAGGTTAGCAACAAGTCCGCAACCTTGTCAGACCTTATGTGTGTATATGTATATATGTATGTATATGGCATGGCTTTATGGGTACCATGTAGCCTCTGTCTCTGCTGCAGCTTCTCCTTTTTCTTCCCTTCCTCTCCTCTTCTTTTTTTCCTCCTCTCCCCTTTCCTCTCCCTTTTCCTCTCCCTCCTCCTTTTCCTCCTCTTAACATGCCCAAATTGTTCCTTCCATACAATAAATTAATGCAGCCCTGAGGATTCACTTATTTAAGAACATCAGAGGGTCACTAAGCATAGGATCATGGACCATTATTACTAGAAATGATCTTAAGATCATCCCATTTAACACTGATTTGTTTCTGAAGTTCTTTTATTTTCCGATGAGAAAACTTAGAGAAAAAGAATAACTATATGTTACCTTCTATAATTCTCTATTAAAATACCAGGTAGGTTTTAAGTAATCAACTTTAAATCAATTCCAATTCTCTTTTTATAAGATTTCTAAAGTGTTTGCATCTAATCAAAATACTGTCTCTATAGATTTAATTAATAATAAGGTTGAAAGATAAATGATGATCTGTCAAAGCAGCATCAAATTACACATTTACATAGGACAAATCACAACTAGCATTTAAGTTTAAATATCTGCTATCTTTCAAGGAATATTTTATAAAGGACTGCTAACTCTAATCTTAATTCCACAACTATCTTTAACAGGAGAACAGGGATTCACTTTTCATGGGCCTTCAAGGTTCTGTTTCAGTCATCTTCCTTTTTATTACTTTTCTCAGATTTCTTGGGTAATCTCATCAACACCAATAATTTTTGTATTTAGCTTCCCAAATAGCCCTACCTTTATAACTACAGCCCTGACTTCTAATTTCTCTCTTGAACCATATATCTAATTGCCTGTTAGACATTTTTTGGGGGAGCTACTAACACATGTCCTAAACAATCCATGCTCAAAATGTAACTAATCCTCATTTTCCCAAACCTCCTCCTTCATCTGTATTACAGTATCGGTTCCATCCAGTTGCCCAGAACTGAATGCTGATCACCCTGCTTCAGCTACCTAGTCCTGCCCCCCTTTGGATTTTATCTCTTCTGTATCTTTTATATCCATCTCATTTCTACCACAACTGACTTAGTACAGGACCTCATTATCCTGGCTTATACTGGTTTAATAATCTCCCTGCCAGCAGCTTTGACCCTCTCTAATCCATACCTGACACTGCAGCTAGAGTCATCTTTTAAAATGCAAATGTAATCATTTTATTTCTCTGTTTCAATCATTCAAATGGCTTCTCATTTCCTATGGGCTAAAGTTGAAAAGCTTTTATATGGCATATGAGGCACATCCATGATCTCACATCCAAACTCATCTCTTGCCTCTGCACTCTCCTTCCACCCATCCTAACCTCCAAACTTGATGGCCCTAACTGAACTTCTTGAGTTGCCACACAACCCAATTCTAGTTTCTCACATTCTCCTTTCTCTATTTTGCCTGTTCATTTACTTCTCGAATGCCTTTAGTCAAGATTCTCAAGAAACAGAAAACCAATTATTTATATATTATATATAGATAGATAGATAGATAGATAGATAGATAGATAGATAGATGATTGATAGATAGATAGATAGATAGATAGATAGATAGATAGATAGATAGATAGATAGATAGATAGATAGATACTCATAAGAGATTTACTATAAGTAGTTCTCACAATTCTGGAGACTAAGTCCAAAATTGGCAGTGTAGGTGAATGGTACAGGAGATCTAGGGAGAGCTGATATTTCAGCTTGAAGACTATCAGACAGGAAGAGCCAATGTTACAGATGAAGTCTGACAACAGTCAGCTGGAGAATTCTCTCTTACTTAGAAGAAGGTCAGTATTTTTGTTCTACTTAGGCCTTCAACTGACTGGATGACGCCCACCCAGTATGGAGCGGGCCATCTGTATTACCCAAATCCACTAATGTAAATACTGAACTCATCCAGAAACATGCTCACAGAAACACCCAGAATAATATTTGATCGACTGTCAGGGAATCCTGTGGCCTAGCCAATTGATACATAAAATTAAACATCAATCTTTCTGTGAAGTAACTCTTCACTCCTCCAGAGAGTTAGTTGAATATTCTCTTATTGTGACATAAACATACCTATTATACGCCTCTATTTTTATTTATAATATATTTTACAATTATTTAGGTCAATCTCTTTTATCAGACATGAATAAGATCTATGAAGAAAGGAACCATAGTTGACATATATATGACAAGTTCAATATTCTATAAATGGATGAGGTAAAAGATACAGTTGAGAAATATGTATATAATGTATATAAATAATTATTTTGATGAAACCATATTGTACTGGCCAAAAGTAATAGTTACAAAAGAACAGACATTGTAGAGATCTTTTCCATTTATAAAATCCGTTACCCCATTTGATTCTCACATTATGCTTATATACAAATGGCTGGTATTTTTCCCATATAATAGATGTGGCAACTGAGACTTAGAGAAGATATGGATTTGACCAATGTTACACAGTTAGCAACTGTCACTGCCAAGACTGCTGGAGTCTACTATTTAGTACTTTTCCCCACAAGAGTCAGGTTTTAATAAAAGCTCACTTTAGTCTCTTACTTTGTGATTTTCATTTAGCTAAATATCTTTTACTTGGTTATTAGTTTTCAAATTCTCACTGTACATGGTGAAGCAATATGTTGTTACGTGGAGCAGTATTTTGGAACATGCTAGTGCTTGACTCATTTCCAATTTTCAATATCTGTAAAAAATGGAAAAATGGAAGTTGTTCAAATAGCTGCAAATTAAAGCACAGTTTAAAACCACTGTATCATATCAAACCTATCTGTGCTTTGGTTTATAAGAGCATACTACCTGTGCATGGATAATCCATCACAGTATAAATTAGTAAAAGACTTGCAGCAGGTCCCTGATTTTTCTGACAAAATGACCTTCTAAATATTTCTGAAACTAAATAGATGTGTTTTCCTCTCCACGTTTGCAAATCAAGATACTTTCAGTGGAGGCTTGTATCTGTCTGGGAAGCCCACTGGAGCCCATCATTTAATTAAGCTGGTATTTGCATTTATAAAGGAGAAGTAACTAAGGGCAAGGGCATCTACTCATATGTGTGCCCTAGTTTTATAATGGAGATGTGCACATCTGTCAAGGTTGTTGAAACTGAAGCCATGCATCCTCTGATGTTGGATGGTATTCTGAACACACTGTTTTAGCTTTCCTGTGGAGCAGTGTCAGATTTCACAGACCCTCCAGGGATGAAAGGAATCTGTACTGCGATGCGGTCATATTAAGTTTGGTCAGTATTTCTCATCTCCCTTTTTAAAAAGCATTTGTATTTATTTTTGGTAAACACCAAGGCTGGGATGACTATAAATATAACTGTTCACAATATCCACTCAATATCAAATATCCAGTTAATAACAAATATCCAGCTATTTAGAAACATGTGGATGACTAAACGAAGTTTTACTCTTCACAAAAAATATTTACAATTGTGCAAATATAGTCTCCTTCCTAGACTCAAAAATCCATGTTATTCCATTAAGCCAATTTTCCTCTCTTTGTTTATATGACTGGCATTTCAGATAATGTTCCCCTTAGCATGAATTGTTTTATACAACCACTTCCCCAGATTTGTATCTCCCCTGCCCCCAATACTCACCGCAATTTTTTAAGTTTTTATAACATTAAATTAAAGACATAGTGGGTGATATTTTATAATGTACTGTGGGCTTCTTTGAGGACAAGGGTAGTGATATTTCTTTTAGCCAGTATCACCATATTGTTCTATGAATGGAAGAATGTTTCTTTAGGGTAAAACCCAGGTGTCCTGGTCAGCCTGCGGTGGGGAGGATTTAAAATCGCGCAGCTGCAGGAGACAGCTTTAGGATTTCTTTTATTGGGAGCTGTCTCAGGAGGTTGTGTAGCTGAGAGGGGGAATATATTAGCGGGCTTCTTCTCACAGGGAGGTAGTGAAAAAATGAGAAATTCGAGGGTAGAATGGGGATGAGGGGACCCTGCCACAGCTTTCGGGAATGGCAGACTTCTTTTTGGCTAATGAGAAGGATCTAGAAGAAGCATCTGGCAGCAGGTAGGGGCTATGTTTTAGTATAGACAAAAATAGAAGATAAAAGGATTTAGTAGGAGTACATGCACTTTTGTAAAGCACTTGATACAGTGTCTGGTGAAATTGCACTTTAAAATACTTCTGGTAGGTATTACCATCCAAACAAATGGGAAACACATGAGAAACTATGCAGAAAGGAAAGGGCATCATGAGTAGGCATGGTTGGCATAGGGCTGCCAAGAGGACTGTGAGCCTGCTCTGTGGAGTCGGATCGGCAATGGGGATGGGACTGCCTGGTTCATCACCTGCTCCAATGACTGGATAGGGTGACTGGAGGGGATTTTCACATAATTCATGGATGACGCTGAGTGGAGACGTGATACGTGCACATACAAATCCTACAACAGGATTTAAGGAACTAAGGCATATCTACGTCAGAGTCCAGAAGGTCCCGGGAAGTGGGATTTGTGTTTTTCCTATGTTCTGAGCAGCATCTGGTGCACTTTGGTGATTCAGCAATCATTCATTTAGCCCAAACTGTCAAGGTCCATCCTGAAAAAAGGCTTATTATTGCTTATCCATCTTGACAAAAATAGCAAGAGACAATAACAGCAACTGGAAATTGCTACTTCCTTAGTATGAAAACCAAAGTAAACCAACATAAGTAAAAAAAAATAAATATACTAAATATAAAAATAAAAGCCATAGAAATGTAAATTTGTATATAGAACACAATAAAAGGCATCATGACATTACAGAATAAAACTTATTTATGTTTAAGCTAATAATGTGAAAATTATATTCCTATGCTAACTAGAATATCTTCTAATTAATAAAGGAAAAGACACAAAAGCTGAATTTAAGTGCACAGAAATTATATTTTTAAGTTTTGTTACAGTGACAATAATTTAAAATACAAAGATAACTGTAACCTTGAATTATTGAGGAGTATTTTTTTTTACAAAGAATAAGTTGGTATATGCTAATGGATGAGATAGTGTGTGATAAGATATTTTGATAGCATCACAGAGCTAGGACAAAGGCCATATGGTAAAATCAATATGTATCTCAGTTTCTAAATCTTGTTATGTTTCAAGTGGTTTTAAAAATCATTTGTCTTATAAAAGGACACATGTTCTTTTAATGAGAAGCAGTGTTCATCTGAGCACAATTTGTGACTTTAATCTGATTGCTAATAAGAAGAAAACTTTATATACATATGAGGCAAATAATTGATGAGAGACAGAAAAGGAGTAAATCTAACACAAATTTTCTTCCCTTTTTCCCCTGGAAAAGAAAAGATGTAGAAGTTATCAAGCTACATGGGAAATGTTAGGAAGACAGAATAAGGCGTTATCTTTAATTTACAGAAAGCTGTCATGGATGAGACTCGCACTCAACTGAAAGAGCAAAGCAATTGATGGATATTGGCCTAAAGCCCTGGATCAGTGCATGCACTTTGAAAACATTTTAACTTTAATTTAAATATTCAAGATGGTTGAAAGAGCCATCTACACAAAATACAGTGTAAACTACTGCTAGAAGAATTAGTCAGTATTAACAATTAAGGATCAAACTCGAAATGTAATAAAATTGTATGTAAGTATTATTTTGGTATATAAAAGGGTAAATTTTATCCAACACCAAGAACAATATTTTCTCAGTTATGCTTACCTTTTAAAGTAGATGGTGGCTTTTCTCCTCCCACCACCACCCCAAAAAGGATTCTCTGTCTGTTCATTATATCTTTAGGAAAGCTTGGTGTCCCAATGAACCACTGCTCTCAACATACCCTAAATTAGTAATTTTAGTGTTGAGTATTCAGTGTTAAACCTATAAATGTTAATCTGGGCAATAAATTCAATTTTATGTTACTACTTCATTCTTGATTTTATATATACACACACACACACATTTAATAAGAATTTAGTGTGATTATTTTCTATTCATATAAGATATTTGAATCACAATTGTTAATTGCTTTGGCAATAATCTTTATGATTTTCACAATGTCAAATTGTTTTGAAAACATAGCTGTTGCAAAATAAAAGAATTCAGTGGAACGAAAAGACAAAGTTGGGATTTGAAAAACTTCTTTATTTCATCCAATAATTCAATAAATATTTCCTGGTATCTACCATATACACTGTGCAAAGTACTAGAAATCAATGATGAGACAGAATATCTATAGTTAATAGTCTAGCCAAATATGGTGTCTTTTTTAGCCACCATAGTTTACTGGGTATTAATAAAAAAGGATGCTTCAGTGTTTCTTGATGGATTAAAGCCCTGGTTGGGCACTATTGTTCCTCCTCGCTTTTTACTCTTGATTCCTTCCTCTTTTATGTCCTTTGGACTTGAAGAGTACTACCCTAATTTCTTGCCATTGGTTTATCTTAAGCTTGGGCCTTAACTAACTATTTGTTCCTTCCAGACAATGGTTCCAGTGCTTCTGGCTATACTGTTTCATTTTTCAACCACCCTGAGTAAGCATTCCTTTTAGTTTACCAAGTTGCAGCCCTGAGAGTCCCCTTCTAAATATTGTACTTCTTTCACCAGATCCTTGAGCAAGATCTGGAAGTCAAACAAACAAACAAAAAAGAGAGGCATATAAACAGATAGTGAAACCATTCATGCCGGATATTATTCTGTAGAAGTCTACAGAATATATTTATGGCGCAGACAGAATGAGAAATAGACCGATTATTTAAAAAAAAACTAGGAATAAACTAGAATAATTTTGCCACAATTTAAAAAGTGTTGTCTATATCCACTAACATAGTTCTTTATCCATTTACTAAGGATGTATTTATTTATCTACTATGACTAGGGTGCTATGTGCTATAAAAGAGAAGTGCTAGGATAATTGGGACTTATGATACATAACCTTAACCTAGCCAGTCTTTTGGGAAGAAATGAGGATAAAGTAGTGACTTCACATAATATATAATATGCCAATTTCTTGAGAACCATAATCTATTTCTATTGTCCTGTCTGTAATTCACCAGAGAGAAAGTGATCGACATGACCCACATTTTAATTCTCTTTTAGGAAAAGGCTCTATATTATTCAGAAATAAATATGTTTACTTTGATTACATTAATTAATCTGTAAAACATTTCTCTTGCTGATTTTTTCCCTATTAACATAAGTCTTTATAGCAACAAATGAACCAAAAAATTAATGGACAGAAGTGCATTCAGCTCTTTCCATAATATGTGCTCCAAAGCACTGAGGTGGTAAATAGTTTGATGATACACCAGGAGAAATCCACAAATACTTTTGTGTTTCATCTAGATATACTTAGAAATAAGTAGATGCATACATTTATTGTGGCATCCAAGATGTTATGTACATAATGTGTTTTTGCAGAGAAGTACTGAATTGTACAAATCCTACTTTTTCCTAGCACTCTACCTGTAAATGTAGATAAACCTATATTCTATTATTTTTAGCATTTATTGCATATCACATTTTCTCTCTGTTTCAATTTTTTTCTTGAGTGGATCAGTCTACCCCATTAAAGGATCCTCTGCTACTGAGTGTTTGTTTATTCCCCCTTTAAATTTCCCATAGGAGCCCTAGTGTAGTGTTTACTGTATAGTAAGTATTTAACAATTTTTGATTGGTTAGATGGAATACAATGGAAGTAATTGACATATCTATAAAATCAGCCATTGTAACAATTTTGAAGTAATTAATCTAAAAAAAAAAAAAAAAAAAAGATGTCTGACTACTGAACCGAAAGTCCACAATTGTGTAAACATCCTAACCATGATTATAATTATTTTTCTACAGGACATGGAAATATGAAAAATTGAAATCACTAAATTATTTATTTCAGTTGTTTTTTTTCCCCAACCAATCATTTTATTAGAAAGTTGTCTGATTTGAGAATTTCTTTCCTCCAATTAACTTATGTATAAAGGGAACAACATCAGTGGAACGTTTAAATACTGAAAAAACAAAAGACCTAGGCATCCCATAGATGACATACCCTGAATTATCAAGGTTTTCTTGCTAATTGCGGCCCAATTACCACAGATCGGGATGTTGCTATGTCAAAAAGAGGAAAGTAACAAACCAAAAATTTCAGTACTAAATAGGCATAGAGAACACACACAGCCCACAGGGAAGGCTTATCTGTACAGTTCCTTCTCCTGTGGAAAACATTTTGTTAACTAGCTTTCGTCTATAGGCAGTAGCTTTCCCAGAAGGAATAGGGATTTTAAAAACACCCCAGACTAGGAAGGACACTAAATGTGATGGAGAGGTCATTGAGCAGAGATCAAAGGCAGCCTGCAGCCATTCTATTCTGGTTGTCCTGGGGTGTTCTTTGATGTCTATATCACTGTTTGGGCTACGTTCAGAGTCCTGTGGAGAAACAGCCACTCCCATTTCTTCTACCAACTTTCACCAGTTTTACCCAGAAGTTGAGAATTGGGTAAACATCCAGACATATTGGCTATTTAAGCATTCAGAGTTATAGGAACATTCTTATTTTTGGGGAGAAGTGTAGTGGAGGATTAGAAAGTGTATACAAGTTAAAATTTTTTTGATACCTCCATGTTTGTATAATACTTCATGAGTGAGAACAGACTTTCAGTGATGAATCTGGACCCTATTTCAAGTTGCGTGTGTATCTTATTACTTTAAAAATGATCTTTCTTTGCATATCTTTAGACATAGTCCTAGAAATAATTAGGTTAATATTGAACTAGATAAATATACTAGCCACCATTAGTGCTATATGTTATGGTGGCATTTTGCTTTGTCTTCCTAAGGTTGTGTTTGTGTATGTGTGTGTGTGTGTGTGTGTGTGTATGTATATATACTAAACTCATCAGTTATTTCATTTAGACATTTTTAGTACTGGTCCTTAAAATATAAAAGGTTTAATTTTGAGAGAAAAAGAGTGCCTACATGTGTTCAGGGATTTAAGGATAAATTAAAAGTCCCCTATTTTTATAAATCAGTTAAGTGCATGTTTCCTAAATCTTTCACTATGGCAACAGTGCCAGCAGACCAAAATGTCAGAAATCTGGTATCCACTGGCACATTTTCATAGCCAAAATGAAATTTAAAATAATTATTTAATAATTCAAGTGAGAAGCCCCTATCCCACAATTCCTTTAACTATTTGGCTAATAGGAAGAATTCTGTCTGAAACATCCCAATTAATTACAGCACTTCACACTTCAGTCTGACTGTGGAGACTTGCCAATTCAATGACATTACTCTGTCCTCTGTACATACAAATGTTTCCATAGAAAGGGATGTGCTTTCTCAAGAATGACTAACCCAGATACCTTAAAACATAAGTGAGGCAATCCAAACAACAGCATTGCAAAGTATGTCTGTTTTATTTCTGTTTAAAACCCAGAGACTCAGCACCAAGAAGCCAACCTGTTTCCTCAACTGGGAAATTTCACTTAATCTCTGTGACACTAAAGGAGCATAGTATTTAGAAAGTGTCTGATTAATGGGAGCAATGCAGACCTCCTATGTAGACCATATATGAAAAAGTTGACCCAAGTGACTTACTATAGCTGCATTTTTACACTATGAACAAAGTCTAACTGGATAGATAATATACTGACCTAGAGACAGAAGACAGAAACAGTATTTGCCTTTGGATGGAAGACTCTGAAGATAAAGAAATAAACATTTTAAATATGGTTTCTTTCTATCTTTATAGCAATTCATGCAAACTTCATCTGCTAATTGTGAATTATAAATACCCACTTTATGACACTTAATTTCTGGACAGGCTTTTGTTTCTAGAATACTACTACTACTACCACTAATAATAATAATAATAATAATAATAATAATAATAATAATAAATGTTTGCTTCATTTCTGCTGTGTTTGTCTTATTTTGTTCTCCTCAGAAAGAAAACAAGAAATTGTAAGGTTAAACATTTCATGTATTTTTAAGCTTCAATGCATTCTATTTCCTTTCAAAGTTTTATTTTGAGAAGTTATTTTAGGAATAGAAAAATTAATTAAAATTACAGCACTTACAAAATGGAAGGGAAAAAGAGACTGTGTTAGATCATATATAAAGCACAGGTCCTGGTTTATGTAAGATTTTTATACAATATTTCTGCATTATCAAATCACACTGCACAAAAGCAGTATAGGATAGCCAGCAGACGGGATTTAGGGATCAAGGCATATTCCGTGGCTGTGAGGTTCACCCTGGATCATGCTGTTGCAATGTTGCTTTTGCTCTTGGTTTCAAGGAGAACCTTGGCACTGAGTTAGCCCTGGAGATGGTATTTTGGTGGCAACATACTGAATATTCTGGCCTGTGTGTTTGGTATCTCAAGTGGGAACTAACTGAGTGACTATGCCCAGGGCATTCTCTTGTCCTGACCATTTAATCTGTTTCTGAAGGGATGGAGGTGAGGACATTGAGGATGAACTCTGGGAAAGTTAAGAGACGCCTAAAGAGCAAAGGGGCGGAGCAGCACTGCAGTCAGGCATAAAACTTCCCCAGCTGTCAATTTGGACACCAAATACTAATTTTAAAGCAGAAAAATAAGCCTTAGAAAGTTGTATGCCTTCCCCAAGTGAATTCATTTCAAAGTTCAAGCTTCATTCTTACAAAAACAGACAAATAAAAGTTTATATTCTTATCCATATCTAATAAAGAAAAAAAATTAGCAAAATGATGTACTACACTTCCACTGTTTTGTGGATATTTTAAACCTCTTATACACGGGTTTCTCCAATTGTACTGTGAATGTTATTTCTTTATCAATCACTGCTATTTGTCTGTTTTTAAAGTTATGTGTTATAGCAATAGTTTAATCTCAGTTTTTAATTCTGCTCAAAAGCAACTTTTTTTGCTTCAGTGTGTGCTCTTTTTGAGATATCCAAAATATAAAACAAAATCTCTACAGATGGATGAAAATTAAAACATAATGCTTTAGTGAAAAGGAAATCACCACCCCATGCCCCATCATTTAGGGTGCATTTGGTGAGAAGTTAAAGAGCCCACCATTTTGGATGACTGGGAAAATATGTGTTAATGAACTTTCACTCTCAACCATCTCCACTTTTGAACCTCTAGTACAGGCCACAGCACTTGCTATAGTTTAATACAGTGGTATCACTGTTTCTCTCTTGTAAGTTGGCAATACAGAGAGCACGTTGATCTCTGGGACACCCATTCAGCAGACCTTTATTCAACAAAAATTTATTGAGTGCCTCTATGTGCTCAGCATTTTATGTTCCAGTCAGGCTGAACTACTTGCCATTCCTCCCACATCCTACCCTTTCTGGTCTTCTTCCTTTTGATCGTACCAACTCCTCAGCCCGGATTACTCCCCTTCATTACTTCATCACATGTATCTCTGTTCAAATCTTGCCCATTTATCAAAGTCCAGCTCAAATGCTTATTCATTTTGAAAACTACCTTTTATTTCTTTCAGCAGGAGATGATATTCCCCTTGTTCATGCCCAGTAAGACCTGTTCTGTACCCAGCAATGTAATATGAGGAGTCCAGTACAAAATGAAAATGAAATGCCCCTTGCTCAAAATTTAAGAATTTTAAGACAGTAACAACAGAGTATGGGCCTTTAAGTGCTGTCCCTGTGAGACTAACAGGTCACGTGCCCATGAAGCCAGTCCTGTGTGTACCTCCCCAATTCACTAATTGCTATCAATTTTGTTAATGTGTGAGCTATTTTTACACACAGATGACTTTTCTTTCGGAATACACTGTAGGATCCTGGAGAACAGTGCCTGCGTATATTCCCACAGTAACTAAGAGTTAAAGAGTCTTGCATATTAGATATTCTAATTCTTGCCACTAAAATGTAGTCCATGGACTGACATCACCTGGAAGTATTATATAAATGTAGAATCTCTGACCCCTCTCAGACCAACTGATTGAAACCTATACTTCACAAGATCTCCATGTGATCTATATGCATATTCAAGTTTGAGAGGCACTGTTGAATGAGTACAGGAATAGTTCTCTAGAAAAGAAGGCTCATGAAGTGGGAAAATTTATCTGTTAAGGGTATTAATTGTTACTTCATTCAGAAAGGAGATTTCTGCCTTTCTCAACAAGAGGGAAGTATTGGGTTAACAGATCCTATCCCTTTTTTCAATCCTTCCAATTTCTCTTCCTTTTGAGAGAAAGGGTTAATTTTCTCGTTAGTAATATATGGAAGAACTGATAGCTCCTCGGCCCATTTGATTAGGAAGTGGTGCCTTGTAAGACAGGCCTATATGGAAGTATAGACCTAGAAATTCTAATCTTCTCTCTCTCTCTCTCTCTTTCTTCTCTCTCTCTCTCTCTCTCTCTCTCTCTCTCTCTCTCTCTCTCTCTCTCTCTCTCTCTCTCTTTTTACTTCAATCTCTAGTACTCTAATCTGCCAGTGACTCATATTCTTAAACAAATGACCAAAACAATTCTGTCAGAATGAAAAATGTCAAAGAAACAAAACAGGTTTGTGGATTGATATAACTCAGAACACTCAAAAGGTATCATGTCTACTACAATGTTCTACCTATGATTCTCTCTTTGATTCCTATCTGAAATCTCCACATTAAGACTATTTCAGAGAAACCAACATAGTAATTGTGTAGGAAGATAGGATATTTTAAAATTCTCTAAAATTCCCAGGTTTCCATTCCAGGAGACCTGGATTATACGTACCTAGAAAGATCATAAGAAGATCTGTGCAATCATGTAACCCACTCTCTCATGACAGCTCTGTGATTTGGGTTTGAAAGAAAAGAGTAAATAAATAAGCAAGCAAACAAACAAATAAGTAGAAATGTGGTAGAAAACAGTCAACCATATTAAAATTATACTAAAGAATCTAAATTCACTAATTTAGGGTAAAAAAAAATCTATTAAATAGTTGTTTCACTGATGCCAAAAATAAAACATGATTTTATTCAGAGTATAAGCTAAAATTTTGTAACTGTTGGTACTTGTTTACTTGCTCCAAAGATAGTTTACTTTAACAGAATGTGATTTTACAGCTCTGAATTCTCTGATATATAATGAAAGTTTAGAAGCTCCATACATAGACTTTAAGAAAATTCACAAGAACTTTATAAAATGTTAGCTCTAAAAGTGAGAGTCTCTAATAGAGCATATTTGTGTATAAAAGCCCTCGAGAGAAAATTTTTCAGCAAAAATTTACCTGGATATCCCTCAGTTTTTTAGCCCTCATTTTACTTGCTCATGTTCACAGAAGTAAAGTTTCTTTGCAATTTCTTTTCAGAATCTGTTTGTGTTTTAAAAGTAATACTTGCAGGTAACACAATAGTGAGTTCTGCTGCCCAAGATCCAAAATTCTGAATTTTGGAGAATAGGTAAATAGAGTGACATAGTGGCAGACGAATAATATAAGAGACAAAGCCTAAAAGTCTATATGGAGTTTGCTTAGAAGAGATAACTTTATTCAAGCTCTTCATGGTAACAATAGAGTCTGGTGGGTTCAGATGAAACTGAAACAAGCCAAATTTCCCTTGGCAGGTTGCTTTTTACTAATTGGTAGAAAAAGATGTCTTGGTAGCAGAAGTTTTACAATAGACAATTTGATTCTATTGTCTTAGTACTGATACTGATTTCACTCCTGTGTATTGTTATTTATGTCTGTATAATTAGCTACTCCAAAATTTCGCTACTTAAAACAATACTTTTTGTTATCACACATTTTCTGTGGTTTGAGTGTCTCTGCGCTGTTTGTCTAGGTGTCTATGTTTCATGCTCTCTCATTAGGTTGCAGTCAACCTATGATCTGGAGCTGCAGCCTAATCTGGAGACTTGCTGGGGTGATCTGATTCATTTTCATTCACATGGACCCCTCCACAGAACAGCTTCATGACATGGTGAGAAATCCAATAGAATGCAAGAGAAGATCTTCAAGAAGCCAATGGCTCTTTAAAACCTCCTTGCAGAAGTGACATCACATACTTCTGTAGGTTCCTATTGATTAGAAGTGAGTCACTAAATGTAGCCCACACTCCAGGGGAGTAGATTATACAAAGACATGAGACCAGCTGTGGAATCATTGGGGGTCCTCTTAAGGACGTCTATTACACCCTCCCATTTAAGTGGAAATAGAGCTAGAAAAATATGAGTAATTTCTTCTGTTTTAGCCTTCTACAAACATTTTCTAAGGTAGTTTTATTTGATCAGTCCAAAGAAATTTATGCACAACTTTCCCATGCCATCCTAGGAATGTGACATATCTATTTGGCATATTGTTGTCTCATGAATAGAACACAATTTATTTGGGGGGAAATATGAAGCAATTTAAAAATGTATTAATCAGAATTCTTTCATTCGCAAGTAACCATAACCCAATTCACATAAGTATAAATAAATAAAAAATTGATTGAATCCCAGAAAAATACAGAAGTGTGTTTGGCTTTAGGCATGACAGAATGTAGGAATTCAGCCAATTTTATCAGGTTTCTCTCTCTTGCTCTTGCTCGCTCTCTCATTCTCTCCTCCTGTGCCTTTAGTGGGTTTTTTTTCTGTTTGTTTGTTTGTTTGTTTTTCTATTTTGAACTCATTCCCAAACAGACATTGTTGATGTGGAGAAACCTGACATTTCCAGACTCATGTCATTTTTACAGCCTGAATTTCTACTAGATAGCAAGCTTCTTTCTTTCTTTCTATCTTTCTTTCTTTCTTTCTTTCTTTCTTTTCTTTCTTTCTTTCTTTCTTTCTTCTTTCTTTCTTTCTTTCTTTCTTTCTTTCTTCTCTTCTCTTCTCTTCTTCGTCTCTCTCTCTCTTCTTTCTTCTCTTTCTTCTTTCTTTCTTTCTTTCTTCTTTTCTTTCTTCTTTCTTCTTTCTTTCTTTCTTTCTTTCTTTCTTCTTTCTTTCTTTCTTTTCTTTCTTTTCTTTCCTTTCTTTCTTTTTTCTTTCCTTCCTTCCTTCCTTCCTTCCTTCCTTCCTTCCTTCCTTCCTTCCTTCCTTCCTTCCTTCTTTCTTTCTTTCTTTCTTTTTCTCTTTCTTTCTCTCTCTCTCTATTTCTTCCTTCCTTTCTTTCTTTTTTTTTTTTATTTCCAAAATTCCAACTGACATCCTAGAATTGAATGTTTATCATGCTGATTTAAGTTGCATACTCATTGAGCCCAGGGCAAGACTTATAAAATATATGAAGAGCCAGGCCAGGATAATATGTCTACGTTTTAAGTTGGGGTGTAGGGCCAGTCTCACTCAAGTAACATGGAGTGAGTGAAGAGTGAATTCCTAAAGAAAAATTGGGTGCCAAAAGTAGGAATGGGGGCTGGTCCAGCAAAACCTACATATGTCAATTACAAATGTGTATTCAGCGCCTATAACATGCCACTCAGAATGTTGATGCTACATGCAATTCTACTACCAACTTGAATAGTTTACTTCAACTCATGGGAGGGAGGCACAAGAGGTCTAATTAAATGGTAATACAGTGCACCAGTTTCCTTTAGTCCGTTCTGAAGTGGAGAATAATTCAGCCTAAGTGAATATTTTGCATCATAGAAATCTCTATTAAGTGTATATGTTTTAAATAATCAGTTATATTCACATAACTAAGTAGTTTATAATAAAGATAAAATATTTTTGAAGCAATATTATAACCTAAAAATTAGGATTCTACACTTGATAATTGGCATTATCAAGGCATGAACTCTGTTACCACTTCCTGATTCTGGCTACCTTGTCATGAAAGAGCAGAATCACTCCTGCACCCGTCCTGATTTGTTTTTCTCCCTGTTTGATAACTTGGTGCCTCTTTCAAGGGAACCCTAGTGAGGCCAGGTTAGGCTTAAAGTAATTCCAATGATCAAATATTATGCTGATTATCTTTACTCAGGAATGTGATCCTTAGGTAAGTTATACATTTTTAAATCCAGTTTTGTTAAGGATGATACATTAATTCATATAGTAGAGTAGATGGAGCCTTTATATAACATGCTTTGAGGCAGTCACATTATTTAGCATTCTCTTACACTTTGTTAGGAGATAAAGATCTAAAGGAACACTGGGAGAATACTAAAGGTTTCCAAAATAGATGTGTTATTTTTCTGATTTTGACCAAAAAAGTCAAACTGGAGAAGAGCAGAGGGTCAGTGTGTGCATGCAGTTGCCTGGGGAATAGACATATATTCATTTTTATTTGCTTAGGATTACTAGCTGTCGGATCACTGCAGTACTTGTAAATGATTTATGGAATGAGACACATTCCTGCTTAGCACACAAAGACTATCAACTGTGCTAGCAATTACAGAGATAGGGTGCTATTTTTAGCGGTGCAGTTATACAGGAACCACATTATTATTATATGAAATATCATGAAATATAAACTAAGCTTCTCTCACAATGGAGTTCTTATGAAGTTATGCCTAATAGAAAAGTAGTGAGAGTTTGATTATATTTCTTTGCAGTCTGTCTACACTTGCAAAATGAAGTAATTAACAGAGATTATACATACTTTTAGTTATAACACTCGGTTCTGTAGGGGACTTCAATCGTCACGTGTTGTGTGTAACCTAGTGTCAGTCTCCCACCCCCCTTCAGGGGCCTGAATACTCTGATATATTTGGACAAAGTAGATGTGCCTCGTTTCCACTTCACAGCCCTGTATTTGCCAACTGCTTTTCTGCTCACGCTGTCTTCTGGGCCTGATATTCATGTCTGCACCATTGCAGGTATGGCCTCCAGGTACGACTCAGATCATTTCATTCTCTAAAGCACCACCAGTTCATGGATGTATGAGTGGCAAACAGTAGGTTTGGAGTGTGGAAAATGAAGGGGGTAATTTTCAGAGCATCAGAGACTAGTACATTTTTTAAATAAAAAGTAATCTTTATTCTTAAATATTTTTTTTTCAGTATTTTTTCCACGAAATCTTCACACTTGTCTCTTACTCTCCGGGTTCAGCTTCACTCCCAGATTGCAGACCTCTCCTTCTGCCCTTGACCTCTTTCCTGTGCTTTTCAAGTATTCTTTGCCTCAAACCCCAGATCTCTGTTAATTAATGTGCTCTGCATATGAAGGTGTCATTTTGTCTAGTCCTAGTCCGTGGGGCTACAGACCCATTAAAATATTTTCCCTGAAATATAAATAATTGGGTGCACAGATGCATAAAACTAATATATACAGACAGAAAGCAAGATTGAGTGACATGGAAATACATACACACAAACACACACAGATAACAAGATACAGAGAGATATGCAGACATAAGCGTGATATAGTATACACATCACACACACACACACGAATAACAAAATAAGACTGGAATAGAAAAGAGGGATTTTATTTTGGTTGTTGCCACTCATTTATTTGAATCAAATTTCTTGAGATATAATTCATGGGTTTATTGTAACCTAGAGATTTTTTAAAATGCATGTTGTAGACACCTAAAATATCATGCTTAATAAATAAACAGGGATCAAAAGATCAAAATGGTTACTAAATAAACAAGATTAAACTGTAGCATACTAAAGTAAAAACATATAATGAACACACAAACACACACACACACAGGCAGGGAAGCAATATACTATACAATAATTCAGGGGAACACAGATTATAAGTCCTGATTATGCATTTACATGATAAGCATCATAGAAGGATTTCTATAACTTAAGTAGTTGTTGTGTTGTCCCTGCTCCTTTTGATGACTTTGTATTGTCGTTTTAAATCCTGACTTCTGAAACTCATCCTCATTCTGTGAGTAGAAACAGGACCCCCTGAGCAAGGGAGGTTGTCAAATGTGCACAGGAATAGGAATAAAGCCATCTGGTTTCTTGTCCTGGTTTTATTTCTAGGATGTAGGATCTTAGAAAATCCATGTAATCTCTCTGTACTCCTGTATCTTCCTATTCTATAAAGTGAGACAACTACACATTACTTATGATTTCTCTCACCTAAAAATTCCTATTATTCTATGAAAACTTATAATTAGTCATCTTAACATTTAGGATCACAGACTGATCAAAATGCTGAAAACTTCATTCACAGTGAAAGTCCATCAGTCAATAGCGAATGTGTGTGAGGCTAAATCACCCTTCCCATGTAAGTGGTAGGTAGATCCGGGAAGGGACCGATTCTCCTTTGGTGCGATTGAAATATGAGGATGCTCATTGATATCTATGTGAATATAGACTTTGACCAACATGGCTCCTTTAACCTGGAAGGTCCATTACTGTGCGAGATCAGGGGAATTCAGACTGATACAGGGCAGGTATCATCTCTCTGAAATTTCCTACTTTGGATTTTAAAACTGAAACTATACAAACAAAAACAGTTAAGATTTGTTCAATGAGTGTAATATTTCTAAAAAGGCATAAGCCAATTTATGAAGCCATTTTACAAGTTTATACAACTTAATCCAGACATCTCTATATGAAATATACAAACTTGAATTGAGGCTAATTGTGTGGGGCTCTTTGCTAAGATTGGAGGAGGAAATAGCTCCCTGTCTTAGCCTTCTTTTTTGGTTCTTTCCTCTTGAGCTACTTTTTTATATGTTCTTGTGAATCAGCTTGTTCAATTAGCTGTTATCTTGTCTTTTTTCCAGTTATTTTATCCAGTTGGATTTACTTGTACAAGTTGTTATTATATTTCACATTCATTATTAACTATTGGTTAACACTAGTAACAATAATAACTAATATGTATGGAGTACTCACTGATGCTTAGCACCATTTTAAGTGCTTTATGTGGATTAATTCATTCAGTCCCTGTAGCTCAATGAGAAAGGGACTGTTAGTATCTCCATCACACAGTTGAGGAAACTGAGGAACAGAGTGGTTAAGGAATTTGCCCAAGGTAACACAGCCAGTAGTGATGGCTTAAGAATTTAAATCCAGGTGCACTGGTTCTAGAGTCTATGCTCTTAACCACTACCATACCTCTTGCTGATTTATTTATTCTATTGTGCATTAGTTCAGTGATTAATATTGTTTAAATGTTTTTCTCTCCATTATGTATATTAATTTTTACTGTTTCTCTGCCCCCCCCTTATACTATATCTTTAATGCTTTTTATTTTCTCTCTGGGACAGACTAGACTCCCTGCAATGAACTACTGAGAGCTGACAGTGATCTCGTTCCTTCTCTCAAACCACTGTCTGTGTTCTCTCTGTCTTTCCTTCCCTTACACACTTTATCCAGCTTGAACACAGAATGACTTCCCACTTTTCCTCTGCTAACATTTCCATTCAATCCATGCTCCCAAGACCATTAGACAAAGACCCTTTCCCCCACAAGGTGGCTCCTTTTCCATTTTATTTTGATTATATATGGTTTGAATAAGTATCTTTCCTTCAGGAAAATCCATTCCTTGAATGAAAAACAAAAAAAATCCTGGGAGCTTTTTGTTGTTGTTGATATTGTTTTGTTTTCTTTTTAAACAGTGTTCCCAGAGAAGCCAATACTCTGAAATTCCTTTCCATTTACTTAAAAGGATCCTCATCACCTTAAAAAAAAAATAATATGTCAAAACTTGTCAGCTCTTTATGAATAGTAAAAGTATCACTTGAAGACAAACCTACGTAGCATCTGACTGACCAGTTTATGTGTGTAGGACTGTTAGATCCTAAGGAAATGGTGGTCTGAGTGTCCTTTGAGCTTACAAAGAGACTGGGCAATTTATTTAATTTTGCAGTGGCCACATCCAGCACAACCAAATCAGAGGCTATTGTTTTTGTTTATCAGCAAGTGCATTTAAAATATTATGTGACTTGTTTTGTCCAGATGTCAGCTAAAACTTTTCCCTTCAGATCTTAATGAAACTGTTTCAAAACTGTATTCTACGTATTATGGAAAATCAAAAATCTTCCTCAAGATTTCTATGGATTTCTGAAGATCATTTTGATTTTCAACTGTCCTCTTATTTACATTTAAGGATTAACTAAGTGTCTAGATTGTTTTATCCTGTTTTTAAATGCTAATATTGAGGAGTAACTCAGTATATTTTATGTATAAAGCTTCATTGAGGGTTAAGGGGAAGGGAGAGGTCAACAGGCAGAGCACAGAGGATACTTAGGGCATTGAAACTACTCTGTTTGATACTGTGATAGTAGGTTCATTTACATTTGTCACAACTCATACAATTTACATTTTGTACAAATTACATTTGTACAACACCAAGAGTGAGCCCTAAGGTAAAGTATAGTCTTTGAATGATAATGATATGTCAATGAAGTTTCATTGATTGTAATAAACATATCACACTTGTGGAAGATATTCATAATGGGGGAGGCTGTTGTGGTGTGTGTGTGTGTGTGTGTGTGTGTGTGTGTGTGTGTATGCGCGCGTGCGTAACAAGGGGCATATGAGAACTCTCTGTTGTTTTGCTGTGAACTTAAAACTGCTCTAAAAATATAATGTCGATTTAAGACATATTACACATTGGAAATATTCCTGTTCCTAAAGCTTCGCAGCTGTTTCCTTGGTTCAGGTTTTATCCTCCTACCATGCTGCTCAGACATTTCCTTTCTCCCTGTTCTCGAAACTCTCTCACATTCCCCTGACATTTCTGTGTATATCCAGTGCAAGGCAGTATTACAGTCATCTTTACTAGCATGACTTCGACAGAACCATGCTTTTAGAGGCTCACCTCCAACCTCTAAGTGGCCTAAAAAGGTATTTTCCCCAACAAAGACAGTTCTCTTCCTAAAATTAGAACTCTGGAGCCAGCTGTTAAGGTAATTAAATTCTCAAACTCCACTCTATACAAATTGTGATCAAGGCTCAGATTGCTTCAAAGCATACCAGTATCCATACACTATTTTGAGTATTTTAGTTGCCTAAAATAATGATGACAAACATACTACGGTTATACCTCTTCTCTTGTCATCCTGCAGTGTAAAGGTGCATTTCCCAAGCCCTTTCTGTCTTTCATGATTATTAAGAAAAGATGAGTCATTGGAAATCATGAAGTATTCCCAGCCATTTATTTTTTGAGCTTGTCTCTGTTATAGTCAAAGCTAAATATTTCTGATTTTTTAACATGAGTTCGATTACTTCTGTTTAGTCGTCTTATGCCTCTTGAGATTCCAAATATTCAATGTTTATCTAGGCAGTCTTAATCAAAAATTCCAACATCATAATTTCTATTCAATATGTATCAAATCAGGAGAGTTAGACCATAGGTTAAGTTCCAGTTCATTTCTACTATGCTTATTTGAGTGATGCTGACTTTTTTATTTTAGAATTTTTTTTTTATTATTATTAGTTTCAGCTGCACAAAACAATGTAATAATTAGACATTTATACCCCTCACAAAGTGGTAACCCACCTCCCCTAATCTACTACCCCTCTGACATCATATATAACTGTTACAGTTCCACTGACTCTATTCCTTCCTTAGGCTGTATTCCACATCCTGTGAATATATATATGAAACTATAGTTGACATTTATTATTATTAGCTTTCTTTGGTCCAAAACATTGAGTGATATCCAAATATTAAGTAAATTAGCTTTAATAGTGATCCTACTGCCTTTTTGTCATTGATTTTTCTATGTAATATGGACTTACTTAATCCTGAAAATGTAGATAAAATGATTCTCATTTTGATATATACAGGACCATACTCATGTTCAGTGTATTTGGAGCAGTTTCATTTCATTTGTTAGACACAAGGAGGGTCAGGAGTACATGAATTTAAAATTAATATACTAAGCTTGTTATTGTCACAATTATCTCTACAGAGTTTTAATTTTTTTCTCAATTATGAATATGCTCACATTTTGAAGAAATTATTGTAAGTTTAAAACTAAGTTTCAGCTGTTATTCTTCCTATTACTACTTGCCAATTAATTGTACTAAATTATAATTCACTTTTAAAATGGTCATTCTGAAATAGTAGTTAATTATTTCACATTATGACAGAGTTGGGTATAAAATAATATATTGAAAGAACGTCAAAATATTCTGTTGAAGTAAATATTTTCCAATGTTTAGGTAATTATTACCCTCTACTGTTGAAAACTCTATGAAATAACTCATTTTCAATATACATTATTAGAAATCCAAATTTAAAATCATTGAAATAAATGTTATGATTTATCATTTATATTTTATATATGGACTTAAATTTTTCTGCTAAATATATGTGTACATTTATAAAAAATGATGATTAAAAAATAGTTGAGCTATCCAGTGGTGCAAACTGAATAAAAATGAGAAAAGAATGCAGTAAAGCATAATTTGAATTAAAGTGGAAAAAGAGATATTGGTGAAATACTTACATTAGAACTGAGATTATACATAGGGAAGCTTAAAAAAAACATTGTGAAAGGCTGTGTTTTATACCTTATATCACTGTTTTAATACCTATTATTGCATAACAAACTATCCTAAAAGTTAGTGACTTAAAACTGCAATCCTCATTTATTTGTCATCTTTCTGCAATTTGGCGGTGTTTTTACCCTACATTTCTCTATTGTCTGGAGTGGTTTGGCTGGGGCTTGATGATCAGACATGTCTTCACTTACATGTCTGGTACCTCACAGTAGTTAAAAGAGCTGTAGGGCTGGCCTGGACTCTCTCTGGATTCACAGTCTTTCATCACTCAGAAGTCTTGCACATGCTGCTTTACAGGGAAGCAGAATGCCAAGAGAACAAAACCTAAAGCAACTGGGTTTCCTAAGGCCTGAATCTGGACCTGGCACATTGTCAGTTCTGACACATTCTGTTGGCAAAGCTAGTCATAAGGTCAACCCAGAGTCTAGGAGCGGGGGAATGGATTCTACCTCGTAGTGAGAGTTAGCGGTGCGTTTAGGAGAATGTGGTGAATTGTTGGCGGCCATCTTGTACCCATCTCCCACAATCACTACCAAGCTCGCACTTAAGGAAAGAGAAGTGGCGGTTAACAGGAAATACAATGTGACACTTCAGAGATTAAATTTAAAAACCAACACTTTTTAGACAAGTCTGCTGCTATTTAAGAATTCTGAGGCTCAAAACTGAAGTTTTAAGATGACAATGAACATATTGAGATGTTGGCAAAGTTAGATGCCAACTAGTTAGCACCAGTTAATCAAATACTGCTGATTCTAGACCGTTCAGTTTTGTTAGTAATCTATTTCCGGCACTCAGTATTTCCATCAGAAAGACATATAAATACTACAAATAGTGAATGACATACTAGTAACCAAAATTATATGTCAATTATTACGTTTTCAATTACCTACCACATTTGGCAATTAACATTTTGTGAATCATCCACTCTCCAATTTGATGTGACTTTCTAAAGTAATAGCTTACTCTCTACCTCTGAAAAATTACTGTTTACCATTGATGAATTTACAATCAGTTTCTAAACTTTGTATTTGATTTACAACTGTCTTGTACTAATGAATTCACCTCAATCAGGGTTTGTTTAGAGTAGTGTTCCTATGTGAGAGCAGACATTCAAAGTGACAGTTTTGTGGTATGAATGTCCTCAATATATGAATAGTGTACAAAAAATGGATTCACAGACATTAAGAAAAAAATTTTAATAAAGTTCATGTAACAATCAGAGTGCTTATCATAGGAGTATTCTCATAGCAATGTAAAGAAAGTAGGTTGTTATTTTGATTAATATGAAATCATATGACCTGAGATTTTGAATACCACTCCAAATGCAGTCCTTCAATGTTTGTTTCAGCAATTAAGTGTGGTATAGTAAAAAGTACATGGATTTGGACAGATGTAACTTCAAATCTTAGCTTATCCATTTGTTAGTGGATTTGTCAGCTATTGCCATGTTAATACTACCTAACAAACCACCCAAACTCTATAACATACATTTGATGATCTAGCTCATGAATCTGTACAAGTCAAGGCTGTTTGGCTCTATAGACTATGCTTGGCTGGATAGCTCTTTTTCACTGTGTGATCAGGATGAGCTTGACTCCTCATTATAGATTAGATTTAGGTACACCTAACTTCCATGGATCAGTGCCCACCTAGGATATACTCTTATCAAAGTAAATAGCATTAACTCAAAAGACAAGCTAAACTACAGAACACATTTCAAGCCTCTGCTCACATAGTATCCAGTTATGAATATTCCATTCCCAAAGTCTAGTGGCCAAAACAAAATGAGGCATAGACTGTACTGCATGCCAAGAAGGGAACAGGGATGTAAGTTAATATTTGCTGAATATTACTCCAATCTATCACAATAGCTCTCCATATTGGGGCACTTTCATAATTGTGTCTGAGTTTTAGTGTTGTCATCTGTAAAATGGGAATAATAATATAACATGTTCATAACTATGTGGGGATTAGCATTGTTACTGAAACAAAGTTAATTGTATAAGAATAAGCTGGTGGTGTTATTCAGTTCAACAAGGATCTGTGGGATGCAACAGATTTAGCTAAAATTGAAAGAAGGAAATCTCAACTACTTTGAAATTCCTGTCAACTACTAAATTGCATTGACTTCTGTTAAAAATCAATGTTGAACTCACTGTTGGTGAAAGTTCACGTAAAAATATTATGTTTCATGTAATATAGACATGAAGCCATATTCCTTAGATGTATAGTGTTGAATCAGTAACATATCAGTAGATAAATTAACCAGCAAATCTATATTAAATGCTCTGCAAAATTGTGAAATTGTCATTATAGCAAAAAACTGACAATAGATATAACATAAGGAATGCCCCTTCTAGCAGCTTCCAATCTAGATGTGGAGTATGAGATAAGAGAGTTTTAAACACAAATTAATGATGTAGATAATTAGATTGTAGAATTGGGGGGTCAAAAATCTCAGTAAGTGGGTAATAAACATGAAAAGACTCGTAAGGCAAGAAGGAATATTGCTGTAACTTAATTGAAAGAGTTGACTTGAGTAATAAAAATGGTTGGAAATTATTAGCTGGGAGAATTTGCCATCACTATTACTATTATTACCAGATTGCTTTATAGAACATCTCTAATGCCTCAAGCTCTATGCAGACATTTTACATTCATTAGTTAACTATCCAGCAAAGGCAGTGGTTGTCCTCATTAAAGAAGAGACTCATAACTTAATGATTTTTAGAAATGCAGCATAAGGGCTAAAACTAGTGTTCAATCTACAGAACTGTTCAATTCTACACCCTAAGCATCGACATATTAATATACGTACAACACTCTCACATGGGTGTCTTACTTGGCTAAAGAGTATATGTAGCATAGCAGTAAGAAGTAATAATTAAAATGGAGGTTTAGTTCATATTGTAAATAACTTTAAATACCACGCTAAAGAATTTGAATACTTTGTGTCAATCAGGGGGGCCGTTGATAGATTTTGAACATGAGGATGAGAGCAACAACAACAACAAAAAAATGCTCTAAACAAACCAATATGACACAGATACATTAGCCCATATTACAGATGTGGAGATTAGATAAAAGTATGCAATAGGTAAGCACTGTAAATGAAGGGTATGCAATAGAACATGACAGAAGTGAAAGAGAAGAGGGATATTATGAAGGCAGAATACACAGGATCTCAAGAAAGGGAGTTCTACTTTTTAAAATTCCTCATTTAGTCATATTTTTATATAGCACACAATGGAAAATATTTCTTGGGATGATTATATAATGTACAGCCATTAATTTTTGTGTGTCTATGTGTGCAAACATGCCTGTAAAACAGGGCCAGTAAATTTGTTACCTTTCCCCTGTTAAGACATTCCATTGGCTCACATACATTATTGTTGAAAGACAGAAGCAGATGTTAATGGAAGTGATGTTTAATGATCTGTGACCCTATATACAAAGAATACAGGCATCATAGTCATCTGCTAACCACATCCATGAAAACTGCCAGTGCAATAGAATTCATGACCTTCAGATCTGATCTGAAGTACCAGCCTCTTTCCAGTGAGTTGAAAGGGCTCAGCTGGAAGAAGAATAAAAAAGAGTAAACATTTGAACAAGTGTGACATCCCGTTGTATTGGGGGTAAGTGATATATACACAGCCTTTCCTTTACCTCGCATTTCCCCTGCAATTATGGTGAAGCTTGTTTTCAAGGTGCAAAGCGGCTGGGGTTCACAGAAGGGCATTACCGCAGTTGGGTGCCAATCTTTAATGATGCAGCACTGCCTATGTACACAGACATCAAGGCCATCAGTAAATATGTGAAAAATATCACAAGTTTCTATTAAAAGCATCAATAGTGATAAATGGCCAAAGGAAGAGATTCACTTTCTAATCAAATAGAATCTATAGACAGCTTTACACATGCAACATTATAGATGAGAGAAAGGGCAGTATACTTATATACATCAGTTGGAGGGTAGATCTCAAAAAAGTAGGCTATTTTAGGTTTTGTTAATTATTACTAAAATGAAAGTTTCACTTTGACACTGAGAGTCACCAAGAGAGAAGCAGTTCCAAATTCTTAGGCATCCTGCCATGTTATGATTAATTTTACAGTCCATGCATGGATGTTTCGTTAGAGAAAAGAACTGTAGATATCTTGTACAATCCATCAAAATGGTAGGAATAAACTGTCACTCCCAACCTGAGCCGTGAACATGTTTATTTATGAGCCACTCTGTTGAAATTGAAAAAAAAAGAAAAAAGGAAGAGAAAAGAAAATCAAGACAGCAATGCAAAGAGAGAGGCATCTGAAATGTTCTCTGTTAAACAACAGCTAATGAAAAGCATGCAACAAAGAAAGCCTGGCTATTTTCAGTTTTCAAAAAAGTTGAGGGCATTGGTTCAAATGATTTAGACCCACCTTAAGACCCTTAAAATCTATGTTATTGTTTTAGAATTTGGCTGGTTATGTTTAAAAGGGTAGTAAAATCACATTTTCAAATCTCTTATTTTAAACCTTAGCAAGAAAAATTGAAAACAATAGCACCAACATGGTAAGTGGTTATATTTGTGGAATAGTACTATGGATTATTTTTGTCTTTTTGGTTATGTGTACTTTTTCTCTTTTTCTACATTATAAATTACATTTATAATGCTTCATAAAGCAAGGATCTTCTTTCTCTTTTATAGTAACTTTATCCTCATTTCTTGGGACAATGATTAACACTTGGTAGGGGCTCAATAAATATCTGTTAAATGAAGGAATTAATCAATCAGAATGATACCAGGATAATAGCTTATAAGAAAAATTGCTATTAAATTTTCACTAATATAGATATAAATAAAAGCATACAGATTCATATAAACTTTGAAAACTTTAGCTAAAAAAATCTACTTGTTATTGGCACGGGAGAAATTTCTACAAACTACAAGACCAATCAAACTAGAAACAAGGAAAAGTTAATTGGTGGTTCCAATGTATAATATAAAATTAACCATGTAAACATAAAAATATTTGATCCTATCATTAAATAATATTCGGTCAAAAAGAAGACAAAGCTTTAATTACTGCAATACCACATAACAAAATTTATAGGATGTGTCAAAGAGATTTTTTGATGAGGAGGACCATTTTATTAGTTAAAAATTTGATCTAAGACGTTATATAAAAAAGGATAAAGTGATCATACTGAAAGAAACATGTTAGGGAGTTCAGAAGCAAAAGAAAGAGACAAAAGCTGATGATTCACGGTCTGATACTTTGTGAAAAGATGACAACACAAAAACCAACAACAACAAAGGAGCAAACTTTGGAAATACTTTCAGAGGAAAATGAAGAATGTTACTTGACAAAGTATTTGCAAAAGAACTAGCAATCACAGACGGTACATTAAAAATCATAAGCGAATACTCCATACATGATGGAAATAAATTTGAAAACAAGTATTGTTTTTAAGCAAGTATTAAAATGATTTTCTCAAGCAGTAGAAAATGTAAGAGTTAACCAATAATAACAACAACAAAAAAATCGTGAAATAGAAAAAGTATAGAAGAAACACCAAAGCAGATACAGCCAGGTCCTTATGATTTTTCTGGCAAATACTATCACACTTTCAGCAAGTAAATAATCTCTATTCCACTGAAACATATCCCAGGAAAAAAATCTAAAATTTCCTCCAGTAATTTTATGATGTTGTCATCACCAATCTAAAGATTACGTAGACCTAAATCCACTTTCTTTGCCTTTTCCTTGGAACATTCTTCCTTAAGATGTGAATCCCTTTTATCACTCAGGCTCAAATGGCAACTTCTCAAAGTCCTTCCCTGAATATTCCCTCAAAGATTGTGCTGCTCCAGGTGCTCTATCCAATTCAACCAATTTTATTTCACTTATTGCATCACAGTGTGTATTTATTTTACTTTTTAAACATATTTATTGTGAATCTGGCCGTTGGAGGGTAAACTCCCTAAATACACACAGCTGAAACCTCACTGTCTTGAATACTGCTGACCACATGGTAGGCACTTAATAGATATTTGGGTTGTTTCTCATTCATAACTAGACATGCAAACATCTTAGACAGATGTAAATTAGATATTAATAAGTGATATTCTACTTTTGGAAATTTGTATGCATTAAATAATCTGGTAAGTGAAAAGATGTGTGTAAGGCCAAACATACCAGTTCTGTTTATTCATAGACAAAATGAGATATATTGAAATGTTTATCAGTATTGCATCATTTGCAGAGATGTTGTATATCTTTGCAATGGAATTCTATGCAGTCATGGTACAGAGTGATGGATGTGTGTATTTTCTGCTGTGCATTTATACATACAAAAAATGGAAACTATAGATAAAATATTAATATTTTGTGCATATTAAAGTAATATATTGATCTTCGTTTTCTTATTTTTATATGTAGAATGATGTATAATGGCAAGTACATAAATATCTTTAATCAGAAAATGTGAGTAGTAATAAAATGGATAATGAAAGAAAACTTGTCTTCTAGATATTAAATCATAGCATGAAGTTTTAATAATTTGTATAATGTACTAGTATAAGAATCAACAGACAGGTCAAGCAGAATTGATATATTTAAATATAGATAGTTGATATTTAGAATATGCCAAAGGACATATCACAGATAATTTAGAGGAAGGGATTGATTGTTCACTAAATGTTATAGAGAAATGTGTACAATTAGAGCAAAAAAATCAACTTTGATCCAAATATTATATACCACATTTCAGAATAACAAATTAAATCTGAAAAGTGTTTTTAAATAACAGGAAATTGAGGTGACTTTTGATCTGTTTGGGGAATTAAAAACTATTTACCAACTATAAGAGCAGTGGAAGATACAAAGGAAAATAATGGTTTTTCTAAATACATCAAATTTTAAAGCACTGGGTGCTGAACAAACACACACTTAGATTCGAATTTTTTATTTATTCAAATGGGGATTCAGAACAAAGGCATTTAATGCCTGAAAAGCCTCTTACTTCCTGGGTACCTTCTGTATGAAGATACTGAGGATATACCTTAACAAGTACAGAAGTACAATAGATGAGAAGCAGGTAAGAGATGAAAGATTAAGTGGATCCAACCCTTTAGATCCATAGTAGGTCAAAAGGTCAGGCTTAGAGAGAAAGATGCTCCAAAGCATTATTAATATGATGGAGACATTAGGAGAAATAAAGTAGAAAAAAGGCACAAAATACCAGGGAAAATAACAGGCAGTAAGAAACTTCAGGAAAAACAAACAACTGTAATCAAAAGGCACAGATCAATTGTAAAGAAGCCAGTCCAAGACAAAGTAAGAAGATTTGTGCTCAAGAAGAAAAATAGAATGGAATGGGTATAGTAAAAATAAAAATAGAATAGCATCATTGCAGACATGAATATTATTAGACTGATGGAGAAAATAGCATGTATTAATTTTTTTCCCATCATAATAAAAGAAAGGCCGTTGTAGGAGAAACCTACAAGTAATAAAACAAAAAAAGAAAAGCAACCTGACACAAGTATGAAGGAGAGTAAAAACAGTGTAATTTTAAATACCCACTCAGCTTTAACAAAAGGAATCCTTTTATTAGTCCTGGAGCTGTGATATTGAAAGCACAGAGAAGGAAGTAACATAGAAGACTACATGACTCTGTAGTGACTGTTATCTATCTAGTCATAATCATCACAGAAATGATGTTCTTTATTTCAATTTTTAGAACCAACATATAGATAAAGCAAGAAACATTTAATAAAGTATGCAAAATACAGAAGTAAGGAGGGAAAGAGAATGCATGTCAGAGTCCTTGATAACTTTGTTTACAAGTAACAAGGGAATCAAGAAGTGTTTATTACCCATAGGTTTAAGGATATGATTTAAAGATCAAATAATAATCAATAGAGGAATTAAAGATGGGTTTACAAAATGAACTGAAGTTGCAGATAGAGGTGAAAGAGGATATAAGATAGCAAACTCTTCATTTATCAAGGATTCAATTGATGAGATTTATTATGAGCAAATTATTTAGACATTTACATGTGAATGCCTGAAGAAATAAAAATATTAATGTCAAAATGGTGTTAACATAGAAAAGTGGCCCTGAAATCTGGGAGTAATGAAGATTAAACTGCTGCTATATAGGTTAAAAACTTCCATATTATGATAGCCCTATAAATAAAGTCAAAATGCAAGACACATACTCAAAAAATATTTGCAACACAGGATATTTTCAGGGTTAGAAACATAAATATATTCTAAATAAATAGAATAAGAAAAAATAAGAAAAAAATGAATTACCAGTTTTAAAAAAGAAAAGAAATCTAAACTGGTAACTAATGAAAGCAAAAATATAGTAAGTATAAAACAAGAGTTCATCTTACAAAAAAAAACAATAAATTAAGCAAAAATATGGTACTTTATAAGCAACTAAGTTTTCAAAAATATTTCAAAATATTGTAATACAAATGCTGTAGTAGGGATAGTAATGTCGATATTTCTATTCATTGCATTGGGAAGTGTTCAAGGTGAAAGGTTATAGGTTAAAGAATAGTATATTTATCTATTAACTTGAACTAACAAATTTGATTTTAGGATTTCATCTTAAAGATGTAATCTTACCCATTCAAAGACTCATAAATGAACATATTTATGTCATTATTATTTATAATAGTAATTGCTAATAAATAATAACAAACTAAATGATCAACTATGGGTGAATACCTAATTAATGTTTTCCTAAACCGTATAAAAAGTGAGAAAAGAATACACAATATAAGATTGATTGAGAAATTAGGCTGCTTACAATCTCAATTTTAATGTAATTCTATTATCCATATATATTTAAATAACATATTTACATAATATATATGTGATTAAATTTACATGTATGCATGTATATATGAACTTTTAAGAATAACTGCAAAATACTATAAATTATGAGTTTATGGTTAATATTTATCCATAATGTTCTTTATATTTCTATAATGTTTCAAATTTTAAATGTGCCTTTTGTATTAAATCAGATAGAGTACATATTATTTATGACAGATAAACTAAAATTAACTAAAGCAAAAATATACTTTTATTTCACAAAGCCAAATATGAATTATATTATAAGTAACTTCGTACTTAACTCAAATCATATCACTTGAACTAAGCCGCAAAGTATTTTCAAGGATTTTATGAGAATTACTGATTAGTGACTAGATAAAACTAATTCATCATTTATGTAGCAAACCCCTTATTCATAAATAGAATTGAGTGGTATATGAACACATGATCAAAAATTAGTAGAGATTTAATTAATAAAGTTTTACTGATTCCATAGAAAGTTTAAATACCTGTTTAGGCTTAATTATGATTACAGAATTCCTCCAGAGACAGTTAACATATACATTTATAAGTTTTAAAATTAAACACATTTAAGTTATTTTATGTTCATGAAAATTTAGCATTATTATCCTGGTAATTTTGTTTCCATACCTATTTTGAATAATTCATTAAATAAAAGAAAGATAATATGTTTGTTTTTTTCAATTTCAGTGTATCTTAATTAAATCAATAGAATATATCAGGTATACACAAACATAAGAACACTAGAATTTGTTATAATGTCATTTATTGTGGTAAAGAATTTCATATAGGACTATCTGCTAAAAATTTCAAAGAGCTTTATTAGCACCATGCTCTAACAAACTGAGCTAACCAGCCACCCCCAAAAGAGCTTTAGATGACGTCTCAGACCATGTATCATGAGGGAAATATTATCTTAAGTTTTATATATACAATAATTTCTTCTTCACTAAGAAGACTGAAGGCATGAGTGCCTCAATTGTTGGAAAAATGAAGAAATTCTGCTTTCTTCTAGTGGAAGGGGGGTAGTAGAAGAGAGTGTCTGTAGATGAAGAATTAAAGTAGACTGAAGCCAATTTAAAGAGGAAATCATAAAATGTGCTAGAATTTGAACTTTTTTCTGTAGGCCAAAGGCAAACATTGTGGGGTGTTTGGAGGGGGCATGGCAAAATTGGCTCTATGCTTTGTCAGAATATCCCATAGGGATGTTCTGGAAATGAAGCATTCTTGATTTGAAACTTTAGTAAATGCATTCTAAGTTTACAGACATCTATTTGGATAGCCACAATCAATTTTATGATGGAAAAGTCTCTGAAAAGTCCTGCAACAAACTGTAAAATCTGTTTAATTTTGTTAAACTCAGTTCTTGCTAAATATATTTTATTAGAAATTATGTGAAGTGAAATAAGTCAGGCGGAGACAGATAAATACCATATGGTTTCACTTATATGTATAATCTAAAAACGAAACAAATAAACAAAACAGAAACACTCATAGAAGCATATACCAAAGGGATGGTTACAGAAGGGACAGAAGGGAGGAGGGCTGAAGAGGGAAAAAGGGATATAATCATTAATATTGTGAAAAGTTTACATGATGACAGATAATTATTAAAATTAGTGTGGTGATCACATGGTAAAGTATAAAAATGTCCAATTACTATATTGTACACCTGAAACAAATATAACCAATATAAGATTGCATACCAACTATACTTAAATAAAAAATAAATGAAAATAATTATTTTGGAAATAATATCTAATCTTTTAAATTATCTTTAGAAACAGCTGTTTTATAATGACATCAATATACTCTACAATGTAAAGTTTAAATAGTAATAGATACCTTTACATTATGCATCATTCTTACGGTTTACCGAGGAGATTTGCCTATAGAAATTTTCTGCATTAGGTCTCGTTTCTTTATCTAAAGTTTGTCTTTTTGTGATGAAAAATCAGTAAGCCAGATTACTAAGTATATAAAAAAAGTTAATTCCAATAGGTTGAGATGTATCTAAACATTATAAAAATAATTATTTTAAAATAGTAGTTACTTTATGAGATGTGCTGTAAGTTTATTAATTCTCTTAAAGATATTATTAAATTTTAAAAATCAGAGCTCAAAGATATGTTTTTTTAATTTTAGTGTTACTATGCACATAAATCCATGGGAAATATTTTCAAATCTTAAGTCAAGTTCTATAATCTCCATGACCCCCCAAAAAATAAATTCATAACCACTAAAAAAACACTGATTCCATCCAAACTAAAACTACAATTTAGGATTTATGAAGGATTTAATTCATACTTTTTACACAGAATAGATTTTGGGAGAACAAAAGACTATTTTACCAAATCACTAGCCCTGAGCAGAGCACTGTTCACACAGGCAGAATCAGAAAGGAGAAATATTAACATCTTTGAATGCCAGTGTTTGAAATATATCTTAGACTATTGACAATTCTGTCTGACAGAGCTTTCTGACCACCTCATGAATTAGGAGAATGAACATGGCCTTGAAAAGTTAGAAGCTTTCCTCTTTTGGAAAAGTCATATTCAGAATGGCTTGTCATCTCCCATTGTAAAACTCCCTCTCTGTGAAAGTTCTCTTGGGTCTTTATTTTCAGTATTAGAAGAGACCCAGCTCATTATGCTATTTAACACCTTGAACTAGACAGCAACTTGGCACAGGAAAAGAGCAGCCAGTGTTATACTCACCATTAAATACAGGCACCTTTTAAACTATTCAGAGTGCAATTTTATTAAGCAAAAGGCATATTATTGGCTTAGGGCCATTTAATATAAATATTTCCTGGTCAAGATCAATTGATGTAGAATGTCTTGAAAAATGCTAAAGGAAATATAAAATAAGGCCTAGATGTCAGATAATATAAAAGATTACATAGATGTTAGAAATTAAAGTTAAATTATTTCTACATCATACTTTGTGTATGATCTGGATATTGTTGAAATAAGGTACATAGAATCCAATCTGAGATATAATGAAAAGGTTGAGCGTATACAATTTATAAGGTATGCAAAATTCTTCTCTGGTGCTTTCAAAGTAGAATCCATGAAAAGCAAATCAATGCTTAGATCAAGAGAGAACGTGCCTTTCCCTTCAAATTTAGGAACATTAACCAATCAATATCATTTTGGATGTCCTTTTTGTCTTCATTACTCTAAACCAAGAGTCTTGAAAGTTAAGAAGTAGTAAAGGAGAAAAACTGAACACAGTATAATGAAATTGTACTGAAGCCAAACGCTTATTTCAGTGACTATTAAGTGGTTCACATCAATTTGTTGAAAGATAGTATCTTAGTTATTCTTGCCTTGTTTCCAAAAGGATACAGAGCAGCAATAGTATTTCCTGAGAATGTGAACAAAAAAGAAGTGCCTACAAGTATTTTGGAATGAATAAGAAAGTGACAGTTTATAGGAATACAAAAGCAAATCTCTTATGTACCAGAGTTATAACTTTGATAGATAATATTTTTGTGCTAGGTATTTTCTCTTCTTTGCCAATGCAGCATTAGCATTTGTGTATAAAGCAAGAGAGAAAAGTATATTTGGGGCTCACATAATATGTACTAAAACAGATACGAAAAATTATTTTGATTTATAAATGTTTTCAATATAACTGATTTATCTGAGCAGATATTTAGGTTTAAAATCTTGTTTAATGAGTTTTGCTCAATAAAGAAAATAATTTTGTCTTTGAGATCAGCAATTTCTTCCACCTAAGCATAGTTAATTTTTTTTTTCTTTTCTTGATACAGAAAGTGAGCAATGTAGAGAGAGCAAAACATACTAAGGAATGAGGAATCTGAAGTATATACCTTCTTCCTCACCTAGCCCCCCTTACTAAGAAGATTAATATATGTGTTGTAATTTCCTAAATAGAACATGAATTCCTTAAAAACAGAGCTAATCCTTCTACGTAGTCAGTTGATTTCTGACAAATCAACAAATTGTGAGTACCTAAGAACAACGTAATGGTCTACTAACTAAATTAAAGGTAAAATAAAGTCTAATAATGACTACTAACTATGTATGAATCCCCAAAATTTCAACTTAATTGATTGAATGGACATAACAGAGGACCGAGTATGAAGATTAGTGTTTAAGTTGGTTCTTTTCATTTTCCTAGTGAAGTAAACTTGGGGACCTTGGGAGAAGTTACCTCATCTCTCTGCAACTCAGTTCTGTCAAAATTAAAATGACAGTAAAATAATACTTACTCTAAGGTTTTTGTAAGTTGTAATCAGATATATGTTAAAGCCCTCTGTTAACCTAAAGTGCTATATAAATAAAAGTATGCATTATTACATATAAAAAATGGCCAATCAGCTCTATACCTATACAGTCTTCAATAAAACTTATAGTAACTAATGATTACTTCTATTTTAGAAAGGAAATGAAGTTTGAGATTGAGAACACTTGAACATAAGAATATAGATTAGAAATCTATGATTAAACCTAGATAAATTATATTATGTATAATATATATAATCACATATTCCTGAAAAAAAAATTGATGGAGCTTATATACCTAAATAAATTTGAAAATGAATAATTAAAAATGGAAGAAAAACTAACTCCTAAGGAACGGGGAAATAATCACGTTCTCAGAAACTGTTATGATTTATTTAGTATAATTGGTATTCAAATTCCATCTGAGTTTTAGCAAAATTGATGCTATGGACAGATTGAGTGAGACCAATTTTCCACAGCTGGTGTGAACTTCATCATGAAGGGTATGCAGCTGGGAGCCCTTGTGCATGATGTTGCAGAGTCACATTGTGTTATTGTGCAGGTATTCTCTGTAATACTTTTGCTTTGACCTCTTCCTGTTGGTTCTTTCCATAATCGTAAAAATTTATGCTTTGATTTCTTCTTTATTTTTGACATTGCCTACTAACCTGTCTTCCCACCCTTATCTTCCCTGTCTCTGACCTATATTTTACATTATTTCAAAAATAGTTTCCCCAAATCACACTTTTTATCGTTTTTTTTTTTTTTTGTAAAAATCTTAATGTCTGAGAATTTATTATCTCCTAAGCAAGGCATCTGAAGTATTCTAAAATATACCCCAAATGATTTTCCAACATTCCCCCTACAACTGAGCTTCACACACACTCACTTTACAATTCCAATTGCTAGTCAATAAAATTAGCCTGTGCTTTCTTGTCTCTGTGCTTGGAATTATATTTTTTGATACCAAGTTACCACTTTTAAACTTTTCAAATGCCAGACTTTCTTTGCTGCATCTTTAAAGACTCCCTCTCTTCAAAGTCTTCCTGTTCTAGTAAGTCTTCTAGGTTCCTCATCCAGGACTTTTTCCCATCATTCAATTTTCCAGAAGACTTTATGTTTTTCTATCAACATTTACCTTCTACCTTATACTTCTTTATCCATGTATCTTTTCTTGGCTGGAAGATTTGAACTCATCAACATCACTCATCATGCCAATTTTGTAACCCCCTACCCTCATCAAATCCTTTTTCTTTAAAAATACTGGGGGTTCATTTAAAAGTAAACAAATGTTGACTTTGTATGTATCTACAAAATAAAGAATAAAGAACCAATTTTTCCTTTCCTCTCACATCAAAACAGAAGTTCATATTTTGCAGTATGTTTGTGCACACCTATACACCCAAAGAACCCATGAGAATTCATCAACTTAAGAAGTGAAATCTTGTGCCAAAGTGCTGTTTACATGGTGGGTGAAAAGAGAGTATTGGATGACAGGAGGGATGACAAGTCAAGTGAACCAAATCTGAAGTGGTAATTTTTACAACCTGAATAATCTGCTCTCCATATGTTCCCTGCAAATCCTAGGAAAGGTACTATAATCATGATCTTTGCATTAGAGTAGAGCACATAAAGATTCACCTCTTAGCAGGAATAAATTTAGAAATAGAGAAACAAGAGGAAAGCTTTTTGGCAGTCTTTCCTATAAGTGTGTGCAAAGCTGAAAAGCCAAATGGAGAGAGAAGTCTGTTAACCTTTATCACACACCACATGCAAAGTAATCACACATCATAATGCTTTCATATCAGATGTTCATTTCACATTCTCGGACATGGCACCACATAGTTAAGCTTCCAGCAGTTGGACAAATTATAATGCAGCAATATAATGCAGGTCTACCCATAGAATTCAGTACTTCCTTCAGAGTTCTTGACTTCAACAGCTTGAGACAAATAGAAAGCTGTATGCTCATAAATTGACTCCAGACTGTGACCTAAATTAATTTTTCTTACATGACTTTTTTAATTCAACTACTTTAAGTCAAAGAAATCTGATACAAATTAAATTAAGTAAGTAAAGTAAGTTTACCTACTTATGGAGATGTTAATTCAAATTTTCATGTTTCTAACATAGTATCGTGTCTTTCCCTTTTGTCCCCTTCATCTTCATTGTCCTTCATTTGTACTGCAATTAGCAGGGGAATATGGGCTAACATTTGGAAAAAGATACTTTACGTAATTATCTTATATTTCAAGGAAAGGTTTTGTTATCATCATCCTCAAATATATATCCTCTTGATAATTTTCTCGAGACAGTGTCTCCTTTATTAAAAAATATGAGTACTTTTTTTGTAAACTTGTATGGTACTCTAGTTATTGGTCATGAAATATATGTTGTCATTAAAACAGCACATGAAAGGTGTTAATATTTTGTGTTAGTGACAACCTATCCTCCTTAGGAATTTTGCTACAAAGCAGACAAAGGTCCTTTTTCTTACTCCCTTATTTATCTAACAGAAGTCCTAAGAAAAGAATAAGCAAATTGTTATGTATGGCTTTTACTAGTTGTATTGGAGTGGTGATATGATAGGAAGAGCATATGTTTGGCAGGATGGTCTGCGTTTGATTGATTCTCAGCATCTCCTCTTGACTTGCTGTGTGATATTGTACAAGTTACTTAGAAAATTTATTTTGCATCTATTTAATCATCTGTGAAATGACGATAATAAAACTTACTCTCATGTTGTCCTAAATATTTAATAACATGACATGAGTAAAAAGGTGTCTAATACATTCATTATATAGTAAAACTTTTTTCTTCTTCTTTCCCCCACCCCCATTGTAAAGTTAATTCAACTCCTTTCAGATGGATTACATATAAGTTCCTATTTTTAATTTTATCCCATATCTGGCCCCTGCATCCATCTCTGTGCTATATCTATTTCTGAAGCCTCTCTATTGCCTTTCACCATTTTAAAAAATACAAATGCTTATTTAAAAAATATATAGTGCTAGTACACAAGTCACTTAAACTTACTTCAGTTAATTCTCGTAACTGTTATTCAAAGTAGATATTTATCTTTAATCTATAAATGAGGAAACTAAGATTAAAAAGGCTAAGTGACTTTCACAATACCACAAAGGCTAAGCAAGGTTAAGTGGCTTCTATAATACTATAACATGAGTAAGTAGCAATTCTGGGAATTGAACCTAGGTTTTCCAATTTTAAGCTGAGTGACCTTTTGCCTCTACCATGCTGACAGAGATTTATTTTACATAGTTTTCTTCCTCTCTCTCTCTAATATACTTCTATAATTTTCATAATAAACCCAATATTTTGCCCTACTCAGCTTCCTCTTTCTGCTCTCCTCCAGGAACCTAAAGAAAACTCTGCCTATTTCTGTAAATAGGAATCTTTGGTCACAGCTATGCTGAGACATTTAACAGACTTTTAACTGGGGAAAAACATTTCAAGCCATGGTATTTGAGCCAAACCAAAAGAAAAAAAAAAGTGCTTCTCAGTTACATGAAATAAATTTTGAGGTAGATGGCAGAATATTATATTTTTTCAAAACACACAAATGTAGAACGCTGCATGGTCATTATCTACAAAGGTAATATATTAAATCGATGGTGGCAGAAGGAAGATAACTATTAATATTTGCACAATTAACACTTAATATTAGCAAAGTTGGAAATAAGGTTGTGGTAAATACTAGGTAAGTAACAGGTATAGGCTTCAGGAAAGAAAAAAAGAATATGCGTGTAATATGGAATTAGAATGTGTAATGTTTGATTACTTCTATAGGGCTTCTGAGCAACTTTCTGTTAAAGAAATATAGTCTATTCTAATATTCTTTAGGGGTGAAACTGAAAAATAAAGAGAGAGAGAGAGAGAGAGAGAATGAGAAAGGAAGGAAGGAAAGAAGAAAAGAAAGAAAGAAAGAGCCAGAGGAAAGGAGGAAGAAAGATAAGAAAGAAACTGAGTTATTGAAGCATCATCCTCACACGAATAGCATGAACAGAAATGGACTACTGATTATCCATAGTTTTTTGAGTATATGCCGTACACTGGGGCAAATTTATATAGAGATATACTAATAAATAATGTGTTACTAAGCTTTCTAAAAATTCTGAAAAATGTATTTTTATTATCTCCATTCCCAAAAACCCTATAAAATAGGCCTCATTATTTTAGATAAGAAATTAGTTTCAGTGAATTTAAATCATTTGCCTAAAATCACACCATGAATTGGCAATGCAATAATTTGAAGCTTCCTCCATGTTGATGTAAAATGAATGTTTTTGTATACCAGGCAGTCTTTCAACAAAAATAAATAATGTGTCCCCTTAATAAATAGTAAAAGCACTAGGAACTTTTCTTAAGCTCATTGGTCATTAAATATCAAAGCACATTATTTCTAAGTACCTCTATTATAAATACATATTTTTAAAGATAATTTTAAATTATGCTGTTCAAAAATAGTACCCTAATACTATATAATAAAAAAATTATAAAAGATGATGATTGTCACCTTTGGTTGAAAGAAGAGAATGTAGTTCTGATTCCTTTTGAAATGAGGATAAAGTGTCATGTTATGGAATACAAAACGGCTGAAATTCTGAGTGATTTCAGCAAATAGGACAGAAAAAAGCAAAGAAAAAAAATAAGTCTCTCCACTTACCACCAAACTGTTTACAATTTCAGACATTCCTATTCTGAGAACCTGAGAAATAAAGTGCTTTCTATAAATATGATTTACAGGTAAACTCTGGGACATCCTCAAGATTGAGTTGCCAAAATCATAACATGATGATAGAAAAGGATCATTAAAACAATGGGGAATTGTTAGTAATATATTGAGTTAAAAATGGCAATATACCAAATATAAAGACTATGGCTCCCAAGTGTGTCTAAAATTCTTAAATTTAGATGTATCATTGACAAATTGACAATTGTTTGGAAACAAACAAATGAAATAAAACAGAGGTCATGTCTAGATAATATGGCTATGCATAATTTTAACCTTTATGTTGTGCTAGGTTAAATTTTCTAAAATGTACGCATTAATTTTGTGTAACAAAAGGCAATAAAGCTTACATCAAATTTTGACTCATGCATTTCCTTCAGTTAGGGAGATACCACTAGCAACTGACTGACAAAGGAAAATAAAAAAGAAACTCAGTTTTCAAAGGAAAAAAAAAATAGAGAAGTCCCTTTTTGGTTGTCAGTATGATCACGTCAGACTCTAAGACCCATGGAGAGAGACATATCATTTAGACTCTGTGCTGTGCACAGAGCTACTGAGGCTATGCACACAATTATGATCATTGACAGTCACTCAATCTCTTTCCCTCTCTTCTGTGCCATTGCTGCCCTGGTGCTGCCTTGGCAGCATATTTAGGTTTTAAGTTGTCAATCATGATTCTTTTTTATTCTCACAAAATGATAAAAATTCATAATACAAAAAGATGCCTGGTGGGACAAAGTTTTTGCTGGACAATTGCATTCCTTTCCCACGTGAGTTACTCTGCAAATATCTAATATACTAAATGTTCCATAATCCAATCAAAGCAAGTTTCACGTTTTAGTTTCCATATAATATATTTCAAGCACTTGGCTCATTTTTAAAGAATATTCAACAATGGCTGCACAAGTTCTGGAGACAGTCTGAGATTAAATAATCAGAACAAAACAAGATCCCCTTTACCCTTCTACATCAAAACACTACAATCCATTCTCTAACTGTACCTAGGAGTAAAATCTTCATTAAGCTGAAATACACACGTTGCCATAAATCAAAACAAATCAAAGCAAATATCTCTCTCTGCTTTGCACATTCTGTTTTAGGCTGAGTGATCAATCCCACTTACCACTTTACAAAAGAAAATAAGTGTGTTGTGGTTTTTTGTTTGTTTGTTTGTTTGTTGTTTTGTTTCAAATGGAATTTCAGTGTTTCAAATGGAATTTTCAGAGAATCTGAAAGCTGAGGAAAAGCTAAACTAGAGTAGCATTATAATGAATAGATTTTAGTGAACTTAAAATTGAACTCTAAGAGCAGTGTATGTGTATGTGTGTGTTTTCCCTTCATGAACCAAAATGAGCTAGGAAAGGTTTACTACCCAAGAGGCCAACTTTGAAAGCCCTTGATTCCCACGAGTAGTAATCATGGTGTTTTAGGAATACCTACTTAGGGTATAAACAATAGTTTCAGGAAGTGCCCGTCCCACTACTAAGGCCAGTGGATCAAATATGTATCGGGCCATGCTGACTAATAAAGTCTGGGACCAGATAGTCCCCTATGAAGTGTATGAAGGTCAAGTCCCCCTGCTTGACCTTCAGTTTCATTACCAGAGTTCTTCATGCACACACTTCTCAGTAGATTTGAACAATTTACTATACCTAAAATTGTGTGAAAATTTACCTTAACTGACAATGGGAAATATTTCATTTTATACTAGAGTTTTGTTTCCTTTTTTTTTTCTTTCACAGAATTAGATATATGCAAAATCAACAACAACAACAACAAAACCTTGTCTATCACTGCATGATTTAGGTTTCTTTGTGCCTATTAGTCTTATATACGTAGATTCAAATGTAGTGTTTTAATAGAAACTTGGTCCTGGAAAAATTAGCCAAATATTCATAATAATATTTATTTATTGTTCAAAATAAATATTTCAAATATCTGATGTGTTTAAGTGCAGAAAGATTGATGTACAATGTACTCCAATAAGTGCTGTGAACAGAAGTAGTTAGAGCTTTGATTATATGTCTCATCTCAGAAAATCACCTTCAGAACCTTAGAGTGCCCTAATGAGTGTAGGGCACTATTGAAATTACATTAAAAAGGCTGGGAAAATGTAGTTACAAAGTAAAAATGTAAGAGTAGTAATTACTTGGTCTGTGTTAGGGCAAAGTCATGAGACAGAGTCACAGAATGAAACCTGATTAGCAGAGGTTATAAAATGAAATAAGGAAACACTTATTGTAAGTGCCTGAGCTTCAAAAGAATGTCACTGAAGAGTGTAAGTCCACTACTTAATAGGAAAAGGGAAAATTATAGACTACAAGAAGGCCAACACGTTTAATTGCTCCTTGGTTTATTCTTTTCTAAATACTAATAATTGTAAAAGGTTGCTTAATGTGATAATAGTTACCAAGTTTGAAGAGATCAAAAGGCAATATCAGAAAGTAATAGATTGAGGTGAGTAAACATTATTGTAAATGTATTAATGGTACTCCGAGATGTACCAAAGAAGAAGATGCATCTGATGCTGAGGTGACTGTGAGAGTATAGGATGACAAAATAAATAGAAAATGCCCATTTCTATTTCATTGGTCAAAAGACAAAAAGTATTCCAGTAAAACCTTTAAAATTGATAATCATAAAATCAGTCAATTAGAAATGTTGAATGTCTGTTATATTTCTGGGATAGACTATGGACTGCAGTGAATCTGTAATACACATATGACTTTACTCAAGAGGATTCAGTGCAGCTTTGGTGAATAGCTAATGTATTGTGTGTAGTAATTAAAGAACAGTTATGATGAATATGTAAAGCAGTAATAAAGATATTCTAAGCCATGTATGACCAATGATCTATGGTATCAAACTTTCTTACTAATGTGACACTAATAATAACTATAATGATGTCAACATTCAGGAAGTAGAATGATTCTATTTTTCATTCTAATTCCATTGCAAAACTTTCCTTTTCAAGAGAATTTTTTGCAAGGTTCAATTCCCTGAGGAAAAAAAAAAAAAACTGTTATGTGTAGATATTTATTGATGGAACAAAACATATAAATATACATTCTGACTTCCTTAGATCACAAAATACTTTTCTATACTGAAAAACAATAAAGAGTTGCTTTTTTAACTTCACATACCTAAATTTCTTTAAACTGTTCAAAGATTCAGGAATCTTAAACAGAACTTCGAAAAAATATGACCCAACTATCAAATCTTAATAGGGGATTCGTGTGTATTTTTTTCTTTAAATTTATCCTTATTTAATTACTTATAAAATTTTGAATTAATAATTAATAATTGTGCATTTATAGAACTTCTAAAACTGAACTTTTTCAACTTACTATTTATACCCTGTATTTGAGTACAAAGCAGACCATGATAATAATATTTAGCTGTTTTGGTATCTTATGACTATAGTGAAATAACATTAAACAAATCATAAGGCCTCTGACAAACTAAAATTGAAATCTCTATCATCTACTATGGGATAGATAGTAAATAAGTGAAAATAAATTTAGAAATAAAGATAGTTACTACTTTCTCCAAAAATAGTGTCACTATTGATTTTAAAATTACACAAGAGTTTAAAGAGTATAATATATAAGAAGAAATAATAGGAATGGACCAAAATCCAGAAAACAAGGTAATAAAAAACTGTATAGAGTACATAGTTTATAGGTGAGTTTTTTTCTTCTTGAGAGTAATGAGTAACATTTATTCTAAAAGTAAATAAGTGATTTAATAAATTTGTTATTAAAATACATTTTGTTTCTTAAGTAAGTTATATGCAAAATAGTTAACCTATAAAATTTAATTACAAAATCTCTTTTAAAATCCCCAAAAAACATTCAAGAAAATATTGGCAAACCAAATTCAGCAATACACTTAAAGCATCATATGATTACATCACAATCAAGTGGGATTTATTCCCAAGATGCAAGAATGGTTCAACATCTGCAAATAAGTCAATGCGATACACCACAACAACAAAATGAAAAATATAAAAAAAATTATATCAATAGAAAATTATCTCAATAGATACAGAAAAAAACATTTGACAAAAATCAACATTATTTTATAATAAGAACTCTCAACAAAGTGGATATGGAGGGAACATACCACAACATAATAAGGGTCATAAATAACAAGCTCGCATACTTGATAATAAAAAGCTGAAGGCCTTTCCTCTAAGATTAGAAACAAGATGAGGATGCACACTCTCACCACTTCAATTCAACTTAGCATTAGAAATCCTAACTTGAGCAATTAGGTGATAAAAAGAAATAAAAGTCATCCAAATTGGAAAGGAAAAAGTAACTGTCACTATTTGCAGATGACATGATATTGTATACAGAAAACCCTAAAGATTCCATAAAAAAAAATAAACACTGTTAGTACTAATAAACAAATTCAGTAAAGATTCAGGATATAAAATCAATACCTAAAAATACATTGAATTTCTATATACTAATAATGAACTATCAGAATGAGAAATAATTCCAATTACAATTGCATCAAAAGAATACATAGGAGTAATATAACCAAGGAGGTGAAAGACTTGAATATTTAATACTGCAAGACATTAATGAAATAAATTGAAGAAGTTACAAATTAAAAGACATTCTATGCTCATGGATTGGAAGAATCAACATTGTTAAATGACCATATTACCCAAAGCAATCTACAGATTCAATGCAATTCCTATCAAAATTCTAATGGCACTTTTCAAAGAAATAGAACAAATAGTCTTAAAACTTATGGCACTCAATAGCCAAAGCAAACTTGAAAAAGAAGAACAAAGCTGGAGGCATCACATTTCTTGATTTCAAACTATGTTATAAAGCTATAGTAATTAAGACAGTATGGTATTAGCATAATAACAGAAACATGTAACAATGGAACAGAATAGAGAGCCCAGAAATAAATCCATGTGTATATGATCAATTAATTTAAAGCAAAGGAGCCAAGTATACATAAAGGGGAAAGGACAATCTTGTCAATAAGTGGTGTTAGGAAAACTGGACAACCACATACAAAATCATGAAGCTGAACCACTGTCTTACACCATACAAAAGAATTAACTCAAAATGGTTTAAAGACTTGAGTGTAACATCTGAAACCATAAAACTCCTAGTGAAAAATACAGGTGGTAAGCTCCTTGACCTAGGTCTTGGCAATTATTATTTTTTTTTTTGAATCAGACATTAAAAGCAAAAGCAACAAAAAGTAAAAATAAATCAGTGTGACTACATCATACTAAAAAGTTTCTGTATAGCAAAGGTAATCATCAACACAATAAAATCCAACCTACTGAATGGGAGAAAATATTTGTAAATTATGTATCTGATAAGCGGCTAATATCTAAAGTAAATAAAGAACTCATACAACTCAGAAAAAACAAATCCATAAAAAATAGGCAGAAGATCTAAATAGCCATTTTTCCAAAGAGCTTATATAGATAGATGGCCAACAAGTACATGAAAAGATGCTCAACATCTTTAATTATCAGAAAAAATTGCAAATTAAGACCACAGTGTCACCTTCATATCTGTTAGAATGGCTATCATCAAAAAAATAACAAATAAGTGCTGGTGAGAATGTGGAGAAAAGGGAACCCTTGTACACTGTTAATGGTAACATAAATTGGTGTAGCCACTATGGAAAACAGTATAACGGTTCCTCAAAAAATAAAAAATAAAATAGAACTAACATATGATCCAGCAATTCAACTTTTGGGTATTTATCTGAAGTAAAGGAAAACACTAACTTGAAACAATAATGTGAACCCCCATGATCATTGAAGTATTATTTATCATAGCCAAGATATAGAGACAACACAAATGGCCACTGATGAATGGACATTGTTAAACACACACACATGCACACTGCAATATTTTTCAGCCATAGAAAATAATGAAATATTGTCATTTGCAACAACATGGATGAACAGATAAATCTCAAGGGCATTATGTTAAGTGAAATAAGTCAGACAGAGAAAGACAAATACCATATGATCTCTTACATCTTATACGTGGAATCTAAAACAAAATAAAATAAAAGAAGCTCATAGACACAGAGAACACATTGGTGGTTGCCAGAGGAAGGGGATGGGGTATGGGAGAAGTGGGAGAAGGGGTTATAAATTTATTTTTGTTAAAAAAATATCCCCTAAAGAAGGTGAAGGGATTAGAAAGTACAAACTGGTAGTCTCAATATAGTCATGGGAATATGAAATACAGTATGGGGAATATAATCAATAATGTAAAGATTATCCAGATGGGTATTGGATTTATCAGAGAGATCAGTTCATAGACTGTATAGATGCCTGACCACTGCACTATACACCTGAGCCTAAAATAGAATAATATTGAATGTCAACTATAATTAAATATATTTTTTAATTATTTTGGGCATCCCCCGTATATATATATATATATACATATGGATGCCCAAAAATGGGTACATGGGTACAAGTAGACACTTTGGTCAGCATTGCTCAAGCAGTAGTTCACCATAATCAGAAGTGTCTGGACGCTAAAGGTAACCACTTTGAGCACCTCTTGTAATTGCAGAAGTCAAATGTGACTTGTATTCATTTTTTGTTATTGGTATATATTGAGTATTACAATTTTAATACAGTTTTCCTTTCTTAAAATGTGTATACTTTTTTTGGCATCCTATGTATATATATAGTCATGGGGTGTAAAATACAACATAAGGAATATAGTAAATGGTATTGTAACAGCTATATACAATGTCAGAGAGGTAGTAGATTGGGGAGGTATCATTTTGTGAGGGGTGTAAATATCTAACTATTACATTGTTTAGGATACCTGAAACTAATAAAAATATTAATAAGAAATCTATTAATGCTTAAGAGAGGATGAAAATAAACAATTTTTAAGTGAAAAAAAAGAATCCCCCCCAAATATTCCTAATATTTAAAATCAAATCTTCATTGCATATTAGAAGAAAAAAAATTAATGGTGAACCACTAAAAGCAGTCCCATTATAATTAGGAGCAAAGAAAAGATACATAAATCACTACTACTGCTATTCAGAATTATTCTGTACATTCTAATCAATTCATGGTTATTATACTCTTCATATGAATACATATCCAATGCATAATAATTCAGGTAAGTGCTATATATTCTAGATCATTTGAGAAAAAGAAAACATTTTGGCCCTTGATTTTCCTTAAGATAACACCCAATCATCCTCTAATGACTGGGCGCTTTGTTTCCTTTTTTTCTTTTTTAATCACTATTTATTAAGACTATTACAGATAGTGGATCAGACAACACATATTTTTTCTCTCTCATTATTATATAACCTACCATTTAAGCCAGATTCCTTTACAATACTTAATTATTACTGAACATCATTCTACTCAAATTTATCACAACGCACTTCTTTATTACCCAACCACTTGAATTGTCCTAAATTTGTCATATCCCTTGAATCCACCTTTTAAAAAAAGACAAAATTTTCTTATGTCACCTCTGACATTAGCCCAACACTCATAAGTAAATAAAAACAGACATATAAGAAATAAACATGCCTAGAAAAATATCAGTAAGCTTTATTTATACATAAGATAATATTGATGATAATGGGAATGATGATGATAAATAATTACAATAGTAATAATTTGTTCACCACTTGTTTTGTGGTATAACTAAAATGTACATTTTATTGATAAAGAATCAATCAGAGATAATTACATAATTTGTGAAATCATATATCTAGTTAGTGGAAAAGTTTGTAATAAAAATCAACTTTGTTTCAAAAACTGTATCATTATCCTATACTGTCTCAGTATTTTGGGAAATCAGGCTTCTATTCCGATCCAGGTATGGAAGCCTTGAGTGACAATCCTCAGTATATCTTGGCCTTGTGTACACAACTTTTGTAAGAGCTGTCAAAAACGGAGTATGTTCTCATCTATTGCTATAAAGGTGGCTAGAATAAGATATATCCGTTGTATAGTAGTGAAAACAAATCAACAAACAACCAAAATAACTTTTGGACCTCTCATTGTGTCATATGTTTGGCTAGGGTGGTGGAGGAGGGTTCTCTCTTCCTTAGATGAAAGAGAATAGTTGTAAACCAATGCTTAAATTCAAAGGCAGCTTTATTATGGAGATACATAGTTTTCAAGCCTAGATATGGTCCTGGAAATATCAGGAACAGACTGAGGCTTTTCTGTGCTCTGGTAAAATTAACATTGTGGCCGCAGCGGAAATTTGTCAAGACACAACAGGTAATGGGATTTACCAACCATGAAACTTATTGGGAGGTGTAGGTTACCAAACTATATATTCTCTCCCAAGAATAACTTTTGGCATCTAAGGAAACACACCAGTCTGTCCTCCATCATTTTCACAGCAGTTTCTTTGGTCATAGTAATATCTAAACAGAGTGACAATCTTTACAATTAACAAATCGTAAAGCACACAAGGCCCACCACGTGGGTCAACTTTTCTGCCCGTCTTAGAAGACCTGTTTCCTCTAATGTCCTTTCACACAAATATGACTAAAAACACATTTTGTACCTGTGCCCACAAAGGCTCAAAGACTGATACCATATATCAAGTAGCCAGTAAGGCAAATTGGCTCCCAGAGTTTCCCACCAGATTAGAAGCCAGAATGCATAAGCTCTAGAAAAGATATCATTTTTACCTTCTAGTAGAGGGTCTGGTTTGCAATGATCAGACTTCACACTGTATTTTTCCAGTATAAGTTTTGAGTGTCAGGATTAACATCCTTCATTTTGACCAAAGCATTAAGGTAATGTACAATTAAGCATTTCAGAATATGTCCAAGAATACTGGGGGGGAAAAGCAAACTAAAGACAAATCCGATATTCTTTGCAATCTATCTATAGAAGCTACTCTCCTATAATTCAAGAATTATCAAGGAATAAAATTTTCAGGAGCTAATCTGGATACACTGCTGGAATGGCTTCTTGAAGCTTGGAAAACATGATGGCCCACAGTAAAAATCAGATGTAAATATGCAAATTGTTTTAACAGAGTACTGGGGTTAAGGGTTTCAGAGAGGTTGGCATGCTGATAATGAATTTATCATATGTTGTCAGTGAACCCCATAAACGGCCTATGCTCCCCAGGAGGATCTAGAAGATATTTATAAATAAATATCTAAAGCAATAAGGGATGATCAAATGGTGAGGGCACTGGCATTACTGGAAAGCTCAGTTGTAACTTTGCTTTGTGTGTCAGAGTTGATGGTAGGGAAGTCGGCTGGGTTCTTTGGAAGCAAGAGAAAAGATAAGATTCTGGATACCACAGATCAGATGACAGCAATGAGCTGTCAGAGTCAAGGTTTTCATAATTGCCATAACAGGCAATAAATCCAAAATGGTAGCCAAAGGTCCTAACAGGAATCTGTGCTGATGGCTAATAGACTGTAGTGTCCTAGGAGTGAGAAACATGAATAGCCAACAGGGTGCCGTTGACTTATTAATTACAAAGATCAAGTGACAGTCCTGAAAGTTAGTCCAGCGGATGCAGTTGAAAATCCCAATGTCTCATCCAGGTTGTGTGTGAGTAGACATAAAGGCATAAATCTTTGCATTTTATATCAGTGCTGACTAATAACTATCTGGCACAGAAGAGACACTAAATAACAAGGAGGGTAAGATGACTCATTCAGTGGAGGTCAGACAACTTTAGTCCTTCACCATTCTATTATTGTATAAGTGACCCAAGAAGAGTCATCACTGGTGCTTTGGCCAATGAAATAAAAGTAGAAATGACGTGCCACGTCTGAGCAGAAGTTTCAAAAGTTATTATATTGTCGGCTACCTGGCTTTTTCCCCTCTTCATTAGCACGACAATATTATTAACAGGAGCTGCTGTCACAATGAGTTCCACAATAAAAAAGAGAAGGGGACAGAGAGAGAGAAAAGGGAATACAGCTCACCGATGAAGGATATATAAGAAGGACAAAACATAAACCATGTTTTTTAAAGCCACTGAGGTTTTTAGGTCATTTGCAGTGTTTAATTTATCCTGACTGATACAACTATCAATGCTGAGTAATTATAGTAATAATTTATCAAAAAACAATTAACTATTCTATAACCCATAACTCCCTAGTCCTTAATTTTCACATGACATGAAAGTTCCTCTGACAGGGACAGACAGCAGGACACGCACATGTTTCAGGATCCTGACTTGATATCTCTTGTTATAAAAAACGAGTGTGTTTTCCTTTCCTGAGCCCAAGTGTGCACAGGACTCATGTCAAGATGAATCCTTGGCAGATGTTTGGCCCAGTTAAGTAATAGTTTCCTTATCCTCATGTACAATGGACTACCCACATAATAGTGCTTTCAATTTCAACATTTGCCACCTCAAATGAATTCATGAGGCAATAAGTCAGTAATTTTCAACCTTAGCCTTCAAAATTTTAGAGCCACATATTCATTGCAGATTATATTTCTGGCTCTCAGTCCAGGTAGTCACTACTCCTTGACTATCCTTGGGAGGGAATACTCAATTTCTTATCTATTTGCTGCGTCTTCATAGACCTACTATTACCACCAGTACAAACACAGACTCCAGTCTGATTTAACCACATAGGGAACTGCTTATTTGCAAAAACAGAACTCAAAATTCTGCAACAATACTGTGCTAGGTAGTTCACATTTTTCATGTTGGAAAGACAGTTTCTTACCACAGGTAGAAATCACAATGACAATAAGAATAAATCGCTTTCCTTACAAATATGAAGGGCCTGATAAATTCAGTATAGATCTGAACCTGTAGCCTCAAGTCTTTACACTGTCATTAGTGCCTTGGCAGCCCACAGGCCATTGAACATGCATTAATGTTTGTAGTAAAAACTATTGACTCTTGTGTGTGTTTCATAGCAGGGAAGCATTAATTCAAGGCGTCTTCCTGACAGGTGTAGTCATGAATTGACTATCCAGAAAAGCACAGACTTTAAAACAGAAGTATAGGATTAACCCCTTTTCTTCTTTCTAGTGAATCACCACCGTATATTAGTCTATCATTTATTTCCCTAGGGATGAGATGATGGGAATAGTCATTTATCCTGGGCCAAATCCCCACAATTGTTTATGTAAATATTGCCTTTGTTAGTCTAAGAGACTATGAATCACACTGTACCTTCCTTCAAATTCAAATCTCTTTGTGACCCAGGATCAAAATAAGTTGGTTCCTTTGTTTTTGTTAAAAAAAAAAAAAAAAATGTTAGTGGTCAGACTTCAAGAAGATAATAGCAGTCAATTCTTACTTGTGCATTGCCTGACTTAAATGAATAATATTTTGCTCACTTAGTCATAGGTATACCACCACTTCAGCCATCATATTGCCTTTTGAAACACATGGGAAGATTGGTTTGCTGATAGACTTCCTATGTCAGTCTTTAAAATGCCCTCTCAAAATGTCTGTGAGCTATTTTTAGCATATTATGGACCATATCTTCATCCTGGTGCCACCTCTTTGTATGACAGGCTATCAAGTGGTTTCCCATAATTAAGATAGCTGTACACTCTTACTCTTCTTTCCAGATATTTAATGCAAAATCTTCTTTAGAGTCAGTGTCAATAGCAGTTACAGATACCAAGCATTACATATTCCTTACTCCAGTCATGGAATTACTTATTCTGACAAGGATATCATGGTGTCCACATAGATATGTAAATTCTTACATGGCCCAATAGATGGCAACAACACTGACTTCATGGGATTGAAATTACTACTTATGCTCCTTTGAGAAGAGGACCAGAAAAATATGATGATTGGGGCAATTTGAAATTACTGGACAATTTGAAGAGTAGCTGTAGTGCAGAGAGTAATCAAAACAGAAGTTTTCACTCACGAGAACTCTTTCAATAATAGGAAAAGTCCAACAGATTTATACTTTTTAAGAACAGAAAAATTAAATCCATACTATGCAAAAAAATATTTTATCATTTTTCTCAATTTACTACGTTTTAATGCTATCTTATATTCTTCTACATGTCATATCCATCACATATTTAAATGTTCAGTTTTGCATTATATATGTCTATAATTAAGTAGCTATATATTACTGAAAAAGTTAGAATGTTTCCAAGCATCATAATGAAAATTGACTAATAACCTATTAAAATTTAGAACTCTATGCCTTAATTCCTTCACATAGGCTTTTCAATTAATTATTTTCAAAATTACTATTGTGATCTTTCTCAAAAAAAAGATCACCAGGAAATTATAAATATGAACTTTGAATAGGTAGAAAGTGAGGTGAATAGGTAGAAATAGGTAAATAGATAGAAAGTAATTTCTACTTAAAAAAAAAATTAACTGTGTACCAGCTGTCCTATCTGGAACTCTATGACAAATATTTTTCACAGTTATTCACCTTCTCATCAGAAACATGTATATAACACAACATAGTTGTCATTACAACTATTTAAAACTATTTTGAAAAAATATATTCATACAATAGAAACAAACTTTTTATTGGTATTTTTCAAAATTATTCAACCAAATATGGTATTTAGTTGATCAACTGTCAAGTATTTGTGCAATTTTTGAGTAATTTTTATTGTTTTGATCAATACTGAAAAGAAATTAGTATGCTCTTTACCCTTTTCTATAATTATTAATGAAATATAATTGCACACACTTAATTTATAGTACATATATAGATTATTTATAATTTATCATACATGGAATGGCAATATGCTTTAACAGGATGCATATTAATAATCTTAGCTAAAGTTTATTCTTACTATCTAACAAGCGTGACCTCTTGTGATTTTGTTAAGTAGTTACACGGGTCTAGAATAGAGGTTGTTTATATGTAGACTTCTATAAATCTAAATGATAATCAGTATTTTTCTTCTTAAATCAATGAAATAACATTCATTTATATTAGCATAGGAAAAGCTGCTTCCTCTTTAGCAAACTATGGCATAGGCTTAAATATGGCCATAATACATTTTTTGTACTAACTATTAAGTATTGTGTAGACTACTACATCAGTGGAGGTCCAGTCAGAAAAAAACAGAAACGATATCTGTTATGTCAACACAAAAGAAGTCAGTATAGGGAATTGCTTAAGCATATGTTAGAGAACTGGAAATATAAAAAGGAAATACTGAGGTAACACACAGACGGTATCTGCTAGAAGTAGCCACCACCTCTGGGATTGGGGAATAATGAGAAAAGGGGGTTGGAGGGCCCCAAGCGCTGGGACTCCAACCACTGAGCCAGGGGCATGGGTCCTGGCAACTCTGAGCTATCTGAGAGTGGATACAAAAACTTAGCACTGGAATCAACCGCCCCTGCCAGGATGAAAGGTTACTGCTGGGACCATACTATCAGAACCAGCAAGCAAGGACAGAGAAAGCACTTTCTTCCCCTCTAGACTTCCAGGCTCCTTCTTGTGCCCCCTACTGCTGGGACCTACTGAGGAGCAACTGGCAATGTGGTTTGCAAGGTCTCTATGCCAGCACCATGGTATAGAAGGATTGGTGTGGAGTTAAGAGAAAGAATAGGTCAATAAATGACCATTATCTTTATTACTGTTATTATTGCAAAATGTTCCTTAAAATCTGAGGATTTAAATTTCATGATATAATATATGCTTTTTAAAATCAAGTATATTATTTCCATATATTTTTATAAATCTTTATAGGTAAATAATTTTACTCATATAATAACGGGTTACGGTTATTTAAAAATATATATATTTTTCCTTGGTACTTCTTAACTCATTCTCAGTTTCTCTCTGGTTTTCTCCACTTGAGGAGAAGTGACAGAAGTGTTTCATATCCCTGTTCACATATCTGTTCTTCCCCATCAAGAAGGGCAGGTTAATTAACTGAACTGTGCCATTTATGAAGGTTTCAAGGAATGAGTTAGCAGTACATTTAGATGTCGGCTGCTTCTCTCTAACCATAAAAGAATTTAATTATATATCTGTCTTGTTATTGGATGACTAGTACAAATTTAATGATTGATTTTCCCATTAATGCCATATGCATTGTTTATATTTCCATTAGAAGCATAATATTAATTTTAAGATACTGATAAAAATATTTTCCTTATCACTATTTATATGCGGCAAAAATATATGATCAGCTGAAATTTTTCTTTCCCCATTCAATCAATAATGACAATTTCTACGATATATAAAAAGAAAATATTTTTTATCTTGAAATGTAGAAAATTTTAGTTAAGGTATTGTGATTAAGAAAGTTATTACGTTCATTTTGAGAGTGGTTATTTGTGGAAAATTTAAAATTAGAGAATTTCTCTTAGGTATAATTTGTCCATAAGAAACTACAAAAAAAAAAAAAATGCTAAGGAAGAAATGCTTGAATAAGGGTCTCAAGAACAATTGCTTCCCAAATTCACCCTCTTTAAAGACATTGAGGAAGAGACATCCAGCTAAATTGTACCCTGATTCCTCACACACACACACACACACACACACACACACACACAAACTGATATAATAAACATTTGGTATTTTACATGCTAAACTTTGGAGTAATTAAGTATGCAGCAATAGGTAACTAATATGCCCAAAAGGCCCTTTCACGTCCCCTACTAATTATTTCCCTTCCCTCCCTCATCCCCCAAAGTAACCGCTATTTCTACTTCTAACACAATTATTTTGCTTTCTCTGCTTTTGAAATCTTTATTAATTCAACAACACAGTTTATGTTCTTTCGTGTCTGGCATCCTTTGCTTCCCATTATATTTGTAGATTCATTTTCATTCATGTATAATTTCAGTTTGGGGCTCATGGTTTTTTTGTGTGAAAATTTATATACATGTATCTTTGTGCTCAGATGTATGTATTCTGATTATTATAGACCTTCACATAGAATTTCTGTATGAGTATCAAAAAGTACAAGTACTTTCAATATTGGTGTATAATGACAAACTGTTTTCTGAAGTGGTCGTACCAATTTATGTTCCCAAAAGCAGTGCATTAGAGTTCTCATTGTCCCACATCCTCACCCAATTTTGTTAGTTTACTTTTAAAATTTGAGCCCTTTTGTCATGGGAATAGTAGTATCTCAGTGTGTATGTTACTTATATCTCTTGATGACTAAGGTGGTTGATCATTCTTTGACTATACGAGTACAGATCCCTGCCATTTACTCTGTGGAGTTGTCCTTTCCTTATTGATTTACAGTAAGTAGTCCATTATAGATATGGATACAAATCCTCTCTTATTTATATAAAAAATCATCTCATTTTTTAATATAAAATTTATATATATAAATCATCTCATTTTTGGGGGCTTGCACTTGCATTCTTCTAAAGGAGACCTCTGATAAACAGCGTAGTTTTTTTTCTTTAATCTGATTTCTCAGTCTATTTTTTTATCATTGGCATTGTGTCACTATGTCATAAATCAGGCGATCATGTATGTGTGGTATGTTTCTGGACTCTTGATTTCATTTGATTAGCCTATATTTCTGTCCCTATGCAAGTACACACTGACTTAATTACTATAGCTTTATAATAGATCTTGAATTTTGGTGTGTGGTGTGTAGGTTCTCCAATTTTATGCATCCTCTCAAAAATTTGGTTCCATATTTATTTCTTAATCAGTTTATCAATTTCCCCTAAAAAAATATCCTTCAAGATTCTGGTTGAGAATACACTGACTCCTTAGATAAGCTTAGAGAAAAATGACACATTCACAGTAATTAGTTTTTCAATTCAAAACACTGTATATTCCCTTGACTTTTTAAGGCATTTAATCTTTGATCGTCATTCTTTGGCCTCTAGCTCTGCGCAGCTTTAGAGTTCAGGAAATACAAGGATGAGAGACCAGCCATGTTTAAACTCTCTGAAACCTCCTATTATGTCAGTCCAGTCCCACGCTACCCCCAAAATCTCTACTGGCCACTCTGCCTCTCTAGAGGTGTCCCTATGTGCAGGTTTACTAGCACTCATTGCTTTTGTTTCAAACCTACTACTACCAACAAATGTCCTCAAGGATGGCTGTGGATCCTTCATCCCCATGCTGCAGTTTTACTCTTTTTTGATTTTGATGCCTCTGGAGTTTTCTGATGGCTTTAAATAAATGATTTTTTAATTTTCCCAGATTTTCCACTTTCTAATTGTTTTGATCTGCTTTGAAATGCTCCATCTTACCTGAAAGTGAACCTCTCTGGCGGTTTATATTTGATTTGGACCAGTAGTATTTGGTGATCACTTTAATCACGTTGCTGAGAATGAGATGCTTCAAATTTGGGCTTCAGTGCCTGTTAAGGCCAGGATATTCGTTCCTTATTTCTGTTTCACCTTTTCTTTTGCAATGCAGCCCTTAGGAGATCTTAATTCAAATGAGAGAGGGTTTCTAGGGTCCCTAATTATACAAGTATAGATTTGAATTTTCATTCCTCAGCATTGCTAATTTATAAAAAGTCCTGCTCAGTTTGTCTCTAATAGAATCTGCAGATGTCTCTAAGCCTAGGTGAAAAGCAGGTCCAAATATTGGGTTTTCTTTTTGGGGTTTCTGTCTCTTCCTGGATCTTGTCTTGTTAGATCTCCAATGTATCAAAGAATTTGTTCTTATATATATATTTTCCTCAGCATTTCTAGTTCTCCCTATGAGGAAAACTGATCACATTTTCTAGTTAATATTTCTTTAACAAAATACAAAATCATAGAAAATTTCATTAATGAGTTATTTTCATAATAAAGAAGATAGAAATTTTGGTACTTGGCAGAATAAAATAGTCTTATTTGTTTTGGCAGCATTTCATTTTGTTTGTGTTGTTGGTTTTAATTTTTATGCCTTTGTCTATAATGCCAAAGATCTGCTCTGTAAGTTCAAGCATTTGGAATGAGTTTTTCACTTGGAAAAAATGGTAGCAAGAACACATTAAACATAAGGGCTAACCCCTGTTTTAATTTTTGAGGTACCATTTAGAGGCATCATTTGGCTGGTCTTCTGCCAGTTTAAAAAAAAAAAAAAAAACACAAATGCTTTGCATCTACAAAACTGCTTATAAAAATTTATAAAGTGTGCTCTTTAGGGACTTAAAAGTATTCCTTTTTACTGTCAGTAATACCTCAGGCCAGACGATACAGTTCTCTTTTATTGTTGAACATGAAAGCACTATATAAATGTACACATACCAGAATCCCCCAAATCCATAATCTAAATATCCCTAATCCCTCATTATTTCTGGGTATCACTGTACCCTTGTCCACAGTGTTTGCATCCTCACAATCTATGCATCAGATTAAGCTTCTGCAGCTCACCAAGTTTACTATTACTCTCAGAGTTAGTATATGCTTTCAAAATATTATAATGTACCTCTGTATTAGTTATTATCACTGTGTAAAAACTTACCACAGAAGTTAGCTGCTTAAAACAGCACTAAGTTATTTTCTAAATTTCTTGGGTCAGGCATCCAGGCCTGGCATATGTGTCCTCTATATCAGGGTCTCTTATAGGCTGCCATCCAAGGGTCAGCTAGGATATAGTCATTTCAAGACTTAACGGGGGAAAGGTCTACTTCCACGTTCACATGGTTGTTCACAGGATTCTTTGCAAACTGTTGCACTGAGGGTCTCAGTTTCTCACTGGTGGTTGACCAGAGGGAACCCCCATTTCCTTGTATATTGACCTTTCCAAGGTGCCAGCTTGCTTCCTGAAACCATGCAAGTTGACAAGGCAATAGAGTCTGTTTTTTTTCTTTTCCTTGAGATGGAAGTCACAATCTTTTGTAACCTAATAATAATGTAACATCCCAGCACTTTTACTGTGTTCTATTGGTTAAAATCTAGTTACTAAGTTTAGACCATGTTCAATGAAAGGGGATTACGCAAGGGCTGGAATGCAGAAAAGCTACCATATGGAGGGAAAAATTGACCAAAAACACATGCACAAGTAGGACTTAAGTTCTACATGATTAGTGATATCCTGATCGATCTTCCTGAAGCAGATCTCTGATTATATTACTGCCCTCCATAATAAAAAATGTCAAAGATCCTCTTGCCTAAAACTATCCAAAATCCAACCCCAGTCTTCATTTCCAACTTTTCTATTTGCTTTTACCACTCCTCATGAATTCCATGCTCTAGCCAATGCTGTTAGCTTAATTTGTAAGATGCTTGTTTTGCAGGTTTGTTCATGTTGTTTCCCTTGCCTGAAATAACATGTCCTTCTCTTGCCATAAGGTAAGGTTTGTAGCCTGGAAAAGAAAAGGGACAATGGAGGGCATATTATTTTTCTCTTCAAATATTTAAAGAGAAAGCACCAAACAAGCCAATGTGTAGAAGACTACAAGGGCAGGATTTCAGGTATAATGGAAGATTCCTGAAAGCCGTTAAGTCTGCCCAACAGTGAAACGAACTTCCTCAAAAACAGTGAGCTTTCCATTTTTTATGTGTTCAAATGAAGGAGAAAGAAAATCTGTCCATTATGGGGATAAATGGGTTACCGTGTTCAGTGGAAGTTAAAATTAGAAGACGTCTAAGTTACCTTCCAACTCTTTAGATTCCATAAATCCATAAATTTATATAAGGATAAGAAAGCAAAACTATTCCCTTTTTACATGCAAAGATGAGAAAAATGATTTACATAATAAAATTTCAAAAGAAATCATACTTGCTGTTTAAACTCGTGAGTATTATACAAACTGAAACCTCTATTTTTCAATATGTCCTCTATTTCTAATTCATAATTGTCACAATAAACTATGGAATTACCTAACATTCCAAATTTTAAAATAAATATGTTCCTAATCACTGTGCACAAATGAAAGGTTTTATTTGTGTAAGAGGAAAGATAGTACCATTTAAAGGCCTTTTTCCCATGAAGTATATTCCAAAGAATTTCCATAAAAGAAACTCAGTCCATATTTTTGCACAATCTTTGGTTATTGTTCATTTTAGGTTTATTGATGAGACTGACCTTCAGAAAAATATGTACCTTGCTTTGCAAAAATTCACAGATACAACAGCTGCCCAAACTATTGTTGCTGTTTTTCTGGGTAAATTGGAGCAAATGGTGCTATAAATGATGCTATGAACCATTGCATGGATAAACAGACTTCTAAAAGCATGCCCTTTTGCTTTTCCAGAGAGACAAAAAGACAGACAGGGAGACAGAGAGATCAAGAGAATCGGCGATGTCCATTTCTTACTGGAGCACCTGATCAACAGTTCCTCTTGATAGTATCCTATAGAAAAGAGAGGATTTATAGGTAGAAACTGGAATACTTTTTTTTTTTTTTAAAGAGGAGAAATTATGGGAATTGCTTGCATTTTACTTTGTTTAACTATAGATGACTGAAGGCAGGGACCTTGTCTAATTTTTTTGCTATGGTATCACTCAGTAACCATCGCACTCACACAAACATTTAAATAAATATTTAATGAATCAATAATTGAGTGAATGAACACAATAACAGATACATGAGACTCAAATAGGGTCCCAGTGTATTGACAGGTCTTACAACTTTAGATTCTGCTGAGTTGTCTGTTATCAAGCACCCAAGGATCGTATGTCACAAACAAAGAGAATTGAATGAGACTAAACACTAGTATATCCTAACTCCCTAATGAGGAGAAATGGAATTAGGTGCAGGCCCATCTGGCTCAACTGTTTCTGTCATATACATGATGTTATTCAAGGAAAATAAGCCAGACATAACGAATTTGACTAGTGTGTAAATTTTGTGTTATGGCCATAAGATGGAACACACTCTTGTAGATGAGAATGGAATTTCCTTTAAGAGAAATGGAAACTTCCAACCTGGAAAGAAGTTAAGTGTGGGATGTATGGTAGTGGATTTTAGATCAGGGGGAGAAAAGTTGTTCTGGTCTTCCTGGAGCCTAGAGTAGGTCAGCCTCTGAAATGTGGGAGGAGATGAACTGCCATGGCCACAAGGAAATGGGTCAGGAGTAGGACAGAAGGCAGGCCAACAAGGAAAACCTATGACAGGTTTGCACCTGGCAGTTGTTGAAAGTATTTACTTTGTTATGTATACCTTCTACTTTCCTAAATGTTTGGTAAAATTTCATTTCAACTTGTAGTGTAGACTCCACCTTCTGTTTGGGAAGAAATGAATACTTTCTTGAGTATTCCAGTCACAGTAGCGGGGGCAGTCACCAGAGGAGTGGTGACTGGTGGCCAACAACCACAGAAACAGTCCAGGGGACACACAGTGTGGAAGTCTAGGAAAGAAAAAAATCCCTGACAAATTGTTTGAAATTATTCTGGAGACATTTTAAAGAGTGTCCACTTGGTATCCAGTTACATCGTCTGTAAAATGGGGTGATAATACTTGTCTTTGCTTCTTCCCTACAGGGAAGTTAAGAATGTAAAATAATTAATGACTGTAATGTATTTGAGCACCTTGAAAGAAATATTATATATAAGCATATGATATCATGATTACCTCCATAGTAAAAAGAAAAGAAAATATTAAAATAACAATAATATGTACATTTTCAACACCTGCAGTTGTATATGAAATATATAACTCTTTTTATTGTTTTCTGTCTAATCCACTGCACCTGCATTAAAAATGTACCCAATGGTCTAATTTTAAAAAGTACATAAAAATTTAGACAGGTACTTATTCTTTTATTCACCCCATTGTGCCTAGGTCTCACAGAACATATTTTAAATAATATACGATCACAAAGAGACCACTTCAATACAAATCTCAATAGTGTGGGTTAGTAAAAGTTACTTTTAAAGGCAAACATCTGGCACCTCATAAATATATATCAGCTTTCATCAAGAGTTTTTCAAACTCTCCCCATATATATTACACTTAGAAGCATTATTAATTCAGCATATTGTACGTAAGTTTTTAAAATAGTCCCAAAGCAGAATTACATATGTAAAATATGTGCTGTAATATCTAGGCCTGTGCAGATCATAAAGAACAAGACATGAACCACAACGCTAACTCCTTTTGATTTAATGTGTTCTGCAAGCTAACAGGGGTGATTTTTTTAAGCACAGATACAAGAAAATACTACAGTTAAGCTTAAAGGCAGCTATTTATTCCAACTAATTATTTTCCTCTCTTGTGACATTTAGCAAATTATTCTAGGCTTACATTTAGCTTGTGTCAAAAATATGTCTGAAATATTTTATTCTGGTTTATTTTTACATCTGAAAGAAAATTTAAGAGATGATTTGCCTTTATAAAGTCTGAATTCGTAACACCTAACTGGCATTTCTCCTTTTCCAGAGGATATTGAAAAAAAAAAATGATATTCTGTAATACCCTTTGGCAATTTTTCCAAATTAATGTTCGTACTGTAGAGTTATTTGTTGTTAGAGTTAACTGTTCGTACTGTTTTTAATGATCGTACTGTAGAGTTATTTGTTGTAATTTAGTTTGTTTTTTTTTCCCCATACAAAAAATGTCAATTCTTCTTGCTGTGTCTTTAATATTGTTGGAGAAAATACAATCAGTTTTATTGTTGTGTTTTTATAATGGTGCTTATATTTATTTCATAAATCTTATTATTTTGCCAGATGTAATAATACTCGCTCCTTTAACTGTTCCTGACATGTTAAAATTAGAAGCATTTCCTTGTATCTTCACATTTCTCTCTAGCCCTTCAAGAAATGGGTACATTTAAAGCTAAAAATTGTGAAGGTCTGTAGTGTGATCTGGCATAGGACAATAGGCTCTTTACTTCACTCATCTCATATGCCTGGTATTTTGATCTAAAATTATCATTATTACTTTATTCTATAAGTCTGTATTTTTAAAATTCCTGTTGACTTCCAGGCACTATGCTAGGCAGTGGAAATATAATGGGAAACAAAACAGCATTTTTAACTGTACATAGTTTAAAAAAAAAGAGAGAGCTAAGAATATGTAAACAAATAATTAAATAGCTTAAAATTGTTTAAGTACTCTAAGGGAAAAATATAGATTGCTATGTCCCAAAATTAAAAGAAAGGACCTTCTTTGGATAGAATGGTAAAAGATACCCTAATTACCTAATGCTGAGTATATCATGTTGATTTCCCAATGAAATAGTAATGTAACACATACCTAACTGCTTTCTCAGAATCATATTAAAATGACTATCTAAATATGCAATATATAGAGAAAATTCTATTACTAATAGTCACATACCAGTAACTTCAAGAAAATTCTCTACATAAGATAATCTGCACAGATGATTGTCTGCAAGCAAAGAACACCTTGCTCGGGATATAAGAGATCCCAGAATCATTCACTAGCAACAACAGGTGGAAGACCAAATCAGGTATCGGGATCGTAAGACTGCAATATATGATCCCACCAACTCTCAATAAGTGCCCTATTCCTATATGCCTTACATCTGGATCCCATGGCACTTGCTCACGGTATATCCTTGGAAGTGCCTCCGTTTGCTACCAGGGTAATGGCTGCCAGGATAAATATAAAAAGGTCGTCTTTGATACAGAGAGAAGCTGCTTCCTGCAAAGCCTACAGTATTGGCTCTTTACGATATATGAAAACTTATCCTTCCCCTTCATTTGAGCTTGAAAGACTCAGTCTCAACCTCTGACAGGTCCCATTTCATACCAGAGCAGAATGATCCTAAAAAAATCTATGTAAGCGTAAACTAGTTTTAAAAAAAATCACTGAGTATATCAAATGACATGAAAGTTCAAAAAAGAACAGTCAGAAAAGTTAGGTTTTCTTATAAAACCCTAGTATTTTTTTTAGAAAAATATGTAATAAATGTTTCTTTATAGGAGTCAAGGCAATAGTACAACTAAGAGGCAGACAAAGAGAAAATGTAATCCAGAAGAAACTACACAGAGTAGAAAATACAATCACTAAACTCAATGAGACAGACATTAGCAGATTGAAAAGGCAGAATCTAATGACTAAACACAGCCATTAAAAAAAAGAAAGAAAGGGAAGAAAGTCCTGCATTTTTTGGCTACGTCGATGGAACTTGAGGGTATAACGATAAGTGAAATAAGTTAGAGAAAGACAAATACTGTTCATTCTCACATATGTACAATCTAAAAAAGCCAGAACACATAGAAATAAAAAGTAGCATGGTCCTGCCAGGAGGTGGAGGAGTGGGGGAATGGGGAGATTCTGTCTAAAAGGTACACACATCCACTTATAAGATAAATAAGTCCTGGAGATCTAATGGACAAATGGTGACTTTAGTTAACAGGACTGTATTATATACCTGAAAGTCGTTAAGAGAGTAGATCTTAAATGTTGCCACCACACACACGCACACACACGCACGCACACACACACGTGATAACAATATAAGGGGATGGAGGTATTTAATAATCTCATTGTGTTCTTTTGCAATATACACGTGTATCAAATCATCACACTGTATACTTTAACTTACGTATGTTATATGTCAATAATATCTCAATAAAGCTTGAGTAAAAGTAGAGATGATATTACAAAAATACTGCCTGAGAATTTCTATGACAAAATCCTCAAAATAACAAAGCATAATGAGAAATAAGTTCAAATCCAAACATTTGTTAAAATTTCCGAAGAACGAAAACAAAAGAATGATTGCATGTGAAGAACAATTGGATTGCAAGAGTAAAATTATCAACAAGAATAAAGGCTGAAGCCATATCTTCCAAATGTTGAATTTAGAATTGTATACCTAGATGAATTTTTGCTTAAGACCAAAAGGAGAAATAAAAGTATCTTCAGAAAGAGAGGTTCTTACCTTACAACTTCTTATTGAAAGTATTCCTAAAGAATGTGTATCTAAAAGCAGTAAATTGAACTACAAGGAAAGAGTAGAAGGTAGATAAAAAGCATTGGAAATAAAGAAAACAGTCTTACAAAATATTGACTGTAAACAAATAATAATAACAATAGTAAAATGATAAAAATAGAGGCAATTTATGAAAGAACATAAAATGAATGATTACAGGGAACATCAAAATGGAAAGCTGTCATGCAGGGGACCCTGCTCACTGCGCCATTTGTCATGCAAGGCGTCCAGCGGGATCTCTGGTCCCGCTCCCCACATAGGAACACAGGGTATGGTGGCCAAAAAAGGAACACCCACGGAGCCATAGATAGGGGAGTCATACAACTATATTCTCGCTGGTGGCACTATAGTCTCACTGGAGGCTGGATCCACACTGTCCGCAACCCGCCATCCTAACTGCAATCCGCGCTTGCCAGCCCCCATCTTCTTGCTAGCCTCTATCTTCTGCTAGTGTAGCCACGGCAGTTATATTTGTGGCAAGTGGCTCACTCGTTACAACTGACGGCCAACTGGCCATCCAATCACAGTTGATGGCCATTTACTAGCTAAGCCAGCACCTTTCTATGTGAGGCCGAGAGCCTGGAAACTGCTCTCTGGGGCTCTGTACCCTCAAAAGCATTCTAGGATTCTAAGATTCTGCCAAAATTAGTCTCAAAATATATAAAGCAAAAACTGAAGGAAAAAAATTGAATAAATGGAGCTGTAAAAACAGCTTACAGATCAAACGGGCCAAATAATCAAAAATTCTACTAATGACCATTAATAACAAAAGACAATGTAGTATTTACTTCAATGAATATCCATATTTGTTTAAATACAAAAGAATTGATTCCTCGGCAGAAAAGAAAGTTATTTTAATAAAATTATGTTTCATGTTTCTATTGTGACTTTATCTGATCTACAACATATGTATATAAGCTTTGAGTTGTGTTCATCACAGAAAATGTCCTTATCTTCACAGAGCTTACAGTGCAGTTTTACAGTTGCATTATTCAAATTGTCAAGAAATGTATTTCCAGCATAATAAATTTGGCTTTAATACTCAGACCTAACAAAGTAACATACGACACATGCCTATAAACTATGGTTCAATCACCTTTTGAGGTGTCCAAAATATTAGAACATGCTTTTCAAAAGTTTCTTAAAAGAATTTTACTTCATAATGAATTAAGATAAATAAAGGAAGAAAGGAAGGTACTTTATTAATAAATACTTTAAAGGAGAAAAAACAAATTATCATCTGAAAAAATGACAAAAAGATACAAAAGAAAGTGCCATTTTTAGAAAAGTAAATGTAGCATGGTACTTCAAACATGTAACGGACAAGATGGCCCATGTTCTCCACTTATCATGCCATAGTCTTTGAAAATTCTTTGGTCAATGTGATGAATAATTAGAATTTTGGCTCTAAATTTGGGCCCTTTTATTTTTCTATTATTTTCCTATAGTTTTATTGTTTTTTATCTCTAGTTTTAATATTCATTATTTCAAATGTATCATTCTAATAACTCATTCGTCTCTTCATTGTGTCACCAATTCTCATATGTTTTATTTGTTATGCATGAATAATCTTTGTATAGTATAATATTCTAATTATTTATTATTTATTTATTTATTTATTTATCTTCTTTTGGAGGCCCTAGAGTTTGGAAATGTTACTTCCAAATATTTTTCGCTTGCTTCTTCGGGGGATTTCAAGGACTTCCCTGATCCTGCCACCAATTTTTATGTTGAATTTTTGCCATGTAGTTCTCAAACACGCAAGGTCTGTGCAGTAACATTCCATACTTGTACATAAGGTAGGCTTGGAATTTCAATTCCTCTTCAATGACATTCCCCCTGCAGAGATGGAGAGAGACAGGAAATTCCCTTATTGTTTTTCAGGAAGAGAGAGTGATGTGGGGAACGCGAAGTTTTCTGCAGGCGATTGCCTTGTTGCAGCTCTGAAGCCACACTGTCTATCGTGCATGTCTTCATAAGCTTCAGAGCCCACTTTTCCAGCCACTGCAGGACCTTCCAGTAGAACCCCAATGCCTCAACCACCGGGTATCAGCATTGACCTACTATTTTTGTATGTTTTGCAATTGATTTCAAGCAAATGTAGATTTCATTTTTTGTTCTTTTAGTTCAGATTTTTAGTTTATTTAGTCTGGTATTTCCATATGTTTATAAAGGGACTTTTCCTTTTCTCTCCACCTCCACTGAGCTGAGTCCTTAGCAAACCATGTTCTTCCTCATTTTTTAGCTCAGTTGACTGAGAAGTTTTTTCTCTGTCTTCACCTGTTGGATTTTTTAAATTTCTTCCAAATATTTTCTATTCCCTTACTTCTTTCTTATTTCTTGATTTCTTCTATATTCTCCCCATTTCATGAGGTGCCTCTTCTTCTTTACTTTTCTCCAATATCAGCCAGCCCCTTTATCTATCATTTTTTTTCCATTTTTATGTAACTTATTAACTGTTTTTTATAAATTCTTTTGGTTGTCTCTTGTTGTACAAATATATAAATCACAGCTGGAATATTATGATGGTTTTATATGCTTCATTGGTTGTTCCGAACACTACAAGAAATTGCAACCAAAATGGGGCTTAAGGGATCAAATTATGATGAAAAATTAATTAAGTTAATTAACTGCAAGTTGGAGTTTGAATGTACAAAACTCTTTCAGGTAATTAGCACTCCTATAGGCAAGGGACTCCATTATTTAGGGGTTAACAAAATATGAAGTTTAAACTGACATCAGGTAATTTGTAGAAAAATTCACAACTATGCATTCTAAATAAATATATGACATTTAATTTTTAAAGGTAAGATCTGTTATGTCAAGACAGCTTTTAGAATGAAGATATTCTGTAAATGTGGTTCTCATTCTAATATAAAAAGATAGCTAAAACTTACAGCAAACAAATTGTTTAATGTAGAGATGGAGTCACTCTATCATGTGGAGATACCTTCAAACAGGATTTCAATTTGTTTAATAGAAATCCTATTACTTCATCCATACTATGTACTTACTATGTACCAGGGACAATTATTTCTGACTTAACTTCAAGCATTTATCTCCTACAATGACCCTAAGAGATAGGTCATACTATTGGTTAATTTTACTTATGAGGGAACTGACGCACAGACAGGTTAACTGACTTGTTCAATGACACATAGGTACTTGTCTTTGGAGATGATATTTGAATTTAGGCAAATTGGCTCTCGAGTCTGGGATTTTAAGAATCATTGCACTTTAAGAACTATACTTGAAGTCTAAAGTAACCACCTTTTAACAACAATGGAGTCATCAAAACTTAATATTAATCAAAACCTATGTATAATTTTTACCAAAGCACATATTCATATTTTAATTATTTCATAAATATCTATACTTTACATGAAGAAATAACACTTGGACTTTTTTTTTAACTGAAAAGGAATTCCTTAATTTGTTGCCATTATGGGTGTGTGTAGTCCAAATGAAATTTAAAGATTTTAGTAATACCATAAGAAGAGAAGCAGAGATGATTAGTATAGTCTATGAAGAGAAGTTAGAGGAAACATTCATCATAGGGCCATCTTTACCTGGGTTTGGTCCAATGATTATTATAGTCACCCATGACTTTATTAAAATAAAGTCAATGAGAGACAGGAAATAAAACAATAACCACATATAAAGGAAATGATTTTGACAAACTCTATTTCAGATACCAAAATAAAAATAGTGAAATGTTTTAATTTTTCCTATGCAACTTGTTTTAATTTGTGTATTTTATAATTATTGTACTGTTTTCTTGATTACAAAACTTATGCTAATTGTAGAAAGTTTGGAAAGCACTGAAAAGCAAAAAGCAAGAAAGGCAAGTGAAAAAAACAAAGAAACAAAGGGAGGGAGAGAGTAAAGAATGAAGGCTATGAGGAGGAAGGAAGAGAAAGAGGGAGGTAGGAATAAAGGGAGAAAGTAAAGAAGCGCGGAATGGGGGAGGGGGGAAGAAGGAGAGAAAGAAATGAGGGAAGAAGGGAAAAGAAGAAAAAGAGGAAAAAGGAAGAAAGAAATAAGGAAAGAAAGGGAAAAGGAAAGGAAAGGAAGAAGGAAGGGAAGGGAAGGGAAGGAAGGGAAGGGAAGGGAAGGGAAGGGAAGGGAGGGGAGGGGAGGGGGGGAGGGGAGGGGAGGGAGGGGAAAGGAAGGGAGGAAAGGAAAATCACCTGTAATCCAACTTCCCAGAGGTAATTGTTCTCACTATTTTGGTGTACATCCTTTCTAATGTATAATATCTATACCCCTTTGAATATTTTAATTAAATTTATAGGGATGACAATAGTTAGTAAAGTTACATAGATTTCAAGTGTACAATTCTATAACACATCATCTATATATAACATTGTGTGCTCACCACCCAAAGTCAGTTCTCCTTTCATCATATATTTGTAAGCGGAGGAATGGGGTGGTAGAAGAAGGTAAAGGGGATCAAATATATGGTGATGGAAGGGAAACCATTGAAAATATTTACATACACAATGGGATACACATACTCATTTGTAGTCTGCTTCTTTTTCAGATATCAATGTGTTATGAAAAAAACATGTCCTGTGTTATTAATCAATTATTTTTTTTGACTTTTAATTTTGAAATAAATCTAGATTTACAGAAACATTTAAAAATGAATACGAAATATTTTTGTATCTTTACCCGTCTTCTCCAAATGCTAACATCTTTACATAACACAGTAAACTAATCGAACTAGGCATTAACATTGATATAACAGTAGTACTAACCTAGAGACCTCCCTAAAATGTGATCAGTTATCCCACGAATGTCCTTTCCTGGTCCAGGATCCAATCAAGACCACATATTGCATTTAGGTGTCATTGAGTTTCTTTCAACTGTTTCTTTTTTGACTGTTTAATCTGGGAAAATTCCTCAGTTGTTTTTCATTATCTTGAATTTTGGAAGAGTACTAGCCAGGTATCTTGTAAAATGTGCCTCAATGTAAGATTGTGTGATGGTTAGATTACACGTTTTTGCTAAGTATCTTCAAAGAATTAATATTGTGCAATCCTCAGCGCATCATATCAAGAAACTCCAGTTATTGGCATCTTATCACTGGTGACATTAACTTTGTTCATTGAGATGGGGTCTGCTAGGTCTCTCCATTGTAAAGCTGCAGTGTTTCTCCTTGGTATTTAATAATCATATGGGAAGATAGTTGAGATTATGTAAATACCTATTTCTCATCATTTCACCCACTAATTTTAGCATCCATTGACAATTCTTGCCTAAATGTTATAACTGCAGTTACAACTGCAGAATTTACCAAGTTGCTATTTTCTTTTGCCATTGTTCTTTCTACAATTATTACTTTGAATTCTATAAAGAAGAACTGTCACTTCTTTCTCATTTATGTATTTATTCAAGCATAATTGATATTGAAATATATATGTGTATATTATATTACATATATATGTGTGTATATATAATTATGGACTCATGTATATATTCATTTTCTAAGTTTTATAATATGTTACTATTATTCCTTATTATTGGTCTAATTTTACCACATTTGGCCATTGGAACATGTCCCAATCATTTTTGGGTCACTCCCTTGCTGTCTAGCACCACAACATATTCATGTTATATCATGTACTTCCCCTGCCCTGAAATCTGCCATTTTCCAAGGAGTCTTTGTTCCATTTGTTGGAGAGTAGCATTAAGGAAACATATCCAGGCACTGGGTATGCTAATTGGTACTTGGTTTTCATTGTTTCCAGTCCTTTTCAGTAGACAGAGCTAGGAAATACATGTATTTTGTATATAAACTAATATACACATATTTACATTTTCTGTCTATATGGGTAATATTTGTCTAGCTGTCTATCTGTATTAAACATTATGAGTTTATTCTAATATTTATAATTCTACTCCAACAGCTTCTAGCCTTCTGTCTTTCCTTATTTATAACTCATTCCTTCTATCATAAGAAACCTGGCACATATTATCCACAATATCTATTTATTTGCTCAATCAAAAATACATTGTTTGCGAGTACTATCCCATTCTGCTATTGAAATATGAAAGATGTAAAAAGTTATTTTCGTCTCTGTCCTTAGATTCTATAGTCAAAATATTGTTTTGCATACTCACTAAGATTAATAAGATTAGTTCTTTTTCCTCTACCTCTTCAGTGTACCGTGTTTCCCTGAAAATAAGACCTAGCTGGACAATCAGCTCTAATGTGTCTTTTGGAGTAAAAATTAAAATAAAACCTGGTATTCTTTTACTATAAGACTGGGTATAATATAATTATATAATATATAATATAATATAAATATAATGTAATATAATATAATAATATAATATAATACCGGGTCTTATATTAATTTTTGCTCCAAAAGACGCATTAGAGCTGTTTGCTCCACTAGGTTTTATTTTCAGGGAAACACGGTAATTTGTTATGCTATTCATTTGTATTACTGTTAACCTCATTTATACTGTTTGGATTATAACACCCCAAATCCTAGTTTCTATTAATTATTAATTTGGTGTATATTAATTCAGAAAGGCTTAAAATTTGCTTAAAGCTCTGTAGCTGCCACCCTGAAATTCTTAATTGTGAACGACAGGCCCCTTGTTTTCGTTTTACACTTGGCCACCTGTGTCCTAATATATTCTTAGTAGTTGCTTCCATGACCACCTGCTTTATTACCTCAAATAACTGATAGCCTCCATCACCCTTTCTCATTCACTTCTCCTTTTCTAAAAATGTTTTATCATTGAGTTGTTAATTCTATGATCACCTAGTTCCTAAGAAATATTCATTTATTTAATACTTCATCATTTGTTCCCTCTTCACATTCCTCAAAAATGGTCATATATCTGCAACTCAGTGAGCAGAAAAACTATACCATGACATGTTAAATTTTCAAGCTAAAATTGTGTTTATTTTGTCAGATACCTCAAAAATTATTTTATTTTTTCTCTACTCACATCACTCTTTGAAGTTTAACAACATAGTTTTTATTCCTTAAAACTTCATTTTCAAAGTTCAACAATGATCTACTAAATGCCGAAATCAGCACACCTTCCCTAGTTTTTCACACTCTCCTTAACAATATTTTCATTGTTGAACACTATTTTCTACTTGAAATTTTCTCCTCCACTGCCTTTCCCCCTCATTCTGCTTTTTGTGGATCTAAATGCAACACATACCTTAAGGTTCAAAAAAAAAAAAAAAAAAAAAAAAAAAAGAGGTGCAGGAGAATTTAAAGGCAGAATGCAGAGATAGAATTCAGAATTGAAGGCTGCAAAAAGCAGAAAACTGAGAAGTTCTCAGAATCAGACTCCAGAAATCCGGGAGCCTTTCTCCATGGTTTTGCTATTGAAGTGCTTCTGGGACATTTCAAATTCCGCAAAGACAGGATCTGATTAAAGCATCTTGTACCTTGTATTAATCATCTTTGGTCCTGTAAAGACCAGAAATAGAGTCATGGTTTCACAGGTTGGAAAAGACCTCAGGTTGTATCTACTGCAAACATTCACTGTTATTTCCTACACTCCTGAACTGAAGAAAAGGTTTCTGCATTTTTATTCCATTCTGTGTGACACGGTTCAAAGCAGACAATGGAAACCTAGTCAGTAAGTACCCAGTGAAGAGTGGCTAAATTACTATAAAATCAAAAAAAGTATATATATATATATATATATATATATATATATATATATCTATCTCAAGTAAGACAAGAGTTACAGGGAAGAAAACATACAATAACAGTCTTCAAATATTTAAACTTATAAAGAGTTAGAAATAGTCAACTACTTTCCATAGCTCCAGAGAACAGAAATGAATACTCCAATATAAAATAGGTGTGATCATATTTCTAAAGCTCAAACTAAGGAGAAACATTTTAAAATTACAAAGTTTTCATTAACAATGTTATAAGAATTTGAGCACCCAATAAATATCATGGGAAAACTCACATTTTCCTCTCACTAGAGATGTTCAAATTGAAAGTTAACAATCATCTAATTAGGTATTTGGAGAAATATGCTGATACTGTTGGAAAATCCACAATAATCATTGCCCCAAAATATAATTGTATAATATTGGCACTGGAATGAGCATTATGTAATCTAGACTACTTACATCACTCTATAAATGAACAACTGAGACTCTATGAGGTTATATGGCCACGAGGTTGGTTAGTGACAGAGCCAGAGGAGAAACGCCATTTAGGAATGCTCCACAAACCTGGAACACAGTACAACTACAATGAATAATGGAAAATAATAGGTCACAAGTAGGAGCACTGGTTCATCTTAGTTCTTAATGTCAAAGTTATTATGACAAGCTAAAGCTATAAACTGTGCCAGAGCACTCCGTTCTTATGTGTAGAAATAGCCTAAGCTGGCATTATGTTTTCCACCAAGGATAATAAATGTTTACATAATTTTTAAAATAGAAAAATAATATGAAACAAAACCAAAGAAAATGTAGAAAACAGGGAAGAAAAATCACTGATAACCCCACTAAAATATAATTATTTGGGTACTTTGGTTTATCTAATTCCAATATTTATAACTTATGTATATGTGTTTACATGGGTTATATACACACGTGTCATGCATCATATGTTATACCTTTATTTTTACTATTCTTCTAGGTATTATCACACACTCTTAAGTAGTTCTCTGTATTTCCTTTAAAGGAGTTATCAAAGAACACTTTTAAGAAAATAACATCTTAAGTATTTTTTAAAGGAAGTGGTAGAATACAACAGTATTTTTCTCATGTTATAGCAATTATTATTCACGTATATCTGGGTCTCTTTATTTAACTTGAGAAGATTCTCTAACTACTTAGAATGAAAGGCAATGTCTTTCCTTCTTGGTCATTCTCATCTGTGAATATTTTAAGGCAGAGAAGAATTGAGACTCCACTCCCACCACTATCTTGGCCATATGTCACACGTTCTCTTCATAGGTAATGCTTCACCTCTCCAGAGTGATACATATGATAAATATCCCATGTAAGCATGCATGGGCATTTAATGTCCACATAAGACCATTGTGTTTTCTGTTTGGAAAATAGGTATCTCTTTCTTTCAGAGATCAGTTGCATTTTGCCAGAACATTTTAAAGTTAATCTCTGGTGATAATTAAGCAAGAAATATTGGGAAATTGTCATTATGATGAAAATGAGCACAAAGACTATAAGAGCGTGATGAGAGTTCAGAATAACAGAGTGAGAATTCAGAATAATGTTAGAGAAAGGGGGGAAAAAGACATAGAATATTTTTAAATAATATTTCTAAGTGTAATTGAACTCTAAGACAAATTAAGGACAAAAATATCCAATCATCCAACCTTCGTTGAACATGAACTATAAACTATGTGTGTGCAATGATCAAACCATTTATCTAAGTCTCAGTTCACTATCTGTTATTAGCACATTAAATGATAGTTTCTAGGATTCATTCTTATTCCTCAGACCTATTCTGTTATTGAACCACTGCCACCACCACCATTATCACCACTACCACCTCCAGCACTATAAATGGAAACCAGAAGATTAGCTCAGTGAGGATATGAAAGGTTATTAAAGAGGGTCCTTGCTGTCATTGGGCCTCAATCTAGAGGAGTAAAATATAGTTAAATAAGGGATTACAAAGATAATACATAGATTAAACATTTTATTTTAACGTAAAATATATAAATGACCACACATTCACCAATCTTTTGATGTAAAAACTTTTCTTAAAATATAGGTCTAGTGATTGGACCATACTATATTATTGATAATTCCTAGATTTGTTTCTTTGAAATAGAGGAAGAACTTACAGATTTTTCTGAATATCTATGTGGTCAAAATCCTTTTAGTTTGTCTTTGTTTTTATTTCTAGCCTGTTGCTATCATCTTACTTATATAAAAAAATAATGATATGTTTCATTGGTGATCACATATTGAGTCTTTCCAAGGCATTTAACTTATTTTTCAAAAAATTCAACTCTTGTCACACTTATATATTGTTACTTTTGTAATATGAAATTATATACCAAAATTATAATTTTATTTGTCACTGTTACAAGAAGGTTTGAGAATAAATTCAACAGATGCTTGTTAAGCATATGAGTATCTTGTGAGAGCAGACGTGTGCAGGTATACTAGAGAGTCGTCTACAAGTAAATATTCACTATGTCTTGGGAAGCTGTCATAGTCATTTATAGAGGGACTGAGAGTTTCTATTATTCCAGCAGTTACGCTCAGTAGAGATATAGGGTAAGAGAGCTTCTATTCTATTTGGGGATAACACATAAGTATATAAAGAAATGTCTAAAAATATGGTAGAAATCACTATAGAACCATGTAGTCAATATATAAATATATATAATGTAATGTCTAATAACTGAATGGACAGTATAGTAAATAATGAGCCCAGAAAGAACATCTGAAGGTAAAGAACATTAGAGGTAACAGTTTATTTTCCATTCATAAATATTTCCTTTCATATGAGACTAAATAAAATTATTGGAGAATTCCTTCCTCTCTCTGTCTCTTAATCCTCCCATCCCAGAAGAATGCAATGCCTTTTCTCATTGGAACATTTGAGCTTAATGTTTCCCTTCTTCCCTTTTGGGAATGGTCAACTGTCTGGAGTGAGCCTTCTCCCCCAGAATACACTCTGCCCTATGGAGTCAAGGAATCTTGCCCCAGCCCAGAGCTGCCTATGGTTTGGGATTAGATATAAGCAAGCACACTTGCCTAAAGCATTAGGTCACATTCTTTAATTCGTCTTTATCAGTAGTAAAGTGATATTGTGGCTCCCCTCTGCTTATTTATTGTCTATTTTTTCATTTGTTTCAAAACTTGAACGAGAAAGAGAGTTCTAGGTAGTGGTCCTTTCAAAGAGATCAAAGAAGTTTCCATGAAGAAAGTGGGGACTGAGGAATGAAGAGTCCTTAGTACTTACCTCTTTCACTGAAATTGCCTTTTCATAGGTCTGTCAGTCATCTGCAGTTCTTTGCAAGATTACCTCTTTCCACTCTACTACCAGAATAATCGTTCTTAAAAATGTGCCTGCAAATAAATAGCTCAATTATTTTCTTACATAACATTCGAGGCTTTTTATGTCTAGGGTGACTATTTATCCTGGTTTGTTTAGGAAAATCCAAGTTTTCATGTGTTGTTTTGGTGTATTATCTATAGCACCCCCTTTTACTTTCAAAAGTGTTTCAGTTTCAAAAAGTTTCATTGTTACCATACATTATAACCTGCCTGTTACCTAAACTTCAGCTTCTTCTGCTACTGTCTAACTTGAACTTTCAGCTCTACCCAATAAAATCCCCTCCACAATTCCAAACACCGTATGTGCATTGAGTCCTCTGGCCTTTTGTCAAGGCTGCTTCTTTTATATGGAATGCCTTTTCCTCTCTCCCTCATTTGGTAAACTCTTACTTATTTTTCATGGTTCAGATCCAAGGTCACTGCTTCTGTCAAGCCTTCTGTGACCCCTCTTTGCTCATCCAAATTTGCACTTAGTCTGTGTCTGCCACTTGAATGAAATGTACTTTGAGGCTCTAATGCACCAGTATATTCTGATCAATGTATACAATTTAATTTTTGCTAAAACAGAATATACATAATGTTAAACAGTGTCTAAAGAGTGAACACTGAGCAGAGAACGTTCTTCATTATGGTTCAGAGCTGGGTACAAAATGCTCTATGTAAGAGTTAAACAGGGTCAGATGCTAAGCGAGTGACAAGAGAACAAGCTCTGGGTAAGTGTGATGTGTGAGAACTCTCCCTGGTGAGTATATAATAGCACTTGTTTAGATGGACAGTAAACAGTGCTCCTCCAACAGTGGCCTGTACTGGAGAACAGTGGTTCCTTTTATAGGCACTGCAAAGACATTGTTATACTGTGGTACTGATTACATTGTAATTATTGCTAACCTGTTTAGTGTTCTGTTGAGTCTTTTAATCACTCCAAGTGTACTGTAAAAAATTCTAGCATTCAAAACTGTGCTGTGATGACAAAAATAAAATAAAATGAGGGGCTACTCGTATAGTAACTAAGGACATAGGTATTTTTGGATAAAAGAAGACCTGAAGGTATATTTTGCCACAGCCTAAGTTGACCTTAGTTTGTGACCTTAGTTGAATTATTTAAACTCTCAAACTTAGTTTCTTCTTCATTAAAAAAGGAGCAAAAACACCTATCCTGTAAGAGTTGTTGTATTGATTACATTAAAGCATGCTTGTAAAGGGCACGTAGAGTTAAGTACTCGATAAATGTTGCCACCCCTGCCCAGCTAACGTTTGTGTACTCCAGCAAGTTGTGGAATAATGCCATGGGAACTAATCAACTGGTGCAACTTTGTATCTGTGGGGAAAACTGTGCAGAAGAAAACTAAGATTTGGAATATAATTCTCCTCTAAACAACTTTGTAGCCAGTGCTGACTCTGAGCCCCTAGTCCCAGTTTTCATAATTTAGCTCAATCAGTTGGTCACAGAGGGCCAGGTCCTCCTGTGGTGGACTTCTTCAGGAAGAGTGTTCAAACATGAATACATTTACATCATTTATCTCTCTTTTCCTTTCTCTCTCTCACTCTTGTTCTTTCACTCTTCCTCCTCCCCCCCTCCATCCTCTTTCTCTTTCCCTGTCTTTTTTTTTTTTTAATCTAAACATTTACCTGGAAAGACTCTTTTTGAAACTAGTTTCCCAACACAGGCTTCTATATCTTTGGGTTCATAAAAGGATAGATAATAGTAATTTCCTGTCTTCTCTCCTTACTCTCTTCCTAAACCAAATACACCACATATTGAAGGTTTTATTACAAAGTCATTGCTATTAATGAAGGCAAAAAAATAAAGGACTTATTCTAATGCCCTCCTCCTTCTTACATTACTCTATGAAAAAGAAAAATCGAGAATAATATTCCTCCATAAGGACTAATGTTAAATGTGGGTACACAAACAATACAAAAAAATCAGTCTGAAAATATCTGAGCATTTCTTCTCGCTAGGGCTGGGAGTCGGTGCCTGGAAGGGTCTCTGGATAAGCGCAGAAGAAAGGAGGGAGGTAAAAATGGGAAGACAACAGCTGTACTTACCAGAAGTCATAGCAGAAGGTTAATGGAAGATCAACTTTAGAGAGTTATTCTCCTTCTTCCTTCCATTGTTCATGCCCTGATCGATATAAATCTTCACAAGTTGTTCTTCAGTTTTCTCATGATCAGAATAATATCAACTTCATCGAATTGGTAGAATTAAACATGATAATACATGCAAATATTAAAAACAACATATTGAACATGTAAGAACTCAATGGTGTTGTCATTATTATCATTAAATTAATTTTTGTTATTGGCCCTATCCTAGTGATATAAAGGCAGAGTGCAATACTGAATGGATTGTCCTGAGTGTGAGATGGGATGGAGAGAAGACAATGTTTCCTATCTAAGATAGAAGTTTACAGATGAATGGGGAAAACAACAACAACAACAAAAGAATGCAACACACTGTTCTAAGAGGAAACGAGTGGTCCCATATCCATGAACATAGGAATACATATGTTCAGTGTTTGATTACAACCTGGGAGTCAAAAATACATGGGCTGCAATGTGGTGAGACAGCAAAAAGAGGGATTTTTCCAGAGTAGTAGTGGCATCAGAATAAGTAGGAAAGAAAGATGGTGCCGGATACCAGGCACAGCAGAAGCTTTCTGGAGGATGACCCTGGAAATGGGCACAGATAATTAAGCCAAGCTCCTAAAACTGGAGAGAAGGATGTAAGAGCAAGTGGCTCTTCTCTGATAGGAATGTGGTGGCAAAGACAGTGAACTTATCAGAGGACATTCAGGTCATCCCAGGAGTCATATCAGAAAACTGAAGGAAATCATGAGTGGAAAAGCATTCAGAGTTTTGTCCTGGGAAATGCATCAAGCTAAAATAGGGGAAAGTATAACCTCAGACAAAAGGGGTTAAAACATCAATATTATTTATGAACAATGTGAAACGAGCTCATGAAAGAATGGGATCAAATAATTAGCCTAAACTCCCAGAAAGTTTTGAGACAGACAGTGGCCACCCAATCAGCAGTGAAATGTTTCCAAGAATATCTTAGGACTAAATTAATTAATTGGGCCTTTATCTCCTAAGTTAAATGAACAGGGCATCCTCCACATACATGAAAGCCTATGTGACTCACTTGATTGGGGTGAAAATAGTGCCGACCTTCTCATAGGCTGACACATTTACATTGATGTAAACCCACTTATTACCATATTTGTCTCAATATAAATGCTGAATAAATGTTGACTGTGTCTAAAAGAGAATGCATTGACATTTTAACCATATCTTTTAATCCTTTTAGAGTAATGATTGTGGGGGAGTTTTTAGTACATTGGCAGGACTAAAGATGGAGATATTTTGGAGTCAAGCAGACTTTTGCATCTTTTCAAATCCCACTGGAAGCCTTTATATGCCTAGGACCACATCTTAACACAGGCAGTTTGTAGAGAAGGTTCTGGGAGTTGCAAGGATACCACAAAAAAGTAATATAAACGTTGTTTATATTCCCTGAGAAAGTAAGTCAAGTCACTTACCATTTGTGGAAAAAGACTGAAATTTGAGGTCTTCAGAAAGTCACCATAATTCTGTCATGGAACTGTGTAAGCTCCTAAAGTTTTGTAATTTGGGGGCTAGAGGATATATTAAAATTCTTATTAGCTAAAATGAGGGTAAAGGAAGCAGGGTACAAAACTGTACATGTTTATATAGAAATCAAATATATATGCAATTTGGCTAACAATATATTTGTAAGAACTTTAAACCTGTGGGAATTTTAGAAGATGAAGTTCAGGGTTACCTGAGAATAAGGGGCTGGCTTCAGTTTACTCATCAGTGTAATGCAGCTATCAGTATCTTTTCAAATAACCTCTGAACATTCGTTCTCTGAAAACCTATGGATTTAACTTAGATTTCTAATGCCAATTTAACATTTTACACAGTGGTTTAATAATACAAGTCTTCAGCTCAAAAAAATGAGGAACAGATGGTGGGAATGGACTCATTCCCATTGCTGATGTGCACTTTATTATACTACTTTCAAAGAATGACTTAAAGCACATTCCAAAAATATACAGTAGGTGTGTAGATTGCATCTCTTGAGAAATAACTATTTTCTGCAGTATTCCTTTAACAATTGCAATTCCTAGTTCTGCTTCAGCATGTAATGGGATACCTTTAGAGAGAAACAAAGCAAATTAATATCTAGTGATAAAAATGCCCAACAATTATTTTATAACCTATAAATGAATTTTAATGTTTGCGTCCCTTTTTACAATAAAACGTCTGTTCCCTAATATTTAAAAAGGGCTTTTTGCAGTGCTCAGCATCACACCACAGTAGAATAGTTTATTTTTTTATTGAGCTAAAATTGACATATAACATTATATCCGTTGTAGATATGCAGAATAATGATTTGATATTTACATATGTATTGCAAAATAATCATCACAATAAACAAGATCTTTTTAAAATTCCTGATTTCGGAAATTAATTATAAAATTATAAGATAAAAATGATAATTTCAATAGCTAATATTAAGGAATGGTTATCTGCCAGGCATTATTTTAAGTGCTATATATTTTTTAAATCTCATTTATAGCTCAAGATTACCCCAGTTTTAGGGAACAAACTTATAGGGATAAGTTTATCCCCGATCATACATGAGAAAACTGAGTTACAAAGACATAATTTGCCTTCTCAAGGTTTATAAATAACATAGTTTGTTAAATAACAATTGATAGTAGCATTTGCTCACTAGTAGAATTAAATATATTTAAACGTATCCTACAGAGTAAAAGAGCATTGTTGATCTTTGCAGGTATTTACTACTAGATTATAGCTTGTGTTTATCAGAAATATAGATAGCAATGAATAAGTTTTCTCAAAGTATACCATGGCTCAACTTACCCCCACTATATCCCAACAAAGTCATTATAATTGTGTTTACAATGGGATATTCTGCTTCTTATATCATAACTATTTTACTAGATTAATATAAACAGAGTGCACAGGTTGGGAAAGCTGATGCATCTTATAGTGGTAATATTTTGCTATGAGCACTTTGCTTGGGGACGAGGGGAGCTAGATCTATAGGGGAAAAAAAAAACATCGATGTAGGTCTGATTCTATAATGAAATTCCCCCACAAACACTACTAAAATGTTTGGACAGAATATACTTTGGACAGAGTATACTTTGGACAGAGTATACTTTGGTCTTATAGAGATTTTCAAAATAACATTTTGTTTTTCAACAGTAAATATTTTCTTCACATGACTCACAAAAGATCATGCTTGCTTGAGAAATAAATGAGGGATAAGGAAGCAAGCAATCCCTGTCTTTGTTTTTATCAAGTGACCAAAGGTTATCTTGCACTTCCTTTGGATTTATGATTTAGGAAATCTACACTGATTTAGGCTCAGAATTAGTTCTAGCTAACCTTGTACGCTGCATGAAGCCGTGGTTATCAAACATTAATGTCTATCAGAATTACATGGAGGCTTGTTAAAATTCAGTTTATTGGGACCCCCAACCAGAGATTTTTTTGTAATTAAATGTATTGGGGTAACCCTGATTAATGACATTATAAAAATTTAAGGTGTACAACTTCATAATGCAACATCTGTATAGTCTATTATATACAGAGTTTTTTGATTCAGTAGGCCTAGGATGGGCTGAAGAATTTGTATTTCTAATAAATTCCCAAGTAATGCAATAGTGCTAGTTGAGAGATTACACTTTGAGAACCATAATCCAGTGTGTGCTACATGAGTCTTAAAACCAAGCTTCAACCATTTTGATTTTGCATATGTTTTTTAATGTCTTTGATTATTCTCTCCTATGAATAATTGATATTTAATTATTTTATAGTTGTTCATTTTAGATAGATGATAGTAGACAGATATAGATATATAGATAGAAAGATAGATAGATAGATAGATTAATATAGATAGATATTTAAATTTCATGCCTTCTGTCTTCAATGACGGTTGTCCTATACATGCTTCTCTTCTGGAAACTTGGATCCTAAATCAAAATAACATAAATGTAAAATTTTTTGAAGGGATACATTCACATATGTAATTCTTCTTCTTACATTACCAATTTTAGGTGATAGTTTTGTTCAAACAAAACGATTTTTTTAATGAAAAAAAATGGTAATATGCTTTAAGTTGATCTTCTTTCTATTACACATAGGTAATATTACAAAGAATTATCAACTGCAGCTTTCCAGTGTATATACAGACCATATAACGTAACTGAGGCATTGTGTTAGATCACTCCCACTATTTCCTCTTTTATAAAATAGTCACTTTTAATAGATATAATAGTGTAAATCACATTTTGCATAGCACAATTCCTATCATGTTTGAGAGCAAATTTTTGGTACTACTTGGATATGCCTTCCCTTTTCAAGGAAGATTACCCTATAACTTAATCTTAAAATTAAAGATGTTTATTAAATAATATTATAAAAAGAAAACACTTTAAAAGCTGGTCAGAAATTATTTTCCTTAAATAACTCTAAACACAGCTTTGTTACGAAGGTGCAGTCCTTAAAGAAATGCTTACAAACTCTAAAAAAATAAAACATCTGTTTGCAAAGTAATTTTGTAGTCACTATGAGTAAAACTATATTACCATCAGAGACACAAAAGACCAGAGGAGTTGTATTTTCTCAGCTTGTTTGTATTGTGAAGCACAGTTAAACAAATAGTGTCTCCTTTCAAGCTGAGAATCCCAGCCAATAATATACAGCTGGGGCTGAAACTATTTGAAAGGGAGATGTGGCTTTTGTTGGGATTTGGCTGGATGACATTGCTTAGTGGAAAGCAAAAGTGCTGTTGCTCTACCACAAATACTTTACAAGGCAAGAAACTTTAGAGAGGGACGAACAGCAGAAACTATTAGAAGATTAATGAGAAATCCCCCACAGCCCTGTTCTTTTATGGATTGCCAGGAGCTCTTCATCAACCCTATTTACCTTACTGCGCAAGTAATCTACTGAAAAAAATTATACATACATATTATATATGTGTGTTGTGTATATATATGTGTATATATATATATACATATATATATATGTATATATATGAATGAATGAAAGGATTTTCTATAAGTCTGGTTAAGGTAAGAGATCCTAAACAAAAGGATTAATAACATTTTAACTACAATGAAAGACTCAAGAAAAAAAGTTAAGGGAAAAGCTAAGGAAACTTTCATTGTGCATGCCAATTAGATATTTTGCTCTTTACGCCACTGAAGCTTCTTTTGAGTTTTCTCACAAACGTAAGTAATATAGGATGAAAGTGAATTATATCATGTAATGATATATTAAATGTACAGGTTAAATCATTTTAAAATTGCTTTACCCGTAGTATTTGGTATTTCAACAATAAAGTATGGACTTATGAATCCATTACATAAAATTAATAGAAAACCGAGTAGTATGGTGTTTTAAAAAATTGCGACAAGTTTGGTATCAAGTTTATATACTATACATATAAAACTGATTTTTTTAAATAAATTGAACTGGTTTTAACCTGTTAATGGTTTAGAGCAGCACAAACAGTTTTAAGAGCCTCATATTCTAGGTAAGAAAAGTCAGAATTATCCATACAATTCTGTATCCGTTTTAAAATAAATACTTCTCCAGCACACAGAGCCCCTTCCTCTTGTAGCCCCCCTCCCCACACCCTTTCCTTCCTGGAGCCTTCCAACAGCGACAGCAGAAAATATACAAATGCTAAGGAAGGTACTCTGTTCCATTGACAGGTACAATTGCAACAAAGTTGAACTACTTTTAGAAACTGTTTTTGATAACCATATTTTATAAACTTTAAAATATGTTATGTTGCCCCCAAACTATGTTGGGTCACATTACAGCATTTTCTAAACAAAATAGTATTCTAAACGCAGATTTATATTGACCCGGACATAATTCACTTAAGGAAAGAAACCAAATTATAGTAATGGAGCCAGAGGAAATGAAGCAAGAAATTATAAGTAGCACCATCAAAACTTATGCTGTAACCCCAGCCACATACCCATAACAGAGAGTATCACAAATATCGTAATAAGAGGGATGTTCTGTGTCATCATCAGAAGACGATCACAATGTCAACCATACAGAATTTGAAACAAAGCTAACTACTTACGTTAAATCAATGTGTTTGGTCTTCTCAAAATGTATTGTATTTCAGAAATACTGCTGCTTGCACTGTCTCATTATATCCATTTGCCTCTTGTTCAACCAAACCCTAAGACCCTTCCATTAGATAAACTAATAGTATCATTTACCAGATTAATGAAAAGTATAAACCAGCAGAACTGTCCTCTTCTTTCTGAACCAATCCTTTTTAAAAACATGGTAATAAATAAAGTGCTTAAACTTTAAAAACTTTCCCTGTGGGCAGCAGGCAAAATACAAAATAATCCCATTTACTAAGAAGAATTGAAAATAAGTTATATCTCTAAAATATGCAAATAAATGAAACAAATTTGTTTATGGAATTAGAGTCATTTTAAGGGTGCTTTCTAATACTGGTTTGGCTTTCTATGTATTAATATACAGCATTTTAGTGAACAAGATTTACCCAGAGAGTATATATTCTAATCCTACTCGGGTAAATTTTATGATAAATATCTAATGATTTGAAAGATTATGAAAATGTAAGTCCGAGAACTCAACACATGGATTATATGGTTTTCAGTTTCTATAGTTGCTTCAGATATCTTTCCCTTCTCCCCTCTTTCCCTTTCTCCCTCTCTCCCTCCCCTCCCCACGCTCCTCTCTGTCTATCCCTTTCTCCTTTTCTTTTTTCTTTTATTTTCTTTCTAAGGAAACGTTATAGTACACAAGCAAGCCCATTTAACATTTGCTAATCTCATTCCCTTATCGCCCTTCCACTGATAGCCCCTATCCCAAACTTCCTGTGCATTAGTGCTGCCCATGTTTAATTCTTCCTGTTACACATGCAGAATTCACAAACAATATATAGCAATGGTTCTGTGTTGTTCCATGTTTTATATACTTTATGTAAATGACAAGATACTCTTTGCATTATTCTGTAACTTACTATTTTTTACTAAATACATTTTTTTTAATTTAGTCACATTGGTACATAGAGATTGAACTCATTTGTCTTAGCTCCAAATAATATTTTATTACATAAATGAATTTTTTTTCATTCTCCTATTGATTAGTGTTTTCATTGCTTCCACTATCTTTGCAATTTCTACCCCATGAATAAAAGTGAATCTGTGCTTATTTTCCGGTATGGTTTTTATGACATTGGCTCAAATTTCAGACTTCTTTCTCCTATAATTTTTTTTCTCTCCTTTCCTCCTCTCTTGTCTCCTCTTCTCTTCTCTCTCCTTTGTTTCCCTCCTCTCTCCTCCTCTTTCTTCTCTTCACTTCTTCTCTCCTACTCTCCACATTTTCATTAGCTTATCTGTTATATTCTGATGATGGATAAAACCTTCTATATGTAGAATAGTCAAATTTATCCTTCCATAAGAAGATAACCATTTTGATGTCATATTTGGAACTATGCCATGTCAATGGAATTTAAAAGTCCCAAGAGATTTATATGAGAGGAGATTATAAGGAGACATAAAAACCCTTTTATTTGTATAGTTTTTACTTCATTTCATTGACACTTGGTATAGCATAAGTTAGTGTTGTTACCTCTTTCCAAGATGGGGCAACTGATATTTACTGGTCTGTGTACTTCCTCAAGTTCACAGAACCAATTAAAAAAAAAAAAAAAAAGTGAAGCCAGGATTAGAACCAAGATCCTTGCAACCTTGAACTTGCTACTTGGTCATTGTATTGTATCATCTTCTGAGATTGCCGTAACAAATACCACAAACTGAATGTCTTAAACAAAAGAAATATATTCACTCACAGTTCTGAGGCCAGAAGTCCAAAATCAAGGTGTTGCACTCCTTTAGAAGGCTCCAAGGGAGAATCCTTCCTTGTGTGTTCCAGCTACCGGTGATTCCACAGGTACTTTGGCTTGTGGCTGCATAGCTCTCATCTCTGCCTCTGTCTTCACATGGGCTTCTGGTCTATTTGAAGCTCTTTTTTGTATGTTTCTTTTAAGGATACTTGAATTCAACTTATGCCCACTTGGATAATAAAGAGTAATTGTTTTCTTTACTTTGAACTTAATTACATCTGCAAAAATCGTTTCTCCAAATCAGGTCACATTCAAAGTGGAGAGATCTTTTTTTTTTTTTTTTTTTGTTGTGGGGTAGCAATACAGTCACTTATATAAGGTAGTCATTGAGTATTTAAGGGATAATATGTAGAAAATAGGCCACTAAGTAGAATGCAGACAGAATCAAAATAGTTTTATTATTTTCTTTATTAACTCAGCAAGTACTAATTGAGCACCTACAATGTGCCAAGATCTCTACTAGTGCAGGAAAGATAGTGATGGAAAACAAAACAAAACAGTGTCCTGGCATTCACACACGAACCTTGCAGATTAGTAATAAAGATAAATATTAATTAAATTAAATCATTAATTAATTAAAATTGTGATTTGGGCTGTGATAAAGGCCATTCTAATAAATTTTGCTACCTAATGATTAAGCAAACATAAAGATTAAAAGAAGCTATGAATAGTAACCCAACTTCCTCATTTTTACCTGCTTATTAGGCCCCTTTTACTTGTTAAAAATACCACAGAATAAATTTCTAAACAGGTTGAGGAAAAGACAAATGCCTCCTAAGTCACTTTCAACATTACATTTTATAATTCAAACTTAAACTTCAGAGTTCATAAGTTAGCTCTATTTTTGATTCATAGAAGACTTACTGATTACCACTTTGTATACAATTAGTATTGAAATGCAAAGAAACTTGAAAATGTCCCATCAGCTGGTTTGTGGATATGGCAGCAAGAGTAGCTTTATCATAGTGTAGTAGATTCATCATGACAAAAGACCCAAATGCTTTTATTTACCATTTTCAAGTTTCTGTTAAATAAGTGGTAAGAATGTGTGTAACAATAACAGTGATATCTGGAAGTTAGCAGTTTTCACTGGAAAGAACATGATGTTTGGTGTCTAATATACCTGAATTTAAATCTTTATATTCTATCACTATGTAAGTTCTCTAAGAGACAGTCTTCTCTCACTTTAAAATTTTGAGAAATAATAAGCACTTTATAGTATTGTTGTGAGGACTTTTTAAATTATTATACCAAAAGATCTTAGTTCATAATAGTTGCTCATAAATGTTAATTCTCTTTCTAATGATTAATTTACTCAATCTAATAGTCTCTTCTATTAAAATGACTAATCCATATTCTAGAATAACATACCTAAATGGCTACTCAGTATCTCTATTTGGGTACCCAATAGGCATCTCAAAGTTAACAGGTTCAAAACAGAAATCTTGACTCAATCTCAGCCCCTACCTCTAAACTGTTTCTCACTTTAGATTTCTTAACTCATTGTCAGTGGTACCTAGATGATCAGACCACAAATGTAAGGCAAAATTGAAGCCACAAATTGATAGGACATTTTCAAGTTTCTTTGCACGTCCCCAGCCTTACATTTCAATGTGAGAAGGCAAAAAAAAAAAAAAAAAAAAAATCTAGTGGCTATACTTCTCACACGTACCCCAAATCTGACCATTTCCATTGCACACCGAATACCTTGTTCGCCACCATCCTCTCTCACCTGAAACACTGTAAGACCTTTCTAACCTGTTCCTCAATTTCCATCACGGGCTTTCACATGGCTCATATTCACATGCTAGTTAGGGTAAACTTTCAAAAATGTAAATCAAGTCATGTCACTCCTTTGATTAAATATCTCCAATAACTTCTCATTGTAATTAGAATAAAATCTAAACTCATTGTTTTAGCCTAAAATATTTAACCTAATTTGGCCTCTTCCTACCTGTCTAATCATTCACCACACTCCAACCAGAGACTTCTTTGCCAAGCGTATTCTTTCATCAGGGCTTTTTCATATTCTATTTACAATGTCCTTGCACTACGTCTTAAAAATCTTGGTCCTTTCTAATAATTCATGTCTCAGCTCAAATGTTACCTCCAGAAAGAGATCATCCTCAGCCATCCATTTAAAGCAATTGTCCTTCCCATCTCTATGCCAACCACTCCTGATCTCTTATTCCATTTATATTATTACAACACTTGTTAACATAAGAAAGTGTCATGTGTAATTATTTGGGTATGTGTTTATATCTTGTCTCTCTCTGGGAAGGTAATCCTCATAAGAGAAATCACCTCTCTTGACTTTCTACACTACCTGGTGTCAACTGTCAGACACGTAGTAAATACTCAATGAATGACATTAAATACTTCAAAATAGCAGGTGACAACAGCACAACAATAAAACTGTGTGAATATTGTGAGAAAAGTTCAAATGTTCACAAATATATTTAAGTGGTCTGACTGAAATAGAGAAAATAAAGTGAGATAATTATTTTAAAATTCTAACAGTAGAAGAAATGCTAGTGTTTTAAAGTATTGATTTAATATCTTTCCTTTCTAAAATTGTCTTTGCTACACATTGAAAAATAGTACAGAATCTAATTACTATTAATAAAGATATACTATTAAGCAATAATAATGCAATTATTATGATTTGGTTTATAAAATAAGAAATATAAGCAAAATAACATCCCCTAATAAAATTTTAACTCACATAAACATTTAAAGATCCAAATAACCATCCAGTAGGCTGATTCATATGAGTAGTGTAGAGTAATTCTGGCATTAATAAATTACTAATAGTCATCGCGTTTAATGAAAATCATGCACTTTCCTTCTTCAAGTCAATACAGTAATTTTGAAGTTTTACAACTCAGGGGAAAATTATACGGAGCCTTGAAAAGCAAAGGTACAATTTACTCTTGAAAATTTTATCAGAGCAAAATAAACATGATTATGATTTGATTTGTGCAGTCTTGTATCTGTGAATACTCTAACTGTTGCCTATTAATTCTTAGAATTACATTAAATATACTGAAGGAAGACTGGTTAATATCCTTTGTGATTTCCATGAGAAATATATGTCTTTTTCATTTGGCTAGTCAGCTGGGGAAATATGAACACGAGGTCAATAGTAATTTACATAACATACGGTGCTGTTTCCAAAGGCTCAAGAAAATGCATTTTTTCCAGATAGTAATAATCCTTTCCACTTTATAGTTTGCAAATCATATCGCATACATTATTTAATTTGAGCCTCATAACTATCATGTGATGTAATTATAGCAGTGTATTATTTCATTTTTACAAATGAGAAAAAAGAAATATGAGGATCCAAAATTGAAGTAATTTTACCAAATTGCATGGCTAGAAAATGGACAAACCAATTCTAGCCCAGGGTTGACATTTCTATCCCAGCACTCTTTTCATCATATGATCCACCTCTGTGAATTTCCTGACAAGTAGGATATGAAGTAATTAAAGAACAGTGCCGTGAGCTATTGCTACCCAAGAAAGTGTCGTGACATCCATGTTTCCCTGCAACAGCAGATCCAGTTCTGATTCCAAGCAGGAAGTGACTCTTAAAAACAAGGAGCTAAAAAACCCTCTTGCACCAACAAAGTAAAGAACAGAATACTAATTCTACAAAGAGACAGCAGCTGCCAATAAACAACAGGGCTCTCAGAATAGAAGAGTGGAGAGCAGCTGGAAACTACTCCCACCAGCAGTTTCCAGACCATGTTGAAGTGAAGTACAGCCTTCTGTAGAAATCAATTGATAAAGATCCAGTACTTAAAGATTATAAATTGAGGAAGAAAATAAGAAAAACCTGAGAATCTTGTATTAAGGAGCCTGTTGCTAGATCAGGCAGATTTGGACAAGAGAAACTTGAAACAGAGAAAGATCAAAACTCAGATTGGACCATATCACATTGTTAAATAAATATTACAAATCTTATGTGAGGAGAATTTGGAAATATCAGAACCTCCGTTATGCCTATTACAGATCTTACCTGACTATACTGTGAATTGTATAAAACCTTCTCCTGGTTTATGGGCTCTGTTACTCTGCACAAATAAATTTGCTCTTTGTTAAGTTCCAATATGAAAAGACTTCTTTGAATATGTTTATAAGAAGATACCCAGACAACACAGGTCCCATTAGAGCTAAAATTCTCGAGCCTAGATTTTATTAAATTAGTCACTTAACCAAACTTATACCTTTCTGAATGAAGTTTACTTCTGTCTTAGGTTGACTGTATCCCTCCACCTATGGTAATCGCTTCCCTCACGGTTGTGATTATACATGACTGTGTCACTCAAACCTCCTTGTGCTTCCTCCCTTATTCCCCCTGGGCCTAAGTGTGATGATAATTTGTCTGCTAATCTGCCCTCGATTAGTGTAATATCCTTGTGGTTACCGTACACCCACATCTTTATAATTAGTATCCTTATAAATATATCATTCTAGAATTAAGTGCACCATCTGTTTCCTGTTGGTACTCTAACAGATACAGAGCCATCTAGTACAACACTCTTTGTTACCTAGTTTTCATTAAAACCATGACACATATAAATTTCAGTATTCCCTATTGACACCAGTGAAACTTGACCTTGTAGAGTTTAAATAATTTACCTAATGTCACATTAATAGGAAGGTAGCATTAGAATTTTGATATAGAACAGTATGAGCCAAAATCTCTAATATTTCCACTATTCTGCATTGACTCTTGAGATTTTTATTATATATATTTTCACATACGTATGCCTTATTACTAACAGAGATTGTTATAATGTGACAGAATGTTTGGGTGAAAAAAAAATAAAAGAGATAAGCTGTCTTAAACCCTGTATAAATAAATGAGGTAAGAAAACTGGGGACGATGAAGTAATTTGCTCAAATTCACAAAGATATGGACTGCCAGCCAAGCATCCCATACACACTTTAAATGAAGAGATATGTGATATTCAGTGACCTACTGATCAGAGAGGTAAAGTGACTTGACAATTGTGACATACGCAAAGCTCAAGACATGTTTCTTATCATTCTCAAACATATGTTGTAAGAGTTGTAGGGCATAATAAGTGCTCATAACTCTGCCGAATTCGGTTCAATAAATTTGCATTTAATGAATATATATTTCAATTGATTTCTCTGGCCATTTTACGGTTTTTATTAGAAATAACAAATCAGTATCTGAAGGTAATGATAATCTGACAAACATATTTGACATTTTGAAATGCTGTAGTTCTTATTATTATCCTCACATAACATTCAGAGAATCACTCTGATCAAGTGAGAAAAAATTATGGTATTTGAGACAATTTTGAGTAAACCTTAATACTGGCTTTCAATTTTAAAATAAAACAACAGCTAAAACATAGCTAACTTCATACTAAATATAAAACACAAATAAAATCAGAGGAAAAGACAAGAATTTCAAGTAAAACTGTTATAATTCTAAATGCCTTTGGATGTTCTAACCACATAATTTAATCAAAAATAGAAATTAAAGAACAAAAGTTAATATATGGGGAAAGGAATACAATGATCATTTTTATGAAAAATATGATTGTGTAGCTACAAATGCAAATGAATGATGAGAAACATTATTAAAATTAACACGAAAATTAAATAAGGTGGCTGTAAACACAATAAACCAACAAAATGACATAACTTTCCTGCATAGTATTAAATAATTGAAGCATAATTTAAAAAGAAACATACATACTAGTATCAAATATAAGGTACTTAATAAGAAAATGAACCAGAAATATATAAAGTAAACTGCTAATTTCCTGAAAGCCATAAAGAATATTTCAATAAATTAAAAGTCATGTATTATTTCTGGATATGAATATAAACTATACAGATGTCAAATCCTTTCCAAACTACTTTTAACTTGTAATACAATTTTAATCAAAACTCTAAAGAGTTTTATATATTTTTTAAAAAACTATGACTTTAATGAACAGAAAAACAGCAAACAATTTTTTTTTGGAAATTTGCATTAAAGAATTAGTTTACATAAAGGGATATGTGATAAACAAAACATGGAAAACAATGAGGGAAGAATAGATTATTCAAGCAATTATCTTGAACAAATGGTCAACTAATAGAAAAATATCAAGTAACATCTTTTATTTATACCACATGCCAAAATATAGATTACTTAAAATTTTAAATATAAAATGTTCAGTCATAAAAAACTAAAAACACATTATTAAAACTTTCGACATTAAAAATCATTGGAAGAAACCATAAATATACAATAAACATACAGGCAACATGAAAATGAAAAACTGAATGTCAAGAGTATCATAAATGTTATTAAAAGGTAAACTGAAGGGATATTTGCAATCAAGGCTTTAATGACTTTAATACATAGAGTTCATTCAAACAATTAAGGAAAAATTGAGAATAGATAAATGAGTAAATCATATGTGAGATTCATGAAAAAAATTCATATAATAATGTATAAATAACGTTGGATATCAAGAATAATTAAAGACATTTTCTTTTTTTTAGTAAAGTTTATTGGGGTGACAATTGTTAGTAAAGTTACATAGATTTCAGGTGTACAATTCTGTAACACATTATGTATATCTCACATTGTGTGTTCACCACCCAGAGTAGGTTAGCTTTCCATCGCCATATATTAGACCCTGTTTGCCCTCTACTAGAGCCCCCCTCCCTGGTGACCCCTAAAATATTGTCTATGTCTATGAGTTTTTGCTTATTCATTTGTTTGTCTTCTTTTGTTGTTTTCAGTTTTATATACCACCTACAGTGAAATCATATGGTTCTCTACTTTTTCTGTCTGACTTATTTCGCTTAGCTTTGTAATCTCAATATCCATCCATGTTGACACAAATGGTGCTATTTCATCTTTCCTTACAGCAGAATAGTATTCCATTGTGTATATATACCAAAACTTATTTATCCATTCATATCGAAGGACATTTTGGTTGTTTCCATGTCTTGGCCACTGTAAATAAAGCTGCAATGAATATTGGAGCACACTTGTCTTTATGGATAAATGTTTTCAGATTTTTGGGGCTTTTCAGATTTTTGGGGCAGATACACAGGAGAGGGATTGCTGGGTCATGTGGACATTCTATTCGTAATTTTTTGAGGAACCTCCACACTGCCTTCTATAGCGGCTGCACCACTCTGCACTCCCACCAGGAGTGTGTGAGGGTTCCTTTTTCTCCACAGCCTCTCCAACACTTGTTACTATTTGTCTCATTGATGATAGCCATTCTAACTGGGGTGAGGTGATACCTCATTGTGGTTTTTATTTGCATTTCTCTGATGATTAGTGATGTTGAACATTTTTTCATATGTCTATTGGCCATTTGTATGTCCTCTGTGGAGAAATGTCTCTTCGGGTCCTCTGCCCATTTTTCATTTGGGTTGTTTGTTTTTTTGTTGTTGAGTTGTATGAGTTCCTTGTATATTTTGGATATTAGCCCCTTATAGGAGATGCTTTTTGCAAAAGTCTTCTCCATTTCAGTTGGTTGCCTCTTTATTTTGTCGGTGGTTTCTTTTGCTATGCAGAAGCTTTTAAGTTTGATATAGTCCCATTCATTTATTTTAGCTTTTACTTCCCTTGCCTTTGGAGTCAAATTCATAAAATGTTCCTTGAGCCCAAGGTCCATAAGTTTAGTACCTATGTTTTCTTCTATGCAGTTTATTGTTTCAGGTCCTATGCTTAGGTCTTTGATCCATTTTAAATTAATTTCGGTACATGGTGACAGATAGCAGTCCAGTTTCATTCTTTTGCACGTGGCTTTCCAATTCTCCCGACACCATTTATTGAAGAGGCTGTCTTTTCTCCAGTGTATGTTTTTTGCTTCTTTGTCAAAAATTATCTATCCATATTTAAGTGGTTTTATTTCTGGGTTCTCAATTCTATTCCATTGGTCTGTGTGTCTGTTTTTCTGCCAATACCATGCTGTTTGGGTTATTGTTGCCCTAAGACATTTTCATTAAAATCAATTTTCAACAAATAGATTCACAATTTTTTTAAGTTAATAATTTTACTAGTTTATGAAGAGAGGAACTCTTCATCCATTCATAGAAATTATGTACATAATATGGTCATGGGAAGTAATTTGAAAATATGTATTGATATATCCAGTAATTTCATTCTTGGTAATCCATAAAAAGGATATGATCTGAAATGCAATTTTTTTTAATTAAAATTTTTTGGGGTGAAAATTATTAGTAAAGTTACATAGGTTTCAGGTGTACAGTTCTGTAATACATCATCTATATATCACATTGTGTGTTCACCACCCAGAGTCAGATCTCTTACCATCACCATATATTTGATCCCCTTTATCCTCATCTACCACCCCTCTTCCCCCTTACCCTCTGATAACCATTAAACTATTGTCGGTGTCTATGGGTTTTTGTGATGAGCAAATGTTTATGCAATAAATTCTTCCACACTGCATTAGGGTGAAAAATAGGATTAAAAATGCATGTGTAATATGATATTAACTGTTTTCAACTAGATAGTAAAATAATAGGGAGTTTTGTAAATTGTAGTTCATTTTAATAGATTCTTATATATGAATCAAAATATTTATGATAATTTGCGTTTCCCTAATGACTAATAATGCTGAACATCAGTTAGTGTGCTTATTTGCCAGTCAAGTATCTTTTTTAGTGAAATATCTATTCAAAACTTCCCCACATTTTTATTGGATTATCTGTCTTCTTATTATTGAACTTTGAATGGAATTTATATATTCTGAATAATGGGCACATAATGAGGTACCAGTCCACATCTATTAGGGTAACTATAAGTAAAAAGACTGACTATACCAAGTATTGGAAGGATGTGGAGGAACTGAAACTCTCATACATTGCTGCTGGTAAATGGTACAATACCTTTGGAAAACAGATTGCAGTCTCTTAAAATACTTACTGTATGATCCAGCTATATTACTCCTGGTATTACCCAAAAGAAACAAAATCGTATGTCTGTACAAAGACTTGAAAACAAATGTTCATTGCTGCATTTGTAATAGCCAGAAACTGGGCGGGGGAACATCCCAAATGTCCATCAACAAATCAATAGGTAAACACATTATGGTAATTCCATACAATAGAATACTACTCTGCAATAGACAGGAAAGAACTACTTACTGGCACACGAGTGCCAGTAATAATATGACTGAACCTCAAAATAGTATGCTGAGTGAAAGAAGCCACACAAAAAGTGTGCCTATTTTGTTATTCCATTTATATAAAATTCTAGAAAAGGATACTATATAACCTATAGTATCAGAAAGCAAGTGAGTGGCACTTGGGAAGTAGCAGGAAGAGAGTAACAGGAGAGTGGAGAAGGTGAAAAACATGAATTACAAACGGTTATAAGATTAGTTTAGGGAATGAACGATATGTTCCTTATCTTGATCCTGTTGATGGATTTGTATACATGTGTCAACTTATCAAAATGTACATTTTACATATGTAAACATTGTCATTTATAATACAAAACAGCTACTAAAAATGTACAATGACTATGTATTACTTTTTATATTTACATTATTTTCATTAACTGACATTGCATTATTATGTGTACAGATTCTGACCTTGAAACAGTCACATAGTGAATGAAGAGTTTCCTTCAAGAGAAAAGTTTATGGAGGGAAGTCAGATGTGGGCTAATTTAGGGAGGGGATATTACCCAGAAGTCTCTCAATTTAATCTAGGGATAAGCAGGAAGACAGAGAAACAATAAGGAGGAAAGACCAGAGGGTTAAGACAGATGAACTTGGGCTAGTGGGTAGAAATGGGTTTGGAAAGGTCCAGGAGCATATGAAAGCCAAGGTCAGCAGTTTATCTAAGAAATTCTCCCAGTCTGGTTACCTAATAAGTATAGTCTAGAGTGTCTAATTAGACTTTGGGGGAGAGCCTAGCATATTTCATTAGACTAGGGAAAGACAAGTAATACACCTATTTTAAGCTAATTAATGAATTCACTGATTAAATAAAAAAGAGATCTCTCAGTGATACCCCTTCAAAGGATGAAAAGTCCCCACATGACTAGCAAAAACACAATTCACATTATGTAAAAATGACCATTGATGAAGGTGAATTATGGCTAGAAAGGAAGATATGCAAAAACTTTCTTTTCCTGCTGTGTCTATAAAATAATTGCTCTTTGAAAAAGTAAAATCTCAATTTAATGATAATGCTTAGGGATTAAGCTATTCTTGTTAATTAAATTTTTTATTTATACAATCATTGATGACAATCATAGAATTTCACAGCTAGAAAGAACTTTGGAGATCATTGAGTCCAACCTCATTTTAGAGATTAGGTAACAGAAGACCAAGAGGTTAAGTAAATGGCCCAAGATGGCAGTCAGTTAATGACAGCACTGGGATTACAAGAGAAATTTAACTAGAACATGCTTTTTTGTTTCAATCTTTGTGACTGAAAATTTTTCCACTCAAAAAAATGTGTTCATCTACTTAAATGTTTTAATATGAAAATATAGGACCTCGGAACCTACAATGAGGCTGTGCCCCCAATTTCTTCTTTTATCAATTTATTTAATTCATATTTGCTGAATGCTTACTATGTTCTGGGAACTGATTAAGTTCTGAGAATAAAGAAATGAAATGTACAAAGAGTTCATAGACTAAGAGATTGACAAGAAAGTAAATGTGGTATACTCTGCAACAGATATAAGCACAGGGGCTCTGAAACCACACCAGACGGGTATCTACTGAGATGGAAAACAATTGTGAGAAATATTGCATTAATATAAAAAATGTATTAATTAAGAATATACACACACACAGACCTAAAATCATAAAGAAAACCTAGAAAAAGGGTGGCAATAACCAAAAGCCCATTTGATTATATTTGTCATAATCTATTCTTAACCTGGACAGGCACATGAAATCTCATTGTATTATTTTTTTAACAATTATGTATACACTTGTTGGTGTACAAGTTATAGTACATAACGAAAAAAAAGATATTTTAAGCAACTGAGAGGTAAAATGTTAGGAGGAGGATGAGTGAAAACTATGGTCCCACTCATTGGGGAAGGATGAAAAGGAAATTCCACAGGAGCTTAAGGGGTATGAGGAGCAAAGAAAGGAAACATTTCAGCTTGTCTGGTGACCAAGATGAAATGATTGAAAATTAAAAGGAGAGGACTATGTCAATAAATATAATGATGAAAATTGAAGAAGTTGTGTTTGAGAATGGTGACAGGCACGTCTTTCTGCTAGACAAAAGAAAAATGGGAAAAAAGGCTAATTGTGAGAGATATATGGAGTAAATAAAGGCATTTTAGGGAGCTCCCCTTGTATGTCCATGGTTCTCTTAGCAAAAGTGAAAGGCATGCTGTTATTTGCTCAGAGAGGAAGAGCAAGAGGTAGTGACGGAGAGATAAAGAAGCTGAAGGGACGAGGATAGAAGCAGAGTGTTCTTAGAAGCTGGAAGGAAATGAAAAAGTGTAAAACAACCTCTAATGAATACAGAAATTACCATTAGTCAATAATGTTGTAATAACTATGTAGGATGTCAGATGGGAACTAGGTTCATCGGGGTGATCACCTCGTAAGTTATGTAAATGTCTAATCATTATGTTGTACACTTGAAACTATTAGGTTGGTGCAAAAATAATTGCAGTTTAAAAGGTTAAATAGAATTGCAAATACCACAATTTCTTTTGTACCAACCTAATAATATAATATTCTATGTTAATTATAATTGGAAAATTAAAAAAAAATATTTTAAAAATAAATAAAAAGTTAAAAGTAAAGTCTATCTGAGGAGTAACAATGAATCTGTACTTGATTCCATTGTCATTCTTCTGACTGACTTTTTTTTTTTTTTTAGTGATTCCCAAGCTGGCCACAGATGTAGCGAGCTCAGGAAGCTTAGAATATCAGTGTGCTATGGAATTAACTGAGGGAGCAAGGAAACATAGGGTGCAGGGACATGTCATACAGTGGACTGCTATATGAGATGTGAAGCTCCGATCAGGCAAACAAAAGAGTGCCAGGGATGAAGCCACTTGGACTTTGATCTCACCCCACCAGGGCAAAACAGGTGTGGAGATTAGGTTTAGGATTCAATAGTTAGATTTACTGTGAGACTAACTACAAAGTGCACTTGAAAGGGGAAGGGATGTAGGAGGTAGAATGAGCCAAGAACAATGTACAACGAATGTGATAAACTCAATTTGGATTCAGACAAAAGTCAAAAGGGGGTTTGTAAAAGCAGGTGTGAGATCCCAGCAGGAAGGCAGAGCACAGCTATAATCTGGTTGATGGCCCAGGAAATTTAGGAAGAAAAAAAAAGTCACTATTCAGAAACAGATCTGTAGGTGGGAAATAAGGGCCCATTTAGTAGGTGGGTGTTTAGAAACAACACTTTTGTACTTCTAGAAGGGATTAAAAATGGAGATAGGCTAAAAGGAACTGAATTATTAATTATCCCTGTTCTGGGAACTGGACCCCTAGGGAAGTTTGACTCTGAAGCCTACAACCCTGAGCCTCTGGCTAGAAGAATCAATAAGGCCAAATATCTTTAGATTGGTGTGTTAAGCTGTTCAGTAGTTCTCTCATAAGTCAGATGGTTTCAGAACTGGGGGAATATGAAGGCGTACTAGATATGTACAAGTGGACTCATTTGGGTATTGAAGTTTGGAACGGTACAGTCGAGAATTGAAGTGGTTACGGTAAAAGCAGCATGGTAAAATGGTTTAGGTAGAAAAGGATTAACATCAGGCCTCAGAGACTGGCAGAATTTGGGGCCAGGAGCCAATGAAATTTCTCTAGTTGTGACTGATTCAATATGTTGGTTCTCCAGGTTTTCTATTAGTTCATATCTGTACCTAGACGGTACCAAATGATTTATAGTCACCTGTGTTTCTTCTTATAGATGAACTTCAAGATCACATTCATCAGTATGTCAGATTATGAGTTAGTGTTTTCAAAGACTTGTGTTATTCTTAGGAAGCTGGAAGTGTTGCCCAAAATACATGAGTACGGGTGCTGTCAAAAATTCTGCAGTATATGAAAGTGCCACACCCACACACAAAAAACATACCTGACTTCATGAAAACTTCAATCAATTTTACACATAGGTCATATGTAACATACAAATAACAAGCCAGAGTCACCAACCTTGAAATTATGGAATGTGGTCAATCATTTGGGAAGGTTAAAAGAGAGGGAGGGAGGGGAAGAAACTACAATTTGTGGAAATGATTTGACATGTGAAAAATCAAAGGAATAGGCTCAAGAAATGAGAAACGTAAGAACAAATATTCATATAAAATAGACAGGTTAAAAGTATATTTTCACTTTAGAAAAATTTCCTTACAAAATCCATTTTAAATTTGCCTTTAAATATGAAGGATTGACTCTTAAAGAGCTATGCGTGAAAACTTCACTGTAGTGCTCTTCATTCACTATAGAACACATTGTAGAAGAAGCAAGTCTGTTTGGGTGTCATTTGGAGGAGGAGAATTCAGGAAAATGCCAATAGGATCTTAAAAGGATTTCACTAAAGGCAGTTTCACAACAGAAACCATGATTACAATGACTTAGCAAAATCCCAGTATATATAGTTTGGAATACTAACTAGGACAACTTGCTAAAGAATCAACACAGGACACTAAGAATCTAGAATGAGAATGCCAAAAAAATTCTCAATGGAGGAGAGACAGAGTGGTTACTGGATCATTGCAGAGATAGAGCCAAGAGAATAAATACTTGAGTTCATTCTCTTCCCTCCCTCAGATCTCCCGTGGGGTCCATCTCATTGTTCCTTGACAAAAATGCTATAATGTTGAATCTGGGCAACTTGCTGAAGGAAAACATTTATTTTCTTTCTGGAGGATGTGCTAGAGACATCGTTTTGCCTCTTCTCTGCTCTGTGTTAGAGAAGGCTGATTTTTATGGCCACGTCAACTGGTTTCCTTTGTCTTCTGATTTGGTTTAGAAAGTGGGAGACAAAGCCTGGAAATTGAAGAACAGGAGAAAAGTGCTTCTGTCCTTGACTACGAAAGCCAGAAGGAGTTTTCCTCTTGCTTCCCTCTCTGCCCACTAAGGTAAGTCTCTGGACCTAAGATCATTGAATATAGATGTGTCCTCCCAACACTCTAAATTTGGAGGAAGTAAGCAATGCTAAGTAGGCAGTTAGGATTTATTCTAGACAAAGGGAGTTCTGCTCATTTCCTTAGCAGCATCAGTAGCAGCCTGGCCAGGCTCTTCCTGCTAAAAACTTCTGTAGTACTTTCTCTACTTCTACTACTGTGAAGCCCTTAATTCAATCCATTCTCCTAACCTAGCCTTCCAGCTTCTCGGCAATTACATGAGCTCTAAAAGTTTTCCTAATAAATGCTCCTGTTGGCTTGTGTGATGTATACTCCAAAGCATCCTAATGTGCGTTATTCCTGTTTGCAGCACTGAGTTGTTTGTTAGTTGGATAATACCAGGTTTCTCCATGGAGTAGGTGGGGTTTTTCCTTTACACTAATGACCTGGACCTATGTCTATTTTTCCTGTCCTCCTTACACAGCCACTAAGTTCCCTTCTCAGTGCCTTACGTAGTCCTCCCTTTGTCCCGATGTTGTCCTCATCCACGGCCTTTCTTTTCACATCTGTACATTTTATTTATTTTTTTGTAGTATTTTTTAATCTCAGTACTAATCTTTGGAAATACTAGAATTCTAAATATTTTTAATTGCAATATTTGAATTCAGTTAGACGTATATAACTGATAGAAGCTTGATATGATAACCAATAGATTTTCAGGTGTCAGAAGTCAGCTGTTAGTTGAGATATCTGGGGAACAGGAAGACCATCCTGGCAATCTTAAAAATCTCAGCAGATGATTGACTACATTGCTTAAAAATCTGAGTGCAAGGGGAAATAACATTTAATACTTGTCTATTGTAAGTCAGCCACACTGTGCTAGCCACCTTTAGAAAATATCTCTTTTCATTCTCACAGTAAGAGAGTTTAGGTAACTTCTACAAATCACTGCTATTCAGTGACAAAGCTGGGATTGGAACCTGCAAGTCCTACCCTCACTTCCTGTCACACCATCACCCTGTCTAAAAATGACAGCCACCTTTGTAAAGATCCTGACACTCATATAGAAGTGTGAGAAAATTAGTGGCAGCAGTCAGTTCAGTGACAAAGGTACAAGAGACTACATGGCACCTCAAATTTCAAGATGAATTTTTGACAGCACAAGAGGCACTTTATTAAGAAGTTATGCGTTTGATTGGGTTTTACTTAAAACATCTACAAGAAAACCATTTCTTAGATTACCATTTTATGTGCTATGGTATTGATGGAAAGGAAATCGTATGATTTGCTCATGTGTCAGAGGGAGTCTGCTTGTGTACTGTTAATGATAATTAAAATATCTGACATGTAATAATGTTCTGGTAACACTTAAATCAACCTGATTATACTGGAAACCTAATAAACAGTAACTACAGAGTTTTTCAATATGCTTCTGGCTGAAGTGTTGCCAATCTGTACACTATTTGAATTCCAAACCGCAATGGATGTGTATTCAATCGTATAATCAAAATAGAGGAAATAAAAACACAGCTTTGATTGAGTAGACTTTTAACATTAAATTAAAGAAAAATAACTGAAAATTATAAAAATATACTTCATTTTGAATGTTAATTTTAGGGAATTAATATTATTTTGTGGCCACGATGAGTTTCTTTAGTGTAATTTAATTTTTTTGGTAATCAGGTTTCATAGGTGTGACTGCAAGCAGCTGCAAAAGCAAATCAAGTTCACTCAGAAAGAATATTAATGGCATTCTGAAATTCGTATTCCCTAGAGGAGAGTAAAACTTTAAGCTAAATACTTGAAAGAATACACATTTTACATGTTTCTGTTATTAGTGATGAGAGTTGCTTATTAATCAATGTTTAACAATGTAATTACAGCTGTTTTAGTCTCACCAGATAACGCAGATTAATAAATGACCTGAAACCAGTGAAGTGTGCAGATAGGGTAATGAATTCTTTCCATCAGCACACTAATTTATTAGTAATAAACAAAGACCATGATGAATTATCAGAATTGTAGAGTTTCTGAATATTGAAATCAAATTTCCAGATGAAAGCATTTAATCATTCAGTTTTCCTTCATTTATTTCTCTTCATGTCTGATAATGTTGGGATTTGCTTTTCCAAACTGTATTAAATAGTTCATCCAAAGCTCATCTTTAATACTGTTTGCAAGTTTACATTGATCCAACTTTTATTATCATATATTAGTTTTACCTAATACGGATAGTAGTATAACCGATTTGAACTAATTGAATTATGTTTAGAAGAGCTCCTTGTTACAGCTCAACAAAGCACTATTGGATTAGCCCTTATTTTTTTCTTTTCAAAACTGGCTTTAACTGTGTAGAATTCTATTTGAAGATTTCCGTTAACTCAAAGGAGAAAGACACAAATGCATGTGCATTATAATAAATATCACCAAAATCTGATGGGAAGTTATCAGTCATATACACACAAGTAACATATTAATAGATTGTTTCAGAGTCATTTTGTAAACTTTTTGTTTTAATTTTAGCCTGCTTTTAAACTTCTGTAGCATACAGTTGTTCAAATATGAACTTTACCTCGTGGCATATATTACAATAAACACTCCTTTAATTACCACCAATATGGAGGGTGAGGGAGTAGGGGTTGGGCAATCTAAATCTAAATTAGAATTGCAATGTTGTTTTAAAAGAAAAGAACTGAAAGCATAAAATACTGAATGTTTTCTTAAATTATTTAAGAAAATTAAGAAATATTTGCACTTAACATCAAGAAAGATTCTGTTGAACTGTTTTTTAAGATGTGGATTCCGAAAGAAAGGTATAAACCCCTTTATGAAACAAGATGGAGAGTGAGCTACAATTGCGAACAGTCAAAGCATAAGAATTAGAAGGGAAATAAATTTTTGCCCTCTCTGCTTAGAATGGAAATGAGTATAGCAAGAAAATGACTCTTTCCTGATGAGAAAGGATAAATCAGAATCCTTCAAAGGCCCTAATGGGTGACACTGCCTCCTGTCTTTATATATAGTTAGAGATATCCTTTCTTTTAGCTCTAGTCTAGCCTGGTGGATCAGAGTTTTTTCCTTCATGTAAAACAGGCATGTAAGCAAAGGGAAAACTACTCATGTGTAAGCAAATGGTAACTTAGTGCTTTATCCCATGATAACACATAAGGGGGGAGTGGAGGTGTTAAGACTGGAACATGTAGACTATAATGACTAGAGCTATGGGAACTACCATACATAGCTAGGGGGGATGTAACATGGTGCATGTACTATGCAACACAGTTTTACAATGCCTCAAAAAGTTAAATATAAAATACAATACAACCCAGCAAGTTCTCTCAGTATACCCAAGATAAATGAAAATTGGTACTCAAAATGAATACAGATTTAGGCGTGCTCATAGCACACTGTTCACAACAGCTAAAAGGTGAAAATCCATAAGACGATAATGGATAAACAAATTGTGGTATACAATGGAATATTATTCAGCCATTAAAAGGAATGAAGTACTGATACATGCTATGCCTTGTTTGAAACTTGAAAACTAAGTGAAAGAAGTGAGTCACAAACACCACATACTGTAGGATTCCACTTATGTGAAATATATAGAATAGGTAAAATCCATAGAGACAAAGGGAACAGATTGGTGGTCGTCAGCATGTGGGAGAAGGGGAAAATGAAAATGGGGAATAACTGCTTAATGGGTTTCCTTTTAGGTGATGAAAATGTTTTAGAACTAGATTAAGGTAATAGTTGCAAAACATTGTAAAAGTACTGAATACCTCTGAATTGACTTTAAAATGGTCAATATTATATTACATCAAGTTTACTTCCATAAAATTAAAAGCAAACAAAGAAACAGACAGAAGCATAATAAATGATGGCTAAGTAAGGTTCATTCCAGAAACAATGATCAAAATCAGGATATTTATTTAGTAAAAAATTCATGAATATACAAAGTCCAATACAGTTAACAGTCGATACTAATAAAAACTCTAAATTTAACAAAAATAGAAGGAAATTACTTAACTTTCACAAACATTGATAACAGATATTTACCAAAAACTTACCATTATATAGTGAATGGTGAAATGTCAACATCATAACACAAAAATCAAGAACAAGGCAAGAATACCTGTGCCAACTTTTGTGATTGTGAAAATTATTTTGGACAGTTTCGTTAATGTAATTGAAACTAAAAAATACAAATTTTTAAATATGGAGGAATAAAAACACCTATTTACATAATATATGATATATACTAAGAAAATTCAAGAGATTCTATAGTACAAGAATTAAAAATAGAATTCAACAAGTTGGGTAGATATCAGAAAAACATGCAAAGGTCCATAGATAATTCCCAATAACAAGTTAGAAAATAGGGCTAAAAAATAAATGTCTTAGTGACAATTTAAAAAATTACAAAGTACAGGAATGGAGAGAGGGTAGTGAGAAATTATCAACATTTCTTTATAGATCTTGGCATTATGTAACTGGCTCTGGTGAGCTCACGTTATTTTTATCTTATTTGAAAAGGAATGTTCAATAAAATTATACAAGGTAAATCTTTCTGAGGTAGAAGGGGGCTTGAGAAATATGACAGAAGATTGAGACTGAAGAGAAGCCATTAGAGATTTGAACTGGCAAGAAAATAATTCAATAAGACCAAGCCAGGAACTGAAACACAGGACATTGTTACCGCTCTAGGCACCAACAACATTTAGATAAATTTGTAGTACCAAGGTCTCAGGAGATTGAGGCAAGATCAGCTCAGTGTCCATTCCATAGAAAGATTCAGGGATTGAGGCTCCACAAACCTCCCACAGATACCTGAGGGTTCCAGCATGGCAAAGATCTGTAATTGGTTCCAAGTGAGAGACGGGGGAGATTGGAGAGGACAAGGCACCCATTAAAGATGGCTGGGATGGAGTCAGAATCTGGGCAATGGAGGCTGTGCCCATTTAACAAATTGTTCTCCATATCAATTAGACTAGTAATTAGTCCACAATAATAAAGTGTTGTGCATAACACTCAAGACCACTTCTCTATCTTATTCAGATTCTCATTAGGCTTGACCTCTTGTCAACATTCAGCTGAGTTGACCACTCCTTGAAACATGTACCCTTGTATTCTAGGATCCTGAATTCTCCTTTTTGCCTCTTGCCTCACTAGATCTTCCCCTCCTTGACAACCTCTATACGTTGGCATCTTTGTATGTCTTCTTCTGTATCTATATTTTCTCCCCATGTGATTTCATCAAATTCTAAGGCTTTAATTACTATAGGATAAATGTGAGTGTTTATATCTGATCTTTCCCTTGATCTCCATATTTGTATCTCCATTTGACTACTTAGCATCTCAACTTGGATGTATTGTAAGAATCTCAACATTAACAAATACAAAACAGGCACTGGATACTCAACACTTCCCAAATAATTTTCCACTAGTTTTCTCCCATCTCAGTAAATTATAACATTGTTCACACAACTTCTCAAATCAACTAATTACTCTTTGATTCCTCTTTTATACTCACTCCCTATATCTACTACATGTACATGTCCTGTTGGCATTACTCCAAATTTACTTGCACTCCAAGTACTTCTCTCCATCTCCACTGCTCTCCACAACATCATCCTCTCTCACTGAAAGTCCTCTAAGAATATTCTGATTTGCCTGTTTCCCTTTGGTTTCCCCACTTGTGAATTCCCTGAACACTAGCCAAAGTGATCACTTAAATATGTGAATCACATTACTTACCTGTTTAGAACCCACCAATATTGTCCCATGGAATGAAAATAAAATGCAAATTTCTCACCTCCGACTGAAAGAACCCATATGATTTGGTCTCTGCCAACCAACCCTAAAACAGAATCAAGCTATGCTTCCCAACTTTAGCCACAATGACCTTCTGTGTCTTCTTCAAAAAGGATCAATTTCAATGACAATTTAAGGCCTTTGTACCAACTGTTCCATTAACCTGGAACACCCTTTCCCCAGATATTAACCCACTGCCTTCTTTTATCTCTTTAATTCATGATTCAGCCTAAATATCACTCCCCCCCCCAAAAAAAAAAACACCACAACTTTGATTACAACTTTAAAGTAGCCTTCTCTTCTAATAAATTTTATCATATTACCAACATTTACTAGTCTGCAAACACTGATGACTCTCTGAACCTGTATGTATTATTTTGAGTTGTTTACATCATTTGCCTTGATTGTGCAGAATATAAGTTCCACGAAAACAAGTATGATTTGTTAGTTGCTGTTAGGTTGGTGCAAATGTAATTGCAGTTTAAAAGGTTAAAAATAATTGCAAAACCGCAATTACTTACTTTTGAACCAACCCAATACATCCCCATTATCTGAAACCTAGTCTTGCTATGAGGAGTAGAAAATGAAGAAGAAATGGAAGAAGAATAAAAGGAAGATGAGGAAGAAGAATAAAGGAAAAGAGGGAAGGGGGGAAGGTTGAGAAGAAAGTGAAGAAATGTATTTATAAATCTGAACCTCAACTCAGAATATTCGAACTAGCTAAATTCCACATCTGTTAATAAGTTTGACACGTGAAACACACTTCTTAATGATTTGTGGAATGCAGCAGAGGATCTACTTTGGTAGATCCAAGAGTCTTAACCTGCCAAAGTCTGCAATAGTTTTCAAACTTTGCTGGAGAATTTTCAACAAATGGTGCTGGAGCAATTGAAGCACAGGTCCAAAAAATATGAACATTTACCTAAATGTCATGTCTTGTAAGAAAGCACTAACTCAAAAAGATCACAGACTTAAATGTAAAATGCAAAATTTAAATAAAATAAAAAAATATAGAAGAAAACTTTAAGTCTCTAGGGCAAGCAAAAAGATTTTAGACTTGACAATAAAAGCACAATTAATTAAAAAACAACTTGGTAAATTGGACCTCATCAAAATTAAAAAAATACTTCACTGTGACAGACCTTGTGAAGAGAATGGGAAAAAAAACCAAAACCAAAAAAACAAAAAACAACAGCAACAACAAAAAACAAGCTTCTACTGGGAAATAACATCCTTAAAAGGTTTTGCATATTAAAAAAAAAATACACACACACACACAAAACTCAATAATATAAAAGCAAAATAATATAATTGGAAAACAGGCAAAATATATGAAGGGTCATTTCACCAAAAAGGATATAAGCTCATAGGAAAATATTCAGTATCATTAGCCATTAGTGAAATGTAAATTAACCACAATGAGACATTGTTATATATCTAAATGAGTGACTTACAAAGGTTGGAAACACCAAATTCTGGCAAGGATGCAGAAAACCTGGACCACTGATACATTGCTGATCAAAATATAAAATGGTACAGCTACATTAAAAACGTATATCGCAGTTTCAATTTCTTACAAAACTAATCATGTGCTTACCACATGACCCAGCAGCTGCACTTTGGGTCACTTATCCAGCAGAAATAGAAACTTATGATCATATAAAAACCTGTACATGAAAGTTCACAGCTTTATTTGTAGTGGTCAAAATCTGGGGAAAAAGTCCTTCGATGGGTGAATGGGTAAATAAACTGGTGCATTCATACAATGGGATGCTTCTCATCAATAAAAAGAATGAAATATTGACACACTCAATAATTTGGATCAACCTCACGGATATAAGCTTAGTGAAAATGGCCAATTTCAAAAAGTTACATATGGTATGATTTCATTTGTATAACATTCTTGAAATAACAAAATGATAGAGATAGGGAAGATATCAGTGGTTGCCAAGGGTTAGGAATGCTGGGGAGTGGGGCTGAGTGTGACTATGAAAGGTGAGCATGTAGGATAGTTGTGGTGATATAACAATTCTGTATCTGGATGATAGTGGTGCTATGTGAATCTACACATGGGGTAAAATTGCAAAGAATGATACATACACACACATACACAAATAAGCATGTAAAACTGGTGATACCAGTATATACTCTGTGGATTGTACCAGTGTCAGCTTCATGATTCTCATATGCTACAATAGTTTTGCAAGATGTTAATATTGAAAGAATCTGAGTGAATGGTATGCAGTCCCTGCCTGTATTCTTTTCGCAACTTCTGTGAATGCATAATTCTTTAAAAATGAAGAGTTTAAAAAAAAATCACCTGAGAATCTTTTTTAAAACCCAAGCTCAGGCCTCATTTTGGACCAAGTAAGTCAGAATTTGTAGGTGTGGAATCCAGGTAGTAATATGTTAAAAATTTCCCAGGTGATTCCAATAAACAGCCAACATTAAGAACCAGTATTCCAAACCAGTGGCTTTCATGGTGAACCCAAAATCAGAAGCAAAAGCATCACTTGGAAACTTGATAGGCATGCATATTCTCCGGCCCCACCCAATACCTACTGGTTCAGAAACTCTGAGACTGGGAACTAGCAAACAGTGTTTTAACAAAACTTCTAGGTCATTCTGATATACACTGTACCCAGTATTGTTGTTATTAATGGCACTGCCAAAAATCTTGCCTCCAAATAATCTAGACTTAATAGATATATTTATTAAGTTAATTACAAAACACATGATCAAACTTATTGAAATCTAGTCATTTATTTAATTTAAAAAATTAAGTGCCTAGTACATGTATAAGCACCGTTCTAGGCACCAAGGAAACTAAATTTTAAAATTCTCTGTCCTCATGAGATTTCCATTCTAATTTGGGGAGTAAGACAATGAACAAGGTAAATAAAGATATGGTATATTGGGTGGTGATAAGATCTGTGACAAGAGCAAAGGGGATAGAGAAGTCCAAGGAAAATCTTTGTGAGAAGACCCAATTGAGTAAACCTAAAGGAGGTGAAGAAATGACTTATATAAATGTGAACAGGAATCACATTTCAGACAGAGGACAGAGGGAATTTGCGTGCTCTCATGCAGAAGCTTGCTTGACCTGTTAGAAGAGCAAGAAGTCAGTGTGATGGAAAAAAAGTGAGAAAGGGGGAAAGAGGCAAGGGTGGGGGGCGGGGATCACAGGGGTCATAGTATGGTGGGATTATTTGGGTCATTAATCACCTTGACTTTCACGAAGTGAGATGGGAACCATTAAACAGTTTCCAGTGGAGGAGTGATGTGTTCTGATAATATGTTTTAGAGGGATCTAACGGATGGTTGAGAATGGATTGGGGCAATGCCAGAAGCAGAGATCCCAGTTAAACAGAATAATCCAAAATTCTTCGGGGAAGGTAATATATTTTAAACTTAAATGCTGTATTTTATACCTAAATTTCTAAGTTACTTTAATCACTTTTTTATAATCACTCTCAGCCTGTGCACTATTCCAGGTTGAATGAAGCAGGAAGAAGGAGAACAGAAAGCAGCAGGAGCTTCCAGGCTCCTGGATACTTTGCTCTCTCCCTTAGAAAAAGCTGATGGACATGCCTTTTAAAGCTTCTTTATCCTTGCCATGATTCATAACATCATCGTGGCGCTGCTTGCTACTTCCTGTCTAGTGAAACAGGAAGAAGAGTTTACGCGGATGAAACATCTGTGAGCTTGTCTAAAGTAAGCAATATATTTTCCAAGGATCAGGGTAAACTTAAAAAGCACAATAACTAGATATTGTCTCAAAATATATAGAGTAAGGCTTTTTTTTTTTTTGAATCCTATCAACAAAATTGAGATCTTTGTGAAGCTATGCAATGACATAGGATATGAAATAGTGCATTTCCCCTCTTATACAAAGAAAAATTGAAAAATATACCAGATTTTTAACTAAAATGGTTTCTCTGACAATAGAATTTCCTCAAAAACTTAGTGGGAGCTTCCACACATATGGTCATCAATCAGATTTACAACCAAAGTTCTTTTTATAGTGCAATACAAAAAACTGAGTCTTTTAAAGAAATGATGCTATATCCACTAGACAGTTTATGAGGAAAAAATGCATGCATCTCTACCTCTACTATCCACCATAAACAAAAATCAATTCCAGATGGTTTGCAGATCCAAATATGAAGGCTGAAATAATACAGATTTTAGGGGAAAATAAGGAAAGCTCGTTATGACATTGGATTATGCAGACTTTTTGAAGAGGATATTAAAATTACGAATCACAGGAGAAAATAATGGTAAATTGGACCATATTAAAATTAAGAACTGGAAGGAGAACTGACTCCGGGTGGTGAACACACAATGGGATTTATAGATGATGTAATACAGAATTGTACACCTGAAATCCATGTAATTTTACTAACAATTGTCACCCCAATAAATTAAAAAAAAAATTAAGAACTTCTTTTTATCAAAAGCTGTCATTAAGAGTGATAAAGAAAACCACCAAATGTGGCAAGACATGTATAACTGACAAAGGATGCATATTTAGATATATGAAAAACTCCTATATGTAAGCTATTAACAAAAAGACAGCTCAGGAAAAAAAGGGGGAAATAAAAATATTGAACAGACTCTTCCCAAATGATGATATTCAAATAGCCAAAAACATATAAAGGTGTATTCATCTTCATTAGTCACCAGATAAATAAATATCTGGTGATATTTATTTGATACAACATGATACCACAATACAGAATGGCTAAACTAAAAGTATGAAGTGTTGGCCAGTATATGGAGCAATTGAACCCTTACACCTAGGTGCTCTGATAGATGTAGTGAGGAAGCAGAAACTACTCTAAGCATTTTAAAATGAAGAAATTTAACTTGGAAATTAGTTACCCACCAAAAATTGTGAAAGTTCTTGTATCAGTTTTATATAACTGGGTAAAATAAAATTAAAAAAATGGCCCTCAAATTAGCAGCTTAACACAACCAACATTTATTATCCCAGTTTCTGTGAGTCAAGAATCCAGTGCAACTTGGATCCTCTGGCTTTGGGTCTTTCACAGGCTGCATCAAGGTGTCAGTCGGGATTGTGGTCATCTCAAGGCTCAACTCAGGGAGGATTTGCTTCCTAATTTGCACAACGTGGCTGTTTTTAGGCCTCCTATGATCTACTTCCAAGATCATTCAAATTAAATTTCCTTAGCTTAAAATGCCTAGGGTAGTTTTTGTTTCTTCCATAAAATATAACTTATATACAGCTTGCTGTGCCTTTTACGTATTATTTCTGCTCTCTGAAATTTCCTTTATCCCATCACCTTTGCTTATCGGACCAGCTGTTCTTTGCAACCCAAGACCAATCTAAAATGTGGCTTTCCCCAGTCTGATTTATTGTTCTGAATACATCTATCACGACACCTATCTAATTGAAAAGGCACTATCTGTTAATTATGTGGATTTCTGCCACATACTAAAATAAAATGTTTCTTGATGACCACAAGGGAGATTATTTCTTCTTCAGTTTTGTATACCAGTACCTAGCCAAAAGGAAAAACAGTAGAATGTGCTTTGTAAAGTGTGATGAATGGAGGGGAGAAATAAAGAGGGAGGAAACATAGGAGAGAGGAAGGACATAAAGAAGAGATGACTCACTCTAAAACTAGGTAGGCCTTATTCTACCAAGCGTAGCAATTACAACATGAGGCTTTTATAATTTGAGGGATAGCACCTTCTGTGGTATTTCATGAAATAGCAGAGACATTGCTGGCCAAATGTAGAAGAATGTAATACAGTGGAAGGGTCAGGGCTGGAATAAGACGCACCTAGGCTTCATCAGGGAAACACTCAGATCTGCATGTGATGAAGTAGTCTAGAAAAGCAGGATTGTCCAATAAATATTTTGGTAAGAAAAATGGCATGACATGTAACTAGTTGGCATTAGACAGATTCAGGAAAATATAGTAGGTGGCAGGCCAAGAAAGGCACTGAAAAGCACTTAACATCCAGCCAGATGGCAGGTAGTCCACACCAAGATGGTGTAGCAGCAGGTAGCAAGGGCTAAGAGGCCTGAGGCATAGGGCTAGGTTCTAGAACAGCTATGTCATTACAGGAATGGGGTAGTGCGACATTTACTTAAGGGACTCACATGTGTAGGCCAAGATAACGATTTGAATACCAGATTTAGAAAGTCAGATATGAACCTTGTTTCAAGAATGAAACACTAGTCCTCCGAGTCTATAACTCATGGTGCTTGAATTCTGTCTTCCTAAGGCTAGGCTTAGTTTGTACAGGGACTAAGGTGGAAGCCAACTGGCTTCTACTAGGTGTAGAAAAATATACAGTCTGTGAACCAAGTAGATTTTGGAAATAATGCATTATATGTGTTATATATGGTGAATAGGTGAATATTTCTGGATCTGTGTTCATTATTCAAATCAGATACTGTTAAATAAATAAATGTGACATGATAAGCATTTACTTTTAACACAGGGATAAATGTCTTATAATGATAAACTCTGAAAAAAGTTTTGAATAACATATTACTAGAAATATATTTCATGCTGATCTTTATAAATATGAGAAAATAAAAATTATACATTTTGTACAATTGTACAAAAATGTATATATCATATTCAAATTTCATATATAACTTTAACGATCTTTATATTTGTAACGTGAAACTTTATATAAACGTTATGCATTAATTTCTGGTCAAAATATGGATCTATTTCTTTAAAGCTTAAATCTTACGGAAGACATTTAAATAGGTGAATATAGAGCAATTTTAAATAATTAATTTTGGAATATTTGAATAGGTAGAACTCTAATATCAACCCTACGCTTGTAACTGTTTTTATCCTTCACCACCCTGTTGTACAGTCTTGGGAACAAGTATAACTGATTAAATCACAGCTGTTATTCTCTGAAATGGACACAGAGTTACCATTTATCTAAAATGTGATGATCCACTAAACAGTTTCCCAAAAGCACCTGAGGATATATGTAACTATATTTTTATTCAAACTTAGTAAGTGTTCCCTTAAAAGTTTAACTCAAGGTACATATAAATATATGACAAATTTCAAAATAAAGACAGAGATGCGACAGTAGAGAAACACTGAATTCACGTTGAGATGTGAAAAAGCTCTCATAAGGGGTGCTGTCCTTTATTGGAATGCAGAATAATTTTTTTCTTTCTTTGTGATTGTGACATAGGTAAAGTAGGTTTTATCTTTTATGGTTATCATCTATCCTTAAATGAGGCAACTTTCTACCATGTTTTTCACATCTTCAGTTTTATAGGCTTTGCCCCAGACTTTGTCTCTTAAAAGGCTGCCAAGAGAATGAATATCAGATATTAAAATACTAATTAAACTGAAATTACCTCAGTCATTTCATTAATCTGAAATCAACTAGAGAATGATCCAGGTTAACTTTGCAGCAGCTTTAGCTAAAGCAATGCATCTATAAACCAAACAATGGTAATATTAACCTCATAGAATCTGAGATGGAGTAACAGTTTTCATAATTTTTAAAAAATCTGATCTGAGTGTAGAGAAAGGAAAAAAAAAACAAACAAACAAAACAACCCTGAAATAACCAGATGATAAAATCCTTATTGTGCATTGAACCACCTTGTAGTTTATGGTCAATAGTGTGATTATGAAGACATCATGGTTTTGCTATGGCTGAAATCAAAACTGAGTAAAACTGGTTATTTACCTATTTCTTTAAACATATAATCTCCCCTTTTCTAAAAGAAAACATGAGTCACAAAGGAAACCTGATGGGTGATAGGTCTCTTGAGTATTGGGCTATGCTTTGTCTGCATATGCCCCTTGTGCCTTTCTAAATATTTAATAAATACTTAAAAATCTTATTTTTAACTAAGCTTTCTGTCATTATTCTCTCTTTGGAATATTATGCTACTTAGATTGTGAATCTGTAACCAGTTTGATCCACATTATCGAAAAGAAATATAGTCACTTATCTCTTTTAAGTTGGCTTGTCCAACTTAAGGGGAAGCCTAGCATATCCTTCTTGAGGCTTTCTCTTCTCTATAATAGTCTAATAAGTCTCGGAGTACACTCAGCCCAAAAGGATCAAATTTCTTTTAATAATTAGGATGTTCAGTCCACTAGTGGTGTTATTTTCATCATTGCCTATTGTGTATCTTTTCAAAACTGTCTTTTCACAGAATTGATAGTGTTGCCTTGTTCTATAGGTCCCTCCCTAGCTCTGGTGTCACTCCACATTTTAGCTACCATGGTATCACTCTTTTAGTTCATACTTATATAATTAGTACAAATACCACATGTGGATTGCTGGATTCAGAGGGCCTCGGAGCCTCAGGCTGACTTCACCCAGCACATTTTAAACACAGAATTCTCTTTCTCTCACAATGAGTATTTCTTCGAGCTACTTGGGCTCATTTCCTTCTCAGTCAGAACCATCTTAATATTTCAGAGCTTCTAATACTATTGCAACTCAAATGTGATTGGACTGGGGACTTGTGATACCTCTCCTACCAGGAGAGTCCCCGAGTCACAGAAATTTTCCCACTCTCTCCACAGAGAACCACACTGCATGTCAAGTCAAGGCATAGCTTTGGCAGCATACATAATTACACTCAGTGGAAAGAGTACCCAGCTTTATAATTTTACAGCTAGGGAACACTATTCATGAATTCTTTCCCCCATAACCTAAGAAATTCTGTTTCTAAATTACTTTGACACATAGACATTCCTATTGTTTAGACCTTTCTTAGACTTTAGTGAGAGTAGCCAGGCAGATTTTGAAAGAATGCTATTTTTAGTATTAACCATGGCAGAATAGGGTGAAAAGTGGTCTCTAAAATGCTCCTAAAGCTAGAGAGTTCTAGGAACTTCACAGGATCCTTACAAACTCAGAGCTGTCAAGTCTCAGAGAACACTCAATCCAAAGCCGGCACTGCTTCCCGGGTAAAAGTCTATGTGACTTAAGTGGGTGGAAAGTAGAGAATACTTGAGGTCTATCTGGAGACTCGTTGTTCCTCAGATGTTTAGTTTTAAAAAAAATTGGAGACAGCTTTTCTACAATATTATTCATCTTCTAAGGTGACTTTGGACCTCCTTCAGTTAACTTGGCTTTTATAGACTGAAATAGGTCATAGATCATCTCATAAATTTTTATGAAGGTCTTTAGTAGGCTGGCGTAGGTACAGAGAGGACAAAATTATCAATAATATTAATTATATATAAAGTTATATATATAAATATATATAATTACATGTGTATATAATTTCATAATTACCTCATTTTTAGTGGGTAGGGATTGGGTCTGGACACCCAGAGATTGTGGTGCCCCCTGGTGGTCATTGAATTATTACAAATCTCGTTGGTACCTACACTGAGTTTGAAAATCTAAAAATTACAAGATGAGAAACCAAGAAAGCATGTAGAAGCAATTTGCATAATTTCAGCTAGTTCTCCCTATCTGGGCTGGCGATTTATGGCAAAATAAAGTGTAAGTAATGGAAAGGACGAACCTCCCCAGGAAGAATCAAATTTGGAAAAAAAAAAAATTCTTAAGAGTATTGAACATGTGTTAAGCGATTTTAATTATAATGTGCCACATTTCTCTGCGATATTTAGTAGGTCTTTTAATATTAGTCAAATAATAAAATCTATTTGATAACAATTTTGAATATTGTAAGTGATTAGAAAATTTCAGATTGACACCTTAGCAATATTCAACTGGACTCTTATAATTTTGATATAAAGTGTGTGTTTATGTGGTAAGCTGTCTTAAATTAACTCAGTAATTGAAGTTAAAGAATTATAATTGTAATCTTCAGAACATTACCAATCTATCTGACCTCACAAAAGTGAATAAACTTTTATAAAAGCACAAAATATAATTTTGATTTATGATTTAATTTCTGACCTCTGACTTCCTATATGACCAGCGAAATCTAAGCTTAGAAAAATAAATTAAATTATTACTGTTTTTTAATGAGCTTAGCTTATGTACTTTTTTTTACATTGGACTGCAAATAAATATTTTATATACACCACATAAATCATGCCAATATAAATATGTGATTTTTCTGCACAATAGAAATATTGTTTACATTTTGACTGAAATCACAAGTTGAGAACCCAATTTTCTGTAATATCTATTAACTGAGACATAATGTTTCTGTTCTGTTTATAATCAGTTTCTTCTGCACAGTACTTTTTCTAATTCAGTTTAAATTTCCCCCCTTTCTGTGATGAACTTCCATTTTCACATTTACCAGCTGTGACTGCATTTAGACAGTAAATGCAAAAGTAGTAGGTTCAGAAACAGCCCCTTGATTTCACTGTTGTTAACTATTTAGTTTGGCACCTTAAATTTGTAACATACTAAAGTCGCAGGTTGTTCCTCTACCCTCTACAGACCCATTTACTACCATACTCCCTGCCCACCCCACCACACACACACAAAGGCTTTTATTTAAAAATTCATTGGAATTTATTTCCTGAGTCATTATAATTTACTCATAAGTAACTATATCTCCCTTAAACTCAGAGAATGTCTACCAGAGATAAACAGCAAGGTAAATGTTAGCATTAAAGAAAGTTTAAAGAAAATAACAGCTGTACTCTCATTTGGGATATGTGTCTTGAATTTGTACATTTATTTCCATATATGTATAGTTATGTGTAATTATTAGCAACTAGCTAAATAAAAATAACATGGTGCATAAAAATTGGGTATATTATCTTTGCATCTGAAAATAGGCATTGTCATCTTCCTACTATGTATTCATGATAGATGTTTCAAAAGAGGAAATATAAATGGAAATATTAAGGTTTTAGTCTCTTTTTTCTATTTATTTAAAATTAGCTAAATATATGTAGACTATCAACTGCACTGCACAATGATTTCTGCTTTGGCCCACATGTGTTAGCTGTGTACACCATTTGGTACTACTCGGGAAAATGACTTGTTCTCTAATTCATTTTGTATTTGCACATACATTTACAGTTCTTTTCTACAATTGGCTTTAGAGATAATATGCAAAAATAATAAATATGAAGTTTAAACAAAACATTTTTAAAGTGATATAAATTAACTATTAAATGTTATTGTAAAATATGAAATTTTTATAAACTGATTATTTTTTTATTTCAATGGCTTCATGGACAAATATGTTTACATGCTTTGCTGCTAGTCAAATACAGTCTAATACCAATTTATGTACTAAAATATATGCTGTATAATACCGTGTAATGAATATTCTCTTAACTAAATTATTCATTTTTATTTAAATACCATGGCTTCTTTATCAATATATCTAGATTTAAAAAAAAAAAGAGAGAGAAGGTTGGTCAACTTAAAATGAGTATCACTGTGCAACTCCGTAGGGAAAACTGTCAGCAGCCTGGCACATGTGCATTTAATGTGAAGCCTCTTGTCTCTAAAAATAAAAGTGAGGCTGCACAAACCACTGTCTGACAGAGAAAAGGGACACAATAAGGGGGCTCCTTATACCACCTACGCTCATCAGAGTGAAAGATGTGACTTCTTTGGTTTCCTGGTTTAATGGAAAGGTATTTGTATTCACATCACTGAGTATTAGTCATTCAATAGATGAAAGGAATATTTTATAGGCAACCTTGGTGTCATTCTAAGAAGTGGGGATGAGACCCTGGGGAAAGTGTTGAAATCCTGGAGAATTATTTTAACTATTAGAAGTAGTTTAATATTTGTGAGTTTGTGGTTCTGAGAGTAATAGTTTTATAGTCTATGTGTGGGGGTTTATGTTTTTGATTCTAATGTTTTAGTTTACAATTTTTACTCTTAAAGCCTCTGTTTGTGTAAACACTGCTTGATCTTCTCTGCAACAAGTGCACTCTACATTTTGTAGGTCTCTCTTCAAGATTAATCTATTAAGCAGTTTACATTCTCTTTGCATCCTTTAAAGAACATGTAGATGCTTTTAGATATAATTTCTAAAATATTTAATAAGCGTAATGGTTAGGAACAAGTAACATTTAAGAAAGAAAGAAAAAAACAACAACTACTGAACCAAAGAGAAGTTAGAGGAGAAGGAAATTTCATTTTTCTTCTTTGTAATAGCATTAGGCAAGTAAAAACTACAGGAAACAACTTACCGTAAAACAAAATTTAAAATCTGGGGATCTGACATCTCTGAGAAGTCTTTGCTAAAAATACAAGAAACAACTCAATTTACTTTGTATTTCCAGATAGAAAAGACAGGAAAAGTTTGAAGTCTTAGGCGAGATCAAACTTTGTGCCTATCATAAATAAAGGTAAATCACGAATGACAGCTTTTCTTTTAAACAGGAGACATATAGAACAAGTAGAAAATGAAGCTCATATCAAACATGTGATCAGGTTACTCTAAGTGGCCTTTGAAATTGATGATTTGGCAATTAATGCTTTAAAGTTCTTCCTCTTATTATATTACCCACCTCTTGAACTGCAAAGTGTCCAAAACTGCCTGACGGTAAACGGATTCCCTACACAATAGTCTTCGACATTTTAATTGCATGAATTCAACTGGAGATGTTGGTTACTTTTTATTCTCAGTTTCCCTTTGAGAGTTAATTATTGAATAATTATTTGAAAGTAATCGATATTTACGAGAGGTTTTACTTTATGAATTTAATGCGTGGTAGCATTCTTTAAAAGTAAGTGTAATTTATGCAGAGAATTAGGAAACGATCAAAATGAGGATGACAAACACGTAAAAAAAATGATACGGAACTTTCTGAACGTTCTCTCTTCGTGTCCTACTTCATCCAACAAACCTTTGTGAAAAGATTGGGCGGGGTAAGAGGTACACATAAAACAAAAGACTTCCTTTCTCCACTCCCTTTTCCTCTGTTTCTTTTGCCAGAGCTTGTTACAAACTCTTGGAAACACTGAACATAATACATTTAGTTACTTTTATTCTTCCAGGGACGGTGCTGGGTGGTGCCTAGAGTTGACTGCCGTTGGAGTAACAAAAAGAAACCCTGCAAGAAAGGAAAAGAACAAAGTTACCCGACCTGCGGAGGTTGTAACAAAAAAGTAACAGGAACTTTACTTAAAGGCACAGCTCATTTCATTTGTGCCGGCTGGATGCTCGGTAGCAGAGACTGCTTGCATCGCCTCTGGTTTTTACAAGATCGCGAGGAGTAACGCTATATACAGGACTGTAAATATGGAGCGTTATTCTCGTATCGATTCTGCTCCACGAAAGCTGCGGTTGCTAAAAGCAGAGTGCCCACAGCAGCACGCACCTCAGCTGCCATCCACGTCCTCCTTCTCGCAGAATCCAGCACGAGCCCGGAGCTCAGAACCTGGAGGGCATCCTGGACCCGCAACCTGACTCCGCTCGCTGCCGATTGGCCCGCGCTCCGAACCCCGCCCCCTCGGCCAGGGCGGCCGTTTCTCGGGGACCCGCCCCTCGGCCCTGGGAATCGCCACCTGGCAGGCCGGCTGCGCCTGCCACTCAGCCCGAGTGGCGGAGGCTCTCCGCTCGGAGCCCCGCCCCCACCCCCCTAATTGATATTATTGGAGTGTGGAGCAAGCGGCCGGTCTGCAGTCAGAGACTTGCAGGCAGCAAACACCGTGCGAAAGATCAGGAGGGGGGGAAAAATTTTAAAAGCTAAACGTGGAGCCGCCGGCCGGAGATCGAGAAGGGGAATCGATGAGACGAGAGCAATAAAAACATAACCCACTTCGGAGCAAACAGCGTTTAAAAAGCTACGACTCAACTGAAACCTAAAATAAAACCTGCTCATGCACCATGATTTTTCAAACTCGGCACCCTTCATGGATTATTGTATGCTACATCTGGTTGCTTCGCTTCGCACACACCGGGGAGGCTCAGGCTGCAAAAGAAGGTAAGGTGATGGAAAAGCAAAGTTTGTTCTGACTTATTTATTTAGCTATCTACCTGCGTGAGCCGGCTTGTCCGCGGAGCTGCCGGCCGCGCCTCCGGCGCGGGACGACCCTCCCGCCGGATCCCCACCCCCTCACCGCTCCGGCTGCTCCTGGCCGGCCCGGGGGGCGGCAAGCGGGGCTGCTCACAGCCGCCTGCAGCCTGGTGCCTGGGGCCGTTGGCCCGACGGGAGCGGGATTTCTGGCTCCAGTAGTCTGGAAGGCGTGAGCAGCAACGGAGGGCGGTGGGGGTGGGGGACAGCCGGCGAGCTCATTCTCTGGGACCCGGGGCGGGTCAGATCTCTTCCTTTAGCCTTCTCCTCTTCCTCCTCTCGGTGTTCGCCTCCGGTGGGATGAACTGCGGCTGGAGTTGGTCCGATAATAGGGGGTGCTGCCTCTAGTGTCCCGGCCAGCCCGCCGGCGAGCGGCTGAAGTCCGGAGCCTTCCCAGAGGGGCCGTGACTTGTGTTAGCTCCGAACGCTCGGGTTACTAATGAAGTGCTCACTGCATCTGAGGACGAGGCGCGGGCCTGCGGTTGGCGCTCGGTCGCCAGCGCGTAACAATAACGCCGGGGAGGTGAAGCCGACCGGGGGCGCGCGCCCCGCGGCCGGGGACGTCTCCATTCAGCGCTCGTTGCGCCCAGGTCCCGGCGGCCGGGGGACAGTACGAGCCCTGAGGGCTCGGCGGGGCTGGATGGGCAGGGGGCGGGCTGAGGCTGTGCAACTGATAATGTGATTCCTCCGGGGCGACTGGAAGTCCCCACACATCTGCCCCACAGTCCGGCAGTTCAGTCCTCGTGGTCAAACCTTGCGAAGGACCTGTACCCTAACTAGCGCTGGATGAAGAGAGCAGGTTTCATTTGGGCAGCCAGATACGCTTGTATATGGTTGTTGTTGTTGTTTTTGTTGTTATTATCATTATTATTATTTTCTTCTTCGAATCACAGACGAAGGTAAAATACCTTTCAGTGCCTGTAGTTGGAGCTGGGGAAAAATAAATCCTGTCAATGGAAATGTCTTGCTCTGAGCAATGTCACAGCCTAACCCTATCGCCACCCCACCCCCTGTCTTCCAGGCTGTAAGTCTAAGGTTGATTTTCCTATATTTTAATAACATTTTAAAGCAGACTACTATTTATTACTTCTTCCTTAAGTGTGGAAGATGGAGGAATCTGGTATTAGATTTAGGTCATGGTGGTGATGGGGCGGGGGGACTAAATATCGGTCCTTGCTTCATCGATCCCTCAAAATTTAGTGCTTTAGTGCTGCTTTCCCTATTCTCTTCGTGCACCCCTCTTCGTCCACTCAACGCCCCCGACCCAACGCCAGGTCCTACTTCTTGATCCAGCCTGACCTTCTGACCCCTTTCGCGTCTGCAACCTGGGTTGATGCTGAACCCATTCAGAGAAATTTTCAGAGAAAACCGTGACTCTGAGCTGTCACGCGTTTGCAGCTGAACCGACGTCTGCTAGAGACACACACCCAAACACACCAAAACCCACATTTCTACTCGCATGATATTAGCGATTAGGAAGGTACATTCAGTCCTGGAACCTTGTGCCGATTACTCCGAAATAGCGGGACCTGAGGGAAAGTTTGCACCGCCACGGCTAAGCAGGGCGATGGAGCTGGGGCATTCCAGGGAGCGAGTTTGAGCTATAAATAACTGCATCACTAGGGGGAGAGGTTCCCGCAGCCGGAGTGGCTCGCTCCCTTGGTTTTCTCTTATGGGATCAAGATACGTGGCGAAGGTCCTGATTCTCGGAGGCTGAATTCTTTAAACGCAGAAGTGAGATGTTTAAAAGGTGGGCGGGGTGGCGAAGGCTCCCGGCTTCTCGATGACAACGCTCCCCACGCGCAGCGGCGATCCGGCGCTGCGGTTCTGGGAGCGAGCAAGCCCCGAAGCGGCGCCGGGGCACCCAGCAGCGGGCGCTGGGAACCGCCTCGAGCAGGTGCCCAGCCTCAGGGTGGATGGGGTGGCTGGACAAAATGAGGGACACTCCCCATTCCTCCACTCTCCCCACACACTTTCTCCTGGGGCGGTCAGTGCCCGCTACTGCGAGCGCGTGTCTAAGTCGTAGTCTGACGCTTGGAGGCGAAGTGCAGCTGCTGTATTTCCTCTCCGTAAGAGGTGCCGCCGCCGCCGCTCCGTCCTAGGAGTCGCTTCCCGAAAGCCTCTCTCCTCCTCCCGGCTCCTTCTGGAGCGAGAGCGCCACGGGCTCCCTGGAGTGACCAGGTCTGGCGGAGGCATAATGGATGCTCCGCGCCGCGGCCGCGCCAGTCTGGCACCCCCCCGCCCCGCCCCGCGGCGGCCCCGCCCCGCTGCTGCCCGCGCTGCCCTTGCCTGGCTCCGCCAGGGCGCGCCCAGCATCTCGCCCCTTCGCCCTCATCCTCTGCAGGCCCGTGCGGCAGGGCGCGGAGTCCCTGGGCCCCCGCCTTGGGCAGCCCTGGTCGGTCGGTCTCCGGGTTACAACTCCGCCGGGTGCTTTGAGCGGGAAGGCACAGGCATGCACTAGCGGGTGTATCCAGAGAGCAGACGGCGGGGAGGGAGACGCGCTGATCTCTTTAGAACTGCTTCTGATTTAACGCTCGGGCTGATTTCTGTTTTATTTTTATTTGTTAATTTGTTTCTCTTTTAACTTGTTTTCCATCATTGCCTCTCCGTGGTCCCTCCGGGGCTGTTTTGAGGAGTAACAACGGCAATAAACAATCGGCAATGCTTATTTCACTCTCAAAAATGACCTAAAAAGATCACCTGGGTTTAAAATTCCATTGTGTCACGTCAGTACAGAAGAAAATAATAATAATAATAATAATAATAATAATAATAATAATAATAATAAATCATCTCAAAAGGGGAGTACCTGGAACTCTGGTAGTTTGTTTCCTTGTACTTTCCGTCTCTTGTTGAGGACAAAAACAAAATAAGCTTCATCAATTACTTCATATAAACTCACTAGCCCAAGGATTTATTGATGTTTCAAGTGCGAAATACAACTGGTATTTTAAAAGTGTGGGTTCTTTCATTCCCCTTAGTTGAAAGGGAGTCAAGTGTTTGTGACCAAGGTTTATGTTGTCATGGTCTCTCCAGGAGTCCTAAGTGCAAAACATTTCTGAAAAAAAGTGTCTCTGTATCTATCTGTATCTATTTTCAGTTACAGGGAATAACCTTGACTAGTGTGAAGGAGTCGAGCACAATCATTGTGTTCTTTTGTTTTCTAAGTATAACACATTTTCATTACCTTTAAAATACACTGTTTTTCCTCTAGGAATTATTTAAAAGTTCATATAAGCATTTATTTTATTTAAGTCCAGATTTTAACATTTTGCTGAGGTTGATGTTAACCATATTTACATGAAAATAAATTCATTATTATTTCTGGACAAATTGATATATTTGTTAAAATGCTGTAGAGTAAAAAATATTTTTGAAGGTTGAAAACTCAGGTAACTCAAACCAATTTGAGCAAAGAGTGAATGCTTTATGAAGTTAATTACTTGTCTTAAAAAGCAATAAAATATATCAAATTGGAAGTATGATGTATATTAATGTATGGCATTTGAATGCATTGTTTGAATATAATCAGGAGCATTCACTACATTTATATAAATTTAAATTAGTTCTACTATGCTTTTTGATAGCATAAAGTGGAATACAACGGGTTTTAAAAGTCAAGTCCGAAAAAATAGTCAAACCAGAGTTTTAATATGTCATTTTGAGAATTAGCTAATGCTTTGAAACCTTTGGAAATTAAAAAAAAAATAGAAATATTAAAAACACATGTTTGACTAACTCAGAAATATATCTCGTAAATAATAGTCATTTTTTTCTCATGATAACGTTGCTTAATACAGTTTTTAATCATATTCATTTTTGCTTCAAAGAAGACACTGTGTGTGAAAAGTTTTAAAAAAAAAACAATTTTCGAAAGGTACTAGGAAATACTTTTGGCAGAATATTACAAATTAATGACTGGCTTAAGAGTAATATGGAATTACACTTACTACATTCATGTTACCATATTTGACAAAATTTGGAAGGCTCAGTGGTTTACAAAATTCTTTAAAATATACAATTACTATAGAATCGATATATCACATAGCAATTTTTACCCTTACTTTTATGCTACTTTTGAGTGTTTAAATTTATTTTAATATTTTAATTAAAAAATGCCAAATATAATGTGGTATTTTCACATCTTTTCTCCCTAACAAACTAGAATAATATACTTGAATCTGGTGGGCATTCATTTCACCATTCATTTCTATGGATAACTATATATCTTAAGTCATAAAGTGCTAACTATATAAAATTAGATTCACTTTAATAACTTTTACAAATATGTTTAAATTTATCATATAACGTTTGGAAATAAAATTTTCTCTTTCAGTACTACTGCTGGATTCTAAAGCACAACAAACAGAGTTGGAATGGATTTCCTCTCCACCAAATGGGGTAAGTGTTTCTCCTTATAAAATATCACCTTTTATTTTTTAAAGTAAGGAACAAAATCTTTTCCCTCTCACCACAGTGGGATTATTCACATTCTTTAAACAGCTTTAATTCCACATATCTTATTCAATATTTTGTTGTGTTCATGATGGGACATTGAATTGTTTGAGTAGAGAAAGAGGTATACTTAGTTAGTACTTGGGGAAATGGATTAAAAAAAATCTCTATAACCATAATCTTTTGAGTTCTTATTGTAAGTGGAGTCATAACTCAGGTTCCAGGCTATAAATGCTAACTAATTACAGGGAACAGTCCTTTCTCAAACTCACTTAAACCTCTTTAGTTGCTCTATACTTCTTCAGTATAATCACCAGGTAGGTTGTGTGTAGTTCTTTAAAACAGCATGTAATCTTTTTTTTCCCTCTTTTAAAAACAGTTTTCTGTATCATTCAAAATATACTTTATAAAAGCTAACTAAAAATGTAATATGCTCAATATCTTAGTATACAATTTGGTATAAAATACTTGGATTCTCCAAATTTACATCATGTGCTGTCTATCTGCTTTTATTAATCAGAAGTGATGACAGAAAATGCACATATTACAGTAAAAATCTGCTACAGTAAGTATGCATGAGAGCAGTCAAATAAAAATCTATGAAAATATAAGTACTCCTCCCCAATTCTTACTATTATGTTTTATATATCAGGAAAGATATATCACTGACTTAAATTTAGTTCAATGTCTTTAGGTCTTTTAATTGTGAGAGAGGCACATACTTCATCCCTTATTAAGGAAGAGGGGCTCCGAGAAAGGAAAATGTATCCATCGTTACTTGACTTAATCTTTGGCATAGTAAGAAGTCTGGAATCAAAGACCATGAAGTATAAGTGAGGATATAAAAAGCATAACAAATTTTGCAAAGAGAAGAGGGAAAGTCCAAAAGGGATTTTTGAGTATGAGAACATTACAAAATCAATTATGTCATGAACTGGCAGTCAGTTTAAGAATGCAAAATGTGAACGATGGAAATCTGTTTAAAATATTGAGGTTTTCCATTCCATTAATATTTGGGAGATTACTTAAGATCATATTGTAGTTATCTGTGTCTGCCAGAATAAATTATGAAAAAATGACAAATATTTTATAGCTTAAATATAAAAAGTACATTAAATTTGCGGTAGTCATGTCATACTCTTTTTGCAAGTGGAGTAATTTCCATGAATAAAATAATATACATTTTAAGAAAACATTCACAATAAAAAAAATGAAACCTTTCTTGCCAATGACAGATGTAGCCTATTTTCTACCATCCATAAATTAAAACAAATAGAGATAGAAGATGGTTTTTATCTCTAAGAATTAAACTGATATATGATTGTAACATTTCATCGATATAATCTATAAAATGATAAATTATGACTGTCTATGTTATCTTGGACTCAGATGGGAATTTTATCAGTCTAAGGTATCTGAGTAAAGAGTTAACCATATATATATGATATATGTATATACACACATATATATGAATCATATGTAAATTATGATTGTATGTATATAAATTAGATAATTAGATAAAGTAGAAAATGATTGACAGTATTTTCAATATATGAAGTGGATTGACTTACATGTGATTACAGATCTAATTGGAAATAAATTATTGCAATACAAATTTCTAGAAAATAATTTTATAAGCACTCCATAAAAGCACAGTATCTGATTTAAGACTTCTTTTCCAATGGTGTCACTTGTGGAAATGATTGCAGTCTCTCAAAAGTGAAATAATAAAACAAGAGTTGCGTTAAATGTATTTACGTTGTTTCACTATTTCTTACCTATACATAGTTGTCCTGAAATTTTCTCCTCAGGAATAAATTTTTAAATTAAAATTAAAATTAACTGGATTTCATAGGTTAGTAAAATTGATTTTTCATACGTATAACAAAGTAATATAATAGTTCTTAATGGTAGAAAAAAGGAATTCTTGAAATATATACCTTTACAACAATTAGCCTTAGTTTCTTCAAACTGGGAAATTACTAAAAAGAGCCTATTTATCTTTAGAGCTTTTGATTTTTTTAGTAGATGCCATTACCAGTTTTACTTCTTTTACTAATTTCAATGTAAGTACGAGAGTAAAATCTACCTGTCTAAATGGAGGAATTTGAGTATGGCTAAGTGCCATTCAAATATGTTATAAGTAGCTAACTGAAACGAAGGGAAGATATACACACCATTCATCACAAACTCAAGTTGTGTTGAGTAAAAGCTGCACATGTTAATGGGTTCTTTGCTGTAGTTTAGGACTTTTGATGATATGTAGAAGAAAATTGTAGCAATAATACAACATTACACAAGAAACTTCTGAATTATAGTACCCATATATTGCTAATTTGTCAGTCTTGTTAGTTTTCCAAGAAACAGTTTTAAAAGTAGATATGTTTTATAAAGTATGTAGATAAATTGATTCTATCAAGTTTTACAAATAAAACTCATTAGCACATGCTTATTGGTTTACTTTCCCATCTGCCTTTCTTGAAATAGTAGTTTAAATATTGCATGGTAAGTGACTTTGGACTTTAATGCTAATACATGTTTGTATTTGGTATTTCATATTGGGGAAATGAATGAAAGTAAATAACAATTTCACTATTAAGGCAGTATAAATATAAAGGGCGGAATTTTGTGATAATGGAAAGAAAGGATTTAAACAACTATTATTTTAGGCTTTTAGTGCTATTTTTGGTTAAATGACTTTAATTGCTAATGAGTGATATAGGTGATATTACACATGATTTAATAATCTTTAAATTGTTGCCAAATTTATTTTCCTTTTTTTGTGAAAATGTATGCGTTTGATATTGCATATATTCTATCAACATATGAATAGGAATTTTTAAACATCTGGTATTTTTTTTCTGTCAGAAAGCTTATTATTTTAATTTGATCCAGGATTCTGATTTGCCATGCACATTTGATTGTCTGTTGAAAGCAATTTATTTACAAAGATGAGTCATGCTTTTATACAACTACTTTTTTACAGTTATGTGGATTTATGTACAATATTATTGATAACTGCAATAAATAGCTCTGTAAAGTGTTACTCTCTTATGTCTCATTTGGGAAGATTGTAAAAGAGTTCACATCAACATATTGTGGAGTGCTTTTACATTTCAGAATATTCTCAGCGTTTTCATCCCTGTGATTTTTAGGTACTGTTTAAGTTTAAATGTAACTTTTACAGGTAAAATGTCAACTGAGTTATTAAAACTTCTGCCACGTATCCACATGTATATGCATTAAATGGTAATACAAGTAATTGTGTTGTGCACTTTTGTCTATAAATATTATAATCTCAATGGAGATCATAGATGTAAGCAAACATGTAAAGAGAAACACTAATACACTAGCAAACAGAAATTAAACAAAATAAAATATTTATTGTATGTACAAACAATGCAAGTGATCTAAACGATGTTCTGCCACAAGGATGAAACTGCAGTAAGAATCCTGTATTCTCAGATTGCAGTGTTTGCCAGGGTCAGAATCCACCTCTTTCAAAGACATGCATTTGTGCTATACTAAAGTTTCCTCATGCACTTTCTAAATCAAAATGTTATTTTTTGCTGAATGACTGATGACCTTTATTTAATTTTATAGTGGGAAGAAATTAGTGGTTTGGATGAGAACTACACCCCGATACGAACATACCAGGTGTGCCAGGTCATGGAGCCCAACCAAAACAACTGGCTGCGGACTAACTGGATTTCGAAAGGCAATGCACAAAGGATTTTTGTAGAATTGAAATTCACCCTGAGGGATTGTAACAGTCTTCCTGGAGTACTGGGAACTTGCAAGGAAACCTTTAATTTGTACTATTATGAAACAGACTACGACACTGGCAGGAATATAAGAGAAAACCTCTATGTAAAAATAGACACGATTGCCGCAGATGAAAGTTTTACCCAAGGTGACCTTGGTGAAAGAAAGATGAAGCTTAACACTGAGGTGAGAGAGATTGGACCTTTGTCCAAAAAGGGATTCTATCTTGCCTTTCAGGATGTAGGGGCTTGCATAGCTTTGGTTTCTGTGAAAGTGTACTACAAGAAGTGCTGGTCCATTATTGAGAACTTAGCTATCTTTCCAGATACAGTGACTGGTTCAGAATTTTCCTCTTTAGTTGAGGTTCGAGGGACATGTGTCAGCAGTGCAGAGGAAGAGGCGGAAAACTCCCCCAGGATGCATTGCAGTGCAGAAGGAGAATGGTTAGTGCCCATTGGAAAATGTATCTGCAAAGCAGGCTACCAGCAAAAAGGGGACACTTGTGAACGTAAGTAATACACTCTGTTAAAGTTCTACTTTGTTTTTTTTTCTATTTCAGTATCAGAGTTTTAAAGTCATAATAATTATTTGAACATGTGAGTATTATGCTCTATACCTGCAATCCAATTCAGTAGATCCCAAGCAGAGTCACTCTTGAACTTATCCATGATTCCCCACTGTGATATCTGCACTAAGGGTATGTAGTAAGTATTGGTGATAATGGTATGTGTTACTAAAATTTAATTTACCCTGTGCTTGACATAGAAGTCAACAGTTGCACTAGAGCTGTGAGATTTGTAAGAGGAGAGTGAAGTGACATTAATCAGGATTCATTGATATCTGATTCATTCTGTTTTAAAATCCATATCATCTAGACTTCTGAACTGCAGAAAAAAGGAGGTTAAGGGGGCTGCTTACAAGAGTTCTACTGATAGACGGGGCACATACAAATACATTTACAAACTTTTAGAAATATTTTTTAGAAATACTAATATTTTGATACAAAATCATCACATTTCACTTGATGAATCTCTGAGCTTACTTCTGTAAAAGCCATATTTCTTCTCTGGACTAACTATAATAAAATGAATGCTTTTCTGATAAGTCATTTATAGTAAACCACATTTTTGTGGAAATGGGCCAAAGTAAAGTTTTCGTTATTTAGTAATACATCAATTGGGCATTTTCTATGAGTTTTAAAACAATAATGGCCTATGAATTAGTGAACCTTCTGTTTTGTAAAACTGGATTTTTATTACATAACATTATGTGGTCATAATAATTGGCCAGTAATTTTTTTTTTATTTTTTTATTTAAAGCCATGTCACATGGACCTTCACACTTAATAGTTATTTATCTGTTTGTGGATATGCTGAGGAATATCTTGTAATAATAGTACATTACTTATGTCTCTTTTAACATAACTTATAAAACAATACATTCTAAAAAATAACTCATATATTTTACTCCTGGCCAGCAGCATCATTTTAATATTTGCAAATACTAGTTAATTTAGAGGGGACTAACAATAATTATTTTAACTAAATTTGGGAGGGTAACTTACTATGTTCAGATACTCTTCTGTGTGCTTTACATATAGTAGTTCTTTTATCAAGGTAGATATCATTATGATCTCTATTTTACAGAATAAAATTTGGGACTACCAAGGATAAATTGCTTGCTTGCACTTACTTCAGTAAGTAATATTTGTCTTAGCTTAGATTCAATCTCAGAACATTCTGATTCCAGAGCTTGGGCTTTTAACAATATTGCTCTAGTTTCTATCACAAAGCAAGGAGAATCGTAGCACATATTGTTTCATTGCTGAATTTAAATGTCTTGCTAATATTAGTTTGCTATATAAATCACATTACTTCTCACATAAAATTTTCATTCTACTAGAATATTTAAGGAAATAATAATTTAAAAAAATATTTATATCTGCACTATCCAATTCAGTGGCCAGTGGCTCTTTAGGTTCTGAGAAGTAACTATTCAAAATTGAGATGTGCTGCAAGTATAAATCATACTCTGGATCTGAAAGACTTAATACAAAAAATAGAATGTAACATACTCGTACATCATTAATATTCTTTTAGATAAATTGGGTTGAATAAAATATGAAAAATAATTTCAACTGTTTCTTTTCACTTGATTAATGTGGCTCCTAGAAATTTAAAAATTGCATATGTGGCTCACATTCTATTTCTACTGGACATACTGTTCAGACGGAGTAACTGAGCACATATATTTTTCTGTCCTGGTCGAAGAGTTAAATGCTTCATGTGGAAGGTCGCTAGCATATAAAATATCTATGACCTAGCACTCAATTCCCATTCTTGCTGTAGCTGACACTGTGAAGGGAGCTCTGTGCAAAGTAAATGGAGATGTTGTAGGTAGGTTCAGGGTCCACAGGCCAGGTTAGCAGCCTTCTTTGACACCCTCTGAAGGAGTCATACTTGTCTACCTACTGTCCTCCTCCCCTTTCTGTCACTGGCAGTGTTTCTCACTGAGTCGAAAATCCTGCAGTTCCCATATATGTGGAAATCAAAAACTGAAGATGTACCACTACTAGTAGTAGGCAGAATGCTATTCCACTGGGTGAGTGTAGATATATTCTTAGTGAGCTAATCAGTTTAATGAAAGACAGTGTTCTTATTGACTAGAGTTTACCAGCAGTTATTTGAAAATGATGGTGAATTTTAAAAATGACAGTGGATTTAACAATAGCTGTTTTAAGAAGAACTTAAGAACGTACTATTTAGTTCTTTACATTACATTTTAGCTACAAAAGCAGTTGGTTTTAGTCACATGAAGATTTTGGTCGATGTGAAAATGGAATGTAAAACTAGCACAATTAAAAATAGGAAATATAAGAAATAAAGCAGGAATACACGTAAAAGTGCACAATTAAATTTGTCTTAGAAAAGACTAGAAAATAACATTAAAGGTCTTGCTCTTTTAGTGTTTAAAGATTGTAAAGAAAATTATAGTATTTTTTGTTTCATTTTGTGTAATTTAACGCATATGATTTCTACATTTAATTGTTAAGGAAAACTAACGGGAGCTGTTTAAGTTCTGTATTCCTAAGTACAGAAGTTAGTAAGAAAAGCAGTCGTTAACTGTGGTAAAGACATATATTTGCCGTGAAGAAAAGACTTCCAAATGAACAAAATCACCTCATTAAATGTGGTACTATTAAAATTATTCACATTCATTTATTTTGGTTTCAAGAATTGGAACCACATTTGAATACCAAAATTGTTGTCACCTGCAAAATACACTAAGGTACTTAAAAATAAGGTAAAATTACTTCACTGTCATCGACATTAATTATGTGTTGGAATATGTGGAATTCGATAGTAATAATACGAGTTCATTAAAAAAATATGATTAAAGGAGTTAAGATGCCTCCTTATCGTTCAACTGAAAGAATATGTGTGCATTTTTGTAAGTAAATTGTGTAATGCATCACTTTCTTAATTTTTAACCTTTGTGATGTTTACAAAAGAATTAAATACTTTATACTTGACTATGGCACTATGCTCATTTGCAAAAACATTCCCTCCTTGGCATAATACTCACACATATCTGTGAGAGTACTTGCCCCTGGAATGAATCCAGGACTGCCTTTATAGTATTTCTCCCATTTCCTTTCAGTGATTCTGTTCAGAGTTTGAAAACAAATTCCAGTCCCATATTGAGGAAAACTAAAGTGTTTGGGTGGGGAGGCTAGTTGAGCCCCTAGGCAAATGAGGGTGGTGAACCACTTAAGGTCAAGTTTATCTGGGCACTTTCTAGGGTGGCTGCCCATTGTGATATTTTTAGAGTATAATTTGAAATATGAACAACTATGAAAACTGATCACAGTTTTCATTAGTTGATATAAGAGCTTTTCTTCCTTTGTGACTTTGAAAAAAATAACTCAAATTTGAAAACCAAGTATTTCTCAAGTATACTAATGTATGGAGAATTTCTGATTCTTAGTATAGTGCTGTTATGAAAACTCTCTTTTTTGTCTTTTAAAAATATGTAATTCTAGTTAGTTAACATGCTTTTATTGTCAAAAAGTCCTTTTTTAAAAACCTACCATGTAAGTTATGTCACAACTTTTATGCAAACTAGCCCATAGAATTTCTTAGATAAAAGAGCAGTCGTTTAAAAAATTGAGAGCAGATTATATTTTACATGTGTGAATGTTTTCGGAAGACTAATAAAATTGTATTCTGAAATATATTTTGAAATTTTTGTACAATTTGATTCAATTTAAAAAGAATATTATTTGTCAAAGTGTGGAGTTTGGTATTATAACTTGGATTTGAATAGGTAATTTGCAGTTTATACTGAACAACCATATTCATTTTCTCATTTAATCCTTACCACACCACTGAGAGGTGGAAAGTATTATTTTTTTCTCTTTCAACATCGGAATAAACTGAAGCTCAAGGGTATTAATAAGGAACAGAATTGGATGAGAATCCAGAATCCTGTTTACCGATTCAAGTCTTTTTTTCCCCACTACATTACAGCGCTTCCTAAAATTTGTCCGGTACTTCAACCAGTGGATTTTAGTTATTGAAGAAATGATAAAACTTTATTCTAGGTAGAGTGACCATGCCTAGTTTGCCTTGGACAATTTTTTTACTTATTAACACTCTTTTTGCTTTCAAAAGTGTTCTGATTTGGAAGATAAAATACATGGTCACCCTAATTGTAAAAAACCCAAAGACATAATGCAGTTTGCATACACATCTATCGGAACTTAGAGATGTGATCTGCTTCCATTATTTATATTGCTTAATTTTAATTTTTAAATTAAAACAAAGATTTCGAAATTTCTGTTTTTTTATGATTTCATGTAAATGGGAATTCAAGTAATCATATATTTCTAAATTTTATTATAAGAAATTTCCCTTATAGTTATTTCTTAATGGTTTCTATTAATAAGTTAATGGATCTGTCCTTATTTTAATATTATATAATTTATTGACATATAATATGCAACTCAATATTAAAACATTTATTCAGTTTGGTGGCATTATTAAAATTTCTGTGTTGATTAGATTTTTGAAAATCATGTTTTTTTGTTTTGGGGTTTGTTTTTTTCCCACAGAAAAGTAGCATGTAGTTTGTACCATCACTTTTCACAGTAACAAATGAGTCTTAGCAGTATATAGTATTTATAATCAAATATATACAGAAATGTGAGATGCACTACAGAGTTAATAGTGCAGATACTAGAGTTGCAAATTTTTTATAAGTCTGACTCCACAACATACCAGGTGTATAAACTAGGACAATTTTTCTTAATTTCCTTAAGTATAAAAAGGGGTAATAAAAATAGTATGTCCCACAAAGGGTTCTTGTCAGAATTGAATGAAATAATGCGCGCTACACCCTAAAACTAGTATCTGGCACATAGCAAATAATCAATGAATACTTGTTATTACTTTTTTGTTAATAATACAACAGGGAGTTTGCCAGGTAAAGAAAAATCATGGCAGTGAGCGAATGAACATAGATCTCATAGGTCACAGATACTTAAATATCCTTTAAGTTAGTAATCTCATTCTTGGTAATTTATCTAAGACGATAGTTCAAGAAAAGAAAATAACTTTTCACATAACTTTTCCTCCCAGCAATGTATATAATTTGAAATATTAGAAATAACCTTAATGTCCAAAGTGCAGCACCTTGATTGAACTTAGTTCTTAAAATATCAACAATGTGAGACAAGAATTTTAAATTGTTCTATTAATAATTTTGAATGAAAAAGAAATAAATTTTTTTACACTGATTATTCAGAATTATGCAGAACATGCATAGGGAAAAGAGTAGATGGGAGCATAAACGTCACACTTAATGTCTCAGAATGGTGGGATTTTAAGTTCTCTTTTTATGTTTTTTTTATCTCCATTTTTATGTTTACTATCTCTGTTGAAGTTCTCCCTGAGATCATTGAGTATCATTACAACTAGTGTTTGGAACTCTGCATCTGGCAGATTCCTTGTCTTGATTTTGTTTAGTTCTTTTTCTGGAGCTTTGTTCTGTTCTTTTATTTGGGACATGTTTCTTTTCTCCTCATTTGGCTTCCTCCTTGTGTTTGTGTCTATGTATTAAGTAGGGCTACTATCTCTTTCCGTCTTAGTAGAATGGACTTATGTAGTAGGTGTGCTGTGGGGCTCAGTGGCACAGTCTCTCTGTCACTTGAGCCATGCACTCCAGGTGTACCCCTCATGTGGGTTGTGTATGCCCTCCTCTTATAATTGGGTCTTGGTTGCTATTTGCTTGTCAGTATGAGGGATTGACCCTCAGGCTCATTGGTTGTGAGAACTGGCTGGGGCTACAGTGGAGCAGATAAACAGGAACTAACCCTACAAGAGCAGGATCTGCCTCAGCAGGACTCTGGTGCCTGCCCAACCCCCCTCTTGGGTGTGTTGTCCTTGGAGGCCGCTGGGTGATGCTTCATCTCGTTTCAAAACTGGACACTGGGTGCGCCAGGCCCAGGGCCACCTGAGAGCATCCACTGCAGGTCAAGTTCAGCCACAGCTTGTGCCCCACTTGTGGCCACTCGGCAGGAGCCACAAAGCAATCCACAGATGGCCATCGCCCACACCATGCTTGGAAGTACCTCAGGTGGTCAAGCCGCGAACCAAGGTTGGCTGTCGCTAGTGCAGGTCCTAGGTCTCCTCAGCCAGAAGTACGGGACATGCTCAAGCCAGATGCTGCATGTTTGGGTTCCACGAACCTTTGAGAGAACCTAGGAAAGTCTGCAGCATAAGTCAAGGCAGGTGATTTGTATGAGAAAGCCACTGGAAGCAGCTGTGTGTGCCCAAAAGTTGCGTGGGGTGGGGTCTCAGAATCACCAGGGCATGGCGAACAAATGGTTTTAGCCCTGTTGATGTAGACTCAGCATCTGCACCCCGGGAAGCAGGAGGGCTCAACAATGAAACAGTTGTTTCCACCAGCTCCTCCATCTGGATAAATGCTGCCCTTCCAGCCCTTGTCTTGAAGTCAGACAACACAGTTCCCTCCTATATGTCCCTGTCACCTCTCTAGCTGCTGCCCCAGCATTAGAACTCAGAGCCAGTAATTCCAAGTGATTCTATTGGTAAGACCTTTAAGAGGAGCACCTGGGACTCCAGCCACCCTCCATCTCACTCAGCCACAGTCTCTGGTTTTCACAACCAGAGATTATGGGGATTTCTCTCCCTGGCACTGAAACCCTCTGGTGTGGTGCTGAGATCCCTTGCTTCTTTGTGGGGTACCTCAGCGGCTGAGATATACCTCCTGATTTTTAATGGTCACATGTGGGTGTGGGACCAGCCTGTTCCTCGTCTCTGCCCTACCTACCAGTCTTGATGTGGCTTCTTTTGTATGTCCTTAGTTGTAGGACTTTGGTTCAGCAAGATTTGAGCTGATTCTCAATGATGGTTGTTTTGTAGTTTAGCTGTAATTTTGATGTGGTCGGGATAGAATGTAAGCACAGTGTTTACTTGCTGCACCATCTTGACTGGAACTCTGCCTTGCTTTTTTCTACTTGCAGTGCCACCTAACTTATCTCATGCTGTGGAAATTTTGCCTTTACTTGCAATTGCAAATTAAATGTCACTGATCCCCTGTTAAATGATCTCTCCTTGTGAATTCTTATAAATACTTTGCCCTTTCTCTGGGAATCATCATATGCTATCTGATTTTAATTATTATTTGTAATTTCCTTTTATAGCTTCTAAGCTTCTTAACAACCAACACTTACAGTTTTCTATATATCCACCTAATAGCTAGCATAGTTCCTTGTACTACATAAGCCTTCCAATAAATGTTTATCAACTTTTTAAAAGACTTAATCATGCACTACCTATCATTGCCAATTTAAATATTTTTATTTCAAATTCATATTGCTATTTAATTTCTAGTTGTATATGATTAGTCTTAAGCTTTGTAAGTATGAGATCCCTTTATTATATTTCATAGCCTCATAATATATAGCAAGATTATAAGCTAATAATTAGCAGACATGAACAGGAATCTCCTCCAAATATGAGGAATTTATTTCTATGAAAGTAATATAACTATTTGTATTTATTCATTGACATATTCCCACTTTATTTGTCACTATCTTTCTGTGTCTTTTCAACTTCATCTCCCCCTTTTAATGAAATGAAAGCCATTCATTCACCTTCTTCACTAATATCTATGTCTGAAGAGAGAATTCAAAATTACTAAAATAAGGTCTTGATGTATATTTATCATAATCTTATATGGAAAAGAGACTTTTGTTACAAGATTATATTTGCTTCCAAAATATACATTGTAATATTTTCTTGAATTGCAAAACAAGTAAAAATAATAGAAACAAAATCCGAAAAATCAATTCCTAAGCTAAAATTTCACTCTATAAATTGGAAAGTACATAAATTCAGTATCATGTCCAAATATATTTCGGCTATTTGAGTCATAACTACATCACATTACAATTTTTGGTAACATTCTTTAAATGATTCACTTTTAGAAATTCATAATACTTGTTTTAAGACATTGTTGAATAGGTAAAGTGCATAGATCTGGAAAAGGGCCCTCCCTATATGCTCCAGTCCCAAAGTTCTTTTTCCCAGGAGCAACTGCTGTTATCAGTTTCTTATGTCTTTTACAGAGATATTTGCTCATAATGCCTTAAAGAAAAAAATGGAGAAAGATCGTTGTGATGCTTAAATTAGAATCATCACAATTTCCTGCTAGTACATTGCAGGCTTCATTTGAAATCATACTGATTTTTGTTCATCTTTGTATGTATGTACTCACAGTGCCTTGAACATGGTAACTATTCAATAAATAAATAAATAAAAGACATGAATAAGGAAGATCTGATGAAAGTGAGAAAAAAAGAGAAATACGAAATTAATGTTTCTGATTTAATGTTTTATGATTTATAAGCTCAGTATATGACTTCAGAGTGTTTTGAATTATCTTAACTTTGACAAGTATATGACAACTCTATATTTGTAATAGAAGTTTAAATTGGCATTACTTTCAAATCGGTAGGCAATGTCATAGTACAAATCAGTGATACCTTTAAATATTGCATTTAATTTGATTTTTTTTGTATCCAACTGCTAGCCATTTCCTCTAAGATAATTGTCACTATCAAATATTTTATATAATCTACAAAAGATTTAATTTATGATGATATTGTATATAATGTAGTTATTTTGTACAAATATTATTTTCAAGAGAGGAATTTGACCCAACAATAGATTTGTATATATTTTTCTCTATGTGCATAAGTAGCAGATGAACGAGTCAGAGAGGAAAATTTCGGAAAACCCTTTTATTCTAATTTTTCTCACATTCCAGTGAATTTAAGTTATCCTATCTCCTGCACAATATCTTACAAATTTGGTGTTATGGAGGCATGTCTTTATTAAGATATCCATGTAGTGTTAATAGTGGAAAGTAGAAGGTTACATGCATATATAATTTGAGATTTCTTTTCATTTTAAACTGGTAACAAAAACAATCTTGAGTGGGCTCAAATAAGTGACGTATAGACATTATTTTCTATTTTCTACCTCTGATATCGACTTTGTTAAAAGCTACAGAATTTGTGTGTATGCGTCATAGTATTAATCCCAAATAGCACAATTTCACAAGAACTCAATAATACGTATCTCTGTTAAAATAAATGTGTATTATTTTTCTCAAATTCTGTGTTCCTATGAAGAATTTTGAAACTTATTTATTTTGTTTTGGTTAGTTGGGGGGCCCATGAATGACATAGAAAACCAGGGAAATACATTCTGGTGTATAGTAGTGTGAAAATATTTTAATGGTTACATGTTATCTTCCCTTATCCACTGTCTATGTGGTTACAATTACCCACAATCAACCACAGTTTGAAAATGTTAAATGGAAAATTCCAGGAAAAAAACAATTAATGAGTTTTACATTGTATGTTATTATGAGAAATCTGATGCCATCCCTTTCCATCCTGTATGGGATATAAATCATCCCTTTTTCCAGAATATCCATGTTGTGTATGATGCCTGCCCTGTGTTCACTTGGTAGCCATCTCAGTCATTAGATCATCTGTGCTTGTGTTCAGGTAACCCTTATTTTAATTAACAATGGCCCTAAAGCCTAAGAGTAGTGATGCTGGCAATTCAGACATGCCAAAGAGAAGCCAGAAAGTGCTTCCTTTAAGTGAAAAGGTGAGTTCAGTACAATCAGGTATTTTGAGAGAGAGAGAAACCACATTCACATAACTTTTATTGCAATATATTGTTATAATTGTTCTATTTTATTATTAGTCATTGTTGTTAATCTCTCACTTTGCCTAATTTATAAATTAACTTTATCATAGGTATGTATATATACAGGAAATAACATAATATATATTTGTACGGTTAGCTACTGTCCATGGAATTACAGGCTTTTATGGAACACCTAGATCTGGAGAAGGGAGCACTGGAATGCTTTTATTAAAAAAGTACAATATGAATCAGATATAATTATTAACTGCATATCTTGAATTTATTATTTATTAAAGTTGGTCAATAGTCTATTATGTTAATATTACCTACTCTACTTTTTAAGAAGAGCATTCTTTCTAAAAGAGAGCAGAGTAAGAGGGATACAGTTTTGGAGGGGTAGAATATACCTAAAGAAATACTAGGTGTAATCAAACTTTATTCCGAGAAAAATAAATTGAATATTAGTAAGTTCACTATACTATATATGTTTTCAAGTGATTTATATGTTGGTGTTTATTTTAAGAGTAGTTCACTATCATGTAAACCAGTTCCTATGTAGGCAATGATATCTAATGTCATTAATTTACCTAATCTCATTTAATTAATGACAATAATTTAAACTAGCCAGTAGATTAAATAAATAATTGATTTACCCACTCAAATACATAAATTCATTATAACACAACTGTTCTGTGGACATTCTTGTACTCCTTGAGGGTATAATCTTGTCCAGGAAAATTAGAATCATAAATTCTTAGAGTTTGAGTGTAACTCGAAGATTACAAAAGATAGATTAGAGAGGGCAGTTTCGGTCTCTCTCTCTCTGTCTCTCTCTTTTTTTTTTTTTAAGGGAATGGGACAACCAAAGACCTCATTTGTAGTTCTAACAGTTCATTCATGATAGATCCTAAAGTGAAATCAGAACTTATTCTTTCCATTTTTTTCTACTTTAACGTTACACACACATAAAACATACATGCCCACATGTGTGTGCGTGTGTGTATATATATATATATATATATATATATATATATTTACCTATGCACACACACACACACACACACACACACACACACACACAGGCATTAACACTGCCAACTAAAGCCCACCAGAGGAAAAAAGTCTAAGATAACATAGTGGAACGAAAAAATTCAGTTTATTTTTGTCCTTGACCCATGTTTATTTTAGATTTAATTTGTAAGTGCTGAATAGTTAAGATTTTTTTTTTTCCTGTAGAAAACTCAATTGACAATTGCAAAGAAGCTGAAAACTCATATAGGATATTCTTGGATTATTGAATATTTTACAAAGAAAAAACAAATATAGCTGCCTTAGCAATGTCTTTAAATTTTCTTCCACAAAGCAAAAAAATTAAAAACAGACTTTTGCTTCTTTATTTTCAAGTAGATTATTTAGATTTCATCTACCATAAGATAAAGTAAATTTCTTTTTTTTTCTTTTTTTTCTTTTTTACTTTCAATTCTTGTAAAATTTTACCAGCTTCTAAAAAGGTGAATGTTAGCAAATAGCACGTTGTAGATATTGCATGTAAGTATTTTAAAATGAGAACAGTGGATGGCTCTTAACATTATTATAAACCTGGAACTTGGGAGCGAGCAGAAACTTGGCCGGTTAGCTTTGTGGTTTTTGACTAGGTCTCCTCTGAGAAGGCTGTAGACTTTAGCCCCTCAGTCGTTGTAAGGGCAGAGGGACAGCCAGGGTTCTGAAAAATGTTTTTTCCAAAACTAACCTTTAAATTTAACACATGCCAAGCTTAGACATTTGGGCTATGATCTGGAGCTGGGAAAACATGTGGCTTCAGGTTTATTATGATGAGACAGTATTTTAGTTTGCAAAGGAAACCTAAGAAGAACTTACTTACTATGTTTGCTATTTCATCCATGCATCATTCTGTGTCTCATGTTTATTCTGCGCAAACATTATGTATGACAGAACTGTGTTTTTCAAGGCTGAATGTGACAGTTTCGCCTTTGTAAAATTTTCCAATGAAACAACATTGTTTCTCACGTCAAATTCAAACAACTTTACCATTGATTTTAAAATTATTCACAAGGCCACTGTATGTGTAGTCATCCTTCTTTCTAATGCACTTCATCCTTCAGTGTGGGAAGGGGGATGTCCTTTGCTGTCCCTGCTCCGTACGGTTTCTCTTCCTTCTCCCTCTCCTTTATCTTTTCCTGTAGTGGCTCGTAGACTTTGGTAATTGCTTTTCCCTTACTTTTCAGAAAATTCTTCACTACACCCTGGTTTAAAATTTTTTAGGACATACCCTCCCATCTATTAAATGGATTAAAGTAGTGAAAGTACGTCTTTCTTTTCTGCTCTATGTCTTTATTGAAATATAAGTATATAGCTGGCAACATTTTGCCCTTTTACCTTCTTTACACGACAGTGATTTTACATTTTATAATTCAGTGTTATCTAAATTAATGGTCAGTTATTAAAATATTGAACCTTATTAATAACTATTATTCATTATCATTGCAAAGTTCCGATCTAATGGTCTGTCTTTCTGTTTTGATCTATAATCCATCCTTTTACATTTCTGGGACAATTCTTAATTAGTTATAATAGGAAGTCTAGTTTTTGCCGCTTCAAATCATTGATAATGTTCATTATTTACAAAAGACTTAAAATCAAACTTTTAATATTAAACTGAGAAGAAAGTTCCATAATGGCAAGGTGAAATGGGAAATTTAAAAATAAAGGTCACGAATCAGAATATATCGCAAAACTTTCATAATTTGAATTTTGACTTGTTATTATTGAGCTAAAAAAACAAAACAAAATGCTTTAATGAATGTTGAAGACTATAGTCCCATTTGTAACATTTGGACTGGGACTATATAATTTTAGAATTACCTCTATCAGTCAATACCATAAAGGAACTCAGTCAAGATGTATATATGAATGCCTAATCAGTTAAAATTCTTAATCCATATTTTTTCAAAAAGCTGTAACAGTTTCTGTTATGGTATGTTTAAATCAGAGAGAGACGAAGACTTACTAATAAAGAAAAGTATAGTAATAATGCAAATAGTTTTTCCTGCCAGGAATGCAGATTGAGGGTGAATATAAAAAAGGAGCAATGTTAGGATACTAACACAACTTCTTCAGATCTTTAGTTTTTTTAAGGATTTTCTGTCATATAATCTATTGCAGAGACAACAAACTACATATTATGTCTATAATAGAGAGCATAAATATTCAGGATCCTGTGCATACAGCTCATTTAAGCTTATAGGCTACAAGCTGAGACATGGGTTGACTTGGTGAAAAACAAAACATTGATGCATACCAGAGTTCACATTAAGTACATCTTTTATTACAGCCTCTTTTTTTTTTACCTTCCATTTCCTAATGCATGAGATGAAAACAAACAAACAAAAGCCTGCTTTTGTATATAATCTACATTGAAAACTAATATACTTTTTATTCATGTAAACCAAAAGGGCAGGATTATTTATTATTCATTACTGTCAACAGATAACTTGACTGTCACTTGCAGTCAGAGTGGAGTCTGATAGAATGCTGACACTGATGGATGGACATGCTGCTGAGAATCTGCATAGGCAGATTGCTGTGGTCAGTTGAACACATAAAACCATCCTGGACCTGATTAGGCATGATAAAGTTAAGTTAAAATTCTTAATCCATATTTTTTCAAAAAGCTGTAACAGTTTCTGTTATGGTATGTTTAAATCAGAGAGAGACGAAGACTTACTAATAAAGAAAAGTATAGTAATAATGCAAATAGTTTTTCCTGCCAGGAATGCAGATTGAGGGTGAATATAAAAAAGGACGAGAAAAAAGCTCGTTGCTATTTTTCTTTATTAAAAATAAAAATTGCATAGTATTTAGAATTTGATATTTTTAAGATTAATTTTAGATTTTTAACATCGTAAGTATCAAATAACAGTAATAACTTATTTGATTAAAAAATCCAGATCCCTGGTGCTTGGGCTCACGTCTTAGAGGAGAATATTTTATTTTGTTCACTCTGCCTTATAAAAAGATTAAATAAATAAATAAATAAATGAAAATGGATAGTTGTTTTGCACATACATAATTGAAATTACTGGAATTTTTCTTAGGGAAATACTGTTTACCTAACGAATAAAAGTTAAGAGTCATTGATGTTGAGTCTATATGATATTAAAAATAAAAGTAAACTATGTTCTTGAATTTCTCCTTGAATGACTATGAACATTATATATTTTTAGTGGATTCCTCAACCATATTAAGTATACTTATTTTAATGATAATTGTTAATAATATATCAAAATGAATGGCTGCAGAGATTTTAATTAATAGTTATTTTCAACTATTTGTTAATTTTCTCAATTTGAATGAAAGCATTAGCACTAGAATATAATATGCAGAATTTCAGAATCATTATAATGGGCTTAATAGTTTTTATTTTAAAGTAGAGGAAAATGATCATATTGTATTTTGTCTGCAACTTAATAAAAGGGTTATTAACCTTTTATTGGTACATAGAATTAGAATTGGTACATAGAGTTAGAATTGGTACATACTTATTTTCGTTCTTGTGAAATTTATTTTTAGTTCTCTTTTTTAGTACTCGGATTGGTATATTTTATATATACACATATTTATTAGCTAACTCTGCAATTCTGGATATGCAAATATATTAAATTATATTTTTTTGTGGAGTAAATAACATTGGCAGTTATATATTATATTTTAGACCTTCTGAGTTATAAATCCATACATACTAAAAATACTCATTTTTTGTAAATCTATTTGTAAGAACTTTTCATCATTTTAGCATATGTGTTTTTGAACATTTGAATTTGAGGTTAGGTAATTTCTTTCACATTATTCAAATATCAATAACAAATCTCCAACATATTAAAATAGCTCACAGTCAGCATCTCAAAGCAACATGTAATTTATTACATAGTTACAGCATCTTTTTAGATAGTAAATATTTTTATGTATTTTTCAGTCAGGGAAGACCATATTTCACAGTGTCAGCCACTCGTAGAAAGCAAAATAGAGTTCTGAAAATTATGTAGAATATTTTCAAGTAGATTTATTTTAAAGTATGGTTGTCAGTACTGCTTATATAAAGTGACTCAGAAGCAATTTTTTCCTACCTACTGAATAGTTTTGCATAATGTATTTTATATACTAGTTAGTCATCAAATAGACATGAGATTTGATTTTTCCATTCAGAAGTATACTTAGAGATTAAGGGTTAATTTCTACAGACATGACATATCACTTTCATTAAAATGACATTGGGAAACTGAGATAAGTAGTTCAGCGTTTTCTGTGCTGACATGATGTTTGCCTGTCTGATTGCATCCTTTCCAATAGATAGCAGAGATGCAATTACGAAAAAAGACATCTGTGCTAAGGTTTAGCTAGCCAAAAAGGGCAAGCTCTTGTATTTAAAAGGTAGAGAATACAATCGATGAAAATGTCTGGACCTGTTAATACCAATAAAGCTGAAGGCTACTGGGAAGCTCAGAGAGGGTCTTTTGTTGGAGAGATAGAAAGAGACCCAAACTATGGCACTTCAGGGGAGCAGGGTCAGCCAGGAAGATCATCCATCTTCTTCAGTGGCAGCTTTCTGTCAGATTCTAACCCTGTTCAGTGGAGGAACTAAGCCTCTCCTGTTGACACCAACTGATTCTCAGCCAAGTGTAAATGAAGCTGATAGTCACTGACCTTATGCATAGCAAATGAAACACTGTGTGTCATTTGAGAAATAATATTATCTGACACTTCAAAAAGTGAATGATGGACAGAGAGCGTGTGTGTGTGTGTGTGTGTGTGTGTGTGTTCAATGATGGTCAAGTAAGCAACTATATATCCTTTAGCCACTCCATATTTTTGTTGATTTTCACAATAACCAGAGATTTACCACTTTGACACCAATTTAACTTTGTATGACTTTCATTTACATGTCATGATATTTTACCTGCAGAGCTTGACTGTACTGCAGAATGAGCTCTTGGCTTCCTTTAGTTTCTGCAACAGTGCCTAGTTACAGAAAAAGATGATTCAGTTTTTTTCTAATAAAGAATATAAAATTCAAGAAAATTCTGAGTTACTAGTTCACATTCAAAACATAATGAAACAGACTATATTTCTTTATGATTATAAAAAGTGGATCGGTCTCATTAGAGAGCAAGTCGGAAAGGCTGTGTTCTGTTTATCATTTTTAAAGCATTGTCTAAAAGCTTTTCTTTCTAGTTAGTAATATCTGTTACAATGTAATAGTCTTCCCTAGTCTATAAATAAAGACTTTCTGATGTTTTTCTTACTGAGGATTATATTTTAAATTGTATATTGTGCATATTCTCACTCTGAAGGATCTTCCATAATACTTTAAAAAAAATCCTCCCCAAAATGAAGGTTATAATGTAGCAGTGGTCATAAATCCCCATTATATCAACAATATTAAGTAGTGTCAGTACGCTGTAAGTAAAACATTACTTCTGACAAAAGTGGAAATAGTTGTGATAAATATAAAACAATCATTTTCAAAGAATGTATGGAATTTAAGGATTTAGGGAAAAGATACATTAAAGCACAGTGTTGAATTTTCAAACAGTCCCATGGAAGGTGACCGTCTGACATGGGGGATTTTATGAGAATCACCAGCACAGATCTGTGTCTAATTGACATCAATCATATTTCAACTGAAAATAAACAGCTGTAAATTTTTTGGAATCTGTGTATTGATTTTTGTTCACCTCATCAGTGTTGTTTATTTGTACTTAATAAAGCAATGGACATGTTTTTTGTTCTACCAAACTTGAAAAGACAGCATTTGATCAGTAACATATTTTCATCTTTTTTTTTTTTTTTTTTGCAAGTAACTGAAATCAGATGCTATCATAAACAAAGTTTTCTCCTGGCAGTATTCCTGAACCTAATCATACAAAGACACCAAACATGTGTTTAGTCAGTTCTTGTTTTTTCCCCATATTTGTCTGAATCTAAGCACTCTTCTAAGTGAAACGATTCTCAAGGACCAAAGAGAAATTAATTATCCTTGTTGTTAGTAACTTCACTGAGTTCTGACATCTCTCTCTTTCATCAATTATCTTATGCAGGATTTAACAATGATGTACATACAAAATGCAAGTACTAGAATTGTAGCTTTGTGTATGAACTGTATGCACTGTCAGCACATAAAGATATTAAATTCTGTCAACATTTCAATTATTTTCAAAACAGTACTCTGACAAAGAATGGCTTCATAAGTTGTGTCGTTGTTAGTGGTGTTAGCATTGATGGTGGTGGGGGTAGGAGGGTGGACTAAATTAAGTGAGTTTCAAATCTCTTGAATTGCATTAGTTTGTACTGAGAGTTCTCCTGATAAATCCAGTGGACACAAATACAGACAAATATAGTCCAGAAATGGTAGCAGCCTCCTATTCTGGAGAGTTTTTTTTTCTTCTAAATGATCTACACAGTATAGTTTAACTGCCCATAAACATTTGTGAAAAGCTGTCTGGAGTGCAGATGTAATTTTGCTTAATTTTTTTACATTACTTTGTTGTAGATTTTCTTGATTTCTTCAGAATTATCATTCAAAAAGTTTCCATGATAGAGGAAAATAAGGAAGAATTGGTTAAATGGCAGTAGATTTTGCTTCACGGAATCACTGGTTAATAGATTTAGCCAGGTGTTTGAATCTAAATCGAAAGGCCAATTGTATTTTATGATCTGCAGAAGTCACATTAGATTAGTAACACTGAAGTTTTGAAACCAGTGTCATTTCATGCTGGTGTTAAGTTTCAGTCCCTTTGCCCTTAGAGCTTACAGAGTTCGGTCTATTTAAGTCCTACTAGCCCAGTACAGGGCTTTTATTTATTTATTTATTTATTTATTTATTTATTTATTTATTTATTTATTTATTTATTTATGTGAATCAGTGTATTATGATGTGATTAGGCTTCTGGTAACTTTCTAAAATTAGTGTTTGGTGAATCGTTTGAACCAGTAGTGTCATCTCACAGGGTTTTTCAGCTTATTCTTAGAGGCATTGCTTGAATTGGAAACTTCTTCCGAGACTAGGAAGGTACTAAACATCATTCATATATTCATATAACATTCATTCATTGAGCAACATCACTCAACATTATACGAAGTACTGTATTTACATACAATGCTGATTTGTATTTCAGATTTTTAGGAGCCAAACAATGCCTGAAATAATTGCGATCCCTCGATTCCTGTCAGAAAGCCACAGTTGCTGAGGGCTGTGGTTTGAGGAAAGATGCCGAGAGACGGTTATTAAAGATGCCTAAACAAACCATGCCACTTCAGAATGGATTAAGACCTGCTAGAACAGGTCTTAAAATGAGTTTCAAAGAGCTTTAAATTCAATCGGACTGTAGAATCAAAGCATCCTTTTCTAGAGTTTATTGTTATTATTGCCATCTGTGATTATTAAATTAAGTGAAAAATGTTGTCCTAACTAGTATTCGTTTTGTGATCTGTAAAGTAAGAGATGACTATAAATTATTTAGAAATAAGTGTACACAAATTTTAAACAATTATACCCAATACAGATGCTTCTATTCATTTTCAATGAAAACTTGAAACAGTTTAGGTAAAATTAATTCTTAATTTTATATTTTATAATTTATTTTGAAGACCTTACCTGGGAAATATATGATATCAAAATAGACATGTTTTAAAATAATAAATAGTGCTTTACTGTATAAAGGAGGGCTTGGCATACTTATATTAATATTTTTAAATATGGAAGAAATTACTTTGCATTTAAGCAACACCCAAAAGTCATTCCTTTCCTTGGTAGTAATTTTACACTGCGCTACTTTTGTATATTCAAGAAGCAATTTATGGAAAAATCAGGTAAATGGATAATATTCAGTTTTAAATGTGTTTTGTTTGTTTTTCCTTTTAAAAAGTAAAGAAAAATATGGGACAGATTATTTGTAGTATAATCAATTGGAGAATCATCAGGTGAATAGTAATATCGCTAACTGAGAGCCATGGAACTTGTTTTTACCTTTGTGTCAATCTGGAGAGAAAAATAAACTGGAAGTTCCAATACCTGACCTGACATTTCCCATTTTTTCCTTCTGAAGCAGCCGGGCAAAGGCACACAGGGCAACAGAAAAGGTAACTATCCCTTTGAGGGCATGGTTGATTTTACTTCTGATTCTTACCTTGCTATAAGGGTCAAGGATTTCTAGCAAAGCTTGACCTATGTTTGAGGTCAGGAAAAGTGGGTGATTTTCACTTTCTATACCTGCAGGTCTTTGAAGTTATGTGTAGATTGGAGTTTACTCTACACTGCTTTGTCAGCATAGCTGTGGCTTTTTTGACAGTTGGGAAAAAATCCTGAGATAGAAGGAAATGAGTGTAAAAATGGCTTTTTCTGTAGGGCAGGAGACTACTATATAATTTTTAAAAATTTAGATTGTGCCATATAATTCTACAACAATTTTGATTTTATGTTTAAGGAAATTGTGTCTAGGGATGACTGATATGCTCGAAAGTGTAAACATTATAATGGGTTGAAATCTAATTATAATTCAGATCTTAGTTTTTCAGTTTTAGATTTTTCTGTCTCCTAAACCATGAAGAGTTTAACTTTTACTCTATTTTTAATTAGCCGGAAGTTAAATGAGGAAGTGATAGGTTAGAGTAGTAGATTGTTTTATTCTGTTGCTTTTTTAGCTGGTAACTAAATAACTAACCTATTGTTTTATTCTGTTGCTTTTTTAGCTGGTAACTAAATAACTAACCTATTTTCCCTTCCTCCATTTCTCTCTCCTATCCTTCCCTCCTTTCCTTCTGTTATTTATATTTATAAATATAGTATAATCATTCATAACTATATAATATTCATAATAATATAGACAGTTTTCTCAGGTCAACATGCTTTGCAATAAATCCTTTCTTATCTGTATCTTTCCCTTTGTGACTGAGGAAATTGTTCCTTGTGTTTTGTCCTATTGATGCTACTTCCCCTGGCCCTCCTCTCTCTTGCTCTATAAAGGCATAAAACTTGACATGAGGAGGTCAAGATTCTCTATTTTGTTGTTGGTAACACCATATAATTATATCTCATCATTTGAATATTGGGAGGTGTTTTCTAGTTTATTGCCAAGTTTCTGTTTTTGGTTTATTTCTTAGACAGTAATATTACATTAGTAGTTTGTCAAATGAAGATGACACTAAAGTTTCCATTCCCACTTTTATACATGAAATGACCTTTCTTACCCTCAAGGTAGAGATGATGAATGTTTTGGAATCTCTATGAACCTTTGGAGGGTTCATGTCTGGTATAAAATTCCAGAGGGATTACTCTCATTACGATATACTCATAGCAAGACAACAAGTCCTACTAGGCTACATTCCAGTATTTGTTGACAATTAAAATTATTGCCAACATTTAATGCATTTTACTGAGAGAAAAATTATGAAACTGTCAGGAATATAATGTATAGGGGGATTAGGGATTCTTCACTATTGCATGGAGAGTAGATGATCAAACAAAACAAAAATATTGGCATCAACAAGAATTCAGTACTAAAAAGGCGGTTGGGGAAAGATGTTTGGGATATGAAAACAATTCAATTTAGTTCAACAAACATTGAGTGCTTTTTGTTTATAGATTACCGTGATAAAAGTGTTAGGGAGAGATACATTTACATGAGTTTATAGATTGCCAAAAACACTTAAAATTAATAATGTTACCAATGAAGCAGTGAATTTTTAATTCCATTTGAAAAATTAATTTTCACCTTATGATTTTTTTCTTTTAAAATGTCTAACCAACAGAAAAGTGGAAAGAGTAGCATAATGAAAATACTAATGGTCTTCAGACTCTTCAGTTTTTAAAATTTTGCCACATTTATATTTGTCCCCCCTTCCCCACCCCTGTGCGTGTGTATAATACATTTATATTACATATGTACATATGTCATATATGTTATATGTGATATATGTATATATATATATATTTTTTTTTTTTTTTTTGCTGGAGGAATCATTTGAAAGTAAGTTGCTGACATAATTCAACTTAACTGCTAAATAGGCTAGTGTATTTCTCAAAACACAAATATTCTGCTATATAAACATAATGCTATATTTAAAATACAAGAACTTTATAGATATTAAAAAGTTTATCTAATAAATAGTCCATATGCCAATTTTCCAGTTTTCTCAGACTCACCTTTATAGCTGATTTTTTTTTCCAATGTGAGAGCTAATTAAAGATTCCATATCTGTTTGGTTGTCGTATTTCTTTTCTTCCCTTTTAATCTACAACTTTCCATCAACTTTTTTTTTTTTTTTTTTTTTTTCACTTTACTGACTCTTTTTAAGAACCCAGATCAGTTACTTCCTAGAATAATGCCACCTGGAAGATTTGCCGGGCTGTCTCCTCATTGTTAGAGTCAAGTTAAATTTTTTGGCAGAGATGCAACATGTGTGATGTGGTTTACTTTCTATGGTATCACATCATGTCAACTTGTCCCCTTATTTGTGATGCTAAGTTTGATAATTTGGTTAAAGTTATGTAAACAAGATTCTTTTATTGTAAATTTACTGTTTTCCCTTTTTAATTAATCAGTGAACTATGCAGTGATACTTGGAGACACTATAATTTTCAATTCCCTGAAAATCTTGTACCCAGTGTTTTATTGTCCATTGATAATATCAAGTGGAATAATTTATTACATTGGAAGTTGTAAAATGTCGGTTTTCTAATTTACTTATTTCTTCCATATTTCATAGTTTGTTTTACTCTATAAGAAAGAGTTTTTCCTTTCTCTGTCTCCAATTTCTTTTCTTTTTCTTTTCTTTTTTTGAATAGTGTTGTGGACACACAAGTTCTAATAAAATAATAGTTTTTAAAGTAAGCTGTTTCTACTTAAAGAATTAAGTTGAATATTAATTATATACTTTAATGTCAGTTAATAATTTTTAAGATTGAAATCTAACCCATATCTTTCAGCCTTTGTTCCATTATTGTTTTTCACTTCTTTTTTTTCCCTTTGAAGAGAAGTTGAATGCATCTTTATTGTTATGCATACTTCATAACAAGTGAATAAATATTTCATTTTCAGTAAAGATTTTAAGACATCTTTCATATTGGCAACATAACCCAATGAAAGTAATTAAATAATGGTTAAACATATTTCTTCTGGACTGGAGATAACACAGAGGAGCCAGCCCAGAATTCACTACCAGTCTCTCAAGGCTTTGGTCTCCCTACATTCAAAATGGGAAATGTTAACATCATCTATTTCAAGAGATTGGGTATGGACCAAATTATCTAATATACATAAAGCACAGTGGGAAATAAATATGCATAAAAACGAGATGATGCTAGTTCAGCATTTAGCACACTGTCTAACACATGGTAAGCAATCAATAAATGTCAGCTACAGTTGTTATTATTCTAAAAATTGCCTGCTGTATTTCTATTTTTGTAAATGAGGCTGGAAATCATCCAGAAGACTTATTGATTGTGCGTCCTTAAAACCTCTTCAATCTATCCAATCAATGATTCGCCATCCTATTGCCACCATTTTAATGTAAGTCCTTGCCTTGTGCACCTTAGAGAATATCAGTAGCCTTGTATTTGGTCTTCCTCTACTTCAGTATTTTTTCCACTTACCTTCCAGAGCAGTTTTTTTAAAATTCAAATTCAATCATGTCATGACTTTCTTTAAAATATATAATTTCTTCATGTAGTTACCAAGATATTTCTTGCCATCTTATTCAAAATTCTTTTTCACCTGCCTCTGCTTATTTTCATGCCCATTACACAATTATGCTGAATCATTCCAGGTATCCTAAATGCTTGCTTTCCTCTTGTGATTTTCATATATGGTAATTTTCTGCCTAGATTGTCATCTGTTTTTGACAGACTTCTAATCTCCTCGTCCTCCACTCCCTTCGTGTCCCCTTCCCCACAAGTCCATAGCCCTGCTGGTCAGGCAGGTTTCCAGTGTGCATCGGCCGTGCTGTAATATGCCCCTTTAGATTGTAAGGTACCACAGAACAATATTTCTTTATATCCTTCTCAATTAGCATCCTACCTAGCTCACCCTACCTTCTTAGTAAATAGAAGAGGCAAGATTAAACGTAATAAATGAGGTTATTTGGTTAACTTCTGTACAGCAAGAACACAAAGATTATGGATCTTATCCAGTGTTCAGTTAACTGCCAGGTAACAGTTAAGTGCCGACAAGTCATTTTGATTGGGGGTGGGGGTGGGATTCTCTTTCAAAGCAAGAAGACGACTTTTGACTCTGAACAAGGAAATATTAACCTAAATGCAAGAATAGGAGATTAAGACTGCTATGAGAGATCCATAAAATGAGGTGTCATATAGACTCAAATCATGCCATTAAATTATAATTGTTTACATGGGAAAATTTTCACAATTTTAGGCTAAGTGAAAAGCAGTGCTCAAAGTAGTGCGATACTATTTTGAGGGAAAGACTGGAAAATTATACGTGAAATTGTTACCATGGAGCACCTCTGGCCAGTGGGGATATAGGCTATATTTAGTTTTCTTTCAATTATTCTATGATTTTTATATTTTCTGCATTGATCATGCATTACGATACATATATATGTACTTATGTGTACACACATATCTATATTTAATCCATCTATAATTTTACAAAGAAAAAACAGGAGAATGGGAGTGGAACATGACAATATTAACCCATCCTTGCCTTGGTCTTTGCTTTCATTAACATATGGGGTGCAAGTACTTTTTTTGATTGTTGTTTAAAAATATGAGATACCATTCTAGTTAATAAATACAAGGTTTCTCATTTTCAGGAATATTTTAGTATTAATTAAAAAATACAATATACACCAGTTTAGTAAATGCACCACCCTAAATGTCGAAGGATAACAGGGACTTTGTGGGGGTTAAAAAGTTTTGAAGTATTTAACTTTTATGATTTTCTAACTGGTGGATGACACAAAAAACATTATTTAAACATACTATAATATATAAAACATACAAATCTCCCTTTGTGTGTGTGTGTGTGTGTGTGTGTGTGTGTGAATTTTACTCTTATAGATTATTAGTCCTTGAGCTTTAGCTGTTACTAATAAGCTGTTACATGTTTGCAGTCAATTACATCGTTTGGTGACAATGAACATCACATATAGAATGAGCTGCAAATGGGCAGCAAGAGTTCTAATAGCTTTTATGTACTAATTCCCCAACAGTAAATGTGTCTTTTTGTGTAAGGAAGAAATTGGTATATAATTGAATATTAATTTCATGAAGGAAACCAAATTAATTATAAGATTAACTACTAAAAGAAAGTGAATACGTTGTTACAATCATCTTCAATGGCATATTGAATCTTGCAACATTCTGTGTATTACACACACATTTGTATTTCTAGTACAACTAATTTTTGGTTGTCTTATATGGCATATTTAAAACCTCTGGGTTTATTAGTTCCAACAAGAATACAGTTTATTAACTTTCATGCCATGCAGTGGGTTTAAGGAATTAACACTCATTTTCATAATAGTCTATAGAAAATATTTTATGGAGATAAATAACGTGTATCATATGATAGAATATAATTTACGGGGTATTTTTAAAGATATATAAATGTATGGCCTCTAGCCCTGTTTAGTTCTATATAATTTTTGGGAAATCAGCCTTCTCTACTGAGATGCTCAGGCAAAGGGTAACGTTTCAGGATCTCAATCTCAGAATCTCCTGCAGCACTGGACATTTAAAATCAGTAGAACAGAGAGACATGGCTGCCCTAAAGCTTGTGCTTTCCCATCACAACAGCACTTGTCCATCCTAAGACCTGCATCAAGAAAACTTCTGCTCCTGCTGACAGTTTCTTCCTAAATTTATCTCCCCGGCCATTAGTTGGGGGGCGGGAGGGGGGAGGGAGGAAAAGAAAACTGTACTGAGCATCTATTCTGTGCACCTTAGGTAGATTTTTTATATTTTCATCAAAGTAGTTACACTCTAAGTCAGAAAGCGGTAATTTGTATGTAAATTGTAATTAAGTGAGGAAAGAAATTTCAACTGGGGTAAAAATAAAGGTTTGCTTCAGGTGGTATGTACATTGAGTTGTGATAAAAAGGTGTAAAATCCTACAAAGGCACTTCCAGGCTCAGTGAACATTAGGAATAAAGGTGGGGCATGTATGAAATTGCAGGTCCTATTTGGTGATCAGATAGCTGGGGTGTGTGTGTGAAAAGGATTATAGTGATAAAGCTAGGAAAATGGAAGATAAGATGGTTTGGGTTAAATCCAACTTATGGGGAAGGCTTTCTAGGTTACATTATTAAGGAATTTCTACTACCTTTTGTAGTTATGACGAAATCAAGAATTTTTAAGGAGCGCATATAATCAAAGTTGTGCTGTAGTGATAAGGAAGCTTTTCAACTTTAAAGGAAGTTGAATATTGGATTAGAGCTGAGAGAAACTGAGAGCAACAACACATTTTGAACTGTCTCAAGGCAAACAGCCTATATGGAGACCCTGGTGCTGAGCTTCGGAGACCTAGAAAAACAATTGACTTAAGGGTGAAGTATGACGTTAGAGGTTTTCTTTTTTTTAAAATTAAAGTTTATTGGGGTGACAATTGTTAGCAAAGTTACATAGATTTCAGGCATACAATTCTGTAATACATTATCTATATATCATATTGTGTGTTCACCACCCGGAATCAGTTCTCTTTCCATCACTATATATTTGATCTCCTTTACCCTCATCTACCACCCCCTCTTACCTTACCCTCTGGTAAACTATTGTCTGTGTCTATGAGTTTTTGTTTCTTCATTTGTTTGTCTTCTTTTGTTGTTTTCAGTTTTATATACCACATATCAGTGAAATCGTGTGGTTCTCTACTTTTTCAGTCTGACTTATTTCGCTTAGCATTATAATCTCAAGACCTGTCCATGTTGTCACAAATGGTGCTATTTCATCTTTTCTTATGGCTGAATAGTATTCCATTTTGTAAATGTACCACAACTTCTTTATCCATTCATCTATCGAAGGACACTTTGGTTGTTTCCATGTCTTAGCCACCGTAAATAAAGCTGTAGTCAACATTGGAGCACATAATATCTTTATGGATTAACGTTTTCAGATTTTTTGGGTTGATACCCAGCTGACGGACTGCTGGGTCATGTGGTAATTCTATTCTTAATTTTTTGAGGAACCTCCATGCTGCCTTCCATAACGGCTGCACCAGTCTGCATTCCCACCAAGAGTGTATGAGGGTTCCTTTTTCTCCACAGCCTCTCCAACACTTGTTACTATTTCTCTTGTTGATGATAGCCATTCTAACTGGGGTGAGGTGATATCTCATTGTGGTTTTTATTTGCATTTTTCTGATTATTAGTGATTTTGAGCATTTTTTCATATGTCTATTTGCCATTTGCATAACCTCTTTGGAGAAATGTCTCTTCAGGTCCTCTGCCCATTTTTTAAATTGGATTGTTTGTTTTTTTGCTGTTGAGTTGTATGAGTTCCTTGTATATTTTGGATATTAGCCCTTTATCAGAGGCGTGGTTTGCAAAAATCTTCTCCCATTTGGTTGACTGCCTCTTTATTTTGTCGATGGTTTCTTTTGCTGTGCAGAAGCTTTTTAGCTTGATATAATCCCTTTCATTTATTTTAGCTTTTACTTATCTTTGGAGTCAAATTCATAAAATGCTCTCAGAACCCACTAATGCCTAGAAAAATACTACTAAGTTTAGTGCCTATGTTTTAGAAACCACTAAGTTTAGTTACCTATGTTTTCTTCTATGCAGTTTATTGTTTCTGCTCTTTCACTACTATCCTTTTTAAGCCCACTTCACTTCAATCAAACTAACTTAGCTTGTCAATAGTTTCTAAATGTAGCCCTTATTTTTTGGTTTCAATGTTGTTTATTGTGCTTGTTTGATTTGGTTGACACTCGTTTTCCTCCATATCCTCATAAAATATTCATATATTGTGTGTCCTTCAAAAGCTCAAGTGTTAAGTCCTCCAGGTATCCGTCTCTGATTGTCATGGTCAAATTAATCTCTCCTGGAAATCCCAGAATATTTTATTTGTGAAAAGTTCCAGAATGTAATTATCTTTTCACCTAACTTATGTAAAATAAGTTATTGCCTAAGATAGTATATTTTAATGGTGAAGAGTAAGTGTTTTGGAGTGTAATTCTTATTGTACTACTTACTAGTTATGACCTTGGGCAAATTACATAATCTCATATAATCTCAGCATCAGCATCTTGAATTGGGGAATCATGGAAGAATCTGCAGATTCTGAGTGATATCCAATACTGTTATTAATATTAAATTATATAATGCATATAGTCAGTGACATCCCAGGAACAAAACTAGTGCTTGGTAAATAAACTGTTAGGTGGTGTACTAGATGATGTGAATTACCTAAAACATTTAAGGCAGTTGGGAATGGGACTCTCCCATCAAGTGATGGGCAAATCAAATTGAGCATTCTTAATGCTGGCTATTAAAATAGGATAACAACTTTGATTGGGTGCAGTGGACAGAAATGAAAAACTAGTCTCAAATACCCAGTTTTGCTAAAGTCTCATCCTTGGTCAGGTTAGAAAACCAGGCAGCCTGGGTTTCTCCCTTACAATGAATGGAAATGTAGATGGTGGCAGTGTTAGTGCTACCTCTTGGAAGTGACTTAGGTGTGGTAGGTCCTTGTCAGAGATATTTATTTAGGTAGCATCAGGAAAAGCTGGGAAGACAAAGTTAGATTAAATCCTGGTGGGAGAGTTTTTCAAGGAGAACGATATGGAGTAAGGAGGGTCTCATTCCATCATCTGACAGTGGTGAGGATAGACACCAAATTCAACTAGCTAAGGAATGAATGGTAAAGTGAGAAAATGGGTAGAATGATAATAGACAGTTGTCATGAAGAAAAGACAGCAATGACAAAGTAAGTTTGTAGATAAAACTTTCTATTAATTATTTGGATGGTACACATAAAAAAAGGCTTAATTCCCTTTTGGAGGGTTTATAATGTGAGACAAAAGCTTTGAGAGTTTGATGTTAAAAGACTTTTTCTATCCAAAGTTTTCTAAACTTATTTGATTGATAGAATGTGGATAGTTGACTATAATTAAGATAAATCCTTTTTAGGTAATTCTTGGTAATATTTTGAGCAATGTTTGCAAACACAGTTGGGGAAATAATCCTCTAGAGTCCTTGATGGAAATGGGGGAAAAAAGCAGGATTGAAATGGGAAAGGAACAAGATTCAAGGCTGAGATCAAAGTGGGGGATTTCAGAGTCTGTGACTAGGAAATGAATCTGATTGATGATGATGGCTTAGATATGGCTGTGTTTGTTGACAGATGGAGATGATATCAATTTATCTCTCCAAAGACAGGGCAGAAGAATTGGGTTGAGAAGATCACAGGGTATAATAAAAAAGGAAAAAGAAAAAAAACACAATAATTTGTCACAGAATTCCAGAATGTAATTATCTCTTCTCCTAACTTATTAGCTCATTGGTTTCAACAACCTTTGATATAAAGTTTCTAAGCTTTTTATTTTGTGATTAATTTGCTGATGTTTATTAATTATCCAGTTAGAATTACTAAATACATACGTTAATAATCATAGTACCAAAAGAACCAGCTTATCTGCCCTATAGAATAAATAAAACTGAAAGGTCCTTGTTTTTAAGGACGTATTTTGAGATGAAAAGGATTTCATAAAATGGAAATCTTTGCTTCAGAGAAGGTAGTAAGACACAATGTGATATTTTAAAGGCATTATTTCATTAGATCTTGTATTCCCCACCATTTCTCTTCAGTTCTCAATTATGAAAATGAGATACGTATCACTTACTTATCCAATAACTGAATAACTTGCTTATATTGCTTATTTTTCTTTTAACTTAAAATTTATCACCTTACAGTTTTCTCAGTTTGTAATTGTGTTGTCAAGGACAGATGTGCATGGAGCACTGAAAGTAAATGAATTTGTAAATAGCATATGTGATCCTTTGAAATGAAGATACCTGTGATTAGAACAGTAAAAAAAAAAAAAAAATTAGAAAAATCTATTACATATTTCTTTCTAAAGAGGACTTTATTATTTTTAAAGAGGATGCTTTCTGAAAATGTTCAGGGGGCATTGCTTAATGGAAACTGAAAAAAAATGAAAAGCAAATGGAAGCAAGGCGGCCACCTTCTGCAGAGCTTTTAATAGCTACAGTGAAAAATTAAGGGCCACCTGCCATGTTGATTTTTATAAGTATGAATGATGTAGGGGTACTTGCCAATACATTCATGAATAAGTGAAAATAGGGGTTTTATATAGTAACACAAACCTTCAAATGGGAGTTCATAAAAGACAAAGCTTTTCTTTACTGGGTGGAAAGTTATCTGCTATATAGTAAAAAGCCTCCTGAATGAAACATTTGTCCTCAAATTCCTTTTAATCTTCTGTGAGGTTCTGCCTGTTACCTCACTTGGAATAATGTGCCAATTTTGTAAGGATAAAGAGAATTTTATCCCTTTTTCGTTCCTTTAGCTTCTTGATGCAGCATTTCCTTAAATTTCACAGTACCTGCCTGTTTTTAGCAGCTCTAATTTCAGACTATCATTTTCCTGGACTAACGTGTAAAAACTGATATTCTCATCTCCTTGATGGAGAATATTCAAGAAATGCAATCCCAGTAAGAATGCTGCTTACTAAAGGATATTTATTTCTGCAGGCATCTTTAAAAATTCTGTTTCTGTTTCAGCTCTTTAATACCTGCTCTTCTTTACAAAAACGGATTAAAATGTCTGGTATCCGTGGAGGAATGTTTTTGTGGTAGCATATTGCTTTTGTATGATATATTGTGAGTGGTTATTGTTCACAACTCACACCTTAATAGTTTGAGGTCAAGTTTTTTGCTTTGCTCTTACAAAAATATTTACTTTGTCCTGTGTCAGTTCAGAACTGCAGAGCAAGAATTATGAGAGATATAATAGGGATTAATTTGTTTTGTTTTTATGCTTTGCTTTTCTAAGTTAATTGGGTATTGTTTAGGTAGATTGAAGAGTTAAATGGAAATAATAGTAGGTTTTAAAAATAAATTAGAGATTGAAATCTGTTTTGTAACTATGGCAAGGAACACAGGTTCTTAGCACTAAAGAAGAGTGCATTAGTTAGTGTGGAGGAAGGTTGAAAACAAGCAACAAGAAAAATAAACTCAGTTTTAAGCAAGTTGTTTCTGTGAAATATACTGATTCTAACTCACTTCGAAAAGCATTGGTAGAGGAGCTAGCTGGTAAAATTTCCAGAATCTCACAATTTTAGGACTTTGGTGTGTGTCTAGGTTATTCATTTATTATAGTTGTGTACTAAAATTAATTTTGCTAAGGGGCTCATGGTAATTTCATGACCTCTTAGAAAGCCATTTCCCTGTGTTGTTATCTCATTACAGTGATTGAGGTAACACTCATTTTGTTGTTATTATTAATAGCTCCTCTTTCGCACTTGAAAGGGTCCTGGTTTGGATAATAAATTATATAGTCACTTTCCATATAAAGTGTTTGGCTTCCTTTCAACACATTTTATGTTTCCAAAGTAATCTCTTTTTAACCTGTATTCTTGTATGTTTTTGCTCTGGTAAAATATAAAGTTGTTGTTATCTACCATATCCAAAATAAATTTATATATGTGTAACTAAAAAAAGTAATTATGCTGCCCTAAAGTTAAGTTGTTAAACTGATTCATGTCTTCATAGTTCATGATAGTGAACTAATTACAGTTTCTTTTTTTTGAAGTCAAATTTAGAGCTGAAAATATAAAGCACCTTATAAGATTACTTGTCCAAATTCAGTTAAATGGAAATAAAAAAGATGTTTTGAAAGATGACACAATTCGACTTTTTTACTTTTTTGGAATTAATATGTGTTTAGGGTGAACTTGCATGAAGGCAAATTTGATTTTCATATTTCATTAAATATTTATGTTCTGATCACATTGCCGGCTAACCCTTGTGAAACATAATTTAAGACTGGGCAATGCTAATAGACTCTTCTTCCAGTATTGCTTAATATAAAAGTCTATGATTTTATTCATTCAGTTATATTCATTGTAATAAGACTTTATGCTTTTATTTCCATTTCTATGTGGAATGGTTACTGAATAAACATATACATTTATGAAATGATTAGAAAATTATACTTGACAGTAATCAGGTGCCAGAATATGTAACATACACCAAACAGCGCAAGCCTGGCAGATGTCTAGATCCAGAAGAAACACACTACTAGGAACAGAACTGGATTGAAAAACTGAGTTGTGTTTCTAAGCCCATTTTTGCTGCTAGTAACATTATACATTGGCATAAATCAATCACTCTGAGCCTCTCCTTTTGTCGTCTGTCAGAAGAGGGAAATCTGCTTGCCTTGAATATCTCATAGGATGTTGCAAGGATCCTCTTTGCTACTGTAAATCAAACTGCGTTTTAATTTCCAGTATTTCAAAATCAAATCTGCTGGTGTGTGTTGGAATGATTGGAAAGTGTAAGATTAGAAAGCGGAGAATACTAAAAAATCTCTTCATTCTACCTCCCAAAGTTCTACTGAACGTCCAGTTCTCTATAAACAGACGTGTGCATCCTATTACAGTTGACCATCCTCTTTCACCTGTGTCACTGCCGCAGCCTCCTCTGTTCTCTTTTCTGCCTCTTGCTAATCCACTGTTTCAAGAGTGGTCTCTCTACATGTGAGTCTTATCATAACACTCTCTTCTTAAAATCCTTCAATGGCTTTCTATTCCTCTTAGAATAAAATACAAACTTCTTAACTCCCGCCCTGCCTTCTTTTCCAGCTTCATCGCTTACTTGTCTTCCACTTGTATTCTATATTCCAGTACATTGACATTCAGTCGTTGCCTCAAATGTGCCATGGTCTTTTTTCTCTCTGCTGTCTATTGTTTTTTTTGCCTGTGAATAATCTCTTTCTACTCTTAAAAAAAAATATTAAAAGTTTCTCACTTATTCTGCAGGTTTCAGTTATACCAGGAGAGATGCCACTCATCAGTGATTCCCTTTCCTAACACACCATGGTTTATTACCATTGCTTGTGTAATTACTGACCTTCTACTGTCAGATGAGAGCTCTGTCAGGACAGGCACTGTGTCTGTATTTCTTCCCACAATGTCTATAGTTCTTCTCATACTGAGTTCATAAGACGTCTTCAGTTTATTTGTTGAATAAACGTATAAATGAATAAATGAATGACTCTACAGGAAGAGAGTACAGTAAATAAGATGAGATATGATAAACATTTGACCCAGGGTTACTGTAATGAGAATATCAAAGAATAATGGACAGGAATTAACTTAGTATGAGAGGTAGAAGCATGTAGAAACTTCAGGTGTTCTCTATTGAAGGAATGACAAGTTCAGGCTGTTATGTATCGTTTTTCCCTTTTGAATTTTAGGTTAGGATGGGCTTTATAAAATGGAGTCACCTTATATGTCGCTGGACACTTGAAATAGGAAATACTGATATGAGAGAAGGGATGGTGGTTATCACAGTAGTTCTGTCAAATCTTTATAACACTTTAGTTTTTCAGAGCTTTTTTTTTTTGACAGACATTTCAAATGATGCTAATCAGCAAATCATCTACGTAGCACTTTAGCTGGAGAACTTGGAAGCAAAACTAAGTTGATTAAAGATGAAGCTAACTTTTATAACAAAGTTATGTTCTGTTCTTGTTTAAATATGAAAATAATCTAGTCATACCCTTTTTATTTTGTTTAGTTAAGAAGGGCTCATTAGCAAGGAGATAACTAGGACTCAGAAATAAAACTGAGAGATACCTGTTTGTAGTAAAGCAGGGTTTCTCACCAGTAGCACTATTGACATTTTGTGCCAGGTAATTCTTTGCTGTGGAGAACCCTGTAGAATGTTTAGCAGCATCTCTGAAGTCTACCTACTACATGCCAGTAACATCACCCCCTTATAGTTATAATAATCAAAAATGTCTGCAGTCGTTGTTAAATATTCCTTGGGAACAAAATCACCCCCACTTGAAAAGTAGTACGCACAAGAACTAAAAATTATATTCCTATGTCAGACAGGAAAACTTTGTAATATATTGGAGCCTTGTCCTTCCCGTGTAAATTATTTCTAGATCTTGGTGATTCTTAGTAAAGTGTACATGCTGTGCTACTCTCAGATATGGCTAGGAATGTGGAAGTGGGAGGACTCGGGGCTACTTGTCTCGGAAAGCAAAGACTTCTAAGGTATAGAATTGATGATGGGAACGTAAGAAAAGGATGGACAATTAATTTGTGTTTTAAGGATCTGCCTCTAAGGTGGAAATAGAGCGTGCATGATTCTGCCTGAATCTTCGATTTGGGGACCAGGATTGAAGAGCTGAAGAGGACTTACATTTCCTCACAGGCAGGGCTTCAGTTATATGCACTTAAGTATATAGTTTTCATTATTTTGGTTCAGGTACATTGCTATGGAAGACAGTGAGTATTTATCTTATAATGGACGGCATGATTTTCTAGAAAATCGGCCACATATATTCCTGTACATGGGAGAAGCATCTTTGAACTTTTCTTTTCATACATAATGATCAGTTGCTATCTCACAGGACTCATGTCACTTGTTTGGCTGCAGACTTACCAGTGTTGTATTAATATATGAAAATGAAACCACCATTTGCCACTTGATTACTGCTGGTGACATGCTTTTTGGAGTGTGTCTTCTCACTTTCTCTTGTGTTTCTTATCTTCAGACTTGTTATTAATTATGAGAAGGCTCTACCTCCTTTTGCCTAATTTCTCTCATATCCACATATTATAAATCTCTTACAATGCAGGTTCTGTGGGCCTACTGGTTAAGGGAAGTAACGACAGAAGTACTGAAATACTGTGACTTTTGTTTCTCCTTTTGTGGCCATAAAGGAAGAGCATGGTAGCTTTCATTTTCCTTAGTTGTCTTCAAAAAAAAAATTGTCAGACTTTGCAGATGTGGATAGAAAGCTGATTGATATTAAAGTGTATAGGGATTATTATATCACTCTTAAGGGTAGCAAAGGAAAAGCATGAAACAACTTGAAAAAAAGTTGTATTGTCACAGAAATCTGTTTTTCTCTTTCTCTCCCTGTCTCCCTCCCCCCTTCCTCTCTCTCTTTCTCTCTCCCTCTCTCCCTTGCTCTCTCTCTCTCTCTTTCTCTCTCTCTCTCTGAATGTTTTGTCTGTAACAGCTGCCTGCAAGATATGGAGCTTTTCTTAACCCTTTCAAATCTCTGAGTTTTTATCAGTCATTCTTAAGTTGTTTTTTGGTGTTACATGGCAAGTTACGCTGATTTAAATGTGTGTTTTACATATTTCCTTTTATTGTATGCTATAGGGTTGAGTTGTTTCTCCCCCTAAATAACATACTAACAAAGTAAATTTATCCAGAACAAAAGCAACAGAAGGGAAAATAGGTTAGTTTTCAAATGAAGATTATTTTAAATGATGTTATTTTAAATATACGTGATTTTTTTTTTTTTTTAGTTGTTGAAACTATTAAAGGGATTCCTAAGTGGAAACTTTCAGACATTTAGCTACATGATTTACATATTCATGCAGTTAAACAGATTGTTTGCAAAAATGTTGGAGAATATTCACAAGGTTTTGTATGTTTCAGTGGGAGCACAATTATCTTCATATTAAAAAAATAGTGTTCTTCACTATGTTAACATAATAATGATAATAGTCTAGTGGTAGATCTAGCATTTGAATCTATGGTTTGAACTCAAGGTGTTTGGCTCCATAGCCTCCATCCTTAAATACTATTCTCTACTGTTTCATAAACTTTTTCATAATCATCAAAACATGAAAGTTTCTTCTATTTTGGCAAACAAAATTGCAGTCTACATAAATATACATAAAACACTAACATTCTGGACTGTATTAAAGACTTGCTTACTGAGGCATGACACTCATACAGAAAACTTCAAAGGACCACACTCTAATGAAATATAAAGGAAATATAATTAACACTTTTATATTAATTGGAAAAATATGATAACTACCTTGTACAACTGTAATAAGGATGTACTATCGCCAGCATGAGATATATAAGTACAGATATAGATATAAAGGTATATATGTAGATGTAGATATAGACATAGACATAAATCTTTTCTATAATTCTTAATTATAGGAATGGGAAGAGAGAGGAAGGATTTAGTATCCTAAGCCAGAGGTCAGAGATGGCTTCACTAAGATGTGTGGTTTGAAATTTTACCAAATATATTTGTAATGAATCTTCTTCAGGATAGTCAGCACCACATAGCTTACTCCTTGATATTAATCTCTAAATTTGAGCCTGACTTAAAAAATAAAATAAAATAAAATAATGCTCTACTTAAATAACTTTTGTGAGACTCCATGTTATTTTCATGCTTTCTGTTGGTTGGGAATTTAATATTCTATAGGCTGCATGCCATTTGGGTATATAACTTAGATGACAAATTTATAAAGATATAATGAAGATAACAAAGAGCAATCAATGCACCTTATTTTGATTAAGAAAAAAAAACTGTTTCCTCCAAGTTCTAATTTTGCAAAATATTTTATCTCATTCGACACTATTTGTGTGGTAAGAGGATTTCATTTTTGAAAATCTAAGAACTTCAAAATCTATATTGACACTGTCACTAAGAAAGTCCTTTAACATCTGTAGCTTGAATAGATTCACCTTTTAAGCCTCTTACTTAAAAGACTACTAATTTAAACTACAAAACAATCATGTTGAAAAGTTGCAAAAGGAATAGTTAGATTCTTACAAGGTAAGGCCTCTCTCTTCCTGTGTCGGCATTTGGCAAGGATCACCCTTCTTCTTGTCATGCGTAGGTATAATGTTCATTATGATGAAATGAAATAAAAGCACATGAAAGATTTCAACCATCAGATGCCCCATTTCTCCATTGGTATACATCCACTCACAAAGGTGTTTGTATTCTCACATCCTTGTTTGATTATCCCTAAATTACAGAGGGCAAAGTCAATCACACCTCGGCTTTTAGACATTCTGTTTATTTAGATCTATATAACTAGTATTCTTATCAGTCTTTTGTTGAACATGTACACCAAAGGATAATTCAATTTCAATGTTGGAGGAAAAAAATCTATTCTGAAAATACCATCTGATCCACTCTCCCTAAAGAATATGTCTTTTGTGACAGTATGTTTTCACGGTCTGTCATCTGCTTTTTGTGTGTATATTCATTGCCATTTCATTAGGATGAAATCTTTGAACATTTTCTTTCTTATCTGTATTATGGTTAGTATATTTCCAAACTTTTAGGTAGGTTTTGAGATGATTTGATTATAATTAATTAGGAAGATTTTTTTTGCACTATTAGCTTTCTGTACATAATATTATTTTTGCAGCATCATTAGTGTAGAAATAGAATCAATCATTATATTCCAGAAAACTTGCAACAAGTTTTTCATTTGGAAATGTACACATTTACATAATTATCCTTTACCTTAAGGAAATAGTATTTCACTTCTAAATGTCTCAGTGTATTTCAGATTGAAATATGCAGGCATATATGTTTAGTCTGATACTTTGTAGTACTTGACATTATTTTTTCTGAGTTCACTATTAATGGTAAGTTGCTTTATGTTATTATCCAGTTTTCCTGTTAGGTTTAAGTTTTGCCTTGAAAAAAAGTGAAATATTACATATACATATAAATAAGCTTTAACCCTTAGTTTTGTCATGGCTCTCCATAGGCAAAATGAATTAATTTATCTTAGCAACATATGAAATCGAACAGGAAAACATAAATGTACAAAACCATATGGGTACACACACACACGCACACACACACACACGGTTGTGCTCATACTAAAAGAAAACAAAAGTTATAATGCTCATTGTATAAAAATTAATGTGTTCACAATAATTCTTTTTTAAAATTTAGAACAGAGGCAGTAAGAAATAAATTAAAATCATTTTTCATAATGTAAGGCATCAGTGATAGTTCTGTTTTCCAATAGAAATGTTAATTACAAGAATTTATTTTAATAGCGGCCTGTGTAGTTCCTAATTGCTAACAGGAATTAAAGAATTTGTGTACACTGTAGAATATAGCGATTCTAGATTATCTAAAACTAGAATATTCTTGTTTTTGAATTGGGAGGATGAGTTAGTTATTCTTAAAGGAACTAAACTAGATGTCTTTTTACATATCTAACATAGCTACTTTTCCTAAACTTTACTAAAAAACATTTTAAATGATTCTAATAGTACCTACATTATCTGTTTGCATGCAAAATGCTATGGGTGCCAAGCATATAGGATACAGATAAAGCTGTCAGATTATTTGCTTGATGTGCAGATAAAAATTAATGGTGAACTGATTTTCTGTTAAGGAGTATGGGAATCTACTTAGAGAATTTTATAAATTTATATCTCTAATAGTTCTGTTTATCTCATATAATATATGTAAATACATGTATATACACACACACATACACGTGTATGTGTGTGTGTATATGTCTGTTTGCTTTGTGTGTATGTGTGTGTGTGTTTGTGTGTGTGTGTACCTAGTTTCTTTTTTTGATAAAACGATTGAGCTCAGCAACATCATTTGTTGTAAGGATTTACTCTTCCTGTTATTTCCTTTTATTTCTAAGATTAAGGATTGAGCGAATCTCCTCATTGTCCTGATGAATCTTTTTTAAATATCATGCTTCAGGGTAAACTGATTCCTTTATGATCTTCAGAAAATTTTCCACTGACATAACAGAAATAATTATTTATCTCCCCATATGTTCAAATGGCCTTAAACTGCTTTAGGGTTATTTGCTTCACAAGACAGTATTGATCCACATTTCGTAACTGACTAAATAAGGAAAGAAGTAGTCTTCACAAAATAGCTAGAAAGATTGCTTTAACCGATGATTTTGTTTTAATCATATTTGAAATCATTGCAGAAAACTGATGGTGAAAGCCATGTCTGAGACTGCTTGAAAGGGAATGACTGCTCTTTATTTTAAGAAATTAAGATAGAATTAATCCTCTTCAATTTGGCTATGGATCTTACAAACTTTTCTACAGATATGTAGATTTAAATATATTGTAGGAGAAAAACCTTTTATTGATGTATCATAAAATAGTCTAATTTTAATTCTTTGAATTGAACTAAAAATATTCACTTTATTAAACATAATGAAATCTCAACATTTGTATTTATATGCACATTTCTGGTCGAGCTGAAGTTTTTTAATTTTAGGTACTCTGCCCTCAGGGAATATTCTGATACTGCCAGACGTACTATTAGCCTCATTGAAAAACAAGCCAATAACTACCACAGATAGCATTCCAGTTTAAATATAATAATTGGTCAATCATATGTCCCTACACACATTTCCTGCATGTCTATCTGTGCTGAATAGTTTTCTTCACGTTGATGAAATACTGCAACTTTGGCAGGAAAGGTGACTTTAGAGTCTATCTATATTTACCACTGAAATAGGAGATAATAAATAGGAGATAATAAAGCAATAAATTGCAAAACATACAAAGTAAGGCACAATATTTATAATTGATATAAGTAATTTCCTATGAGGTATCAGAAATTTAATTAGCTTAAGCTCATAACCAAATGATTATACATGCCATTTGATGCTAGGTCAAAGGTGATATGATATTAAATATCATCTTCTTTGTCTTTTAGCAGATATAACTGGTCCATTGACCAGCACAATGCAAAGAGTAGGCAAACAGTAATTATTTAGTCAAGGAATGAATGAATAATTTGGTCTAATAATTTGTGGTTCTTGTTTGCGTACACATCTGGAAACGGAGAAGTGGCTCATGGTTTATCGGGGGTAGAAACTAGTGGGATCAAAACTTCACATGGAAATTCACATTGTGAAATAATCGGTAATTAACTATTTATTGAGTGCTAATTCTCTGCTAGGCACTGTGCTAAGTTCTTCATTCAGTTATGTACTTACATTCACAACAGTCTTATGAGGTCATCGTGTTATTAGGTTTCCCTGTTTTAGACGTGGAAAAACGGGGCCCGGAAAGTAAATTTGCAAAGGTCATGCAACTAAGTATATTCTGGAGGGGAAGCCAAACTCATAATTTATATAAAGGACAAGAAGTCATATTGACTTTTCAGCATTATTGAAGTGAGACATTATGGATGAAATTAACAGTGTCTGTCATTCAGAATATGAATTTTATCTTTTAAAGAAATGTTTTAAAAATGATTATGTTAAAACAAGAGTATTAATCTTTCAAAAGAGGAATTCTGACTCATATATTTTACATTATATTTTTTATGTAAAACCTGCATTATCTGACCTTTCTCCATCGATATGCTTTAAAACTATGAGAAATAGCATAATGAGAATGAATAATAAAACTGAAATTACAAAACTTAATGAATCTAAGAGAAATATTTGAAAATAAACTTGACAGTGACATAAATGCTGTAAGAAATTGCACCCCTGTCTAAAATCTTCCTAACATCAATTGCTGTTTAAGAACTTTCCTTACCTCTTGTTTATAGTGACATCACCTGAAAGAAATCTTTTAGAAAAATAATAGTGTCATAAATACGACACATGTTTTAGTGTTTACAAATAAGTAATGTAATGTTTGAGTTTGGTCAGCTAGCTTCCCCTAATTTAAGTAGTTTTAGTCCATGGCAACCCCATAATTATGCTATTTTGTTGTAGACTTGAATTAGAGTTAAGATTACTGTGTGTTAGTTCTTTCCTAATGGGGTTCCTAAATCCTGAGATTTCATGGATAATTTTTTTTATATGTAGTTTGATCTCTTAGAATGGACCTAAAGGACAATGTTGAGTGAGATCCAGAAGGGTCTGATTTCATTTTGAATTTTTGCTTTTATGGGAGTTGATTTTTAAGTAATTTACATAATTTTAAATTTTCATTTCTAGATCCTTACTTGCATGAGTCAAAATGAATGTGCACATATCTGGGAACTCAGATAGTGTTTAATAACAATGGTGTAGTGAGAGTTAGGGTGAATCCGTGACGTTTAAGCAATCCTGATACACTTGCTGAGACACCACTGAAAGACTAAGGGGGTGTTAGTTTGTATGTGGAGTTTTGAGGATGTGGTGATGGTGGCAGAAACATAAGTGTTTTTAAAGCATTTCATTGAAGACAATTGTATGGGAGTTTTAACACCTAAATGACTGATTACTGTGTTATTGTTAAAACAACCTTTTGCATATACAAGTATAAAAATGACCAGTGTGTCTATAGCACTTAATAATTAATAACAAAGAAACAAGGACAGTGAAGCCCAAGAATGTGAAGTGGCTTTGTCCAACTTACATGTAAGTAAGTGGTGGAGTGGATTAGAACACATATCATTTCAGTTAAAATCCAGTGTTTTTGCTGTATCACATCACCTCTTTAACATAGCCTAATATTTATAAAGTAGAATAAGAATAAAAAAGAGATTTTGAACGTTTTAATATGACATATTTTATTCTTTTAAAATTATTTTTGGTAATGACATCAGAACTGTGATATTCTGGTAAAATAAAGGGTATTTTAATGCCACATCTCAGCAAAATTCCTAGCATATTCAAAACTGATAATTTAATAAAGGAGAAAAACTGTGTTTACGTAATGCTTTGTTTTATTTCATTTTTTCAGTCAAAATCTTAAAAATAAAACTTTTAAAAGCTTATATCTGTTTCTTTCCCACAGTATAGTATCAATAAAACATTAAGTGCTCAGTTAAATAACAAATAAATAAGATATATTTACAATACCTTGAAATTAATTTTTCTTTTTAGCATTAAAAGTTCCCAAATTATTTTCAGCACTTGAGCACCTGTTATCACAAACTTTATATTGTGCATCATTTATTTTCTAAACTGTTACAAGTTAGTTGTAGGGTAATTGGGATGGTGCCTCACAAACCATAATATACTCATTACATCATGTTGTTTTTATCCTCCCTGCCCGCTGTTCATTCTCAATGTGAAAAATCATAGCATATCAGTGACAGGAGATCTGGCTTTTAAGGCAGACTTTTGTAATTATTCCCACTGAGGCACTGTCAATAGGATTAAAATACAGACTCTGGATCTGTCCATCCCAGATGAGGTCAGCACTTTGAGCTGTGGGAGTTCTATTCCTACAAGCTGTGCTTTCCTCTTTGCAGTATTAATATGACACAAATATTTGAAACCTCCGATGGAAACAGACTAGCTTTGCCTGAATTAAATAAAATGTCCATTTGTAATAAATAAAATAACAGCATTCATTAGAATCCCTAACTATATATGTATGTAGATTCTACGATAATATTAAAGCCCAGAAACTTTCAATTACAGAACAATCCACTTATAGTTCATAATTAATAAACTTTTGCAGCTGCGTAACTGTGGCCGGAAACATCTGCAAAACCTCATATTTTACACACAGACACATACACATAATTCCTTCAGAAAAAAATTCAATTGTGCTCAAAATCAGGTCTGGAAACAAAGTAAGACCTGAGGAAGCTGAGTCTAGTTGTATGCAGTTAGCTCATGGGAGGCTAAGGGTGGGGGGTGAAGAAATCAGCCCTTGTTGGGCAAAGTGATGTGGGTAAAAAATAAGGATGTTTAAAGTCTATTCACTAAAAACTCACTTTGTATATAATGTATCAAAAATCCCCTAAATATAAACTTGGTATTGATAAGAATCTATTTCTTTTAAGTTACAAAATTATGCAAATAAAATTGCTACTCCTCAGGTCAAAGATAAATTATTTATGTAACACTGAAATGAACAAATCGGGATAAAGAAATATTTATTACTGATTTTCCAAAATTTTAAATAATTCGTAGTTAATTTATTATACCTAGATACAGCTTTATAAAAATAGACAAGTGTAGAATGTATGTCTTTGGAAAGGCAAAGTGATATGTTATCAACTGATAAAATATGGTATTTCTTTGTTTGCTTACTTAAATGTTTAATTTGAAGTTGCATTAATGAATTTTATTATATATAACATTTTTACTGAGATATAATTCACATACCATACAACACACCCATCGCAGTGAACAATTCAGTGTTTTTTAATAGTCATAGAGTTGTACAACTATCACTACAAAGCAGTTTTAGAACATTTGCATCACCCCCAAAATAAATCTGTAGTAATTAACAGACCCTCACCATTTCTCCTCACTGTCCCAGCCCTTAGCAACCACTAATCTACTTTCTATCTCTATAGAGCTGCCTATTTTGAATATTTCATGTAAACAGAATTATATAATATGTGATCTTTTGTTACTGGATTCTTTCACATAGCATAATGTTTTCAAGGTTCATCCATTTTGTAGCATGTGTCAATATTTAACTCCTTTTGATTGCTGAATCATATTCCATTGTGTTTATTCATTTATTAGTTGATGGACATTTGGGTTGTTTCCCCCTTTTTGGCTGTTATTGATAATTCTGCTGGGCACGTTTATGTATAAATTTTTGTGTCGATATATGTTTTTATTTCTCTTGGTTATATACCTAGGTGTGGAATTGTTGGGTAATATGGTAACCATGTTTAACCTTTTGAGGAACTGCCATTTTGATTTTTTTTTCAAAGTGCCTTCAACATATTATATTCCTGACAGCCGTGTATAAGCGTTCTGATTTCTCCACATTCCCACTGACCATTGTTTCCTCTGTCTTTTTTATTATAACTATCCTATTGGGTACAAGTGGTATCTCACTGAGGTTTTGATTTGTATTTCCCTCATAGCTAATGATGTTGAGCATCTTTTTGAGTGTTTATTGGCCATTTTTATCTTCCATAGAGAAATATCTATTCAGATTCTTTGCCTATTTTTTGATTGGCCTATTAATTTTCATTTTTATATTTTTAAATCTAATTTATTAATGTTCTCCATAATATCTCACTTTATCTCCCTCATTAATTTTTTGGTGGAGATATTTGTCTATCATGCATTGTTAGAGACCTTCATAGTCTGAGAAAAGAACCTCCAGAATGAAGATTCTAAAAACCTGGAAAGCTTTTAAAATATAGAAATGTCCAAGCTCTAGGAATAATTCAATTACTGTGACGGGGCCAAGGCATTAGTGTCTTTTCCAGCCATCACTAACGTGCAGTCATGGAGCATAGCTGAATAAGATAATGGATTATCAGTGCCTTAATGTCCGGGATGATGTCAAGTATGTCTGAGATTAAAGTGTGAGTTCAGTATTTTCAAAAACTAGTTCATGAAGGACCAGGAAATCTTTCTTCGATGTAGAGGAATCTAGAAGTATGTGGATTTTCTGAGATAACCAGTTGGTGGTAGAAGGTCCTTAGAAATATAATATGATAGGATATCCCTCAAGCTTATCCTTACAGGTAATAAACCTAAAGAATCAGGGTATGTTTGAGTGTCTGTACCCTCATTCAAAAGGAAGAGATACTCCATCTCACCTAATTGCTTAGCCTAAAGGGTGGAGAGTTGTCTGTGGATTTTAGGATGACCTTTAAAATCATTAATCGAGAATGCAGAGTTGTTACACCGTCAGTACTCAGACTGTTCCCTGGACTGCCTCATGCAAGTATATACTCAAAGACCTGGCACCCTAGTGCTTAAATACTTGACATCCATTGTAGACAACTATGGAGTATGTGATTGTTAGGAGAGTTTAACTGAGAAACAGAATATAAAGATTTAGTATCAACTCTTTTATATATTTAAATATCTCTGTGTTCAGGATTTTGTTACAGTATTATAACTCTTAAGCAATTCATTTATAAATAGGAAACCCCATTGCCTTTTGTGTTCCTTTAAAAAAATTTGAATTCCAAATATTGTTTGAACCACTTTAGTTACATAGGGACAATATTATTTTTTAATAATAGTTAAATATAATTACATTTATTTCATTGCAGTAGTACTATTGCAGATCTTGTAATATAGTATATTGTAATATGATTTAGGGGATATACTGCAGTAGATAATATTGATACTGTCTGGTAAACAGAAGTTAAATGTGCTTCCTAGATTCCCTTTTTCTTTGGTGGTTTTCCATTTAAAGAACAGACTAGTTGAAAACTTGCTTAGTGTATGAAATCTGACAAGATCATAGTTCTTGGTTCTAGGAAAATGGTCCTATGCCATTTTATTCATTAAGGCCCTGAGGACTGAAAAAAAGTCAAAAGAAGCAATCTCAGGCCTTGTGATAACACTGATAAAAATACTATTACCAAAATAAAAGGTGAAAGATTATTTTACAAAAGTAATGAAATATTGAAAGTAAACTTTATACATATTACTAATTTTCATCAATAAAACGAAACATTAACTTAAAACAATGAAAAAATGTTCAGTTGAAAAACAAAAACTATCAAAAGGTAGGGAATTAAAATGGTATGTTTCTTAGTATACCTAACTTTACAATAGATAACATACTATATTAAGTTTGCTTTGCGTTCACATGCTGTTGAACAAATTGAGAAATAAAGCAAAAGAATAAAAGTTTTAAAACTGTAATTGCACAATTCCTAGAAAGCTATTCCTGTATCCCTTCTCTATTCCTCACCCTTCTTGTGCTGATGTGAGATGATGCAACGTCTATGTGATGAGATGAAGTGAGGTAAATGAAGTAGGCGATGTGACACTGGTTAGGCTACGATTGACCTTCTGACAGTACATCTGTTTGGGATGATCCTTGATCACGGAGGATGTCAGTTGGCAATGGGTAACTGAGACCATGGTAAGGCAAATCCACAGAAAGCAAAACCATGGTGGGGGTAGGAGAGGCTAATATATATGTTTTAAATAACTGTACATTAATAGTTCCTTAGAGGTTAAGGGAAAACTGTCTCAGTGCAACTCATTATTTTCAATATTAACTGAACTGAAACATAATATTACTTCACAGATAAAATGTTAAGACTTTTATGACCACATCTTTCCAGTATTGCCTCTATCATTATCTATTTAATAATAGCCATACATGTACTCCATGATTTAGAAGTCATCACCAGTGCCAAAATTCATAGTGAAATTGAGAATATCTATTTAATAATACTTCTGTAAAGTATGCTAGAATATTATTTCATAGTTTTCTAAATTAAAATAGTTTTAAATTGATAAAAGGTATAATACAAGACAATAGGGAACCATTGAAAATTAATTTTTAGGGTTGCTAAAGCCCTTGGGAACCATTGACTAAATGCCCAAGTTTGGCTCATTTAGCAGTCAGGCTGGTGCAATGGCATATGGTTGAGTATCAGTAGTCCTGTGTTCTAAATCCAGTTTTAACCTAGACAAACAGAATTATTTGAAGAATTCAGGTTACTTTTGCTTCAAGTCTGTTTTCCCATCTGTTAAAGTGGTAACAGAATTTAATGTAATTTGAAAGTTGAGTGATAAGGATTTTAAATTTCTCTACATTAGGTAGTATATATATTCTGTAAATCATGAATGTTAAGCAAAAATGCACCTCCTTATTTGTGAGAAAAATGGGAATAAGCCTTCAGTTAGAGGCTTTTATTTGCAATGGAAGAATGTGAATCCTGAGGGATTCCTCTAGGTAGTTTGCAATTCTGGAAGCCTCACCTTGTAGATGTTAAATCATGTTGCTATTCTGTACGCCATGCCCCTGCTTCCTTAACCTCCTCTCCCTGTAAAAAGTAAGTAAATACACACATGTCATTAAAGACTCTAAGCATATACCTCTTCTCTTCTCTCTCTCCCTCTCTCTCTCTCTCTCTCTCTCTCTCTCTCTCTCTCTCTCTCTCTCATATCTATATAAATCTACATCTATATCTCTGTATCTATCTATCTAAGTCTTTTAATTCTCTGGGTCTTAATGTTATTAAGCTGCGGGCTGTGGGTAAAGCATTGCCTTCTCTGTTTCATGGATGTTATATCTAAATTAGAGATAATGCATAGCACAAGAAACAGTAAATACTTAAAGAAAGGAGTTTCCATCCCGAGAAATCCATGCTAAATTCTTTTTTTTTCCCATGCTACATTCTTTATCCTACCAAATAACCATTTTTTTTGTGTGTGGCAAGATCGTATCTTTAGACACATTTTTAAGTGTTATAATTTTGTTATATTATTTTGTAATCAATCTCGTTGTTCTCTTTGTGCCTTAGACTTTTAGTAATTGCTGCTGAGAACATGTGAAGGATGCATTAAGCTTCTTTGCCTAATATGTTATGAGTGATTTCCACTTGTATGACTCGAGAAAGCCAGCTAAAGGCAGGCTGGCTTCTGAGGGCAGTAGTGGATTGTGTATTCACAAAGAGATGCTTATAATTCTGTTTTCATATCTACCACTTATCACAGTATAACATATCTTTAAATTAAGTTTCTAAGTTATCTATGATACCTATCTTGTTCATGTAAAAACAGCCTTATTTTCTTGAAACTCACATGATTCTGAGCTTTCACTTGTATCAGAATTATGCATTAAATATTCAGCATGTGAACAAAACTAGAAAATGACTCAACTTTTTTCTGGAGAATATACTATCTTGATAAGAAGGGATTATTTTCCCCACCCAAAAGTGAAAATATGATTAAGTTACTGAATAATGCCTAAGTTGAGAACACTAAATAAACGTGAATATAATAAATTTAAAAGTTATAATTGAATTTATGTTAAATATTTGCTAATCTTTATAGATATGATCTATTAATTTCTATTAAATGTGAAGGTCACTAAAACTTAGATATTCATTTAATAACTATGAAGGATAAATTGAATATATTTAATATATTCAATGCATAATACCATTTGTTAATAAAACTGTTGTGGAAATAATGAACATTTAATTTACTAAATATATAAAATACCCGGTGATAGGAAATGGTTCAAGGTTACTTGATTTAATAGCAAATAGGATCTCAGAGAGTAAAAGCAGCTTCTCTCGGCTGTGATAGGGACGGTTTCGGTACCTGCCTATTCGTTGCTGAGAGCAGTTGCTGTTAGTAGTGTGAATGCAGCTAAGCCTCTGTCAGCTGAGGAGAAACACTCCTCGTCTGTTTACAGTTGATGGTTTTCTCCTTAATTCTGGTAGAATAGGTTTCTCCTATTCATGGGATTTCACTATTTTTAGTAACAAGGAAATTTGCTTAGTGGAAAGGAACCTGCCTTCTAAGTTAAAGTGGTTGAAATTATACCTTGAAGTTTTCCTGAATGTTTGTAGGGAATACATTTTCTCTAATTTTCAGATGAAATTTTTTTTACATCATTATTATTTTTAGTAGGTGATTAAAACTATTTCAACATTTTTCATTATACATCAAATTAATACATGAAAAATTAATTCACAGCTATATTAATTTGCAGATGTAACTTTGAAGTATGCTCATGCAAGTCAACAAACAAGTTCATTATATTGAAATCAGAGTTACCCTGAATTAAATAGCCTAAGATTTTTTTCTAAATAAATTATGCTTGTGTTCAATTTGGGACTCTCAACTTGTGACTGTGCCAACTATAGGGGCAGGTTTGCTGTATCATTTGGTTATTATTATTTTGTTTTAAGATGTTATAAAATTGGGTTATTGCTATCCATACGTTAAAACATTTTATCATAAAGAGTTTGTTTTTCACAAATCGAATTTTATATTTTATTTTTTGCTAAATATTACTTAAATTAGAAAAAAGGGGTCTGTTTGCTCTTATGTTTCTGTTTTCACTTTCTTTTACATACCCAGCATGTGGCCGTGGGTTCTACAAATCTTCCTCTCAAGATCTTCAATGCTCTCGTTGTCCGACTCACAGTTTTTCGGATAAAGAAGGCTCCTCGAGATGTGAATGTGAGGATGGGTATTACAGGGCTCCTTCTGACCCACCGTATGTGGCGTGCACACGTAAGTTCATCACAGTCAAGTTAAAGGACTTTCATATCCCTTCCACTCATTTATGTTATCGGAACATCAACATAAGCATTGGATCCGTGAATACATTCTTAATTCTTCCTAAATATTGAAAAAGTTTTCACGAACTGGTACAGCTAAACAATAATGTAAAATCAATACATCTTACACCAACTTCAGTGTCAGTTTTACGTCTGCAAAATCAAGATGTATTTTAATAGTGTTTTTCACATCTATCTAATAGGAATCATAAATAAAATGTAAAAGTTATTTGAGTCTTACAGGTATATGAAATGTGATTAAGAAGTAAAGGTTTCTGAATTAAAATTCCATCACTCAATAGAGCAAATCTCACATTTTGGTGCATCAATTACTCTTTGAGAGACCTAAACACAAAGCCAATGCCAGGCACTCATGTAAATCATTCTTGAGCACATTAAAAATGAATAGATGTATTCTCTATTGTATGGTTAAAAGGAAAACTATTTTTAAACAACGGCACAACTGTTTTTTTTAGGTACATTAACTGTTCTTTTTTAATTGCTTGGAAGGAAAATAGCTAAAGACCGTGGTGAAAGTACAAAGACAGTTGTTATCCTGTTTTCCTTTTGACATATTAAATGGAAAATAAATAAAGCCTCTTGCCAAGTGAATTCAAGGAGGCTTTTATACGGCTTCTCTAGGAAAGGTAATGAAACGTTTATGTGAAAGAAAAGCATTTCAACCAGTTTTCTGTATGGTAATTGAGCCACTAGCTAAATGCCCCACACAGATCCTACCATTCATTTTGTTTGTTTGCTTTTTTTCCTATTTTTGTTTATTTGTTTATTTATTTTTGGTTTCCAAAGGGCCTCCATCTGCACCACAGAATCTCATTTTCAACATCAACCAAACCACAGTAAGTTTGGAATGGAGTCCTCCTGCAGACAACGGGGGAAGAAACGATGTGACCTACAGAATACTGTGTAAGCGGTGCAGCTGGGAGCAGGGCGAATGTGTTCCCTGCGGGAGTAACATTGGGTACATGCCCCAGCAAACTGGATTAGAGGATAACTATGTCACCGTCATAGACTTGCTAGCCCACGCTAATTATACTTTTGAAGTTGAAGCTGTAAATGGAGTTTCTGACTTAAGCCGGTCCCAGAGGCTCTTTGCAGCTGTCAGTATCACCACTGGTCAAGCAGGTATGTTTTTGTGTTTGTCTTCACTAAGTGAATAATGTCACTACATAAATGAGGTGTCTCACTTGAATATTTAGTTAACTTGGCTACACAGAACTCAATTATTCCAGCTTGTTGATTATTCACACCTTTAACTTTTCTTTGTTATTTCTCCTGTTGCCTGTTAAACCATTACTAGACTCATTAACATCTCCTCCAGAGATCTGGCAGGAGAAATAAAAGGGATAAATTGTAAACCAGTTAAGACTGCTCTAAGACAAGCAACTCTGTTAAAAGAGCTAGAAGAGGAGAGTGGAAATATTGGGTAAAATGAAATGTAGGATGTTTCTTATATTTTTATCTTTTTTTTGTGTGGTATGTGCTCATGATCAAAATCTACATGATAATTAGGAATAATGAAAGAGTTGGTGGCACTGTCTCTCATAGTGTTAACGAGTTTTTTACCACATAGAATGTGATGTCTGTAATATATGGCAAGTCTGCATTAAAATTTGCATGAGGGAATTTTAAGTTCATCAGTAGATTTGTGATCATATTAATGTCCCTAATATTGGAATAAGTACTTGGTAGCTCTCATGAGGATTTCAAAAGAAATGGATTAGGAAATATAATAGCCATGGTGATTATGAACTTATACTTTAGCCTAAAAGCAGTTTCCACTGGCATTTGAAATGCCCTACTCAGTCATTCTTTGCTGTGCTACATATATTTTGGAAAATACAAGTTGGGAAGGAAGTTCCATGAATTGGAGACTTTCTAAACCTTCAGAAAAATCTTATTACTGAAGGAAGTTTCAGAAATAGAGGGCTTCCTCAACTTTTGAAAATTCTTGCTGCTGAAGGAAGATGCTATGTAGTAGACATATCCAAGAGCTATGTCATTTGTTGTTAATAAAATTGGACCTGCACTAAAGTCCTGAGTTGTGTGAGCATCGTAAGAAGCTATAACGAGGTCTTTTTGCTCTTTGGCTGACTGTCAAAAACCAGTATCATCCCAAATTCCTGGACATAAATTAATCTATTCTTCATTTCTATGCCAGTTTTACCTGTTTAAATTATGTCTTCATAATGAAAACTATGCATATGGTCTCCTGCTTACCATTTTAAACAGTTTAGTAGGTTCTTTCTCTAAAGATTTCTTTTTTGATGTTTATTTAAAAGGCTATTGCAAATCAGATCTCCTGTGTAAAAGTACATAGAGACTTCTAAATCTTCAAAGATTGAACAAAAAATATAGCTAGTTTAACTGATACTTGGATTGATTTATTTTCCTGATCCTTACCCTATTTATTAATATTTTTAAATGCCATTGTCATTACATGTTTTTACTTGTGTTGCTTTGTATCCAAATTTGTCTTTGTAACTCTACAAGTGAGTGGGTTTGAAACATTTGGGGTTCAACATTGTGACACTGGAGCTATCTTTGGAATCATTAATTGGACTCTTAGGTCTACTGAGCTAGGATAGCTGCTGTCTTCTGCTAATACTAAGTATAAAAAGGTACATTTTAATTTCTTTTTGAATATTACCTAAAGATGCTGAACTGATACCACAAATAGAGTTTGCCAAATAGGTCACTTGCAGAATCTGTTTTCTTACTCTTTAAATGTCTGTTGTTCAATTTTTTTTCAAGTTAATACTACACAGGCTAAGTAGGTCATAGATTTTCCATAAATTCCTGAATGAAGTATCTCACAGTAGTTAGGTAAAATGGCTTTGTGTATTGATTCTTTTTCTGGTTAAGAGCACACTAGATTTGTTTGTTTTTTGGGGGAGGTAATTTAAATGTTCAAAAATTAGATTGTGATGGTTGCACAGCTCTATAAATATACTAAAAATATATTGAATTATGTACTTAGAATGAGTGAATTTTGTAGTACGTAAATTATACCTCAATAAACCTATTAAAATTTTTAGAAACAGAATAAATATAATAAAGTTAAAAGGCATACTAGGTTTGCACTTTTATATTAAAATATCAATTTACAATTGCCTAGTCTCAACTGCATCACAAATGCTAAAAGCTCGTGAATCTACACTGTTGTACTGTTAACTTGCTCTGTTAGCTTTTTCTACTTTTGAAAAGAAATGAGTTTAAATAAGGCAGCAAGCTGTGGTAATTTTAAAAGTTTCATTTTTTTAACAGAGGAAATTTAGAATATGTGAGTGACTGTTGTTCTGTTGAATCCGTGTACCTACTTCCTGCCCATCCCTATATTTTTGCTCTTTTTAAGGGGGCGGGGGGATGATTTGAAACTTTGTCCATGTTCATGACTGTGATGAAAACCTGCAATGATCCTTGAAATTCTTATTATCCATTAACCAAACAGCATTTCCTCCCACCTAGTTTATTCTGTAGTCACTTCAATAATGAATTTAAATCTGAATCTCTGGTCAGTTATCCCCCTCATCAGCAATCCATTGATGCCTAGTATAAAATGGCTTATTAAGAGAATCTGCATGAGTCTGGGCAAGAATACAGAGTAAGGATGGAATATAATCAGCCAGTGTTTGAAAGGTAATGCGTGTAGTTTGTAGTTCCTTTCTCTTAAAGGTTCAAGTGTTGAGCTCCATACCAGTGTTTGTGGAAATGGAAATACATTAAGGACCTTTGGTCCTTGCTCAGGGTAGGAGTAGGATTTATTCGTGTAAACGGACTGTGTCCCAGTTCTGCCACTTACGAGGTACATGCTCATGGATGAATCACTACAGTTCATAATGAGTAAAATTGGAATAAAAAAATATCTAGCTTCCTGTATTATCCTGTTAAATGAGACAATATCAAAGAAAACTTAAAACTCTGTATGATAAAAATGTTAATTGAGTGAATAGCAAGATGGATGTGGATTAGTCCTCTTTTTATGTAACTCTTTGTGAACGTGTCAAGGCAAAACACACTAAAGTCTTCTATTGCAATGTAGGGGGAAATAAGTTAGGCCCGGAATTGGCAATTATGTGTTATAACATTGGAATAGGGACAAATTAATTTTGTTTGGCCTGTATAAAATGTGAATATTAGCAAGTCACAAATTATTTTAAGACTGAGGTTCTTATTTCAACCAAGAAGTAGTTTTAAGAGGAGATGTGTATGGAGAAGCATAATGTGTGATATTCACATTTAGATAATTTTTGTAGTTACTTATCAGGAACATATGACCTACATAAACTGGCTGAAATATATTATTTTTGTTATTGTTTTGTTTTGTTTTGTTAGGAATGCTATTGACCTGTTAAGGGTAAAGTCACACAGATCAAACTTATGTATGTTGGAAACATTTAAAAAATATATAGGTAAAGGGGAAAGCATATGCACTTGATTTATGGCATTATGATCCTCTTCTTTACATTGGGCTCTCTTGAACAAATATGATCTTAATAATTACATGCGTTCTTAAGAGCTGACTATTTAAATGCTACTTTAAAAATATTAATTCATCCAACTATACTGAGTAGTGTGTGTCAAGCACTATGGAGGATGCTATGATAAGGAGATAAATAATGGTCCTATGCTTATGAGAAGCTCACACTCTTGTAGATACATATTTAGTTGCACAACTCATGATAGGGCACTTGAATATATAGGGATGCATGTTGTATGACAACATTGAGTACAAAATACAGAAACTCTAGAGGAATGATTCATTCTATTTATGGAAAAAAGGAAAATCCTCTCAGAAAACATTCCAATCAATCTAGAGCTTCAGAATGGATTTGGTTTTGCCAGAAAGAGGACAAATAAGTCATATGCTAGGCTCTCAAGAGGACCTCCCCCATTAACACTTTATAATTGCACTATAATTCTTCCATAGACCAATTGCATTACCAGAAGAATGGTCTGCAGAAGTATGAAAGTTCATGAAAACAGGTCACCCTAAAATTATTGTCTCTTTCTGTAATACCTTCATTCATTCTTGGATCATTTAAGCTGCTAGACAATTTTTAAGTTTGTTAGAAAAACAATACAAAATTACAAAATGTGGTCTTTCCCCCAAAGGGACTTAAGGAAGGGACTTAACAATTATTGTTCAGGTCAGAGATTATGCTATGTTTATCTATGTCTTCACTATCTGAGTTCTTTCTGTGTGCTAGCTGTACAACAAATGTTGTGCCATTTATTCCAATGAGGAAACTAGTCATACATAAGAAAAGTTAAATGACTTTACAAGAGTGAAAACAATCAGACATGAATAGGAAGGCATAGGGTTTGATATTCGATAACATAATTACTTAATTTTAGACAAGTTTTATGTCAGCTCTTTGAATTTGAATTTTCTCCCGAAATGGTATCATGCTACTTGACTTTTCATAAGTTATAAAAGCTGAACTTTTAGCTTTGTAGCAGTTATATTTATTAGAATTTTTAAAAGAGCATATTAGAGTACTACAATAATTATATTAATGATAAAAATAATAATAATAAGGGTTGCTAGTTATTGTACACTATGTTTCTAGCACTTTTTAAATGTAAAATGTATTTGAAAAAACTGTCCAAGTTGAGTCACTTAACTTCTTTGGACTCATGTAGTCCTCCTACGTAATGGAGAGATTTGAGACAGAAGACCTCTAAGATCCCATCTTATGTCCATAATTAAATGGGCAGAGTCATCATACAATACAAAGTATACATTGTTCAGTGTAATGTTGATTGCAAATTATCGATAGCTGAATAATATGCGTACAGATACTTTAATTTCAATGGGATTGATAACTCTTATAATACTCTAGAAAGCATTGGAAATAAGGATGAAAACTGAAACCTCTTGAAAAAGGATATAACTTCCCAGGTGGGGCTCCCCAGGAAGGAGACACTTTAGATGGAGACTAGTGTGCAGGAATTGTTTTAGGAGGTGCATTTGTGATCAGCACCATCAGATGAGAGGGGAAGGGTGTGTTACTGAGCAGAGGGGAAGATGAGCTTTGATGTGGTCTCACTGTAATCATCAGCCAACTCCACGGGGAGTTCTACACCTGTACAGGAACTTCAGGTTGTCCTGAGTTGAAGACAGCGGTAGGCTTTTATACCTCTGTGTTGTCCAGACATTGGCTTCAGGCTGCCCTAGAAGGGAACAACGGTGTCATTTTTTGGACAAGGAAATTCTAAAGGGGGGAAGAGAGCTCTGAGAACTGAGATCTGCTTTCTGGCAGCTATCTGAGCAGCTGGACAAATAAGTTCTTCAGTCCGTCACCAAAAGGATGTGGGCAGTCCATCATAATATCCATTACAGATACTTAAATCTTGCAAAAGAATAAGAAGGGCAGAGTTCAGAGTGTGTTTAGGGAACACTGGTATAAATTGCGTGAATAAGGGTTTGTGGGAAGGACGGATGATGGATAGACAAGTGGGGTAGCCTGGATGTTTCTGAACAGCAAGTGACATTGGTGACCCTGGTTTAAGTTTTAAACTTTGTGTATCTTCCACACAACATTGATGTATTACATATAGTAGTTGGTGTACATAGATATAGAGTATATATATTATAGAGTATCTATACTCTATAGATATAGATATACTCTATAGATATAGATATAGAGTATCTATATTATATATATATATATATATAATACACACACACACACACACACACACTACATACACACACACACATATTCCTGCTTAGCCTTGATACCTGTGAAAAAAACATATGCAGAAGACATTTTCTAAAAATACAAGAAAGTATCAGCAAATCTGCCAATATGGTAAGGAGAGATATCTTAATTTCTCTACAAAAATACCTTATGGAGTCTCAAAAATAACTGTTTCGTTTCCCTCATCATAAATTTTGTTGTATATGGATGAATGGTTCAGATAGCACTTATACATACATACATTATATCATTAAAATTTTAAGTAAATTTATAAAGTTGGTAAGACAAGTATTAATACCACATACAGGTAAAATGTTGAAGTTTAGAGTGTATAACTTAACAAAGGTCACAAGGTAAAGTATATAGTGGTGACCTAGATTATTGTGATCAGGTACTCTGCTTACCTCAGAATTAGTGTTATGTAATCTCATCATTGGCTGCTAGCTGTATTCCCTTATATTGGAATTTTCACATTGATTTAGTAGTCCGATGATAAATTACTGTTCAATGAAAAAGGGACCTACTAAGAAGTTATTTCCTGAGGATATTAATAACAAATGTAATCTCTAGGAGAGAACATTAGTAACTATATTATTTTCCTTCTGGCTACTCTTTTATTTCCCTTCTTTAAGAAACTTTAAAAATACCTCTGCATATCCTAATTTGACTTATTTCCCTTATGTTTTCAAGGGCCCAGATCTTGTTTCTCTGTCAAAAGTGAGATTTACTTCAGTATTCCCTTTATTTATATTTCTGTAATGTTTATATAATATGTCAAATGAAATATGAGCATAGAGTTACATGATATAACATACATAATCAAAATTAGTTTAAAAAGACAGTACCAAAAGCTAATTCCTGTATTTGTCAGAAATATCTTTACTCACATTTATTAATGTGATTCAACTGTGAATATTTTTTTCATAAATTAACTCAGATAATTTTTTTCAATGATTTAAAATTGTACTACAAGTTATAAGTAAAATAGATTAATTCCTTTTAAATTTATTTATTTTGATATTTCTTAGACATGTATAAGCTTGATTTATATTTTAAGGAATCATGATGTTAAGAAAAGATATTTTCTTGTTTGAGCATTTACTGATTATATTGAGTAATATTAATGTGACAGTTTCCAGAAGGTGAAAGGAGACAGAAATGCAAGAAACACCAACGCTACTAGGAACAAAAACATTTTATAGAAATAGTTTTAATGTACATACACACACTGATACTATCTGCAGCAGAAAGATCAACTGAAATTCCTTTAATAGTAAGCCATTCAAATTATGCATTTCTATTGTGTTTCTAGTTATTTTATAAGCCTTTTGTATCTGAAAGGCAGAGCAAATTCAGTCATGCTAATTTGTGCAATAGGGCATGACATATGTAAAGAAATGCCCCTAAGCAGCCTATGTTCTCATCCCCAACTTCATCTTCATCACGTTTCCATGTTCACCAATCCCAGTATCTTTGTGAGTTGTCAAAACCACCCTTTTCTGCTTTTATAAATATGTTTAATGTAGTACTTATGCTTATGTTTGGGTTAGAGTGACAAGTTGATCGTATAGTTTAATGGAAGGACTATGTAAACATTTGAAAGAAACCCAATATAAGGTGTTTTAAGTAGCCTCTTATAGTTTCAGTTTAATACATCTCAATCTTTTAAATTTTTTGATCTCAGGATTGCTACTTTGTGGATAAGATATTTAAGTAGCTGGGAAGAAACAGTTAATTTGTGCAATAACTCAGTTCTAAACTGAATTGGGTCCCCCCACCCCAAATTCGTATGTTAAGGCCCTAATCCCCAATGTGACTATATTTGAAAATAGAAACTATAAGGAAGTAATTAAGGTTAAATGAGGTCATAGGTTTGGGGCCCTGATCCTATGGGGTTAGTCCATATAAGAAGAGACGAGAGAGTTTGCTCTCTCTCTGTGCACTGCTAAGGAAAGGCCAAGTGAGTACCCAGCGAGAAGGCTGCAATGTACCAGCCAGAAAGAGAGCCCTCATCAGAATCTGGACCCTGGTGGAGCTTGATCTGTTACTTTCACCCTCCAGAACTGTGAGAAAATAAATTTCTGTTTTTCAAGACACCCAGTCTATGGTATTTTGTTATGGCAGCCCGAGCAGAATAATACAAATAGCCATCCCTGAGATGAGTTTGTTCTATCCAATTATTTTGAAGGAAATTATTAATTTTCTATATTCATGAGGACAGCGAAGGTGTGCATACTTTTGTGGATGAGGCAAGGAGAGGGAGCTGTAGAAATTTTATGCATTTCTGTGATTTTACCCCTTTCAAAAAAAAGTGCTAAGCGGCAGAAAGACCAATAGTAGTATTCTGTTTTAGATAGCCAAGGCAATTTTTTTTTTAACAGAGCCAGTTCATTATCTAATAAATTATATAAAGTGCTACATTGATAGTAGCAGAGCATTCAATACAAAATAAGTTGAGTTTTGTCCCTGAGTTTTCATGCTTGAGCAAGTTTGTCATATTCTTGTAATGTTAAACTAGCAAGTTCTACATGATTAAGAAGTGAGTGCTGTTTTAGGATTTTCTAGTGAAAAGTTTTTATAATTATGTATTTTGGAGATTTTAATTTATAACTTGTTAAATTTAAGCTTCCTCTAAATAGGCTCTTCAAAAAATATATCACTGCCTATTAGGACCATTATCCTGGAATAGTCCATCATGATGGAATTATAGAAAGTAATTCTTATTATATGTGTTGTCCTTAATAGGATCCTTCATTTTGCTGCTGGCAGTTTATCAAGTGGAGATTTTAGCAAATTTTAAAGTGCATCCACTACAATATTATTTATAAAGAAATAGCAACTTTACTTTTAAAGTCAAGAAGTTTGTTCAGTTGAGATCCAGAAAATCTGTTTTAACTGAATTGTGACTAACCAGACCACCTGCCCTTTACTTTTAGGGGGAAAAAAAATACAAAAAGCAAGTTGATAGCATGGACTTATGTAATATATGCCAATTTTTTTCAGGGTACAACCCTGGGTCAATATATATTGAATTTGGTCTCTTTTTCTTGAGGTAGTAAATAAGTAATAAAACAGCAAAATATATGTAATATTGTAGCATTACTATACTAACAATACAAACTAACACATTTGTAAAATATTTTCAGTGTGAATTGAATCAAGAAGTGATTTTTTTTTCCATTGACCAAAACGGGTTACCTGACTTACTTGGTATTGTTTCACAGTACAAAAAGGTTTTGATCTTTGCGTTGTTTGCTTAGTTTGTATAGAGCAAATTGTTGTCACCATTTCCCCCAAAAATGCTGTTAAAGGAACAGCATTGTACAGACAGTTTCAGAAAATACTCATTTAATAGCCTGAAATCAGTAAGCTCCATTTCAGACAATGAAAAGCCAGTGGATGATAATTTCATACATCATTCCTATATAGATGAGTACACGTAATGCAAATTGGTGGTGGTGGTGGAGATGATGATGATGATGATGAAAACTTGGGCCCATAAACTTGAAGTACACACCTAGGTGCCCCAGTCCCATGCCCAAAACACTGCTACACCCAACTAGGTACACCACCATTTCAAGCTCTGAATAAGCTGAGGGACATAGCTTTGCGAAAGGTAGGAGATAGTCTTTAAATTGATAAGCACTTAGTTCTGTTTTCAGTACTAGTGTTAAGGGAGAGTAAATGTTGATTATTTTATTCCTTGCTTCATTGGAGATGAACTGAAGCAAATTTGATTCAGACAAGCAATCTGGTGGAATAATGCAGAACCACCCACAAAAACATCTGTACTAATCATCCAATGCAGTAAATTAGAGCTACAAGGAAAAGACATCGATCCAAGAGGGTCATTAACTGTTTTAACCAACTGATCTAAGTAATAGTGTAAAGGAGAGAACACTATCAAGATCTTGCTTTTCAGATCTGTATATGGCTACTGCGAAAACCTGATTGCCATTTGTTTCCATTTCAACTGTTTTGTGATTTAGGCTCCCTTTGTACTATTGAAAACAAGAAAAAAAGGATCAATTAAGAAGTAAAAACCCAGGAAAAGTCATCCAGATTTTCTGCACTCCCTTCACAAAGAGGTCAGTCACAAAGAGAGGGATAATTGCTGCAACCCAACAAAATTAATCAGGGAGAAGACAGAGTGGATGATATATGTTCTGTGACAAAGTGTGTGGTGGGGATGTACAGTGCACACCTGTAGCCACTTGCCTTAAGGGCTAGAAAAGGAGATCTGTGAAAAACAGTAAGCATAGCTTTAATGCACACAGTTCTTAATTATCCATAGCATGTTGACATCAGATAGTTAGTGTCCCAAGTTTTAGTAATACTTGATCATGAACTTCATCATATAGGAAGATGCAGAACATTGTCTGGGCATAGCATGCATAACGGCAATCATATATGATAATAAATACAAAGATACTGGTTAAGCCATATGACTATTCAGTAGTTTATTCAAATGTTGCTGATACTCTTAAACACCCTTACATCTTGTTATATCAAGCTATATCACACGAGCTGATGTATTTATGTGTATAGACATGTGTACAGACAGTTATAAGTATATGTACTTTTCAACTTCATACACTTGATGAGCACATGTACGTTCCTAAGAGAATGGATGTTAGGATGGTAGTGGAGCCTAATGTTACACATTTGGGAATCGGGGCCTCAACCCTGTGAATCATCATCTTCTAGATGGTGAGTTACTGAATGTCCTTTCTTGGTGAGAGAGATGGAGCTATAAGTAAAAAGTTTGAGAGAGAAGTTTAGAGAACACTAAGAGTTAGGAGCTGGCAGATTGTCAAAAGCCCATGATGAAGACCAAAAAGGAGTACCAAGGCCAGTTAGAATGCAGGCTGTGACAGTAACTGAAGGAGGGGAAATGTCCTGAGTCAGTTGATCATAGAATCAAATGTTAAAAGAGGTCAGCAGAAGTGAAGACAGAAGGGGCATTGGACTTGACAATTTCAAGCTGTGAAAAACAATTCTGATAGACAACTTGGGGTAGAAAATGTTATAATCATATTGGTCACGGTTGAAAACAAAGCCAAACACTATGTCATGTGTGATGTAAGGGCTCTAAGTTAACTGAATTGAATTGTAATTGATGATTTTTTATTCTGATTTCATACAGCATTTATCAGACTGGTAAAGACTCTAAGACAGAAAATGAGTCTGGATTTTATTTGAAAAAAAAAATTACTGTCTTTGTTCTTTTCTAATACATTAACATAACCTTGTTTTCTCCTTGTTTTGACAGATCATCCTATTTTCCCACATCCCTGACATCACTAAGAACCCAAATTTAGCCTCACATAAATTTCATTGTTGAGAACCTGATAATCTCAGAAATAGAGGTCATAAAAGGAAAGCTGTTAATGCTATACAGATAAATTATGCATTTATAACAGTGTCTCCTCTCATATTTATTATCATTCTTACTATAAAATATTGTTATAAAATCAAATGGCTTGTTACACACATCTCATAAAGACTAGGTCTGTTACTATATATAGTGTATGTAGTTTATACATAAGTTTTTGTTACACTTTTGGTTTTCATATTTCTTTATCTTCCTAGGTTCTTTTCTTTCTCCCTGACATTTTAAATTATGCCCCATATCATGTGCTCACTTATAAAAAAGTAGGAGAGCCACCTAAAAGTTTGGAAACTTTACTCTTGCTGTTTATAGTGAGTCGATATTACTAAGCCTTTACCTTTTATTTTTAGTCATTTGAACAAAGAACCTTTAAAAATAACGTACACAATACACAAAGAACAGAAAACCGTGATGCCATTTCAACAAACCTTGGATATTATGATTTGCAAGTCACTTCTGGTGCACCTGCTGTACTAACTACTGGTGTTATGTTTGGAAAGATACTAACTGGTCTCCTTTAGACTGCTGTCTGACTTTGATGTTTTATTATTTTCTTCAATCCAGGGATGAAACGGATGAATGGATCTTAATTATACTCTCCCGGTGACTCTTTTTTTCAGGCCATTTTTCTGGATAAGCATCAGCTAATCTGACAAATCATGAGCAGTTTACTTTATAGTTTGGTTGGGATTAAGTTACTAACTGGAACCTGCAGGGAACATAAAGAGCAGTGTCTCCTGATAAAACGCAATGGGTATTTACCATGCCTGTTTTCAATTTTAATCAGTAACCTTTAGGAATGGAGAACTATAAACAGATGATTCTCTGACAGATGTATTTTTATACCTTTACCTATAGCAGTTAAAACATAAACAGGACCTGTGTATCAAATTTACGTTACTGAAATCTAATTGAGTGCTTTGCTTGCCTATGCATTTTCTTCTGAGTTTTCACCATATGGAAAGAGCTTCTCTGTCAAATTTATCTTTATTTACAACAATTTTAGACATGTTACTTTATTAGAATTGTTAGAACTTGTATTATGAGCCTGTAGGTAATTGTGCAACATTTAAGTTTTAGTATTTTGATTGTCTTTAAATTTGAAGTATTTTTATTTGATGTTTGGATGGAGGATGTATCAAGGAGAATTTGTCTTCAAAATTTTTAAGTTTAAATAAAACATAAAGTATACATTTTTGGAAGTTACATAACTATTTTAAGGTTTGTAATAGTACATTAATATTTACATTATTACCGTGTTTCCCTGAAAATAAGACCTAGCCGGACAATCAGCTCTAATGCATCTTTTGGAGCAAAACTTAATATAAGACCCGGTCTTACTTTAGTGTAATATAAGATCGGGTCTTATATGATATAATAAATATAATATAATATAATACCAAGTCTTATATTAATTTTGCTCCAAAAGACGTATTAGAGTTGATTGTCTGGCTGTCTTATTTTCGGGGAAACGGTATTTAAAGATTTACGTAGAATACATTTTTTTCAGCTTTTATGCTAAGGTTATTATTTTTCTAACAGCACTTGTCCTTGTTTGTGAATTCCGTATGCTATCTATGAGATGACATGGTTTTCATGTTCAGCATTAAGTTTGTTCCTGCAGACAAGACAACTGTTAGGTTTTCTTTATACAGGTCACTAATTAGAGCAAGCAAATGAGTAACATATAAAACCACATTTTCCAATAACATTGAATTGGGCATTTTGTTTCATCTACTCTTCTGTGTATGATAAACACACCTAAGAGAATTCAACATGAAAATTAGATTTAGTATCCCTCTGGGTAACTGAAATTACCCTGCCATTGTTATAAAACACTGCTTTTTATTGTTCTTAGACTGTGAATAAACATATTGACAGTAAAGAATTAGCAGCACATCCAAGAAGACTTTATTTAATAATGATGAGGTAAAATACTTTTATGTTATTCAATTTATCTAATTTATAACTCCATTTGATTACCCCAGCATGTCTTTCATCTGCAAGAATTGCACCCTGGGGACCAGTCAATTTATTAATTCATCACTTGTTCTTTAATGGTTGCAATCCCCATTATAGTATGAACATAAAGTGATATTCTCTTCTGAAAGCTGCCAGCCAAATGGTTACAGTCTAGTTGACCTTTTGTTGGTAACTATGATCCTAATGGTTTTTCTATTGGCTTCTGTTTCTAATAGGTTATATTACAATCTAGCTTTTTGTCTTATGGTTTCATGATGAATATAGGGACAGCAAGAGTGAATTCCACACCTGCAATTCCAAAGCTTTATAGAAAGGAAAGACTTGCTTCAAGTTAACCTGTAGACTTTTTTAAAATGCCTTTTGATTTATCTGTCACTTGATCCATCAGCAATGAATAATTTTCATGGAAGGTGCACTTTAATTACATTCCCATTTGACTTGCATTATCAAGCCCTATCTAAGTAATTAATCTCACCAAGTATCCAATTTCTGCCTTTATTGCTGGCAGGCAGGCCTCCTGAATTATGTGTGCTTCAATGGGTCTTGGGTCTTTAACCAGGCAGACCCTGAAAGAGATCTGGGGCCTTCCAATGCTAGAACCATGTCTTAGAAGTTTCTTTCTTAGATATTGTGATTAAATTATATTTGACATCACATGTACACTTCTATATTCAATGAAGCCGATAGATTATTGTAATCATGAAAACCTTCACTTCTAGGGGTAGCCAATGTCCTTGTCACTTTGTATGTTAGGGATATGTGCTAAATTGTTAACTGTAGCTAACATCTGTATCAATCTGCTGATACAAATTTGCTAAACTTAAGCTTGGCCCTTTAGTTCAGGATTTAAGGTTTGTGTGAATTTAGGTGAATATTTGGGTTAAAAGATGATTGTTTCAAAATTAGAATGACTTGCAATTAACCTGCTTTATATTCAGTCATATACTCTGTTTTCTGCAATTTTCTTTATTATGAATTAACAGATATCTCACATTTTATGTTTTCCTATCTTTTGGTTTTGATGATTTTCATTCCTCAATTATTTACACTGATTAATGCCAAAGTTCAATATTACTTAGTTTACACACATACACATACAATAATTCTGAAACATATAATTTGCCTTTCTGTTACAATCTTGTTTTATAATCTAATGAAAACATGAATTAATTGTGTTATAATTTTCTAATTTGTAAATAGTATATTTAGTGTTTTACTTTTCTACTCTGAGGACATTTGAAGAAACACTGGGTGCTCCATAAAAATCAAGTTAAAATATAGTGTAAATAGATTGATATCTATTTGAAAGTTATCTAAATATCTGATGATATTTTACTCTATAGATTGTCTGGTTAGCAGAAGACAGTCCCATCTGTAGCAGACTAAATAGGTTATAATGTTTATACAGTAAGATATTTTAGAAAACTTGGACTGATGATACTGAGAAAAAGATGCGTACTTTTCTAGCTTTACTATCACCCATAGTTAACTCCATAAATCTCTGCCTCTAGCTCTTACCTCTCTCAAAGCCCTGCCCAGTATCTTCATAAGGGTATAGGTTATGATTGAATTTGTAAGTATTCCATCATCAAATCAAAACTCTATGCAGCTAAAATCTAACTTTATATTTTTTAAATCTCTTGATGTATAACTTCAATTTGACTTACTGTTTTTTATGAAAATAATTCAACACATTTTAATATAATATATGTTAAATATGGATTCCTAAAATATTTAACATCACTTTGTAAAAGTCACATAGTATTTCTTTATCCAAGTATTCTTCTCGTCATTAAGGATGACTCTTCTAGGTTTTTTTTTTCACAGTGGTTTAATTGCAAGAATACACAGACATTTTGTCATCCATAATATTTCTAGAATGAAGATGCAATAATTTAATTGAATATTATTTTAATTAGATATGTTCATAATAATTGTTCATAAGCTGAAAGATAGCTTAACTCAATTTAAATAGGTCAGGAAGATTCATTACTGAATGGTTAACTATTATGAATTCCTCAGTAAAGTGTGTGCGTGCATACATATGTATTCACATACACATATGCACACCCGGTCATGTATATATCATGTATGAATATGTATGAATTCATATTATAAAATTTAAAGGAATTATTTCCTTTATGGATATACTATTAACATATTCCACTTCTAATAATTGGGTATATAGTATCTCTTAAATAGTTAGATTTCCTCTTAAATATTAATATTAAAGCAAAGAATTTATTGCTTTTAACATCTGTCCCTACCATTTAGTTTCTTTTTGGCGCTTCTGAATCATGAGAGTTTCTATTTTTCAGTAAATGATTTTTTTTCCCAGTAACACCATTTTGAATTGTGAATGTAACACAAAGGAATTAAGGCTTACATCAGAGAGACCATTTGTGTAACATCTTGTAGTGAATCTATAGGTTCTAGTTTAGAATTTAGGAATGGTTTGTTAACCAAAAACATTCCATCTGAGTTACTTTGCTTTTCTCACATACATTGTTAGATATAGATCTTTTTCAGTGTATTGACTTGCCAAAAATCTGTATTGGTTAGACTGTTTACATAGTCAATAAATATATTGAGCTGAGCAGACTATTTACCTATATCAAAATAAAATCACTTTCTGTATAACAATACACATAAAGATAGACTTAAAAGACATATCAGACAAGTTGGGCTTAGAACTCTGGATTTAGAATTGGAATGTTTGAGTCCAGGTTAACAAGTTTCTTTTTTACCTTGGACAAGAAATGCAATCTTTATATTTTACTAGTTAATCTCAGTATTACACGAAGCAGTAACTGAAAAAGTGTTTTATAAAATAAAGACACTTTGCAGTTGTCAGTTGGTGGTGTTGATATACTAGAATGGAATTTTGAACACCTGTGCTATAAATTTAACTGTGGCAAAGCACAATCCTGGAAAAATTAGCAAACTAATGCTGATTATACTACAAATAATGTGAACTTCATTCTCACAAAAATGTAGCCCTTTGATAACCAGAAATATAAAAATAAAGATATTTCTATAAATCTATTTCTGGGCAAAACCATCACAATTCAGAGAATTCCAGGAATTAATAAGAGGTATATTATATATAATTGATTTCTTAAAATTTGAATTCTTAAGACACTGTCTCACAAAAAACAAAGGCTATTTTTATTGCCAGTTTTCATATTATTATACTTTTAGAAAATGATGCTAAGTACCAATGTTACTATTTTATGCCTATTTTTTTGTTTTTGAAACATGAAGTATTGTGAAAATACGCTGGGACCTTATGGTACTGTATGCGTATGGATTATATAAAATGTAATACTTAATTTATTATAAAATTTAATTCTCTAGATAGATAAATATTATAACTATATAATTTTCTTTATTGCTCTATCAGCATACAGGGCCTTTTCTGCTATTGGACTCAATTTATTTTTTGTGTTGTGAATAAGATAATAAAAAGTTGGAAGAGGATGATTTAATAGAAGCAAATTGAAAAAAATTCTGAATATTAATAATCTTTGTTTGTATTTAAGAGATATTCTAGTATGCATCTCCGTTAAATAAAAGAGAATAAAAAATGACCTATTTTAATAGTTTTTGATTACTACTTAATATCCAGATACAGTTGATAACTTTGAGGAAATTTTAAATATTTAAGAAGATTTATATTTGTAGTTTAAGTCCTTATGACAAACTTATGACACACTAGGAGTAGGAAAAATATGATTTGAGAAATTTTAATTTTGATAGTTCAATTGTGGTATAGAATCATGAAAATAATTCTGTGTGTAGCTTTGTACAAGCCTGTTGAAGTACCTGAAAATTGTTCTTATTTAATATATCTGATTGGTTTCTACATTTGCATTAGTTTTTCCTTTGTTAGAAAATAAGCCCTTGAATATACAGTATTGCACACACACCCTGCATAAATTACTTTAAACTTTTGAAAACCAAAAAGCAATAATTAGGAAGCCAAAATATGTAAAATACAAGAAAAAAAAGGAAGGAGAAGAATATGATTTTTCACATGCATTCTAATTTTGGATGGAATAATATGTGACAGCAGTTTCAGACTGACATATAAGTCTGTGAGAGTTGTTTTCTGTGCCTTTTGCATTTCTACTCCCAGGGGCTGTTGTTGCAGGGGATTTTTTGTCAACCTGACAATATTCTTGGGCTTCCTGTTCTAGACATTTATGCTGTTTAACATGTTATCTCTCTGTTATGTCTTTCCTCCCTCCCACCTACCCCTTTTTCTTTCTCCTTCCTGCCCTTCCCACCTTCCCGTTTGTGTTGGTGGTGAGCAGCTAGGTACAGGAAAAGCATGCTACAATATGAAACCACTATTCCAATATCACAAGAGTCATATAAATGGTGAACAAAGAACAGGTTGTTCCTTGAGAATTCATTTATTTGCCTCCAGAATGCTGCTTTTTCCATCCTGTGATACTTCTCTTTCTGAGGTAAAGCTGACTCGAGAGCTTCAGGTTTGAGATCAGTGGTGAGAATGACAGACTTGTCTGTGATACTCTTCTGTTTGATATGGAAAAATATTGGACTATTTTTTTTTCCTGCTAGCTTTCTATGACAGCACTCTCTCAATTATCTACCGAATACATTTATACAAATCAGAATGAGTGTTTTCAAAAAGTAATTGTTTAAGGCCCTTTGAAAATAGACACTTTAAAATTTTCTTAAACAAAAAGCAGCACTATGCCCAAACGGATTCTACGTTTGTAAAAGTAGCTTTTTCTGAGGGTAGAATTGGTCAAAGAACCACTCACAGAAAAGTAGGTCTCATTTCTAATCTGTATTCCAAAGAATAAAAGTGGAGTCTTTTGTTGCAGTGTGTAAACACATTCACTTACTACAAGATCTTGTGATTCTGACCTTTTGGAAGTGGTGTGCTGTCACTGGAACCTTACTTTTGATCACTGGTAATCTTTGACATTATTGAGCGACCTTATCCTTGAAGATCTTTCTCGAGTGTTGTGTCTCCCATGGGCGAAAAGTGAGGTTTTGAATATTGAATTTGAAAATAAAGCAGCAATATGCTATTTTGTCGTTTAAGATATTTTCTGTGAAGATTCTCACTGTAGTGAATGTGCTTTCAGCCCAGTACAGTGAAACAACACCAACAGTCGCTTTTAATGACTTGTTTCTACTTCACACATGCAGTTTTCCTAACCACTCCCAAACCCCCATCCCGATAGATGGTAAACGAGAGACAGGTTGGCTGGCATAAGCTTCTTTGTTTTTTCTTTTTTTCCACAGTTTGTTATAAAGGGTATCCAATTTATGTCACTCTACACATCCTTCACAATAATGGTAAATTTTTTAAATTGGAAGAAAGGTGCCATTCAAAGCAAGAGGGTATTGGCTGCTTGAACTGTAGCTGCTAAAGGAGCTGGTTTGAGGGAAGAACTGTTCTCTGCTGTTCTTACAAGATATAAAAGGCTTTGTCCAGCTATACATTTCACTACCCACTAGGTTTTCAAAGGGATGGACACATGGTATCAATGTAGTTTCTAACATATGGCAAATGAATAGAATCTGAAACTTTCATGCATGCCTGGTTTACTGATGCTGCAGTCATTGCATGAGATTGTAAGGCATATTCTTCTGAGCAACCTTAAAAATCAAGTGCAATAGTGTAAATCAAGTTATAGGATCGTTATTATTATTTTTTCCTTTTATTATAGTAATTGAAAGGCTTGAAAGTTTTGGTACATAGTATTTGTGGCTTTTTCCCCCTTTTATGATACTACTTTAAATATGCTTTTAAAACATGTAAATAACAATTACACATTTTCCAATTTGTATTGGGTAATAAAGATAGTATCTGTGCCCCTATTCTAGGTTATAGAAAGATGCATCATATGTCTCTCATATGCTAGATACATGTTCAGATCTCTATCCAATCATTGCTGTAGAATATCAAGAGATGAAAAAGGGAGTTTCCCCATCAGTGATTTGAATCTTAATCTCTTTTTCATCATTAAATAAATAGTTACTATCTCTCTAAGTTTTCACCAGATGCAAAGGGAAGAGATGTGATTTACAGTATTTTTTAATGTCATTAAGACTCTTATTATAAAAATTAAGAAAGGTACAACTTGTTTCCAGGTCTCCATTTTAATTGCTATAAATAGCATGGGATTTAAAACAAACAAACAAACAAAAAACTGGCAGATTATTGCAGTGTCCCCAATTTACAGGCTAATTTATGGGTCCAATAGATTTTTCCCTCTTGCCCTTTTCTTTTTCTTACTAATCTATATCTTTTCTGGTGGTCTCCATCACAAAACACAGGTGCTTTTTTAAATATAATTATTTCAATGCTTTTTTTAAAAGTAATTCCTTATGTCCCTAATGATGCCCAGAACTTTAATCCTTTGGAATTATAATGTACATGCCAATGAAATTGTAAAATTTTAAATAGACTTCATGCCCCAGGTTTGATTAGGGCAAACAGCTTATATTACAACCCTAGACAGATAATAATACATCACATATGTAGAAGATTATGCTTACATTGGATGAAAAGTCTCATTTCATTCTAACACTAAAAACAGAAGTAAGTAGAGAGAATTTTCATAATATTTTAGTGCTCCCATACATTTTAGGAAGTAGAAAAAGTAAGACTGGAATTACATAAAAGATATTTAGGGATTCAGTCCTGCCTTTTAACAATTTATTGACTTCTTAGGTAACAAACTCGCAACACTTTTGTGAGGATTATGTTATTATTCAGAAAGCAGGGAAAAGTGAAGCCAATTGCCCAATATGATAAGGTATAAAGTGGCTATAAAGTGGCAGGGTGAGATGACCAGTGAGGTCATACAGCCTCTGTGGTCTGTCATCTTATTTCCTTGGTACATTATCTATTCCTGTCCTTGCTTTCTGTATTTGTGTTGTCTTGTTTCTGGGAAAAACGTCAATTATTATAAAGATGTGATGCATACTCGTATTGGAAAGTTTCTAAATACAGTCTGCACATCACTGTCTAGGCTACTTTTGGATTAAGTGTAAAAGTAAAACATGCAAAATATTCTCGTTATGAGGGAATGAAATGGATTTGCATCACGCTTTTAACCTTTATATTTTTGGGTTTGGTTCAGAATATCATAGTTAAAATGCATGGATGATTTCAACCCAGAGTCGGAGCAATGATAACATCTAACATGCTGCTTTGGACATTTTTTTCCAACATTAAATGTTAAATTTGCTCTCTAGTAATTGGAAAGTATTTCATATTGTAGGTATAGTATATACAGGTTAGAGAATTATCTGAAGAAATATAAAAGTAACATAAATAGAAATATAAAATAATTTCTATTACTTTGATGAATTTGATTCAGCATCTTTCATGTTAAGTTAACACTTTGAACAATTTGATTGCTTTAAATATTTGCCAAATCACATTGTTGATTTCATCAGTTTATTTGAAAATTTGAAATAAAAAATGTCTTAAATAATATATTTACTTAGCTGTATTAAAATTGTAAGGTATTTTAAAAAACATATTTTGCTCTTTCCTTTCAGAATTTAAGCAGATTCTGAAATGTATTATTAGAATGTGCACAAAATCAGTACTGATTTATACAAACTTGCTTATTTTTCCCATGCAGAAATATATTGCTATGTAGCAGAAAAATTAAATTTTTAACATTTTGGTTGAGTTCCTATGTAGACTGCATATAATTAAAAATAAGCCACTTAGCAAAGAGACAAATGGAATTTGCAATTATTGTAAGTTTATATCAGATTAATAATTACAAATATGCAAAGCTCATGTTCTGTAAATATCTATTCATTGTTTAGAGTGTGTTCTCTTTATAGTCATAGACAGAATTAGCAGAAATGTAACTTGCCAGAGTGAGGGTAAGAAGAGTTATAATTTCCATTATATTGATTGTATCTTATGAACATTATTATTCGTGTATTAATTCCTCAAGACTTTTTATTTATTTTTCTTTATTGTTTGCTTGATTCATTTATACTCCTCAGCTCCCACAAGGTCCACTGAGCTCTACTGTAAATATACTTTGAGTTCAATTCTGTGAGAATATCTTTAACCCAAGTGCGCTCTTATTAAACATGTTTTCTGACTTCAACACCTAACAATATCAGGTGCCTATTAGGTACGTAATACATATTAAGTGTGACAATTAAGTTCACAAACTTGTTGCAACAATGCTAACCTTTTTTGAAATCAGAGGGATTATTCATTAGGAACCAACTGGGGAAACAGTTAATCAAGTTTACTATTTGGAAGTGTTGAACAGGCTATGTGAAACAGACAACCTGAACTTTTCACTAACAATTCATGGCTTTCACCTCACAAGAGTGCACCAGCTTACACGGCACTGTCTGTGAGGGAGTTTTTGGCCAGAAAACAAATAACTGTATTGGAACACCCTCCCTACTCACCTGATCTGGCCCCCAATGACTTCTTTCTTTACCCGAAGATAAAGGAAATATTGAAAGGAAGACATCTTGATGACACTCAGGACAAGGGTAATACGACAGTAGCTCTAATGACCATTCCAGAAAAAGAGTTCCAAAATTGCTTTGAAGGGTGGTCTAGGCACTGGCATCAGGGCATAGCTTCCCAAGGGGAGTACTTCACAGGTGACCGTAGTGATATTCAGCAATGAGGTATGTAGCACTTTTTCTAGGATGAGTTTGCGAACTTAATTATCTGACCTCGTACTTTTTGGGAAAATATATTAATACTGATTTATATTGAATCAAACTTTGTGAATAATATGACTTAGATTTGATAATGTTCCCCTTAAAACAGAGTTGATATAATGAATTTAGTATTGTCTTATGGATACTATGGAACAGATAAAATGAGTCACATTTTAAAAGTGGTTCATACTAGCAGCTGAAAAATGAAGGATGCATACTTCTGAAGAAATAATAAACTGACAGACTAAATGGTGTGTGATGTACTCGAATTGCTGTTTGCCACACACACACAAATTACATCGAGGAACTTACTGAGTGAGAAAGCGCGATTGCCTCAATTTTTTGCATATTTCAAGTGAAACATTGCTTGTCTTTAGTTTTTCAGATTATTTCTTTAACTCTCCATGATCATTTCTTTGAAATATGTTTATGTGTATACATAAATAAATCTAGTATGCATTCTAGAGGGAACTTCTTTTTCTAAATAAGTTCTAAAAGAAAAAAAAATATGTGTACATTTGATTTGAGAGAGCTCCAGAACATGCTTTTTCTATATTTTTTTTCTCTAAAGATGTAATCTGCATATTTCAGAAAAGCATGTGTTTAAGAGTTGCAGAATTTGGAAAGGGTTTATGGCTAAAGAAAACTGAGAAAAGACATTTGGCTTTAGCTAGAAGGATATCAGTGGAGACCTTAGAAAACATGGTTTTATTATTGTGATGTGACTATATAGGTGAAAAATAAAACTAGAGAAAAACTACGAGGCCATCTTTGTTTACTTCTTTTTGTAAAGTACAGTGATAGCCCCAGAATTTGTAGTATTCTGGTTTATATATTCTTTGCCAAAAGTTATACATAAACTGTTATAGATAAACTCCAACATTTGCAGTATTTTCTTCAAATAGCCATTGATGTATTGAAATGTTTGATCTGTAAGCTCACTCTTGAATGTGAACTTTATCAGACAGATCTTCTAATTAAAGCCACTTAAGAAATGGTCAATATTGGTTAGTTGTGTGTTCTCCATAATGTCTATGATCAGTTTCAGAGTAAGGAGTCGATAAATGCTTGGCACATTTTCAGATACCTTCTTGGCTGATGCTCAAGTTAACAAAGAAGAGAGGAAATAATAATTTCTGTGCCCTTGGAGAAAATGCTGTCGATAGCCTTCGATAAAGAGTCATTTTCATACTGTGATTACCACTTTATGCACTGTTTCAAAAAGAATTTAATAACTGCTTTTAACATTGTATAACAAGAAATATTCCAATTTTCTTTAGTAATCTGCCTCCACCCAATGACTATGACATTTTTCTCCCTTCCCCCCACAACATAGTTTTTCTTTTGACCATGGTAAAGTGAGAAATATAACTGTGTTAAAATGATGAAACTTTCACCATTATGGTGTCGTCTTACAAGTTGGTTTTGATACTGAAAGGTGAACCTGCATTTTTAAAATGTAATTTCAGTTAATTTGTTCTACAAAATGTTTCCTTTCTTCTCTTACTTTCTTAATTTTTTTATTATATCTATTATATCTTTTATATCTAAATTAGGAACATAGACCTTTTCCTATTTTGTTTATTTTATTGTTGAGTCAAAGTATTATGACCTTGATATATATGAGGTTTGCTTAAGAAGGATCTCGCCATCTTTCACCCCTCTGTCCCCCAGAGAATTATTCTCCTATGTTTAAGTTGTGTGCTTGGAGGGGACACATTGATTACGTAGGGCTTCCTTGGGAATTCTGTAATGAGAATGTATTATTACCCAGAGTGACTAGTTACCCTCCTATGCTTTAATATCACTGTAACTCATGTCCTAGGAGAAATCTTGTTATCCAAAGATAATAAAGTTGGGTAAAACCAGTGTACTTCTCTGTTGAGTGGGGAAAAAAATAGAGTGTGACATATGGCACACTTCTAGGAAGGTGTGGATTCCATCACACCAAAACTCTTTCCAGCTGGCTGATACTTGAAAATTCAGTAGTGAAATACTTTCCTTTAACATTTTCATTCATTCTTCTATCATTCAGAAATCTTTATTGAACCTATAAATTTCATACATTATTTTAGGTGCTGGGAAAAAGCAATAGGCAAGAAATCCAAAATCTACTCTTTAGAAACTTCTAATAGGAGTGAGGCTCAGGAGGGAACAGACAAAAATATATTAAATGTGTAAAATATTAAAAAATTAGACGATGATGTCCCAATAAATAGTGTAGGAAAGGCATGAACAGAATTTAGAGGAGATGCAGTTTTTCAAAGGTTGTCAGGAAAGGCTTCTCTGAGGAGATGGCGTTGGAATAAAAGGCTAAGTAAGATACAAAAGTAAAACCAAAAGAAGGAAGGATGTTGCAGTCAGTGGTGCAAGGTGTGCAAGGTCCTGAGGAAAGAGAACACTCTTTCAGTGGGGAAGTGGGTATAGCTGGCGTAGAAAGACAGAGCAGAATGGAAGTGGGTGTCCGAGTGTTGATGGGATGGGGCGATGTTGTGTTGGTCCTTGTAGGCCATAACCCCTGGCTTTAGATGGGAATGGAAAGCCATTGGAGATTAGAAGACAGGAGTGACATCAATCTGCTACCATTTTAACAGTATCATTTGACTGCTGTGCTAAGAATAGATAAGAGGGGATTAAGGGTAGAAGCAGATTAGTTTGGGAGGCTACTGCAGTCATCTAGAAGGGAGATGAAGGTGGTTTGTGGAGATTGTTAGAAGGGGATGAATGGCAAGGACTGGTAGTCAGAGCCTGGATATGTTTTGAACATAGTGTCAACAAGATTAGCCGACTGTTGGAATGTGAGAAATGACAGAAAGAGGGAAACCAAGAGTGACTCTGAGTATTTTAGTCTGAGCAACTGAAAACATGAAATTGCTAGTAACTCAGATGCAGGAGATTGTGAGAGGAACAGATTTGAAAGAGAAGTTTAGGACCTCAGTTTTGGACATGCTAAGTTTAAGACGGCTAGAGTGGCTTCTGATTGGATATACACATCTACAGTTCATGTGTGAGGTCTGGGTTAGTGATAGAAATTTGGCATTATCAGCATAGATACGTTATTTACAGTAATGAAACTAAATGGGATAATAAATAGAGTTAGCATAGATAAAATCAAACAGAGGTTTCAGATGTGAGTACCAGGGCACCAGGTAATGAAGAACAATCAGGAAAAGTGACAGAGAATGTACGGTCCAGTGAGATAGGGAGAAAATTTCGGTTAAATGCCCTGAAAGCAAAGAAAGTGTTTCAAGGAGGAGGCAGTGATCTGTGCCAAATGTTAATTAATAGCCCCCAAGGTGAGGCGGGCAAACCGAACTCTGAATGTAATGAACTCAATGTGAGTCTAGTTGCCATCAGAACATCACCTATGTCTCAGATTGCACTAATCTGTAGGCTAAGTAAGGGTTGCTGACATTCAACTCTGCTCTATACATGTCACCTCCAACTGAGATTATCGTGCCCAATTATGAAGCAGCTCACAATCAGGTAATAGAAATGCCATTTGAAAGAATGGGCTTAGCTAACTGGGAGAAAACTGAGGAAGGTATGTCATTAATCTTTATACAGCCATGAGGCTGTATGTCTTAGTTCTTTCTTCTATTTAGTTATAATGTGTCTCTGTTTTCTCTGTCCATTTATTTATTCAATAAACATTTATTACTTATGACGTGTCAAACAGTCTGCTAGCCACTGGAGATCCAATAGAAGGCAAGGAATAAAAGCTTTCTGTATTCATAGAGAAGACTGTCTGAGGAATTTTAGTCCAAACCTGTGATATACCGTGATGAGATCTCCAGGTCTCTGTGTATTCCCACAGTAACAGGAAACTCACTTGCTAAAAGTGATGAAAAGGGAAGAGAGAATATCATCTTACATTAATAATTCAAGGAGCAAATAACCTCTCAGTTGTACAAATTGCTTTCTGTACTTCCTTCTGCTTACAATTTTCAGTGAAATACAGGCAATCATCACATATGGAGGGGTTTAGATCACACGATAGTCAGCCTTTCTTCTATTAAGTTCTAGTTATACTGTTCATTAGATATTTAATAGTCATATTAAATTCAGTTAGGATCACTCTCTCTAGATGTGTGCAATTGACAGGAATATTGTGGCAATGTTATATTGAGATTTGGTTTGTGTGTTTACTCATTTGTTTAACAAACACTTATCGAGTGCTTACTGTATGTCAGGTAGTTTGCTGAGGACTGGAGATGCAGTGATGAAACGGTCATAGTTTCTCACGGAACCTAGATTATTGGGGGAGATAGATATCAGTCTCTTCCCTTTTTCCTTCCATTATCCCTATGAGGTTATTCTTGAGTTCTAAGAGATTTTCATTACATGAATCTTAACCTATGAATACAATTATCTGTTACATGGCTGATGTTTGATGAAGCGATCGGGCGGTTTATAAACCTAGAATTATTGTTCTTGACTCTTTGATGGATCTCATTGATGGCAAAGACAGGATGTTGTGTCATTTTTTTCAGTAAGTGTCGGCATCCACGCTTCATCTATCTTGAGCCAGCAAAGAAAACAGATAATTATTTAGTTTCGTGTGTTTGATGATAACCATTTTTCTTGGCAAATGCTTGAATTAAGCAAGTTTTCTTCATTGATATTTCTATGATTCAGAGTCCTTTTTCCAGCCAATTAAATATATTCATATTCTGCAAAGTGTGCCTGAGTAAATATAAAATATTAAGTATACCAGTGTGTTCAAAACAGTTTCTTTTTTTACTGCAGTCAAAAGTGGTTAAGTGTATACTTGTTTTCAATATTAAGAAAAGTGCTGGTTCATTTTGTTGGAATATTTTAAAAATTTCTTTTACTAAATTTATCTTCTTCTTTTTTTTTTTTTTTGCCTGGATACCCTAGATAGATATATTTTGGCAAGATCAGGACTAGGTGCGGAGGGTGGCAGGAAGTAGTTTAGAAGGGTGTTGTATCCTGACTGTTACCAATTTAAACTGTTTCCAGAAAATTGGTTCTTGGTGTCATCACAGGAAAGAATTTGAGGCTGCTGCAAATAAGCTAAGCAAGCAGTGAATATATTAAAAGAAATAGGATAGTACACTCCCAAGGTGGTGGGAGTGGGCAGGCCAGGAGAAGAACAACTACCCAGAAGAACAAAGAGGCTTAGGAACTTGTCAGAATGAGGGTGGGAAATACTCTAGATTTAGGGGTGGCCTTATAGGTGTTCCCAGGAAGGTCCTCACTGACCACTCCTTCTCAGGAGGAGGGATTTTTATCCATATTTGGCCCTTGTCGGGACTGTTAGAGCAGCACAGGGGGTGGAGATTTTCTCTGCCCATAGTGCTAATAATATTATAATCCATTCCAATGAGCTAAAGGTCACCTTGAGTGACAAGATGGCGTCCTGGGTCTGCTCTTGGACACCAAAATCTAGTTCTGGCTGCTCCGGTGGCTGCACCTTTTCTTAAGAATGATCTCCTCTTTTCTCAAGTAATTTAAAAAATTTCCTTTGTCTCCTCTTACTTCCTCCTTCCTTTCCTCCCCACTCTCTCCCTATGGCCCTATTCTTTCTGTCTACAGTAACAAAGCAAAGCTTGCATTTATGGAAAGTTTTGAACAATTGATCATAGCAGATGTTTATTTTGAGTCACTAACCCTTCACTGGTTTGGCCTATGTTATCACGTAGCTGAATGGGCCTCGCATTTGTTTTGATAAAGGGGCACACTGTCTCTTTTAGAAGGATAGGTGAAGAGTTTTTCACTTTGAGTTTTGATTATTGAAACAATATATAAGAAGTGAGATAATGTTGAAATTTCTATGAAATAAAAACCATTTAGGATTAATCTTTCTAAATTCCATTGGTCTCTTACTTAGAATTTAGGATTAGAATTGAGCTATATTTTTACAAGTATTTCCCAATGTACATATGTTATTCTTGGCAATTCTGATTTTTTCCACTGGTAGACTCTTAAAAGAAATTTTTGTCTAGATCATGCGTGTTTTTGCATGCATTGTACTTTGGATCTTTTGTTCTTTCTCCCCATGGGAAGTGCAAAGATTATTGTAAAATACTTGCCTGAATAAAGTCTCTTACGTGTACTCCCCTTCTATCTCACTCTCTTCCCATCCACACCCATTTTTTATCCTTCATAGCCTTAGTCCTACAAATGGTATGTTTACCGATAAGAATTTTTTGTTTTGTTTGTTTGTTTGTTTGTTTAGGATTGTTATTAATAAGTAGAGAATAGACTAGTGAGGGGAAACATCTGTGGATACAGGGTTTTCACATCCCTCTTCTTCCTCTTACAAGATGACCCTCTCTTCTACTCTTGCTATGGGCACACAAACATTTCCCATTGCTTCCTGATCAAGGACTTGATCTGTTAGTGATCACAGAGTTCTGAATGCTCTATGTTTGCTTGCCTTGGTGCACTTGTGTTTCTCTCTATAAATCTTGGAGTCATCATTGATACTTTTCTTGTCCATGTTTTTCTAATCTGAAAGAATGGACCCCTCTTACTTGCCCCAACATAATTGCACACATATTTTTAAAGCATGGTCATCAATGTTATCTAGAAATAATATATGTGTACACAGTTCTGAGAGTATGCAGTCTCCGTTTCCAAATTTTTCCTATTACGCTCTAATGTGTTGTGTGAGTTCTGTGATCCCATTTTTGCCACAATGAGAATACTGCTATATTTCTGTATTTTATGCCTTTCATCTGCTCTTGAGTTTCCTAAAATCTAATAATGGTTTATAGATGATTCTTACCCAAGTTAGAATATCTGTTAAGCACTGAGGTAATATTCGTTAGAACCATTTTAGATTGATTTTCTGGTGGAAATTTTTTTTAATTACTTGAGATTTCCTTAGCTACCCTTCATAACTGAGACCCACTTAAAAAGATTCTGATAACTATTTTAAGGACTTAATTATAAGCATATTTCTTGTTAGTTAATAAATTCATATGTAGGCAAAGAAATTTATCCCAGGACAAACAATGCAGATTTTTTTAAATGACCCTATCCATTAACATTAATTTTACAGTGTTTTTTTTTCCTGTAAGCAAACACATCAAAAGATACTAGCAATACTTCTGTTAAATTCTCAAAAATATTTCTTGTGTTCAAAAACTCTGTCTACACCTTCATAAATGGCTTAAGATAACTTTTGGCTGCATAGAACAAGCAGACCACTGATAACACTTGGAGGTAGTTTTGTATTCATGGTTAAATGCATGTGAAATATGTAAGTGGAAGGAGTCCTGCAGTTAAGATTTTAATATTTCGGTTGTAGATAACTGTCTTTGAAAATATAGCTTTTTATACAGATTTGGTGTGAAAATGTTTAGTTGAGCAGATGGAGATCCAGCTGGTAGAGTATATGTTTGTCGGGGTATCTGGCATTTAGCTACATCCAAAAATGATATCAAACTGAAAGATGCTAAAGAGCAGCACTGTATGAAAGCCAGTAGGATCAGTTAGAGTAGTGTTCCCTCATTTCTGATTTTCTAACTTCTAACCTTGGAGGAATATATTTTAATCCAGATGGAACTTTGTAATTCAAAAATAAAATCTGAGAAAATGTAAATAAAATAGTCAAACAGCTGCCTTTCCAAAATCTTGATTACAGTAGTCCAGGAAACACACACTACATTGTGTGTTGAAATTTTGTACCTAATAAACAGTATATATCTATAAGCATACAAAATCATGCACATTTCCCAGAAATTTATATTCTGTATACTTAAAATCATTATTTTGGTTTCATGAGCTAAACTGTAAGAAGTGGCAGAGGATAATGAGTAGAACAGTGAGAAAAATAAGGAAAGCCTTTGTGGAAGAATGACAGGAGTCCCAAATATATGTGAAAACGTTTTACCCTATTGGATGCCAGTATTTAAGCCTACACTGAGTTGGGTTAAAGGCCAGATGAGTATGGAATAATAACGTATATTCCCAAGTGTTAGAACATGTATATTTGGTTGATTAATATAGTCTACTTATTTATTTCCTAGAGAGATGAATACTTAGAAGTAACCTATTTTATCAAAAAGTTCTGTGTTACACACTTGGAATAGTTTGAATAGAAAGCAGTGGGCAAAAGCCATAACTGCAGTTGTAAAAAATTTTCTCATCATGTTTTTTGTTTGCTTTCCCCTTTGGATACTGTAATAGTAAAATCTGAATTCAAACTTTTAAGTTAAATTCACTGAAAATGACCAATTTGATTGATTGCTGTTCTATATGAGCCCTAAGTAGCATTAATAAATATATTTATTAACAGAGCTGTTAAATATATTAGGGCTTTACAGATACACATTATTCTTAAACAATTTCCAAATCTGAACTAACTAAATCATGCTCACTACACAACAGACTTTTTTCATCCCAAGTTTTTGCTAAGGGGATATTTTAAAGCAGTATACTTAGCTGTGGTTATATCAAAGCCTAAATCAAGGAGGCATATTAGTGACAATCTTACCCTGATTTTATACCTTTAAAACTTATGTCCCTAAATCACGAGGTCAGTGACTCAAATCAGGATCAAAATTCTCTTTGGATTCAGTGATTCACTACATTTCTAAGGTAAGCCTTCCAAATGTCACTTTCAGGTACTTTTACTCATTATGGTAAACAATTTCAAGTATTTATACAACATTCTGTTCCCCACGTTTGGGGTGAGGGGAGGAGAGTGAGAGAGAGAGAGAGAGAGAGAAGAGAGAGAGAGAAAGAGAGAATACATGAATGTGTGTACATATGAATTTTATCATAAATTAACCCTTTTATGAAATAAAAAATCATTTGGCCTCTCCAGGGAGCTTCATATTTTATAAAACAAGACAGAAAAATAATTGCTATGAATAGACTATAAAAGATAGTTGCTTTTGATTTCCATGTAATTCTTTATTGGAATACTTCTTCCTGAAATTTAAATACAATACTAATTATTATTATGTTTCCTCTCTTCAAATACCCATCTTAAACTTGTTTACTAGCACTTTTTTACATTATAAACTATATACAGTATGTTATAGATATGTAATGTATAAATTACATACTGTATAAATGATATATGTGTGTATATATGTATTATATATTACATACATTATATATATTACACACTACATATGTGTATATATTACATATATATACATATGTATACATTATATGTGTGTGTGTGTGTATATATATGAAAACCTGATTGCTTAATTCACTTCATACTAAGTTCTATATTAGCTTATTTGCATTTATTATTTCAGTGACTCTTCACAATGCTTACTATAATGTACGAAAGTAACCCAAAGTTGTACAGAGGCAGGAATCAAACTGCAAATCATACTCTTAACCACTGTGCTTTATGGACTTTCCAGTTTTCTAGTACTTTTCAAATCCAAAATTAAGTCTAAAGGGTATAGTTTTGATATTTACCTGAGTAACTGACCAATTAGTTTAAACAAATTCCTAAACAATTAACCTATTAATGTTGAGGCCAATGTGGAGTTGTGTGGACTGTGGGGACGTGGAGAGGAAGGAGTCCTTGAAAGGGAAGAAAGTATACAGAACATGCATATATGCCCAGTGAGGCCAGTTATGTCAATTACGGAAGGCAAGCCAGAAATCTAGGTTTTTCAGTGAAATCTTCACATTTTATAATTTTTGTCTAGTAATTTGAAAACAAACAATGTCTTTCCTCATTGTGTCAAACAACACAGATATTATATATAGGAAGGAAATGAGAAGTGCATTAGTTTGTGAACACAGCTACAGAGGCACTGGGGATTGAGTTCCAAGAGTTACAGCGTCGAAGACAGAGATATATATGCAGGAAGTTTATCGGGGACTGCTCTTGAGATCCACACCTAAAGGTGCAAAGGTACCATGATTGGTCAGAGGAACTCATTGAACTAAGTTGTCACCACAATAATGGCCTTAATCAATCCCATTGATTGGAGCTGGCAAGGCACTGCAGAGTTGGCCCAATCGGGGCAAAGAGTGAGACCTTTATGTCATTCCCCCCTTCCGCCATTAAGTTGTCATTGGATATGCTCCTGCTCAGGGCATATGACCTTGACCTTATCAGTGTAGAACAGCGTTCAGAGGGATACTCAGCAGTAAGCTTTTGGTATCCAGTACCCTTTATACCAAAGAAGGGGAGCTAAGGCTCTGGGTGGTCTACCACAGCATACACCACAGCTGCTATCCCATCTAGCCCAAGCCACTTTTACAACCTAAGTCGTCTAGTAACTATTTTCTAACTATTCCCTATTAATTAGTCCCCTCACCAGAAATACCTTCCTCCTGTCTCTGCGTATTCAGATTCTGTCCTTCCTTAAAGACCTTCTACAGTCTCCCTTTTTCTATGAATCTGTCAGCACTATGACTGATACGTACACCATCAACAGATAATGCATTGCTGTTGCCCATTCTTTGATTCTTTGATTCTCAAAAATGTACATCCACAAACTTCATGTTAGGTGCTATTACGAATGCAGATACTGGGACCCACAGTAAGGAAGTCCTGATTCTATAGGCAACTGGGGTGGAGCCCAGTTATGAGCACGGTTTGTATGCATGCAGGTGATTCTTACAAATTTAATACATGTGACAGATGTTTCGATAGCAGTTTGAGATATACTAATTTAAAAGGGATACATAAAAATACAGATTTATATATCTTATTCAGGGCATGGTTTGTATACTGCAGAGCTGTTTTGAAAGACTTCCTCCACATAGCACTAATGATAAGTAAAACTTACTGCTGTTTTATTTAGCAATTATTACATGAGAACAAAATATTCAAAAATACACAAATTCTTCCATACACCATGGAACATTTTATATGTGAAGTAATATTTTAACTAATCAAAATTATTTTGGAAAACTTTTGACTTGGTAAGCTCCCACAGTCCCGTATTTCAGCATTTTAATGCTGCCTTGGGTCTTGGCTAATTGTGTTGGGCCATCTTGTCTCTAAAGCATTAAATACTAGTAAAACTATGTAAGCTTTAAACATATTTTTTTCGAATTATATTTTCTAACTAATGTTTATGAAATTCCATAATTATCAAAAATGCAATAAATTTCTTCATTAGAAAATATATCTGTTTCCCTCTGTTTTAATTGCACATCCGATCTGTGTCTCTAATGCCATCTTTTTAAAACCATTCATGAGAAAAGTAAGCATTATACTTCTATCGAACCTGGTTTCTCTAGTTACATTCTTAAATATATTTACTAAATATGAAAGGGAATTGTTTCTCTCCCAAGTGAAGTAAAATTACACTACAAATCATTTTGTGCTAATGATTGTATTCTTTTAAAATAGCCAAGCATATTTAGTCTCTAATCACTTTGCCTATCACTGTAATATAATGTTAATTTAAAGAATTCTCTTTTGGAATGAAAAAACTAATATGTTGGATCTGTATTTGAATTGTACTTATATATCAAAATGTCTCGCTAAGCTTTTGTTGTATCTGCTGGATATTCTAACACGCTGAAGCTTCTTAGTATTAAAATATAACATTTATTAAAGCACTTCTAGGTAAACTAAAACCAGGCATGAAAATACATCAGATAAAATTTCTAAAATTTCACAAGGAAGTTAATTAATGAACTTCCATGACTGGCTGTTCTAGGCCACCAGCATTTTTCACTTGCATGACTTCAAAACGTCCTAATAGGGTCTCTGTTCTTCTACCCTTGGCCCCCGACAGTCCATTCTCAACATGGACTCTAGATCCTTTTTAAAGTGTAGATTGTTTCATTCCTCCTCTCCAAGCTGCTACAACTCCCCTTATCATTCAGAGCAGAAGTCCACCAGGCTTTATGTGATCTGCTCCCTACCACACGTACTTACTCTCTCTGGCCCCGTCTTTTACCACTGCCTCACTTGTTCTAACCACTTTAGTCTATGCTAGTCCTTAAACACACCAGAAATGCTTCTGTTATATCTTTGGGCCTTTGTTCTGACAATTCTTGCTACCTAGAATTTTCTTTAGTTGGATATCTGTTTAGCTAACCAATTCATCTCATTCAAATTCTTGTCCATACACTACTTTCTCAATGAGGTCTTTCCTGGCAAACTACTTAATATGACAATGTGTAGTTTCTCAATATCTTGACACCCTGACCCTTTCTCTTTTTCCTAGTGTTTCTTTTTCCCAGACCATTTTTCACCCTCTACTCTATACAGTTTTCTTAGTTGTCAGGTTTATTGTCTGTCTCCCTTATGGGGAATGTAAGCTTCATTAGGCTATGGGTGTCTCTTTTCTTTGATTTTATTTCTCTAACCTCTAACCACTAGGGTGGTATGAACATAGTAAGCCTTCAATAAATATTTGTTAAATTGAATTGATTTATACATTAGTAGGAAGAGGAAATGTTAAACACATATTATTTATACTTAAGAATTTAAATCTAAATTTAAATACAGCAAAGATTGAGAAGTTGAGACAACAGAAGAATTAGTTATATTCATTAGAAAATATCACATTTTTTTCTTTCAGCCAGAATAATAGGTTCCTTTTTCTAGAATTTTAGACAACTTTAAAATAAAATTAAAAAAAAAAAAGGAAAGGCTGACAAATGAGGAAAACTGCATGAAGCTTTAAGTACTAATTCCATTGTGGTATCATCACCATAAGGGGAATGATACAGACAAGAAAAAGAGAGAGAGAGAGAGAGAGAGAGAGAGAGAGAGAGAGAGAGAGAGAGAGAAAGAGAGAGAGAAAACAGAATAGTTTTATCTCCATTATTTATTTTCTTTTAAGTTTTTTAAATTACCATTGACATACAATATTATATTAGTTTCAGTTTTACAACATAGTGGTTAGACATTTATATAACTTAAAAAATGATCACCCCGATAATCCACTATTTCTTAAATTGTGTTTAAAAACCACATGAGCAAAAAATTAAATTGAATGGTTAAGGCTATCTTTAAATTAAATACATTTACTTTTATTAAAAATGTACTAATTTATAGGGTAATTGGGTTTTTTCTTATGAAAACTACATTAAGGAACATCACTAGTCCACAAATCTGCATTTAGATACCATGAATTAGTGAACTCATTGGCTTCAAACTGCCTGATTCTAAGTAGTTTCTTTCTACACTTATTTTTCACTTTCTCACCAAACAGATGGCAGCATAGTGGCAAGCTTTGGAGACATTTGTGCCAATTTATTCTGCCATGAACTGAAAACTGTGCTAGAATTTGTAGGCAAAATAAAAGCAAGAGAAAAACTAACACTTTTGAGAGCCATATTATGTACCAAGCACTGTGTTAGTGTTTTCATATATATTATTTCATTTAAGAAATTCATGAATTAGCAAGACAGAGATGTTAACACTTAGGAATAAAGTATGTCGAGTACAGTATGTCTTATAAGTACAACATTTTTCTTCTGAGGTTAATGCCATAAGTGGATTAGCTCTTCCGGCTTTGTGCAGTATAATATTGTGATCAAAAGAAAATGGTAGAGCATTCCAGATACAAAACGTGATCATGAAGAAGGTATGGAGGTAAGCATGAGAGCTATGATTATTGAATGGCTTACCTGAAGGATGATGAAGAGTTCCAACTCATATTGTAACCTCATTAGATGAGCTATTTCATCTCTTTCTGTAGCTACCGACTCTCCAAAGGTTTCTTAAGCCAGCTGTGATGGCAGCAGGAGCCAGTGTCACATATCGTAGGTGCTAGACAAGGTTAAGGATTTTTGCTTTTATAAAAGCTGAATGGACTGGGGGTGGGTAGCGTTGATGTGGAAGGAGGATACCACTTAGCTATGTTTTAATTCTGGTAAAATTGGTTCTGCTAAAGCAGTTAATATTCAAAGTTGTAATTATGTATAGCTGTGACCATGTATAAATGTTGTTTAAGACTAAATCTTCATATGATGAGGCCTTATTAAAAGGTAGTTCATAATTGGATTAATCATTTTGCTAATGTTAAAATGGAATACCCTGAAAAATGTGTGTAAGAATCCACCATGGCTCATAATTCATGTATAAAAAGTACCAAGACAAGCATAAAACTGGGTCCTATATAATTGTGTCCCTCAAATTAGTACCTTTCCTTTTTGAGCAGCTTTGTTTTTAGGCTAGCTTATATTGTGGTTTATATCTAGGACTTGCTTCCACCTATCATTCATGAAGAAATGTGAATTCATTTTCACATTAGCTTATTTAAAACATAATTAAAATAGTAAATCTTCTTTAAAATCCCTATAGTAAATTCCAGAGTCAGAAAGTGATGGGGTTTCTGCAAGATTATTTTATATCTACCCAGACACACATACACTTTACATAGTAAAGAATAAAGCCCTCAAGAGCACCTCCTCTGAAGCTTGCTCTCATCCTAACAGAAAGAAAGAAAGAAGAAAATCCAAAGTGTCCATCACATTATTATTTGTTTGGCAAAGAGCATCTAGGGAAAAATGTCCCTAGTAAACACAGCAGGTAGTTCTACTAAATGTGCAGTATGAAATTACTACATTCCATCTTAAGGCTGTGGTTTAGTTTTCTCTTGTCAAGGCTAATTATTATTTTACATCTGACTTCTCAATGTTCTCAGTATTTGTTTTTATAACTTCATCACTTATATATTTAGAAGCCATACATATAACAAATAGATCTTGAAATGAACACCACTAATTAATGTAGAAACTCAATAATCAACGAGAAGTTCTTGAAAATATATAATCATTCTAAAATATAATTGGTTATAATAAAAATGTATGCCTTAGGTTTACTTAGTCATTTTTACCAACTGGTATAAAAAGTAATTATTTCACTCAATTGATATTTTATGTGTAAATGATTAATTGCATATCAAATAAGGCACTTGGAACCTGGTAGGTAGACATTTAAGAGTAGAATATGCTAAAAAATGTAGATATTCACACTGAAGTTGTGTGAATTACATACAGTTTAGAAAGTTATATGAATTACATACAGTTTAGAAAGTTTGCAAGAGTAATACATAATGAAATACAAACAATATGAAAACAATAGCTATTAAGGTCTCTAAAAATATCTATCTCCACAAGGAAGAATCCTACATATTTTCAGTTTGATTCTATAAGAGTAAATTCTAATGTTATAAACTACTTGACATGTTCAGCTCAGCAAATGAAAGATTTATAAGGATTTGGTTTTCAACATTAAGCTATTTAGGAAGTTGGAAAGGAGACTTTATGCTCTTATTCTTAAACATAGATAATCTGCTACATATGCATTATTAAATAGAAAAGATTTTTAGAAATCAACTCTTGCCTGCCTTACCAGTCGTGGTTTGAGAGAGTAAAGTAAGCTCATCTAATTATCTTTGGCTTCACTCTATTATCAAAACTATGGCAGTGCAGAACCTTCCTATGATAGCATAAATAAATCATATGCTTCCTTTTAAATTGTGTTTTCATTGTACCCTCTCACCACATTCAAAAAAAGTAGGAACTTAGCTTATCCATTTCTTCTTGGACTCAGAGGAACTTCATTTTCTACAATAGGGCCGATGAAATTGACTTTTGTATAAACCATTAGAGGTATATTTTAGGGTACCCACTCAGGAAGCCTATTTCTACAGTAGAGTTCTTGTAATAGAACATAAACTGTTTCTCTAAAAAGAGAATCAAAAACTGAGAGTGAATTATCAGTATTTTTATCATAAAAGAATACATTATGAGAAACTTAAATAACTTCATAGGCCATGAAAGTGGTAAAGTAAAAGCATGGTACTCCATAAGTAAAAAAGAAAAATGAACAAGAAAAGATCAGCAGATAGATAGGGGGTTGATTTTGGAGTTCAAAATGGGCACATTGAAAAGTATGCAACAGGAAGTTAGATCATTTATCCACAAGAGCAAAACTAAAGTGACTGAAATTTTTTCAAATACAAAAGAGTTGATCATTGCTTTATACAACCAGAGAATTTAACTGAAATCAGAGTGAGACATTATTTAAAGGGAGGTGGAGAATTTTGGGGGGTCATTTTTGAATTGTTAAACATTAAGTATTTTATCTTTAAATTGCTTAAATTTGTGTGATTTAGACTGAAGACAGAAATAGACCATACAACCACTAAACAAGCCTATGGTTATGTTCTTTATTCTGTAATTAAGAGTATTTCTATGAGATACTTGACACACACATATAAATTATCCTAGTTTTTTTATTCAGTGCCAGTGTCTAAGTGATACATATTTTAATCACAAACTTGAGCCTGATGAAAGAATTTAATATTCTGGTTTTTCAGATTTTGAAATTGTATATGTGCACTTATTGACTCATCACTTAATGCTGTTTATTTAAGAAAATCTTACTGTCAGTCAGTCTTATTGTTAATTTTTAAGTTTTTGTATATATTATAGTGACTTCTAATATTAGTAAGAAAACTTTATTAATATCATTACAATATTTATTAAAGAACTAATATTTCATAAAACTCATACTTTAGTTTCAGATTATTAGTAAATATATCTAAATACGAAATGCAGGGTTTTTTATTGAGGTAGACTTTACACATAACGTTATATTATTCAGTTTTCTTGAGTGAACATTTAACCCCTCCCCCCATAAAATTGCTTGTAATTCTTCAGAAAAATGCCGATGAATATAGTTTTCAGGTTGTGGTTCTTCAATTTAGTCATGGTTGAAGGTCACCTACACAGGTGAACTTGCTACTCTGTTGGTTGAACTAAGATTTGTGTACACACATGCTCAGTAGGTAAATAATTAATGATTGTGAGGCAGGTTAGGAGATATATGGGGGATAGGCAGGTGTGGAGGTCTGGCAAAGTGCCTCTGCCCCTTATAGTCAGATGTCCTTACACTACCCGATCAAATGCTAATCCAAACCTAAAATTCTTCATCTCTGAAATTGAAATCAGAATAGTAGTTACTAGGATGATTACTGTACCGGTTAAATAATCGATAATTAATTAGACAATATAATAGGAATAGTGATAATGGATATAGTATTATAGAGGTTTTTTTTTTTACATAACACTTCTTTTAAAAGCAATTTAACCAAAGTGAAACTTCTCAACATTTATTTTCTGATGTCATTTATTTTCATATATTGTATTAAAAAAACAAATTACTTTAGATATTTTCCTGAATGAAAAGAAATACTTCCTAAGGAATATGCTTGTTTAGCCTCAAGGGAAAAAATGTGCCCAAATTAAGATTGTTTCAATATGACTATCTTTCAAAATAGCCTGTACCATGCATGTTGAGAAACAGTTGTGGTTAAATGGAACTAACATCTTATAGAAACCAGACAATGGAATAAATCGATGAAGAAGAGGGATAAGAATGTTGATGGAATAGAAAAATAATAGAGAAAGAAATGTAGTCTATAAGACAAACACAGAAGAATTGAAAAGAAAGAAGAGAGATGAAAGGAACGAGAATGAAAAATGAGACAGGAAATAGAAAAGATAAAGGAAGAGAAACACCATCCCTAAACTCTTCATTATCTCTAATGTATTTGCTACCATCTGTGTCTGGCTGCTAGGGCTAGGTGTGGTTCTATTGCCCCAATTTCCATCTTTCCCACACTAAGACCGCCTTCCTTAGTCTGGTCCTCTTCCTTCACCATCATGTCATTTCAGGCTAAGGAAACCTCTGCTTGAATCTTTATATTGCTTGTGCCATTTCTAAGGAATACTTAACGATGATGATTAATACCTATTTTTTTAAACAGTGGGTTTTTGTTTTGTTTTGTTTTAATCAGAATGGCAGATACCTTAGGTTTAATTTAGTAATCTTTAAAAAATTATATTTGGTACTTGCTTAAAAATGAATGCATTTTATTCTCCTTAGACATCAATATTAATTTTTTATTATTACATTTATTGGGGTGACATTGGTTATAATATTATATAAGTTTCAAGTGTACAGTATAGGTATAATGCATTGTGGTCATCACCCAAAATTTAATCTCCTTCAGTATATATTTATTTGACTCCTTTTACCCTCTTCTGTTAAATTTTGTTTGTATCTCTGATTATACCAAATAAGAATATTTTACTCCATAAGCTTTTCTTATAATAAACATGTATTGTTTCTGGCTATAAAAGAAATACGTGTTTGCTGTAGAAAATGGCAAATCCAGATATGTGCCATGTACAAACAAGACAAAATTACCAACTGTTAAAATTTTCAAAATTTTTCATTAATAGTATATATTTGATCCTATATGCAACTTTTTCCTTAATACCACATAGTATCATTTTCTCATGAAATGAAATTTTCTTGAAAACATTACTTTCAGTAGTTTTATCACATTAATATACATAGGATATTTAGATTGTTTTCAACTCTCTACCACTATTGATAATCCCTTCATATTTCCCTAAAAATATACTCTGTCCAATATTAGCATTTATTTATAGAAAGAGAATTATCCAAAGACTTGGTGATTATTGTTAAATTGTTTTACAAAGGGGATATTTCAATGTACACTGTATCTAGCAGAATAGAAGAGAAAGAACTAGCCGTGAGTTTTGTTTTGCTTTGTTTTGTTTTTAACTTTTATGAGATTGCAGAGTGAAACACTGTGTAAAAATTAATGTCATCTATTTGGGAAATTTTTCCATTGCTGATTTTCATTGTCTTTCACTTCGGGGATAAAAGGTATAATTTACTCTATTGAAGCCATAACCAAAATTTATATGAACTGGACTTATGTTACAGGCCAAGTAATTTAGTCCAAAACTCAGCACCATGGAAATGTAAATTAATTATAATAATTCATCTTTATTTCAGGCTGTTCAAAAACATACCTTTTTTAGTCGTTTTTAATGCACTGATGAAGCAATAAAGCTGATAATGGATTAAGGACTGTGAACCAAATATAAAGTGACTACAGTGGTTAAAATTCACCTCTTAGAAACTTATTCTCCATTCCCCAAATCTCACTTTCTTTCTTTGCCTTTTAAAAAGTGAAAACAGAAAAATGTTATTTTCTAATATTAGTGAGGTTAATAGGACATTTATCTTCATTGCTCATTAAATTGTGCAACTATTCATGTCCATTAGCATCAGAAGTTTGTTAATATTTTTAATTGCTAGTAACTATATGAACATTTATTTTGTTCTTTATATTTATCTCAAGAATACAGTGTCTCAAAATACTTTATAATAGTATATTTGGATAGGTATGTATTCATTTCTCATGTATTTATGTTTATTATATTAATTATACAGGACCATAACTTTCGAAATTTGAAAAATACATTTCATTTGAATGGTGTATATAATAAAGATATCTTTGTTTAGTGTTATTGGGCACCAGGGACTTTTTGCATTGTTTAAACAAAAGTGATCATTTCTTTATAAGCCATTATTTTTATCAAGATTAACTTTTCAATTAAAATATGACTTCATATTTTGTGAATGCTGGAAAAAATTGTGTCTAGAAATATTTTAGAACTTTGATGACTGCAATGATTTCTTACTGTCAGAATTTCTAATGATAAAGTATATAATATAGAACATTTTTAAAGTAGCCATTATATCATGAAGATTGTCAGAAATTATGGTTATCCTATACATATCCTTTCAAGGAAAAGAGATCTCTGAAATTTACTTATTACGATATTTAAATTATTTATAAACATTGTGAAACTAATTGGTTTTTAAGTCTACACGTTAAACATTCAACTAACTATGAATCTTTATTAGCAGAATTAATAGTGCATTGGTTCTACTAACTGTAAGAGCAGTAATAATTTTTTTTTTTTTTCCTTTTGTGCATTGAAATCTGTTACATGGTAGCTGGAGCAGTTGTTGAAGGGCTTGTATGTTAAACTCTGTGGCAAACACAGGGTAAAAGTTCTAGTGTCCCAAGCAAGAGGGAATGGTGATGGTTAGAGCCTGAGAAGAGTTTGAGTCATCATGTAGCATATCACTCAATAGTGATTAAACCTCAAAAGATTAAAAACAGTCAGCATTTCATGAGACACAAAGAATATGCTTTTTGTTTGGATAGTGTCAGGTTTCTGTGAGTCCAGTATTGTTAGTCTGATACTGTTAGTTTATTCTGCTCACACATCTCTCCCACCCTTCACCCTTCACCAAGACACTGCAAATAGGAAAATTCAGGATTATGTTCTCTCTTTATTTTGATAGTGCTGACATTGGAACAAAAATGCCCATATCCCTATTCATTGTAAAGAAATATTAATATTTGAGAACTAAGTAGACTGTTTATTACCTTCACTATTTTCAAGTAACCATAGAAGCTACTTTTGTTATTAGCTAACATTCCTTGTTTCGTGCAGGCTCAAAGAATTGGTTGAGGGCTTTTCCCCAGAATGAAGAGGACAGGACATGATCACACAGTCATCAGGAGATAAGGAACACAGTCATAATGATTAGTCTATGTTAACATGTAGCATAAGTGCATATATATTTTACATAATTGATCATATTTTTCAACTGTCTGCTAACTGCCTGATCTGAATGCCATGGAATTCAATTTGTGTTAATCAACCTAAGAGGAATACAAAATAAACGACTCAAAAATTGTATATAGTGTAAAATTTTTAAATAATTGTTTTAGTTTTCATTGAATAGATTTGGCTCCTTAGAAACTTTCTATTTTAGGAAGAATAAAGAGATGAGATTAAATAATTTTTTTTTTCAAAATACCTATTGCTAAGGTATTGTGGGTATAATTTAGTCCAGAGAAAAATGAAAAATATAGCAAAAATCGTTATTCAAAATTTGTTATCATAGTTAGAACAACTCAGTTCATTACCCAAACAGATTTAAAGGTTTATTATCTTTGATTTATTTCTGCTATACGAAGTGTAGGCAGTGTCTTCTCAACTAGAATTTTGTGTTTGTCATCATGGTGAATTTTTTTTTTTCTGTAGCATATGTTGTCACACTGGTTTGTTTTCTAACCCAAAAAAATACATAGAATCTAATATTTGGTTGATACAATCATGGTAATATTAAATATTTTATTTGTAAAGAGAAGCAGTTTATTTAGGCTTGATAATTTACAGTCTGATTTAATTTTATTGGTTACATTTAAATCCAGTCTTCCAATGTATTAATTATAATTACACTTATTTCATATAATAGTATTCTATTTAGATTAAATGGAGATATAAACAATTCTAAGTGTGTCCATCCACAGATTTTTTCCATTAAAATAAATAATTGCTACTAAAAGAATTACATTATTTGGTTTATATTCATACAGAAAATTTTCCCTCCTTCAGGAAAGTTAATTTGTCACACCTGGTGAACTAAAACCTAGTGTTCCTGCTGTAGGTCATAGAATTCAGTTCAAATTTTAGCATAATTGTAAATATACTGAGGGTTGACAATCTTAAGCTTTAGAAAATTTAGTTAGATTATTTATAGAGGGGTCTATATTATTTAAATATATTATGAATATGTAATTTGATTTGCACATATAGAATTTAGCTTAGAAATCAAGGAAAGAAAAAAAATTATTTGCACAGAGTTTTGTTAAACATTGGAGTTAGTTTCACATTAAAAAAAAAGACTATATTCAGTTCAGTAAAACAGGTTACATGAAATATACCCAGCTTTAGATCTTTGTTTTGCTCTAATTTCTCTAGTTTTATAATTTTTTAGTCCAAAGTACTGTGCACACATTTAGGTAGTTGGCTGTATCAACAGAAATTACTATTTAATTAAATCCATTTAGGTAGTTGAGAAATAAATTATTAAAACTTTTTGGTACTTTGTAGGAACCTCATACTTAGCATGCTCTCTGAGGGAATTCTTTATATTTTTATTACATAAAATCTAACATTATGGTTCTTTTATCTCATTAGATGAGATGAAATATAAAGTTCTCTACATAATCTCTGGCATATCAGCAAAATAAGGAGTCATTCAATCGGGTTTTCTGGGAAGATTTATGAGAGTAGAGAAGAACGTAAACTGCTTCCACAATTCTTCAGTCAAATCATACTTTTAAAAAGTTATTTTAAAGTTAGAGATATGTTTGGACTTATTTAACTAAGTATGATTTTAGCATAAATAGTGATTTCCACACTAATTTTTATTTTATGTAAAAATATTATCAAATATTTCCACTTATTTAGACCAAGATTGCTTTTATTATGATATTTTATTGTGACACTCATTGCATAGATTGATTTTAAAGCAAATATATATATATATATATATATAATACTTATATGTAAGTATTTACTGAATATATGTTAATGAGAGTAATATTACAATGTTAAATTCTGCTATCTGTGCGTGAACATTTAGGAAATATGGGAGCAATTTTTTTAAAAAATAAACCTATAAGTTTGCAAAGATGACACTAAATGGACATATTGACAACAGAAAAAAAAAATTTTTGCTTAGTTGCCAGTATCTATTCCCACTGGTGATAGAATAAATTAATGATTGCGATTTTCATTTGCTTGGCAGTTAGTCTGTATTACTTTTCACAGTAACCTTAGTACGTCTAACAAGTCTAAATTAGCGTTAAAATTTATGAAGAATTAGAATCCACTTACACAATCACTAGTTATTTGCCACTTAATTGCTTAATTATATGTATTGTGTTTTTGTTTTGTTCCCAGAGAAGTAAGTGTTTCTCTTTTACATGGTCATTTAGGTTGGAATTGCCCATGTGCCTTCTAATGGTTATAGAGAAGTTGGAAGAGGAAAGATGCTTTGCAAAAAGTGATTTGTAACCAGCATAGGGCATCATGGAATTATTATGAGATTTTAACCCACTAAATTTTACATAGCTTTAGCCTCTTGTGTTATTCCTGGGACTTACTTGCATAATTTCTCTTTCTACTATCTTCACCTTTTCCTTTCCTTTTTGCCATCTACTGTTTTCCTTGCCTAATCATCTTTCCCCATCATTAAGTCCAGCTCATGCTTTTTTTCCATGAACGCTTTCAGTTGTTCACTGATCCTATACATATGTGTTTGTATGAGGAAGTAATAATGAGGAAGCTATAGAAGCACTTGTGGGGGGGCGGGGGAAATTGCAGTCTTTATGGCGCTGCAATTCATTTTTCAAATAAGTTTAAAAATAAATGTTTAGAATTTATTTTCAAATAAATACTAGAGATACAGGTGGAGATAACCAACAGAATAACTTAATAAAGTATATGGTGTTTTAGAAGGTGAGAAACAAAAACAGGACTAGGGAGTATAAATGGGGTGGTCAGACAGGGACTGATGGACAAGTTTAGATAGTAATAAGAGAGTGGCATTAACAACATGGAGGAGGAAAGGGAGCAAACCATATCTGAGGGAAGAATGTTCCAGACAGATGGAACACCGTATGTGGAGCCCATGAGGCTGGGGAATTCTGGTAACAGCGAGAAGACTGTCGCTGAAAAGCAAGGGAGAGAGTAGTAGGCAATGAAGTCTGTAGCTCCTCTAAGGACTTGGTTTTTTTACCGAAGTACTTGGGAAGCCATTGGAGAGTTTCAGCTGGGGAGTGACATAATCTGACTTAGGTTTTTAAAGGCTCCTCCTATAAATCTATGGCATATTTTATTTTCTGTACTTACATCTTTCTTAACCTAATTATATCCCCCTTTCAATCAAGGACATAGGTACAATCCATCATTTTAATATCCCCTAGAGCATCTAGAATCACGTAGGTGGGATGGTGACATTCAGTAGATAATCACTGATTAGCTTAGGGAGCCCGGAGCAGAACAGATAAAATAAGCATTGCTAGCAGCATTGGCAGCTCCAGAAATCTTTTCTACACAGTCATTAGTTTACCTTGTATGTACAAGTAGTCCAACGGAGACCACTTTTCTTTCTTCAGTTTAGAACCAAGAATAAGTCACAAACCCTCTCCAGGGCCTCTATGTTGTCTTTCAAAATTGTAGTTTGAGCAACTATCCAAAATTTAGGACTTATTTATAAATAACAGCCCCTCCATCCTAAAAAGGCCTGTTCGTCCTTTACACTTTCCTTTAGTGGATGATGTGATTTAGTCAGAAAAATTTCCAGCATTCTCTTTGTTTGAGTGCAGTGAAGTCTGTCTTTAACATCAGATACAAAACTATCTTTCTCCTATTCATTTTCAGACATTTCTGTTTTGCAGCATGTGAGAAGCATATTAAGTGGCAGTTAGGTTAAAGCAAAAGGTTTCCACAGATAATGCCTGACAATTTCATCAAAGAAAATCAGGGGGAACAATTCATGGGAAAGGGTGACTTATGGAAGATAGGTGGAGTTCCTGTAGACATTCATAGAATAAAAAGACTGGTCCTTTGACTAGCTTTTTCATACTTCAAAAATACAACTTCACCTTCCATTTTTATAGAATCATAAGTCATCTTTCTGCAGAGCAGATTACAAAATTAAAAATCTCCAGTAAAAGCCTATTGAATTTAACTTAAAAATGCAGAGTAGATACCATGCTGATCCTTATACCTTTGTTTCCATTTATTTTTCTATTTTGTTTCTTAAAAGGAATGCATGGGAAAGTTTTACTACTTAAGGTCATCTGTGTACTAGATCTAAAATTGCAGCCATTGACAATATTTCCCAGATCTCTATCCTGCCTTATTTTTTCTTGTCAGCACTTCTCACTATTAGCACTATATATGTTTTACTTATTCATATTGTTTCCTATATATCCCTTACTGCCCCCATTAGGATGTAAGTTCCTTGGAAGCAGATATATATTTTTTAATCTATTTTATTAATTGCTCAATACTCAGAACATAAAAAAGTGCCTAGGACATACTAAGCATTAAGTAAATATTTGTTGATTGAATGAAATAAAAAAGGTATATTTCAAATTATATATAATACTTCATTTGTTGTTTTTTAACTTCAGATAATGTTACTCTTTAACATAAAGAAGTTTAAATTTTTATGATTCTATCTTGTGCTTGCTTAATGGTTTATGCCTGGCTGTATTATGATGTGAGAAACCTTATTCGTAACAAAGTTATAAAAATACTTATTTTTTTATTAAATGGCTTAGCTTTTTTGTTAGTAATTTTAAATTATCAAAAATATATTTTATATGCAATGTGAAGGTGTTTCTAACTCTCTATTCCCACTAATCTTTTCAGTTGCTTTGATAATGTTTATTGTAAAATTCATCCTTCTCATAGTATCTAAAATGATAAAATTTAATACTAAGGCCATGTAGAGACTGGAGTCTATTTGTGGACTATTTAGTCTTATTTAATTCTTCACTTTTTATTGCATTGGCCAATATGACATTGTTTTACTTATCATAGATTTAGAATTTTAGATATTATAATCTGTGCCACCTAATTATAATTTTATTTCATAATTTTTTTCATTCTTCTAACGTATTTACTTTTCCAGCTAAATTTTAGTGTCTTTGTGTTGTTTTTTTTGCGTGTTTTATTTTTTGTTGTTTTTTCAATTGTTTTGGAATTTTCGTGGAGGGGCCATTTATTGAATTTATGGGTTAATTTGTATAAAACAGATGTCTGTCCATCATTGAGTCTTTCCATCTCAAAACATATTCTATTCCTTTATTTAATTATATATGTCTCAGTGTAGCTGAGTAAAGGATTATTGTCTTCATACAAGTCCTATTGATTCCTTACATTTATTCCTTGATGATTATTCTTAAAGTAGCTTAAAAGGCATTTAGCTCAAGCCTTTGTAGTATGTTTTGGTGCAGGCTTGGAGATACAGTATATAGGGACATTAATTATTGCATTCCTGTGTTTAGTAAATAGTTGCCCTATAGGTCACTAAGTGCTGTTGCTGGCAAGGTTGTATATGAGAAAGCTTTTATTTTAATAGCCAGTGACAACTCTCACTCATAAAGAACCTTCATTTCTCAAAATCCTTCTCTGGTTTAGAATGGCTACACAGAATTGCAGTCACCTCTAGAATATTGGATCTAACCAGTTATTAACACAGGATTAAATGAGACATCAAAAATGAGATTTTTGAGTAGAGACAAAGCACCAAAAATTATAAAATATGGTTTGGGGGGTTTATGGCATGTTAAACAAAGAGAACTTTGGTTAAAAAAAAAAAGCTTTTTTTTTTTTTAAAGATCTATATGCAATAACTTGCAAGTAATTAAGCTCTCTTTCCTCAGAGAGAAAAATAAGTTAAACTTAGTTCATATTCTTAGTATTATAAATATAGTGACCTCGGGAATGCTACTTATTAAATTATTTAAACCTGTTTTTTGCCTGTAAAATGGTGAAAATGCTTTCTTCAATGACTGTTTTGATGATTATATTAAGTAATTATATAGGATATCTCCCTCAGTATGCAGCATGCAATAGTTGCAAAATGAATAGTGGGCAATATGAACGAGTAATTTTAAAAATGCAACTGACAATTGTAGAAACAAATGATAAAAATCTACCAAGAACCATGTATTATGCAACATTTTATATAGAAAGCTAGAAAACATTTTCAAATGACATAAAAAAGGACCTCAAAATATAGAAAGGTTGACAATATTTATTGCTTGGAAGTCTTCATACTATAGACATATCAAGCCTTCTTAAATTAATTTTTATATTCAAGGTGATTATAATCAAATTTCCAATAGAGTATGTGTATGGGTATAAAACTTAATCAGTTAATCGAATTCATGAATTGAATGAAAAAGGAAAAATGGATAGGAATAGGTAAAACAATTTTGAAGAAAAAGATGTAGCGATGTATTATAAAGCTATGAAATTAAAACATGCTATCATCAGAAGACAGGTAATTAACCTAAGAAAACAGAACAAACATCTCAAACATATGTGACAGAGGTGACATAATTAAATAAATAAAAAGTACTATAAAACCATTTATTATACTGCACTCGATAAATAGCAATCAATTTCATATAATAAAGAATTATAGCAGAAAAATATAACTAAATGTTAAGGAAAATATAGAGGGTTCTTTTTATTACCTTTGATTAGCAATTTCCAGGAAACCCAGTCCATAGAGAAAAGATTGATAATATTGACTATAAAAGTGAAAATATAATCATCACAATGGGGTTAAGTGTTGTGTATATTTGACGAAGGAATAGTGCCCAGTGTTTATTTTTAAAAACAGGAAAATTACAAAATACTAAGAAATAAATAACCTAATCAAATATGTGAAATTGAAGTAGGAATGGCCAACAAGTCAACAAAATTAGGGATTTTGTAAATTCCAGGTCAAACTAATAATTTATAAAACTGCTTAGAGTGCTATAATGATATCTATCAAACTGAAAATTCTCTTACTAATAAAATTTTAGACACACATACATTTAAAATGGTTCACTGTATAAGTGTCTGTAATCAATTACTTACAATTAAAAATGGAAATTAACTTTAATGTCTATTAAGAAACAATGGCTATAAGATAACATTTTTTTTTTTAAGAATATGTGGGATTTTTAAAAATATCTTAGCCAAATTTTGTCCAAAGTGCCTCCCCCTTTTCACAAAGTTATCACATTTTATAGGATTTGAAAGATTTCTTTAGAAAAAAAGTTAATTCAAAACTTTTAACTCTTAAACTTTGAGAAGATGGCCACTAAACAAACCTGTCTAGTTTTAATAATATATGTGCAAGCAAAACAACGGATGCTATTAATTGTATTCTACTTTCTCTAGACCACCAAAACTTGAGTTATTATCAATGCCGTATGTGAATCCTTAACTATTAACATGTGCATTGAACAAGTTGGATTTAAACTAAGAATGTAAAAGTAATAATTAAAAGATGTATATAGTTTTTGAGAGCTGGTAAACTGCAATTACTATAACCATCGATAATTTCCTATGATGATATATATGTGTATATTCTTTGAAACAAAGCAACATTTAACAACAAATTTATAGCACCATAATCACGTATTTTAAAAAAAAATCTGCATGTGTAGAAAATGTTCCCATTAATAATACAGATCAAACTAGTTACCTATGAAAAAAATGTTCCTTTCTCCAATAATTAAATTGTTCTTCAGTTTTTAGATATTGGTAGTAATGTATAAATCAACTTTTCCATACATCTAAATGTAGTTTATTTTCTTAACCATAATTGTCATTGGCTATAAAGTGAGCCTAACTTGTCGCATAGTCCCTGATGAACTGTCCATTTAAGGTGTAAGGGAAATCCTTATTATTACATGAAAAAAAAAAATTACTACGTTCTATTCAGAGTCCAGAGTTAAAACCCAGGCTATATTGTCATCTCCACAATCAAAATCATAGTGTATTAAGACTTTTTTCTCAACTAACATCCTTGAGGTTGACATCTTCTTGTGACTGAATAGATAGCAGCAAGAAATTCAATTATGGCAAGCTGGCTCTGTCATTGCATCTGTCTGCTTGCTTGGGAAATGATTTGTAAATTGGGCTTTATCTTTCTGGTCCCATAAATCTCCAGTCCATAATTGACACTTGTCACCATAGATGAATGGTGGGAGAAAGAAAACAGAAAGTAAATGAGGAGGCCACCTGGGAAAACAATGTCTTGTTGCCTTTGGGAGTCATTTACAAATAGCAATACCTGCAGGCCAGAGTTTTTATCCACAAGCTGGTGGCTAACATTTTGCTACTGAAAAATGTCTGAGCTGAATCACAGCAAAGAGAAGACAAAGGAACAATAATTAATATATAACATTTTCCCATAGAACATAAACATGTCTTTCAAAGAAATAGAAGCTATTTGTTTACTATTTGTCACGAACGCGTATTGCTGCTGCACATTTGTAAGTATCAGGTTGGTGTCTGACCTGTCAAAATGTGTTCATGAAGCAAGCATTTTGGCTGTCATGGGAGTTGCTATTGTCAATTGTTACACAACTCAACATCAGTTCAAAGTTGTTTGATACCAGTGGCAACAGATTGGTTTAAAAAACATAAGAATGACGATGTTTTCTTTCAAATGTCAAAGAAAGAAGCTAGGGGTTTCATAAGGATGATCTTGGGAGCAAATATTAACTATAAACACATGACAGATAAACTTGCATATCTAATTTTCCTAAGTGGTTTAGTGAGTTTAACATTTCTTTCTGAAGCTTATCTCATGTTGTGAAACACTCATTAAAAAAAAAATCAAAATTTATTAATAATCTCTTAATACTAAAATACCTGAGTCTGCTAAAAAAATCATTTTCAAATTATCACCCAAAGTTTTGTTTTAAATAAAAAATAGAACCACAAGTGTAAATAAATTTAAACACAAGATCAAATATTTTACAAACAAAATTATGGATAACAAAACATCATTATATATGCATCATGTATGGCTTTGCATCATCTTCATCGTCTTTTCTACATATTACTATTTTTTTAATAATTTAATTCTTAAGAACATATAATTTTATTAATACTTTTAAAAATCTTCAACTTAAGAAAAAGTATAATTTCTTTTGAATTTTGCAAGATGCAGAATTATTTATTTCACCTCTATGATTTTCAAATATATTCTTACTTAAAAGGATAACATCTTCATCATTCTCTTTTCTCTCACAGATCAGCACAAAATATAAAGAGTTTCTATCTCCTCTAAGCAAAAGATTAGAAATGGAGCATTGGCAGGGACATAGATTTAACTTGAATACCTCTCCACTATCTACTGCTCCTATCACCTGTGATTCAATGGGTTGTTTGCTTATCTACCTAGTGTTTGCAGAAGTTGTAAACTATCTGTTATTTTTATACTATAATGAAAGTTTGAGGAAGTTGCTTCTCTTTAGGTAATTGTTAGTGTAAAATAAATGATTTATTTATGCCTACTTTAGTATGCTGGGCTTTTAAATACAATGGGGAATTTTGTGGATACTGATCTAAAGCAATAGGTATTTATAGCATAATACAGTGGTATTCCATATACTTTATCAGGGTCAGCTTTGCCATTTGGTAACTTAACTGGAATAACAGAGAAAAACCTTTCAATACAAGTAGAGTGCTGCCTTTTGACCTTTCTTTTCTTATATTAGCAGCTCTCCAATAACAAGTATATCTGCTATTGTTAATCTAATGAATATCATCTGTAGGGACATTGATATTTAAAATACTAAGGTAATATGGACAGTATTGGGCAGCATCAAAAATTTAGATGTGATTATTGTTATAGTCCCATGTAAAAATCCTTTTAAAGCTTCTTAAGTAGATGAATTGCTTGGCAAAATGTCAAAAAACCTTTCATTTTGTTTTGCAAACGTGTATGAAGTGCCTGTTTTTTGATTGGTACTGTGCAGTTGTCTGGGGATGTAATCATGAAAAATACAGTTTCTCCCCCATTGGAACTCATATTTTGGTAAGGAAAAAAGGGATACAAACAAGTTATCCTAGTTAAAATATATACTGGTACAGGGGCCGGCCCGGTGGCTCAGGCGGTTAGAGGTCTATTTTCCTAACTCCAAAGGCTGCCCGTTGTATTCCCACATGGGCCAGTGGGCTCTCAACCACAAGGTTGCCAGTTCAATTCCTCAGGTCCCACAAGGGATGGTGGGCAGCGCCCCCTGCAACTAAGATTGAACACGGCACCTTGAGCTGAGTTGCCGCTGAGCTCCCAGATGGCTCAGTTGTCTGAAGCGCGGCCTCTCAATCACAGGGTTGCCGGTTGGACTCCCAAAAGGGATGGTGGGCTGCGCCCCCTGCAACTAGCAACTGGCAACTGGACCTGGAGCTAAGCTGCACCCTCCACAACTAAGACTGAAAGGACAACAACTTGACTTGGAAAAAAAAGTCCTGGAAGTACACACTGTTCCCCAATAAAGTCCTGTTCCCCTCCCCCAATAAAATCTTAAAAAAAAAAAAAAAAACATATATATATATATATATATATATATATATATATATATATATATACACATACACACACACACACCGGTACAGAGAAGCTGAGCCTTTGGTTTTCTTGAAGTTATGAGCAGAAGTTTGCTAGCAGGCTAGGATATAGGGATTTCCATGTAGAAGTCGGGCAGCTATACCATGAAGTCATGAAATGGAATGTGTAATTAAAAAAAGAGATAACAGCTTCAAGGTGTTTCGCAACACTTTCAGATGGGTGTGCAAAGGAAATTATTGGTAACTGATGCTGGAAAAATAAACAGAGGCCATCCAGGACAGACTGTGAATGTTATGCTAATCATATGACAGCTACATTTATTCCATATTTAGTTTGCTAAGCCCTTCCCATGTTTTCTCATTGAATGCTTCCAACAGCTCTTTAAAACTGGATAATATTATCTCCATTTAAGAGATGAGAAAACTGAGGCAGACAATGAAATGAAATAACATGTCCAAACACACACAGCTCAAGGTACCCAACACTATGATTATTAATTGGGAGTTATTAAAAGCATCAAAATAGTGTGATCAAAATATGTTTTAAAGGGTTATAATTGATGTAAAGAAGTGTTAAGGTCATACTTTCAAATCACTTAAAATGATTAACAAATCAGTGTATTAGCAAAGAAAGTTCCCTATAACTGGAAAAACTACAGTTTATAATTAATAGCCAGAGTTTAACATATAATACTTTATATCATCTTTACATTTTAATTTGTTCAAATGATTTCAAATTTTGTAGAGCATACCAAGTCATATTCCCTATTAGCACATAAAATAAAAAGAAATTAAGTAAGACCTAATAACTGAGTAAGACAGTACATCTCTGTACCTCAACAGATGCTTAAATATAGTACAATGATACATCAGTTTTCTAATGTAATCCGTTCCGGGAGACCATTCGAGTTCTGAAACTTTCGAAAACCGAGGCACGGTTTCCCCATAGAAAGTAATGCAAAATGGATTAATCTGGTCCAGACTTTTAAAATCAACCCCTAAAACTACAAATTTAGCATGAATTTTACTATCTAATGATACCATAGATCCATAAAATTTACGATGTTCATAAACTGAAATGTTCATCAACGGAAACATTCAAAAACCGAGGTACCACTGTATATCTTTGTGGACCTAAATTAAAATACTCAAGGTTTCAACTATATTGTATTTAAAATATTTATGTTAAATTTCAAAATGCCAGTTTGTATTAGAAGAACATAATATAAATGAACTGAATAGAAATGTTTCTTGATGTGCTATTTTATTAAGTCAATTTAGCACATTTATTCTTTAATTTCTTTTTTTCTTAATACTAACATTTATTGAAAGATTGCTAACTGCTAAGCATCGTGCTAAGTGATTCACATTCATTATATTTTTGAATTCTTGTAACATTCTCATTATGATTTTGCAGATGAAAAAATATGTGGCTCAGAGCACTTTACCAACTTGAACAAGATGGCATAACTGATAGTTTATGTCTAATAAACAGAGTCAGGCTAGAATCTTTTCTGTATGGCTTCAAAGCTTGTAAAGTTGGTGGGGGGAGCATCTTTAGCAATACATTTCATTCCATTTATTATAATTACCCATGTATACATACAAACAATACCTAATCATATATTATGCTGTGGCAGTGGTTAATTTCAAGCATGGGAAATCAAATTCAATTAGACTGATTTGAAAATACTTTTCCTTTCAACTCAGGGACACAATGGAGTTACATTTCCCATGTACGTGTGTGTGTGTGTGTTCCAAGTGGCCAAGTGTCCTTTTGCACTTCTTATCTAAGGAATAATGTAGTTTTCCAAACGGATCAGTGGGTAGCAGCTAACAAATGTTTCTTGTTTCTTGAGCACATAACCTAGTACTCTGCCACCAGAAAATTATCCTTTGTCTGTTATTTGATAACATTTGAGTTTATGATTTAACCAAGGGAAATGATCAATCAGATAAATCCACACCTTCATATACACAATTATTATGTACAGATTCAAAAGTTGGACAGTGAGGAAGGATGATAGGGAAAAAAATATGCTTCATTTGAAATATGATGTTGGAGGAGAGCATCTACCTCGACTGCCAGAAAGACGAACAAGTGGCTTCTAGAGCAAATTAAGCCTGAATTATCACGGGAGGCAGAAATGATAGAACTGAAACTTTCCTACTTCAGGCACATCATGAGAAGGCAGGGTTCTTTGGAAAAGACAATAATTCTGGGGAAAATAGAAGGCAACAGGAAAAGAGGAAGACCAAATTCAAGACAGACTGACTCTACAAATTTATTTTCCAAATATTTTATTTGGCTGTGTGGTTAGATGCTTAAAAATAATTATTTTTCTGTCTTTGAGTAAAAATAATAAAAAAAAAACATAACACTAGAACTTTGTTAAATTCAAAAGATTTTACTTTAGAATAATACAGAAAAAAATCTTCCATTCACAATGCATCTTAATAAGTCCAAACCATACAAAATCTCCCTTTCATTTTTCATTGGTATGTAGCACAACATATGTTACACAATTGCTTTTGTTTTCTATCCAAGGCAACATAGAACAGAAATGAGGTACCATTGGACAAATTTTATTCCTGGGCAGAATAGAAAATGTACTCATTTTAAAGAGCAATTAAGCATTTGCAAGTCAATGAATTGCAAATATTAAGTGAACATCAGCAGGGTAATATTTGCAACATAGACAGTTGGGGTATATTTCAATGCTGTATTCACTGCCTGAAGTTGTATGTTTTGTTTTGTTTTGCTTTGCTTTATGCTAATGAAGAATCAGATTTGTAATAACCAGGAAGTTGAATTACCTTTAATGAAGCATTCATGCAACTTATTGCCAGGCCCCTAGTCTGAAAATGCCAGGACACTGGGCATCCAGAGTGCGCTAAGATTGCTATGTGAACATGTAGTGGAATGTGATCATAACCCTGCATTCCTTCACTTCCCAGGGAATAAAAGTTTCTCTTAAGTCTTGGTGATAGTTTTTGCAAACTCTACTGATTTAAGGCAAAGAAATATAAAATGCAATAATTAACCTAAAACTAATGGGGTAGGGGGTGTAGAGAGAGATAGAGAAAATATTTTTTTTTTTCTGTTTTAGAGGAAAATTTTAGACCTGAAATTTTTTCAGAATGTGTAACAAAAATAAACTATGGTGACAACATTCCCTCGAAATTAGATCTGGAAATTGATCCACAGAGTTGGGAAATGTTTAATGCTATTTCTCATCTATTGGCTATTGTTTGAATAGAGAGCTGAAGAGTTACCAATTCCATACCTTTATTAAACATGGAGTTTATTTTTAGTGGATATAAACCAATAAAATTTTTGAGACTCTTACATAAATGAGAAATACCTTTCAGAATGTACATATCAGTTATTTCACAATACTTTTCAGTAGTTACACAGTATGGAATCAATAGCCTTAGAATTGCTAAAATATGTTTTTCATAAATTGCTTTTAACAAATAGACATTTTCATATAAATACAATACATATGTATATATGCACATGTTTATACATACGAGTTATATTAAAATTCATATATATGACTTATGTTTAGGTACTGTAAATGAAAAACTGTGAAGCGTTTCATTTCATGGAAAGTCACTTAGAATAAATATTAAGAAGATAAATTTCATATATGTAGATAAATACAAATTATGCATCAATTTGGATAAACATAATTTATTTTATAACTTATTAACATTTTACCTTTTTATCCAGAACAGTTCTGAGGCCAAGAGAATAAGTATAAACTGAAATCCTTCATCATAATGACCATTTAAAAAAAATTGAGGGAATTGAAATTAATATTTTGATGGTCTTTATTTTATTAACAAGTATATTATATATAACCAATGATTTTATATGTTCTATTTGATCTTCAAAATCATGTTCAGTCACACAGTACAAGATGTAATGAGAGACCTTGACTTAATTTGGAATTTTTTTTTAATGAAATAAAGCCTCAGAATACTGTAAGTAAAATAATGCTAGGTTTTAAATCTAAGTGTTTAAAAATTATTTGAATTAATAGTTTGAACTTAACAGCATCAAACTTTATCTTAGTAACATATTAAAAATTACTAAAAAATAATTGCTGACTTTTAAGTTATCATCCTAACTAAACAATTTTTAACAGCTTTTATTAGATAAAATGTGCATACTATAAAATTCAACCATTTTAATTGTATAGTTCAATGATTTAAGTAAATTTACAGAGTTGTGTAACCATCACCCCAATCTAGTATTAAAGCATTTTCATATGTCTGTTGGTCATTTGTATGTCTTCTTGGGAGAAGTGTCTGTTCAGGTCCTCTGCCCATTTTTTAACTGAATTGTTTGTGTTTTTGTTGTTGAGTTGTATGAGTTCTTGATATATTTTGGATATCAGCCCCTTATCAGAGGCATTGTTTGCAAATATCTTGTCCCATTCAGTTGGTCACCTCTTTGTTTTGTTGATAGTTTCTTTGGCTGGGCAGAAGTTTTTAGTTTGATATAGTCCCATATATTTATTTTAGCTTTTACTTCCCTTGCTTTTGAGGTCAAATTCATAAAATCATCTTTAAACCCAAAGTCCATAGCATTATTTATGGTGGCCAAGACATGGAAATAACCAAAGTACTCTTCGGTAGATGATTGGATAAAGATGTGGTATATATACACAATAGAATACTACTCTGCCATAAGAAAAGATGAAATATGGACATTTTAAACAACATGGATGGATCTTGAGATTATTATGCTAAGTGAAATGAATCAGAAAAAGTTGAGGACCATAGGACTTCACTGACATGTGGGATATAAAACTGAAAGCAACCAAGGAACAAGACAAACCAACAAAGACACAAAAACTCAGACACAGACAGCGGTTTAGTGGTTACCAGAGGGTAAGGGGGAAGAGGGATGGTAGAAGAGGGAAAACGGGGTCAAATATATGGTGATAGAAGGAGAACTGACTCTGGGTAGTGAGCATACAATGTGATATATAGATGATGTATTACAGAGTTGTACACTTGAAACCTATGTAATTATACTAACCATTGTCACCCCAATACATTTAATTTTAAGCAAAAGTATTTTCATTATTCCAGTAAGATTCCTCATGCCCATTTACAGTCACTCCCCATTCCCACCCCTAGATCTAGCTGACCACTAATCTACTTTGTTTCTCTATAGGATTGTTTTTCTCAGCATTTCATATCAATAGAACTGTACAATGTAAGTCTTATGCATCAGACATCTTTCACTTAGCATAATGTTTTTTGAGGTTCATCCATGTTGTACCATATAGCGAGTTCATTCATTTTTATGGATTAATACTGCTCCCTTGTATCTGTTCTACTTTACATGTTCACCAGTTGTTGAACCTTGTCTACATGAATAATGTTGCTATGAACATTCACATTTAAGTCTTCATGTGGACTTCTGTTTTCATTGGGTCATATGGTGACGTTTATATTTCTCTCCAAAACAAAACTGCCTTTCTAAAGTGGCTAGGGTGCTACTGAGAATCCAAGAAAGGGGAGGACTGAGAAAAGTACTTCAGTGTGCTCAGGTGAGGGCATTTGTGGCCTTACGAATGTGGTGGACTGAATCCAGACTGGAGAAGGTTGCAGCAGGAATTGGAGCTGAAGAAATGGAGAAAAAGAATTGAGACAACTTTGTTAGCATATGTGTAAAGGGAAGAAGAGAAATTCCTCAGCAAGTTGAAAGGGTTATAAGTTTAAGAAATCATTTTATTTTCATGGAATAAAGTCAAGTTTGTATAAAATTTACTAGAAAGAATACATCTGAGAGGAAGAGATTGGTTATATGAAAGAGAGAGGGTAATTTGCAGTGTGATATATTTATCCATTTATTTAGCATATACTAAGTGCCTGAAATACCGGGGATGCCAAAAAAAATGTATACACATGACTTGTATTCATCTCTTGTTATTGGTATATACTTGTATTGAATAGTACAATTTTAAAACAGTTTTTTCTTTCTTAAAATGTGTATACATTTTTTGGTACCTTCTGTATATGTACATGGTGGAATGTTCCTTGCTAATAATGTGAATCAATTTTAGACTCTTTTTTTCAAATAGGAATTTCCCAAATATAAGATGGCTAAACGAAATAATGCCATTGAAAGATGTTCTTGTAAAAAGTTCTATATTTATGTTTAGTTAACATATTATTTGTGCTGTAAATACCTTTTCTTGCTGAAAATCTGTTTAAATCACCTGATGTGATCTTTTCAGGCCAATGGTTGTTGCCCTGTTCAGGTTTTCTACAACTCTCTGATCCTACAGGGAAAAGACTGACTAACTTAAAAACCTGAAATAACTACCTGATGCAGCCAAACAAGAAAAAAAAAAAAATTCGTCTCAGTCTTACACTGGACAGATAAGGATTTAGTGGTATCATGAATCTCTCTCAAAAGTCTTAGTTTACACAGCTTCACTTTTCATCCATAATCCGGTGCCTTCACTTAGGAATCTGAACCACTTCCCTTGTTTTTTTCTGTTCTATATTCAGAAGAGAAAGTAATTGAGGTTGTGGGAATAGGAATCAAGTTAGTGATCTCTCCCTCTCCCCTGCTACTGAGGAGACGAAGGGGGCAGACACTGCTAGTTTTCTCTGTCATATCAAGCTCATTCTTATTTACTTTTTTTTTTTTTAAAGACAGCAATACACCCAGCTTAAATTTTAAAAATCCATTTTCAGCCTAGGGATGAGGGGAATGAGACATAAACAGAAGACAGCTAGAGTTTTCTGGAAAAGTTGGCTTTTCTTATGTAGATCCTGGACATCCCACATTGCGGTTTCATTGCATGTGGGCGTCACGGATGTAATAGCTGATAGTAGCAGCAACGACAGCATATTGCAGTCATGAGAGAAAGGCCACAAGAATCACCTTTATATCCTTGAGCCACTGAACAAAATATAGTAACTGTATCTATGAGGTACAGTCTTTTTTTTTTTTTTTGCATGAGTAAACAAACAAACCTTAAACCACTGTTTACTTGCGTTTTCTTATTTGCAGCCAAACAGACTGTAACTCAGGGGCAGGCCGTCTTTTCCTGAAAAGGACCAGATTATAAACGTTTAACACTTTGCAGGCCATATTATCTCTACTGCAATTCATCACCTCTGATATTTTAGCATGATAGCAGCCATAGACAATATATAATCAGATGGATGCAGCTGTGTTCCACTGAAACTGTGTTTACAAAAACAGGTGGCTAGCCAAATTTGGCCCATGGTCATAGACCTTTGCTCTGATAAAAGATGAAACTGTGTTTATGTTCTAATTAGTTATTAAAATAGTTATTTTCTGGTAGCCGGGGACTATTTATGAATGAAGTCAGAACTCCATATATGAAAAGAGGAGGGGAGGGGTGCCAGAGGCAACCCAAAGTTGATCACCTTCTGTCTCTGGCTAAGAGACATCAGAATTTTAGGAGGACTTGGGAAGGTCTTAATTTCTGTATTGAAACACGTGTATTCAATATAATAACAAACACATTTTATTTATTGTATTTTGTTTCTGTTTTGCCTAGTGACTAGTATTAAAACAGAAGTGTTTTTAATTTCTTTTCTGTACAAATCTATAATATTTTAACAACATTCTAGGTCAAATACACGTTTGTGGGCTAACCCGGAAATCTAAATACTATTTATGAATACTAAATAAATAAATGCTATTTATTATAAGCCAGATTTTCCCAGTGCATAAACGTTGAGGTATTGGCCACGTTAGGAGACTGCAATAATTTTATCTTGGTGCTAAATTATTTAGTAAATTAATACCATATTGCACCATTGGCATCATACAAATTTAGGAAATTTAATGCAGTTTTCATTTATGCCTAAATTCCAAAGTAATAGCTTTTACTTTGAGAAGCTATAACTTTAAAATACAAGCTGTAATACTAGTTGAAATGTATTTAGCAGGCTGTTAAACTAAGTGCTTAGTTTATAGTAGGTTCTTGAAATAATACATCTTGGTGGTATTGATATTATTAAGCAATATGAGTATCTTAAGTTTATTCACTTTGGAGATGGAATATATTCAAAGTACCTGGATCAATTGAAATGATAACATTTTTAACTGCACATTTTAAATGAGATAATTTTAATGAGTTTTGAGATACATTAGGTTTCCTTTTTCTCCTCTACTACCTCCTTCTTGTTTCCTTCTTCTTTCCTTTCTTCTTTCTTCTCTCTTCTTTTTGAATTCAACTTACAATAGGACAGGAAATTAAAATCACATTAATTGTGAGTAGCACCAGAGTGAGGATTTGAGGGGGAAAGGTAAAAATAAAATAAAATGAAGGCCACTCATGAGGAACAATCGCTGCAAAAAATAATATTGTTAAATAATATTTAAGAAAGTTGGTTGGTATGGATATATATGAGTTTGAGGCCTAGAAAGAAAAATACAATAAAAAAACAATTCATTTTCCCAACTTGCAAGATGGCGGGTGAAAAAGCCGGGAAGCCGGACACGAAGGAGAAGAAACCTGAAGCCAAGAAGGCTGATGCTGGTGGCAAGGTTAAGAAGGCTAACCTCAAGGCCAAAACGCCTAAGAAGGGGAAGCCACACTGCAGCCGAAACCCTGTCCTGGTCAGAGGAATCGGCAGGTATTCCCACTCAGCCATGTATTCCCGAAAGGCCATGTACAAGAGGAAGTACTCAGCAGCTAAATCCAGGATTGAAAAGAAAAAGGAGAAGGTTCTTGCTACTGTCACAAAACCAGTTGGTGGCGACAAGAACGGTGGCACCCGAGTGGTTAAACTTCGCAAAATGCCTAGATACTATCCTACTGAAGATGTGCCTGAAAGCTGTTGAGCCATGGCAAGAAACCCTTCAGTCAGCAGGTGAGAAAACTGCGGGCCAGCATCACTCCCGGGACCATTCTGATCATCCTCACTGGGCGCCATAGAGGCAAGAGGGTGGTTTTCCCGAAGCAGCTGAGCAGTGGCTTGCTGCTTGTGACTAGACCTCTGTCCCTCAATCGAGTTCCTCTGCGTAGAACACACCAGAAATTTGTCATCGCCACCTCCACCAAAATTGATATCAGTGGCGTGAAAATCCCCAAACATCTCACTGATGCTTACTTCAAGAAGAAGAAGCTGCGTAAGCCCAGGCACCAAGAAGGGGCGATCTTCAACACAGAGAAAGAGAAATACGAAATTACAGAGCAGCGCAAAATTGATCAGAAAGCCGTGGACTCGCAAATTCTGCCAAAAATCAAAGCTGTTCCTCAGCTCCAGGGCTACCTCCGCTCTGTGTTTGCTCTCACAAATGGGGTTTATCCTCACAAACTGGTGTTCTAAATTAATTACGAAGAATCTAATTAAATGCCTGAACTGTTAAAAAAAACAAAAAAAAAAAACAGTTCATACCAGAGTAGAAGACACAAAGAGGAGAAATGAAATAAAAAGAAACCATAAAGTGGAAAAATATGGGATTTTTAGCTACCAGAATATAATGGAATTGGTCATTCTCTTCAATTATCATCAGGGACTTTGGGATAGAGTAAAGGATTAGTGTAAGATTCCACTCTCAAACTTTTTTTTGCAGTACATTTTGTATTGTATTTTTTTTATTAGGGAACAGTGTGTTTTTCCAGGACCCGTCAGCTCCATGTCAAGTCATTGTTTTCAATCTAGTTGTGGAGGGCTCAGTCAGCTCCAGGTCAAGTGGTTGTTTTCAGTCTAGTTTGGAGGGTGCAGCTCACTGGCCCATGTGGGAATCGAACCGGCGACCTTGGTGTTATGAGCACTGCACTCTAACCATTGAGACAACTGGCCTCCCCCATATTGTACCGTTTTAAACACATGTATTTGTAAAAGGATATACCCTCAACTCATATATATCATGTAAGAAAGCGGCTTTCATTCTTTTTTATTAATTTTAGTTGCGATACATTATATTGATTTTAAAATTATTAAAAATAGTGGTGTACTGGAAAAGGATTTGAGAGTTATAAATGTAATGTAGTCACGTCATAAGCACAGAGTTGGTGTTCTGTAATGCAAGTTTTGTTCTAATGGGAAATGTGATTTATTCTAAATGTATGAAGTGTGATCAAAAGATATGGTGAATGTTTAAATAAAAAACAATTTTCACAGTAAAAGACACATTACCATTAATCCCCCTCAAAATATTCCCCCTCACTTTGAACACTCTTATCCCATCATTCTTGCTACTTTCTCAAGCAGTTCTGGAAGTCCTGTTTCACAAGTGCCTTTATTTCATCCTCCATCATGACAACACTCCATGCTACGCATCGCTTCTGGTACAGCAATTTCTGTCAAATAAAAACATTACAGTGTGTCTTCATCCACCTTATTCCCCGGATGTGGCACCATGCAACTTCTGGCTCTTCCCCAAAGTCAAAATGACCATGAAAGGAAAATATTTTGCATCGATTGAGGACATCGAAACAGCCACGACAACGCAACTAAAGATACTCATAAAGAACTTAGCTATGAAAATTATAAAGATATTCATAAAATAAGCCTTTGGACTAAATTAATACTTTAGAAATTGTCAACTGGTATTGCAATATTTTTGAGATTGAAATACAACACAGTTCTCTATTTATAATAAAATATGTTCCAAGGTCAAAGAAAATATACAAAACTAAAACTGTTCATTCTGATGACATATAAGGAAGTTTTGGTCATTAACGAGTGTGTGTGTGTGTGTGTGTGTGTGTGTGTGTATAATTTTATTTAAGCATTTATTTTCATTGTTTAAAAGGTCTAGTTGTGGGCTGTAGTCACATAGTTTGCCATATGAATAAGCTAGTCTTTAGCTATGGATTCATGGAAAATTAGAGATGGAGCCAGATTATCTGATAGACATGTGTGAAAGTTTAAAAAAAAAAAATCTTTCAAAATATATGTATTTTTTTCTCTTAACTCTACATATTATAATATTTTGAAAAGAATGTGTGTTGTTGGTACTCCTAGTTTTAGTAATTATTTCTGTTTTTACAATGATAAGTTCCTTCTAAATTAATTAACATTGTCTTTCTGCCTAGCTAATACAAATAAAATAGAGACTATAAATTCTAGAAATCAATCATTTCTAAATTAAAGAAATTGAACAAAACTGTCAATGTAATATTTTTAAATTTAACATTTATTTTAAATTTAACATTTGCCAGCATTTTTTAAGATTCCACAGCACTGGAATCTCATGTTGAAATGACAATTTATGTTCCTGCCAAAGCTTCAAAGGAATTGTTCTCAAATTCAGATGTACATCGGCTTCATCTGAGGAGCATTTAAAAATTATGGATGCCTGAATTTGATTTCAGAATCAGAGTATTCTGGAATGGGTCCCAGTTTAATACAGACAAAGTATAGGATAATAACACATAATATATATTTTCTGACTTCTTACCATGTGCCTGAGTGGAAGTCTTCAACATGTATTTATATATTAAATTTCTAGGACAATTCTATTTGTGAAATACACACTTAGAGCTATTTTAAAACAGAAAACTGAGGCACAGGGAAGTGCGACTCCTTGTTCAAAGTTGCACAATTTGCAAATAAGCAATGGGACCCAGGTGCAAACCCATCAGACTAGCCCATGGGCCCATGCTCTTCAATCCCACGCTCTCCTGCTTCTCAAAGTTTCCTGCCTTCAAGGAGCGTCAGAATAGCTGAAGAGATAAAGAAATAAAAAATAATTAAAGGTTACATTGTGTATTACTGTCAATAGGGAAACAGGATTTTAGAAAAAAAAATTCCGTATTAGCTGAAGCAGAGGAAGAATGATTCCATGAGTCAAGACAATTGGTGGAGACCACCAGAGAGGAAATCATGGGCCCAGTCTTGAACCTGGCTCTGTTATTATTAGTTTAATATAAAGTTATCTCTTGCAAGTTATAGACATAATGCAAACATTTCTGATAATTAGTTTAAATATATAGTTATACCAGTCAAAATTGAATTACACATGACTTTTTTTGCAACAGAAAATATTTTTGCGTGTGTTTCTATTTTGTGTGTGCCTCCTAAGGATTTGCTAGTACTTGGATAATATCTCATCTATGCTATAATGATTAGTTGTGCATTTGGATTGTGTACATTCACATTCTAACTTGTTTTCCACCTTAAAATACCCTTTGAAAGTGGGAATTGTGACCTCATCATCTTTCCAGTCTGTTTATACTATTATCATCATGAAAAATTACATGTTGAATTTATAAATAAATGAAATCCTCATCCAAAATCAATAAAAATGTTGTTACAGTGCTCTTACTTTCCAGGCATTTTAGTGTGACAGTGAAGGGTCCTTAGACTAAGGCTACAATACTATTAAAAAAGATTGGTACTGGAAATGCTATTATAGGATAAGTAGCTTGCACCAGAAAGAGAATCATCAAGGAGCCTGCAAAGAAAAAGAGATGCTTCTTTCATCAAGAAAGTTTTGCTAAGAAAAAAATGTCAGTTGAGCAGCCACAAAAAGGTGCTTGCTGACGCAGGTGTTCGTCAGACCCAAGCTCCTCATCTCCTTATAGGCCAGTAAGACAAGCTACCCTGTTTCCCCGAAAATAAGACCTAGCCGGACAGTGAGCTCTATTGCATCTTTTGGAGCAAAAATTCATATAAGGCCCGGTCTTATTTTACTAAAATATGAGACCGGGAGTTATATGATATAAAAACGGGTCTTATATGAATTTTTGCTCCAAAAGACGCAATAGAGCTCACTGTCCGGCTAGGTCTTATTTTCGGGGAAACAGGGTAGCTGCATTTTGGTTAGCCAGTCTGCACTTAGAGTGGCATGGTCTAATGCACTTCAAGTGATAATAGCTTTATTTTGTCCTCACTTCCTTTTATAAAGCAATGGCTCTAAATCAGTTTTTACAATGACCACATTTTACTTATTCACTTCATATAATCTCATGTACCTATTTTCACCTTCAGGCACTAGACCACTCTGAAATATGTTACTCTCCTTAAAGGATTAATATTAAATGCCAGTTTGCCAACAATTTCATAGCAGCATAATTTATATGGGAAAGAAACGGGAAAGGACCATGCTCTTGATAGGGGTCTGGTCAAATGACAGTACATCCATACCATAAATACAACATAGTTGATAAATGAGCTATGCAGATCTATATGTGTTCAATGATACAAGTTAATAAAATGAAAACATCAAGGTTTTGAACTATGTTATTAGAATAATACCATTTGTGTAAAAAAAAAAAAAAAAAACCATCACGCACATGTATATATCTAGACTGTTTCTGGAAGAATATCAAAGGAACTGCTAAGAGTGGATGCTTTGGGGAAGAATAACTCAGTGACATGGGGACCAGCTTGTAGAGAGTCTCATTTGTACCTATTGAATTTTGTAGCATATACATGCATTTGCCATTTATCAAAAAATGTAATTTAAAAAATCTATGCTCAGGTTGACCTCATCTGGTATCTGCATGTTCTCGAACTGCTGCTTATTGAGGAGATTCCCTAAGGTTTTTTTCTTCGTTATGGTGCATCATGGATTCTCAGTAAATGTTAAATGAATGAATGACGACTCAGCTTTCCTCCTTTCAGTGTCTGCTCTCAAGAAGTGCCAGCATCTAAAATTATTGCATTGTAGTTGGAAAAAAGATGGGAATTAGACCTTAAAAAAGGGGATTGAATCTAAAATCTGCCTCTTTCTGAGTGGATTCTAATTTATTTCTGTAACCCTCAGCTTCACCAATAAAATAGAACAGAACCTACCTCACAGGGTTGTACTAGGGAAGATATATATGTTATACATATAATATTAGATTAGCTAACATACAATATTAGATTAGTTTCAGATATACACCATAATTATTCAACATTTATACACATAAAGAAGTGTTCACCATGAAAAGTCCAGTAACCGTCTGACACCGTACTATGCTATCACAATATTATTGACTATATTCCCTATGCTGTACATTATGTCCCCATGACTTATTTCTTTTATACCTGAACATTTGAATCTCTTATCCCCCTTCACCTTTGCCCGCCTTTTTTAATTTTTCAATTGCAGTTGACATTCAATATTATTTTGTACTGATTTCATGTGTGAAGCATAGTGGTTAGACATTTATATAATTTAAGAAGTTATCCCCCTGACTAGTCTAGTACCCCCTGGCACTATACATAGTTATTATCATATTATTGACTATATTCCCTATACTTTACCACCCTATGACTATTTTGTAACTACCAATTTGTACTTTTTAATCCCTTCACCTTTTTCATCCTGCCCCCAACATCGCTCCCATTTATCACCTCGGTAAATCTAGCACCTATTTGACACCATACAGTTCTTACAGTATCATTGACTGTATCCCTTATGCTATACCTTACATCCCTATGACTACTGTGTAACAACCAATTGGTACTTTTTAATCCCTTCCCCTTTTTCACCCACCCTTAATCCCTCCTCCATCTGGCAACCATCGAAATGTTCTCTGTATGAGTTTGTTTCTGTTTTGTTTCTTCATTTATCTTGTTCTTTAGATTCCACATATAAACCAAATCACATTCTATCTGTCTTTCTCACTGTCTGATGTACCCCACTGAGCACAATACCCTCCATGTCCATGCATGCTGCTTCAGGTGTCAAGAACCCATTCCCTTCCACAGCCAAGCAATATTTCATTGTATATACTGCGTTCCCCCAAAAATAAGACCTAGCTGGACGGACCATCAGCTCTAATGCGTCTTTTGGAGCAAAAATTAATATGAGACCCGGACTTATTTTACTATAATATAAGACAGAGTCTTATAAAATATATAATGAAATATAATACAATATAGTATAATATAATATAATACCAGGTCTTATATTAAGTTTTGCTCCAAAAGGTGCATTAGAACTGATTGTCTGGCTAGGTCTTATTTTCGGGGATACACCGTATGTACCACCTCCTCTTTATCCATTCATCCATTGATGGACACCCAGGCTGCCTCCACATCCAGGCCATTGTGAACAGTGCTGCAATGAACGTATGGATGCATAAGTACCCTTGAAAAACCGTTTGGGGTTTCTTTGGATAAATACCCAGAAGTGGGATTACTGGGTCATTCTTTTTCTCTCTTTATAGCCTTTGTTTTAAAGTCCAATTTGTCTGGCATAAATATTGCTACCCCGCTATTTTTTTTTTCATTTTTATGAAATATCTTTATCCCATCTCTTTACTTTCAATCTGTGTGTGTCTTTCGATCTGAAGCAAGTCTCTTATAGGCAGCATATGTAAGGATCTTGTTTTCCAACCCTCACCTCTTTGACCTTAAAGCATTTTACCTAGAGATTTTGCCAGGAAGTGCTAACTCCAATAGTAATTCATTCAAGATTCAAGCAATCGGTTACTAATAGTCTGATGATAACAGAAAACAACATTTTATTCTGGGAAAGATATAGTGTCAGATCCTCTTTACAAAGATGTCGTAACTATTTAAAGAATAAGAGCATTATTAAATGATCAAATAGCGAAATAGTGATTTTTGCTGTTAGCTACAGATATATATTTGATTGGGACCCCATTCTAGAATGCTTTCTTTTTCCTGCTTTGTCAGTTCAACATCATATTCCTCTTTTTCACAGAAATTTTAGATCTTCTTTTTACTCTTACTCAAGTTTTCTTTTCAGTTATTGTGCTTAAATATATTTAGACATTCTTTCTGTGATATATCTTATTTGCTATATTGTGTATTTTATATTTTCAATCAAAATCATCCTACTTGTTACGTTAAATACGTAGCAATGGATAAAACAATTTAATTTTGAAAAAGATAAATTCATTTCCTACTGATTTTTTTCAACTATTTATTACCAAATGAGATTTTATATTTGTTTTAGCTACAGATCAGGCTTTTCTCCAACCAAAAAGAATTGACAGACATCGATTACAAATAGATTGTTCATAATTGCTGCAGGATCAATTGCCCTTAGTTCCTGTACATTTTTTCTTAGATAAAATTTTACATTTATTGCTCATTATTATTACTAACCCCTTTTTAACAGCCAAGAATTTGAATTTTAGCAAAATCACATATTAGAATTTTTTACATATTCCCACATATGTTACATGATACTCACTGGATCATGTATACTTACGGCCTAGAGTTTTGTTGTTGAATTAAATTTGTATGTATTTTTATGTTTTTTAATGTAGTGCAAAAATAAAACACCTGTGGGGAAGATAAGAAAGCTAAAAGTGGTGTGCTATAAAATACCAAGACACTAATAATACACACACATTTATGATTTCAAAGGAGTTCTAAAAATGAATTCCATACTGTGTAGCAACAAAAGTGTTGCTACAAGTACAAGACTATTATTCTATACTTGTCACATTTGCATTTGACTGTGTTCTAAAGATTTCTTAATTTTCACTTTTTGTATTCATATAATGAAAACCTAACAAATGTCAATAGATTTAACAACTTGAAATGCATGGCAAAAGGTCATTTCATGCTTGTTGACCCATCTTACCTCATTGTATTGTTTAGAAATACAAATATTATTTTTCCACTCACCATTATTTGTTGAAATTCTGTGAGAGCATTTAAGTGTAGTAAAAATGATGACTAGTATAAATAAATTACTTTTTAAAGCCAAAATCAAATTTATGAGCTTCACTCAAGTTCTTCCACAAAGAATGTTTCTTTTAAATGTATAATGAAGATTTATTTCCTACAAGATATTATGTTTTGAGTCTTAATCAAGATAAAAACTTCTTGACTTCTTGCAATTTCAACATCAACTTTGACTTGTCACATTATTAAACTCTCCTATCAGTAACCTTTTTTCATAGACTTCGTAAATAGTCCAGTAAGTCTGGGTTTTTTTTTGTTTGTTTGTTTGTTTTTACTATATGTATTAGTTTTCTATTGCTACCATAAAAATTACTAAAAAAACTCAAAAACAGCACCATTTATTATCTCCCAGTTCTGTGGGTTAGAACTCTGGGCACAGCCGAGCCTCACTGAGTGAAATCACATTGTCAGCTGGGCTGGGCTCTTACCTGGAGCCTGGGGAAAATCCACTCCCAAGCTCATTCATATTACTGTCAGAATACAGGGCCTTTGGCTTGTAGAATTGAGGTCTCTATTTCCCTGCCTCTGTCCAGCAGGACCAGTTTTTGATCCTAAAGACTGCCCCGTATCCTCATTTCCCATATGATGGCCTCCAGGAATGATAAGTTGATACCCTCTCTCATACTTCACATCTCTCTGGCTTTTTGTTCTGCAGCATCTCACTGACCCTGGCGAGAGAAATTTCTCTGCTCTTAAAGGATGATGTGATTAGATTGGACCCACTGGGAAAAATCCAGGATAATATTTTTATTTTAAAGTCTATAACCTTAATTATATATGTACAGTCCAGTCTACCATATACTAATGCACATTCACATAGTCCAGAGATTACACTGTGGACATTTTGGAGGGCCATTCACCTACTACACTATGTTTTAAAATTGTCTTTTTTCTCCCCCCACTTTATGCCAGGAAATTTTTCTATCCATATTGGTAAGCTTAACATTTTAGGGAGAAAATCAAACCCTTATGAATGTATTCCATCTTGTAATTTAAATATATTTTTTGTACTTGGATTTTAATTGGAAATTGATTAAGATCAAAAGTCGTGCATGAGTGCTTAAAGCTCAAAATCTGTAAAATGCTGATTGGTTCAGGTCTGTACATAAATCCACCATTCTTACTGATTAGTTTTAAATTCAAAGCCTCACACTAACAAATCCAGCCCACAATTTTACTTTCCGGCCTTAGATTTCTGTTTTTCTGTTGCATCAACTTTATTTTTATGCTGTTGAGATTTACCCCTTTGAACCACAGAACCCATTTGTGAATTTCCTAAGTTCATCTCTCACTGTGTCATTTGTACAGACTACATATATGTGTCCAATAAATTGTGAAGATGTTTTAAGGGCAAAAATGTTCCATCTGTTTTTTCAGTTGAAATTAATTTTTGAATCTGAATATTTCTAGAAACTTAGATGAGAAATGAATCTGTCAATCATTTGTTAGAAACCCTACAACAAATTCATGTTTAAAATCTCTCTATGTAATATTTATTTTCCTACAGTTTCGTATTCATGGAATTTATTGTAGGGTGCTATTTATTAGCTTCAATTCATATCAATTAAAATTACAACATATTTTATTTCACTTTGTTAATTGTGAAAATGGTCATTTCAATTGTATACACATTTCTTTTCAAAGTGAACTTCAGATTGTAATAAGTTTAATATTTTGTTTTGAGAGTGAGTGTATTCTTAGTGAAATTGTTACAATGCAATTATTAGTATATCAAATATGCTAACAGTAGAAATCACTGTTTTAAGATTAGAATTTCTTATGCAACCTCAATTTTATTTGTATATATTACATTATGTGAAAACAATGATCCTATTAGAATCTGACTAGCTTAGAGATATTTTTGTTCATAAGCTATATATCCTGTGGGTTGTATATCCTTTATGCCTAAGATATTGAAACTCAAGGGGAAATATTATTAGTTTTCCTATACCAGAATGTTGTATTTGAAGGACATAAGACAGGACAAGATTTTTCCTATCGTGCAATTTATCTGTTCTCAAGGGCCATGCGCTAATACTTCTGTCTCTGATCCTCTTAAATGTGTGGCTTGATATAGTATCAGCAAGGGATAAATATTTTTTTTACAAAAAAGAAAATGTGCCGGAAATCAGGAGGATAGTCACTTACACACATGGCGCCTTACGCAAAAGAGGGAAAATATGTTGTAGTCTAATGCATTGTAATAGGGGTTTCAAAAATACTGTATATTTCAAATGTATTTTTGGGTATCTTTTTCCCCCCAATTTGCAATTACCATAATTTTATTGGTAAAAGTTCTTTTCCAGGATGAAATAATGAATATAATTTTATCACATAACTTGCTGAAATCAAGTTTCATTCTATACTTAGATCTTGCTGCAACATATCAGAAACTACGTGAGGTACATTTATACCCCATTCTCTTCCATACCTTGGAGAATTCAGTCCTTCCTCCTACACCTCAGTATTTAGGGACAGAAAGTTATCAAAATATCTTAGAGTTTGACTTAACTGAAAATTACATTAAGCTATGTGTATTATTTGAAAGAGACATTGAGATTGGTACCTACTAGTTCTCTAACCTATTTCCAGATAACCTATGCCCCAGTGACACACACCGTGTCATAAACCAGCAGCCTTTTTGGGTAATTCAGTGTGTTAACTAGTGCAGTATTCTTAACTATGCTGCATTCTATTTTTTGCTAATTAAAGTTAAAACATGGATATTTATCAATGATGTTAAGTAAATTAAACTATTAGAGATTATTTGCTAAGTAGAAGCTCATCCTCCCTTTAATTGGGGTTTATTTTCCAAGCTTACGGTTTGAGAAAGCAGCCTCTCAAACATCACAGTTGGCTGAGATATGCTAAGCATGTTCCGGTGGAGAGGCAAATCACTTTAGAAACAAGTTCTTCACTGCATATATTCAGGTTTTAAAATCTGTGGCTAAAACAAGAGTTTTTATTAGAAATTGGCTTCATTGGAAACATATCAGAAACACATTTAGTTTGTAAACACAGTGTGTGAGTACTTCAACTATATCCCCCGAAAGTTGTTCCACTTAATCCACCCTAGTTACGCTTTTGTTCGTAATCTGAGAGGAATTGGCAGCCATGCATCTTCCATGTCCTTTCCTTAGAACTGCCAAAGAAGTGAAAAACATTTTTTCGAGACACTTGACACAAGAAAATATTAAAAAGTCGGAGAAACAAAATAAAGCCAAAGGGATAAACATCAGAAGCTTGCTTATACAGCTTTGGCCCCATATAATTGCTTTTCTGTCAGCAGGATTATTAACAAATTTGGACATCTGAAAATTAAATTAACAGCCTGAAAATATTTTACAGAATGAGATAGAGCATGATACATGAAACATAATGATCCCTCTGAAATTCAGCCAAGCCAGTGCAGCTACTCATTTAGACAGAAGACAACTAGTTAATCATCACCGAGCAAATTAGACAGAGCAAATTAGTTGCTACATTCCACAGTCCTAGCTACCAGAAAGAGTATAGGACATTAATTAGAATAAAAGAACTCTAAGCATATTATTATCTATATAGAAAGAGAAAGCAAAATTTTAATTTGAACCACTTCTAACAAAGCTCGAAGCCTAGGTGATGTAGGTATAAATTTCATGTGCAAGTGTACGTATGTGCATGTATATGTTTTCACGCACGTGTTTTAAACAGCAGCAGCTTTAGCATTTTCTTGCCCTTGACCGAATTAAGTGTAAAAATGTTTTCCAAGGTTACTTGGAATTATTTGGGAATACAGACACAACACGCGTGCACACACACAAAACATAAAAACATTTTTAAAACGTGTGATTGCTTTCATTGAAGATTAAAGTAGCCATTTCAAATACTTTCTTGTACAGCATTAATTTTTTTTTATTATTTTAAAAAATGTACTGCTGTTGCACGTGAAATAAATATTTGGACTTAGTTTATCACTGGAGATTAATCTGAAATCATATTTTGTGGCCTTGATTAGCATTCATTTGCTTAATTGTCATTCTCAGCCCCATCATTTCCATTTTTCACTAACTTGAACAATGTTATCTTCTGCTGTTTGCACTTTAATTTAAATTTCTATTAAGGTTTATGAACAGTAATAAGGTCCTGTTTGAATATTCATTAGCTTCTGAATTGTGAGCTATGAAAAGGTGCTTTCTTTTACCTTAATGAAACTGGCACAGCATGGGACTGATCAGTTGTGACATTTGATTTGAGGCATCCAGTGAATTTTCTCATTGTTTATTGACACATCTTGTCCAAACAGCTCCCTCGCAAGTGAGCGGAGTAATGAAGGAGAGAGTGCTGCAGCGGAGTGTTGAGCTTTCCTGGCAGGAACCAGAGCACCCCAATGGAGTCATCACCGAATATGAAATCAAGTATTACGAGAAAGTAAGTGCTCAGAACAGCTGAAATGTACATGTGCGGAGTATGTTATGTCATCCTACTGCACTGTAGACTTAAGTTGGTCATTATGCCACCTCTTTGGAGGTATTTCAAAATCCATAGTTAATTTTAGCCATTTTTAATAACCATCTCCCTAAATCTCTGGTTCATTATTATAATGATGATTTCTGTGTATTAAATTTCTGTTGCAGAAATGAAAATATTCCACTAGTAATATATTATTCGATTTTGGATATTATAATAAGTAGATGTAGGATGTTTTAGTACCATAGAAACCACATAGCCCAATGCGTTTGTTTGTTTGTTTGTTTCTTTTAGGTTGTCTGTTTTGGCCTTTAATGATTTATTTTATTTATGTGATTTCAGTGATAATGATGGTGGCCTCAAATAATTTAATAATTTGAAAAAATAAGATTTTGTCTGCAATAAATGTGTAATATTCTCCAAACTTTAGAATCAAATGATGATATTCCATTCCTTTAAATTCCTCCTGAATTTTACTTCATATATGTTATATTAACCATATCCACCATTTCTTTACACTCCTCTCTCCACGAAAAATAGTATGGCTAAATCCCAAGTGCAGCCCCATTAATCTCCATAATGGCTACATTTTAGTAAATAGTGACATATATCTGAGCATATAAGTGCATTTATTTCTGACCCATCTGGTGACGGGGGGGAGGGTTGGTGCATCTGTTCACAAATTGTTCTCTAGGTTCTACCTCACCGAAGGATCTGGTTCAAGGTTTGAAGCATGGTTTGAAGCACTGTTGCTATTACTATTAGTAATGGTAATAATAAGTGTTGCTATCATTGACTTAAATGAGTTAGCTGAAGTGCTATAATTTATATAATCACTTTAACCATTTAGACAGCATATCAAAAAAGGAGCCTAAAGCTTTGGAAAACCTGAATCAACTTTGGGGACTGAATCAACTTGACTGAATAATTAAAATGCACATAGTACATGGGCAATAGATAATTTTTTCCCTTTGAAGAAAAAACAGATAGTTTAAGATTAGTTTCAGTGTTCTGATTAAGTTTACAAGATTGTGACTTCTTATTTTCATTATGAATTCATGACTTCCATAGCCAAAGTTACATTTTAAATACCTCATTTTTTGTACCAGGGAATCCATTTTTTTCCCCACCAAATGTGTTTCTGAGGGAATACTTGTTTTAACTGTTGGTTTTATGTCTGTTTTCCAATGTCTGTTTTCTAACAATTATAGTACCTTCTGAAATTTTATTAAATTTCAAAAACAATAAAATACATTTTTAATATATGTTAGGTGGTAAATGAGAGTGAAGTTTCTCACCATGCAACAAAATACTTTGCAAATCCTTACTCTGGAATAAATTTGTTCAAATAGTTACTTTTCTGTTTTGCATGACAGAAACAAAATGTAGCTACATTCCCTGAATTTACAGATTAAATAATCATTAAAATAGCATAATGGTACTGCATTGTAATATATGTAAGCATGTGATCTCTATATATCATTATGTCATGTAATATAAGTTATGTCTAGTTCTTTTATTTGAGATAAATATATATTTATAATACCAGCTATTATTTTTATGAATGATTCTAATGAAGGCAATCACTTATCAGCTTCACTAAATCTAGGTTAAATGTAAATTTATTTACATGTTCGTAAATATCAATGTGAAGGCAAAATAACCATACTGACATTTTCAGATTTCATTGAATAGTTTTATTACCAGACACAGTTGAGCACACATATTTATTATAGAACAAATAATAAACTATCTAAAGTTGTATATTTTGATGAATAGTTTTTATAACTTTTTTCATAAATAGTCCATTAGACTCATATTAGTTAACTTTTAACATTTTATTCATTTGAATATTGTTTCTTAGAATTTTTACAGTCTTAGGTTTATTATATATAATATGATAAATACATTTTAAACTCTGCAAGCCTCAGTTTTCATATCTGAGAAATGAGAAAATTGAACTGTGATTTTTAAAGTATTATCAAGCCATAATTTATATAATACTTTAACTTTCATGTTGATAGTTTTAATTTAAAATAGTCCCTTAAATACTGTATTATAAAAGTAGTTTTCTGTTGTGCAGTTTTCAATGAAAACAATTGATAAGATCACTGTAGTAGTGGTGTTAGCTAAATTTCTTGATTTAATAGCTTTTTTCTTTTTTAGCGTTTTTCTTTTTTTCTTTTTTTTTTTTTTTTTTGCTTGGTGAGTAAAATTCAGGAAAAATATTAAGAGAACTACATTATGAAGTGAAGACTGCTACTAAACTGTAGATTTTGTCTTAATGGCCAAATAGTTCTTGTCACCATGCCCTCTACCAACAAAACAAAAGTTCAAAACATGAGAAATGTTTTAACAAAATTATTTCTCTTTGAAATTTATAGAACAAAGGTATGTGTTCACATTTACATTTTATATTATCTTAGAAACAACTCAGTGCTGCAATATTACACAGGGTACGGTGTAGCCTTTATAAAAACAATGCAGACAATTGAAATAAATTGCACGAATTGGCTGTTTGCAATCTTGCAAATTGCCTGGTTGCAATCACAATTAAATGTACACCATATATATTGTTTCTAGGATCAGAGGGAACGAACCTACTCAACAGTAAAAACCAAGTCCACTTCTGCCTCCATCAATAACCTGAAGCCAGGAACAGTGTATGTTTTCCAGATTCGGGCTTTTACTGCTGCTGGTTATGGAAATTACAGTCCCAGGCTTGATGTTGCTACATTAGAGGAAGCTACAGGTAAAATGTTTGAAGGTAATTACCACCTTTGGTTTGGATTCTTATTCTGTGTAACTCTGGCATATTTTTTTTTTACTATTGTGGGTGTAATTTGGTTCAAGATAATTTTTACTTTTAAAGGTGAATATATATGCATATATATGTACTTTATAAAGGTTATTCAGAATAGTAATTTAAAATGTGCTGTTTTGTGTTGCGATGTTAGAACCTGGTAATTTAAATTAGTCTCTTTAATACATACTGGGTTTATTAAAAAACGAAAAACAGAAAACATGAAGTTAGACACAGAAGCAGGACTTGTTCAATTATGTATTGACACAGGCTGTTTTTGTAGACCCCAAATGACTTTACTCTAGTTGTGTCAGTCAAAGCAGCTTTTTTACAGAAATCCCAAATGAAACTAGGATGTACACCAGGGTGGGCCAGAGAAAGACAATATGTAAGAATCTGTGTTAATTTAAGCTATTACACCTTTTAGCAGTGATTTCAAAAATTGAGTTCAAGAAGATCTTAGAACTTGTATTTATTTTTATTTGAATCATCCCCTTTCTCATTTTTTGTGAAACATTTCAAGCATAATAAAAAATATATTTAAAGTATACATGAAATATTAGAAAGTATATTTAAAGGAATATCTCTGTATCTACCACTCAGCTTAAAAAACAAAACATCAATATCTTGAATCCCCTTTATCATTTTATTTATGTTTTATAACGCAGCATAGGAACATAACAAAATGCATGGGTCTATAGTGTATTGCAAATAAGAAGCTGTATCTTAGGATGCATGTCCCAGTTTATCATCAGAGTGCAAGTTCAGGAGAGTTTGAGTACCACTGCTGGTTGTTCTTCAGGTAGCTGAGGTCTCAAAATATGTTTTTGTATTTCAAATTTTTTTTATTTCCCCTGATTTTACTGCTCAGGCACATGGTTAACCCAGCTGTTGCCTCCTCATCTCCTTGCCAATCCTGGGTTCCCACCAAATTCTAAACAACACTGAGTGAAAAAGGATTATATTTTCTTTCTTCAATTTTTAATAAAAAGTATTTTAAGTAAATTAAATCAATACAATTTTGATCAAAGTTATTATGACTTCAGAAAATAGTATAAAGCTTTAAAAGGCAAATTGATTAATGTCCTTTGCATTAGTTAACGCTTATTAAGTTTGCTAACAGTATTCTTTCAAAATGTTTTTATATTTTTAAATTAATCAGTAACTTTCAGAACCTCAACTAACAAAACATATATATATATATTGAAGTAAATTAGAAATAAAAATAATTTTGTAGAATTGTAGACATAACAGCACCAATTTTAAAAAGTCACATAATTGTGTTATAAAATTAATGCCATTATCCTTTTTTTTAAATGGAGTACATGATATTTAAAATGAGATGGCCCCCAAAAAAATTAAAGAATTTTAAGTTAAGATTTTAACATTTAAACATTTGAGTGTCCTTTTGTTAAATATGTTCTCGTTGTCTTCAACTTAGACTGATCTCGTGCTATTACTTTGTGATTTCTGATATAATAAAACAGTTCAAGTGATGTTTTTTCATATTCTTATGAATAGTTTAAACTTAAATTAAAAACATCAGTTGTTTATGTCACACTTACCTACACATTTTTTATCAGTTAAACCTTTAGGTTTGAAAACCTTTTAAATATTTTCAAAATAAGTTTGAAAACTTTCCAAACTATTATTTATTGAGTGCTGAGATTCATACATTTACTTTGATTATTTTAAAATAAAGTAAATAAGACTAAAAGAGATTAAGATAAAATTGTGGAACCTGAATGATTACATGAAATAAATGTTAAAAATTTATTTTTGCATTAAATAGAATTTGGCAATATTTAGCATCAGAATATTCTCTTCCACTGGAATGTAAAGTTGATTAAAGAATGATCAGATCTCCTTTTCTTACTATTACCTTGCCAGTGCCAACTACAGTGCTTGACACATAGAAGACACCAAAAAAAAAATAAATAAGCAAGAAATGAGTACTTCACTCAGCAACTTACACTAATTATCAGTATCACTCAGTGCTTGTAGACATATTCCTGGTTTTACATCTCAGCTCTGCCATGTCCAATCGTGGGACTTTGAATGAGTTGCTTCTCTGTACCGTAATTGCTAGAATACTACTATCCTACTGCTCAGGTATTCTGAGGATTAAATAAGTTAGTGTAAGAAAGTGCCAAGTACAGTGCCTAGCACACAGACAGTCTCAAGTGTCAGCTTTTATTATTTAGCACAACCATTTCAAGCTTTTTGATCTCAAGAACCTTTATAGGATATTAAAAAAATACTGAGAATCGCCATAGAGACATTGATTATTTGGATTGTATCTCAATATTCACTGCATTTGAAATTAAAACTGAGAAATTTTTAAAACACAAAAAACACGAACACATTTCCTTAGTCATCAGAGTAATCATATCATCATGTGTCGCATAATTTCTGAAAAATTCTGTGCACCTGTGCGCCTATGTGAGTGAAAAAGGCAAATAACGTCGTGTTATATGAAAATGTTTTGACCTTGCAGATCTCCTGAAGAGCTCTTGAGGGCCATCAGGGGTTCCCAGACCACCCTTTGAGAAATACTGATTTCATTTAGCACAAGGTACAGTGCTAAGAATTAGCGATGCACAGAGACACAGTTGATACTCTCAGTGTAAAGTTTAGTGAAAGAGAAACTTGTACAGAAATATGGGCCATGCAATTAAGTGCTGGTACAGTGCCTGGCCCAATGGTGTTAGGAGGGCAAGGGGGGCGATGCCACCGAAAAGAAAACACTCCAACACTGTTTAAAAAGAGAAGTTAAACAGATTATTCCATTGCACATACAACCTAAAATCCCCTTCTATGCAGTCAACTCTATTGATTTTATGATTTGTAAACCATGGTGTGGTGATTATGGAACTTACAAATTACATTGAAAATTTATTACCCATGAAACAGATAAAAATATTAACCATAAATGTTGACTATGGAAAGATGAAAGACAAGCAAAGAATTATACCCCTGGGACCCATCAATTGAATGGAAACTATTTCTATTAATATGTGTATAACTTTTTTCCTTCCTCAAGAACAGACTACTCCATTTTTTTCCCTCTCTTAATACATATAAAAAGACAGACGAAAACAAAAGATAACCAAACTAAGCTAAACAAACAAAAAATTTTGAAGTAATATTTTCTCTGTTGAATGATAATAGGCTGTAATTCAAAAATAAAGCTTAAAAGTTGTTTTCTGTTTTTTTTTTTTTCCCTCCTGTTTAGTTCCCTTGGGGAGTAAATCAGCAAGTGCTGAAATAAGGAGTGTACATAATACCTTTGATCAGAAACTATCTATTGCACAGAGCTATTTTCACTCTTTTTCAATAAAAAAATCTTTCTATAGTTAGCATAAGTATACAGAATTAAGAGATGAGTTGTCCAAAAGAGGAAGACATACCATGTTTTCCCGAAAATAAGACTGGACGGACAATCAGCACTAATGCGTCTTTTGGAGTGAAAATTAATACAAGACCAGGTCCTATATATTATATTATAGAATAAGACCGGGTCTTATATTAATTTTTACTCCAAAAGACGCATTAGAGCTGATTGTCCAGCTAGGTTTTATTTTCGGGGAAACACAGTAGATAAACTAAGGAAGGCCAGTCAAAAAAAATAAATAAATATGCTGCCTATTGTGGCAAGACATACTCTGCGTACATATAATTTACTGCTCTGGAGACCCAATCCCTTGCCACCACCTAGAAGGAGTAGTATTTTCCATCCTGCCATAAATTAAAGATTACAGCTATTGATTGTTTCAGAAATAAGCAAACTACTATATTAGTTTGACATTATATATTATATGATATTTGCAACTGAATCATTTATTGGAATATACATTTTCATTGTTTTACCTTTCTTTGATTATTTTATGAAGTTTATACTGGTATTGAAAATATTATACTCTGGGGAGAATAAGATACTTGCTAATTATGATATATATAAAACTTCACTAATTTGGAAAAATGGAAGTGGGAAGGCCATGTGACTTGATCAAGAATTGGAATCAGAGGCTGCTTTAGAGGACATGTAAACATATACCATTCCCAAAGAGACTCTCAGAAAGTTCCAGCCAGGCTTGCCTTAATGAGCAGAGAAGAATCACTTGGCATTTTATCGGAAGTGCCTACAATTAAAAATGCTGAAATGTTGTTTTTTTTAATGTGCTTGCAGGAAGTTTGCTCTTTCATAAATAGCCTACCTCCTCTGTAATCCTAAACTCTCGTATGTATGTATTGCATACTTTGTCAAATTAATACAAGTAATTCTGCTTTTTTTCCCCTGAATTATAGTGCATTTTAAATTCATGGTGATTTACTGTGATTACGTGATGATTTTTATTTTATATTGATAAGATGAGATATAAAGCATTTAAGGTACTTTGAAAAATGAGCAAAGTATGTATTTTGGTTCCTTTTTTACACACCAGAAAACCAGATATAAAGGGATCAAATACCTTGCTGAGGAAAACATAAGGATTTAATAGCGATTGTAGATCAAAGATCTCTATCTCTTGATTCATAACTAAGTTTCCAACTACTAAGCAGGGTATAACCATTCCAGAAGGTATTTTATAGGTATCTTTTATAGCTGAGGAATATAAAATAGATGAAATGCATTGTCCACATTTAAATGTACATTTTATACGTATCTCTTATAGCTGAGGAATATAAAATGATGAAAAGTATTGCCCTTACCACTTTTTTAAAATACAAAAGTAAACATTTAAATTTACATTACAATATAATGCATTTATGTAAAATTGCAGGTGAATTCAGTAGCATAGATATCTCTTGTTGGTAAGATTTTGTTTACCATCTCAAGTTCTTGCATGGCATGGAGTGTTTCTGAGCCAGTTTCTCTGTTTGCAGCTACAGCTGTCTCCAGTGAACAAAATCCTGTTATTATCATCGCTGTGGTTGCAGTGGCCGGGACCATCATTCTGGTGTTCATGGTCTTTGGCTTCATTATTGGAAGAAGGTAGAACACAAATTTCTTTTAATCTCTAGAGCAAAATGTATTGATTTTTCAGAATTATGAGCCCATTACTTATTGTGTAGTATATCAGAATAGTAAATGCAAATATTCTTTGTCTGATATGAAACATCAAATGTCAATAAATTGTCATTCTCCCGAGGTCAAAATACAGTGTGAGCTTAATTATTGCTGTATGTTTAGGAGGACGAGTATTATAATTTCTATGGGATGAATTTATTCTTTCAGTTAAGGATTTGTAGAAACCATTTCAAATCTGTTCTTGTTGCTATTGTTTTTGCTTTCTAGGAAAAAAAATTCTAAGCAAACATGTACTCATTGATAAATCTAAACGTACAAAATATTTTCCTTCTACATTGTCTCACATAGATACTTTATATTCTGTGCTCTTTTGAATCATATAAATTCATGTAAATGAATTTATAACTATAGACAGGAAGTTTTTTTTCTGTTTTATTTATATATAGTACTAACTAGCATGTTTTGAAATAGTTAAGGTACATTGTGCTGAATTTTAAATATATAAAGTGAAATCATTGACTGTGTTTGATACTAATTTGATTTTTTTTCTAGGCACTGTGGTTATAGCAAAGCTGACCAAGAAGGAGATGAAGAGCTTTACTTTCATTGTAAGTGTTTGGCTTTTTTTTTCAGTTATATACCCCAATTAATGCAAAAACCTGGTTCTGTTAATATTGGCATGAATAAATTCCTAATACATCATGCTTGAAATCATACAATGAGCTCGAAGTAGTGCTTTAAAGCAACTAACAAGATATTTAGAATGAAAACCATATGCTATAAATTTCAAAAAAATAAAATATATTCTGAAATGTGACCTCATAGTGGGATTTTAATATAACTGCAGGATATTAAGGTGCTTTTATGTCACAATTTTTCCTTTTGCAAGTTTTGCCCAAATGTTTCATATTATTCTAACAATAACCTGTTAAATGTTGCATGGCCCATGTTCTAGCTAAGGAATTCATTTTCAGTTGGAAGGATACGCCCTTTTTTTGTACCCAATTTAAGTGATGCTACCTTGAAAGGCTAAGCTAAGAAGCCCCTTTCTTTTCAACTACTATGCATTGTCTATCACTAATAGATATTTACTAGACCTAAAAAGTATAATAATTGAATCTAATCCTCCAGTGTTTTCCTGTGGATTTGGGTTGCCTGATTCTTAAAAGTTGATTTTAGAAATCATAGAGGAGAGTTTAGGTAACCAAAGAAAATAGATGTCCATTTACATTAATTTTATTCTTGTCCAACGTTAATGGCAAGTGAAAAAATGAGAGCCATGTGAGTAAATGCTATGACTTCATGCATCCAAAGTAAATACCTAATAAACAATTTTAATTCTGATAATTAATGATGTTCTTCTCCAAGCCCCTTATTTCTATTTTTAATCCTTGAAAATGCTAAGAACAATTTTATTTATTATTTTCCTTAGTGGCTATATTTACTAAACTTTTTATGGATAAGCTGAATTTCCTAATTGGCATAAGAATTACATCTATTATTATGTTATTTATCAAATTACTTTATGACAATATCTTAAGATAGCGTCATGTACTCATCCTAAAGTCACAAGATTATATAAGCATGAATCAAGAAATATGTCCTTTAAAGACATGAATTGTGAATGCTATTGTTATCATTCCTGAATTTCTTCAATGTATTTTTATTTGTTGAACCAACAGTTACCTTGACTTTAGTTTTCAAAAGAGAAGTGGCTTTAGATAATACATATCCAAATTGATTTTGAAATTGTATAGCATCCCAACCACAGAAAGCAAGAAGGGTCTGTAGGATATAATTTAAAGTAAAAGGTATGACTTGAGGTGGCTTTATCATTAAGTCTAAGCTTTAGGGCCCTCACTTTCATAGACCCCCTTTTAAGGCCCTGGGAGAGCCCTAGCAATTTTGTGTGTATAACTTTTTTTTTCCGCTTAGAGAGGGTATCCCAAATTGCAGAAGATTCAAGTCTCATAAAAGTTATATCTCCCCCTGCTTATGACTGAATACATGTTATTCCACAGTCACCCTTTGGGATTATTTGAGCATATTATTATATGCTCCCAGTGTTTGTGTGTCCTTTTCCTAATCCAGCAGTGATTTTTCTGTGCTGAACCTCAGTGATGAGAGAGTCACAGGCAGTTTATAGCAAGAGGATGGACAGAAAAAGTGGAGGTTACTTTTTTATCTCTTTCCTAATATGAGAGCCTATTTTTAACTCTTCCACAGACAGGTAGAAGAGGATCAAAACTTAAATGCTTAAATTTATATATCTAGTTTAAAATGTATGTAGAAGAATAACATAAGACTATAATTCCTGGAATCCCTGATTCTATCCCTATGTGAATATTTTGATGGCAGAATCATTTAATATTGCCTTAATCAGTATGTCACTTTGCTTTCTTTTATTGAGTATACTTAGACATCTCAAAATTATCGGATACATTTTAGTTTATTTGGTTTTTAACGTGCAGGTTAATAAATTGAAACATGGCTTTTCTAAAATTTGTTGTATAGCCTTACGCTTGGTTGTCATCCCTCAATTTTACTATTTTGATGCCATGTGCTATTTTTACATTTGACATCCACTTTATAATTCGAAAAAATAGAGCTGCATGTTTTACTTGCTAACATAGACAAGATCAGCTTAATAAATATAAACAGTTTTCATCTCTAGAGCAAAACATCAGTTGTGGTTTTAAAATATTTAACGTTCGTGATAAATGTAAATGAACTACTAAAACACAAAAAAACTCACTTTAAATTGAGATAAGCAACATACCAGAATATTCAGAAATTATGTTAATATTTTCCTTATATTATAACATCCATTTTTAAATGAATAATGAAACAATAAAGTACACTTAACATATCCTATTTGAGTAAATGCTTGATATTTTTTAATCACCCTTTTTACAAGGTTATCTTTTCTTATCCTTTGATGAGTACTAGGCATTTTATTTGATTTTATAACTGTATCTAAAATATGTAACGTACAACACTGTGGTCATCAGCTATTTACAAGTTGGTGTCCTCTTTTTACTCCTTTAGTAAACAGACAATTTTCTTAGGTGCTAAGACACCAGATTGAATTTTTCCAGAAACATGAAAGCAATCATTTAACTAGCTTTTAGAGCACTGAATTTAATAGAATATCCAGTCATTTGTATCAGGCACCCTCGACTCTCCATGGCCCCAAGTGCTACATTTAAAGATATAAACACAATGGAGGAGTTTAGTGAAGCAATTCCAATTTACATTTTGTTTCCTCCTACCATTTCTTCTAACAATGTCTTTGAATGGAAGCTGGGCAGTATTTCATGTTTTTATGCCAAAATTGCTCTGGCCTGTCAAAATGTTTTATGACAGCTTGAATAAAGAACCATCAGAGATGCCATTTGAGATGCAGAAGGTTACCTCCACTCTAGCTCCCTTATCACAAAACAAAACCAAAAAAAAAAATAAAATACAATAAAAGGAAGAGCATAAAAAGGGAGAAGATGGCTCATTCTCCATGTGCCTGCCAATCTAGGAGGTTAACCTATTGTTTTCTTCCCTTCTCTCTCTTTCTCTTTCCCCCCTCTTCCCTGTACTCCTTCTTCTCTCTTTTCTCTTTCTATCGCCTCTCTCTTTTCTTCTTGTGTTTTTTTTTTTCATGTTCAGCTTTAGTAACAAATGAGCATCTGTCAGTTTTATAAACTGCAACAATAATTGTTTAAGACAATCAATTTTGGATAAACAACTACAGCAGAATAAATCAAGATTTTTAAATCCCATTTTCCTTTATATTCTGCTTCTTTTTGTTTGTTATGTGTTTATTTTTGAAATATAATTTTAATTTTATGTGATGGCATAAGCACAGTTAGGCTGCAGTGTAATTCATAAAGAAATATATTGTTCACCAAATAATAAGATTTAATGGAAAGATTGTTCAGTGGCTTTGTTAAAAACAATAAAGTTTTTTTGAGGATATAGTGTAATTCTTTTCATTGCATTAATATAACCAAATATATGCCTATCTATCTTATCTTTGTCTTTAACCAAATGATTATATTTGGAATACATTATTGTAACTGAATTTGATTTAAAGTTAACATAGCATTATCTGTTACCTGCATGCTTCTGGGTGCATTTTAAGAAGATTTTAACTTTTGCAACTTTTAAGATGATTCTATGTTGTTTGAATTTTGACTACCTTTTCTGAGGCATATTGGCTACCTCCTTCCAGAGCCTTATAATTGAAAGTTCATATAAATCATTCTTCTTTCAAATTGTTGTCATACATGGTTAGCAGATCCCAGGAATATTGTAAATTTTCTAACTTTACACTTTGTACACCTGGCCTCTATTGCCCCTCAAGGTAACGATGAAACTGTGTCTTTAGAAGATTTCTCTCTGAGTCTGTGATAGCAGCCCTCACATCTTGTATTAATTTTATGTATATGTCAACAGTGGTTGGTCTTTAAAAAAATAAATCAAAAGAATAAGTAAGATGTCTATATGTTTTTAATATTGCTGTCAGTGTAGTAGGCTACCTGTATATGGAATGTCTTCTTTTCCCAGTGTATTGATTTGATTGATTGATTGACTGACTGATAGATTTACAAATGTGTTTCCAAGTCCATTACAAACCTCAGTATGGCTTGAACTATGCCAAGATAGCAGTGAATTTAATTAAACCTCCAGTCTAATAAGTCATGTCAGAGAATTTTGGTGATGTCTTCTGTTGATTTACTGGAAAAGCAATTCAGTTAGTAACCTATGAGCTGGATCCTATGTTACCTATAGAAGCTTGCAGATAATACATATACGCCAGCAGACTGAAGTAGTCTGTTAAAACTGCTGTGAATCAGGTGATGTGGAAGCAAGTTCACTGTTCCAAGGAGCACTCTGCATAATGAAATTCCTGGGCTGACTGCACAATAAGTGCTTTGCTTCATCACAGTCATGCTTTCTTACATCATTACAGTTAAATTTCCAGGCACCAAAACCTACATTGACCCTGAAACCTATGAGGACCCAAATAGAGCTGTCCATCAATTCGCCAAGGAGCTAGATGCCTCTTGTATTAAAATTGAGCGTGTGATTGGTGCAGGTAAGGCTGCTGTAACTTCCTTGTTCAGCTGTTCCATTTAGCCACGATCGAAAGTCATACATCATAATGACAGGCAAATAATTATACCTCAAGTATAGAACTTTTGCATTTACCTGAACTGTTGGAAGCAATGAGGCTGTACTTGTTTATAAAATGTTAAGAAAAAAAGTGAAAAAGAATCATGTGGCACGGAGAATCTGTATATCTTTTGGCTTCTGTTGGATTTTTAAGGTTCTGTTCTACTCTAAGCTATTTCTTAAGTTCTGGTCTATGGTTCAAGAAATGACTTAGTATTTTAAAAAATTAGAATGTTCCTGAATTTTGCTGGAATGCAATTCCTCTTACTTGATTTACCATCTTCTTGCTAAGCTTTGGGTTTGTTTGTTTGTTTTTTTTACATTTTTTTCTTGTATTTTCAGGTATTAGCATCATACTATTTAATTTCATATAGAAAATTAATATGAATTACTTAGAAGGAATATTGGTTTCTATGTATGCAATGTATTTCCATAATAATTTTACATTTTGGGGTCCAAATCCCTTTAATCTGGCAGTCATCTGAATTCCAGACTTTTAAATCTTGAAGAAACATTTGCTCCTTAAACTATGAAAGCAATAGAAATGTTTAGAATTTGTTGATATGCCCTTATGCTTAAGTAGACAGTGTACAGTGTACTTCCAATCTAAATTTTGTTTCTGAAAGAGATTTTGTTAATCCAGTTAAAATCCAGGTAGCTTGTGTAACAGTTTAGAAGAGCTTTAGAGTGCTTTTAAAGAATTATTTGCATTTATTTTGAGAGAGGAAATATTTCTGAAATTAAAATTCATCTGCCGATTTTGTTACTTCAGGAGAATTTGGAGAAGTCTGCAGTGGTCGTTTGAAACTTCCAGGGAAAAGAGATGTTGCAGTAGCCATCAAAACCCTGAAAGTTGGTTACACAGAAAAACAAAGGAGAGACTTTTTGTGTGAAGCAAGCATCATGGGGCAGTTTGACCACCCAAATGTTGTCCACTTGGAAGGGGTTGTTACAAGAGGTAGATATTGATTTTTTATCTTTAATTTATCAAGTGGACTGTCAGAAATTAGTGTTATTTCCTACATAATAAAGAAAACAAATTCTGAACCGATTGCAATGAATGGTTCCCCCCCCTTGGTATGAACTGACTAAATAATTCTTTTCTGTCACCACCTCAGAAAAAAAAAATAACATAATAAATGAATACAGGATTAGAGTTAAAGAATAAATCAGATAGATAGGGCGATTGATATTTTCATATAGCTTCACAAGCCATAAAAGTGATACAGTTAAGTATTTACATTTTATATTAAGTCTCATTTTCTCTGAGTTTTGTTCACAAAGCAGGAGTCAGAAGAACACACTGACTTTTATTGTTCAATTTTATGAATCATAACCATGTTACAAACAGACATTTAATGATTCTTTGACCTTAGCAGCAGCACTAGAAACATTCAGAACACTCAGAGCCCACCCATTCAGTCTTTTCAAAGAGCCATGTGTTTTATCTGGGATGAGAAAGGGAATAACTTTTAAATTGAGGTTGTGGTTTCTTAAGCAACACTTATATTTTTACATATATGTTATTTTTTTTTTTTTAATTTTAGGGAAACCAGTCATGATTGTAATAGAATTCATGGAAAACGGAGCCCTAGATGCATTTCTCAGGGTAAGTAACAAAATTATTCTCCCATTCTAAATATACTATGTACATGCTACCAAAATAATTTTCTGAATTTTTTTTGCAGTGTAAAATGTGAATGTTATCAACTTTAACAGTCAGAAAATTGTCTTTAAAAACCGGATTAAAATTCAGAGGCCTGTAATGTACAGCATAAGTAATAGAGTCAATAATATTGTAATAACTATGTACAGTGACAGATTACTAGACTTACTGTGGTGATCACTTTGTAAGGTATACAAATGTTTAACACTATGTTGTACACCTGAAGTTAATACTATATGCTAACTATAATTTTTAAAATTTTTAAATAATTTTTAAAAGTTGTGTATAGTTCAAATAAAACGTATCACAACTTTTATAAACAGTAAAGTTCTGTTCCAATGTTAAAAAAAAAAATCAAAGTTCTGGAATTGATTGAACTAGAATCTTTTTGATCATTTAAGTAACACAATGTAGTTAAAAAGATAGTTTCCATTAATATATTACCTCAAGTACAGAGGATATCTGAAGCCCTATAATTTGAATACAGGTTATAGAGTAGCATTTTACTTTTCCAGTACAATTATAAATGAAATACAAAGATAATACAGAGACGACTAAAGAGTAGGATAACCACTGAATGTTGGTATGATAATCCCAGTTCTGCTCTGTGGAACCATTTATATTATATTGTTATGTGAACACCGAGCATAAAATGTAGAATTATTAACATTTTTTAAATTAATGGTATGTGATTGTTTTTGTAATTGATTGATAAGTTCTAAATGTATAAACATATATATTTTTATTCTCAGAGACTTTTCACCTAAGAATATGAACACATTAACACTGTTTTAAATCCCAAAGAGAAAATAATCTAAAGAATAACAGGTCGTATATGATCTAGAATGATACGTTCTACCCAGATTTATAAGCAGTCAGATGATCTGGAGAAATCTGTACACACATAACTATCCACTCTCTGGAAGGAAGTGTCACCTAGCAAAGTTAATCCACTTAAACCAATGTCCTCATGCACCATATTTGTAAACCTGTGGGTTAAAAATGTGTTAGAAATATGTAGTGACCAGTCCAAGTAAAAGAAGGAAAAATATAAAATGAAAACAAAGTCAGCCAATATAACATGTTCTACATTTTAGTTTCTCTTTATCCTTAATCAAAATATTCTCCCCTATTTTATACCATTTGGAAAAAAAAATCTTAATACATGTGTCTTCATCCCCTTACATATTTTTAGATTATTTATATAACTTTTTAGCAAGTGAGAAAAACACTTAGCTGTCAGAGATGTTATTTTAGGATATTCTGTTCCCTAACTTTGACCTAAACATTAGCATATACTTTTGGATTTGAATAATTTGAAACTATCATTAACTAATATTGATAACATTATCAATATAAATGATTACCAAAACTCTGTTTTATATTATTTGACTATTAGTTAAATCAGCACCTGTTATGTTTTTCACAGATGTCTTTATTATAAAGAAAATTAACTAATAATTCCTATTATACAGTAGTAAATGACTAGTGTGCAGACATTTTTCATGGTGATTTTTTTCCCTTTCATAGTGCAGTTAACTGGACTTTTATTTTTGTCTTCCTGTAGAAACATGATGGGCAATTTACCGTCATTCAGTTAGTGGGAATGCTGAGAGGAATTGCTGCTGGAATGAGATATTTGGCCGATATGGGATATGTTCACAGAGACCTTGCAGCTCGCAATATTCTTGTCAACAGCAATCTTGTTTGTAAAGTGTCAGATTTTGGCCTTTCCCGGGTTATAGAAGATGATCCAGAAGCTGTCTATACAACGACTGTAAGAGAAAGTCTATTACTGCTTCTCTTCATATTCCTGAGATTTTCCTACCAAGAATGCAGGGCTTAGTAATACAAAACTAACAGGAAAAGAGAGGCGAATTGATCTCAGCTTTTTGTTACTGTTTTTTGTTTTGTTTTTCTTTTTCTTTTTGGAAGAATCATTGTTGCTTTTATAATGTACATATAGGATAAGAGGAGAAATAATGATAAGAATGACAACATGCTTATCTTATACTGGGATGTTCATATAAATAATATATAGTCATATACAACATCTGGTTACTAGCACTCATGATTGTAGCAGAAAACTATAACCCCGTTTTAAATACAGATTTTAAAAGAATATTTACAATGCTAACTCTAATCCTAACTTTTGTGAGATTAGATTAAAGGGAAATATATGAGGATTTACTTAAACACCCTATGTTTCGTTCCATTTTAGTAATTATTTTGCCTAATTTCTCATTCTTTTTTTTTTTTCAGTCTGTTTCTGGTTTTTGTTGTTGCTATTTATTTTGCTCTTTAGATTCCAGTTGTCACTGTCTTTTGCCTAGACTCTTGCCCTAAGACCATATAAGGCCCATTAAATTAATTTGCCTTAACAATGAAATCTTGTAATGATTTTAAAAAACAAATTAGTACCTTTAAATACACTTAGGGAGATTTAAGATGAATATGCCTGGTACTGCTTCATTGCCAACAACATATACAAATGTTTAATGATAGCTTTATGGTTCTGCTATAAATTATTTATGTTATTATACACATTTAAAATGTCAATTTGTTTTTATAACAGGGTGGGAAAATTCCAGTAAGATGGACAGCACCTGAAGCCATCCAATACCGGAAATTCACATCAGCCAGTGATGTATGGAGCTATGGAATAGTCATGTGGGAAGTTATGTCTTATGGAGAAAGACCTTATTGGGACATGTCAAATCAAGATGTAGGTGTTACACTATTTAAACAAAAAGAATTTAACATTAATATTCATTATTATGGGAACATGTAGGTCATGGTTTATGAAAAGAAACTTCTGTAGAATTATAAAAAATATGATGGCTGAGTTTCCACAATTATTACCAAAAATTACTACAATAATTACCATAAATTAGTGGTGCAATTAGTTTAATTTTGGTTTTCATTTTGAAGAATTGCTTTTTTTTCTTAATTTAAATTTTCCAGATATAATAGAAACAAACAAAGGATATTTCCTCCTAAAGATAATGATGCTGTGCTTGCAAAGCTTTAGTGGGGGAGTCACATCAGTAAAAGAATCATTTGTGGAGAGAAAGGGAACAAAGGTTGCGGTTGTGTTTTATTTGGTCTTTGAAGCATATTTTTCTTTTTCTTTAATGTTCTGAGAAAATGTGTTTAAATTATCTATTGTTTATTGATTTAATTAAATTTTAATTTCATGAGATAATCTAGATTTAGTGATCAATATTCGTGTTTTACAATGATGTCTTAGAATGTATGTAATCACAGTGGAAGTATCTGTGGCAATTCCTAAAAACAAAGTTCTCCCTAACTGTGTATCCTGTTACATGCTAAGACATAAAACATACTATTATTCTTTGATAGAGGAAGCTAATGGTCTCTTGGTGGTTTGCATCTCACACCAAGAGACCATTTATAAAACAATATAGGAAAAGTGAAAGTGAATTTCTGCTTCTATTAGGTTGAATTTTATGAAGTTGACATTTTTGTAGGTCAGGAACTTTCAAATCCTGGCAGATTCATATAGTTCAACTTATTGACAATGTGAGTGAAATTTAGATAAAAATAGATAGAGCAAGTGTAAATTTAGGAAGGTAGCCTGGATTTGAACTAGAAATCTGGAGAAGACCTTAGTTCATACCGTGTTTCTCCGAAAATAAGACCAAACTTGACCATCAGCTCTAATGCATCTTTTAGAGCAAAAATTAATATAAGACCCAGTATTATATCATATTATATTACCCAGAATTATATTATATTGTATTGTATTATATTATATTATATTATTATACTCAGTATTATACCTGGTATATATTATTATATTATATTATATTATACCCGGTATGATATGATATGATATGATATTATTATACTATATTGTATAAGTCCCAGTCTTGTATTAAAATAAGACTGAGTCTTATGTTAATTTTTGCTCCAAAGGACACATTAGAGCTGATGGTCCGGCTAGGTCTTATTTTCAGGTAAACACGGTAGCTGATGAGAGAATTCACTAAGAAAGTTCAGAAGCAAATGCTTAGCAAGGTGTATAGGAACTAACCAAATAGACTCCCTTTCCTGTGATACATTGGTAGTGATTCAAAATGAAGATTAGGTTGGAACAATTTGATGAAAGTCTTTTTTGAAAGAGTCTGGAAATGTTACAAATACATATTCTTAAAGAGTAGAGTAAAAAATTTGTAGTACTTGAGGAAAGTCTGCATTGCCATTTAGAAGAAGGATGTTTCTAGCAAACTAGATCAGTCAATTCTGTAAACATGGACAGCAAGAGAAGCTGACTAAAGTTAATATTTTGTTATTTTTCAAAAAGAGATCATGAACATTGTTATATTAAATTAGCATCTTTGTTTTTGATTTTAGAATTTTCCATAAAGAGTTCCTATAGTTCTTAAAACCTAGCAATAGTTAGTTATTTTTAGACAACCAAAGTCAGGTCAGACTGTTGGTAAAGTTATTTTCAGTACATTTCCCTACAAATTTCTTCCTTAACTGAAAAGTTCACAGCCTGAAAAGGGAATGCTTCTACATCATTTAAATCTTTTGGTATTTTTTAATTGAGCGATGACATGAAACTTTTTCATTTGTTGCTTTGGTTTTCCTTTTTGTTTTTCAAAGATAAAAGTCTAAATGATGAGTCTGTTTGACAGAGGCAAAGTTGTTAATATTTGACAGGTCTCAATGTCAAAGATTTCATGGGCTGTCAAAATGAGGGCAAACAAATCCTTGGGGCAGAGAAAAAGAAATATTTACATTCCCCAGATACTCTGTAGAGTTTCATTTCTTTTGACACCTTCCTTCTGTATTAGATTCAAACATAAAGGGAATGACAGGAATATAAGATAACTTAAATTCAAAGTTCAGCTTAACTTATAAAAACAAATAGTAGAAATGGTGAAGAAGAAAAAAATAAATATCTTCAATTTTAATTTTGTAAATTCCCTAAGTATCATTCTTCATTTTTCTTGAAAATGAAATATCACAAATATATAATTAGTATATCAAGAATTAATAAATATTTTTTATTGATCAAATGAAATTATGTCAACAGTGAAGTTTAGTTCTGACCTAGAACATTTAGGACCTTTATTATTTTTAATTTTGAAGGTCTAAATTATTAAATTCAGATGCAAGTTTCTATGGTAGTAAGAGATTACCTATGCAGTTCATCTTTTATAGTGAAATTTATATTGATATTCTTCTTACAGGGTAATATTCATTATTTTATACTTATATTGTTGAAGTGCTATTTGAGTAAACATATGTTTAATTTTCAATGTGCAAATGGTGAGAAAACTAGATAATTTAAAATAATACCACTCTAGTAGAAAATGTCCCTGATAAAAACTTTTTTTTCCTTGGAGTCTCTGGATAGGAGTTCGTGGAGATACTTGAGATCTCTGAACCCTCTGATGCATATGGAAACCCTGTGTATATGTGAATATCTTGTGTTTTTCTGAGAAGTTTGCTTTCATCAGATCTTCAAAGATATTAATTTTTTTTAAAACTGTTCTAGATTGATTTGTTAAGTCAATCTATTCACTTAATAGTGTTTGAATTTAGTTGTTAGAAATTTTAGAAAGCCGTCAAATTTCAAATGCCTTGGATTTTAAGACTCTTAAAAAGACACCATCAAAATATCAGTAAATTGATGGTTATGTTTATAAGCAAGTTCATAAAATTCCAGGCTGAATGCTGAATAAAGGGAGGTTTCTGTGATCACTCTGAAGAAATAAAAAGGGTATTATAGAAGTCAGTGAGATAAATGGTTGCCAGGAAGCTTTTGTTGCACTCTAGACAGGGCAGTGAGCAAGAAAAACTTGGGAAAAGGTAATATGCATATGTATGATTATACCCACACCCAAATAGATTGCACATAACACTTGAATGAATGCTCATTGAATTCTCATATACTTATAACTGTCTAGAATTTTCAATGCAGTGGAAACAGAATCTAGCAATTAAAATCAAGGGTGAGCTTTCCAAATAAATTTCCAACTTTCATTCTCTTAAAAATCTACAGATATTTAGTCCTTTCCATAATGGACTTTCAAAAAAAATATTTATATATGTAAAATGCAGCAAATTTAATAAATATTACAGAAATTGAAAATACTGATATTTGCCTTTCACACAGTTCTTTCATTTGAATTTGTCTTAATTAGTTCAAATAAAATTTTTATTCAAATTTCGAAATTCTTCATTGTACAGATTTTTTTCTGTGTATAATACTCAACAAAGTTATTTCTTCTCACTTTAAATTAAGCCAATAATTTGTTAATTTTACTAGTAAGTAGTCATATGATAAAAAAAATTGCACTTCCTTACAGTTATGGGACATAAAGATAAATTCCTAAAGTAGTCCATTAAAACATATTTAAGAGCTTTGAAAATATAGCTGTAAATAAATTTTTTCAGCTAAATTGTGAGTCCTCAATTTTTTTTTTTAAAAGTGACCACTAATTTATATCTTTCTATTTTTTTTCAATATTAAGATAGAAAGAAAATTGTAACCTTTTGGTAAAACTTTGCCATAACCCCATAAGTGGGGTCCAAAATATTTAATTGCATAAAATGTGTGTCATGTTATGTGAGGTTAATAAAATGAAAATGGGCATGAGCAGAGAAGAGAAGCCAATCACGTTATATCCCATTTTGAGTTACTACAGACTCATTATCATGGGGTCATTTTGTGTGTTTTTTTTCTCTTAATTACAATGGTCTTACTATAACGATACTGAAATACTTGTGTACAAGCAACTTTCATTTTTATTTCTAGGTATTTTTGTTTTTACAGTATATACCAAAGAAGTGCTCCCTGTTATATGCAAGTGTTTTTGTGTTTTTGTTTTTTTATAAACACTGTTTGTCTGGAAACTACGTAGAATTAGAAATTGCTTATGAATGTGTTTTCTTTTTCCTTTGACTTTTATTATAATACTAAAACTATATCTGGATAATCAAAACCTAGATGTTTCTGGTAATTTCACAAAATATGTTTTAAATCAATTACATGAGTATATAATGCTCTAAGAATTGTAGGTTCAGCCATCTTACTTGTGTGCCTTGTTTCCAAGAATGTATAACAATTTGTAGAAAATGCTTGTTATTTTCCCAACTGGAAATATTATATAGCTAACCAAATTAAAAACTGCAGAACCTCTAGGTTCAGTTTGTGTCCGAATCATCCCCACTGGCTGGTTTATCATCAAAGGGTATGTATACCTGGGATTATGCCAAACTGCTCTGTGGAGGCCAAAGGTTCCCAACAAGTATTTCTCATGTTCCTATAGCGGGAGGCATGATACTCAATGGGAACTTTAGGGTTCCGAAATCAATTCCTAATCCAGACCATCTCTTACTTTAAATGTTAGATATTGCTGTTTCTCCTTTAAAAATGTTCAAACCACTAACTTTGAGAGCTAGAAGTTTCATTTGTATTGTGATAAATGTTGTTTCTCCTCTATAATAATAGAAATCATAAATTCCTATAATTCAGTAAGACAACTACACAGGTTTATTAGCTCTTTTATTCCTCTAAGTCATTTAATGGTTCTAAACTATGTTTGTTGTTACAAAGACTTAAGAATATGTTGTGTTCAAACTTAAGAAACCAATGGGAGAGCTGTTGAAGAATATTATATCAAGAGGATCATGATAAGATTTAGGTTCACAGTTTAAAAGATTATTTAGAAGGAAAGGAAAAAGGAAACCGCACTCTACCTGCATGGTCTCTTGCTGGACAATGGCAGAGAAACTACAAGCAGGGAAATAGTTTAGGGGGTGGAGGAAAATGGTAAGATCTGCATTAATGTTATGAGGATGAGAATGGCGTCCTGCCAAATCAGAAAGATACTGCATATGTTCAAATACAAGCAACCTCAAATACAAGGAAAGCCATTCCTTTCCCAATGAAAAAATGCCTCCCCAATTGTTTATTATTTGGTCCTTTTGACTATGTAAAATTTTAGAATATTTTAATTTACTCATTCACAACTTACTTTTTTTTCCCCCAATGTACATTATTTTTACTTTTACCTAAGTTTTTAACATCTAGCACTTTTGAATCCAAGTATAGTTTGCTGTCACTGGAATGGTGTACAATACCACATGAAATTCTTTCCATTTAAAATTTTGTTTCGTTTGTTTAATTCCTCCTTATAGTTATAGATCTATGATCTTTGCAGAGTTACCATTTCTATATGTTTGCTTGTGTGGTGCATAACTTTTTAAAGGGATATTTTAGAGGAACATTTACAAGATATCCAATATTTGTAGTTATGGGATCATAAACAGGGAAATTTCAAAATTCTGTCATGAACCTCGTTAGCATTCAGTACCAATTCTGATTAAGGTCACTTAAGTCTAAGGGGTTGTTTTGTTTTTTTCCCATAATTGTTATTCAAAATAAAGTACTTAAGGAAACACCCATAATATGAGACTTTATAAAAACTATGGGATGAATGAATCCATCACTGCTGGGATATTTTATACATATATGGAAAAATCTTTCTCTTGGCATTTGAGCATATATGGTGTTTGGGAAATAGCATCAACAGAAAGCAGTGACTAATTGGCTGTGCTTATAAGCATTTAAGAGAAAGAGTCTAGAACTGTTTTCATTTCAGCTTTTTGGCTGGGATTACTGGAAGTGCCATTGATTGAAATAGTAAAAAGATTTAGGTGAAGATAGTGAATCCAATTTTAAATAAAGTATGAGACGCCTGTGGAGAATTCAGATGAAGATGTTTAGTAAACTAATGAACAGGACATAATGATCAGCGGAGACTTTGGGCTGACGATTTTATACTTGCAATACTTCTCAAAAATTACTATAATTAAATTAATGTACTTGCCTTTTAAACTTTATTTTTGCATATATAGATTTTTCTTAAAGTAGACTCCTTTTTTTCTTATAAAAGGATTTTCTCTAAAAATTGTTGATGCCAGCTACTTTATTCATTCTATCCTACACCCTTTTACATTTTAATGTGGTATTCTTGAATGTCAACAAGCATCTTAAGGATATGTTTCCCTACAAAAATTAAGTTTATCAACATTTCTTGAAGCCAATTTATTGTCTGCCTACTTTTGGCCTTATATTTTTCAAAAACTCAAGGTTACCTATTTTTATTTTATTTTTCAGAGTCATTTTTTCTTACCTTTGTTTTATATTATGTTAGTAGCAAAGGATTTGTTAATCCCCCTTGAATATTTTAATGTTTTGCAAATCATTATTTGTATTGTTTGCCTTCCTATTATTGTCTTTGTGCTGCTCATATTTGTAACAAGTTCTGATTTTTAAGATCTATTTTTTCTTTCCATATAAATAAAAATAAGTTCAAATAAGTAACTTTTAGACTTTCTGATTGCCTAGTACAAATATTTATGGAGGCCTACTTCTCATTAACATTCAAAACCTGATATAAATAGCATCTTAGGCTGTTATTAGATATAAATAAGCAGTAGTAATGTGCTGATAAAAATTTAACAACCAGCATTCTGCATGGGAAAGCCCGATTTGTAACCTTTCCCAATTCCCTAGTGAAACTCTTCCTCTCTCCCCTAAGGCTGTCAATCTGCCAGTGTGAAGTCACTAAACTTGGAGTTACAAAACGATTCCATCAACTTCATCAACCAGTATAAACTGGCTCCAGCATTCCACAGTATCTTATAGCACTATACACTCCATAAGTATATAAGCTTCATATTATCGAAAATAATAGTGTGCTTGGTAATGTTTTCTGTCATAGCACATTCACATATCTTGATACCTTGTTTAAAAGTGTCACTTGAACTCTGCAAAAAGTGAAATTTTGGGGGACTCAATTCTGAGTAATTCAGAACTTCCTCTTACAACTTGAAGAATTCATAAATTTGTGGACTAAAATGTACATGCACAGCTGTATATAAGTGAAACAGTTCCATAACATATTCCTTTTTGAAAACCTCTGGGATGACATTAAAAAGTTTTCCATCTATTGCACCCTGAGTAAACTTAATTGCTTCTCCCTATTGCTGAGTTAACTAAGGAATGTCATCATCCACTCCTTAATAACAAGCTTAATATCCGTGGATGTTGTTAGAAGGGGGGGAAAAAAAAAGTAAGTCTTTTGCAAAGCAGTATGCTTCAATTTTATCAGGATAAACCACTTTGCCTACTGTGCAATTCATTTAATTATAATTGAACCTCAGTCAGTAATATTTTTAATGTCCTTTTGGCTATTAGGTTATAAAAGCAATAGAAGAAGGTTATCGTTTACCGGCACCCATGGACTGCCCAGCTGGTCTTCACCAGCTGATGCTGGATTGTTGGCAAAAGGAACGCGCCGAAAGGCCAAAGTTTGAACAGATAGTTGGAATTCTAGACAAAATGATTCGAAACCCAAATAGTCTGAAAACACCCTTGGGAACTTGTAGTAGGTAAGAAATACCTAAAGGAACAGAATCTGGGAGAAGTTCAAATACTCACATGAACCATTTATTTCCTCAGCCCTACCCCAATGGCAAATTGCCATTTGTGTTAAATTATAAATCCGTATTAGATACATTGTGTTCAGTTTTTATTTTTTCTTCTTTTCAGATGGCTTATCTTAATTGAATTAGCATTTAAAGAGACCGATTATTATTGCTTTTTTTATTTTTCTGAAAAGTTATGATATCACTGACTCATTTAGAAGACTTTCTAAACTGGGATTTCGTGATTAGGTGGCATTTCACATTTTTAAAAAATTATACTATTATATGGGTGTTTGTTACTATTGCCCTTGTTTTTTGCATATTATCTGTTTTATTGTTTTGCTGTGAGTTATTTAGTGAAATGATTCTGTGAAGTTAATGTTTTTAAAAGTAATTCAATATGTGATTAAAGAAGTATACCCATTAAAAAGAGCCCAAAACACTCCATTCATTCTTTGTATTTGGCTTACTCCATTGTACTGCATATCAGTAATTATTCAGCTTCAGCTGTCACGTACACTTGATGTTCTGGTCTGTACGGGTAATCAGACCCTTGTGGAGATCTATGAACTCACAAGTGCTCACGAGGTACCATCAGTACAGTGGATACAAAATGTTCTCAAGAGCACCCTCATAGTCCAGACAAGTTCGTCTACAGCCATATGGGCTTCCTTTTCTCCCAGTTACTTTTAGAGAAATAAATGAGCAGATATTTACTGATTACAACTACTGTTGGCTATACTTTTAAAAATACATGGGAGTCACAATCTGGTGGTCATCAATTCTAAATGTCAGTTTTGGAGTCTGTAGTTCTTGGGCAATCTTTATGCATTAGATTTTTATTAGCATATCTGTTTATTAACATATCTGATTATTAGCATAATCAATTAAAATCTGTAATTTTATTCTCTGTACCCTTATTTTTGTCTGGGACAAGACATTCTTTCTTTAGTAGTTCATGAAAAAAATTACTTTTCTATTTCATTCTCATCCAGGCCAATAAGTCCTCTTTTGGATCAAAACACTCCTGATTTCACTACCTTTTGTTCAGTTGGCGAATGGCTACAAGCTATCAAGATGGAAAGATATAAAGATAACTTCACAGCAGCTGGCTACAACTCCCTTGAATCAGTGGCCAGAATGACTATCGAGTAAGCTTAAACTTTTAAATTATATTTAAGAGTTTATTAGGTACTTTCCAAGTTTTATACATTTCCATATATTAAGGAGGTCTGAACCACAAAACCAGGGAGAAGCATCTTTAATAAGTGCCTACTATGTGCCAGATATTATTAAATAGATCTTTGAACATACAGTATCTATTTAACCCTCACAGCAACAATTTTATTAAGTTGATTGCTTTACAAGGCTGAGGCCCAGAGAACTTCAATATTTTCCCCAAACTGACTCAACTACGTAGGTAAATAGCAGCTAATTTATCTCTATAGCCAGTGTTCCAAACACCACTCAGTGAGACTCCCTTTTTCGTTAACCACTGTATCATTTAGGTTCCTTTTCACTGGGGAAACTTTCTTCATTTCAAAGGAGGATTTCTTTCACCATGTTTGTATCAGACATTAAAAATCTCAAAGTTTCAAACCCAATACCAAAATACAATATGACGTTCAATATGATTACTTTCTGAGGAGGTTAAAGAAAACTTAATTCAATTCACTGTAGCTAAGAGTTTAGTTTAACTTACCTTTTAGAGTGTGTATAATTGATTGATTCAAGGTTTTGGGTTTTTTTTTTTTTTTCTTTTTAACCTTGAGAACCACCTGATAAAACAACCTTTGAAATTGCTGTGAACTGGAATTTGAAAAGAACTAAATTTTTCTTTCTGGCTCTATCACTGATTATGTGGCCTTAGGAAACCCGTTCACTATCGCTGAACTTCAGCTTCCTGAGCTGCAACATAACTTTTATAGGTGATGCAGTTTCTCTCAGTCAGTGTGTCTGAAAATGGGAACCAATTATCAAGGTTCTATTAGTGGAGTCCTATTTACATGCTGTTGTGAGAAGGGTTTCACATTTTCCAGATGAGATGAAGGCCAGCAATCAGAGACTGCTTCCTGGCAAATCAGGAAATGACGTGTACATGAATTTAAGCCTGTGCATGCTAGCATGTCTAGTTTTCTGCTAGCTCACCACCTGGGCAGAGCTGGCATAATTATTCCTGTCTCTCTGAAGCAAGCAACTCCCCTGAAAGACTGTCCCTCAAAATCTTACTAGACCACTGCTATGAAACACTACAGCACTGTACTTTTGTTATATTTTAGCTGCTTGTAAATACCTAAGATCAATCTTCCTGGCTATCAGGAAAGGTAAAAATACATACACAGATCCAGTTAGTTTCCGTCATTTTGAAGCTATTTAAACATAGGTGTTGCACTCTTTAAAAAATATTTTTTTCTAAAATGTAATCAGATGATTGACATGAACTGAAGTTAAGTATACAATATGCTCAGTATTACCACATAATAATGAAACTCAGTATAAAATTTTGTGTAATCATTGATGATTCTTGATCTACTAGAGAACAGAATGGTTTCCATTCATATTATAACCTATTTTAACAATTAAAAGTTTTAAACTTCACTGAAGTTCAAGAATATTACGTTTCAAATAACCTTTCCTACTCTTACCTTAAGTTAATAATAATTTTAAGGTTTTAAGATCTTTGATCATTTCTTATATAAAATTCCAAATCAGTTTAAAAATGACTTATCTTGGCATATCGAGAGCCTGAGCAGTTAGGTTTTCACAAAGCAGAAGGTTGATGCAGGTTGCCCATCTGAACCATGGCAGGAATATGAGCATAATACCCAAGGACACTGAGATAAGGTCTGTTTGCCTAAGATACACAGATTATTTAATTAAAGAGTTGATGACAGTTTAGTACCAAATCAATTCTTGGTAAGGTAACTAATGAAAAATGCGTTTGTCTTTTTCAGGGATGTGATGAGTTTAGGGATCACACTGGTTGGCCATCAAAAGAAAATCATGAGCAGCATTCAGACTATGAGAGCACAAATGCTGCATTTACATGGAACTGGCATCCAAGTGTGATGGGCACTTCTCCCTTATGGGGGAGATTACGGACTGCAAGAGAACAGTACTGGCCTTCAGGATATGCATAGAATGCTGCTATTAGACAGTTGATGTCCTGGGTCCTTCCTACAGTGAAGAGAAGATTTAAGAAGCACCTATAGACTTGAACTCCTAAGTGCCACCAGAATATATAAAAAGGGAATTTAGGATCCACCACTGGTGGCCGGGAAAACAGCAGTGACAATAAACAAAGTACTACCTGAAAAACATCCAAACACCTTGAGCTCTCTAACCTCCTTTTTATCTTATAGACTTTTTAAAATGTACATAAAGAATTTAAGAAAGAATATATTTGTCAAATAAAATCATGATCTTATTGTTAAAATCAATGAATATTTTCCTTAAATATGTGATTTCAGACTATTCCTTTTTAAAATCATTTGTGTTTATTCTTCATAAGGACTTGGTTTTAGAAAGTTGTTTATAGCTTTGGACCTTTTTAGTGTTAATCTATGACACATTACTACACTGGGTACTTTTGAAAGAATCTCAAATTAAAAAAAAAAAAGATAGCATGATTGAAGATATCTGTCAGAACATTGGTATCCTTTTTGTGCCATTTTATTTTGTTTAATCAGTACTGTTTTGATATTGTTTGTTAATTGGCAGGTAGTCAAGAAAATGCAAGTTGCCAAGAGCTCTGATATTTTTTAAAAAGAAATTTTTTTGTAAAGAGCAGACAACACACTATCTTTTCAATGAAAAAAGCAATAATGATCCATAAATACTATAAGGCACTTTTAACAGATTGTTTATAGAATGATTTTACTAGACAACATTTACTAAAAAAAAAAAAGAAAAAACTCAAATTGTAGGTTTATGACTATAAAAATATATGAGCACTTCATCTAAAAGATGTTGGTGAAGGCAAGTCTTTGAAAGGAAGAACTATCCAGTGTTATCTAAAATTTAGTCTGAGCACATCAAGATTTTTTCAATATTGTGACATTAGGAAATTTAGAGAAATAGTTAACATATATTTTATATCCTGTTCTGTTTAATGCAGTCCAAACACAAAAGGAAAGAATTAAGATTTATACAAGAACTCTGAAGCATGTTAAAGGGGCAGTTCACAATTTTCACCTTTCAAAAACATTTTCTGCACAGGATATCACCAATGCAGTTTAAAAAAAAAAAAAGTATTTTATTTTATTTGTGAACGCTAATGTCAGAAACTTAACGTGGAAGAACACTTTTTATCATTAAGGAAAAGGTGAAGGATCTAACTTTTTTAAGCTTTATTTATTATACCATTTTATTTGATTACATGTTAGAATTTCACAAGCAATAATTAAATGTGTCTTTATAGCTATTTCAGGAATGTATACATATAGTGAGTACTGCTTTCAAAAGTTACGAAAATCATGAACTACCCCAGAATTGAACTGTTGTACTTCCAAAGAGAATTGGGCTGTTTATAATGATTTTAATAAAGAAAGATCCCAGGGATCGGTCATAATTGGTCTTGTTTGATAATGTGGGCATCCACAAACAAACAAATAACAAACAAAATCTGTAAATGTTTCTTTGTAAAACTTGTAAATTTTATTTATACTGTCTTGTTTTGTACACATATTTCTCTGTAGTGGGCTCTGAATACATTGAAAATGCACTATATTTTTCTATTTTACTTGCAGAGCATCACAAAAAAACAGGTATTTTCAGTGTTACCTAATGTGTTTTCCCACATTTAGGACCAAAGATGGCGATAGAAAAATTCAAATGGATTGCTTCCCAAACCCTTCCCCACCCCTTTTTTTCTTTTAAATCACTGTACAGTGTTATTTGATATTTTAATTTATTTTTTGATTGACTAGAAAAATCATTTTAACTTCACTAAAATGTTTTTTGTCCCTAAGGAAAAATAATCTGTAAAATAATTTTAATTAGCATAATACAGTCACCTAGATACTTCCATTTGTAATCTTTGTAATAGACTGTAAATATATTTTTGGAACTATAACACAACGTGCTTGAGGGTTATTTTTCAGTGTCTGCAGTGTATACAAGTGTTTATACTAAGTACAGCACTTTACAATTCTAATCAGTAGCATTGGCCTTTGTGAGAATGAGTGAAAGTTTGAGTGAGTGTTCTTAATTCCATTTGGATTCTGGACTCACTAATAATGAAGTTCTTTTCTTGTTCATAGCTTAAGGTGCTTATTTTTTCTATTAAAATTAAATTAACAAAAAGCCATTCTAGAAATAGAAGACATAGTATGGTACATGCAAACAGTGTCTTTCCTGCTTTTTTCTAGCACTAGATTTATAGTTGAGTAGTCTTTCTTGAGTAGAAGGGCAGAATAAAAAGTTTTTTTGACTTTTTTTTCAAAAATAACTTTTTTCTTCAGCAATATACCTCATCTGCCTTAAATTTTTTACAGCTCTTTACAGGGAAAGGGAAGAAGGGATGGGAAAGACACACAGCACAATAGGAATTATGATGACATCACTCTCTCCTTTGTAGGTTTCTTTTCCCGATCAACATTATGATTTTGAAATACATGTATGTGAAACAGATATTCAGAGAAAACGAATTGACATTGTAATGCTGATTGTAATACTCTCTTCCAGAAAGAGAGGAAATGATATAACAATAAGAATGTACAACTTGCACCTTGAAAAGAATTTTTTTTGATAAATTAGTGCTCAGGGGAGGTAAGGTAGAGAAAGCAAATGTCAAAAACAGAATTCAAAAATTATAAAAATGCAAAAGGAAATGGCCTCCTTGCTTTAATAGAGCCACCTTTTTTAGAATGCTGTCTTCACACTTGACTCGTGTTTTGCATTCAGTACTGAAATAAAAGTAACTTTTACTACAGCTGAATTGAACATTTTCTCAGCAATTGATCTGGACCTGTTTACTAGAACTGGTGGTTTATGCTTGTCAGAGCACTATTAGTTGAATCATATTGTATACTTATGTAATCTACATTAGCTAGTATTATTTAGGACTATATTTTAATTGCTCCTCTTATCTGTGTTTTTAAGACAATTAAAATGGTGTAATTCACCTCTTTTATTTAGGTAATGCTGATATTCTCCCTTTTGTTTCCTGAGTAGCCTGGAACTGTGCTACTCACAGATGTGCATGTTCAAATAAATTACTGATGTATATTTTTTTGCTATATGTGGAGAAATCATGGGGAACTTGGGGCGAGATGTGCTTTTTCTTGGTTGAATTTGTCCCTCCTTGCCTAAGAATTACTACAGGGGTCATCCTTTTATAGGAAAAACTGCTTTGGAACAGTGTCTTCAATGTATCAAGCACAAATAACTCTTTCTTCAACACGAATCATACGTCTCTTTTTACCAGATTAAAATAATAAACAAGTCTATTAGACAATGTAAAGAAAGTCCTGTCTCCAATCATTGGCGGATTCCTTTACGTCCCTTACTCAGTCTTTATTTTCTTACACAATATCATGAAGGGAGATGTTTAGAGCAAAGGTTTTATTGAAGTATTTGAGTGGACCCATCAGAATATGAAGAAAATTAATTAACCTTTGCTTCCCCTCATTCTCTTGCACACTGACTTAATTCCACTCTAATTATTACTGACTTAATTCCACTCTAATTATTACTGAATAACAAGTGAAAATAATGTCTTCAAAGAGCCATACTGTCAGACATTTTAGTTAAAACCTTTTTGTTGTTGTTCCTATTTGAAACTATAACTACATGGTACTGATAAGAATATTTGCATGGGAAAGGTAATATTTTGTCATTGGACCCTAACAAATATTTTATTAATTTGATATATACAGCAACTTGGAAAGTTTTTGCATTGAAGATGTTGCCGGATGCAAACATAGGGTCCAGAGCAAATGGGAAAATATGATAAATCTGATGGTCTGCTTGAGTTGTATATATCATTGACACTAACTCAGTGATTATTCCAACTTGCACCTAAAATGAAGAAAACGAAACACTCCCATTAGTACGGCATCACCATCTTAAGCTTTGCAAGCTCTTAACGAATATCTAAACGTGTTTCCAAAAATGAGACTAGGCAAATACCAAATGAAATGTTGTCACCATTTGTCACCCTTCTGATGTGGAGGCTCAGTGTAGGTTGCACTGAAATTCAAAAAATAATCTTGAAGTCTTGGCTATTTCTGACTACACAACAATCAGTGCCCTTGTTAACTTCTTACAGTGATAATTATATAGCTTGAAAACAATGACGAGCACTCGAGGGATCTCTTAAAGTACTGTTTCATAAATGGCACAAAAATACACTATCCTACCCGCACTCTTTTTCTTCCAAAATTATAAAACCATTATAAGGATATATAAGTTCTGTCACTAAGTGAAAATTAGATTTAAAACTTACGGTAAGCATCAGTAACGATTTTTTGTTGAAGTCCTTTTATCTTCTACTGTTGCCCTTTGTTTTATATTGTTAGCTTCAATGAATATTCAATATCAATTTGGAGGAAAGCTGCTGAAAGGAAAACACATCAAGCAAAGAGGCGATAAAATTTCTAAATGCGAAAGATCAGATCTACTGATATTAACAAATGATAAAAGATCTATGGTGACTGGCAAACTTTCAAGCTGCCCTGAAGGGAACAGCATCTTCTTGGCTTGTGTCTGAGTCCCTTCATCAGCCCCTACCTAGCTTGTCACTGTTCTGTCTAATGCATCTTCACATAGCTTGAAGAGCATGGACAGGAGAATAAAATGTTTCAATGGGAACGGGTCTGTGAGCCTCACTAGATTTAAGTACTCTAAGGGGGTGTTTTTTTCTACTTCAGTGATTGAGCATAATTAAATCTATAATGAAACAACTACCTCTTCTGATTGACTTTGAGGTTAAAATAAATGTGATTGATTTAATTAGGCCTACTGTACAAAGCTTGGTAAGTATCAATAGGTAGTGCTAGTCTAGTGTTCTGTAGGTGTGTAACAGCACTGGAAACTAAGTATGTAACAGTAGTAGGGGTTTCTAAATTGCCAGCATTTGATAATTTGGGTGACTGTGATAACAGTCACAAATTGAGGTTTTGTCTATTCTAAACCTCCATGAATAGCAAATAAAGCTCAATCATATATAACCTGCAACATAAATTTCATTATTTTCAATATTCCAGGTTTCTACCACTGAAGATTAGTTTTCTTTTTTGAAATTCACAGCCTTTAATCATGTATATTTGTAGACTTCATGTATAACTATAAGAATGCACAATATATTTTTCAATGAATGGTTAATCATAGATCTTAATTAAAGACACTCAGAGGAAGAAATGAGCACACTTGTTTTAAGAAATGTTGGTTCTAGCTTAGTAAAAGACAAATGTATACTACTAAGTTTCCTCATTCCACTATGTAACCAAAACTAACTGAAGTGAATGAATGGACAACTCTAGAAAAAACAAATAGAGAAAATTAAACTAGATATGCCGAACTACTGTTCATAAAAATCACATACTTCTAAAAATATTTCACAATTCATAGAAATGAGGCAAACAATTTAAGAAAAAGTGACGTGAATTCACTGATGGGATAGACTATATAGCACATTACAAGAGAAAGTTCTAACTTTAACCTGATATCCCTCTGTCAATTTGTTAGAGGTATGCATTTTTAGCATTGAAAACCAGATAGAATACGAGGCTAAAATGTGCTCTTTCCAGGTGAAAGAGACCCATCCCTTTCTTCAGCTCTGACATTTGCACAAGTCTTTTCAGGTACGTACTGAGCAGGAGACTGATCGGCCCACCCTTACTGTTATTCCCTGTTGTCACTAGGTCTTTGGCAGTTGCACACCAACCTCCAAGGGTGTTCACCAGAACACAAGGTAACACAAACAACAGGAACCTGATGCTACAAACAGATCTGCTTAGCTTTACCTGGGAACCAGACAGAATCTAATGCATGGGCTACTGCTGCTATTTCAGTGGTTCCACTCATCACTCAGGTTGGGGTGGTTTGAGGCCAGCAGAACAAGGAGCAATTAAACCTCTTCTGATCTAATTATAATACAAGACAAAGCCAGCAAAACCAAATAACACCATCCTTTAAATTTTGAAAAGGAGCAAATAATATTATATATAAAAAGGATGGATGAATTACAGGAAATCTCGGAAGTTATATAGGAGAAACTGAATTTAATAGAAGAAACGATGAAGAGCTATTGGCAATTCTAACCAGAAAATGGATGTGGTGGGGATGAAGTTTAAGGAACAAAGGTCTTGCAATGGTCCTGAAATATGAATTCATTACTCTTTATTTCTAGATCAGATGAATAGAATATACTTTGCTCTCCACGCTCACCTTCCTTCTCACTTTTCTAAATGGGGGAAATCCCTGTCTTCAAGACACAACTCAAAAGTTATTTCCTCCAGGTCTTCACTGACACACAAGAGTTGGAATTATCTCGCCTGTGCTTTGCTTATGTTGCTGGTGCTATGAATGCCCTGTGTTCGTCACGGTGTGTGTGTGTGTGTGTGTGTGTGTGTGCGCGCGCGCGTGTCCCCCACTAGATCAAGTGCTCTTAAAGGACACAAGCAAAATGGAAATCTTTGCATTATGTCCTTTGGGACTTAGCAGTTGCTGGCACTCAGTAGACACTCTATAAATATTTTAGAATCCTTGAAGTGCAAATTAATTCGAATTGCTTTTTGTCTTAAAAGATAGCAAGGATCAGGGGCTCTGAAGAATGAATAGGATGCAGTGAAGGTAGTAGTAACACCGGTGTGGAGGTTGAAAGCTAATTTCAGAGCACGGTTGGATGCTTCTGTGATAGGCTGGGGCAGCAGGAATGCACGGGGACTGAGCTGAGTAGGCAGAGACAAGGATCTGTGTGAGAAAAGGAGATGGGAGGAGCTGATTAGTGAACAAGACTAGGAAACATCCAATCACAGTATCTTCCAAATGTCGAAAAGGAGTAGGAGGTATCCCGGGTTGTAAAGAACAGAGCAATATTAAGGAAGAACTTGAAATCCAGTAGAAGGTATTGGACTTGAGATAAACAATGAAGGGCTATTTACCAATATCTTATTGAGGCAAAGACATGGTGAGAATGTTTTATAAGGAACAGTAATCTGCAGAAATATGTGAGGTGTGATTGTACCCATTTTAAAATTAGGCCTAGACAACGGAACAGAATGCTCTTCTTCATTATTGAAAACTGCCTTCATTCCAGCCCTCAAACTCAAGATAGTATCAATAATTCTATAGTTAAGTAAAAATATAATAAAGTATATATTTGTGGGCCAATGTGTAATCTGCTTACCATTACATCACGAAGAGGCAGGTATAATATGAAGGGTGATTGCAGAGTTTGAAGCCAGAACGTACAGGACTAATTTCTATCATTACATGCGTAATACAGGGAAAATGATTTCATTTATCTGTCTTTCCTCCTATCTTACCCATAAAAGGGGCATAAATACCTAGCACCCACTTCAAGAGTACTAATTTGTCAATTAGTACTTTGGAAAGTACTTATCATAATACTAGTACTGAATACGTGTTAACCCTTATTATTTCTTTAGGAAACATTTTTTTCTCTGCATTTCTTTCTATTTAACAAATACTTATAAACATACTGTTGTGAATTCTGAACTAATTCAGAAATGAATTTGACAATATAAATTATATGTTTTTACCCCAAATGTCATTCTTATTTTTCTTCATTTTTTTCTTAAATCATCGTTAATCATATCTCTCAAGTCAGTACCCAAAACACCAACTTCTATTCTTGCCATAAACAATTGCTCACTACATCCAACTGATCTGTGCTCTTCAGTATCTCTAGAACCTACCAGCATTGTCACAGCCACTTCCCTAAATTAGATCTGTATCACCTCTCACCTCAGGTTAATGTCACATCCTCTAATATGTTTCTCTTCCTCTAATCCTTTTTAATTATGACTTTCAGAGTCATTTCTCTAACAGATAGCTGATCCTGTTTTCTCCCAGTTTGAAAGACTAAGTAATGACCGCTCCCCATCAGAGAATTGCACTCAATTATGTAACATAGCATCAATAACTGGGACCCTAACTGCGGATCTGTTGTGCCTTCAGCATACAAAGTTCTTTCACTCTCCCTTTTCATGAGTTTTCTGAGGGAAGTAAGTGACTGTATTTTATACCTTCTAGTATCTACGAAGCCCAACACAGATTTAAAAGCTGGGGATGACTTCTGTTTCTATACCTCAAAGCAAGAATATATAATTATCTTTAAAATAAATACTGGACAATAAAAAAGTTAAATTTGAGGAAAAACAAAATTCCCCTTCACTATATAAATGATATCACATTTTTTTTTTTCACTTTATAGACATCTCCTTGAATGATTTAAATACACCTCTGGAAAATATCAGATAAAACAGATCACGTTGTTAATAAACATTGCATTCTGAGCTATAGTAGAAGTTATATCTATATGTTTATATGTTAATTTACATTTTCTCTCATCTAAATACACATTTTAAATTTTATCTTTAAAATTTAAAAGATAAAATTGGTGGGGAAATTTCTGCATGCTGTATTCTACTATCTTGTCAAGAAGTCAGAAAACCTTCTCTAATTTTTCATTGCCCAGTTATATTATATAATATTACATTGTTTATCTGTCAATTATGTTGCCTCACAGGTAGAAAGTGTAAGATTTGTCCAGCTCACATTTCTATTTCAAAGCCTAGCACACTGCCTAGCACCCTGCAGATACCTCCTAGATGTGTGTTGAGTGATTGAGAGTCACATGAGCCTCTAATGAGGGACTCTGATACTCTAGCAGTAGGTCCTAACCTAATGCATGAAGACCATTCTCCAGAACTGAGCCTCTCAATCACTCTCCTCCTACTGTAGTGTGTCTCTTTCCAATGTCACCGAAGTTGCCCAGATACCACATGTACCACTCTTCACATAGACCTCATTGACATAAGAAATATGCATACCCTCATCTTAAGCCTCAAGACCACAGGATCACAATAATCTATACACCTTGTAGAAACACATAATCCAAATGACACCACTAATTGAGAGGCAATGTTTTGAATTATGTCTCTGGCAGGTTGCTTGCCTCCATTTAGTTTGGTTCTTTTCCTGTTGTTTTCTCCTGTTCTTTCAATCAGAATGAATTTCTTTGTTTCCTCACTTTGGCTGCCTCTCTGTGTTTGTTTCTATGTATTTGGTAGATCTGCTACATCTCCCAGTTTTGGCCCGGTGGACTTATGTAGTAGGTGCCCTGGAACAATCTCCCTGGTGACCTGCTCCAGGAGTGCCCCTTGTTTGGGTTGTATGTGTCCTCCTGTTATATTTGAGCCTTGATTGCTACTGCCATGTCAGTGGTTGGGATTGGCCCTCAGCCTGGCAGGTTGAGGACTTTGGTCATGTCCACATCTTATGGGCTACTGTGCGGGGAGCTTACCCCACTGAGTAGGATTTGTTCCAATGGGTTCTGCTGCCTGTTCAGACCACCCTTTATGTTGCCACTTGTGAAGCTAATTGGGCGGTGCTCTTGTGTGACCTGAAACCAACCCCCAATTATGTTGATTCTGGGGCCTCTTGGAGGGGTTCCCAGGCAGTCCCAGGCCACCCACTAACTGTGACTGGCCAGGGACTACCTTGTAGGAGGTACAAAGTGATCTATGGTTGTTTGCTTCCTGTGCTAAAGTTGGAGGAATGTATGAGACACCGTGCTGTGAACTGAGGATGGCAGCCATCAATACCAGGCCTGGGGCAGCTCTGCAAAAAACAGTTCACCCTGAGGCCTGCTGCCACCTGCAGGCTCCCTTAAGGTTCGGTCAGTGAAAAAGCTCATGTGATATGCATTTTGGGTGAGGTAGCATCTCAGGGAGTCACTAGAGTGGGAAGAGTTGTCGTCACCTGGTTAAATGTATTAGGTAGGTGCAAAAGTAATTGTGGCTTAAAAGGTTAAAAATAATTGCAAAAAACCACAATTATTTGCACCAATCTAATAGCTTCTGGTTTGGTGTCAGTGCTGAGCCTGAAGCTACTCAGAAAAAATTTCATAGCACACCAAGGCCAGCCCCCCACCCACTTGTAGCCCACAGACTCCAATAGCTTGTCAAGAAAGAGTATAATGCAGGTGGGGCTGGCTCTTCTTGGAGAAAGTGCCTCTGACATTGTGAGAGTTGGGTGGGGCAGAGTACCAGGGAGTCAACAGAATGAAGCAGCAAAGCTCACCAGACCAATCAGATTCAGACTTGGCTGTGTGGGGGCGGGCTCAACACAGAAAGATGGCGCCCGCCTGCCAGCAGCACAGGAGTAAAACCCCTCACAGGGGAAATGCCAACTGTCCTCCAGCTCTCTCCTCAAAGACGCACATCTCAGTCTGCTCTCCATATCCCTACAACGCTCCCGAGTCACCGTCTCTCTGCCAGAGCCCAGGGTGAGTAATTGCGAGCGGGTGAGTCTGTGTGCAGGCTGGTTAAAAGGAGGCCTGGGTTTTCTGCAGCCTCTGTCCCACCCGTATGGTCAGAATTCCCATTGTTTTTCACAGCCAGATAGTGTGGGGGCCCCTCTTCCTGGAACCAGTACTTTGGGCAGGGGAGCATGTGTGGAGGGTGAGGACCCTCACTCCTCTGGGTGAGACCTCCACAGCTGAGATAGCCCTGGTGATTCTCTTCTACCACACGCAGGTGTTGGGCCTGTTTTGCGTCTCCACCCCTCCTACCAGTTTCGGCGTGATTTCTTCATATCCTTAATTGTAAAGTTTCTATTCAGCTAAACTTCAGATGGTTGTCCAGGTTGATTGTTGTATAATTTAGTTGTAATTTTAATGTGTTCATGGAAGGAAGTAGGCACAGTGTTTACTCCACTATCTTGGATCTCTTCTCAAGTCTTTTAGTTACTTGGTAGTATTTCAATTTTGACTACAGAGTTTTAACTAACATCATATGTAACTCTAAAAAAATATAATATCAAAGAAAAATCTTCACACTTAGGATAAGAATAGCCAAGGTAGAGGGAAAAGCTTGGAGCTCTCAGTATTAGTACTCAGTATTAGAAGCTCTCAGATGTAGAAGTATTTGTTCTGGTTCCACCATTTACTGATTCCTTGACATGGGTAAAACAATTAAACTCTTTGAAACTCAGGTTTCTTATCCATGGGATTGGGTATATCAGCCTTGCATTATTTTTAATAGTAATTTTTATGAAGAACACATGGAATTAAACAGACAAATGAGCTTTCAAAAATATAGAACAAATTTAAAATAACATAATTTTATTTCTTTGAATTGAATTTGAAGATGCTATTTTCTTACCAGTTGTTTTTTTCATATTTTCACTTTAGCTTGGTAAATTCAAAGAAAGGTGTGTAGGAAAATGATATTGATTTTTAATTTTTTAAAAAATGATTGGTATATTTTCTTCTGATTTGGGTTGATATATTCTGACTCCATTGTGGCTTTTCAAGCTTTATGACTTGGACGTTACATAGTCCAAGAATTCATTTGCTTTGCTTTCAGTTCAGTGGCTTCCAGTCAAGCAGAGGCTCAAATTCAAGGTTTTCCTTTTTAACTTCTAAATCTTCCTGTGCTTTTGCAGCATGTAACCTGTAAGGTCTCTTAATCCCATGAACTCTAAATCATATCCCCTACTCTCCAAACTATATACCATTTATCTGCTCTTACAGCCCACCTGGAGTTTCTTGGCCATCATGAATTCTGTGTGTTGGCCCCTAGGTTATGGAGGGTGAGTGTTACTCTGCACAGGTGTAAACTGCCTGAATTTAACAATTGGATGTTTGCTTATTTGGTAGTGCTCCAGGGTATAGTAAATTTTGATTTTTTTCTGTTATAATCTTGATTGTACACGTGTCTAATTATGCTTGTTGGTATAGCACTGTGTGGGGAGTGTTATGTAATGTTATTATCAAGGGTTTGCTCATCTTGAAATGTCAGCAGCAATAGGACTAGAGCAGAACAACTAGAGTTGAAACTACACGACTAAGTTTGGGTCAATATTGCTCTTAGGCCCTATATAATTTTACAGATTTATAACTTGGATATAAATATTCACATAAGACTCAACCACAGCAGGCCTTTTCTGCCTCTGCTCACCGGGTTTCGATGATTTGAAAATCAAGTAAGAAGATGACTGGCATTGTTGAGATTTATTTCTGTCGTCGTTGTTGTTACTCTTTCAATTTTCAAATGGCTCACTCCACTTAAAATAAAATAAACTGCATTACTATTTTTGACTTCAAACAGGTAGAAATATGTGTGCATATGTATAAATAGCAATGTTTTTAAGTTAATCACTTCAAAACTATTGTCACTGAATAAATAAATATATAAATGCTATTGAGACTAAAGAAACATAATTCAGAGTTAATAGATAAACTTTGACTTTCTTGAATTAAAACTGTTATTATGTGCATTCATATTTTTTTGACAACATGTGGCATATTGTGTCTTGATTTGCATTTTGCTGTTTTCTAAATTGCCTCCATTTCTGTTTCCCAAAACTCACACCTTTGGTTATCAAGTTTGCAGCATCTTTTCTCAGTTTAAGTTTTTAAAATCTGATGGCAAAAGGTGAGAGTAGTCCCTGTTTTCATTTCAGAAGTAGATGTGTCAAATTGTTACCTTAGTTGGATTCCAAGGTATGACAATTAAGTCTCTTCTCAAACCATAAAACTTAAGAGCAAGGTAGTCATCCACAGATACTTGAGCTTAGCTGGAGGAAAATGTTAGTAATGTTTTTGTCCGTAGAAGGTAAGGAACTCCTTTGTTTCTGCTTTCTAATCCCAGTTCTACCAATTACTAGAGATTTGACCTTAGGCTAGTTATATAACCATATTTAGCCTCATTTTCTCCTTTGTTAAATGGGAATAATAAATAGTACTTCTTTCATAAGGTTGCTCTTACGATTAAATAAATTAATATATGTAAAGATCTTAGAAATCTGCCTGGCTGTTATTATTTTAATCATTAAGCTCTGTGACTAAATACCCCTCAGTATTTGTAAGTTAAGAGGCAGGAACTCATTGGAGGATGGTATGCCTTATTTTAAACATCCACAAAGAGTTTGCTGAGAACAACTTAAATGTCACACATTCTACTAGAGCCTTAGAATTATGGAAGAGTTAATAATAAAATATATAGAGAATCCAGAAAATAGTTTTAGAGAACTTTGAAAGAAGGATCTATACCTGAATATGCGGATTTCCGCAGTAAGCATGGACTCCAGAAAGAATGGAAGAAAACCGGCTTAGGCATTGCCTTAAGGCACAAACATGAACTGTGGATTTATTAAATACCTTCCTCATCAGTTGCAAATGAGACAATTGCACAGATCTTAGAGCAAGACAGATCTTGCTTATGGTGCAGACATGGCCTCTCACTAATTGTGACCTCGAGAAAACCCATCAAACCCATCACACATTTTGAAACTGTTTCATTACCAGCCAAGCAAAGCTAAAATACCTGCTTCAAAGCACTGCTTTGAGAAAAAGAGAGAGTGAGAGAAAGACAGTGGAGAGAGAGTTTGAGAGAGAGAGAGAGAGAAAGAGAGAGAGAGAGAGACCTCTAATATAACACTGCTACTATAACACAATGTTTCTTTTCTCCCTTTGACCACACCAAGCACTCAATAGGACATGCTGAGGTGTGGAGATGCCTTTTCCTTGGTCAACCACTGTCTGTCCCCAGAGATAAAAATGATAGTAGCCCAGGCTCTCATCTCCACAGTGTACATGAAAACCCTGGCTAGTCCGTTTTCCCAAGGAAGGAGAGGGAGCCAAATTTTCATTCTACCTCAACCCAAAGTTGCCTTCCTACTATGGACCAGCCAGGTGTGAGACAGGCAAAATCCTTTATTACCACAATGTCTAAATTTTGTTATGATTAGCAGAAGCCTTTCTGTAGGGAAGCAGAAATGAAATAGTCAGTGTCCACCAATAGTCCCTAAACCCCTGATATAATCAGGATACAAGGTTTTTAAAGGTGTACCAAAATAATTTGAATTACTCAGAGTTAACAGTACATTCTAAAACTCAGCTGACTACACAAATATACAGATTCTAAATATAAAAAGTAAAACAAAAAAGAAAAGTTAAGATATGAGAGAAGAAAGCCAATAGTTGTTGAAGCAGAAGTATACTGATGAAATACACACACACACACACACACACACACACACACAAAGTTCACTGAATGAAGTTTGAGTAGAAATGATAGTCTGGTGCTTATAACCATAACTCAATCCAGTACCACTGGTAGTGTAGATAAGATAATAGTTTAACTATCTTTCAAAACTTTATCATATTTAATAATGAAGAAATGTAAGCCAAAAAAATTCCTAATTATTATTTTTATAACTTAATTTCCCCCTTTGCCCAAATTATCTTTTCTTTTACTATTGAAAGTTAATTTTCAAGAAATTGTACCAACAGCCTCCCTTTCTAAAATTACAAATACTTATAAAGCCCATTTATTTACTCTTTTCTAAATAACTGTAGACAGAATTATGAAAATTATAGAAAAACATAATCTTCCTCTATTTTATCTTGATATCCATTCTATATTGTGTCACCAGTAGGAAAAACAACATCTTGTCTTCATACACAGTTTAGCATATAAGAGGGAATCTATTTGAATAACGATGCAAAGAGTTTCAGCTAAACAATAAAATGCAAGTCAAGAAATTATCTATGCCCCATCCTTATGTGATTTTTTTTTTTTTAAATGGGAGCACATAAACTTCTAGTGAGATAGCAGGCAGTCATAGAACTTATAATCGTAACCAAAAGAATGTTGTGCTGGACAAAATCAACCTTTGAAATATTGGGAAAAGCTCAAAAATTGTCTATCAACTTCCAGTAGTTGGACTTGTCTGATTTTACTAAGAAATTTGAAAGTGTTGTCATGACTTCCATATTGTAAAATTCCAGTGGTGAATTCCTACTTATTTGGAAGCATAGTCACTTACTCATCAAGCTTCTAGTATTCAATGATTCCTAATTTCTTTCTTTCACTTGGAGAGTAATAGTTGAAGCTCACTTGAAATAGTTTATTTTTAAAAACTTTCAGTGTCTTAACTATTTTACAGGAAAAATCCATGCTAATTTAGTTGCAAAAATTTTAAAGATGAAAAAGAAAAGTTAGCCTCGTTTGTTTAAATAAGCAAAAATAATCAAATAAACTGGTCACCTGGCCCTGGTGATTCCCTGAGACCCTGCCCCACCCATTTGCAGGCCTACCCAAGCCACTTCCAATAGCTTTTCGATACAAATGGCTTGTCTTTGCCCATGCTGCAGACGTTCCTAAAATCTCTCAGAGGTTTAAAAAAACCAAACAAGCAGCATCTGGCTTCAGCATGTCTGGTACCTCTTGCCAAGCAACCCCAAGCCCAGCTTCAGTCAGTGGCTTGGACTCTTGAGGCACCTCCAAGTCCAGTGCAGGTGGAGGCCATCTTAAGATTGCTTTGTGGATCTCGCTGGGTGGCCCAGGGAAGGGCACAGACTATGACTGAATTTGTCCTATGGTGGGGTTCCTTCCAGGAGGCCCCAGGGTTGGCTCACCAGGTAGCCAGCTCTGGATGGAGCTGGAGCACCATCCAACTGCTTCCAAGGATGACTCACCCAAAAGACAGACTGGGCAGGCACCATAACTCTGTCAAAATGAATCCTGCTCCATGGGGTCAGGCCCTACACACCAGCTCCTCCATTGTAGTCATTGGCTAGTCCTCACAACAAATCAGCCTAGGAGTTAATCCCTCCGATTGATGTGCAAACAGCAACCAAAGCTTAACTACAATAGGAGAGAACAGCCAATAGACGTAAGGGCACATTTGCAGCACTTGGTTCAGATGGACAGGGAGACTGTGCCACTGGACCCCACAGGACACCTATTACATAAGGCCACTGTACTAAGACTGGGAGGCATAACAACCCTACTTAACACATAGAAACAAACACAGGGAGGCAGCCAAAATGGGGAGACAAAGAAACTTGTCCCAAATGAAAGAACAGAACAAAGCTCCAGAAAAAGAACTGAGCAAAATGGAGACAAGCAATCTACCAGACGCAGAGTTTAAAACAATGTTTATAAGGATGCTGCTCAATGATCTCAGGGAGAACTTCAACACAGAGATAAGAAATATAAAAATGAAGATAGAAAACATAAAAAGAACCAGTCACGAATAAAGAATACAATAACTGAAATAAAGTACATTAGAGGGAATCAACAGTAGATTAGATGAAGCAAAGGACTGAATCAGCAATTTAGAAGTTAAAGTAGCAGAAAACAACCAATCAGAACAGAAAAAAAAAAAAAAAGAAGAAGAAGGAGGAGAAGAAGAAGGGGAAAAAAGAGGAGGGGGAGGAAGAGGAGGAGAAAAGAATCCAAAAAAATGAGGACAGTTTATGGAGTCTGGGACAACATCAAGCATACCAACATTCTTATCATAGGGTTACTAGAAGAAGAAGGAAGATAGCAAGGAATTTAAAACCTGTTTGAAGAAATGATGGAAATCGGGCCCCCTAACCTAATGAAGGAAATAGACATATAAGTCCAGGAAACAGAGAATCCCAAACAAGTTGAACCCAAAGAGGCCAACACCAAGATATATCATAATTAAAATGCCTAAGTTCAAAGACAAAGATAGTATCTTAAAAGCAACAAGAGAAAGGCAGTTAGTCACCTACAAGGGAGCTCCCATAAGACCATCAGCTGATTTCTCAACAGGAACTTTGCAGGCCAGAAGGGATTGGCACTAAATATTTGAAGTGATGACAAGCAAGGGCCTACAACCAGGATTACTGTACCCAGCAAAGCTATCATTTAGAATTGAAGGACAGATAAAAAGCTTCCCAGATAAGAAAAAGCTAAAGGATTTCATAACCACCAAACCAGTATTATGAGAAATGTTAGAAGGACTTCTTAAGATGGAAAACAAAAATCAAAAATATGAATAATAAATTAGCAATAACTACGTATCTGCCGACAATTACTTTCAATGTAAATGGATTAAATGCTCCAATCAAAACATACAGTGGTTGAATGGATAAGAAAACAAGACCCTTACATATACTGCCTACAAGAGACTTACTTCAGATCAAAAGACACATACAGAGTGAAAGTATAGGGATGGAAAAAGATATTTCATGAATATGGAAACAAAAAAAAATCTGGGGTAGCAATATTTATACTAGATAAAATAGACTTTAAAACAATGGCTATAACAAGAGACAAAGAAGGACCCAGTAATCCCACTTCTGGGTATTTATGCGAAGAAACCCAAAACATAGTTTTGAAGGGACATGTGCAACACTTCATATGTTCATTGCAGCATTGTTTACAATAACCAAGATAAGGAGGCAACCGAGGTGTCCATCAATGGATGAATGGATAAATAAGACGTGGCACATATATACAAGGGAATATTACTCAGCCATGAAAAAGAATGAAATCTTGCCTTCCACAACAACATTGATGGACCTAGAGGGTATTGTGCTGAGTAGAGTAAGTCAGACAGAAAGACAAATGCCCTATGATTTCATTTATATGTGGAATCAAAAGAACAGGATAAACAAACAAATAAAACAGAAACAAGCTCATAGATACAGAGAGCATTTTGATGGCTGCCAGCTGGGAGAGATGTTGGAGAGGAGTGTGTAGAAAGGAAGCGATTAAGAAGTACAAATTGGTAGTTACAAAATAGTCATGGGGATGTAAAGTATGGCATAGGGAATATAGTCTATAATACTGCAATAACTATATATGTTGTCAGATGGGTACTAGATTTATCAGAGTGATTACTTCATAAGTTATATATTAATGTCTAATCACTATATTGTATATCAGGAACATAATATTGTATGTCAACTGTAATTGAAAAAAAGTATTTTAAAAAATAATCACAAAAAGCAAATAAATTACATAATATTAGCTAACCTAAGATCATTTTGAGAAAAAAACAATTTTCATTTTTACCTCAAATAATTTTCATGGCACTATCAAGAAGTATTTGCAAATTGCTTATCAGTCTTTAGAAACAAATAGAAGCACAACTGGACAGAACTCCTGATGACTAATACTTTCTCACATCATCATCGGATGAGAACCATTTGTCCAAAACCGCGAGGGACTGTGGGATTTAAAACAAGAAATAATTTTATTTCAAAAAAAAAAAATTCTATGTAGGGAAATAGCTTTCTTGTTTATATTTGGAAACAGAGTTTCCACTGCTTAATAAGCTATAAATTACATGTTTTATATCACTATCTAAACCCACACATTCTAATTATCTTGGCAGTTCCACAACTGATAGCACCCACACCCTCTCTAGCAGCCCTGATCATGTTGCTCACAAAGTTTGAAATCTTGCCAGATATTAGTATCTTTTTTTTTTTTGTATTTCCTACTTTACTCAAGTATTGTTTCATAGAAACGTCAAAATTTATAGAAATGAGCCAACCCCAAATGATTTTGCCTCAATATTTGTCTCAGTGTAAAAACCTTTAGTGTGGAAATTGAAGTTATTTATAAGAACAGAGAGCGCAGTCTAGGGCTGAGATCTCTAAGTTCACTTTTAAACCAGTGACTCCCAAAGTTGGACACACAGAAGAATCCCCTGGAGGTCTTTAAAAAATATTGATTGATGCCTTGCTCCCACGCTCAGCATTTTGATAAAATTCATCTGGGGTGTAATCTGCACTTTAGAATTTTTCTTTTCTTAAATCCAGGTGATTTTATTGTGCAGCAAAGTTTGGAAACCACTGACTGGGACCATGGATTTACAGGCTTTGGGAGGGGCCCAGGTCATACTCTTTCAGCTCTTTCCTTACTTAAAACAAATGACATAAATGATGATTGCTCGCAAGTCTCCTTTCCACCCCCACTCTTCATAATCTGGGGGAAAATGAAACAGTTGTCTTTTTCTCATGATTTTTCATAAAGCTTTAGACATGTATACAATGGGGGAATGTACAGGGAAGAGAAGGATATTCATCTTAATTATGTTAATCTTCCTTGGCCAAGCAGTTGGAAGTTGAGATCATCCCTCTGGATCAACAGAGAATATATTTATTATTGTCATAAAATTGTTGTTGGGTAATTTGAATATACCCTTCGAGTTTGTAAAAGATTCATGAAATAGCCCTATATTTCCCTGTGGGTCACTCTATCCCTTGTAGAATACCAAAGGCTGTGACTTTTTCCCCAAAAAGTTATTATTTAAGAATTCTAAGTGATTCTGTATGAGTGCACCAATTTAAGTTTATAATAGTCATCATGATTTTGTCTCTTCATGGAAATTTTTCCGGCAATTTCAGACATGTAATAACAGTGCTTTGTTAACTTCTTTACAAAAAACATTCGGAAAATGCTTATTAAGTTTGATTGATTTTTATTGGACACTTGTGAGGTAAATAAATATGTTTAAGGCCATTTTACTTAAGCTAAAAATGAGCCAGGTATTTCTAGAGACTTCGTAGTAGTGAAATCGATTTGTGATACTTGATATTCTAAATATTGGAAGTCTCCTTTAGATATACGAGTATATAATCAATAGTGAAAATTTAATTTATTTACTATGTAAGGAGCTCCAGAGCTTATCTGTTTTCCTTCTTTCCTTAACTGGTACTAACTAAACAATATGTTGAAATATATTTAAATATTCAATAATAAAAATAACAATGGTTAATGTTCTGTTAATAATGGTTAACATTTTTCCAGGAATCTGCTAAACATGTACATGAATTATTTCAACTATGTCTTCTAAAACTCAATAAGGTGAGGATTTTGTTATTCCCATTTCCTAGATGTGGAGATAGGATTAGAGAGGTTAAATGATTTCCCCAGGTTACACAGAAAACAAACTGTGAGAGCCAGATTTCAAACCTAGGTATATTATCTCACGAATCCAAGCTCAATACATTGTAATGAAATTAAGACCAGACATTAGCCATGTGTGTAACATCTAAAAATTCTGAAGAAAAATTTTAAATCCAATCACTGTTACTGCTCAATGTGATATTTTATCCAGATATTTAGAAACATGCATGCATATTAATTTTATTTTATTTTTAACCAAATACTTGGTGTCACTTACATGCAGTCGTCGTTTTTATATAAATGAATTGACAATTAACAAAATCCAAAAAACCCGTTTTTTTGGAATAAATGCATAAACATTTCAAAATGCTAGAGACTCTATTTGCATTATCAGCATCTGCATATAAAGTAGTGAGGATTTTTTTTCTTAAAAAATATGAACTTATAAGTTAAATAGGAGAATATTTATTGCCCATTTGGAGTAATAAACCTTACCTTCTTCCTTTATGCTCTTACTATCTAACAGTCACACTAGTATCCAGGTCGGGCACTTTAGAACACGAAACTTAAACAGCTTAACTCTTAATTGTTTCTTTTGGATTTTCAATAAATACCCCAAACAACTGTTAGGTTTTTCTAGTAGCTACTCATACATTCACAAGGTATACCTGTTCTAATGTGCTAAAGCAATGCTTAACTAACATTTCCTCTTGTAAATTACTGTTATTCGATAATTGCAGGTAGAAATCTAATAAGCTAATCATTTATAAATTCTAAGAAGAGTTACCATTTGAAAATGAATATACTGCATTTTAGATACAGATTGAAAAACACATCAGATGTATTGATAAACATCAACAGAATTATGGCATAAAAACTGTCCCTAATTCAGAGAAGAAGCTGGTATAATCAAGGCTGCTGAAAACACACACGCACACACACACACACACACACACACACAAATTCATACATGTTAAGAACACACATATAGAATTATGTAGTGTTTTAATAAGGGAAAAAAAACACATAAATCTTAATAGCTAAACTCCAATGGATACTTACTGCTAACATCATTACATCATAATCATCTGTCAGAAGCACATTGTTAGACTTAATATGTGGTCTCTTTTATTTATCATGATAAATTCTATGAGGCAGGTATTGTAACATTCCATCCACAAATGAGAAAGCCAATTTCTAGAGCAGTTAAGTAATACATCCAAGGTCTTACAGCCTTGATGGCTATATTTCACTCTGAAACACGATGCTCTTCCCTGCGTGCATTAGCTAAAGTTATTTTTGTTTCTGCTTTCATCATTCTAAGTGATCTCCTGTGTGAGCAAGAGAGAAATAGAGGTGCGTGTCCCTACAACGTTGTCGTAAAAGCTTTCCAGAACCATAGATTGTGAATATCTTATATTTAAATGTAAATCAAGAAATGCTTTTATTTAAAATGATCTGTATTTCATGCTTGCTTAGTGATACTTTTAATTAGAGAAGTAAAGGAAGGTAGTTTCTTGCAGTTCCCAAATTAGAAGTGCAGTTTTAAAATATTGAAAGAAAACTTCAATAAAATTCAATAAGCAACATGAAAACATTTTGAGAAGTGAAAAATCAATAAAAATGACTATTTTCTCAATATATGTTGTAAAAACCTCTAGACCTAGTCTTTCAGATGCCCAGAGGCATGTTTTATGCTATTTGGGAAAAAAAGATCATAAGTGGCATAAAATGTAAGAAAAAATACAACCAACTTAAAACTTTAGAGTAGAAAAGACTATACTAATTTTATAGTCATGAATTACAGACACCTAAAAGTAATGTTATTAGTGCCCTAAAGTTGTCACAGAATGCTGGGCTGTAAGATTCTCTGATAATGATCCAAGACTAAAATCCACAAGAAACGTGATCCAGAATCTGTGGTTCTGGCCTTCAGCCTCCACCCTGCAGACTTGTCACACCTCTGAGTTCTCACTGACATTCTTGAAATTATTACTTAATTTATAACTTAAATTCAGAACTTAAGTAAATGCAGAATTTAAGTAAATGAATGAAAGGAAAAAAATAACACTAGCAGAAGAAACTTGGTTTCTAATTTCACCTTGCCCAAAATAACGAATCTGGTAGCCTCTCTGAGCCTTAGTTTTCTCATCTGTCAAGTTAAAGATCTTATATTATATCAGTGCCTCTTAAAGGGACATCAAAATCATCAGGAGGGCTTGTGAAATAGAGTGCTGGACTTCACCCAAGTTTCTGATTCTCGGGGTGAGGTTGGGTGGAGGGCATTTACTGCTCAAGTTCCAAACGGGGCTAGTGCTGCTGGTCAGGGACCAGCCGTTGAGAACCACTGAGTTAGACGACCTCTAAGGTCCCTATTATATGTCTAACATTCTGATTTCTCCATGCGAAGATTTTAAACTATTTCCCAATGTTTTCCTCCAACAACATCGTAATACTGACCTTTTCACATTTTTATTACACAAATACTTGACTAAACATAACCTTATACTGGACACTCATAGATAGGCTTCAGTATTTTCTAACACCTTTTTAGGAAAATTAAACTTATACTATACCTAACCTGTTGTCGTTTTTCTATTATTGTTTTTATTAACATTAACAGATATGAAGGCAAGAAGTTAAATAACTTCCTCCAAAGCTTGTTAGTGAAAAAAACCCAAGTTTTACTCAAGTTCTTGGGTCGCTAAACTATGATTTAGTTCAATCTTGCTTTAGAGAAGTGCCTGATATTGTATCTTCTACCGAGGAAAATTTTTGAAGTTATTTTGGTATATTTATATGCTCTAGACATGAATAAATTCAAATCTGCATCAACACAACAATATCAAGGTGCAATTTTTCTGGGTAATAGTGTGAAGACAATGATAGCAACAGTCAGAATAATTATTATCACAGCCCAGCATAGCAGCTTGAATGTGTATTTGATGTGTCAACTTTGATATGAGTTCTGGGTATACATATCAGTTTCATAATGCTTTTTTTTTCTTTCAAAGAGACAAGTTCAATAAGAGCTCTTTAGTAGTCATGAGGCTGGGACAAGGTTATATAGTTGCGTGATATCTCAGGCACTCTCCTGTCACCCAGCTCTTACTGTAATACTTAGCAAATAATTGTCAGCAAGAAGCCAGAGGAGGAATCCAAGGGCAGACATTTACTGAGAAGGTTATTCTGTAACAGCTGTGGGGCTCTGGATGCTTTGTTCAGTTTCCTCACAGTGGACCCAAATTAGTTTTTCCACATACATAGGTCAATATGAAAAGATTACATTGTCTTTTGTCCCATTTATAATCAATCCACACAAATGATTGGTGTCTGGATTTAGACCATGTCTCCTCTACGTGGAGAACAGAGGTGTCATTTAAGACACTTCATCAGAGTAAGATTCTTTTTTGTCTCCTCATTTCCTGAGGCAGCTGTGAGACTTCCACTTGTCTGGTCTCTCATCCTGGGCTGGCCCAACTAGAGGGGCTGGGTGGTGAGGTGAGCCCCCCTCCCAGGAAGTCAGAGAGTGTAAAAGCCCCGTTCACTCAACCAGTCTTCATGTTGTCTTTGTACTTGACCTGACATTTCTGTACTCTACTCTGGCTCCAGAGAGCTGTCTGGGGCCTTTATTCCGACAGTTTGATATCCATGGTTTCCCATCTGGCCTTTGCCATAAAACTGTCTGGCAATTTAGTAGAATTCCTTATTATAAATACTGTTATATAAATAATGAACTATAAAAGTCAGAATTGTATGATTGCTGGAGATTTCAGACACTGGGATTGAGTTTTCAAGGAAGACAGATAGATAGGTCTTTAAATATCCCTCAATTACCAGTAAGTTCTGACTAGTATGGTGGCATGAATAGCAAAGAGTCAAGAGTAATGACAGTTCTGCTCATGTGGATCAGGGTCAGAAAGTACTCTCATTAAATTACCGCCATGTGAGTAAAGACACTGTAATTGCCTGGCATGGAGCAATTGTTTAATAAATGGGGTCGGTTACCATAATTATCAAATTAGGTATATAAATAGATTCATGATGAAAATCTTCTATAATCGGACTAAATATCACCTTAAAGCACAGCCCATGCTCAGCCAAATATGTTCCCTGCAAAGGGCTCTTGGACTGGATGCTTGCGTTCCTTGCTTGGTGATTGTCACATATGTCCTGCACACTCTGATTCCGTGAAAGTGCTTCCTACTTCTTAATAAAACATCCATCTTCCTCCTGTGAATACCCCATGATACCTTGTTCTTCTCTTATGGTCATTTAAACAGTGTTTTGGATCTGAGCAATTCAAATTTCAACTACTCCACGAACTAGCTGTGTGACTCTGGGAAATTCACTTAGCACCTCTGAGTCAAAGTTCTCTCTTCCAAAAAATGGGATAATAATACCTGCCTCATAAATTTGTTGAGAGAAATAAAAATTAAAATTAAGGTTTATAAAGTATCAGCACAGAGCACAGTAAATAGAGGCTTTTTATAATTTAAAAAAATACTCTTGATTGTAAAGATTGTCATAGAGAACGTAAACACTAAGTACAGAATTTGGAAAAGTGAATCTTCTAATCTAAGACCTTTTATAGATTCCCCTTAATGTCTGGACTGGGCTAGTTAGAGAATTATAAAACATTTAATTCAATCATATATGTCAAAAGATAAGTCTAGTCATATATGCATATGTATGTGTGCATATATGGCTTTTGTGATTTTTCCTGTGCTAAAGGGAAAAAAATCCATGTCTGAAAAAAATCTCCCTCCCAGACTTTTGTGAATATTCTTACATTTAATTGAAAAAGGTGTAGATATTAAGTCTATAATTTCAAATAAGGTTTATGATTCTAAGCACTTTGGAGAAGGTGAAACATGGAGTTAACAAGCATATGTGGCTCGTTATTTGAACCCTCTCCTGAGCAGCTTGTCATAGAGAGATGGCACAAAGTAAAAGCATGGTGACACAAAGGATATGTAGGCTTGTAAGACAAGGCTTCGACATGAGTACACTTCAAGTTTTGCCCATAAATGCTCTAATTTCCCTAGTGAGGAGCCCTTGGTAATATCCTGCCAGGGTATTTCTCAATTGCCTTCCCACCATTCACTGCTTCATCCTCCTGGCACTCTATATTCAAGAGTAATTTTTATTTGTAATTCTATTATTTGTAATTTTTTATCTATTTACTTTAACTTTTTAATTTAATTTATTTGTACTTTAGGTACTTTAGGTTTGAATTAATAATCCATGGCTTTGGTGCATCTATTTCATTGATCTAATATAGCACACTTTTACATACTTATGTAGTTATTAATAGTTAAATAGTTAGTTTAATACTGTAATAAGAACCCACGGACCCAATATCTCAAAGGTGTAACTATGAAACTATTATGATATTGGTCATTATTTCTTATACTGATTTTGCCAGAGGTCAAATAAATATTGGTATTATGCTCTGACCACCTGATAAAATAGGTGAAAGTGGATAAACAGTTTTTGCTTTCTCACTGCCCAGAGCCCTCCTTGGGGAAACTGACCCTGCCCATTTTGTGTGATTTTGGTGGGCTGCCATTCCAAAGACCCCACACAGCTAGCCATAGGAATGGGTGCGTGGCCCAAGCCTGACCAATCATGGCAAACCAGCACTCGGCTGCTGTGAGTGGACTAAGGAAGGAGTGTCACCAAAGAGGGGCAATCAGAATGCTACACACTAGTGCTGAGAGACAGTGACTCTCTTCTTCCTTGGGTTTTGCTAAACTGAGATTTTATGACTCTTACACTGTTGCCAGTCTCCCCTCACCTGCTGTCTTGGGGGAAAAAAAAATCTACCTGCAAAGAAAGAAAAAATAGAAAAGGAAATGTGCTCAGAAAAGCAGAGGTTATGTAGGGAGAAGGAAAGTCCTGAAGATAACATTTGAGACTCTTGAGCCACTGAGACCTGTTCTATCGCTGTTAAATGTGACAATAAATTCCCTTTGGTCTGTAAACTAATTTGGCTTAGATTTCTGTCACTAGAAAATAGAATTGTTCTTGATCTTTAACATATGGTTTTATTTCCTACTGTGAAGAGGTAATATGCCTCAATGTTTAAGGGCGTGAATTCTAAAACTAGACTATTTGAATTCATAACCCATATATGTCACTTATTAATTCTGAAACTTTGCACACTCAGTTTATCTGTTCCTTGGTTTCCTCATCTGTAAAATGGGATGATAATGGTAACTGTCTCCACAGTCTTTTGTAAGAATGAAATAAATTAATTTATATAAATAACTTGAAACATAAATATGCTTAGAAAATATTTAGTGATCAATAGGACTAACTTAATGTATCCCTTCAAGTCATTATTATAAAGGGTTTCTGGTATAACCCATGTTTCCATCTGGCAGAATTGAGTGTGATAATAGTTATAGTCACATATTCTTAACACATTTATGTTTGCATTTATTCAACAACTATTTTTTGAAAGCCTGCTATGTGCAAGAGGCACTGTTCTAGGCTGGGTTATAGCAGTGAATAACAGTTCACATAAACGTATATGCTTTACATTCTGGTCTTTAAAGAAGTAACAAATAAACAAAATAATTAAGTAAAATATATTGTTTGTTAGATGTTGGTAATGTGAAGAAAAATACATTAGAAAAGAGGGAAAGGATTATAGGCTTTGTTGAAGGGTCTGAGTATGTGTGTCAATTTTAAATAAGATAGTCGAGGAAGACTTCAGTGAGAAGGCGGTATTTAACCAAACTTAATAGAGGTGAAAAAGCAAGAACATTCCAGTGAGAGGTATTCCAGGAAGAGAAAATGCAAAGCTTTAGGTTGGGAGCAAGCCAGATAAGTATGAGGAACTGTAAGTAATAAGGAAGGGGAGACTAATAGAAAACCTAAAAGAGAATAGGTGACACAGATTATGTAGAACTTTCTGGTCTATTGTAATAGCTCTGGCTTTCATTTGAGTAAAATGATGAGGCACGGGTGTGGGGGCTTGAACAGAGAAGTGTTGTGCTCTGATGCACTGTTTTAGAAGGACTCTGGCTACTCTGTGGAGAATAATATCAGGTCAGGAGCAGGCCGATAATACTTTGAGGGAAGGATCCTAGCACAGCCAGATGCCTCCCCTATGTTCCCAAAAAGAGCCCTGTGCCCCATACAGAATATGCTGGGAGGCTTACAAATCGCATTGCATGGAAAGAGCACTGAGCACAGTTAAGACATCCCTGTCCCTTCAAATAGAGACCTGTAAACTTTCCTTGGAACTGCTTGGCTATGCCTGCCTCAGGGGCTCTCAGATATGCCCCCAGATTGTTGTATTTCAGACCCCACAGGGCCAGGATTGAGGTCTGATGTCTTTTAACTGCAGCCTGAAGAGGGGTGCATGGATCCACTGGCCATGAAGAACTGACGCATTACAAGGGGCTAGATCGTGTGTGCTCTCTCTCTCTCCTTTTGCTGTACCACTCGAATCTGCTATGCATGTTGTCCGTTCTCAGTGACCTCAAGTCACACACTCATCCCCTTCCTGGGTGATACTTACCCTGTTTCCCCGAATGTAAGACCTAGCCAGACAATCAGCTCTAATGCGTCTTTTGGAGCAAAAATTAATATAAGACCTGGTATTATATCATTATATTATATTATATTATATTATATTATATTATATTATATTATATTATATTAATTATACCCAGTCATAAGACTGGGTCTTATATTAATTTTTGCTCCAAGAGATGCATTCGAGCTGATTGTCCAGCTAGGCCTTATTTCGGGGGAGACACAGTATCTACCTTTGACCTTGGCTGCATTCATGTTATATTCTCTCCTGCAGTGCAGCCAGACCACCTAATGAAACAAGTATCCAGAAAAGAAATTATGATAGTTTGGAGTAGGTCGCAGTGGTAGAGTTGGTAAGAAGAATTAGATCATGGATATACTTTGAAGGTAGAGGCTGCATAATTTACACTGATTGGAAATAGGGTGTGTACTAAACAAGCAGAGTAGTAAAGGGTGACTCAAAGGACTGAACAACCAAAACAGAAGAAGACCTCATTAATCGATGGGGCATTCTGAAAGAGGAGTCTGTTTGCAGCTAGGTAGAAATCGGTGTGTTCCTGAAGTTGTTAACTTTAGGGGGGCTATTAGACATTGAAAAGGAGATGGCAAGAATACTTCAATAGGTGGGCCTGGGGTTTAGGGCAGATACTGAGGCTGGGATATAAGTTCAGAAGGCATCAGCATATACATGACAAGTAAAGCCATGACATTGGGTGAGATCGTCAAAAATGAGCATTGATTGACAAGTGGGTCAAGGACGAACCTGAGGCACCTGAGGCCAGAAAAGGAGAGAAGAGCCACCAAAGGAGAACAAGAATGTAGGGAAGAAAACCAGAAGAGAGTGTTGCCCTAGGAGACAGGGAACAAAGGGGCTCCATGAAGGGAGGAGTGATCAACTCTGTCTGTCAAATGGCACTGATGAGTCAAATAAAAAGAGCACTGGGAATCAACCAAACGCTGACAACAGCAGCATTTGCAGAGTGGTGGGACACAATATTTATTGGCATAGATTTAAGGGGTAATGAGAGAAGAGAAATTGAAGAGAGTGAATACTGACATTGGGCTTCCCTCTTGAAGTTTATATCTTAATCTTTTGGAAAGATTTACTCGCTGTTAGACATTGTACTAAATGTAAAACTTATACGGCGAATAATTTAATAAATTCCTTTTTAACATCTAATGAAACATCTGTTCCTTTTTGTCCACTGTGATGATTGAGATGTATGGCGTTCAATAAAATTATTAATAATGTTATCCTTCTGAATGAGAATCTACTCTTTGATTCACACCATTAAATAACCTTCTAATCTGTGAGCCAAAATGTTAACCAATACCTTGGACTTGGTCCTAAGGATATTGGTGGGTAAAAAAGAACATTCCTTAGCTGGTTTATTTTTCTTTAGTATTAGTGCTGGCTTGGCTCATCTCAATGTCTGTAGTAAATTGCTTTTTACCCAGGAATTTGCAAATAATTTAGTTGGAGTGTTACTAGCCATATGTATATAGTATATTTCTTATTAAATTCTGGCTAGAATCCATCAGTCCTGGAGATGTATTGTTTTACAGATTTTGTGACTGGTTTGTCACAGAAAGTAGAACACAATCCAATCTTTTTCTTTGTTTTTGGGTATCAGTTTCATTTGGCAATGCTCGTATTTCAACAGCATCTACAAGATGCTTGAAGTTGGGTCGTGGCTGAGGCTGAGCAATTTTTGAGAATTTTTGATAACATACACTCATAATCCTGAGCCCCAGTGTATCATCAGACAGACCGAAAAGTGGTGGTTCTTCTGAGTAATGTGCCCTCACAATTTGCTCAGCTTCCACTCCACTCCAAGCAGATGAATTTTAATTACATACACAAAATAAACCCTGAAATTTGGGGACAATTGTTTGCTTTTTCCCCAAACTTTTCTATTTAATAATTGATTTTTCCCACTTACAACAATTACTAAGAATAGATAAATTTATAATTACAAAAGTTATACAAAAAAGTTAACACAAATGTTTAAATACATACACAGACGATTAAGTCTGTGAACTTGTTGCAAAGATGTTGCTAAACTTTTTTGATATCAGAGGGATTATTCATTATGAATTTGTACCAACTGGACGAACAGTTAGCCAAGTTTACTATTTGCAAGTTCTGAAAAGACTTCGTGAAAAAGTTAGATGACCTGAACCTTTCACCAAAAATGCATCATGGCTCTTGGATCACGACAATGCACCAACTCACATGGCACTGTCTGTGAAGGTGTTTTTAGCCAGCAAACCAGTAACTATATTGGAACACCCTCCCTACTCACCTAATCTGAGCCCCAATGACTTCTTTCTTTACCCAAAGGTAAAGGAAATATTGAAAGGAAGACATTTTGATGACATTCAGGACATCAAGGGTAATATAATGGCAGCTCTGATCGCTATTCCAGAAAAAGAGTTCTAAAATTGCTTTGAAGGGAGGACTAGGTGCTGGTGTCGGTGCATAGCTTCCCAAGGGAAGTACTTTGAAGGTGATCATAGTGATATTCAGCAATGAGGTATGTAGCACTGTTTCTAGAATGAGTTCACGAATTTAATTGTCACACCTTCATGTATATATTGGTAATTGTTATTTCTGGAGATTTCTACAGAAAAGAATAGATTATTTAAATAATTGTATTATTTGCATGTTATAATAATTTTAAAATATCAGCATTTAACTATCTATCACAATGTTCTTATGTATACAAAAATAAATTACTTCTCATGTGGGAAGAGTAAGAATAAATTTCTGTAGAAATTTACAGAAATCCATATCATCATCTGTATTAGTTTTCTAAGGCTGCCATATTTCCTCACAATCTTGGAGGCTAGAAGTCTGAAATCAAGGTGTTGGCAGGGTTGGTTTCCTCTGAGGCCTTTCTCCTTGGTTTGTAGATGGCCATCTTCTCCCTGTTTCTCCATATGGTCTTTTCTCTGTGACTATTCGTGTCCAAATTTCTTCTTATAAGGACACTAGTCATACTGGATTGGGCTCATACTAAGGACCTAATTTTAATTTAATTACCTCTTTAAAGACTAAATGTCGTCTGCAAGTACAGTCACATTCTGAGGTACTGGGGTTAAGAATTGAACATTAGAATTTGGGGTAAGGGGCAGAATTCAGCCCACAATATTTTCCATCATATTAAATTATTTAAAATTCATGGCTAGAGCAGTGGCCATCATATGTATTGAGTTTATATTATGTCAGACAAAAAAAACCACGTTTTTACCGTGTTTCCCTGAAAATAAGACCTAGCCAGACAATCAACTCTAATGCGTCTTTCGGAGCAAAAATTAGTATAAGACCCGGTCTTATGTTATATTATATAAGACCAGGTATTTTATATTATATTATATTATATTATATTATATTATATTATATTATATTATATTATATTATATTATAGACTTGGTCTTATGTTGTAGTAAAATAGACCGGGTCTTATATTAATTTTTGCTCCAAAAGACATTAGAGCTGATTGTCCGGCTAAGTCTTATTTTCAGGGAAACACTATAGTACATACCCACAAAACATTTATACTTTTACTTATTTATAAATTGGTACATCTAAAGCATACACACATGTGGACAGTTTAAGGAATTAACTGAAGATGAAATACATTGAAGTTTTTCTCTGCCATAGCTTCATACTATTGTTATATATTTTCTCAAGGAACAATATGCTTTATTTAGGAAGAGGTCTATCATATCAATAGTGAATATAGTTTTATATTTCAAATAACCACTTATATTTTTAATATTAGGATGAGCAATTTCTACTCAAATTGTCATTGTTTTTAATCTTATAATGTGGCTGGAGAAGAGCTCCATTCTAGGTGACTGGCTCTATGTATTCTAATAATTAGGGATTCAAACAAATTTTTGGCTTCATGAAGCTTACCTTCTAGTGGAGATTATGGATAAAGCAACAAGCAAGTAAATATAGTCTCTAATGCAATAAGGATAAAGAAGAAACAGTCAATATAAAAGGAAAAGAGCTGTTTGTGTTGAAATTTCCATAGACACCCTCTGGAAGGTGACATTAGAACAGAGGCCAGAATAATGTGAGAGGAATTGTCTTGAGAAGGTTGGAGCAGTGCCCCACATAGGCAGTTAGTTTGTTTGTCTTTTCTTTCCTCAGGAGAATGTAAGTACCACAAGTGCAGGAAATCTTGGCTGTCAGGTTAACTGCAGATAGCTCAGTACCTTAGCAGTGACTGGTACAGAGCAAAAATTCAATAAATATTGGATTAAATCGTTTTAAAGTTATTTACCTTTTGAAAAATTAGTTTGGTGGTAAGTTGGGAAAGAATTATAACCATGCAGTGAACGTATGTGTTTTAATAATAAATCTGCCAAGATTCTATGTGAACAATGATGTGAATACAAGTCCAATATAAACAATAAGAAATATGCAGAAAATTTTAAGTGGAATGTTGATTATTAAAGGTACAAGGAAGCCAAAAGTAGACAACTAAATAAGCAAAGGAAAATACGAATACTGTATTAACTCAGTTTCTGTGGAAACCCAATTTCCAGGTCTCAAGCTTCAGTTCTTAGTCATTTTTCCGAGACTCCCTATATCATTTGGGATCTCTGGGAGGCAAAGGCTGAGATGCAGTTAAGAGTTCAAGAGTTTTATTGAGGGTAACACTTGTGAATAGCAGAAGAAGAAGGTAGCAAGACAACAAAGAAAGCCTTCAGACCACAGTGCAACACAATGCTGACACCTGTGTAAGGGGAGGCAGGCGTGGGTGGCAGAGGTGGGAGAAGCAGGACTGGGTGGGGAGCATCTTCGACTGACTTGCAGATCTGAAAATGTCTCTGCCACCCCCAAAGGAAACCGGCCCCAGATCAAAGAACACTTTTGGAGGAGTCCTACATTGGGCAGAAATGGCCAGGTCCTCTACTCCCACAGTGCTTGGTCATTGTTGGGGGCCTGCCCAGGGAGAGCAGAGGCAGACTTTGCAGCACAAATGCCCAGAGGCTGTCAGCTAACTGCTCCTTGCAACCCCACAGGAAGTTATATCTCAAAGGAGATCAGAGAAGTGCATACCCGGCCTACCACTCTCACAGAAGTGAGACAATTTGACAATGTCAAATTGGGTGGCTTTCTAGGGGATTCACATAAGAGGTCTCATCCCTGTCATTTTTGTTGTTCCCTTGTGCTGGCATTATTAGTTTTGTCAACAGTCAGACTGATTTGACAGAAATCTTTTTAAGTTCTTTGTCTATTTTTTAAAGGTTTATTTTGTTAAATTCAAAACTCATGCAATTGTCCACAGGTAACTGCAAACACTGCAAATTCCTCAAAGCAAACGGAGCAGTGAGGGTGTCCCATGCTACCTCTATCCTTTTCTCAAATTCCTCCTAAAATGTCCATCACATGTGACTGTCCCACACTAGTGATATGCCAGTTAAAGTCTCTGTTAATATCAGCAGAGCCTATTTCTTTATCTTTGAGATAAGATCTTCTTTGTCTTCCTTATCGAGATGCAGGCGCACACTCTACTGGTAATTCTATTTCCTCCTGCTGCCCATGTGGAGAATGGGTACGATCTATGACATGTAATGAGGAGAGGCAGAAAAGCATGAACAGGTCTGCAGGCCTTCTGGAGGCAGCGTTCTGTGGGGGCTTTTGCTGTCCACACCTGCCGACTGCTGAGATCAGGGGAAATGCACACAGTTTGGAGAGCTACCTTTAGCACTAGCACAGATGACTCTTCATATGGCAACTTAACCAGCCATTGTTTGACAGCTGAAAATATATGTCAGAGGCTTCTTACATTTTATTTTTTCCCCGAAGAGTAGTAAGATTATTTCATGCATTTTGTGGGTGGTAAAATTGAGACATAACAAGTGATTAAATATCTCACTCAAAATCACATAGTTAGCATATGGCAAAGCTGAGATTCGTATCAAGGTCTGGTTCCAAATTTTAAATTCTAACCCCTGATTTTTTTTTTTTCCTCAGAATGAGAACTTACAAAGTTTAATCAACTATGATTTAAAAAAATAGAAAGAAGAGTATCACTTTTGGTACATACATAGGATATGAGGACATATGCATATATTTTTCTTTGGTTTTAATTTTTTTTCTACTTCATTACTTTAGATCTTGTTTTCTATGCGCAGCTATGCTTTCCACTTCCTATTTATATTTCAAAATTCCTATTACTGTGATACTGAGGACAGGTTTCTCATTAGTGCCCATGAGAAGAAGCTGCCAAACAAGGCACATGAAGGAGTCAAGGCTGCCACTATACACTGAGCTTATGACAAATGTCAGTCAATGCCGGTTGCTCACAGGCTTTTCTTTTGCTGTTGTTGTTTGTTGTTGTTATTTAAACAATGGAATTGTTTAGAAGCGGCCTCTGCCTGCATGGTAACATGCTGAGAGCAATGATCAAGTCTGGGTGGGTTGAAACCAGAATAGAGAGTTTAAAAGAGATTAGGGAGCCTGCCAGACCCTCAGCATGAGCCTCTGAATCAGGTGGGGATATAGTTGACCTTCTCAGAGGGCAACAAGCTCTGCTCTCTTTGTTCTTGGCAAAATAACTCAGAATTGCCATGTTCGTGTTCCCGCTCCACGCTCAGAAATGCCGGAAGAAAGTCTTTCTTTGACACCCTCATATGAGGGGCATCTGTAACCAGCTCCGCACTCACGGGTGGGCAGAACCCAGAGGGGCGGCAGCTCCCCTCCAGGTGGTGAGGACCCTCTTGGGCTGAGATGTGTGTGACTTCCCACTGCTGTTCAGTGAGAACTGCCATGCAGTGTGGTGCTTTGTTGGTTTCCACTGACTCCTTGGCTTGCTCCTGCATGATGGGTGAGGATTGCGATCCTGTTCATTTGTAAAGTACTGGGTGGTCATCTCTAGACAGGACAAAGGCAGGTGGAAAGACCCCCTGAACTGCCCCAGAAGAGCACTCTCTGCCCACCCTCAGGGATCTGTAACCCCCGTGTGGCTGGTTATAAGCAGTTAACTCAGCACATCTGCCCTGCAATGTAAGTTCTGTGAATAAAATGAATGGGTCTGTTTAGGTTTGTCTATATCTCCAGTACTCTGGCGCTGAGTTCATCATAGGCAGTTGCTAAATACTTGTTTTTATGAATAGATGGGCTGAAAGAACAGCTTTCTCTTGGCATTGGCTGGTTGATGGCATTGCCCATGTGACAGCCTACCTCCCAACCTGCCAAGAATCTCCTGCAGAGCCCCCTGAGGTTCTTCATTGCTGGTTTGGCTTCCTCCACCGGCCTGACTAGTTTCCTGCTGGTTCTTTTTTTCCCACCTATAACTGGTTCTGTGTCACGATGTATGTGTCCTCTGGCTCTAGCTGACTCTACAGACTCTGGCTTTCTGCTTTCTCTCACCTCTCATTCCTGCTTGTTTCTTAACATTCCAACCTCTGCTCTCATGATCTTCACTTTCCAGGTGTTTTCAGAGCAAGTTGTCTCTTTAAGTAAGCTCAGTACTAAACCAATCCCTCCCTTGAACAACCACCTTCCCGTCACTTTTCCTTCCCTAACCTTCATTCGTGTTCTTCAGGTGGAACTCTGTCATGAACACTGGGCATTACCTTTTTCTTTCTTTTCTTTCCTTCTTTCCTTCTTTCCTTCTTTCTTTCTTTCTTTCTTTCTTTCTTTCTTTCTTTCTTTCTTTCTTTCTTTCTTTCTTTTTTTTTTTATTTTCCTTCTTTTTTTGAAAGTAATGATGCTTGCTAATGTAATGTGAAATGCTTCTCTGGGAACAGAGACTAATAGGTATAACACAACTAAAGAACCATTGGCCAAGGTAGAAAGGAAATGCTCTGTGGCTTCCCATTCTCTGTGCTTTGAAGCTATGCTCTCATTCAGCAGCCATCTGAACAGCTATTTTGAGCAGATCACTAGGCCAGATTCTGAGAGGAGTACAAAGAAGCAGGTTCCTCATCGTTCAGTGGCTGTAGGAAGAGCAGTATAGGTGGGCATACATGACTAATGTGAGGAAAAGGTGAGGTGTATGTGAGCACCGCCAATAGAGCAGGGGTTTCAGGAGCAAGAGGATTGCTAAGAACCTACCCCAAAGACTACAAATAAATTTTTTATCTTGCACTGGTCTGGTTTTACTCCTAAAGATCTACAATCATCTTGAGAGAATTTTCGTGTGCTGGAAACATCCAGTGGGACAGATTCTAAACTTTTTATCTATCATATTTCAAAGAGAGCAGATAATGGGAAGTGTTTGGGTTTTTTTGGTTTTTTAATATGTACATTAAACTATTTGCCCTTCCAACAACTTATACTGAAAATATTTTCCTCGGGTGTTTTCCATATATATCTTACTTTAAAATAAAAATCAAGGAAGGAGACCTTAAATATATATTATTATTGTTGTTAGGAGTATTGAATATGCACACATTTGCACAACCCAGACCACAAGTTATGTGGATAATTCACAAGTTTTCATTTTTGCAACTGGAGAGAGGATTATCTTCCATACTGCAAAGCCTTTGGCTCCGGAGTCAATGATGTTTAGCAAAGGGAGTAAAAGGATGTAGAGTGATCTCCAGGGCCTGTTATAATTTGAAATGTGAACATGTTTCAACTGCCACATCTCTGAAGTAACAATTTCTTTTTTCTGACAAAACAAAACCCTTTTTGTATAGGTTATCTACTGTTGTGTAACAAACTATCCCAAACCTCAGTGGCTTAAAAAAAACAATTTATTCTTATCTCTCACTCAGGGACTCTCATGCTACAGGCAGATAGTGAATGAAGCTACAGTCATCCGAAGTGTCAGCTGGGCTGAAGAGTCAGGATGGCTCACTCACATGACTGGAAGTTTAGGCTGGCTGTTGGCTGAGAACTCCTAAAGTTGTTTGCTGGAACACAATACATGTGGCTTTTGGATGTGGCTTTAGGGCTTTCAACAACATGGCTCCTAGATTTTGACAAGGATTATAACAACGATTACATATTTTAATGTATAATATATATTAGTTATATTAGGTTGGTGCAAAAGTAATTGCAGTTTAAAAGGTTAAAAATAACTGCAAAAACCGCAACTACTTTTGCACCACACTAATACATTATATGTATGTAATATAATACAACATCCATTTTACTTTGCTCACAACTTGTATATCGGGAACTTGGTGAGAATGTGGTTGGGAGGTTTGTCTCAAATCCATGTGCTGTCATCCAGGACAGATTCCAAAACACTCAAGTAGAACTGAAAGGCTTCTTATGATCTAGCCTCAGGAGTCCCAGAATGTCATTTCCACGATATTCTGTTAGTCAATTAAATAACTGGGATTAGTTCATCGCATTCAAAGGGAAGGGCATTAGAATCCACCTCCTGACATCAGAAGCAGTATGTGTACAAGGAGTGAGACTATCTACCATTTTGACTCTGGCCTTTACAATTCACATCTCTCCCACATACAAAACACATGCATGTAGAATGAGAACCTGCATGTTCTCATTCTAGTGTGGCATTAGCTCAAAGTCCAGGAGCTCACCATCTAAACCAGGTTCAGGTGTGGCAGAGGTTTCTCAAGTGTAGTTACTCTCAATCTGAGACCTGTGACTAAGGAGACAAGTTATCTGCCATGTGCATACCCAACATACAATGCTGACGCAAGTGTGGGCTAAACATAATAAACAGTTCAGTGCCAGAAGTGAGGGAGTGTGAAACGGGATGTATGCACGCAGCAATCACGGGTCTAAAGCATTTCTGAAATCTTGCCAAGCACATGTTGCCTTTTCCTTGCAATAGGCCCTGATTCTGCTTCCTGGGAGTGATCTCTGTTCTATGCTCTGCTCCCCGGTCTTTACGTTTGCAGCTGTGTAGCTTTCTCAGGCTGCTTCCAGCCTTAGACCATTGGGATCCCAGAGGCATTTTTCTCATTTTGAATTGTCTCTGTGTTTTTCAGTCCAAGCTAACAAGTAAAATTCCTTTACAAACGTCATGAGTTTCTTATACCTCACATTGGGGTTTACTCGATTAGACAAAAGCCAGATCTGTTGATCTCTTAGATACAGATTCCTCTATCCAGAGAGTCAAGGTGCTAGGGAACACCACCCGTAAAATCCATAAAAATCCTTTTGTCCAGCCCAGCATCTAAAAGCCATATCCTCAAGATTCTTAGAGGCCTTGTTGTTTATTTCTTAGAGAGTCTTTGAACATACCCTTAAATCTTCCTGAGTTCTCAGCACAGGATTTTAGCATTGTATGCTTGACTTTATCTTTACCCTGAGGCCATTTTTTTTAATTTGAGAATTTTTTCCCTGGCTGGAAAGACTGTCTTCTATCCTCTTTAATTTCATTTTAACTTCATTTCTCTCTTTCTTTACCATGCCACAAAAAAAAAAAAAAAAAAAAGTCATTTTCTTAATTTCATTGGACAATTGGACATCTCCTTAGGAAAACACACCAGATAGGTACATTTTATTTTCCATGTTATAGGTGACAGTGTTGCTAAACTTTCCTCCTTAATATAAAGAGGGTGTCTCTTCTCCGGCTCTGACAACAGTGTCCTCATTCTTCACTAATCGTCTTCTCAAAGCTCTTTTAGCTTCTGCCTGTCTTCTAGTCCCAAAACAAATGCTTTTTGATTCAGATTTTTGTTACAGCAGGACTTCAAGATAAATTTTAGCTATTTATTACTGTGGGAAAACAACAACAACAACATTCCTTTAAAGCTTAGTGACTTACAATTACCATTTTATTTCACTTGCAACTTTGTGAGTCAGGAACTTGGAAAGAGCTTGGTTGGGAAGTTTCTTTCTGGTCCATGTGATATCACCTGTGACAGCTGAGGTACAGGATGCATTTTCAAGATGGCTTCTTCACTGGCATGTCTGGTATTTCAGTGCTCCTTGGTCTCTCCATCCCCACATGATTTCTCATCCTTCAGGGCCTAAATGTATGACTTAAGCTTTTTACAGTATGAGGTTCTCAGGTTGTACCACTGGTTACACGGCAAAAGTCTTCTAAAAGGAAGGAAGCAGAATCTCCCAGGCAAGATAAGGTCAGTACCTGGAACCATACAGCTTTATTTCTGCAACCATTTTTATTTGTTAGGGAATTCACATAGTCCACCATGTTCTATGAAGTAGAGAAATACACTCTACTTTTTGTTCGGGAAGACCAAGGTGTCATGACGGAAGAGTATGTGGGTTGGAAGATAGAGTTGTGAGTGTCTTTGCAAGTACAGTCTACTACTCTCTCTTCGGTGTTTCTTCCAAAACTTTCACTCCATAGTCTACCTCCCACCTGTCTACCTTACTTGATACTATACCGAAAAATTGAAGTTATCTTACCCCAGTTAACAAGAAAATTAGTTTTAATGCAAAATGGACACTTTGTTGTACTTAAAATTTTATTTTTAAGAATAGTATTTAGATGTTAAAAGTAGGCTCTGTGTTCCATCAAATACTTAACCATCTGTAATTCTTCCAAAATGTGATGAAACATTAGGAAAGCACAAGCATTTTCAGGTTAAATGAGATGAGTTCAGGTCTTTCCTTGACCTTACATGTATATGTTATTGTGAGATGTAAAATGATATTTACAAACTTCTGTATGAAAAGGTAAATCTACACGTTCTTTGATTAAATTTGGCCATCTGCATTTATTTCTGAAGAAACTTTAACAATCAGAAGACTGTCAAGTAATCTGTGAAATGCAGAGTATTTAGCATATGTCTACATATATTATCGTAACTTCACATCATGGTTTTTAATTTTTCTCAACTTGTGTTTTTAAGAATATTTTCTTTGAACAATAATAAAAACTTCTCATGGAAACAAAACACAATTAGGGTTTAAAGAGGATGTGAACACAACCTATGGAGTGAACACAAATAAGCTAACACTTCACACTGTTTAAACTATAACACTTTGATAACAATTTATAGCAACCAAAGAATGAAAGATTTTTGTATAGGCTTTTGTCTTTTGTCCATGGATCGAGATTCATTCACCCAATGTCTAAATAGCATATACTATTTTCCTTATTTTATCATAGCTTCTCCTATAACTCATTATAATATTCTTCTGGGCCACTTTCTTCTGAAAACTGCATTTTTGATGTTACTTAAAGAAAATCAGAATGTATAAGGCGTATTGCTTGAAATTTGCTTCTGTACTGTGGCCTTTATTAGTAAGAACAATGAAGAATATTTTACATGTCAAAATATTAGACCATTGTACACACATTCTAGAAGCAAATTTAATTTTACCTCAGCCTAGTAAAAGACCAGACTATTATAATTTAATAGATTGCAGGACTCAGTACTTATATGGGAGTAAGCACTCAGATAGTTCTGTGTGTTGTGTAAGTGGAGAGCACTGGGATTGGGGAAACACAATACCAGACATTCTAACATTTATCTTACAGAGTTAGGAACATTTTTTCTAGGTCTTCTCTTCCTTCTCCTTCTTCTGCTCCTCTTCTTTCCCTTCATATTCCTCCTCCTCCTTTTTAAAACTTTACTAAAAAGTTTTTAAATTTTTAAAAATTTTCTTTAAAAACATTTAACATGTAATTCACACGCAGTAAGTTGCACCTATTTAGAACATAACATTTGAAGAATTTAACAGATGTGTACATCCATGAATACTTCACCACAATAAAAATAATGAACATTGTGTCACCCCCAAAATTTTTCTCATGTACTTTTGTAATCCCTCCAAAAGTCACCTATGCCCTCATCCCCACTCAACCACTAATTTTCCATCTGTCACTGAAGGTTAATTTGCAAATTCCAGAATTTCACAAAAATAGGAACATGTAGGATGTACTCTGTTTTGTCTGAATTCTATCATGCAGCATTGTCATTTATAGTTTTATGTATATTGTTGGGCATATTAATAGTTCATTGTTTTTTTATTGTTAAGTAGTATTCCACTGTATGGCTATATCACTAATTATTTATTCATTTGTTCAAGTATATTTGAATTGGTTGCAGACTATTACAAATAAAGTTACTCTGAATAATTGTATACAAATATTTGTATTGTCAACTGGTGGTTGTTGGTGCCAATTCGACACCAAAAGGAATCCCAAACTTGGAGTGTGGTGAAGAAGGAAACTTTATTCCATACAAACAGCTCAATCGTGATACAGCACGGCTGTAAGAACAGCACAGCTGTGGAAAGCTCAATAGTGTTACAGCTCAATTATGAAGCAGCATGGCTGTGATACAGCATGGCTGTGAAGAGGCCCTGGGGTGAGACCCCTCTCAGGCTAGACAGCTCTTCTCTGCTCCACCTGCTCTGGTTCAGTCCACTCCCACTCTGCCCTGTGTTGATCTACTCTGCTCTGCAGCAGTGAGAAATTTCCAGTGTTTCAGCTCCAGCTGGGGAAACCCAGTCTTCAGAGGACAGGGAAAGTGTACTCTCCCAGCCAGAGGGGAAGCTGACTTATATAGACAGAAGTTCCTAGCCCTGGTCCCAAATTGGTCCATCCTCATGCAAATGAGGAGTCCAAATACTCATGGTTTGATTGGTCCAAAAAGCACTGTCCTGATTGGTGAGAATGGAGGCACTCCAATTGGTCAGTGAAGATGCTGATGGGTATATAGCTGCACAGTTCCGCTCAGACAGGGAGAATCTCATTCCTGTTGGTTGAAATACAATTCCAGGAACTTCTTTGTAAGGGCTGACTCAGATGGCAGGAGCAGTGCAGGCTGGCAGTTCATTGTGGGAAGCAGGTAGTTTGGTGCAGGCTTCTTCCTGAAGTGTGGTTTGCGTGAGAGGCCTTTGTTTAGAAATGGCTGCTAGCCTCTGCTTTTAAATTTGAGCCCAGTTAGCCACCAGGACCTCTTCTTAGGAGATATCTTCCTTCTCAGCATCCACAGTATGAATACACATATACTTTCATTTCTCTTGGGTAAACATGCAGGAGTCGAATGGCTGGATCACATGGTCTGAGTATGTTTAAATTTTTAAGAAAGTGACAAATTGTTTTCCAAAATGGTTATATAATTTCACATTCCCCAAAGCAATGTATTAGAGTTTTAGGTACTTCTCATCCGCACCAGCACTTAATGTCATTAGACTTTTTAATTTTAGATATCCTAATATGTGTGTAGTAACATTATTAGTAGCTCGTTTTGGTTTTCCCATGTGACTAATGATGTTCAGTATCTTTTCATATGATTATTTATCATACATATGTCTTTGTTGGTGAAATATTTGTTCAAATTTTTGACCCATTTTATTTATTGGGGATTATTCTTATCGTTGAGTTATAAAGGATTCCTATATATACACTGTATAAAAGTCCTTTATCAGATATATAGTTTGTAAATATTTCCTCACAGTCTATTGCTTGTCTTATTCTCCCTTAATAGTCTCTTTTGAAGAGAAGATTTTAATTTTGAAGTCTAATTGTCAACCTCTCTTTTATTGGTTGTGTTTTGCTGTTCTATCTAAGAAATTATTGCTTAATCCAAGGTCACAAAAGTTTCTCTTGTTTTTCTCTAGAAGTTTTATAGTTAATGCTTTACATTTGGAATTGAAATACATTTTGAATTAATTTTTATATGGTACAAGTTATATCTTGATTTTTTTGCATATGGATATTCAATTATTTCAATATCATTTATTTAAAAGATTATCTTTCTCCACCCAATCGTTTGAACTTTAGTCAAAAATCAGTCGTCCGTATGTATGGTTCTATATCTAAACTCTTTAGTCAGTTCCATTGATCTATTTGTCCATCTCTCTGCCAATACTAGACTGTCTTGATTACTGTAGCTTTATAATAAGTCTTAAAATCTTTATCTTTTGTATATTTACTGTAGGTGTTTCCTTTGTGGTTACCATGAGGGTTATATAAAACATCTTGTTGCAGCTGTTCTCAGTTTGCTTGAGCACCAAGTACTGTTCTCTCTAATCTTTTTGGATATTTCTTTCCCTGGTATTGGATAGCCTCCTTACTCAGATATGTTTCTCAAACCTATGCAAATAATCAATAAAGACCTTCTTTAGATCTTTAGCATTCTCTCACTCTGCAGCACTTTCTTATCTGCAATTTCTAGAACCTTGTTCTCCCCAGACTCTCAGCTTGGTCTCTTCAACTCAGAAAGTCTGCCAGGCTCTGCCTTGTGTCCCTTCTTGAACTATAACCTGGAAGCTCTCTAACACAAAAAACTGGGGCAATTCTAGGCCTCCCCTTATTTGTTTTTGCGTCTTTTCAGAGATCATTGTCCCTTGTGGGCTCACGTCCAGTGTCTTGAAATCCATTGTTTCATCTATGTTTCCAGTTTTTTGGTTTGCTTTACTGGAAACATAAATTTGTTTCCTGTTTTTCCACTTGCCAGAGTGTACGTTTGAGTTTTAGCTTTTATAAGTTAAAATATAGCACACCCCTCTCTATTCAGTCTAAGCAAAGCAAAGTATCATTTATCTGTTTTAGATTAAGAAAACAAACAAAATATAAATGTCAGTGTTATCCAGTGTTTAAAAGAGTTTAAAACCATTTCTATAGAGAGACATAGAGGTACCAGACAGGAATTCCATTCACAGCCAACTTATCTCTCTGAAGTCCCCCAGCACTAATTATGCCCTGGAACTCTCCCCAGACACAGCCTGAGTAGGAGATTTTCTTTCTCTCCCCACCTATATTGTTTGATGTATGTGCCTTTCTAATGTAAATCAATACGGACTTTCTAGTCTTCTTTCAAATTCCTCTATATTCATCTCATAGATACAGATTAAAAAGGCTGCGCTTCAAAAGAGATAAAAATGAAAACCTCCTAATAAAATGCTGTGTGTGTATGTTCATGTGTTTGTGAGAAAAAATGTTATGAACATACTCTAACTTTTCTTTTATGTTTATGACATACCTTAAGCCTAGAGGAGTAATAGGCTTAATTAATCACTCATAATTAGAAAGATTACATATCTGTCTGGTCCTAGTTTTCGGGTTGTTAAAATCTTTCACAGTTTTAAAAATGTATGAAGTCTTTTAGGTTGGATGATTTAGATCCTTCTGTGTAGTTCCGAAGACATTTTTAGGGGACTGGAAACCTGGAGTGACAGGATGTATCTCGGTGGGCCACGACAGGAAGGCAGGGCTCCTGAAGGACCCCTGCGTATTTTCCCCCAGGATCACCTTACACGGGAGAGGGGGAGAAGTGCCCCTGTGTTCATGCCCACCACAGCCCTCTAGCTTAAAGGTAAGGCAAGAGTCAACGGGGGAAGTTTAACTTTGCACTTTCCTGACAGTCTGTGAAATAAATGGCTCTGGCCTGGTCTCTGACACTGAACTCAGCAGGGATAAAAGCCTACTTTGAAAAAGCAGTCACATGTAGCTGAGGAACTGAGAAACCTTTCCTGAGAGGAGTGCCTGAGAAGGCAAACAGGGTTGTAATCCTGAAAGCTCTCTCACATGATTTCATTTTGTCTTAATATCTACACCAAGTCTTTTGTACAAAAGAGAATCGTCAAACTAGAAATAGTAAAATTGTGTTAAGAATAAATTTAAATTTAGAACAGAAAAGGAAAAAAAATATGCCTGATAGTAAGATGGCACTTAAATATTTTAAATTCATATCTTTGGGCAGAAGCAAATTAAATCCCAGTTTAGTGTAACAATTCATTCATTGATTCCGTAAATATTTATTGAGTGCCTAACAAGTGCCAGCACTGTTTTAAGCATTCGTTTATACAGCAGAGAGAAAAACAAATAAAGATCCTGCCCTTGAAATGCTTTTATTTATAATTGTGATTGCAGAAGCCTTATCTCCACTCTGAAATGTCATAGGGAATGAGAAACTGCCAGATGACAGGAGATGCCAAGTTCTTTCTTAATATTCAAAGGAAATGACAGGAACAGAATTTAGAAACTCTATGCCAGTGACAACCCTGGGTAAAATTAGAAAATGGATTTGAGTCTTTAAAACAAGAGAAAGGAACTACCATATGCCCAGTTATACTAAATCATATGAGCAGCCTTGCTTCTTTTGGTCTCTGAGTTATTAGACAGGTAAATCGGAGAATTCTCTGTGCAAAGTGCATCTTCATTTCAACAAGACCTTTTATAGCAGTTCCATATTACTTTGAAGATTGGTTATAAGAGTTTGGACTGGCTGAATAAACACTCTCTAAGATCTAGACTTAGTTGATTGATACCAATTTGGAAGGAGACTTAAAATTTCAGCTGACAAAAATATGCCTTCCTCTAATATAACAGAAACTCTTGACCTTAAAAAAGGAGTATTTTAATTGTGAACCGTAGACACAGGTAGAAAGTAAAATAAGAACACTTACCATATAAAGTTCATGTGAGAATTAGAATTAAGATCTCATGTTGTTTGCCACATAATAGGAACTGCGCAAATAACAATTTGATCCCTCATCCTTGACTCAAAACATAGAGTTATTTTTCAGCCTGTTCCTAAAGATATGCTTAAATATCACTATTACTAAAACAAAATATACACACTATGATTCAAACTTGATATTACCTGGCATTCTATCAGCTTAAAAATGATCTAAGACCACTTTCTCATGATTAAATTTTTCCATACAATGTATTACACAAAACTTTTACATTTTAAATGTTGGATATAAACCTGTTTTAAAACACAGATATCCATACAAATCGTAATAAATAACTAAAAGTTCAAAAAAAAAATACAGCTAACTTAGTAACATTTAATTTAATTTGTAATCTTTTTAATGAGCGTTAAAATATATAACCACTTCATTCCTTTAAATACCTATATTTTCTTAAATAATGAAAATTGAAAGCATACATGTTCTTATCATAACCTAGATCCTTGGTTTCTGTTTATTGTGAATGTTTCTATTTACTGAATGATGTCCTCATAAAGATAAATGCACAAGAATGCTCTTTGCAGCATTGTTTAAAATGGGAAAAATAAAATTGTGCTTTTAGGGGAATGGTTATATAAATTGCAGCACATTTATAAAATGGGATTATATGCTACAATAAACAATAAAAAGGTAGACCTATAAATACTGACATGGAGAGATCTCAAGACAAGGGAAAAAAAGTCTTAGAACAATGCAATGTACATCCAATAATGTAAGAAGCAAAAGGACAAAGGATGTGTGTGTGTGTGTGTGTGTGTGTGTGTGTTTTTAGGAATTCGGGGCTTGAAGATGGTACTTAATCTTTTGTTCGTGGTTACTTCTGATGAAGGAAGAGGGAATCAGTATAGGAGAGGTGAATGGGATATTATATTTTGTTCTCTTTACTTCTATATTGATCAAGTCTTTTAAACAAAAACGCATGCATGCATTTCTAGTGTAAAAATAATAAATAAGGAAAAACAACACTGATATTAGTTACGGAGATTTCAAGTAAAAGATTGACAAACACTCAGAGCTATCGGTCAGAAAGAATTCTTTAAGTCCGGTCTCAAGGAGCACAGTGATAACAAGGAGAAAAATTAAGGACTGAAATCCAAAGTGTGATTTATGTGTTTAAAGAGAATTATGAAATAATTTTGTAATGATTAATTTTTCTTTAAAAGTCTAATTTGTCTATAGAAAGAAGCAATTTTGCCATTTGCAAATTAGTCTTCTTTAAACAACAAGAGCAAATATAATTACCCTACTTTCTTTTTTTGCAATAATTCACATGAAAAGATCTAATCCAACAATATAAAAGCAGATGCTTCATTAATTAGATTTTATTTTATGTTATCATTTTCATTAATTTATCTAGAGTGACACCCCAAACAGAATGAAAGCTCATCTACTACTTTTAATATTCACCAAAGGGATTCAGGCTCTCACGCTGATTATGGTCATGATGTTCTCCTCTTCCACGTATGTTCCTCTTCTTTTTCCTTTCTACTCCTCCTTCTTCCTCCCCCTCCACTTCCTCCTGCTTCCCTTTCTCCTTTTCCTTTTCAAATATCACTTCTTTTGTTAATTTAGTTACCAAAACAGAATATATAGAAAGGATTTGTCTCTTCCCTTTATTAACTAAATCAGCATCAATTGAAAATTTTTTCAACGTTCTCCTCAAGGAAATCTTTGCAGAGACCATCATCCTCAAGCTCCGTGTCCCCAGCAACCTCCATCATATATTCCAGCCTTTACCATTTCCATTTTTTGGCCCATAAAATTTCTGAGACTGAGAATATAAAAAAAGGAAAATAAAAGTTCTAATGCCAGTCAATCATTCCACTTGAATTTAGGTATGTTTCAGAGAACTAATTGGTCTTAGGGCAATGTCTTTGATGTTGCTGGTGTCAAAAATGTCATCCCCTCCTGCTAAGGAGACCAGTATCCTTCGGAACAAGTTATAACTTTTCTGTCTATCTTGGCAACTTATATCCGCTTTTAAAGAGGCTGGCAGTTCGGTCGTAGGTCACCTGCAGCACTTATTTTGTAAATTGTGAGTGTTTTACTCTCTCAGAGGTGTCAGAGCACTTTGTTCTTTATTTCTTTCTAAATTTTGCCATGAAGAAAAAGAGCTGTCATAAATCACCTTCTTTGACTTTCACTAGGTCAGGACTCTATTCTTTAACTTCAAGAAACGTTAACACCACACAGATTCTTTGTCCTATTACAAAGAAATGGACAAATATTTCAGAAAATGATATATGACCATCTGTGTGATAAGGCCATTCCGAGTACAGTAATTGTGTAGCCATGTATGCCACTCTCTATGAAGATGGCCACTGTGTCCCATTGTTTGGGGATGGGAACAAGACTGTCTCATTTTCAACATCCCAGCGAGGCTCCACCAATGTTCTTAATTGGTTTGCAATGCCCTTCCCATTAATAAAAAAGCAAAGAGGAGAGAGAGAGAACTAGATTTGAACTTGACAAGTATTCATCTTCAGTTGAGCTGTGAACATATGCATGTCTAAAAATTGTTTCTTATGTAGTTTAGGAAAAAACAACCATGCCTTAGCTCAGCATAGATTTTATGCCTGGCATCTGACTAGATTCCAGCCCCTTGACACAAATCCAGTGACAGAAAAGTGCTAAGCATAACTGAGGTTAAATTTCAGCCGTCTCATTTGAAATTAGAATTTAGGTGGAGTTAAAGAAATAAAGTGATGTTTTATTCCCTCATCAAATATTTATTGAGTGTCTCCTCTGTTCTAGACACAGTTGTAGGGACTGAGAACAGAGCTGAAGGAAAAACAGGCAAAAATCTTTGACCTCTCAGCGCACACATTCTGCTATACACCTATGATTGTGGCCTGAGAATTTACCTCTTATATGTCAGAACTGCTTGGGGTTTGTTAACAATCCTCCTTGACTGCATATTTTTGCTAATGTCCAATTATCATCTCTGGACCCTGCTGTGATTTTTCTAAGAATCATAATGCAAAGAGAACTGTAGACTATCAGAACTAATTGTGGATTATGGAAATATAAGGATTGTAATGAGTATAGATATGAATATGAAAGTGAACAAAATGCTTCAAAACACTTGGGCATGTACAGTGTGGTAAGTGTATGGATGAAGAGAGACTTGTTAAAATTTTCCTGCCACATTAAATTTTCCGTTATTCCTAAAGAACACCCAGAAAAGGAGTGGCATATAAAGCAATAGTAAGGCCCAAAGTTCAGATTTAAAATTTCTTTAAAAAAATATTGAAACTTTGGAATGTTACAGGATAATGTTGCCAGAGTTCTGTGGAATACGGACATCCCTATTGCCTGGACATATGCTCTGAGGCTTTCATCTGAGCTAAGTATTTGGGGTAGGCTAATACTATAATGAAAACAATCTTTGTGAAATATATGTACACTATGGAAAGAAAAGCTGTATTTTGAAAGTGAAACTCCTGCCATAAGTAAGAGATATTTGAAAGTTCGTAAGCATTGTAGGAGTGCTGCCACAAAGGCAAATATGTAAATTACATTTCATTTCACCTAATGAAATATAACCTGAGCAGCACAGTCTGAGGGAACGGCCTTATACGATAGATAGTTAGTGATTGTCGGAGAATAATTCAGCAACTTAAAAGAGACTTTTAAGCATACCACACTCAAAAAGAATTTTCTAGGGGAAAAAAAAAGTCCAAAAGTATAATAAGGTACCTGCATTCTTACTGAGTTTAGAAATTTTGGTCCAGAGGCCGTAAGTTTATATCAGATAATATGATTCTATTGATTTCTAACAATCCTGTTTGCAAGTTTTCCCTGACTGAATTCAAGGAATTCCATCCTCAACTTCTAACCACTGAAGCAATTAAAGGAGGGAGAGGAGATGGAATTGCTCATGTCTACAAGCCAGTGGCTCCAAGATAAAAACAAATTTGGCAAGCAGTACCTCAGGCCACGCCAGGCAGGGCCGATGGGCAGCTATCAGAGCAGGTCTCATCCCTGTCTGGTACTCCAGAGACTTTTGAAAAACCTGATAAAAGCACTTTTTGCAGAGTCCCTAAGAACTAGCTGCCAAAGCAAAAGAATATCTGTACCCTAGAAAATAGGTATGCTCCTTATTATGCTATATAGATGTTGGCCAAAGGCCAGATAGGCCAGATAGGATAATGTTGTGGAACATTAGCCTGTAACCAAGAGTCATCAGCCTCACAAAGAAGGTCAATATCGCGAACAAGACATTAAAATTTCCATAGAATGCCCGTGAAGCAGAGTTAATACAGTAAGTACCTCATAAACCAGACTTAATAGACCAAATATGGAATAAAAAGGAGAAATAACCTTAGGTAAAATAGATATATAAAGTTATAAATAATATTATGTACAATTACATGTCAATACACTTGAAAATATGGGTAAATTTGGGGGAAATAATAAAATGCCCAAATTAGTATATTTAAAAAAATGTGATTAGATTGGTGACCAATAAGGAAATTTCAATGTAATAAAAAGGCATTATTTTCAAATACTTCTAGGCCTAGGTAATATTATAGGTAAATGTTCTCAAAATTTCAATGAACAGATTCTAATTCTCATTGTCAATATGCTTTTGTGAATTAAATCCATATAGTATTGAGTTGAGCAGTGTCTAATTTAATTATTAAGTATAACTTTTATACTAAACTAGCTAAGAAAACAAATTTATAGACAAATTTCAAATGAATATAGATGGAACAATTCTATGTTAACTTTAGTTAATAAAAAACAGCAGGGTATTAACAAAATGATGCATTATAAGTGAGTAAATTTCATCTTGAAAAGGCAAAGGCAGATAGATAGCAGAGTATCTCTCAGTATTTTACACCATATTAATAAAAAAGAAATTGAGTACTTTTTCATACCTGCAGTAAAGTCATTTAAAAAAATTAGCACATATTTATGAGAAAGCCTTATAGAAAGCTGGAACAGACAGAAAATTCCTTAACCTGATGAAAGTTTTCTCCCCCAAAACCAAAGCAAATGGGCAAGGTATTTTAGAAATATTATCTTTAAGGTTTGGAAGAAGATGTGGATTCTTGGTATTGCCCTTATTGTAAAATATATTATGGAAGGTCCTGGCAAAGGTTAAGTATGATAAGCTGTATAGAATAGAAAATATAATATTGTCATTATTTCCAAATAATTTGGTAATTTGCCTAGAAACTGAAAGAAATAAACAGAAAAGCTATTGAAACTAATAAAAGACTTCAAGATTGGATTCAAAAAGGACACAGTATCCTTCTACACTAACAACAACCAAAGATAATATAATAGAAAATATACAATAAATATGAGGGAATTAATCTCATAAAATTCTATTAAAAGACACAATATAAAACCTGAATAAATGGAGAATTACATTATGTTCATAAACGGGCCAACTTAACATCACAAAGAAATGAATTTTCTTTGGAAGTAGGGAAAGCTTTTTAAAACAAGTCACAAGAGTACAAGCAATGAAAAATCTGCATTTATTTTACAAGACCAAACAAAATGCCGTTTACGGACAAAAATCTAAAGCTAAATGACAGCTAGAAAATGGTTGTGATATAGATAATATGAAGACTCAATATCAATAAAACATAACTTTGATTAAATAAATAAGTGAAAGAAAGCAACCCGTTAGAAATTTGGGCTCGTGATATAAAGAAGCAGTCACAGGAGATAAAATTAGAATTCTACCTCAGTAATAATTAGAGATAGTGATTTTAACTACACCGGTGGAATACCATTTTCACCTATCAGATCAACAAAGATTATAAAGTCTGACATTATTAATGTGTTGGCAAGGCTATAGGGCACTGATTCTCAAACAGTGCTGCATACAGGAATCAGGCGGGGTTTTTAAAAAAAATTCTAATAACTGGCTCCCACCCAAGTATTCTGATTTATTTGATATAGACTTCCAAAATCATGCCTATGATTTAGCCTCCAGTAGAGAAATATCCAGTGGGATGTGCTATATAATTTCAAATATTCAAAGGGATATTAGATACAACATTAGATTGCCTAATGTGAATCTAATGGATGAACAAGTAGTACTTACAAAGGTCTGACAATTAAGGTCGCAAACTCATCGTAGAAAAAGTGCTACACACCTCATTGCTGAATATCACTACGGTCACCTTTGAAATACTCCCTTTGGGACGCTTTGTACTGATGCCAGGGCTTAGTCCACCCTTCAAAGCAAGTTTGTAACTCTTTCTCTTGAATGGCCATCAGAGTTGCTGTCACATTACCCTTGATGTCCTGATTGTCATCAAAATATCTTTCTTTCAATATTTCCTTCATCTTCGGGTAAAAAAAAGGTCATTGGGGGCTACATCAGGTGAGTAGGGAGGGTGTTCCAATACAGTTATTTGTTTACTGGCTACAAACTCCCTCACAGACAGTGCCATGTGGGCTAGTGCATTGTCGTGATGCAAGAGCCATGATTTGTTGGTGAAAAGTTCAGGTCGTCTAACTTTTTCACGCAGCCTTTTCAGCACTTCCAAATAGTAAACTTGGTTTACTGTTTGTCCAGTTGGTACAAATTCATAATGAATAATCCCTCTGATATCAAAAAATGGTTATCAACATCGTTGCAACAAGTTCGGGAACTTAATTGTCAGAACTTTGTATAAATGAAGTTGCAGAAAACATTAGGAAAAACTTTTAGCAATTAGTGTCCATAGAGTGAAGGATCTGCTTTATGAGGTGGAAAGCTACATATCAGTGGAAATGTTCCAGCACATGTTGGACAATAACTTGGTAGTGTTTGTAAAGAAAAATTCAAGTTATTAGATTGGTAGTTGGAATAGATGACTTTAAAATGGCCTGTATAAATGAGATACTTGAAAAACTGGTGACAGAACAAACGAATCTCCCTTTTCCACTTTTTTTTTTTTTTCTTTTTGCCTCCAAGAATCCCTGACTCAAGCCTTTCTCCTAGGGGGAAAAAAGGCATAACACAGGAGGTGGCTATGCGTTCTAAACTCTTGTTCCTACATTGTTTTATTGGTCTTTCTGGTTAAGGAATAAGATGAAAAATAACAATATCACACCGTTCAGCGTACATTTAATGAAATACTTCCCATATGGGAAGAATGGGGACTTTCCTTCATGTTAGTGGACTATACCAGGCTCTTACTTCCAAGATTGGGCTTATGGTGATCCCTCCACCGTTCAGAGGCTTTGGAACATTGGGGCACGGCCTCGTGCAGGACCTCAGGTTTGGCAACATGCAGCTTAGAAAGCCCCACATTTATGATACTTCAATTGTTTACTAAGGACAAAAGGTGACTAAATTCTCTGATTCTATATACGGAAACTTTTACTTGGGGTCTGCCAAGAATGGCGTTTTCAAGGCAAATAATCATATACTACCATTCAAATAACCCCTTTGTATGATATATGAATATATTTCTCTATATACATATATATACACAGATATATAGATTTCAATTATTATAATGTATAACTATATATTAATACATAATTATAAATGTAATTATATGTAAGTATATAATTAAATATATAATTATAATACGTATTTCAATTATTACATAAACAATGATTTTCTTAACTAAGAACTTGTAAAATTCCTTTCAGTATTTAGTAAAAAGAAAAACAGGTTACATTTGATACACGTATATGCATGCATATTAACATTTATATAATCGCAATGCACTGTGATTATGTGCTTCATTCTGATAACTTACTCCAGAAGGTTATAAGTATAAGTATGGGGAGGAGAGATAAATTAAGGTATTTGAGCCTCCCAAAAGAAAAATACTCAAGCTTTGGAAAGAGGTTATTTATCAGTAGAATGGACGGTGAAGTTGAGTTGATGTTACATTTAACTATGGTTTTGACTTCCTTATCTATTTAATCATTCCTAGTATCTAGTTTCCCTACATGTCCCAGTATGCTCGTTTTTAAAGAAATTAACCTCACGTTTTTGGCTAGGTGGCGATGAGGAGGTAGGGAGGAGGAAGAAGATGAATGCGTGAGGTGGCATCCGGTGTGAATTATGGTGTGGCAGGCATGGTGCAATGTACTTCACAGGAATTTTCTTGCTGGAGTCTCACAACAGCTTCCCTGGGTGTTCCTATTCTCTTCCTTTCACAGAGGAAGAAATTGAAGCTTAGAGAGATTAAATAATTTGCTGATGTTCACATAGTGTGAGACAGAACTGTGACTTGAACCCAAAGCCCCTGACTTTGCGGTGGGGATATTAGTCTGTAGGAACTTGGTAAACATTGGTAGGAGAGAACTTTAAAGAAAAAAGGCCATATTACATGCAAAGAGATGTGGGACCAAGTACCCATCCAATCAATTAAGTTTTAAGAGAAAATACTTTATAAAGGAGTTTTCATTTAATTTCATGAAATACTCAGAAGTGACATAAACCTAAAATTAAAGGCTGAAAGACCTCATAGATTAGAATATCATAATTCAGAATTTGTAAATAATTATACCTAACCTAGATAAATTTAAAGAAAAAGCACATTGTACATAAACTAACCATAAGTACCTGTTTAACAAATTAAAGAATAAACTCTTCCTGTGTGTTTCAACATACTCATGATTTGCTACAAAATGGTACTGCTAAACTCAACGCATCTTATTAAATTTAGAGCTGACGTGACCTTCTTTCAGAAACGTATAACTGCTAGTTCAAATTATGCTAAGTACTTTAAAGTAATAAAATACAATTTATTTGAAAATATTTAATAGTTTACATATTTCTCAAAATCAAATGAAACTTCCAGCCAGTAATTTCAGGTTTAATGAGGTTTTATTATGTCTATTTGAATCAATGCCTGTAATTTCTATTACTTTTGAAGAGATACTGGAAGTTTGTTAAGATGTTTCAGTTGTAGGATGCAATAAATGTTCATTTCCCTTTTAATAGCATTTGCTTTTATTAGTTGAAGATAATGTTACAGTATTTCTTCATTTTTAGTTTCATATTCAAATTGGCTTTAAGTCCAAGCACCAAAGACCAAAGCTATTTCTTAAACTCTAAATTACACAGAAGTTTCTAAATTTGGAATGCATTGTTCTTCATTTCAGAGATTCTGTTTTATAGATATGTAATAACTTGCCACAGCACTTGAACAAAATTACTAATGCCATTTCCAATGATGTTCTTATGTTATAACCCTGACACCAAAAGCAATAGTTAGAGCTAAAGCACAGCAAAGGTGCTTGTTCTCAGCCTGATCAAACAAGCTTAATTATGACCTCCAGATAAAGGTACTGCCATTAAGCCATTGAATTATCACAGATAAGGCTGAGTCTCTGTTACTGTCTGATGATAAATCACAGCTAACAATGGCAAAGGAGTCAGAGCTCACACAGCTAATCCTTCTGAGGTTTTGGATGGGCTGGTTCCCCTACTGTTTTGCATCTATTTATATTGCACTCAGAACCCCCAAATGGCCTCTGCTTATCTCCAGCTTTAGATAATTTATGCTTTTTGGTGTGTCACCTCACCACTGAGGTTGTTATCAGGAATGAAGAGGTTTAGGAAATCGGATCCACTGAAATGCTAATCCTCCTGCCAATTACTACACAAAAACAAGTTTTCTTCACTGATTTGCTTTTGCTTGTTTGATACTGCAAGTGTGGATTTTATGATTACAGTTTAGGGCAATTGTTTAGCTGCAAAACAAAATAAGCATTTAATTTGACTAGCTTCCTCTTTTCACTAGAGTGGTTGGGCAATTTACAATGATTCAAATGGCCAGATGGTTTCCTCTCTGTTTGTTACTGACTAAATAGATGTGTAAATATTTTTATTTTCATAGAGGGCTGGTCTTGAGAAGAGAATTCGTTGAAACCCCTCTCAGTGGTGGGCTTCTGCTCCAAATTGCACTCATAATAATTTAGAATCTCTGATGTAAAGTGTCTTCTATGTGAAACTATTTCACATAGAAATATGATGCCTGTCTTGGAATTTCATTAAGATGACATTTTTTTCATCCCTTACCGCTGTCCAAGTTTTATGAAATCTTATCTTTGAGGATTTTATGAGGTTGTTTGACTAGTAGTCAAATGTATTACTTTCAGTGATATGAAACATTCCTAAATGAGTAACATCAAGCTCATAAAATTCTCATGTGCTTATTAGCATAGCAGAATGAAAATATGAAATGCAAGGTTAGAATGTACTTTCAAGTAGTTGAAGTAAACTCATACCTAGCTATAGTTATGTTTTCCTATTTACTTTTTCTAAACAAGATCTTTAAGGTTTAAAAAGGATGAAGTCACCGAATTGTTATGACTGATCACCAATTATTCACATCTTCTTGTGTTGACTATTGATGCCAGTTATTGAGATAGTAATCTTTGGAGTGATAAGGGAAGCTACAACATTAATTCAAACTTGAGATTCCATTACATTTAATGTCAACTAATAGAACACTTGATATTTTTAATCCTGGTTAAAGGTTTTCTACTTAAGCTAATGAAAATGGCAGAAATGATAGAAAAGAAAAAAAAATATCTGACTTTATAACTTCTGCAATTCTTTTTCCTTTGAATACTCGTATATTTCAGTGCAAAGCACTTATGTAGGTGGCTTTTCAAAAGTCTCTTGAGCCTTCTATACATGTAAGGTAGGTGTGTATTTTAAGTTAAAAATGAATGCTCATATTCTCTCATATGAGAAAGCTGCTTCTCTTAAAAGACTTGTTTCTGCAAGGTATTTTAAATGTGAATTTAAAAAACTGTCTTAACTTTTTCTTCTAAGGTATCACAATTTTTAAAAATCTGGATTAGTAAGTCTATGCCATTCTAGGGATTACTTAATATTGAATTTTAGGTGAGGTTTAACTTATTAGCATATACCTTGAAAATAAATATTAAGTCACTAGCCAAGTATTACACTTCGTTGTTCTATATTCTTCAGTAGGCACATTCTTTTTGACATAGTTGCTTTTGTTTTACAGTTGACCTTTAAATAACATGGTTTTGAACTGTGCAGGTCCACCTATAGATGGATTTTTTTTTCAATGAATACTATAAATGTATTTTCTCTTTCTTATGGTTTTTCTTAACTTTCTTTTCTCCAACTTATTTTATTGTAAGAATACAGTAACAGTATATAATTCATATAACATTCACAGTATGTTTTAATCTACTGTTTATGTTATCAGTAAGGCTTGTGGTCAGCAGTAGACTATTACTAGTTAAGTTTTGGAGAAGTCGAAAGTTATACAAAGATTTTAGACTTCACAGGGTTCAGCACTCCTAACCCCCATGTTGTTCAAGGGTCAACTGTACTTTGTTTATTTCTCTCCCATTTAACTTTGTTTTTTGGATATCAATTTCAAATTCCTCAGGTACCAACAGACTCTATCATGAACTTTCACATTTGTTTTATTGGTAGCCTGGTCTATGGTAATATAATTTATTGCTCTTTATGGAAATACATAACAATAGTTAAGCAAAGCTGCCAAGTCGTTTACCTCTCTATACCTGAAATAAAGTATTCAAAGAGAAGAGCAAGAACGTTCATCATTTTATGGTACAAGTAAATCATGTTGTGAATGGAAAGTCAGTATTACTTTGATTTTAGAAATAACAATAGCTGCTTTATTTGGCTCTGATGCACAAATCTTAAAAAATCAGAAGCACTAAGGAGTGTGTGTGTGTGTGTGTGTGTGTGTGTGTGTGTGTGTGTGTGTGTATTCATCTCAATTCTTTCAACTCTTCTCACATATTACAAAACACAGTTCATAAGCTCATGTGTCCGAGTTGTGGTGGATAGAATTTCCTTCACTGAATACAAAACAAATCAAAACACACAAAATACAAAACGAACAAATGACAACAGAATGATCTGCCTTCTTGCTGGTGATAATGATTATTTTTTCAAAAGAATGGAGAACATATATGGTAAAATAAATTAATCACGAAGGAGCAATAAAGTCCCATTTGTACAACTTAGGAGACTGTTCTAAATTTTTGTTAGTCTGTTTGTTTTTAAAAAGTATCTTTCCTATACTACCTCTACCCTCAATCACCATGTTTTCTTTCTTCTGTCTCTTTTCTCTAATAGTGGTCCGCCCTCTTTTGGCATAAGCTTTTTTACTCTGCTACTGGAAAAAATGTTCTTTTAAGGAATACATTTTCTTTTTATTTAAAACATTTTTAAAAAATCTCTAGTAACTTTCCCTGCCTTCCTATTCCCAGATAGTCTGCTTTTCAAATCACCCTGCTTGGTTAATATTTTACACATAGACCCCACAGTAATTTTACTATAAAATCTGTCCTCTATGTAATAATAAAGCCTTAAGTAAAGGAAACAAAAAAGATTGGCCTTCATATGAGAGCATTTAAGCATTTAAAGTTTTAAAATTATTTTTCTGAAAATATGTGCTGTCCTTAGAACCCAACTTAGCAAAGGTACTGAAATGTCCCTGGGCAGATCTCTGTCAGCTGAGAGAGAATGAAAGAGAAATAGGGAAAGGGAAAAAGAGTGGGAGATGAGCAGAAAAGAGAAGTTGATCTACAAAGTTGGAGGAAAAAAAAGTTGAAGTTGGAAAAAAAAATGGAATTTGAATATTCCATTTCATATGACCTAGATGAGTATGTCAGACAGAAATTTACCATTAAATAATATACACAGCAACCAACATTGTAATTTTTCTCTACCTCAAGTTTGGGTCCCTTAGGATCAGTGAAAGGATTATGAAGAAAGGCTCTTTACTGATCTTTCCCTTTTCTAGATTCTTAGCATATGTGTTATCTGAACTACAGGGTTTAGGACTTGGCTTTAAATTATCTGGTACCAGCCCTTAGTTGTTCCATTCATGTGAATTTTGTCTTCCCAAATAGATTCTGATCTCCTTGAGAGTAAGAATTCATCTCCTTATTCTTTTATGTGTTCCTAACCCTGACAATACTGTTTGGCCCATAGACATAAGCTATCAATATATATTTGGGGATTGACTGAAATGGGAAGATCGCAGCAGAATATCAGTAGACAGTTGCTCATAGGTGATGTTTGCAAGACATTCTAAAGGCATGGACTTGAGAATGATGCATGTTTGCAAGACGAGTTTGACAGACATGGCAATAAAAAGCATAAACTTTGATTTTTCTGATAGGTCAAGTGACTACATAGCCAGGTAGTTGGGAAGCCACTGTAAACTAGCTTAAGATATATAACTCCCTTCATAACCTGCATAATTTGAACCAATTGCCTAAGATAATATAAAAAATTCTACCTGGACTCTTCTTTGGTATTTTTCCATAGGTACTTTTGGCAATTCAAAATAGTGCTGTTTTGTGTTATGCAATAATACTCATATGCAACTATTAGAGTAAAGCCCTGTAAAACTATATTTAGACCAAGAGGAATAAGAGCAAAAAATTTTGGCACTGGTCACAGAGAGTGGGATTTTTGTCAGAAGTGTTTGTACCCAGTTCTATAGAGTTTCAATAATCAGAAAGTCAAACAAATCAAATGACCACATGTTGTGGTTTGAGTTAAGCAAACAACTAAGGGAAACATGGAAATCACTAGATATCCATGTAAACTTGCAGTTTGTTCCCCGGTTTATGTGTGTATACATTTAAGGTGTTGACTCTGTTTTATGAAAGCTTGCTGAGAAAAAAAATATTGGCTTTCAGATTTTATTAGATTTTTTAGGAGGAAAGAAGTCCAAAACTTTTATAAATCCTGCCAGCCTCTCTTAATCTGTGAAAAATATTAGAAAACTCTAGAGCAAAGGTAAAAGCACATGTGTTTATTTTTTCCCCGTTTTTCAACAAGAAAATCTCAAAGGCTAAGACATTCCTTTATATCTCACATTAGTGTTTGGTCCAGTAGTATGGAGGCACGGCTGTTTCTCTGGAGATTTTGGTTCCCTTTTCCAATCTCTGTCACATTTATTTGTGAGATATATCAAGTTAAAGAGCAACCTCGAGTGGAGGAAAAGACAAAAAAAGCACACCAAACCTCAAGAGACGACCTGGGAGGAATGGAGACAGGAAGATGCAGCCACCTTGTTTGAAGGTTGGAGCTGAAAGGGACTTTAGCAATCTGGCACCCTAATTCTACCATTAAAGAAATTGAGGTCCAGACTCTGTCAGTAACTTAAACATACTCACACAAGTAATGTATTAGTGGCCAATACAGAACTGGTTCTCGTTTTAACTCACTACTAAGCCTTTCCCCCTAAATCAAATTGCCTTTCCCCTTTCAAGTGATGTGTGAGGGAGGGAAGAAGTCACATGGTGTAGATCATCTTCTAGGCTTTTAAACTGTTTGCTCTCAGAAACTTGAGCTTTGCCTCCTCTTCTCACTGCTGAGGACAAATCTCCAGCCCAAACGTCCAGCCCCATAATTCACTATAACCTAAAGAAAGTTTGGACCACAGGCTACCAAGCTTATGTGGAGTATTGGTACCTGATTGAGTGACTACAGCTTAGCTTGGAAAGTAAACTAATGTTCGCTCATCCCTAAGGTTTGCACGTTGTGCAACTAGCAATATAGTGAACCTGTGTGCTCTTTGTGAGCAAGTGTTTAGGACGGTTTATGAGTCAGATAAGGGAAAGCATAGTCAGGTGGGGAGGGTGGTGTGGGTAGCGAAGGCCTACCTGAGTCCGAAAGCATAGAGAATAAAATGAGCTTGTTCCACTTGCTTTTTTATTCCAAAAGCTCATGGCAATGAACGAAAAAGATGATTTTTTTTTGAGATAGAGAAAAAGCAAAACATATTAAAAAATTGCACTGACGAGGTTATGTGATAGCTTGGAAAGAAGCATATAGTAAAATCTTTGCACAGTATACCTAGTCAATTTTGGAAGAGAGGGGCTGTTAAAATGAGTACTCATCCCTTTCTGAACTGAGTGAGGGACAGCTGACTGAGTCACCAATATTTTAAACATTCAGTATCTTAGGTGCACAGCCTCAAAGGCAATAGAAAGCCAAAAGCTCATAATCACTCATCTTTGTGCCATTAACATACAACGTGGTGCATGCTTCTTTTTGATCTTTAAAGCAAATAAATGGGGAGGAATGTGCAAAGCTTAGCTGCCTCTCCTTGCCTCTGTGAGAACTCAAGCAGCAAGTTCATGATGTCTGCTGTAAAGAGTTAGCTGTGTGCATGCAAGTTCTGGCTGGGATGTAACCGAATAAACCTGTAGACAGGAGAAAGACACACCAGTGCTCTTAGCATGTTGTTTACTTTGGTTTTAAGTTTGCAAAAGATTTTAGTTAACTGTTAATATGGAGGAAGACTAATCAGATCTCAAACAAAAGCACAATCCTGAAAAAGACAGTTCACTTCTAGAGTCTAACAAAATATTCAGACTGCTAGAAATTAAACACAGATGTTACATCAGAAGAACAGGAAAGCATTTACTCAGTCATTCCTTCATTTATTCATCTGTCTGCTATCTTTTTGATGATTCACACATTGATCGTATTTTAATGTGAGATCTGATAGAAGTCTAACATCAGTATTAAGAGATGTTTAAATACGTTCATGTGTGTTATGTTCCTTGCAAACAAGACATATTTAAAATAATGGGAATAGAGATTTTTCCCCCCTATCAAGACCCCATTTTTCTCTACTTGTCTAAAAGGAATCCCTAATCATTGTTTCATGATGTGTCAATGAAAATGACAAAGTTGGGGAAGGGGACATTAAATAAGCATCTGCAATGGATTCTGACTTTATGTTTGATGTTTGTCCTCTGACAGCTTTCAATACCAACCCCTCTGTTTTCCTTTCTTGCCTCACTTCTTGGAAAATCCATAAAGACTCTCACACTCCCTGTCTTGTGCCAGTGGGAAATTCAAGTTACCAAGCTCCCCATCTGTTGCCTAGGAACCCTCACTCCAGACACACCCACTAAACAGAATTACTTCCCAAGTCAATTGTCCCTCCTTTCTCTCGTACATCATTTTCAAACTTCCTTGGGAGTCAGTCACCCTGTCCGCCCCAGAAGACCTCATTTAGTGAGTAATAAGCTTTTTTATACCCTCTTGGTACATCCCTGGTGTCATCTGTTTCATTATCTGAACTAAATTTTGGGTGAAGAGTTAATCCTATCACCCCTATGGGACAACCACAGGTAACACCTAACTAGGTAGTACCTAATATATGCAGGCATCAATGGGGTTTTATATAAACTGTCAAATGGAATATTCATCACAAACCAGTGAAGTAGATAAACCACTGGTGAAAGAGCAGTCATACTGTGATTAAATGAGTTACAGTTTCCATTTAAATTTAAATCTGATTCCAAAGTTCATACTCTTTTACAACGTGTATGAGAGATTTTTTTTTTTTTTTAGTTGCAAGTGACAGGAAATCCATGAAAAGTGTTCAAATAATAAAGAGTTATACAGTTCACAAAAGAACACAACCAAAATTGGTAAATTCAGGAAGTAGTTGCAGGAGACACAATGATAGCTAATGAATGAGTTGTATTTCCCAGCACGTATCGACTGATATTAATGAGGAAAACTTTTCCGGAAGCCACCAAACAGATTTCCTCTTCCAGGACTGGATTTACATTTGCAAGCCTCAACCAGATCACAAGGGGATTGACACCATCTTCACTAGCTTGTATTGGTCATGATTCACCCCAAGAGGAGGAGGGTCCTCTGTGCCAACACAGGAGAGGGCGATCATCTGAGAAAACCAGGAGCTTTGGCTCCAAAAAGGAGAGGGAAGTGAGCAATCAATTGTGACCACTATTCTGTCTTATTCTGCCTCATAAGAGCCATGCTCAGATGAACTCTAACACATAGTTTATTATATATTTCATACATTGTTGGCTTCTTTTCATGGTATTTTTTTCTGAGTTCATGTCTCCTCAAGTTAAACTACAACAATAAAGAAGGAAACAAAAGACCCCTTTTCTCTTTCCCTCCATTGCAAGCTATTTGTCATTTCTGATCCTGGTAGCTACTGAGACTTGTAGGTGACTGAGGGTTGATGGATCCTTGGTTCTGTTCCGGCCCCTCTCAGATGGGCTTCTCAATCGACTAAAGATCAGCATCAAAGCCCCAAGGAATGGGCAGGTGAATGGTGGAGCCCAGGAATACCTCAGTGTTTGGGAATGTGTGGACTCTTTCACCCAAGAAGGTATATGATGGCTCCTTTTAGTGACCCTGGTGAACTTGACCCCCTAAATGCCAGAACTGGAGTTTTAGCTGAGTCACCCCGATCCTGTGCTTGTGAGAATACAGGGAAAACAGAAAGGAAAAAAAAAAAGAGAGAGAGAGAGAGGCCATCTGGGTGTCTCAGGAAGAGGCTGATCACTTGCCATTAAATACATGACAAGATTTTAGAAAGAGAGAGAGAGAGAAATAACCCTTTGGCCTTTTCTCCTCTATAGAAGATTTTTGCCCTAAATAAATCCCAGGCACCAGAAGGAAGCTCCAGGGAGGTTCTTGAGAAAATAACTGCTTATTTAAGGGGCCACAGCAGCCAGAGGGAAGAGGATCAGCTTGAAATTCAGAATACATGCCCAGTGACATATACGTGAATGAGCAACTGAATTAAAAAAAATAAAATAAAATACGGAAAGAAAAAAGATTTAGGAATTGAAAGATATACAAATTCAATACACACACACACACACACACACACACACACACACACACACACACTTAGAAACCAAATCCCTGATTTTGGAACTAACAAGTTGACTATATTAATGGGGAGAATAGGTACTGTTGAGACTGGATGATTTAAGTATAAGAAATATGTCAAACCATAGCAAACAGAGATAAAGTGAAACCACAAAGGAAAAAGAAACTGTGAGAATAGTTTCAAGAAAAGGAACAGTCAAAAGTGATTTAGAAGGAAGAAAAAAGACTAGATGAGAGGTAATTACTAGACAACTTTTAGAAATAAATTTTCCTGAACGGAGGAAAGATTTGAGTTCAGAAATTTAACAAGCTGACTAAGTTCCAGGCTGATTTAATAAAAAGAGATACATGACCAAGCAAATCCTTGCAAAATGTGTAAACTCCAAGGTAAAGGAAAAAAAAAAAAATCTGTGTTTCTAACTTAAGCAAACCAGTTAACAAAGGAAAAATCATCACTCAAGCATAGGCCTTATTCTTTGACACCGGAAGCTAATAGAAAATTGGAGATCATTTAATACTCTAGAGGGAATACAGAAACAGCATGCAAAGAATCCTATTGTCATTTACTTGTTAATGTGAAAATTCAGACAGTTTGCCATGCAAGTATACTATCCAAGGAAAATATTTGAGTAACGACAACAAACAAAGACAAGCATAAGACATAAGAGAGATCACAAGATATAGGAAGAGGAAATAGTGGAGAGCAATGAAACTTGAAAATGTGAATTCTGAAGATTAGGATATGAGGACTTTCAAAACCTAAGGGATTTAAAGCAAAAGCAATTTCAATAAGCACTAAATTATTTCAGGAAAACCTAGGAGTTGGGGGCACATGCGTGTCAGTAAGAGAAGAGAGGTTAAGATGTTCTAATTGTCTCATTGGGGGCAGGAGGAAGAGGGAGAGATGAGGGAGACAAGTAAATGTATTCTAAGGGTCTTGTCCTATGAGAGTTAGGAAAGAGAAGTAAAAACACTTAAAGGATTGGTGGGGGAGGAAAGAATACGCTTTAGAAAAACTAACAGTAGCATGATATGGTTTGATTATGAGAGAAGAGAAAGGAACTGAAATCACTAAGGGAATAGAATTAGAGTACAAACTCTAATTTGTGAATGTACAGCAACATTATCAACTTAGCCAAAATAGGAGACATGTATAAAACACATAAATTCTTCATTTAATTATTATACACTATATCTTACTAATTCTGTAAACTGCTGCTGGTTATCAACGAGAGTAAGTAGTTATATAAAATGCTATCTATTGTCCTTGTAAATAAGTTGCATGTACTTGAATATAGCTATCAGTAAACTTATGAAATTACACATGGAATGTTTTAATAATTGATAATAATAATAAATATAGTAATTAGAGAGTATGTATGACATGCCGGGTTGAACACTTTCAAATCATTATGTCATTTACTATTTATAATAACCTTAGACGTTAAGTAGTATGTTATCCCTAATTATTTGGAAGCCAAAGCTCAGGACAGTTATGTAAATTAAAAGGGTCAAGTATTTAGGAGGTGGTATTCCAGGGGTTTGAATTTTGGCTCAGTAACCCCCTATCAGTGCTTCTCAAACTTTAGCAAGTACCAGAATCACCTGAAGAGCTTGTTAAAGAGATTCCTAGTCCAATTAAGACTGGGACAGCTAAAGAATTCACATTGGTAACAAGCTCCCAGGCCATTTTGGCACTGTTAATCACACACTTTGAGAATTCCACCTTCGGTGACATTACAGGATCTTCTGCTAGGAAGAAACTCACCAGTGAGGGGTTCCTTTCTCTTCTTTCCAGGTACACTACCCACTATGAGAGTGACAAGACCATCACTCAATACCTAAAATAAAAAGCACAAAGCTGAATTTCTTGCAGGCGAGCTATGGGTCAGGCACAGTCTTTCTGAGCAGAGCAGAGGGCTGATTTCATCTGTGTTCTGGGAAGTGTGGAGAACAGGCACTGGTTGCACATGTAGTTAAAAACTGAGTCTAGGGGAGCACTTAGCTAATTGTATGACAGTTTTTATCCATCTGTTCTTAGAGAGTTTCTCCTGGATTCATAGTAGATGCTTAATGCATGTTTGTTGAAATTGCAAATGTGGTAGAGTTTGCAAACTAGGATTTTCAAAACAAAGCAGGATTCCTGAGAATGTTGTAAAAGTAATGAAAGAAACAACCACAGGCATACTTAACAAATGTGAGAAAAAGAAGGTTCTTCCAGAAGCTTTTATTCATATATGTCATAATTCTATATCTGGGATGCACAATTTTAAACATTTTTATTCTTCTATTCATTACCAACATAATTACCAATGTATTCATGCAGGATACTGTATGTGCAGGCATGTGTGGGTTATATGTATGTATACAAATATATGTATATCCACACAAATGTGCTTATGTATGTATATATATAAAATATACAAAATGATGAAGAACAGTTTATCTTTTTTCTAGCATGTTTTATTTTAATTTTTCTTGAAGTTTGCCACTGAGACTTATGAATGAATTAGCTCATTACTGAATACTTCAATACTAATTGAAATAGTAACAATGCCATCAAAATTCTGTGTACCATGGAGTCAAGGTTAATAATGGCTGATTTATTCTAGTTTTTCTTTGGGGTTTAAATGTGTAACGGCACTTACTTTTAAAAATGTAAGACCAATGTTTGAAGATGACAAATAAGTTAACTCACAATTTATGTAACTACATGTTTCACCCTAGAACTAATCATTTTCTCTATGAAGTGTAATTTTGCAATTATTTTATGTTTAGTGCTCTGTGACTGATTAAATGTTTTTATGCTTCTTCTCCAGGGATTACCCTTGAAATAGATATCCAGAGAAAAAGATTACTCTAAGTAAAATACTGACTTGTTCATAGCTATTTAAGTAATACCACCATTTCACCCATTCTCAAAAGGTAAAGAGCAAAATTTACTGTAATATGTAGACCATCAATAAGTAATGATTGGGTGCAAGACCCTACAATTTGTTTAAATCATGCTGCTTCTCCAAAGAATTAACAAGGATAATGCATCAAAATTTTCTGCAGAAATCCTGTGCTTTATTTGCTTCAGGCCACTAGGATTTAGGCGCTATGGCTCTGCGAAAGCAACGGTTTTTGTCTGTATTGAGAAGAGCCTAGATGAGAGTCTGGCATCTAGAAGTGCTCATGTCTTGATTGAGTTAATAAACGCACATAGGAGCAGTCTTCTGTTAGAACCTGACCCTGAACCATGAACACAAAAGCAGGTCAATTAGGTGCAAATCAGCATGAACTTGTGCAGCCTGGTGCTTCTTGAACTTTATTGTGATTTGTAAATTACCTGGTGATCTTGTTGTCATACGGATTCTGATTCAGTAGGTGTGGGGCCAGGTCTGAGATTCTGCATTTCTAACAAGCTCTAGGTGATGCCACAGTTGCTAGAACATGAGCCATAATTTGAAATAATTTGAAGGTTTACTCACTGCTGCTTGAAACTGGTCTTCACCCCTTCTTACACTGTAACTCTAGCAACTAACTGCATTATAACGAAAGGTAAATGAATTCTACACTGGTGATATTACAGTAAGTAAAGTACAATGCCACAGAATGGTTCGTAGTTCTCTTTGTAAATTTGTTTGATAGAGCTTTGTAGTCTTGGAGTGATTATAACACCAAGGAGAAAGTGTGCTCTTTCTTCCAATAAAGGCATCTAAGTGCTAATAGGGAATAGACCGAAGCTGCTGTCAGTTGAGTTCATAGATGGTTCCTGTGAAACCTGTGAATTTCCTCAGATGAACTCAGTGAAAAAAATCACTCTGTTTTAATATAATTTACGCATTAGGTTCTCACTCACTTTTCCTTCCCACAAACTAAAGAGTTTGTTTTTTTATGTGCCTTATTTCCTTTATCATTTTGAATAAGACTTCTCTATTTGGGAAGTTTTTAGAGAGTGTAGAAACTTGGCAGAATTGACCAAAATTTCTTTTGTATGAATGTAGCAAAAGTAAATGTTTTGTGTTGGCAGAACTGTAACCCATCCAAACTTATGGAAACAGACAGAGCTATAAAACATAGTCGTCTGGAATGAAGTAATCATACTTGGGATGTAATGCACCGAAGAAAGAGAACTCCCTGAGCAGGGTCTGTGAAATGTTTGATCAGACTAAAAACAGGATATGAAAACAACGTTATAACATCCTAATGCTTTTAAAGTCTGGGTGGCTCCACGATAGAGTTTATTGAACAATACACCAGATAATCCTCTTGCTACTTCTTTTTCAAGGTCAAGTCCATACTAGCAATTGCAGTAATGTTTGATGAAGTCACTTAAATGGCAGATATAAAGGCTGCCATTTAACCAAGCTAGTTGTTTGGGTGACTTTGTGAATTTTACTCCTCACTTTTGCTTTAAAAGAATAACCGTGTGGAAAGAAAAACAAGTTATTTGCCTCACCCTATTCACCATAAAGCTAACAGTTACTCTCAGATAAATCTATCAAGAATTCTTACAGAATTAAACAAAATCCATTCCCATTTAATTGAATACAATCTCTAAATACTCACTATATTGACAGCCCATGATTTAGGAATAAAAATAGCCATTGGTGTTCTTCATATGATCATATTAACTGAAATAGGAACCAATGATAACTGAATCTCAATACATGGGACTAGATTTTTAAATTTGGAGACAAGCAGGTGTTCTTGTATGTGAGCATCTGAGTCTTAACAGTTTCATATTCTCCTCCACCCCACACCACTGCTCTTGAATGCCTGTATCTGTTAGATAATCTGGGAACAAAACGCACCCTGACTAGCCCCTGGCATAAACAGAAAAAATAATTTTTTGGAAGTTTTACATTTTCTACATAAAACAAGATTGCTAGGAAGAATGACATTTAATGGGGACATGAAATGGGGAAAATAAACTTGAAATGTATAGTGAGTTACAATGTGTATTTTAATTTAATTAATTACAGAGACTACAAAATAGGTTTGATTATCAATATTATCATAGATCATCATTTGAATATATGGATTTTATAGGATAGTTATAAATATTCATCCAGCATTGAAGTAAATATTTGTTCTGAGCGTCAGCTGCTTATGACATGCTTTGTGAATACTAAAGATAATAAAGTCTCTTTGGAATAGATCTCCAAAAGATAATGTTGTTTGTGAAAGCAAGTTGTAATTACTATCTGTACTACCATCTCAGTTTTGAAAAAATGAAAACAAAAGAACTTTATATTCTCCTGATCGTCTATGTCTGTATGTATGTTTTGCGCATAGGTATAATAGTCAGGGCAGGAAAGGTTTTTCTGTGGTAATATACAATCTTGAAATCTCAGTGATTCAAAGCAACAAGGATTTATGGCTTACTGTTGTGAGTTCATGGGGAGTATGGCTGACTCTACAGGACAGTGGTCTTTCCCAGTCAGTGACTCAGTGATTCTCGCCCTTCAATCCTCTGCTCTGCTCCCTGAACAGAAGGTTGATTGGTTGATCCAGCAGGAGAAAAAGAGCAACTGAAGGACTGTACAGGGCTTTGAGAACTGTCTTTGCCTGAAAGGGACACCAATCATTTATACTCATTTATAGACATAATTAGTGAAATGGACTTGCCTAACTGCAGGGAGGCTGAGAAATCGGGGAGTACATGGGCTATTGGGTATCCTTTATTTCCATAACAGGAAAGGGTTAAAAGGAGACATATGTAATTGTTAAGAGTAGATAATTTTGGGGGGTGGACGAGAAGTGTCATAGGATGGTCACTTTTTATTTTACTTAAATCTAAATTATTTGTTTTTTCAACAATACTATGCTTTATTTGAAATTAAAATATGTTTTAAATCTTATAAAACACTCCTAAGGGACCAGGGGAATCCTCTTTACCTTAATTTTCTTTTTATTATAATTTGTTTTTAATTGGGGGATATTAGGGAACAATATATTTTTCCAGGGCCCATCAGCTCCAAGTCATTGTCCTTCAATCTAGTTGTGGAGGGCGCAGCTCAGCTCCAAGTCCAGTCACCATTTTCAATCTTAGTTGCAGGGGGCACAGCCCACCATCCCATGCAGGAATTGAACCAGCAACCTTGTTGTTAAGAGCTCGAGCTCTAACCAACTGAGTCATCTGACCGCCCCAGCTTAATTTTTGTAGAAAGGCTATGACTAGCTCAGCATCTTGTATGACATTTAGACTCCTTCACTCCTAATTGTCCTTTTAGTTTTCTTTCCTACTTAACGTTTTTGGAATGTTATCAATTCTCATTTTATAACTTAAATGTTCTGAGCTTTGTTTCCATTGGCCAATGATTTTCAATACTCAATTGTCTCCTAAGTCCTTAACAAAATAACTGGAAGGTGGACTTGTATAGTAAGTTCTCCATGAATCCCAATGGAGTTCCATCAGAGAAAGAGTGACCTGTCACCAACCACAGGAGAGTGTTTCCAATGATAAAACTTTAGATATATTTTATATTTAATGAGATTAAAAAAGTCAGAATCTAAAATTGTGTACTTTGGATAAAGCCCTAGGAAATCACTGATGTTCAGTAGGAAAGAGAAGCGGATGAATTTGCTTGGGAAATAGTTTCAGGAAAACCCCAATTTGGATTTGGTTAGCTAATTTAGGTGTGTCTGACCTTCTCTGGGTTTTTATGTCTCCCTAGCTCACACTGAAAATATGTAATTTGTTCTTCTTTTAGTCATATATTATCAATTTGTTAGGTGTGAATAGTGTTATACATATGTAATTTTTAACAAGTGCTATATAACCATCGTTATTTTAAGTATAATGTAATTCTTAAACAATTGCTACTCCCAAGCTTTAAAAAGTGTATATAAAGTCAGGCAAGAGAGGATACACTGAAGGTAAAAAATCATGGAGAAAATCTGAGAACTCAGTGTTGGAGAACTCAGGATTACTTGCATGAACAAAAGAAATATTAAGCTGTGATAATCATAGGAGGAAGTGTAGGATTTGTTGAAAAACAAGTGGAAGCCTAAAAATGCAAGCTGAAGCATGCATTCAAAATAATAGTGTGACTTAACATCTGATGTCTCCGGACCAATGCAAAATATTATCAGGAACAAATTCCTATGTAAGAGCTGTATTAGTTACAGAAAACAGACTTTATCATAGTTAATATAAAATAAAAGGACTATATAATTCACAGAACATTTTGAAGACTCAAAGAGTCAGGTTTAGACACTACTATAGCACAAAGTTACACAGAAAAACACAACTAGAAAAAATGCCCAACAACCTAGGGTGGTGCTATTCAAGGTGCGGTCTGTGGACCAGCTGCTGATCCACATTCTGCTACTTGTCTGAGATGAGGAAAAGTCCTTTTACCGTGCTGTAAATCAACTGTATCACTAGGCACATGATATAGTTTAATTGACAGTTTTTTTCATAGTGAGGTTTTCTCAGTAAGGATGTAGTGTGTTAATTTCCATTCAGGGGCAAGCTCTTGTTATCTGAGATGGGTACATTAAGTACCATTGTTTTGAGGGTGTGCTACTGCCTTCAACCCCTGCCGCATGACACCTAGGATTCCGCAAAGTAGAGACCACCACAGCAACCCCAGAAGAAACAAATGACTCCACCAACTTACTTGCCAGATGATTCAATTTACTTTTGAGCTATGGAAACCTCCCAGACTTCCTTCTGTTTTTAGATCTTCTGAGTGAGTTCCTCTTCTTAGGAAAACTGGATGAGTTCCCAGCCCTTAATCTGCAAGGGAACTGAGAAGTTTAGTTTTTAAGCTCTTCTGCATCTGTCACGTGACAACAAGGTAGAAAGAGATTTAAATGAGTGGGGCCATAAACCACACTACTGTCACAGTGATCAATCCAAGTCAGGGAAATATTTGAAGAAAGTAAAAAGATACCCATGGACAAGAAGTGTTATTGCCGATATCTCAGACATGGGAAGGGGGAGAGCTGTGTAAAGGAATCAGTAATGGTCAGATGATGGTCAAGGTCGGGTAAATGTACATGTTGCATCTCAGGCCAGGATGGGCTCATTTTATTGAAAAAAGCATATGGTATCATTTTCATAGATTCTGTTAGGAGCACATTTGTGATTTATTTCAGTAATAATATTTTTTTAGAAAATAGAAAGTATGAATTATCCACACCAATCAAGTTCAAAAGTATTATCATATTGGAGGGGATTTTTGAAGCCAGTTAGTTCAACTTCCTCCATTAAAATATTTTTTGAAATAGATAATGCTAATGTTTACCAATATACATAATAACAACCAACAAAGCATTGTCAAATAAATTTCTTTACAAAATATCTTCATATGTAATTAGCATATCATTTTTATGTAAATAGGTGATTCTTGAAAAGTAGGTGGCTTAAGTGGAATAAGCTTTTACTTTGAAAGTTATGATTGCTTAGTACACCAAGTAACATTTATGACTTAATATCATTTTTAAAAATTAGTTTTGTTATATTTATGAGATGCAAAATTAAGTTGCATTACTCATATATTCTTAGCATTGGACACTGGTTTTACATACAAACTGATGGCAAATAAATAGTAGTAAAAAATAAAGTGTGCTGGTTTAATCAAATACTTTGAGTGATGAAAAGCTATCATCTAGAACATTGCTTCATAATGCTTTTCAGGTCATGAACTATAAAAGCCTTGGATGTTATTTCCAGTAAATTACACATACAAACAACTGTACATGGACTCATAAAAGATTTATGGACATTTTGAAGGCTATCCTCAGACTTTAGGTTAAAAGAATCCTGATCCAGAGTAAAGCAAAAATTACCAATTGTACCAATAATTTGATTTTAATATATAATGATATTTTTCATACAATGGGATTTCAATTTCGAGTTGGAAATTGCAATTTGATTTATAATTTTTACTGGCAACATGATCTGGGCATATAATCTCTGAATCTTAATTATCTCACTTATAAATTGGAGATGATGATTATCTCGCAAGATTACTGTATTTTCTTTGGTATGTATCTAGCATAGTACCTGTCACAAAGATATTTAATAAATTTTCATTCATTCATTCATTTTTGATAAATTAATAAGATAGCTCAGAATCTCTTGATTACTTTATGCAATTATATTCAACAAATATTAAATGCTCTCTTTGTACCAGAGTTATGCATAGGTGATTAAGAAAAACCCTCTTCTCCAGAGGAACTTAAAGTATAGTTCCTCTGGAACTGTATATATTGAAAAGAAAATTTCAATATATTGTAGTAAGTGATTTAAAAATACATATAAATTTGTATGGGAGTGCATAAAAGAAGCAGTGTAACAAATACTGAGGACTCATGGGAGGTTCCATGGAGAAGATTATACTTAAGTTGTGCTGCTAATATTAATAAAATAAACTTTCTGATGCTTACTCTATGATGATTATTTTGCTAAACACAATATGTACTATCTAATTTGATCCTTATAAAAACTCCATAAAATACATAGCTATTTCTTTTTTGTAAATGTCCACCTAACAGATGTGCCTACTAGGCTAAAACAGAATGAACAAAATTTCAAGTGACATACAGTAAATCAGTGACAGAGTTGGAATTAACTGTGACTGCAAACCTGTGTTCTTTAATAACCAGTTGAAGAAAGCTGGGGAAATCATTTCAGTCAGGGGAAGGAGCTCCAGCAAGTGCATGGAGACATGGAATGACTTGTACAAAGAGAACTACATAGAATAACAATAACAATTATTCTAAACACAAATCGCAATAAATTGAAACCATAATTCAGAGATAATCTGGCATACTGTAAGGATTAATTGGTTGTAAAAAACAAAGAAAAAGAGCGAGTAATCATAATTGAATTCCAAGTGTCTAAGTTGTGGATTCTAGATCTGATGGATCAGGAACTAGTCTAGGTGTGGCAAGATGATCCATATAGCATTGGACATTAGAATATCCAGAAGGCAGTTGAATATACATGAGTTCTTAGTTCAAAGATATGATAAAAGCTAGACATAAATCATGGTTAACATTAGTTTAAAGATAGCAATAAAAAGCTATCTGAGTGTATAAAAACTGAGTGTATAAAAACTGAGTGTATAAAAACACCCAGTAATATAAAAGGAACGTGGCATTGAACTGTTTATTTTGACCAAAACACCTATATTCCACAACATACACATGTAATGTTTTATTCATTTTTTGTAAATTAATTACAAATTATTTCACATTGTCTGCAAACAAAGTGGTAAAAATAGAATCTATAGCTAAAGAAAGTTAAAGAAATCTTTGGTTCAAAGTTAGTAAATTAACAAATTAACATGCTTATTAAATGAGAGAAGGCCCAACAGGAGAAGCCTGTGTAGATGAGTTTTATTGAAGTTCATATTAGGGTAAGTACCAATTAAAACAAACAAACAAAACTAACAAGACAGCTGTCTGTGTTTTTTTGCTAGGAATTTAAACTAAGCTGGGGAAGAATGATTGACAGCTTTTTTTTTTTTTTTGGATTAGTTGTGCCCAAATTTCTCCAGATGATACCACTGATATTCTCATTTGTAAATCCCTCTTGATATTTTGTAAGTTTTAACTTATTTTTCAGAATATCTGAAGGTAATATGGAGACTGAAGGAAATTTGGACTGTTTCCTAAAAATATAGTCCTGTAGTAGAATATACTATTTACAAGACAGTTTTGTTAACAAGACTGAATTTTCTATCTTGATAGTTTAATTAAAGGTTAAAGGCGATCCTGCGAATAGACAGTTTTGATTTTCCCATTGCATTTATTATCAAACAATCTCAATATAGTAGTTGTAAACATTGTTGAAACACAAAGTATACATGATTTGTAAAAAAGACATTTTCTGTAATGACATGGTTAGGTTCGTTCAGACTTACTGATCATTTCAGATATATGTGTAAGTACAAACTTGCTGCATTGTTAAATGAGCAGATGGACAGTTATTAATCTTGGATGGGATCCATATGTAATTGCAACTGAGATCAGAGAAGGCACTGAAACATGACATGGAATCCCGTGTTTAAGACTTCAACAATGCCATGGGAAGGCGATGCTTGCCTAAAACTACCCAGAAAGTAAATCCATGTAATCAATATTTTCTTTTCCATTAATTTTTGAATTTTTAAAGCAAAATTCTCATCTGAATAAGTATTTCAAATATCCATGTACAGATTGAAGCCTTTCATGTTTCCAAATGTATAATTTTCATATTTGCAAATGTATGATTCCTCTTAGGGCTCTCCAAAGTTATACCTTTAAACTTTCAACTTTTCCTGTGGTTTTCATTGTTTAGACATAAGGAATGGGGGACACACACACACACACACACACACACACACACACACACACAAGATGGTTATTCCATTAGTGCATAAGAGAATAAACTCCAAAGCCAGGTTAGAGAGATTTAAGCAAAGGCCAAGTGGAACTATTCATGAGGTTATTAAAAAGAATAAATAAAAAATGAAGGCCTCAACATCAGGAATAAGCCACTCTTATGAGAGATTAATATTTCAAATATGAGGTTGGCTGCAGAGGTGGTGTGGTAAGTACAATGCTATGTGCCCAAAAAACCCTAAATGCTAACTTATTGAAAACATGTTGAGTGTGCATTTATAGTATAAATAAAATCAGCAATGTGGTTACAGGCAATATTAAATATTCCAACTTGGAAACTCTTGTAATAATGACACTCAGTATTTTCTTGAGTCTTAATATAGCTAAAAGCTGCTTGTATGTTTTAATTATGAACAATAATCTATAGAATGTAACTTATTTGCAGCTTTGATTTTTGGCTATTCAACTGACTACACAGTACAGGAAATTGTGGTGAGACAAATGAACGGCAATGATTGAAAGATAATGTGACTTTAATAAAAATTATTTGATGCTTTAGGCACAAAACTAATTCCTCCTTTAACCATTTCTTTATGTGTTTTTTATTATTTCTGCTAACATAGTGGCAACGAAGATTCATGATTGGTGAAACATTCTAAGAGAAGAGGTCAGAGAGATTAACTTGTGTGGAATCACCTCACTGGAGATCTCAGAAATTCTAAGTTGAAAGTTAGGTTGTTTATCTCTAAAATATGAATGTTCTATTTCTGCTTTTGGTTACTTAATAGAAAAGGGGCTATGCATAACGTTAGGAGCCAGAATATGTGATATGCAGGAATGGTAGATAGATAGCTAGAGTTTGATATAAGTTAATAAAATTTGGCCATCTAATGGGAAAGCTAATAATTTAATAGCTATTACAACTACCTATCCTAGACTCTGAGAACATTGACTACATGTTAAGAACATAAGGTGTGAAAAGTCTCTAGAATTTTTTAAAAATAGACAACAAACAGAATGTGTAATCAGCTTTATTACAAAGCTTTACTCAGGCCTTATTGTCTATATTTAATACAGACAAGAGAAATATAAGGATGACAATACTCAACACTATGCATTAATAATTATTTCCTATTTGTGTAAGGTGCCCATTGGTGTTTAGTGCTAGCTAGCATTATACAAACAAAATTTCCTTCTCCACTATCCCCAAAAAAGGAGAAAATAATAACTGAAGGCTTTTCACATGTACGCGTAGCATTTCTTTTGTAGAAAATGTAGAGACAAGTTTATGGAGTGTGGCTAATGAAAGATAAGGTTATAGATTGGGAGAGTGTTGGTAAGCTAGCTAACTAGTACAGTTTTATATATTACATTTTATTCTTTATTAGTAATTAATAGACTTTGTTTTATCTATGATGTTGATAATGTAGGCATTATGTTTTATTCAGTAGAAGAAGTCTTTTGCCCTCTATAATTGCACGTAAAACACTCATGAAATTCACTGATATATAAATAGAACATAAATCTTTAGGACTTTAACTTTGGTATTTATATATGCAGATCAACAGAATTCCAATTATCTAGGTGATATTTAACCCACTAACTATACATACGCCAGAGCAATTCTTCAGTATCCAGATCTATCAAATTTTACACTATTTCCTATTTTAAGATTCTCATGCAAGCCTAGTTCTTTATCCTTTATAACTTGTTTTTTTTTTTCCCAAATGCACAGTGGTTTCAACTCCCATTTTGATCAACAAGTTCTGTTTCTAACCTTTTCTCCGTGGTTAGGGTCTCTTGGTTATGAAGGTAATGCCTAAAGGAGTCTGAGCCCTGAACTGTCTACAAGTAGAAAGGATCCCCAAAGCCAGAGCAACAGCTCGCTCGCCTAGTCAGAACCTGCAGAGAAGATAGTGTATGCCAAATACATAGAGAAAACATAAAGGTTATTCTCAATTTGTTTTAGTTTAATTTCTTTCAGCAAAGAGTAAAATTATGAAATTAAAAACTGAAAAAAGAAAATTAAGATTTCATGAACAGCTGACTAATGTAAATATTTTAGACAATATAAGTACATCAACTGGGTTGAATGGCTGTTCATTTGTAATTTGTTTTCATTCAGCCTCTTAACTGGAAAATTGAAATGCATAGTTTGGCAGTAAGGAGACTCATGTAAAATTTGAGATATGCTTGAATGTTACAAAACAGAGATATAAAATATTTTGCTAAGATATGAGATACGTGCTCAATGTCACATTTAAAAACCAAGTGTTTTAAAATAGAGAAATGATTCATTATTTTGAAATTATTGATCTTACTCTAAAAGAGTCTCATTTCTACAGATATAACCAAAAGCGGGTATAATCTCATATTTTTATAACTACGTAGTTCTATACTCAGCTATATATATAATAATTTCTGTGTAAACTTATGACTCTGTAATATTCAGATTTTTTTCTTAATCTAATGGGAGTGCTTTGAAAATTATAGATATAAAAAAACTTTTAAGTTAAATACCTTTAATAATAATGCTAGGTAGTAAGGTTTGAAGATTACGGTCTTCATTATTAAAATAGACTGTTAGGTTTTACCAAAACCATATATCTCTAACAATAGTATGGAGAGTTTAGGTTTAATTTCAATAATCTATTAGCACCCAGTAAATGTTACAAATATATTTATGGGAACATTTCTCCTTATATTACCCCATATCTCTTTAAAATTTTTAATTATTAAATATCACTCATATTGTTTTTCCTTGGAGTTTTTTTTTCTCTCTGTCTCTAAATTTGTTTGTTTTGAAATAGGACAGTCATTTTAGTGGTAGTGAAATTTCTGCATCTTTTTAAAAAACTATATATTTAATAGGAGAAAGGAAACAAGAGTTGAAAAGAAGCATGTCTTGTTAGTTATCCTATTGGACTCACACTATTGGCTGGCGTGGGATGAAGCCAGTCAGTAATCATTACATTTTTTTAAACCAGACCACAGCGATTGATTTCCATTATCTAGCATAACATCTGCCACTGTGCAAGTTTCTTAGATTTTAGAGGACACAGTCTTTTAAGCAGAAAACTCTAACTTAAGAAAAATCTTGAACACCAGTTAAAGGATGCGGAACTGAGAGCCTTTAAATCTCAAAGAGATGTATAATTTTTAATTTTTATATTTAACAGTTGAAATCATTGATCGTAAATCTGTTCTAACAGAAGGTGATTTAAATCCTTGCATTTTGTATGTAAATATAGATACCCGCTAACCTAAATTAGAATATTTTAAACCTACTAATATGCTCTTCACCTACTTTGCTGTTTTTCTCTTTTATGAGATTAATTTTGTTTGCTTATTCTTAAAACATATCATGATTTAGATAAAAGGGCTATATTTAAGTGGTAAGCATAGTATAATATATGAATGAATCAAATCAACATGTTGTACACTTTAAAAAACTTATATTAACCCTTCAGTTCAAAAAAGAAAATTATGGATTACCTATCGTTTATTCAATAACTTGTAGGACTATGTTCATTCTGTGGGAACAAGAAAGTTATATAGGACGCATTCACTACCATGGAGGAAATTATGAAGAGAATCAGTCTTAACAACAAAAAAGAAACACTCTTTTATACGAACTATTGATTTTAAATGTAGGTCTGTCATTTTGTTCAGCAAGGTAGACATTGAGGCGGCATCCAGAAAAATCCCTTGGGACTACACAGCAAAACCCCTGATTCTTAATACGATGACTCATGTGCAAGGCAGTTGTGCTTTAAGTTTAAAGACATGCATCTAAATGATTTAAAGATTATATAATGCACATTTAGCTTTAATACTAATGACACCATTCTGATAAATTACGTGGATAATGAATATGATGCTTCCATTCAATCTGCATATGTGTAAAGTAAGCATGAATGCAGGGGTGAGGTTGTTGAGAAGTTTTCCCCCAAAATAAATCCTGTTTTAAGTGGCTTTGTTCAACTGCCTAGAAAGCATTTCATTCTGTCATCACCTCTACATTCTTTCGTCCTACCTGAGTAACATGCTAACACTTGGGAAAAGGTGGTGATATTTCAAATGGAGAAAAATGTAAAATTTGATGTAAAAAAATTTAATACGTATGCAATTTCTTGACCCATTACTACCTTTCAAAACATCTTTCATTAAAAATGGATGCCTCCTTTTTGTATATTTATGGTACCTAATGAATAATAAAAAGCAATGACTCACTTAATAGACATAATGCTAGACAATTTCAAACTAAAACCCCTACAGCACTCCATGTAGAATAAGCCATGATGGAAGCAGAAAGATTCAAGTTCTCCAGTACACCTCATGTAGCTACTAGTAATTGAGTCACTGGCACACTGCCAGGAGGTCCTCTGGCTTGTTGCATGTGAGAATATGCTGACCTGGACTCACTGCTACACAAGTAGGCTCTGAAACTTATAGCTAAGCTGGTTCACTTGATCTTTCTTACCAAAAAATTTCTGGGGGCAAAACAGGCAGTATCAGTATAATTGTTTGTTATGGACGAATCCATGATGAAAATCAAAGTTTTCAAGGCACAGATGAAGGTGAATGTGGCTACGGTTCTTCTTTCTGCTGTAATTTTTGAGCCAATCTCCTTGCACAGTTTAATGTATAAGATTCTGATGTGGGCAGTCATTCTCTTTGAGTATGAAGCTAATTGTGAAGGAAGTTACCTCCCTGCCTAGTATCATTTGTGAGTCATGCACGTTCGTTGCAGTGCCAACATCTTACAGGATACTTGTACAAATAGGCTATCGATGCTCCCTCTCTCTCTCAAAATATCGTTTGATGCAATACGAACCAGAAACATATTGTGAAAGACATAATTACAACTGATTTCATAGCAAGAATATGAATTTCTCATCAAACAGTTGTTGAGAAGGGAAGCAATAATTTGTACAACTAAACTGGTCAGTTAAGTTTCTAATTTTCTTTTGTAAATTGCAGTACTTCATATACCTCTTTTTTTCTAATCCATACATACTTCGATCCTCTCCAGATATCCCAAACTATTATTTAGTAGATCAGCAATAATATGTACCATAAGACAGTATGGTTCCACATATTTATTTTAATTGAACTGATTTTTTTTAAAAGTAATTTCTACTTCTCTTTCCCTATGCCCTTTTTCCTGTACCAGGTGATTTATACTTTGGTTATCTGATCAGGCCTGACTTTCTGTTGACTGGTAAAGGTTAACAACATTTTCTCTCTGTGCTTTTTGTGTCCTCTATTATCAACTTTTATCTATCAACGGATGACACACAGACTTTTTGACTAATGAAACACTAAATGTAGAATTGCTGGTTCTTCTATAATAACATATATTGTTTTGTTCTTTGGGAGATATATGAGAAAGGAGTCATAGAATGAATGGATGTGAAATTTCAATGTTTGTGGAAAAGAACTGTCTGGAGAATTGGGGAAATGACTAGAGAAGGACAATCGGAGAGGCTCTATTTTCATGGGGAAGTAGAAGAGATCTTTAAAAACAATTCGGATTCGATGTAAAGAACCATAGTTTTCCAGCTGCTATGGAAAACATTCCTGAGTAGTCAAAGACAAAAACATTTTGCTAAAGGAATCAGGGAAAACACATTGTATGTTGAAAGAATGGGAAGAACTGAGTGGGTGATTAGAGTAGACGACTATGTCCAAAGCTTAGACAGCTCTTCATCTTTGCTTAGTGTCAGTCTGGGCAGGCTCTCAGGAATTGCTTTTATTTTGCCAGTCTGCCTAAACCTCCACTTTCATTCAAGGGACCTGAGTCTCTTACCCATGGTGATGACTGGCCACCTGATCTATTCTCTGTCCTTTAATTTCATTGTCAATCAAATTATTAAGCATAAATAAGTACATATTTAGAGCTGGTATTAAAAAGTAACTTAGAGATCAACCATTTCATATTTTATGGATAAGAAAATGGGAATATAGAAGGTTAAATAATTTGCCCAAAGCCAATTAGCTGAAATTTTAATATTTAACACTTTCGTACAGTTTTATGTCTTACTACTCATTTGCAACTACATATTCTTATAGGATTCATATCCGTCCTGTGAAACATTATCTGTCCTTTATGAGCAAACACCTTTTGAGATGTCAACAGATGGGTTTGAGGGCCCTGACTTAGATCAAGGCAAAACAGGGTCTAGAATACCTCTAGGTATTTTTAATACATCATGTTCCCTCCCACACGCACAGCTTGAAACAAGCAGTGACAAAACGCTGGGAGGGTCAGATTTACTACTGTCATTGGTATAAAACGATAGTAACTAAAATATTTTTTAATGTAGCAATCATCTAGCCTTATTATGTGTGCCGCTCAATAGAAAGATCAAGGATTTAACTAGCTTGTATATCAGGTATTTTCAGCAGAAATATATAGAGTATAACCTAAATGAAATGTATATCACGCAATTATACTGGGGATGCCAAAAAAATGTATACAAGTGGACACTAGTTAACATTGCTCAAGCAGTAGTTCGCCATAATCAGAAGTGTCTGGACACTGACGGTAACCACTTTGAGCACCTCTTGTAATTCCAGAAGTGAAACGTGACTTGTATTTATCTTTTGTTATCAGTATATATTATAATTTTAATACAGTGTTTCCTTTCTTAAAACGTGTGTACATTTTTTTGGCACTTTCTGTATTATCCCAAATACTTAGGGGTCCTGTGTGTTTCTCTCTCCCCAAATGCCAGAAGCTCTGTAGAGAATGTAAGGTGAATAAAACAGTATAGCTCTTCATCACCTCCAGGGGAACAGACAGGCTTATCAGGAACTGAGGTAAAAGAAAGCCAGAATAGGGAGTGAATCAGTGGGCAAGGGTTAGTTGTAAGGCCTCTCCCCTGATTTTAGAAACTTAGTAGGTCTTAGGAGTCCACTTGTAATCAGTTTTCTTCTGAGAATCTGATCAAGCTTATTTCAGAACTTCCAAGGGGTTGAATGAGAACATCATATCAATATCTCCTTAACTTTTTTTCCCTATGAAATATGCTAAGAAGAACCCAGGTTACTACTTTAAGACGTAAACTATATGTTTCAGGATCTCATAACTCTTATAGTCTATAAATTTGACTAAAAATTTTTAAGTAAAATCCATGATAAATTGGCTTGACTTTAACCCCAATTCAAAGGGTTGATTCCAAATATTAGGGAAGGATTCATGTGTAAGTAAACTATTTTTTTCTCTTCTCCATTCTTTACTATGGCTTTTCTACATAAGTCACTCCCAGTTGAAATTTCATATTTCTATTGTTATAGATATGAATCATGACGTAAAATAGTCATACAGTTTAAAAACAAAACAAGCAAACAGAATGAAAATATAATTTTCAATGTACTTAGTTTTGCTCACGAGCTTTATCTGAAAACCAGTTTATAAGTCTGGATGAACTCATAAGAAATCGTTGATGAAAAGATTCATACCTGTTCATGTAGGAAATGAGTTGATGATATGCTGAGTCCTGTTGTGAATATGTGACTTTATATTTTTTGCTCTATATTTGTATAGTTCTTAAGGATGAAAGGAGGAATAGAAAAGGATCAGATTCTGTGGTCAAGGTGAAATTGCAATGCTTCTTTTAGTACTTTGGTCAATTACAGACATGTGAAACTATGTAAATGATATTTTAGAAACATTAGCATGTTGAAAATACGTGCAAAAAACTAAAGGTTTAGTCTGTGTTTGTACCTGTCTATACATGTTTATTTGTTAAATATTCTGAGGAAATAAATTATTTAATATATCTATATCAGGCTACATTTTCTTTCCTCTGACTCTTGGGCAATAGATTCAAATGAATGGAACTAGTTGTTCTAAACAATTTAAAGCAGATATTTAAAGTCTAATAAAGGCTTATGGTTACTGTATTAAAAAGTTGAGAACATTTTCTTTAAAAAAGAATAATGATTGAATACATTTCTCATCAAAGTGAAGGATTAATAGCAGTGAATAAAAATTTTCTATAAAGTTTTACACAATGTGCTACGAAAATTCATTTCCTTCATTTTGCTCTCTCTGATATTTTGGTTCCTTGCCCTTTATAGTTCAGTTTTCTCAAATTGGGGAAAGTGCAGATCATTTTATATGTGAACTAATATTTGTGGAAACGTATATGCTTTTTTATTGTCCCACAGTTAGAGTAGACGATGGTTATGTGTTTTTTGCAAAATAATGGATTCAGCTAATTGTACATAATTTATATTTATTGTTTATGAGATTGGTGAATTTCGTCACTGAATTTCATCAGTGAGTTGAAAATTTTCAGTATCACTGAAATTTTTAAACATTCTCTGGAAAATTTAGAGAAGCTCCCTGGACATTTTAAAGCCTCTTATATGGTCTCTCTGATTTACTAGCTTCAGATCACTTATTTTAATTAAAAGCAGATGAAACTTCAACACAATAGACGAAAGAGACATATAGCTAGAATAATGGTTTAATGAAGTAGTAGTTTTTAACTATACCTAATTTTATATCTATGCATTTAAAACTATAACCATTTTATTCAAGTTTTTATACATAAAATTCATATATAAGAGAAAATAATAATTCATCTCACTAAATGTGAAATTAAAAGCTTTCTTGCACTGAGAAAAAACTTCTCTTTCTGGTTAAAGATGGACCGATTTAAAGAAGATCATCATTTTTTTAAGACTACTTCAGTGTTTCCAAAGAGTCTATTGTTTAATCTGCCAAGAAATTCTGTTCCTACATCAGTAGAAAATTTAAAACTCTGATAGGACCATACTATTTCCTCAGTAATAGCAAGGGAATTAACTTTAATGCAGCAAATTCGCAAGAAACACTTATGATAAAAAGATGCCTCTCACTCCTATTATTTAATTGATCTTTTTGGAACAGTTCATTTGTACTTCAGAAAAAAATAATTAAGTGGGCTATTAAGTTCTTCCAAATGTATGAAAACAATGGTGACTAATACCCAGATATCTTTTTATGAAAGGCTTTTGTGTTTGAACCTTCTAAATTCTAATCTCTAATAGGTGGTTCTAGGCTTACCATTATTATTATTTTAAGCCTAAAACTTCCTTAGTAGATTTGAAATACATTTGATTTAAATTCCTTTTATTCATTTAAGATTGCATGAAATGGATTTTCCTTGCACAATGAGAAATACATTAAATTTCAAAGCATTATACTTTACTCTTCATTTCCTGTCTGGTCATTTAGAGAAAGCCACACTGTGTGGCAGGAAAAATATCAGTGAGCATTCGGGAGACATGGGTTCTAGCTATTTGACCTTGAATTAAACTTCAATTAACTTCTTTGTGCACCAGGTTCATATCTGTTACATAAAGGAGTTCTCAATGATTGCAAATCAGCAGTCCTAGCTAGATTCAGCACACAGATATGTTTTTTCTTGACCCACATGTTATTAAAAAAAAAATGAATAAAATGGTTGTATCAACTTACACTCCCATCAGCAGTGCATAAGAGTCACAATTACTCTATATCCTTACTAATACATTATAATGTCAACCTTTTTCATTCTAGATATTTTGGTGTGTTTGTAGTCAGATTTCATTATGTATTTAATTTACATTTTTCTGATGACTAATAAGGTTAAGCACCTTTTCATATATTTCTTAGTCATTTGGATAGCTCCTTTTGTGAGATGCTTATTTGATTTTTTGGGGTTTTTTTTGGCCTATTTTTTTTTAAGTTGAATCGTGTGTGTTTTTTATTGATGTGTTAATGAGTTCTTTAGATATTCTAGATATGAGTCTGTTGTTGCGTAAATTAATTCAAAGCATGTTCTTCCATTATGTCTTGCTTTTCACTCTCTTAAAGGTGACTTTTGATAAATTGAAATTCTTAGTTTTAGTGAAAACCATTTTTTCAATCTTTTTCTTTTTCGTTAGTAGTTTATTAAATTAAAAATATATATATATTTGTTTCCCCTAAGGTTATAAAAATATGTTTCTTTGTTACCTTCTAGAAACTTTATCTATAAACCATTTGGATTGATTTAATATAATAGATACTCCTTGACTCATGGTATAATTCAGGAAATTCAGTTTCAAGATATATACCAAATAGAAGTACATGCATTTGTGTACTAAATAATATGTGCAAGAATGTTTACAACAGCATTATTCATAATGGCCCAAAATTGGAAGCACATATTCATTAGTTATAAGATGGATTGTGATATATTCATAAAATGGGAGAGTGTCCAACAAGGAGAAAGAAAAAACTACTGCTACGTGCAACAAAATGGGTGAATCTTACAGGAATAAAGTAAAAAAAAGCCATGCACAAAAGACTAAATGCTGCATAATTTTATGTATATAAAATTCAAAACTGAGCAAAATAACTATGACAGCGATAACTGAATAGTGGTTACCTTTTGGAGAAGTGAAGGTTAATCCTGGGGGAGACACCAGGATGATACCTGGGTGACCGAAAAATATTTTATATCTATATCTGGGTAGTGTGTGCATGCGTCTGTACCTTTGGTAAAACTCCTATCAAGTTGTACACTTAAGATATGCCCTTTCAATCATTAAGTAGTAAAGAAGGAAAATACTTGCTGTAGCTAATATTTTAGGCATGTATAAAGATTAGAATATCATTGATATACTTGTAAGGACTAGAACTAAGATAGTTTAGAGTAATCTCTATTAATCAATGCCTACCTTTTTATAAGGCTTCTAACTGGTCTTGCTTCTCCTAATTTTATGCACAATAAAAGCAGATTAATCTTAACAAAATGCCCACTTTTGAACATATCGCCTGCCTATTTAGAAATCTTCAATGATTCCCCTCCACCTAAATAATAAACAGTAAGCCTTAAACATTTAAGGTATATGTAACACAATGCTGGATAGTGTGGGAAGTAACCAATATGTATTAGAAACCAATTATATATCAGGTGCATTAAATTGCTTACTTTAGTGAATAACTCTTACATCAAACCTATGAGTTAAATAACATGCCACATTTAATGTTTTCTAGTTTGAATATATTGAGTTTCTACACAGTCCGAAGTTACTCAGTTAATGGGGAGCAGCAACGGGATAAATATATAGGTCTCTATGACTCCAAGGGAACTACTGTGTTTGTTACAACATGTTGCTTCTATGGTCACATATAAGTTCCCAATCTACTCTATTCAATTTCCCACCTTACTAAACTCTCCATTCCAAACTAACTTAGTTCAAAATCTGCCTCCCTCAATTATCTTGCACTTTCTGATCTCCTAATTTTTCCATCTCTTCCCCCAGAAGTGTTAAAAAAATAATAATGGAGATTGAAGTAAAGTATTAAAAAAAGTACTGCATCAATTGGAGTTGTATAGGTGCAGGGTAAAAATAAATTTTGTGGGGGTCAGTTGCACGACTATAATTATGCTTTTTATTTGGATCGATACATGGAATGTACATGACAAATAGATCAATACCCTAGAGATTTTTCTAGTTGATTAAAAAACAGTTCTTCTATATCTTTTATTTACTCTCTCCGATTTACTTCCATCCCCACCGCTATGCTTTCATAGATCACTCTTTCAAGACCAACAGCAAATATGACATTGGCCTCATTGGCCGCTTGGCCCCTCAGTAGTTGTCACCACATTTGAATATCATGCCTTTTGGAATGCTATTCTCTGCATTGCCACTTGAAAACACTTCTTCATTTTTCTGCCACTTCACTGACTACTCCATCACAGTCTGCTCTGTTAGCTCTTTCTCCTCTAAACTCCTGATGTCAGAACTCATTCAATCATTTATCCATTCTTTTATTCAAAAATCCTTGAATACCTATAGTGTGTCAGTATTATAGGCCTTGGATAACAACAATAAACAATATTTTCAGCATCCTGATCTTCTGAAATTTTGATGGAGGGAGACAAGAGTCAAATAATAAAATACAGTGGATTAGAAGTTGGTATGTACTGTGGAGAAAAAGAAATCAGGGTAGGGAGGATGGAGACGATTAGAGCTAATGGTTACAGAACTGGCAACATAATTTCTGGAGCCCAGTGCAAAATAAAAATGCTGGGCCCCTAGTTTGAATACTGTTAAGAATTTTAAGACAGCAGCTGCAGTGCATTAAAACAAACATTGGGCCCTTTTAAGATTAGGGTCCTGCACAACTACACAGATCACACACCCATAAAGATGGTCCTAGATGTCTGCAGAACTCACTGAGATAATATTGGAGTGGATATTTACAGGAGGCAAGGAACTGAGGTACACAGAGGTACAGGACAGCAGCGTCCAGACAGAAGGACAGTTAGAGAAAAGGCACTGAGGCAGGAATACGTCTGGTGGATATAAGCAAACTGAAATGAGCAGCATGGCAGGCTGATTGAAGGGGAAAGTGGAAAGAGATTAAGTCCAACATCTAACGTGGGCCACATTAGGTAAGTTTTCACTGGTCATGGTAAGGATCTCATTTTTTTTTTTTTTTTTTTTTTTTTTAATTTCAGGAGAGTTTAGAGCACATCTGACTTAATTTTCTCTAGGATCATCTTGCTCCTATGTTAAAAAAATAGATTAGATTGTAGGAGGCAAGAGTGAAAGTATTTGGGAGATGATAGTAGCTTGAAATAAGCCAGATGACATAGGGCTATGGTAGCTAAGATTAGGTTTTTGGATTTGCAGGATAATTTGAATAACCTTTGTACTTGGTCCTAGAACTTTTATTTCTATTTCTATCTTTGTTACATTACCCTCATCTCGTGGCCTTAGATAATATTTAAGAGCTGATGTTTCTCATGTATATTTCCAAAACAAGCCAGACATGTCAAGTCCTACCTGATGTCTTCATTTGGATTTCTCATAGATATTTCAAATTTAACATGTCCAGTAAATAATGTAACAAGTGATATTTTCCCTCCAAATTTGTTCTACTCAATCATCCCCTTATCAGAAAATGGCATCAGTATTCATTTACTTGTTCAAGCGAGAAAGCTTGATTCTTTTTCTTTCCTAATTCCCCACATTTAATTAATCAGAGATCCTATCACTTACACCCAGAATAGGGACCTTAAATCCATGCACCCTATCCATCTTTACTGCCATTTCACTCATCTGGGCCACAGGTTTCTCCTGTGCTGTAATAACCACCTAATTGTTCCCTCCACTTCTGTTCATGCTGTTTGTAGCAATTAAGGTATTCATTTTAAGATGCACCTAAGATTGTATCTTTCTCTACTTAGAGCCCTTCTATAGTTTCCCATTGCATTTTAAGTATAATTAAAACTGCCTGTCATGTTCTACAAGGTCCTGCAAAGACAAGATCAAGTGGTCTTGTCTAAGCTCTCCTGTTTTATCTCATGTTCATCTCCATTAATCACTCACACTCCACTATCCACACTGCCCTTTTGAGTGAAGAACTAAGGAAAAGATCATCCCAAACATTTTCAGGTTGGCCCTATATTAATATTGGCCCTGATAATATAGTATTGCATTTAGGACAATTGCTTGTAATTTGTTTTGCAAAATTCTGTTTCTTTTCATTTGGTTTCTTAGATACCAAAGAATACTGAAGTGGAAATTTTTTAAACTAAAACTGGGAAACTTAATATTGGCTTTTCTCACAGGGGGAAAACTGTCTCCTAACCTTCAGTCTTTACCTCCTTCTCTATTAACATTAAAACATTGGAAGGAATCACAGGGCAACAAGATGATGTGAAATTAAAGCCACACATTTGATTGTTTCTGACCATATATGTTATCATCTTATTGGATGGTGGCGGTAGTTTGTGGTCTTTTCATGTCACCAGGGGTCTTGAAAGGAACCTACGTATTCAGCACGTGAATATGTCCAGTCTCTACCTCTCAACGATTCTCAAAGACCTATTAATTAATCCCCTTGTGGGCCAGGATTGAAAACTTCCAGGCAAGTTTTATCTTATGACATTCAGCAAACTTTTACCCTACCTACAATGCCAAAAGAATTTGAGAATTATGATGATTTAAGACATGGCTAGTGCCCTTGAAGAATTCACAATCTAATGGGACATGTGATAAGTGACAATATAATGGTAATACTGTTTATTAAGTAGGATGTAAAATAGAGAATCATCTGGAAAAGGTATCTTAAGGTCAAGAAAGGCTCTGTAATGAGATAATAATAAAAGTATGAAGAAAAAGAAAAGGAGAAGTGGAGAAGGAGAAGTAGTGCCTGCCAAACAGTGAAAACCAATTTGATAGATGGTCCCTTAGGTTGAGAGGCCATGACACGTTTGGGAAAGTACGTTTTCACTGTCAGGCGAGAATGTGGTGACATAATAAGACGGAAAAGAGGTTCCAAAAATAAGGTCTGAAGATCAAGCAACTTAGTCCATATTTAAACATTCTCCTTTTGTGACAGACCAAAGGCACCTTCTTAGGAGTATTTCAGTCTTGGTTTTTTTATAACAAGGATGTTCTGAGAAATACCCTTATCTCCAGCTGCCCACTTTGGAGAGGGCTTAAAATTCAAGATACGACAGTGTTGGCAGGCCTTTATTGTTTTCCTATAACTCTACTCTGATAGTTTAAATATTTCTTCCTATAACGTCTCTATTCATATACTAACAAGTCAAAGCACACCAGAAAGGATACTTTACTGTTGCAAAGTCTGTAATAATAAGATTACACATTTCAACACCTAAATCTGACACCTTCAGAAAAGTATTTCAATCCATCTTTATTAAAGAATCACATGAGGAAAAAATGAAATTTGAACTCTGTCTCCTTTTAAGTTTCTCATGCTTTTTTGGAAAGTATGCTGCACTTTCATTGAAAATTATCCTTTGATCTTCAGTGAATATAGCTATTCTGTACCTCATTTATGTTTAAGACAATGCAACATGTTTGTTTTGTCATTAATACTAATCCTACCTTGATTTCTTTGAACTGTTGGAAACAGGTAATTCAACTTAAGTCTTTTCTAGACAATCTTTTCTTTTCTTTGTTGGATGATGAAATTTCACTGGTGTTAACACCTAAAAAGACTGTCTACTTTCCCTTTCCTCTTCTAATTATTGGCTATATTGTTAGACTACATCCAAGAAACCAAATTAGCATTTGAATTGAGGAAAACATATTAATTTAAGCAGCTTCTGACCTTTGTTCAAATGAGAAGTTAAAAAGACAATCAAAAAGTTAAACCAAATCATCTAGGATAAAAAAAAAAAAGTAATGCTTGTTGGCAAATTGATCATAAGTATGTCTTTTTCTAAATTTTATATTTAATACTCTTGTCCTGTAGACATACTGAAAACTTCTAATATGAAATATCTTAGAGATGAATTGTGATCTTTGTTAAAATATCGATGATTTGGCAAAAATGTACACTGGTGAACATGGGTAAATTTGTTTTTAGGTTTTTCTAAACCAGTTCTACTGTGTTTCCCTGAAAAGAAGACCTACCCCAAAAATAAGCCCCAGTTAAGATCATCAGCCAGACAGATGCATTTAGTATATTCTGGCGATGTTCCAGAAGAAGATGACTTGACTGTATTTGAATAAATGTAGATTGTTGTACATGAAAAAATAAGACATCTCCTAAAAATACGCCGTAATGTGTCTTTTGGAGCAAAAATTAATATAAGAGGCAGTCTTATTTTCGGGGAAAGAAGGTATAAGACCCGGTCTTATTTTCGGGGATACACGGTATTTACCAAAATTAATTTTATCAATTTCAAAATTAAATCTAATTTATTTCTAAGATTTTCCAGGCAATATACATTTGCACAAACACCTGGCAGATTTCTAGGTATCACATCTGGTAGGTGTGGATGGAATTCATTAAGCTACGTCTTCTAAGCATATATGTTTGCCAAACCTTTGATATGACAGGAGCTTATTCCCAATGGCAGCCATTTATTCTTTGCCAGTTCATAAGTGCTTCCTTGTAGCAATGGATTGCATTTCCGCTGGCATTTGAAACATTGGCAACTACATCACTCTATGCTAGAATACATATGCAGAGAGATTACTATCAATCCAAAACAGCAGAATGGGAGTTGCAGTTTATAGAAGGTTGTTGAGCTAAAGTCAACAGAGGACTCTTGGCTTTAGAGAGAGCATTCTAACAGGGGAAGGAAGTACACGTACATTACTGAAGAGCCACTTCTTAAGTATTTGATTACAGGCAAAAAATAGACTTACTTAAAAGGTCTTTTATAAGGGGGAAGATAGGAGTCAGACAGTCTGATAACAGAAAAACTTCTGCTTTTACTTTGGGGTCTCTCTATAAGCAACTGGAAAATGTTCCACATTTTTCCTCAAGTGGACATGTAAGCAAATGGTTATCATGGAAGCTATTTGCAGATATGACTTAGGTGCTAGTCTGAAGAGTTGACAAGGAAATGATTTGCTTTAAAGTGATCCTAAACAATGAAAACAAGATGCCCATTGTTAAATTGTCTTTCTCAGTATATGTTTTGAAGAAATTGAGCCTTTAGGACTGAAGTAATTGATGCTTATATAATTCTTTATTTGTAAGAATGGTGTAATAAAATCTATAGCAGATGGGAACAAAGGAAAAAAGAAATATATATATATATATATATATATATATATATATATATATATATATATTCTTTGCCAGCAATATATATATATATATATATATACACATACATACACACACACACATATATACACACACACATATACATATGTATGTGTGTGTGTGTGTATATATATATATATATATATATATATATATTCCAATAATAAACTTTAAAAAAAAATACTTCTAGCACTAGCCAGAGTATAAAATAAATAGAGTTTAGAATATATACCATAGTGGCCAACTTTGACCCAGTCATTTTTTGTTCCAGAATGTACTCTGAAAGAACATAAAACCAATTTGTCTTCATTGTTTTAAAGAATACCATCCTTTATGTACACTCTCCAAATCATTCCAGGAAAAAAGCTCTTATGGCCTCTACGTGGTTTAGTTACTTAGAAAAGTCATTTTAAAAGCATTTGTAATACTAGTACACATATATGTGTGCTTGTTTGTTTGTAAACAATAGCTATGCTTATTTTAAATTTAAGGGATGAGGAGATTTTATGTGTGACACAATGTTGAATTTTAATGAGTTAGCAATGCTTACTGTTGTCGCTGGATGTGAAATAGCTGGTTAAATGAGATTTGGCTTGATACATGAAGTACAATGCTATCATAAATTATCTTGGACTCACTAGAGAGATTTTGCTTATACACAATGCCAAAATAACCAGTCATGTAAGTAAAACAACTGTCAATTTAGTGAAAATGACAGTCAAATTTGATGTTTGCCTCAAATTATCTGGCAAATTAGATAAAAACACAACCAAATAGAATTCAATTACTTATTGATGATGTACAGATCAAAACTCTCACAAATTAATACAAGCATATAAATTTGATGCTATGATGAAAATCAGAAAGATACTAGAGATGTTTAAAATCTAGTCCTTGAAAAAATAATTTATCAAAACTGCTCCCACACTGGCTCTAGTCAGAGTCAGCTCTGTCCCAGAATAACTGTGTCATATACCCACCTTTTAAGAGTGCAAGAATATTATAGAGAGCCACTCAGGGATTTTTAAGTACCAAGGTGATGTGGTTGTTTCATTAGTTATAAAGTTAAAGAAAGACTTAGACAAATGTCAGAACTGTGTTTGGTGGAAAATTCCATTTAATGAATCATAGATGCTGCTCACTATTTGTTAATAACTTAGAACCATTTCAAATTTCTCTCTCAGTTTTCAAGTGAGTCTCCTTCTGGAATACATTTTACAGAAAATATATATATATATATATATATATATATATATATATATATATATATATATATATATGAAATAAACTGTTTTGGACCTAGGATTCTAATCATAGATACTAGAATGCGTCAAAAAGAGTAAAAATTCTGAGAAAATGTGATTTTGATATGGTAGAGTCATATCTAATTTCTTAAAATTAGTTAAGATTTTAATGTAAAGAACACATAAAGAGAACGTGGCCCAAATCATTTATATAGAGATTTCAACACTTAATTCCTTGACCAAAAATCATTTTCAGTTTCTGTCTTCAAGTATTCTACATTCCTTGCACTATAAAAATAAAACTATTTGTCAGGTGGTGGGGAATTTGGAGTACCTCTGAGTTCAAGAGGTCTTCTAATCCTTTAATTGAAAGGTACACATTGCTGAAAGCTGCACTTCCCTTTGATAGAGTACCTATGCCATGGGGCTGTGGCTTCCTTCCTCTTGCTGCTTATATTGAACATAGTTAATGTTCTATTACATAATAATTTATTCTGTAGCCCCACGCAGAAGATAAATTTACCTCCAATTCTTCCAAGAAAATTAAAGGTGTGTGAATTGAACTAAATCAATTTTTTTTTATTATTTCCATAGCTAGCAATTCTTCAAAATCTGTTTTGTTCCTTCATTCTCTTCCAGGTTCAGATGAAGAAATCTTTAATTTCCCTCTATCTGAATTTTGGCTCATTCTCCCAACATTATAAATAATCTCAGGGTTTTGGGGAGATGCTATTATTATCTATCTTAAATGGCAACATTAAGCAAAGCAAGAACCATCACCATCACCCTTTAAAAGAACAGTCAAAACAAAATTCTGACTCATGCCCCGATGCTTACTCTGACCCTCTATCCATGATCTAATTAATCTCCTCCATATATCCATTTTCTCATTCTCTGGGCAATTTTAAACTTATTTAAATTTGGCTTCTATCTTTTTGACTTCACTAAGACTACTTTGCTGCATTTAACCCAGAGAATAATTCTATTTTGCATGCTTTTTCTAAGCAGACTCATCTAGTTCCATAACTTCATTTATCCCCTTTATACTGATAATTCCAAAATTTTATTCTCCAGTGACATGTGTCCTTGTATACATCCAACTATTTGTGGATATCTCTATGCTCCATGTTCGTCTCAAGCTAATATATTTACAAGACTGACCTCATTATCTTTACGCCCAAACCTGCTCCTCTAACTGGATTCTTTATCATGGTCAACAACAGACCTACTTTCTACCAAGTGACCTAGACAGAAAACTGAGCCTCAAACTAAATGATTTATTTTATTTTACTCTCTACATTCAATTAGCCTTCAAGTCTGGAAGACATACCTTCTTCAGCATACTCAATGCCACATCTTCCCCATCGGTCTCCTATCCTGATGCCAAAGTTGTCTTCCTAAAAAGTTCATATTTCTTCAGGCTACTCCTTACTTGAATACCACTTATAGAAAAACACACAAAGAATACAGTTTATGATGTATTATTTGCTGGTCTGCACCTCTGTATCACAGAATAATTTTTTCTTTGTCTTTAAGGTTCCTCCACCCAACACATTCATCCATACTTTGTTTGTAATGGCCAGCTCAAAAACCACTAATATCACAAGATTCAGTACAAAGAATCTCCTGGGTGAAATAGACCCAAGTTTTAAACACAATTCTGATTGTTAATAGTTGTTGTATTTAGTCCAGTAATCTGTTTCTTCATCTCAAAATGAGTCAATTAATGCTTCTAGAATATAGTTGCTGTGAATAGTAAACAGGATAATATGTGTAAAGTACCCAGCAGGGTATCTTATGTCATTGAACAAATGATAGATGTCATTTTACTCTGTTTCCTAGTAGTAATCTCTCTAGACACAGATTTAGCTCTCAGCTCTTCCTGAATGACTTTGGCCAAGTTACTTAACCTTTCCATGCCTCAGTTTCCTCATATGTAAAGGTGGATAGTAAATGACCCTGCCTCAGAGAGGCATTGTGAAAATTAAATGACATCATAATAGTAAAGCCCCCAGGTCTGTGTTCAGCATATAGAAAGTACTATGTAAGAATTGTCTATATTCTTATGAGAATAGCACTTACCTATTTTCCTTTTAATTGTAGCTCCTTAGGCATTTTTTTTTAACCATTACTAGGTTGCAGTGATGAAACCTAATATAAATTGATACAGAAGAAACTAGTTTGATAAGCAAATCTGAAACATTCTAAGAGTATAGTGAATATTGATTTGTAATAATTTTCATTCTTTCTTTGTGTGTGTTATTTTTCTGTTTCCTTTTAAAATTATTAATACAAAGAAAGAGAGTTGAGCCAACAGGGTGATAGGTATGTAGAGAAATGTTGGAGAGAAGGAGGATCTTGCCAATACAAAAGGAAAATGACCTCTTTCATGATCAATTGATGTGGTCAGGAAGCCTAGTCAGTCAAAGCACAAGGTCAAACTCTTAGGGAAACACTGAAGTGCAAATTAGTTCAGAAAGGAAGAAGGAAATTCCCAGCAAAGTCAACAGGAGTAAGGCTCAAGATGAATCCAGTTAAAATTATAGATAAATTACATATCTATGCCCATGTGTGTATGTGTATGTACAGGTTGCCTCATCTAACTAAGGTCTTCAGAACTGTTTTGGAATTTTCCTCATAAGTAACAAATTTTCAGAAATTGAATATTACGTTACACACAAGTACTGCATTATAGTGGTTGCTACCTAGTTAAAGTATCTAAAACAATAATCAGTGATTAGTTTACACAGCTACATAAATGCATTCTCAAAGTTAGAAATGAATGTATTCTAAATGGTGAAGCATGGCACCTATATCTATTTACCAATGTGAATTTTTAACTCTTGGCCTGCTTATGTTTGTCTTTGCTAAAAAGGAGGATTAAGAATGGATACAAAGGCCTGTGGCAATTTCACTGTGGCCTAGTCCTACTGGTGTGGGACAGAACTGAGCCATGTAGCTGTGTTCTTTCTTCTACTTGATAAACAACAGCTTTCTCTTGTTTATACTCATAGGAAAAAAATGTTCTTAGGAAGAAAATTCACATAAAGCTTACAGTCTAAGTTAGCAATACTTCAAAATTATGTCTTATATTATTAAATACCACCAGTTCTTAACTGCTGAAATAGACACATGCCCACACATCAGATGATAGGCTGCTGTGAAATGTTCAATAGAGAAAAGTCCTACTGAGATAAGTTCAGCAGAGAATTTGCAAGTTCATTTCCTGGTAAGCCCCCCACTGATAGAGTTTAAAGGAGCCACACAGCACAGATCAAGATTTGGTAAGATACGTACTGCAAATTCAGCCATCAGATGAAATCTAGCTGGAACATACCCCTACCTTCTTAATCATCGGGCAAGATTTTGAGATTGAATATGAAATGTAAAATTAGCTGTTCAAAAAGTATCTCTTTAATATTATAGTTGATTAAAAGAGTAAAGTATGGAAAAGTTGTCAACTAAAAGCTAAACTGATAATTGTTTTGGAGTTTTTGGTACATTAATCATCAGGAAGTGAAATTTAACAAAGTTTGCTCAAGCACAGAATACATTGGTGGAGTTCTAGTGTATTCAATACTAGAATAATTCTGATATTGACTGCTGAGAATAAAAAGGGGGTGTATTCAGGTGGGGAGCATTTTGTTATAGACTTCCAAACTGAAAGGAAAATCTACTTCTAGGGCTTCCACACCAACTTGCCTAGGACTAGGGAGCTCATAACCTAAATCCAGCTTTTGTTTCAAATTACTGAGAAAGCCGTATCTTGTCTAGGCAAAGTTTCCCATGGGGTTTAGTTGAAACATGGAACACAAGAATTTCACTGTAGAATTTATTTCAATACAAGTATGTTTTATCACTTACTATGTACAAGGAGAATGATGCAATAACAAACAAACAGATTTCCAGCTATCAAGGCTTTTGACTCATACACACACACACACACACACACACACACACACACGTATGTATAATTTCTATTCATACTAGAAAAAAGGAAGTCAGAAATAAGGCATACTTTGGGATGCATCCTCTATATTGAAAGATATTTTGCAGAAAATAAAACTTGCTTAATAAATGTTCACAGTTTGGCCGCTGGCAATCTAAACATCTTTAAACTAGAAAGCAAGAAGTCAGAGAAGGGAAGAACATAGTAAGCCAGAACATATGTGAAGAAGTGGCAAATCATTCAAAGAGTGCTTTGTTTTGTGAAAATAGCAGAACTGAAGAGAAATTTTCTGCTCCTGGTTTTGTATTTCTGTGTGAAAGACAGAATTGAGAACAGCAAAGATAGACCATACTTCCTGGTACTTATGTCCTTGTATTGTCCCCACCCCTTGAATCTAGGCTGGGCCTGTGACTAGCTTTAACTGATAGATCTGGGAGAAGTAACACTGTCGGTTCTAGGTCATGCCTTAACAAAGCCTCACAGCCTTCACGCCTGTGCTTTTGGAAACCTTGAGCTACCACAGAAGGAGTCTGTCTACACTGCTTGAGACACTGTGTAAAAAGAATATGAAGAGAGTCCCTGAGACTATGTTGAGATAGAGAGGCCCAGCCATCTAAGCATCCCAAACAAATGCCCAGATGACTTCATCCTCAGCTCAGATCTGAATGCAACCCCATAGGATCCCAGGTAGAACAGGAGAGAACTTTCTAGGTGGACCCAGTCAACCCACAGAACTGCTGGGTTGTTGGCTTAAGTTACTAAGTTTTAGAGTTGTATCTTTTTCAGTAATATATAACTCTAACAGTAGCTTTTAGTTATAAGAAATAGTCGGAAAAGTACATGCTAATTAGCTATGATCTTTAACCATGTATTCTATTTCTACTGAACTACTTCCAAATGGATTAGCGTTGGGTTACTAAGAAAGTGCATATAAACACAAAGCAATGCATCTTTAGAAGGACAAAAAAACCCACAAACCAAAAAAAACACACAACACAAACAAACACACATAAAATTCATTTAGAAGTATGTATTTTTTCTTTTCTCTTTTTATTTGTTTTTTTTTTTTTGCTTTGAACCATAAATTCTTAAGATAACTTATAACAAACTCAAAATAAAGACACATTAAAAGTTGACCTGTTTTGATGAAGTGATGTTGTAGCCTGCCCACATATCAACTCTTCCTTCTCCACAGAAACACTAGGACTCCAAAGAATACAAATTAAAACCATGGATTTGGAGAATGGAAATAAATATTTACACTGGGAATTTGGGGTTAACTCATTTAAACCCAAAATTAGACAACAAATGTTGGTTACCAGAATGCTTTTCCCTTCTGCAACAGAGGAAACACAATATGTTACAAATCACTGACTGATGAAAAGAAGATTGTAAATTTGACTGGACGTACAAACTTAAGATGGATTGAGTTATTTAATAATAGGAGGATTTTGTAACACATCCTTTTGTAAGGGCTGTATGTTAGTCCTGTCAAACTTGACAATCAAAAGTGATTTTTATTACAAGTAGATAAGGTATGTCAGTAGTCAAAATCCATCTCTCTCGTGTATATTATCAATAAACTATAAAGAACAACAGAAGAACAAATAAAATCACAGAAATGCCTTCAGTATAATCAGAAGACAAAAATAACGAAAGACTTTAAATTACTTAAATAAAAAATAATAATAAGTCCAGCAGAGCTAATCCTTTAGCTCGCATTTTAAACCTTTACAAATTGCTAAGGTGGCATGGGAGAAAGGTGAGTGGGAGAAAGCATGGGTGAGTGGGAGAAAGCAAAAGCAATAAATAAAATCACCTCCAAAAGAAAGTCAACCTCAAGTCTGAAAATACTGAAAAAAGAATCCTGGTAAATCAGAGCTCTGACTATATGGAACAAATTTAAAAGTTCCCAGGGATTAACTAAATTAGTTTTGATAAAACAATGTTTCTGATGAAGGTAAAATGAAAGGAACAGGCAATTTTCAGAGACTGTTTAATAATATGAGAAAAAAAATAATTACTGCACTCTGGAAAGTTTCAAAAGTTATCTTGAAAGACAACCCTATTTTAGAGTGGATGACTTTATAAAGATGTCACATCTCCCTAAGTTATTCTGTAAATTTAACACAATCCTGATTAAGAAAAGAAAAATCTCATAGAGCTGGACTAGTTGACACTAAAATTCATATGGAAGATAAATATTCAAAGATAGCTGGGAAAAGAGAAAAAGAAAAGCTACGAGGGCGATTGGTTCTAGTAGATATTAAACCCCTTGGAAGTCTCCACAATTGAAACAATGTCCTAGTGATGTGTAAATGGAGAGGCAGTTCAGTGGAATAGAAAAAAATGTGTAGAAATAAATCCAAGTACATAGAGGAATTCTGAGGTGATTGAAATTTTGCAGTGATTAAGCTGCCCTCTAAAATCACTGAGGGATAAAAATGGGCTGTTTAATAAATGGTACTGGGCCAACTGAACAGCTTTTGGATAAAATATTAAATTAGACACAAGCCTTACAACATACCCCACTTTGGTGATACTAGGTGTCCAACAAGTACAGTATCATAAGATACTGTAAATACTTCAGATATCTAACATAAAAATCAAACCATCCAAGCATAAGAAAAGGTTGAATATCTTTATAACCTGGGTACAGGGAAAGTCTTTCTAGCTATAGCTAAAAATTCAAATACAATAAAAATTGATACAGATAACTACAAAAGAAAACCCACCTTTGCATTGGTAAAAAACAAAACAAAACAATAAAAAGCCAACTAGCTAAACAAAGGCAAATCGGAAGACAAATGACAGAGAAAAAATATTTGCATCATGTATGCAAATATTGGGAGAACATGTATACTATATAAATAACTCTTAAAACTTAAGGAAACAAAACAAAACAAAAACTTGATATAAAAATAGACCAAAAAACATGAACAAATCGTAAAAGAAGATATTACAAAATAGTCTTTAAATTTATGAAAATACAATTACCCTATGATAAATGTCTCCCCTATCTGACTGACAAAAGTTAAGAACCTAACAGCACAGTCTTTTTGCTGAGCTGTGGGGAAATAGGAACTCGCTCAATCTGCTGGTGGAAAGAAAATTGGTACAACATTTATGAATGGGAATTTGGCAATATATAACACAGGATATTGTGCATGTGCCTTTTAACTTCTAGGAATATGTCCTGAAGTTCCACATCCATCAATTCAAAACTATATGCAGACAGTTATTTATTGTAGCACTGTTTAGAATTGTAAAATTTGGGAACAACCTAAATATCCATATAAGAAAAAGTGATTGAATAAGCTATATATATATGAGTACTGCGTAACTGTAAAACAAAATGAGAAAAATATCTATGAATGTATATGAAATAGTTTCCAGGATATATTAAGTGGAAAAGAGCAAAATGAAAAAAAAATATATTGTCTATAAGCAAATTTTGTGTAAGGAAGGAGGGAAAATTGATATACATACAGGAATAATAAAACAGAAACTCAACAGTAAGATTGGCTACCCTAAAAGGGGTTTAAAATGTGGTAGAAGGAAGGAATAGGGGGTAAAAACAGCATGGAAAGGAACTGGTGTTAAGAATGGATGGAAGCAAGGGGTGGAGGGACACTTCTCTGAGTACACCTTTTAGTATAATGGCTCCTGGAACCATATTATTTTTCATTCTAACTACCACCGCAACCACCACCAATAATATAACAATCAAGGTGGGGAAACTCTAATATTAAGTAGTAACAGAATGGAATAAATTAACTTCATTTCAAAAAAATAATATAACCACATTGAAGGAGTAGAAAAAGAACCAAAACTAACCCAAGTAATGCTTAAAATGTTTAAATAGTATTTTGACTCTATACCCTAAGACTAAAGACAGAAAGAAATTATAAGCAAATATTGAAGTCTAGCCAGTATGTTTGATTTTCAAATGAGAAGGGTTGGCAGTCTTGAAACTACTTGCAGTGTATTTTAGGACTGAGCAAATAAGTAAATATATTGAGGATAATGGGAACCAGAGAGAGAGAGAGAGACAGACAGAGAGAGAGAGCGAGAGAGAGACAGAGAGAGAAGAGGAACCAGCATAAAATTATCAGTTCTGTCTGCTGAGAGACCCTGGAATCACTGTCTGTCCATCTTGATTTCTAAACCATTCTTCACTATAAGAAACCAAGACTTCTTAGAGAAATGGTTGATTCCAGGAGGACACAGGAAAAAGACAAGATAAGCCTGGAATATTCTGGAAGCCTGGAATATAAAGATGTAGGTAAAAAATAGTTCATGTCAAAAAGACTGAGGGGCTTGCTTGAAGGGGAATCCACTGGCCAACACTAGGACAATTTGAACCTCAAAATAGTGATAATAATGGATTCTAACTCATTACAGAAAATAAAAAGCCATAACTCTACACTGATATAAATGGATGATTGAATGAATGAATGAATGAATGAATGAGAAAGAAAACTCTTTCTTACAGAAGAATACCGACTAATGAATTTAGAAGAAATGATAACTAGCAAAAAAATTATTTGACCTGCATTATAGCAACAATCATCAATGCAAACTAATAAGTAAAAGTTTGATGAAGAATAGGATATTTCATACCCCAAAGTATCTCCCCACAAAATACTAATTATTTGCAAGGGAAAAGTGGTAGCTTTATAGGGGAGAAACGTGGCAGATACTACCTTAAGCAAATTATCAGAATTAACACTGCCTATAATAGGCCAAATCCACATGTGCACCTCTTTTTAGGATGCAGAGAGAAAGACATCACTTCTGTATTACTGTTAAATATGCATATCTGAATCAAATAACAAGAAAACACCAGACAAGCTGAAACTGGGGAACATTTACAAAATAGCTGCTCTGTATTATTCAAATATTCCCAGGTCATGATAGTCAGAGAAAATCTGTGGAACTGCTCCACATTAAAGGAGACTAAATGCTGAACAATTAAATCTAATGTGTGACATTGGACTGGATTCTGGACCAGATTTTTTTTCTTTTAATAAAAAATGTTATTGTGAAAATTGGAAAAATTCAAACAATATCTCTAGATTAGATGATAATATTGCACTAGTGTTAATTTTTATTTTTATTTTGAAAGTTAATGTTAATGTAGTTTTATAGTTAGGAGAATATCCTTGTCTTTATGAAATATACATGAAAGTATCTAGTGTTCAAGGGGTATCATGTGACTATTCAAACTTCAAAGAGCATGAAGAATGTCAATGTCATTAAACCTATCTCAAAAGAATAGGGTACTAAAAATTGGGATGCAATTAAACAATCAAATCAGAATTAGTTTCTTTATATAAATTAAATAAATAAGCAAACAGAAGATACTTTTTAGGAGGTTGAGGAAAATATTAATGTCCTTTTTGGCAACATCAAATTGAATAGTAAATGATTTATCAAAAACATATAAATTTTAAAAAGTTATAGCAACATTCAATTCCTGTAAAGCATGGGATTAATATAAGTGATATATTCACCTTTTTTTCAAAAGAGCCAAAAACATCTATTTTGACACCTACGTTAATAGCTTTTCTCTGCTTCTTCATGCAGTTACTTCCTGTTATGTTAACTGAGATTTTCTTGTTAAAATTTAATTTAAACTTCACAACACTATGCTCACAGAGTAAAATATTAGGGCTTACGAAATACTTTGCTGTTAGGTGGCAAAAGGAAAGTTAGATGATGTCTTTCATTTCATGCTGTAGTAGAAATCTACTATTTTCCAAATTCCTTAAAACTTTATTCTCTAAAGGTAACCACATAAACTTACTGATTTATTCATGCATTAAAAAATATTATTGATCTCTTGTAAATTGAAACAAGCATTTATAAGCAAAGGGGAAACACAACCAGCATTGAGTCTCAAGATTCTTATGGAGAAGAAGCTCTTGCCACGTGAATCTATAAAACTATCTCCTAAAAAGACCAAAATACTAAACTCAATGCATCTAAGGAGACCAGACGGGTGCCAGGAACAATGACTATTACCACCACAATAACTTTTTTGACATATTTGGTGTTCGTATGACAAAATAAATCCCAAACCTCTAAGCAGGAAAGTATTTCAGTCTTTACCTAAAATTCTAAAAATACAAAAATGAGATTTTAATTTAGGATATTGTTGAAATAAAAAAGTGATACAAAAATGAATTTAAGACATAGAAGAAAGTACATATATACATATATACATATATATATGTATGTGTGTGTGTGTATATATATATATATATGTAATGAATCAAGAATTGCCTTGATGCCAGTTAGTAAAGCCTACACACCCATGAGTAGATGACTGGGGCTTACATATTGAGAACAGAATTCTGGGCCCAAGACCTAGGCTAGAAGAATCATTTAACACACAAAAAGGAAAAGTCATCAACTTATATGGCTAATGTTAAGACTGTGGTTTCTGATAAATTGTATCAGATATATCAGAGTTTTAACAAAGAGATTTAAAATGCAGTGTCTTAAATATGATTCAAGTTTACTTCCCTCACACATAAGTCTAGAGATGATTGGTTCAGCTCAGTGGTATACCATGTTTCCTGTGATCATTCAAGGACCCAGGTTTCTTGTTTTCCTGAGCCAACTTTTCCTAAGGTTCTGCTGTCTTTGGCACGGCCAAAACCGGTTGCGGCCACATAAGAAAAGGATGAAGTCCAGCTAGTTCATTGCACCCATCGCTTCTACCCACATCTCATTGTCAAGAACTTAGGCACATGGCTACATCTCATTGTAAAAGTGACTGTGAAATGCAGTTTCAATCTGCACAGACATGTGTCCAGTAGATCCTATTGCCAAATGGGAAAAAAGGAGAATGGACACTGGGTACAGTTTGTAATGTCTGCCTCACATATTATTCTATGAAGCAGAATCTTAATTAGAAGTGTTTATTCAAAAAACTCAAAGTGGGAGAGAAAGTAAATCCATCAATCTACTTTCAGGCTTCAAAAGGAACTTAAATCCTGGGATAGACAAAGGAAAAAAAAAAGGAAGACACAGAAGTGAACATTAGAAAGTTTGAAAATTCCTGCAGCACCCATAATTATTTGATATAATAACTTACTGAAATTTAGGTGTCTTAAAATAACTCTTGTAATACTCATTTTTTTTTCCTGTCTCACTTTAATTAAGCTTATCATTAGCTCCTAAGCCCCAAAATGTTTTTTTAAAAACTTTGCAAGGGAAAAAAAAAAAAAATCAAGCACTCCCACCTGGTGAATCAGCTCCATAAAACTTGCAACACTCGGTATTATTCAGATTGAGTTCACATTAACACGTATTTTTATGTGTATCATGCTGATCATGTAAATTGTTAGCTTTCTGGAAAAACAAGAAAGAAAGAAACCACACAAATTGTAACTGATTAGATGCTACTGCAATCATACAGAGCTAGTCTTTTTGGGGGGATGGAGGGGTTACATATTATTTCTACATGAATATAAATAAATTTTACCTTAATTAGAGATTTTTTTTGTCTTTATGAAAAGTAATGATTGAAAATGTAGAGTGGAGGTTTCATGTTTTTGTACTGCCAGTCTTCTGTTTGAGTAGGAATGGTAATGATGCAAGTATCATCTGTCTGGTCCTAAGTATATTCTGTTCTATTCAACAAATATTTATATAACTCCTACTCTGGATATGACATCTAAAAATGAAAAACTCAGCTTTTCACCTCTGTAGGGAAAACCCAGTTCTTCCCTACTGTGTGTTTCTTCTCCATGAGTTTCCTTTACTACTCATACAAACATTTCACTTTTGGTTGCTAAAAGTGTGGAGGTTTGTCACCACACCAAGCAATTTTCTGTGATACCACCTAGGTGTCCTACAATTCAACTCAATTCTGACACTAGGGTTTCAAGGGTCTGTGTCAGGATCAGAGATCGAAAACCAATATTAGAATGGGAGATATTTCTAGTGTTCTTACCACTTAAGAAATGATAAGGGTTTTAGGAGCTCTGTGCCAGGAACCCGAGGTAGAGACTAGTACATATTTTCTATTCTCTCATAGCCCACTCCCTGGTTTCTGGCCACGAATGCTTTATAACAAAATGATACGTAACTCAAAAGATATTGGCACATTACTAGAATACCATGCAATCATTAATAATCATTCCATAATAATCATGAAAAATGTCTCCTAAGGTGAGGGTACTCAGGTCTGTAGGCTTCCATTTGATCTTGCCAGGTTTCAAAAGCAGAAGTGGTCTAGGCAAACTCATGGCTTCACCCTTTCAGACACCTCTTGTAATTGAGCTAAAAGATGATGTCTCTTGCTCTGAGCCTCTTTTGGGATGTTAATATAATATTGGATTTCCCTTATTACATAACTCAGTTATTCATTAACTTACCCTTATCTACTATTCCTCCTTCTCTTCATTTATATTAAAACTCTTCCAGCTTTGGAAGGGACATTCGATTCGGCCACTGTGCTGGTCTAGATTGCTGGCAGCAGTGCTAGGTTAGCAAGTGCTTCCCCCTCAATCACTCTCATTCATATGGTGTAAGGTCACACAGGTACAGGACTAGTGGGCTATCAGTACAGCCAAGCACCAGAGCTGCTTCCACTCGTAGCCCAAATTTTGCCAGATGGGGGTGAAGGCACATTCAGCCCCATGAGGCCCTTAGGAATTCTGAATAAGGTTTAAACACAATTGACATTTCTTGCTTAGGTATCATCCCTCTTTCCAGCCTTTGTGGTTGCAGCCCTGGTCCTAGGACCATTGCATCAAGTAGGGAAAAATAAATAGTAACTTTAGGTGATGAGGGGAAGAAAGTGCACCAGCAATGTCACCACCTCCTCTTTCCCAGATCCGCCCGAAAAAAAGAGGAATCTATTTAGTGGGGACCTTCCTTTAGCCCCACTCAAGTTCATGGTGATTGTGCACGTACACTCATAAAGGTGTTTAAGTATCGATTTAAGAGAGTGGGGGTGGCGGGGGCAGGGAGGCAGAGCTTAGCCTGGCCACCATTTGCTAAAAAGTTTTGGTTAAACCGGTTAGGCTAAACAAACATTTTTAGTGAATACTCCACACTGTAGGTGTTTAATCACATGGCAAAGGAAATTATAAATTTAATTTTACTAAGTACAAAATAATATTAATTAACTAGGTTATACAGATGGTTTATTTTTCTATTTTCATATTGTCATTGGCTGAAAATTGTTCTTTAGTGATTAAAAAAAATAGTAACTGAAATTAAAGACAGTTGAACTATGATTTTTATCTGTCATAGCCCCTATATATTTATATATTTAAATATTTATATATTTACAACATAAAATAAATAGTTTAAGGGGAAAAAAAAGGGCTCAACTTGGTTTATTCTTACTGAGAGGGCTAGCATGTTTTCCTCAAAGAAGACTCAAAGTAATGTTTGTTGCTTAAGAGAATTTACAGTAATTCAGGTTAGGGTTGCCATCCTCAGCAACAAATGAATAAACAAACAAAATAAAATAAAAAACGACACGTAGTTTGATTTGAAATAAACAATTAACACAGACACACACACACACACAGGCCAAAACATTACATTGGATATATTTATACTTTATATATTCATATGTATTATATATTTATATATTTATAATATGTATGTGTGTGTATATGTAGTATACATACCATGTGATATATGTGTGGATATATATGTGTATATATTATTTTGCATATGTAGTATGTATACAATATTTATACATATGTGTATATATGTATTTAGTATAAATATGTCCCATGTAATATTTGGTACATACTTGAATTTTATTTCTTGTTTGAAACACAGACATATCTGCGTATCCTGTATTTTATCTGGCAATCCTAGACCAGTGCCTGGTCCTCAGTTTTCTATGCTAAGAAATAGGACAATGTTGGTAAATAGATAGCAGAACAAATCCTTGTGGGGAGCTTCACATTAATAAGCCTTAAATATCTATGCATTCATTCACATGTAATTCAGATTTTTTGCTTGTATGATGAGAAAAATAGCAGTAACATGAACACCATTACTCTTGTTTGCTTTACCTCTGCTAGCTAGCAATACGCCCACTGCTACCACCCTGGTTCAAGCCACCAGGTTTTTGACCTGGACTATTGAGATAGTCTCCAAACTTCCTGACTTTACCTTTAATTTATTTATATATTCAGTCAACGAGTATTTATCAAGTGCCTGCTAAGTGCCTGGCACTATTCTGGGTTGTGAGGATATGATAATGAATGAAAGGAAAAGTCCTTTTACTCATGGAGCTTATTTTGAAGTTAAAGGAGACATATTAAGTAAAATATGTAGTATGACAGATGGTTAAAAATAATAAAAGAAAAGAAAAAAGTAGAAAGAAAATGAGGAGTTTCCTTAGGAGTGAGCATTTTACATGTTGATTAGTAAAGGCTTTCCTGAGAAGGTGATATTTGAAACAAAGCCTTGAAAGAAGAAAGGGAATGAACCGTGCGGCATTCTGGGAGAATATTCCAATATAGGGAAACAATTAGGGTAAAATTCTGTACCAAGAGAGGTGTAAGAACAGCATGGAGTCTAACAAGGATGAGCTAGAGAAAGTGAAATGTTTTTGTAAGCCATTGTAAAGAATTTAGACTTTGAGTAAGATAAGAAAACACTGTGGGTTTTGAGTAGAGGTGTGATATTATCTGATTTACCTATATTATATCACTTACCTGAATTATTTAATATGGGCCATTCTCCAACAGTGATAGTCTATTGCAGTAATCCACGTGGGATATGTTGATGGTTTGGAAAAGTTAATAATAGTAGTGGTGATGAGAAGTGGTAGATTTTTGAGTAAATTTTGAAGCTAAAACCAAATGATTTGCTGACAGATTTGGATTTTGTGAGTAGAAGAAACAGAGGAATCCATGATGACTTCAAAGGCTTTGGCTGAACCACCGCAAGGATTGAGTTGCTATTCACTAAAATAGGGAAGAATATGAGAAGAGGAGGGGGTTTGGAGAGGAATATGAGGAGTTTGGCTTTGTATCAATTTTTTTTTATAGAGACCATTTTTAATTTCAGAAGTTTTGTCCAATGATTCTGAATAAAAAATGATTCAAAGGTAGAAAAACGTGGTTATAACCAGATACAGTGCTAAATAGTGTATACTCGTATAGTATTCATTTAATTTTCATTTTTGGTGTTTAATTACAACTTTTTTAAATGCTGGGATATTTAAAGAACAATAAATTTAAAAACTTGTAAATCTTTTATCTGTGCTGTATATTAACAAACAATTCTGAGCTAATTTTAAATTATCATTTACCATCACTATTATAAGCAAGAATTAAAAAAAATAAAACTGATGCCAATTGTTACTTTGGCTCACAGTAGGAATTCACTGTTGTTGGTTTGTTTGTTTTTTTCTTCATATTAAAGTTTATTGGAGCGACAACTGTTAGTAAAGTTACATAGATTTCAGATGTACAATTCTGTATCTATACCTCACATTGTGTATTTGCCACCCAGAGTCAGTTCTCGTCCCATTACCATATATTAGACCCCATTTTCCCTCTTCTAGAGCTCCGCTCCCCCCGGCCACCTTACCCTCCAGTAACCCGTAACTATTGTCTATGTCTATGAGTTCTTTTCTTTCAGTTGTTTGCCTTGTTCTTTTGTTGTTTTTGGTTTATATACCACATGTCAGTAAAATCATATGGTTCTCTACTTTTTCTGTCTGACTTATTTCGCTTAGCATTATAATCTCAAGATCTATCCATATTGTTACAAATGGTACTATTTCATCTTTTCTTACTGCCGAATAGTATTTCATTGTGTATATATACCACAACTTCTTTATCCATTCATCTATCGAAGGACATTTTGGTTGTTTCCATGTCTTGGCCACCGTAAATAAAGCTGCAATGAACAATGGAGCACACTTGTCTTTATGGATAACTGTTTTCAGATTTTTTGGGTTGATACCCAGGAAAGGGATTGCTGGATCATATGGTAATTCTATTCGTAATTTTTTGAGGAACCTCCACACTGCCTTCCATAGCGGCTGCACCAATCTGCATTCCCACCAACATTGTATGAGGGTTCCTTTTTCTCCAACGTGTCTCCAACACCTGTTACTATTTGCCTTGTTGATGATAGCCATTCTAACTAGGGTGAAGTGATATCTCATTGTAGTTTTTATTTGCATTTCTCTGATGATTAGTGATGTTGAACATTTTTTTATATGTCTATTTGTCATTTGTATGTCCTCTTTGGAGAAATATCTCTTCAGGTCATCTGCCGATTTTTCAATTGGGTTGTTTGTTTTTTTTGTTGAGTTGTATGAGTTCCTTATATATTTTGGATATTAGTCCCTTATCGGAGGCACTGTTTGCAAAAATCTTCTCCCGTTCAGTTGGTTGCCTCTTTATTTTGTTGATGGTTTCTTTTGCTGTGCAGAAGCTTTTAAGTTTGATATAGTCCCATTCATTTATTCTAGTTTATACTTCCCTTACCTTTCGAGTCAAATTCATAAAATTCTCTTTGAACCCAAGGTCCATAAATTTAGTACCTATGTTTTCTTCTATGCAGTTTATTGTTTCAGGCCTTATGTTTAGGTCTTTGTTCCATTTTGAATTAATTTTGCTACATGGTGACAGATAGCAATCCAGTTTCATTCTTTTGCACGTGGCTTTCCAATTTTGCCAGCACCATTTATTGAAAAGGCTGTCTTTTCTCCAGTGTATGTTTTTTGATTCTTTGTCAAAAGTTATCTGTCCATATTTATGTCAGTTTATTTCTGGGTTCTCAATTTTATTCCATTGGTCTGTGTGTGTGTGTTTTTCTGCCAATGCCATGCTGTTTTGATTATTGTTGCCCTGTAGAACAAACTAAAGTCAGGGAGTGTGATACCTCCAGCATTGTTTTTTTTGTGTTGTTTTTTTTGTTGTTGTTGTTAGGATTGCTTTGGCTATTCGGGGTCTTTTGTGGTTCTATACAAATCTGATGATTTTTTTTGTTCTATTTCTTTAAAAAATGCCATTGGGATTTTGATGGGGATTGCATTAAATCTGTATATTGCTTTGGGTAATATGCCATTTTAACTATGTTGATTCTTCCAATCCATGAGTATGGAATGTCTTTCCATTTCTTTGTGTCTTCTTCAATTTGTTTTTAAAATGTCTTATAGTTTTCAGTATATAGGTCTTTCACATTCTTGGTTAAGTTTATTCCTAGGTATTTTATTCTTTTTGTTGCAGTTGCAAAAGGTATTGTTGTTTTTCTTTTTTTCTTTTTCTGAGATTTCGTTGGTAGTGTATAAGGTTAGAGGGTATTGCCTCTTCTTCAATTTTTTTGGAAGAGTTGGAGTAGAACAGGTATTAGATCCTCTTTGAAGGTTTAGTGGAATTCACTAGTGAAGCCATCCAGTCCCAAAATTTTGCTTTTGGGAAGGTTTCGGATAACTGATTCAATTTCCTTACTGGTGATCAGTCTATTTAGATTTTCCAGTTCTTCATGATTCAGCCTAGGAAGGCTATCTGTTTCTAAGAACTTGTCCATTGCTTCTAGGTTATTGAATTTTACGGCATATAGTCCTTCATAGTGTTCTTGGATGATCCTTTGTATTCCTGTGACCTTCGTGATAACTTCCCCTCTTCCATTTCTGATTTTGTTTATTAGTGTCTTTTCTCTTTTTATCGTAGAAAGTGGAGCCAAGGGTTTGTCAATTTTATTAATCTTTTCAAAGAACCAGCTCTTTGTCACATTAATTTTTTCTTTTGTCCTTTTGTTCTCTATTTCATTTGGTTCTTCTCTGATTTTTATTATTTCCTTTGTTTCATTTGTTCTTCTTCTCTAGTTCTTTAAGGTGTAATGTGAGTTTATTTATTTGGGATTTTTGTATCTTGAGATAGGCCTTACCTAGATACCAAAACGTGGTAAGGATAATACAAATTAAGAAAACAACAGACCAATATCTCTAATGAATACAGATGCAAAAATCCTAAACAAAATTCTAGCGAATCGAATGGAACAATACATTAAAAAGATTATTCATCACGACCAAGTGGGGTTCATTCCACGGGCCCAAGGATGGTTCAACATACACAAATCCATCAATGTGATACATCACATAAACAAAATAAAGGACAAAAATCATAAAATTATATCAATTGATGCAGAAAAAGCGTTTGACAGATACAGCATCCATTTATGATTACACTTAATAAAATAAATATAGAAAGAAAATACCTTAACATAATAAAGACTATATATAACAAACCCTCAGTTAATATCATAATTAATGGTGAAAAACTGAAGCCCTTTGCTCTATATTCAGGAACATGACAAGGCTGTCCCCTATCACCTCTGCTTTTCAACATAGTATTGGAAGTCCTCGCCAAAGCAATCAGGCAAGAGAAGAAATAAAAGGCTTTGTATCAATTTTTGAAAAATTACATTTTATTCTTCCAAGTGGAACGGTTAAACCTGGAAAACAAAAGAGGACTGGGCTAGAGGTGTAAAATTGGGAATTATCAATGGATAGACAGTGTTTAAAGCCTTACACTGACCACTGACCAATGACCAATGAGTAAGAGAGTGAGTGTAGATTGACAAAAGACTAGCAGATCAGGGAATGAAACTTCGTGAACTCTAACGTTAGAGTTGGAGTTCTGAGAGATGAAGAGGAACCAGCAATTTTGACAGTTAGGAAGGAACTAGAAAAATATGGTGTCCTAGAAATAAAGTGAAGAAATGTTTCATGAAGGAAAGAAGACAACTGGGCCAGATGCTGCTGCTAGACTTTTAAGAGAATGATTGAGAGTGGCATGAGACTTATCTATCTGGATGTCACATGTAACCTTGACAAAAACAGTTTTAGGGGAGTACTGGGATTAAAAGGATAGCTAAAGTACATATAAGAAAATGGGAAGAGAGAAACTGAAGAATACCAGTATCAACAACTCCAGGGAGTTTTTCTGAAAAGGGGAGCAAATAGTTCGTACAGTAACTGAAAGAGGAAGTAGATCAAGGGATTATGAGTAAACTAAGAGATTATCATTTACTATAAGATTTGAATGTTAGCTCATTCTTATTTCCTTTTTTTGCAAATTTTAAAGGGCTATCTTACTGAAGCAAACCAGCACTGAGACACATTATATTTATATGATAATAATACCAGAGGCAGAATTTTGGGGTGCACATATTATCAGTTTGGTAGATAGTACAAATTTTCTTGCATTCTTACATAATCAATGCATTTATGTCAGAGCATTTTAATTTTAAAATTATTTTTTAAAGAATAAATATGTTTTTAAGTTCAAAATGATCTAAGTTGGTTAATACAACTCCCCAAAGGCTATAGTCTAGGTCTTTGCTTAAAATATATGAGCTCAACCCTATTCCCTTGAGGTCGGGGGTCATATTATGTTCTCATGCCTGGATTCTGATAAGATGAAGAAGTGCATTTGTTGTCAGCCTCCAGTATAACTCACGAGCTCTATTCTGGTCCTGCTGCCAAGGTCCCTAGAGCCGAGTCATTTCTGAACAAATAGCAAAAGCATCAACAGGCTAAATTTAGACCCGTCTCAGTAGAAAGGGAGTTTGAGGAAGTTTTGGCAGCAATAGGATTATGACTAAGACAGGGAACTCACCTCTTCCAAGCCTTTGGTTCCCTAACAATATTAATATGCGGGCTAAGGACTAATAAATGAAAAATGGCCAGTGAAGACAATAAAGGAGGAAGACTGGAAGGAGATGGTTGGAAGAGGCCAAAAGATAAATGTTAGCTTGTCCTTACAGCCTTAAATGTTAGCTTGTTCTTACCTGTGTATTCTGTCTAAATTTAGAATCTTTACATTTGCAAGTTTGCCCTGAAACTACAGCTTCATTAGTCCTCCTCTTTCTAAGCCTGGGAAGAAGACCTGGTTATCATAATCCTGTTCCATTCCTCCCAAGCAGGATTAATTCCCATGCCTGGCAGGAATCACACTGCGAGAATGAGCATACTGAGTGTGTCTGGGTGTGTTCGTGGGCCCCGGGACAGAACTGCCCAACAAGTGCAGCGTCAGAACCTGTATCTTCGGTGCATTTTATCTGTACAAATTTTAAAGGTTAGTCAGAAATACACACAATTTGTCCAAATACTAACCTATAAATTAAGCTTTTTTTTTTTTTCCTTCAATAAAATGAAAAGACTTGCTTGGATTATGTAATGTGGGAAAAGACACCTAAAAACAGAAACAAACGTAGGATTAACTTCACAACTATAATACACAGAAATACTTTGCAATTTAGGTAATCAACAAAAGGATAACAATTAAATGAATTTTCTTATCTTCATATGATGCAGCAATTTAAAATGGTGATTTATGAAGTATTAAAGCAATATATAAAATTACATTTTAAAGGAAAATGACAGAGTGCAACATTTCATTTTACTGTATCTTTAAACTATGCATAAGTTTTTAAAATAAAAATCTGGAAAATATACTCTGAAATGATCTAGTACTTATGTGGAAAATTAGGATGGAATGTTTTCTTTTCTTTATTGTTCAAATTGCTATAACATAAAAATGTATGATATAACATACACTTTTTTAGATGAAAATATATCTAGGAAACAGACTGAATGGGTCAAGCAAAACTTTTTTTAATTTTTTTCTTGAGAACTGACTTTATCACTAAAATTCTCCTGTCTTATCTAACTTTGAGTAACAGACCTAATTTATAATCAGCTAATATTCCTCAATGCCAAACAAATAAACAAACACAAAACCCATGCTTGTGTGCAGGTTTTATGGAGCTGAGCAGATGTCTGAAGCAGCTGACAAGACAGAAAGTGCCTTATAGCTGATAACAAAACCAGAGCACACACACTGTTTAGAAATGTCTTGTCTCACTTTGCTCCACCAGCAAGTTCAGGGAGTTAACAATCAAAACTGCCTTATGTATTTAAACTTTGTGCAGTGGGTCATATAAACATTCTTTGAGTTAAATGGTGTAATAGATCTAAAAATCTCATACCCGCTTTCTTTTCTCTCTGAGATTTATCACGCTGTGATATAAATACCCGCAGTATTTTAAAGGACAATGAACTTGGCTTTTTCTAAGACCAGTAATTTTTGCTGAGTAGTGGAAATCTATAGAGGCTGTAAAATGGCTATTTGAGGTTTTTTTTTGAGGAAATCTTGAGGCTTCAAGAAGTGCATCCTTAGAATATGTTTTAAATCACAATACAATCATATCTCTAAAACTAAAAATATTTGAATATACACAAATAGTCATAGAAAGGATCAAGTATGCAAAATCCTACATCTATACTCTGGACAAGTAGCCAACCAAAAAATTTGCAACATTGTACTTATCTTTATCTGCTTATTTCTAGTTTCCTACCCGTCTGGTGGACGGGCCAGGTGGATAGAAGTTGGAGATAAGGGCTTAAGTTTTAGGCATTGCTTCATGCTTGCCCTTAATGCAATGTTACATATCTGTCTATTGCACTTTTGCCAATATTAGTTGTGGCCCGCTGGGGAATTTCATGGTCTCTGGGGACTTTTTTCCTTTTCCTTCTTTCATTTTTTTTTTTTTTTCATTACAGAAGGTGTGATGTCATCACAGCTCTATTAGCTCTACCAGGACAATAAAAGCACGTTATCATAACACAAGTGCCTCAGTGCTCATTACCAGGGAGGTGACTTGGTTCAGGAGTTGCCTTTTCTCTAGGGAGACTACCAGGGCCTGCCAGGTCTCTCCCGGAGGAATCCTGGAAAATGAAGACATCAAACACTGTGGGGATCCAATGGCATTCCTCTCTTCAATCCTCACAGAGTGACCCTGAAAAGCGAGTCTCTCCTTATTTTGGTTCTAACAAAGACTGAACAATGGGTGGCTGTGTGCAAAGCCTTTTTTTCCATCCAATCTATAGGCATTATCCAGGGCATCTCCATTCACATGAGGATAATGCACAAGGCCTCACTTCTTGTTTAGACTATAGCTCACGCTATCTGAGACCTCCTCTCATTTTCTTTTTGGCATTTTAATCGTTAGTCTTACAGAGTTACTCAAGAATTAAATAAACTCAATTAGAAGAAAATGCTGACGTCTCCAAGTCATGCAATTGTAAGATAAAGGTATCTTGTTTTTTTTTCATATTTGTGTTAAGCATCTTCTGTAGAGACACTGTGAGCGATCTTTCTGATTGCTGGGAGGCACCCTGCAATCACCCTCCTTTAGAGTCTTATTTTCTCTGCCAGATATTATCCCAAAATTTTTATTTTTAATTTACTCTCATCTGGCAACAATTCTCTTTAAAGGTGAGGAAAGATTCTTTTTAGAACTTAAAAAAACTAGGTTCCCCCCTGTAGCAACAAATAGATGGTATTTTCAAGGAAATCTCTTATTATAAGGTTGTTTTTTTTTTTCAGTTTTCTTTGTTTTGTTTTGTTTTAATTTGCTTAGTGAATAGTGAATTTACTGATGGAAATAAATGCATGTCTTTTGGTAGTTTATGAAGAGCATGAAACAAAAATTGGCAACTTTGTGGACCAACCTCAAAGCCATTGTTACATTTATAAAATAACCAGCACAGATATAAAAAGAATTTCAAGTATGTGCTTAATAGTTGAGTTTAGAAGGTAAGTTGTCCACCAGCTGATACAGTAAATAATACATAATTATAAACTGGAGTACACTGGAGATTGAAAATAATAATAGCAATCCAGAGTTCAGCCAAGAATCTATTACTGATTTGATTTTAACTCAGTTTGTCTTGGTATGTTATCTGGGCTCTTGATTGTTAATACAATAAATTCTTAATCATTCAAGGCAAATTATAGAATCGATGGGTTCAGTGAACCCTGAGTATGTCTTTTTCTTTTTTTCTATAGTCACTTCAATTTTAGATTTGGTCTTTTCAGCAAAGAAAGACTGACTCTGAAGTTTGGTAAAATTATGAACATATAATTCATACATAGTTGGAAATTCTATAAAAATTATTTAGGATAGTGAATGAAAATAGTTCACTTTAATGGAGATTAGGAATTCTGAGGGGACACCATTTTATGATTAGTGGTTCTATCTTCTCCTTACATGGATGGCTGAAAATGGGCTCTAAGAAGAATCCAAATTAATTATTATTAAATTTTAATTTCAAAAACAGTGCCTATTTTACAATGCACAATCTTAGTTGTTTCTCAAAGAAATTCTGCAACAAAAGGAACAAAAGAAATGTCATTAACCCAATATGTCTCCGCTTTTCCATGTGAAAATGAACGAATCTCTAAAGACTCTTTTTTTGTTGTTCTTGAAAAAGTTCTAATTGTATTGGTTATTTCTGAGAAAAGCCAATTCAATATAGTTTTAATCAAAGGAGGAGGAAAAGAAGGAGGAAAATAAGAAGGAAGTGGAGGGGGAAAGGAAAATAAATGTATTGACTCCATCACCGTGAAGTCCTAGAGTGAAGCTTGTTTTAGTGGAGGCTGGCACAGGACCTGAAAGCCTGCCTTCTTTCTCTTAGCACTCCTTCTGCCTGGGAGTTGTCCTCGGAGTCTTCCACCATAGAACGACCTGAAGTCAGGGCAGACAGTGACTGGCAGCTGCAGATTGACATAATCCCAAATTTGGAACCTTAGAGAAAGAGTATTTATTTCTCCTAACTCAGTGTATCAGTACCAATATATCAGTAGCAGAAATAGTTTGATTGGGCCACATCGGTTGTCACAGAGCATAAGGTTCATGACTAATCAAGGTTGGATCACATGGACCTTGTTTCTGGTGTAGAAAGACCGTTTCACATTGTGAGAAGGTTCAGAAAACAGTGGGCTGAGCAGCCAAATCCAAGACAGTGTCTCCCAATCACACATTATAAATCTAAATAATTTGTTGTGAAAAAATTACAAAGAATATTTACTTGTAAATTGCTTTCTCTTTTGAACTATTTTTTTTGCCATAGGACACGGAGAATAAGAGTCACCATTTAGATATTTAGTATCTTAACCTAACATGTCCAAAACTGATCTCCCAAATCTGCCCTTCCCACAGTTCCCATTTAAGCAGGTGCCAACTACATTTTCTTCAGCCATTTAGACCAAAAACATTATGGTCATCCTTAACTCCTTTCTTTCCTCATAGTTGATCCATCAGCAAAATCCTTTGGCTCTTTGGGTGAAATACAGCCAGAATCCAATGAGCTCTCACCATCTGCATCAGTACTACTCTAAGCTACACGCCGTTATTTTATGCCTTGGTTATTGTAATAGCCTATTAACTGGTCTCCCTGCTCCTACTCCTGGCCCGCTTCGATCTGTATCCTCCACACAGCAGCCAGAATGATCCTTTACCATCCAACTTCAGTCATATAACTCCTGTGCACAAGTCTTTCCCACGGCATCCCACTTAATTCAAAGTAAAATTCAAAGTTCTGCAGTGACGTAAAAAGACCTTTTAGGAACTTGCTCCCAAGCACCTTTCTGATCTCATCTCTGATTACACTCCCTGAACGCTTACAATCCCTGGGCCTCCTTATTCTTGAACACATCAGCTCTGCTGTTGCCCCAGGGCCTTTGCATTTACTAGGCTCTGCCTGGAATGCTTACGCCTGATTTCTCTACCCCTTTACTTTCATCAAGTCTTTAACTTCGCCTTCCCAACCATATCTTCCTTGCTTACCCTATCTAAATATGTATCCCATCAATTTCTGATCTCTTTCTTACCTAATTTTCTTCCACAGCATTAATTGACATGTAACAATTCATGTGTTTTCCTTAATAACCTGTCTCTTCCATTCAGATACTCTATCTAAAGTACTGCCTGCCACACAGTGGGTGCTCAATTCGTAACTGTAGAATACATGGGTGAGCAAATGAATAAATGACTGAGGGAGAGGTATTAAAGATTGTTAAAAATCAGAAAGGATCAGACCACTAGAACAGTAAATTCACCTCAGAATGGACCACATGTGGTGGCATCGGAAGTGATATACTTACAGTGTACAGTGATAGACATACACACCTATGGCTGTGTGCAACCTGCCTTTTTCTTCCTTATTATTGGTGTTGCTCAGTGATATTTGATGGAGTAAACTTCTGCTTTATCTGTTTTGTTTCTATTTATTTATTCATTGCAGCTAATAAGGCACACATATCATTTATTGGTAGAGGAGGATGTGAACAAATATGAATGGAAGAAGTAAATTTGAGGAAATTTTTGCAGTTTGTAAAAGATTTAGGTTACGATGTTGTTTATAAGTCTGGTCTAACTAGTCGATCTTTATTTAAACAGGAAGCAGGATCATCTCATTACAATAGCTGTTCTACTCCGTCAGCTCTCAAAAAAAAAAAAAAAGTTTCCAACATTACTCATTGGTAACTTAAGCCAAAATTATGGCAATTCTAAAGCCTAATAAAATGGTTTTAAAAAATGGATTATCTTTTTTTTTTTTTTCCCAATTTGCACTTATTATCGTTCTTTTCCTCTGGTAGATTTTGTTCCCATAGTTAACAGAGAACTAACAATCAAATGCACCATGTAATTACTATAATTTGTTACAGCTAACTGACCATTTCCCTGTATGGATTAGTCTGAGGGCTGCACATGGCACATGTAAATCTTCAGCAGCCTTTCCAAGGGTGTTAAATTATGAACTTCACAGAACTTTTTTGATGCCTAATTTAATCCAGCCTCACGATTTGCCAAGTTATATTCTCTTCTTCTTCTAGCAAGCGAGTAGTCTACTAACTCTTGCCCCTCAACCCTGAGCCCTCTTGCTTTTAAGATTATCCCTTGGTTTTTGTTTTTCTAAAGTTTTATTATGATGTACCTAATGTGATTTTCTTTGTATTTATCCTAGTTGGGTTTGCAGGCCTTGTGCACTCTGAGGTCTGATACCTTTTGACAGTATTGGAATATTCTCAGCCAGTGACTGTTCAAACATGATTACTGTCTGTTGTCTTTCTCTTCCAAGACTCCAATCATATTTCTTATTGGAACATTTTATTGAGACCTGTATGTCTCTTACACTCTTCTGCATATGTTCCATTATTTTTGCTCTCTGAATAAGCCTGCTATTTTTCACTGACCTATTTTAGTTAACGAAATCTCATCGCTTGCTACTAAACCTATTTACTGAGTTTTTTAATTTCTATAATTGCATTTTTAGTTCTAGAGTTTCCATCTGATTCTTAATTTTATATCTGTCATCTATTTTCTTAAACAGAGTCCATATCTGATGACTTCAGTAACTGGGTTTTCTTAGCCTTTTTGAGCTGCCTGAAGAAAATAGCACAGACTGGGTAGCTTATAATAAGAGAAATGTATTACTCACAGTTCTGGAGACTGGCAAAACCAATATCAAAGTGCCAATATGGTCGGGTTTTGGTAGGGCCCAACTTCCTAAAAGGAACCTTCTTGCTGTGTCCTTGCAATGGTGGAAGAGGCAAGGGAGTTCTCTTTTACAAAAGCACTAAGCCATTCCTGCGGGCTCTGACCTCATGGCCTAATTACCGTGAAGGTCTCACCTCCTTATACCATCATATTGTGGGTCAGGTTTTAACATCTGAATTTTGGGACAACACATTCAGACCATAGCATGTCATCTGTAGGTCTGTTGATTATCTACTTCCCCCCTTTGGGTTCTGGTTCTTCAAATGCTTAGTAATTTTTATTCAATAGCTAATGTTGTACATGAAAAATGTAGAGGATCAGAATGGGTGCTTTCTCCAAAGAGTTCACTCCCCTCTGGCAGGCAGATAGAGGGGGGGCCCTAATCAGCACAACTGGGTAGTTTTCATAAGAGTCCATCAAACTCTGGTTCTCCTTTAATAGGATTTGGTCTTCCGGATCCCAGTGGGGAGTCCTGGAGCCTTTATTATGGCAGTTCCTACTTGATATCTCCTGAAAATTCAAGTTTTAATTCCTTGGAATCATGAGATAGCCAAAAATTTTATTCTACTTTTCAGATACTTTCTGCTTAACTTTTTCGTCTTTTGCCTTTGAACAGTTTAAGAATTTGGCAAACGTCTGAAGTGGAACTCCACTAGTGTTGAGTTCACTTCTTTGTTGTTTCTTCCTCGCCAAGATGTTGAACCCCAAAACTTAGATTCTTAGAAGTCCAAACTCCAATTTTTGTCTTTCCATCTCCTCAAGATTTTCAGCTCTGTTGTCTTCCCTGTCTCCCAGCAGAGGCCACTGGGGTCTCTAACTCTTATTTTAGCTCACATCTCTGCATTGATCTTCCTCCTGGGATTCTGCTCTATCAAGTGTGGGTTGCCTCAGTAGCTCTCTGATGTCTTTGAACAACTTGTTTTGTGGGGGAGAAATAAATCTGGTTTCCATCATTGTTCTTATCAAGGGAAATACTCCATTACATTTATAAATATAATTTTGGGATTACATATCTTTTATAATTCTTTATTTAAAAATTCCATTTAATGTGTGTGTTTATTTTTTAAAACTTCAATATTTCCCTTTATAACTTCAATAGTGCGGCACCAGTCAAGAGAAATAAATGAAAGCCACAAATGCAAGACAAATATGTAATTTTCAATTTTCTAGTAACCACATGTTAAAAAGTAATAAACAGATAAAATTATTTTATAACATTTTATCTAATGCAAAATAAATATTTTCAGCATGTTATCAATATAAAAAATATTGATATATTTTACATCCTTTTTTTCAAACTGAGTCTGTGAAATATAGTATGTATTTTATATAGATCTCAATTTGTACTAGCTATATTTCAAGCACTCAGTAGCCACATATAGCTAAGTGACTACTGCATATGACCATAGTGATCTAGATATACAAGAATGAGTAGATTTGATCAAAAATGGGGGTTCAAGGGAGTAGGTTAATTGTATTTTGAAAGAAAGTTGTTACTTTTGTTGATATTTCAGGGGACTAACTTTTTGGTTTCCATTTTCTCTAAATCTCTTAGAAAGTTGAGGTAGAACTTATGGAAAACCTCTATATAGAATTAAAATTTTGTGAAAATTTAAATAAAAGTAAAAATTAATAACGTTTTATTGTGAAACATTAGTTTTAAAAAACACATAAAAATCCCCATTTTTAATGCTTTGATATCTGCTTTAGTATTACTGTGAATGTGGCCCTATGTGTCGGTGGAATTTGTGCAGTAGAACTATCTAGTCTGTGATATGAAATAACACCTTTGGGCCTGAAATACCTTTAAACTCATTCAGAGCTGCTACCATATCTATGACAGGTGGCAAATCTTCAAATGCACAATTAGAGGGGGAAAACCCCTCAAGAGTTAAATAGCACTGAGAGTGGTGACACATTGACATTCTAAAAGAAAAATAGTCTTTCCCCACTTTCCTTCCTTACAGATGTTAATGGTGATGCAGGATGACCAATAATTTAAGCAATGGGGAATCCAAGATGAGAGAGAGACTGGGCCTGGTGAAGATAAATTGTCAAACAATATTTGCTAAGTACCTGTTATGTCTCAGACCTTGTTCTAAGATTTGACCTTGATTAAATCTTATAGCTTCATAACAATCTCTAATATAGGTGTTATAGTTATTCTCAACCACATTCTTCACATCAGGAAATTAGGGCACAGAAAGAGTACTTGTTTAAAGTTCTACAGAAAATGATGATAGAGGAATTTTAAATTATATTGACTCACTCTAGAGACTGATATCTGAACTACCCTCTACTGTTTCCTGCATATAACATACAGTTTTACCTTGAGTGATTGCCTATTGAAAACTGGCTTTTAATATTCGTGTAATACATTGCATGGGAATATGAGAATGAATTTAGATCACCTATAAATACTTATTAGATATTATTTGAATTGTTATGTTTTTTTTTGTATTTTTAAGTAGTATTTGAATTTCACAGGTTTTTTAAAAAGAAAAGAAAGAAACAGACAAAGGGTGTCAATGCCCTGGGTTTTCAGTAGATAAATGAGAAAACTCTCCTGTAATTCAGAGCTCTCTGACAGCTACGTCAATATTAAAAATATTAGGGTTAATATTCCTTTACCTGTTATGCTCAATAGGGCATTAGGTAGTAAATTATTCTACTTTCGTATTCCAAGATATTCTGTTATCAGGCAAATTCAATTTTAGCTATCATTTCATTAAAATGTATCAGCTTTAAAGATAAGCACAAACTGGACTGCACAGTTTTAGGAATAAAAGGCTTACTCTATTTTTCATAACTTTGTTTATATGCCTTGGTCTCATGTTTCATTTGAATATATCCCAATTCACTTCCACATTAGAAATGAACACTTTTAACAACCATGTCACTTCAGTTTTCAACACTGTGCTATGTCCTGTATCTTCTAGAAGTCTCATCTCCTCAGATTATTGCTACACATAATCACTTTCTAATGAAGATCTTTCTTAATCTCTGATTTTCATGTGGATTTTGTGCTTGTGAAATGTGCCAGACTGACAGATGACACTGATCTCTTTGTTAGGAAAGTGGATAGGAAAGGCAGGCAACCCTCTATGTGGTAGCCTGCCAACATGGCTGCTTCTGGCAGGAAAGGAGAGCTGGTCCATCATAGCTCCTTTGCCAATGGTATCTTGGTAAATGCCAATTTTAATTATGTGTCTGCTAGTCTCAAGCTCCAGGACTAATACAGAAGGAATAAATTGTAAGCAAAAGACTTCTCTGGATTCCAGTGTAACTATCTGTATGTCTTCCTGTTTTATTAAAGCAACATATTTTAGAAACACTGCCAATTCCACAGCTGGTCTGGCTGCTCTTTCACACCTGTCCCTTCAAAAGGATAGATACCTTATGAGAGTGTTGTGCTGATTCTGAGTGCTGACTTTTAAATTGAAGAGATGAATAAAGAAAGTACACTATTTATCATCAGTGAATACTTCATTTTGCCTTTTTGTAAAATGGAAGAAATGATTAAATACCAAGAAGATTTGAGGTCAGCTTGTTTTTAAATAAAATGACAATAAAAAACTTGAACTATGAGTTGGGGTTCACTATAGCAAAGTAGTGGCTGCAAAATAATTTAGTACTGACATATATAACACAATGCAATTCCAGAATGGGGGAACTTAAAGGGCAGTGTTATAGATTCAGTCTGTTTTTTCTATCATTTATTTAACTCTGAAAATGAAGAACTAAAATTAAATTCAAAAGGGTAATCTCGGGAAAACAGTAGTCCCTTCAGTAAGTAGTCCCATACAATATATTCTATGATCAACTAAACATGTGTAAATACACTAGAATATATTTTCATCAACTCTCTACAGCAGGAAAAGTTGTTTGGTGGAAATGGAAAATTTAAAAACAAAAATTATTTTCCAACAAAGGGAAATCTTCATTTAAACAGGTTAATATATATATGTATATATATGTATATATATGTGTATATATATATATATATGTATATATGTATATATATGTGTGTGTGTATATATATATATATATATATATATATATATATATACACCATGTTTCCCCGAAAAGAAGACCTAGGCAGACAATCAGCTGTAATGCATCATTTGGAGCAAAAATTAATATAAGACTCGGTCTTATTTTACTATAAGACCGGGTCTTATAATATAATATAATATAATATAATATAATATAATATAATATAAGACCGAGTCTTATATTAATTTTTGCTCCAAAAGATGCATTAGAGCTGATTGGCTAGGCCTTATTTTCGGGGAAACATGATATATATATATATATATATATATATATATATATATATATGTAACGTACATATATATATATCATACTTTTTACACAGCAATTCTACCTTTACGGATCTATCCTTTATAAATATCTATGACATGTAAGTATATATAAACAAAATTTTTACTGTAGCAATGTAAAATAGAAAAATAGAGTGGGGTAAAGGGAACATTCTCAATATTTTTCAATAGGAAAATTGCTGAACAAATTGTTATATACCCTCTATAGGATATTTTGCAGCTCTTTACATAGATATCTAATGACTTGTAGGCATGCACAAGTTGTTAGTTTAGAAAAGGAAGCTGCAGGAATCAAATACATGGTCCCATTTGATAATTACGATGATTTTTTTAATCCTTACATTCATAAACCCTATGTGTGCAAACAATGTTCTTGTAAGAGCATGAATAAAGACATGGAAGGATACAATGCAAGGTATAGAAAAAGGTCATGCAAGGAAGGAAATGAAGTGGACTTAGGAAAATTATTAAAAAATTAAAACAAACAAGAAATACACTCAATTCCATGAGAAGGCCATCTGCATGCTGGTATTTTAGAGTCATTTAAATATCTCCCCCATTGCCTGCCAGAATTTTTAAATTTTCCACTACAAGAATAATTCCATTGATTTTGTGAGTTTATACATGCAAACCTATTTTTGAATAGTGTCTTTAAGACCAATTTATTTTTATCACATTGATTTGTCAAGCGAGGTAAGTGAAACGGAGAATATCTTCAACATGAGATGTACCTGGGAGGTCAGTGCAGAGAGCTGGAGCAGATCCAGGAATTTCAAACTCAAATGAGAACATTTAGAATAGGATGAATACTCAGTTGGCATAGGTTTTTAAAAGAAAAATTTTCCCAGCACATATTCCTAACATCTCATTGGCCTGGTTTGTATCACATCCAATACTAAACTACAGTTGTCAAGCAGAATGATATTATCCTGATTGGCTTAAGCTAATTAACATCTGACTTTTGAAACTGGGGAGGGGGCCATGAAACAGGCAACTGCCCGGTATCTCAACAAAATCAGAGTGCTTAGTAAGAAACAATGCTATGATAAGTCTGGGGTGTTTTCCACCACTACCAAGCAACTCTCCAATTCTCATGAAACACCAGCTGGGTATCTTACAAATTTAACTCAATTCTGACACTATCTACCTGGAGATGGGTTAAGGGCTTAGTCCCACAGATTGCCCCCACCCAAACACCAATAGCAAGTCCAGGATGGAAGTATTTCTGACTGACTGGCTATAAATTGGGTTCCTAAAACTCCCTTTTCAGGTTCCATAATGAGCTAGAATGGCTCACAAAGGTAAGGGAACTATTTACTTGTTTACTTGTTTGTTTTACAAAGGGTATTATAAAGGATACCAACAAACAGCCAGATGAAGAGGGAAAAGTCTGGAATGGTCCCCTGAACACAGAAGCCTCTGTCCCTGTAGAACTGGAGTGCATCAAGCACAGGCTTGTGAATGCATTCATCAACCAGGAAGCTTATCAAATCTCATTGTTCAATAGATTTTATGGAACTTAATCGCCATCCCCGCACCAGCCCCCGTCTCTTTCCCAGAGGTTGGTGGGTGGGGCTGAAAGTTCCAACCTACTAATCACTAGGTCTTTTTTTTTTTTTTTAATTTTTCTTTGCTGTATAATGTAATCATTTAAGGATATTGACTCATTTTTAATTCCAGAAATCTTTTTTTTTTTTTTTTTTAAGATTTTTATTGGGGAAGGGGAACAGGACTTTATTGGGGAACAGTTTGTATTTCCAGAACTTTTTTCCAAGTCAAGTTGTTATCCTTTCAATCTTAGTTGTGGAGAGCGCAGCTCAGATCCAAGTCCAGTTGCCAGTTGCTAGTTGCAGGGGGCGCTGCCCACCATCCCGTGTGGGAGTCAAGGAGTTGAACCGGCAACTTTGTGGTTGAGAGCCCACTGGCCCATGTGGGAATCGAACCGGCAGCCTTTGGAGTTAGGAGCATGGGGCTCTCACCGCCTGAGCCACCCGGCTGGCCCACTAGGTCTTTTTGATGAACAGCCCCATCCTGAGGCCATCGAGGGGCCCCACCTTAAGTTACCTCATTAGCATAAACTCAAGTGTGCTCAAAAGAGTCCCCTTATGAATAACAAAAGACATTCCTGTCACTGAGGAAATTCCAAGGCTTTTGGGAGCTCTGTGCCAGAAACTGGGGACAAAGACCAATAATTCTTATATCACAATAAGAAGCAATGACTAAAGAATACACAACCAACATTTGCTGCCAAACTTCTATTTTATCACTTCATTGAGGCTGCTTTGCTGGAATGACCATCTTCCTACTAAATTGAAAGTCCTTGATAACAGTGCTGGATTTGTTCTTTTTTATATCCTTTGCATTTTGCACCTAAAGGATATAATGTACATGTACATGAACCTTAGCTTATATGATACTCAACAGCTCTGCTATGTACTCTTTTCCTCTTACACTGTGAAAAAAAAAAGCTATTCTCCAGTGTTTGGCAGCTGGCTCACTAGTGCTTACTCCAAAAATGGAGAAAATAAGAATGCCATGATTTCGGAATATTCTTTGTAAGGTTTTGCATGGTTGGGAGATTCATTAGTTAGGTGAATATAATAGGGAAGTTGACCTTTAATTATTTTTAACTATAGAAAAGATTGTGTTGAAACAGCATAGGGACTTGGGCCCATGTGGAAGGAATTCCTGATGATGAGGAGGAACTCGGGATAAGCTGACCACAAAAATGCCACCACCCCATCACCCTTTACACAAAAAAATGCAGACGTAGCGGATTTTATCTCCTTTCTAACCATTTGCTTCCATACAGATGTGGAAACCACTGTTCTGCATGCGCATTTGATCAAGGTTTGACCGCTATATGACCTTCCTGAGGTGGCATAATGAATAGTCCGCCATCTTGTTCCACAGCTCAGGCTGGAACATGGTTACCAGGCAACGTTACCAGTAAAGAAAGCCTGTCTTTTTCAAAAAGCCTGCCTTTTCACACAGGCCTGCTTGTCCCCAGCTTATAAAAGCCTGTCCCCAGCTTATAAAAACCAAGCAGAGCCGCCCCGAGTCAGTTCAGAGGACCTTCCTTTCCTCTATGCTGCCTCCCTTGTGTTCAAGCATAAGATTAATAAAATCTGGAAATTTTTCTGGGGTTCCATCACTATTTCTGTTTTGGGGAATCCAAGCACCCCAACGCTGGTTACCGTGCAAAAACTTCACTTCTTTAAAATGACCTTTTCTCTTTTTTTTCTCCTTGATCCAGACTGGCCTTGTCTAGTTTAATAGCACCACCACTCACTTGCTTCTTTTCTTGCCTTATCCTTCCACCTTTGCACAGACTGTACGACTACTTCCTTCATTAAGCCCTTAGGTCAGCATCAGACAATCTTAGGAACAAAGCCTCAGGTCTGTTGACCACAGAAACAGAGTTTTGGTCAAACTGAAGATAATTTGACCTCAGTTGTGTTTCAGCTCCAGACCCACGAAGGCAGAATGACACCATGACTAACAGCAGGACCTGATGCAATGATCAACTGATTGCAATGATCAAAGATCTAGGCCCTACTAATCAGTAAAGCCCAGGACCTCAACTCCCTTAGCTACCACGACTAAAGACTTTTCTCCTGTATAAACTATCCACTACAGGTCACTGGGGAGCCAGGTTATTGAACACTAGCTGACCTGTGTCTCTGGGCTTAGCACTTTTCCTTAAATAAACCTTTACTTTCTTTGCTGCAAACCCCTGTTCCTATATCATTTGGATTTGATGAGCACAGGCAAATGAACCTCCTTTAGTTCGTTAACAACTGTGAGTCACATAGCTAAATTTCTAGGTACCCCATAAGAAAGCTAATATTACATGTAACAAAATAGTCACTTTTGTAAAATGGATCATGCATTTTTAAAATACATAGTTTCTGATTTGAAATTAAAATGATTTTGCCAACATTTACTTGCTCCTAGTAACTTGAGTGATATGAAATAAACTACAAGTTCACTTTTTTTTTAACTTCTTTTTTCTTGCACAAATTCACAAGTCTACATTAACCTTATTTCTTAGATTTTTCCCCCCTAATTTCTTTCCATTTTTTGTCAAGGACTGAAGGAACAAGACTATTGATAAGTACTCTTTTTTTTCAAGGTGATATCTGAGCATTTAAATTACCTACCATACTTATTCCTATAGTTTTTCAGGATTCTGTAACTTCCAAGGAGGATTTTATATAGTTTTTACTTCTAATTTTAAAATACTAGAAATCTAATGAGTTCTAATAACAAAACAAACACTGGGTTAAGCTTTAGATAAATGGGTTTCAGAGAAATCAAATACTTATCTGTGCATAGCTTGTATCATTTACTTTTGATATAAATTTTAAATCAATATTTATTGCATTTAAGTTATACTAATTTTTATTTTGAAAGCCAAATAATAAAAACTAAAAATAGCTGACAGAATTCATTTTATTTAAATAAACTGTGGTGGGTAGAAAATTGTTTTAAACATGTTTCAGGAAAAAGAAGGCAAAATTACAACTTTCCATATATATATTTTATAAAACAAATTTTGAAGCATACAAATATTACAGAAAATTTACTAAAGTACTTCCTTTTCATGTAATATTATAGTTGAAGTAAAAGCTGCATAAGTATCAAACTTTCTCCTGATCTCTTTTCTATGAAAAGTATGTCATGTTTCTCTCTCTCTCTCTCTCTCTCTCTCTCTCTCTCTCTCTCTCTCTCGGTAATCTTGTAAATGGGAAACTTAAATATGGATAATCGAGAAACCCTTAGTTTTCTAAATGATATCTACTAGGGTGTAATAAAGAACTGTATCTTTGGAATTTTTCTGACTGTTAAACCAAAGAATCTGTACCCTAGTGCAACACAGAATAGCTAGCTGTACTCTAGATTCCTGTCTAAAGTATAATCTTGCATTCAATATTTGCCAGTGTCTAACAAAGCTCAACTGAAAGAAATATTAGTGTGAGATCATTTGTAAGATATATAGCATATCTATTGTTTTAGATAGTAAATAATGTACTCCTGAAGTAAGCCAAGCCATTCAGAATCCTCCTAGCCTACATGTAGGATGGCATTTACTGAGTTGAGTTGGTAGATAAGCATGGGACTACAGAGAAGACAGTATGATAAATATCTGAAGTTCTTCATGTTGCTTAGTATGTGGTAAATGACCCTGTTTGTTGCATAATAGTATGCAATAGTATGCAGTGTCCTTATTATGAGTATTAAAGGAGTTCAGAATAGGCTTCCCCAGGATGTGCTACTTTGGCATGTAGATGATTTTGAGCAGAAGGCACTTGAGACCCTGTGGATTCACAAGAAACTTTTACCTCTCCCTTGAAGAATTTAAATTTGGGGACTTGCCCATAATAAGAGTTATCACCAGAAACAACTTTTTATAACCTATCTATAGGGCAGGTCAAGCTTCTAATTACTGAACATCTGCTTTTCTTGTCTTCTTGGAAAATTATCCTCCTCCTGTCTCAGGACAACTTATCTCAGGATGTCATACATTCCTCATTTTACTTTTCTGTCTACGAATTTTTCATGTATGTGGGGTTCCTGTACATATATATGTAATATAATGTGGTTATTTTGTTGATCTGTCTCATGTCAATTTAATTAGACCGTAGGAAGAATCTAGAAGGGTACGGGGAAATTTCTTCCCCACAGTATCCTTGAAAGAAAGTTTTTGCTCATTCTATTATCAAAAATGCCTGTGCTTTCCCAGTATTTGGATTTGCTGTTTCTGAAAAACATTGAGGATCCACCCATATTACCAGCAAAACTCTTCATCCTGCCTGCTTAAAGTCAGTTTGCAGCCAACTTTTAGCAGTTGTATTGAATAATGGCATATATTTTATGAGATTCTCATTTTATGTACCTGCATTTTTTAAAAAAAATATTGTTGTTAATTTTACTTTATCTTGTATATATTTAACTTTCTTTAAGTCTATTTTAGATCAATATCCAACATATATAGTTTGGGAGAAAAGAGGAGAGGCAAGAAGGCAGAAGAGGAGAAGATAGGAGAGGACAGAAAAGGAGAGGGAAGGGGAGTGAGGGGAGGGGAAGGGAGAGGCAAAGAGAGGAGAGCGGAAGAGAGGAGAGGATAGAATGAGAATGAAAAGATTTTGTTCTGTATTCTTTTTTTTTTTTTTTGAATTTTTTTTTTTCTGTGATATTGGTATTTAAAGTTTTTTTTTTTTTTTTTTTTTTTTTTTTTTAATTTATTGGGGTGACAATTGTTAGTTGTTCTGTATTCTTTACAGTGTGAGACGTTAACACCTTTCAACAGAGGGGATAGTATAAGAATTGGTAGTTTCTCCTTTACTTTAAAATAAGCATATATCTTCCTGTGGAAATTTAAAGAATGTCTGTCAATTTGTTAAATGATGCTTAGATCAACTTTTGAGAAATCTATAGGATTGGATGAAGATAGTTTGAATTTCAGATCAAAATAAAAATTGAAGGTTTGAGCAGATTAATAAGTCTTCTTAACTATGAGCCTGGGCAGGCTAACTTTAGGAATTAAAATTGGGTGTTATTAGACTAAATTTATCACACTTAAGCAAAATCTAAATTATTTTTAGTCACAAATTTTACACTTTCTTCCTGTCCATGATTTTGATTATAAAGAAAACTGAATGAAGGTGTTTTTCACTGAAATCCATTACTTTACTGAGGAGGGGGAAAAAAAATTCTTTAAGAAATTGTTGAAGTATATAACATTTTAACATGATATAAACCCCAGCAACTTTATTAGGTAATTGTTAACATGGACTTGACTGATAACTAAATTTTGAAAAAAGACAAAACGGGCTAGTTTGGGTGGGATCAAAATGTATTTTAAGCAGCTTATATTACTTTTTCCCTAGATTGGAAAACCTTGGCCTGATTCCCGAACCATTAAAAAAAAAAAAAAAAGAAATCAGTTTTAATGTTCACTGCTAAAGCATTCATGAGAGAGATGCAGTCATTCCAGAAAGCTGAGTTCAAAATAGGAGAAAAATAAAAGACACAGTCTCTCAGACCACTCCCTCCTTCCACCTTCTCACATTGCAAATACAGTAATTCCAGTATCAGAAGATCCATTTTCAAGTAAGAGCTATAACAGCCTAACTGAAAAAAAAAAGGCTAAAATGGTAAAAGAAATGCTTTGTAAATCATCCTTCAAAAGCTGTCCTGGGGGGAATGTGATATACCTCAGCATCTTAAATGTTTAGCAAATAATTTCAGCTGTGCATACTAAATGTAGCTTTCTCTCTTTTACCTAATTACGGAAATATGTGCTGCAGTTTGCAGAACTTCGCCACTGTCATAACTTTTCTTGAAGTTCAGCCAACCAATGATAATAAAGTTGTCATGAGATTAAAGGGGGCTACAAGTCATTGCTTCTGACATTTATAGGTAACATGGGAAATGCAAACAAGTATGTGGAGTTATTAGTAATATTATGGGCTTTGAATCCTTAAAATAGAGTGCTTAGGACATCTGCCTCTACAAAGAGGGTGAGAATGAAGTAAATCCAAATTTCTTCCTCCTTTTGTTTAGATCAAGCAACCGAGCCTGAGAAAGCACAGAACACAGTTTATTTCATTTTCTTCATGTAGCTTCAGTATGAAGCATATGTCTCAGATGCCCACCCTCAGAAGGAATAATCTCTGCTGTGAAGAGAAGAAAATTGTAAAACTTTACATACAACCCTGAGGTCCTTTCTTGGGGCCCCTTTCTGGCGTGGCGTCCAGTCGTTGAATTCAGCGCCAGCGCTGGTGTGGAGCAGCCCAAGGCAGTGTGGGAAAGCAGAAAAGCGTCCTCTGAGGGTTTGCTGCTGTGACGATTTCTTTGGTTTGTTTTTGTTTAGCGAAGAGTACCAAATTTCAAAAGTGGGTTTAGTGAAAAAAATACTATGTTGCTTTAAAAACTGTGGGGGAAACTCCCATTTTATCCTTGAGTTTTACCCTCGTTTTTCTACTTGATTCTCTTCTATCTAGTCTCTTTTCACTGGGTTGGAGGTGTGTGTATCTGGAAGAGAACAACTTTCCTTATGGACAAGTTGTTCTTTGCTCCAGTATGCGAAAAGGCAATGCATTTCATTATCTTTGATGATAAATCATTATCAAAATCTATCTGATTAGGCTCATTTGGAGCTTTACTTCATCAAACACAAGAATACTTTAACTTTATAAATTGTTATTTTGCCGCTGAAATTCAGGTATAAATTCAGTCTCTCGTGATGTCAGTGAAAAAAGAAAAATAATGACCATTTGTAGTTGAAATGTTAAATCATTTAAAACCAAGGCCCTTTCAGGAAAGTCTAGACTATGATCATACTGCACACAAGCCTTCCTGATTTGTTTATCTCTTTACTGCTCTTGGAAACTGCAGTTTGAGTATGATTAGTACAAGGATGATAAATTGCATAGGACGAGGTGCTGGAGGTTTATAGGGGGAAATAGGATATGGGGAAAAGGGACTGGGAGACCTGAAGCATTTGGGCTGGTTCCAGTTCTGCTAATAACTATAATTATCACCAAATGAGCACCTACCATATGCAAGGCAATGCATTAGGTGCCTCCACAAATGGAATTGCATTTAATTAGGACTTAATTTTTATCTGCCATGATCTTATTTAAGAAAGCAGTGATTTTTCTTTTTCTTCAAGTGATTAAACATTACTGAGAGTGAGTTTTGTTTTAAATCTAAGTTCAGGACTAACTATTTCCATTTAGGGGATTAAAACAAATCTGGGTAATTGCTCATGTTTGTTTTATAACTACTGCTGTGAAGATGAATGAACTAAAATGGACTCGAGTCTACCAATGCTCCAGGATAAAACTGCTTATTTGTAAAAGTCCATGAATTATTCTCTTAGTTAACAAATTATTCCTAGTCAACTAAATGTTGAATTGTGTTATCAATATAAATTAGTCTGTGTTGGTGTAGAAGAAATCATTGAGCCTGCAATAGATCAGACTAACAGAAATGTAATAATTTTTATAATATGTTGAACTTACCACTTAAGATGGTTATGTTATTATCACTGATTTAGTATCTAAGATTAAAATTTGCCAGGGATCCAGTAAAATTTGGGAGGTGCATAATAGAAAGTAGCTGGGACAGTCTCCTTAGTGGTGGGCTTGTTAAATAGCCTCCTGCAAGCACACCCTCCCACATCCTGGATTTCTTTCTCTATGTGTGAGATGATTGCCTGTCCACATAGTACTCTATATGCATTTTAAATTATTCTCCACAGTTTTAAAAAGTGATATTAAACCTGCAGGAGTGTTATTATGTGAAGAAGCTAGTGTCAAATGCAAAATTTCAGAGAAATTGAATTGCAACTTTGAATTCTAATTCTGTTTTAAGTAGGAGAAAGATGGTTCGATAAGGTATACAAAGGGACACAGAACTATGAAATACTAGTTTTAAAAGAAGTGATAGCCAGTTATGTTTTTGTATCATTTTAGGTGAATTAACATGGTTCTAAAGTAGTCAAAGAAACTGAAATGTAAGATTTTAAACTTCTAGATCAAAAAGCCTTCTGAGCCTTCACTTTAGCAGCTATGACTTTCTCTGACATGCTTGATGTGCATTTTCACATGACCTTTTCAGAGTTAGAACTAAGACTAAGAAGTTTTACCAATAAGGGAGAAGAAAAGAGTCAGGCAGAGGAGCAAAGCAGAAGTGTAAATAGTGAATGCAGTTTGGAATGAAGATATTTGAATCTGAATAGTGAGTTAATGATTCAATTAGTTTTTCACTTTGTTAAACTACATTAATCCTTCTTTACCAGGTCCCCATATTGAAGCCCTTTGAAAAGAAAAATGCAAAGGATCTTAAGAAGAAAAATTCTAAGAGCCAGACCCTTTTAAAATCAATAATGCTCCCCAAATCCAAGCTGCCTATTGGAAACGATAGGGACGCTGGGTAGGTATTGTTTTAGAGATCTCAGGACTTGAATAGGGATGGTGCCACTGGTCATACAGTAGTGATGAAGTAGTTCCTATCCGAAGGAGGCTTACAAAACATGGCCTCTATATTTAAACCATGAGAGGAGTCAGTTATTTTAAGTTAAGGAAAAAAAAATAATAATAATAAAAAAGACAACAACTGAGGGGATTTGAAACTAGAGGACGACATCCTGTAATCAGAATACTTTGAAAATAAATCATTACTAAATTGGAAGGGCAAAAATGACAGCATTGAGAATGGCTTTACGTTTTCATTTGTTTTGTTTTTTACATTCTGTTCTGCATTACCTCTTTAAATTTATAAAATAAACCCAGAGATTTAAAACCTCAAGCTTAGATGATCATTGTGATTTTTGTCATCCTTATAGTTATCATATCAAGCATTTTATTAAATATTCAGATGTACCTGATGTTTCTTTAACAAGTGAAAAGGAAGGCCCTATGTTGAATACTTACAGTTTAATAGATGTTAAATTGATTCACTAAATATATTAGAGGCATGAAAATAAATGGAAAATTACTAAAGAAAATTACCCACAGGATAGTGAAACACAAGCAAGGCAGTCTAATGATATGGAATCAAATTGCCAGTTGTAATTAAGGAAGATTCTGAATTTTTAACAGAAATGGGTTTTATTTCAAATATAAATCAAATACTCTAACTGTGTTCACAAAGATAATGGTAATAGTTTGTTGAAATCTTCTTTAGGTTGGTTACTTTTAAATTAGGCTATGATTGCCTCTATGTTTATGTGTAAATATATGTCATAGACAAACTTTTGCTTTAGTATATTAAGCTTTTTCTCAGTGAAATACTGATAGTATAAATTATTCCCTAAGTGATTATTTCAGTTCACTGGTCTATAGGTGAGCTTAGTCCAGTTCTAAATTATCATAATGGGGACAGTGACTGTTTCTGGTAATGTGCAGATAGCAAGTGAATTTAGTGGACAGAGGAGAGAGAGAGAGAGAGAGAGAGAAGAGGAACTAAGGAAGGGAAGAAGGAAAGGAGGGAGGGAGTGAGGGAGGGAGAGAGAGAAAATCACGTTAAGTCGCATGCGCGGAATAACAAGAACATTCTCTTACTTGTTAAAGGAGGCTATTTTTTTTTTTTAAACTATTGGCTGGAATATCAGAAGCTCTTTTTAATCCAGTCATTTGTACAGTGCTTTTCAGTATGATTTTCACATACTCTGTATGATTTGAGTGAAAAAGTATTTTGTATTCCATGAGGATACCAAGATATTAAATGATGCTTCATAAGTGTAAGGGCAGAGCCAGGGAGGAAGGTCCAAAATGCAAATGAGGAAATTGAGTGAAAAGAAAAACAATTTAGGTGAAATTAGATTCAAATATGCTTCATGATTGACACAGGTAAAAGAAATCGTGCCTCTGAGTTTATAAAACTGGGGATTATGGTTATGGACTACAGAGCATAGACTGTGAAGCCTGCCATCTTGGTGGATATTGAGCAAGTCATTTAAACACTCTGTGACTTGGTTTCATCATCTGTAATGTGAGGACAATTATAATTCTACGTCCTAGACCTGCTCTTCGTATAGAATGAGATTACAAATGTGAAGTTCTTAGCTCTGTGTCACGACTTATCAACTGTTCAATACATGTCAGCTCTTATTATCTAGCTTTTCTCAGACTAAATATACCATGTGAATTTCTCGTTTTAGGGTTGAAAGTTATAACTCCAATTGGACATATGTTGAATGAGTGGGGGAAGATATTTGAGAGAATTCAGTGGAAAGTTCTGGGAATCTATCAAATATGTAGAGATGGTAGGTACAAGCTCTCAAGTTAGCTATTATAAAATTCTGTTACTTCATTTGTTAGGAAATAAATTATTCTAATTCTTGCAATACATTCAGAACTCTTTTCATATCATTGTTTTAACAACTTTTTTATTCTTTAAAGTTTCACTTTTTTTTTGTTTTTTAATACAAGCCGATGGGTTAATGAGTGACTTTAGAAATGCAGATCTGTGCAAACTCTAATCCAGATGAAAGCCTTTTTTTTTTTTTTGCTTTAATGAATAAGTTTGGAAGGTTAATCTAAAACTCAGCTAATGTATGTGCTTTTTAAATACTTTTTATTTTTTTAATTATTGTTTCATTTTTTAAAATTAGAGTTGACATACGATATTATATTAGTTTCATGCATACAACATAGTGATTACACATTTATATTACATATGAAGTGATCACCCTGATAAATCTAGTACCCATCTGACACCAAACACAGTTATTATACTGATATTGACTATATTCCTTACGCTGTACTTTACATCCTCATGATGATTTTGTAATTGCCAATATGCACTTAATTCCTTCCCCTTTCTCACTCAATCCCCAACCCCACTCCCAGCTGGCAGCTATCAAAAAGTTCTCTGTATCTATGAGCTTGTGTATGTTTTATTTGTTTGTTTATCATGTTCTCTTGATTCCACATATAAGTGAAATCATACTGCATTTGTCTTTCTCTGTCTGACTTACTCCACTCAGAACATTACCCTCTAGGCCCATCCATGTTGTTGTGGATGGCATGATTTCATTCTTTTTTATGGCTAAGTAATATTCCATTGTATATATCGTGTTTCCCCCAAAATAAGACCTAGCCAGACAATCAGCTCTAATGCATCTTTTAGAGCAAAAATTAATATAAGACTTGGTATTATATTATATTATATTACATTACATTATATTATATATGATCGGATGTTATATTATAGTAAAGTAAGACCTAGTCTTATATTAATTTTTGCTCCAAAAGATGCATTAGAGCTGATTGTCCGGCTAGCTCTTATTTTCGGGGAAACAGGGTATGTACCACTTCTTGCTTATCCATTCATCCACTGATGGACACCCAGATTGCCTCCATATCTTGGCTATTGTAAATACTGCTGCAATGAACACAGGAAGGGATGCACATGTCCCTTTGAATTAATGTTTTGGGTTTCTTTGAATAAATACCCAGAAGTGGGATTACTGGGTCCTTCTTTGCCTCTTGCTATAGTCTTTGTTTTAAAGTTTATTTTGTCTGGTATAAGTATTGTTACCCCAGTTTTTTTTTTTTTTCCATTTTCATAAAATATCTTTTTTAAAAAATATTTTCCTATATGTCCTTATAAACCCACTGACTATAATTGCCAAGTTAACTATGTGTTACAATCATTTTTTTCTCTACTGATCACCCTTTTCTATATCATCCATTGTATAAAACTGACGAGGAATCTATGTTCCCCCTTTTTCCTGGCTCAAATATGGGTTATTACACTCCATTTTGCCTCATAACAGCTTTTTGGGGATCAAGCTACTTTTCTTTCTGATCCCAAAACCTAGCGTAAGATGAGTAAGCTACATGTCTTTGATCCCTACAGAGCAATTAGGCTTCAAAAAATTGGGTCCTGTTATTCTATCAATGTAGTATGTAGAGCTTATTTTATAACATACGGTTCCAACAAATCTTACCAAAGTAGTCCCCAGAAACTCCAGTGCCAAACATTTACAATTTTCACCAAATTAATAATCCTTAGCTTCTTTAAGAAAACAATTAGAAATGTGGAACTGATTAACTTGCAATAGGTTTTTATCAAAGTGACTTTAACAAAGGCTGAATAATTTCTCTTGGATGGAAAAATTTTTTAAAAGGACACTGGAAACAAAACAAAGGGTACAAAATCTATAATTGCAAATGTTCTTTGAAACACTGTAATACTTCATCAAAAGTTAACTTTTGTTAGTACTACCACTTGCTAAACATTAAATCATCCTGAAGAGTTTTACAAACAATGTGAATGTTGAATATTTGTGCTTGGGTTATTTTTTTTTTTTCCTAAGACACTTCACATCCCCCACTAACCTATCCCAGATTAAAACAGTTAAAAAAGAAAACACAGGCCCAACCCTCTTTTTCAAAAAGAAGAACCACATTCTTTCATTACTGCAAAGTGATCCTCTCAGGATTAAGGGGAAAAGGCAAAGGAAAGACAAAAACTGATAATTACAGTTGGGATCTCAGAAATTTTCCTTTCTTCAGGCCTCTGCAATCATAGTTATGGTTCCAAATATTAAAAGAGCATCAGTCATACCTGTAAATAGCAGAAGGCTTCCAGTCTAACGCTGATATCATCATTTATTCAAAAACATCCCACATACAAAAACTCTGTCATATCTTTTTTTCTCATTGGCCTCTGAATTGTACCCTGGAAGGAGGCTTTGCCGACAAGGTTGCTACCCCGGCTTTAGTGCTTACCAGGTGAGCATTCGTAGTTGTGACTTTTCTAACAAAAACATAATCTGCTTGTATTTCAGGAATGCCTCTTCAGCATTTTTTTTTTTTAATCCCTGCCTATTTTGGACTTCTATAAGTCTAGCTAGCTATTTGATTGGAGTGTATATGCTCAAGTCTGATCTTTTCCGTGGGGCCAGTGGTAATTAATTCTCCTTTATAAATAATCCTTTAGAGCAAGACATTGATGAAGAACAGCAGGCAGCCCTCCTACCAATTGAGATTATGCCTCATTTCTTTTAAACATGTTGTCTTCACAAATTATGTTTTCTGGTATTAACATATTCTACACCCTGTTGAATGTTTAGTTGAATTCTTTTCTTCCTAGACTTAAAAACTTACATTGCCTGGCAATGAAAAAACTTGGGCCCAGGCATAGCAGGCACTTATCTTTGTGTACAAGCCCATGTGTTGGAGCAGTGTGGCATGTGTGCATAGCTTGAAAGAACTGAAGTGGTGGTGGATGGAGAGGTGAGCAAAGCAAGATGTTTTCCAATGCCGTTCTCAAATTCCATTTGGAAAGCATTTTATTTCTTCTTAATTTTGAACAGCACATGTTCCTCCTTACAACCAGATAAGACTGACCCCAAAAGGGTAAGCATCATCAAGGACTGCACTTTATAAAAATTCAAAGGTCATGTGAAGTTAAAGATCCATCACAGTCCTTGAGGAAGAGAAGAAAGTTGGACAGAAGGTGAGAGGGAGGGTGTTAGTAATGCATACAAAGCACTTTGAAGATGAAAAGCTCTAACGAGTGTTAATAATGATGATGATAGCCACAATAACACACTCTTCAACATTTAGTTAGCTACCTCCTCCACAACATTTTTGGGTTGTGAGATAAAATGCTATTGGTTAAAAAAAAAAGTTGCACATTGGTTGAAGAAGGAAAATTAGATGTGCTTAAATCATTAATAGGTACCCAAGCTAAAGTCTCAAGGACCCTTAATGTTCAGCTTCAAAGAAGTAAGATAAGCAAGGCCCACACTCGATAAAAGGTAAGTACAGCAACGAAACTCCTACTCTCTCCACCAAAGTTGCAAGGAATGAGGGTAACATTTATCATATTTTGTCTATAAAAGTATTTTATTATTTTTATGGCAGAACATGAGTTTCTTTATAGAAATGATTCTTATGCCATTTATAATTTAACATAATTTAAAATGATATGCTTTTTATCATTTATTAATTTTAGCCATCTGCCAAAGTTCCCACTGTAGGATTAGCCTCTAGGATTATTACTAACTTATCATTGGTAGGATCGTGTCTATTGTAAGATTGCTGCAGGATTTAAGCACTAATTATATGTATTAAAAAAGACCTATTATCATTAAGTTGAAATATACATGTAAAAAAAGTAAGTTAATAAAACTCTCTTAAATTAATGAGTTAAATTAAAAAAAATAGTTGTTTAGTTCAATAAACTTAAAACTTAGCTTACTTTTTAAACTCACAATTTTGTTACTGACTTGTAATAAAAAATTAAATTTTAATGGTAATGCTTATTAACTAATTTTACTTCTGAATTAAGTGTTTTGAGTATATGAGTATACTCTATTAGGCAATTTACAACTAAAGTAATTTCTGTAAGAATATTTAAATATATATATATAAATATATATATTTATAATATATAATATATAAATAAGTATATATAATAAAATATGTAATATATAAATAAAATATATAATATATAAATAAATATATACACATATATATGTATGTATACATATACACATTAGCAGGAAAAGAGACAGAATGATTTTTTCCTGGTTCTGATAATTGCTTTCATGAAGAGGGACATCCATTAGTGGAACACACATGATGCCCTCCCCCTTTTCCCCCCCAAAACTTACATGCAAAAATTGGTAGAGTACTGTGTGACGCAGTAAACTTCTACTGAGTGAAACTGGTCACAGCAAAATAACTAATTCCATGATGAGGACTTTATCATATGGGTTTCTACGGCTTGATCCTGACCTTCCTGGATGTAGCCTCCTATGTGCTCAAGCTCTTCAGGAACCTTTGCAGACACAGAGGCCCCAATATGTTGCAAGGCACAGATCTATAGGTCTTTCTTTACAGGTTTTTATGCATCGATGGATGGTAGACAATTTATTAATTTTCAACCACAAAGATGTTAAGTTCTATGTTTGAAACAAAGCACAGATGAGGTTCTAGAATTCAGTTGTTAGTATTGGGCATACGAAAATGTAGACAGTACAAAGAGGAAATGGAAATCAAGGGTTTCTCAATAAATGAGTGGAGAAAGGAAGGCACCTCAGAGAGGATCTGCCATCATTGCAAAGTTATAAACCTTGCAAGATATCTTCCAACACCACTCTCAGAGAAAGGATATATGTTTAGATGGAATTTTTCCCAGACAGTGAAACATAAATAATGCAAAAATTAACATATTGCACAGAGAATTCTCTTAATAAATCCACAGGCAATTAACAAAGAATGACTGGCTATGAGGCTAAAACCAGGGAGGTCCTACTTCACTCAAACACTTCTGAATCTTTGTTAAATCTTTGGGAACATATGTACTGTACTCTGGGAATATAATTGCATCTTGGATAATCACTATGGAGGCTGGGGAATGGCTTCCTTTGAGATCAGTGCTACCGTCATTTTGCAAATTTCATTAACTTATTGGAGTCTATAAAACATGTGGTGTATTAGAGATTTGGCACTGAGCTAATTTAACTTATGAAATCTTTAAAGAAGCGCATTTGGGTTTTCTGGCTAAGATGGCTGAGTAGGTAAACACTGTGTTCACCTCCTCTCATGACCACATCAAGATTAAAACTAAACTATAGAACAACCATCATTGAGAATTGCTTGAAGTCTAGCTGAACTGAAACCATGCAACTAAAGTCATTCAGAAGAAGCCACCTTGAGATAGGTAGGAGGAGCAGAGATATGGAATGGGTTGGTCCTACACCAGCTTGTGACCATTAAAAATTGAGAAAGTTATCTCAGCTGAGGAGGTTCTCTCTTCTCCCAGAGGAGTGAGGGGTCCCAATCCCACCCCAGGCTCCCCAGCCCAGGATATCAGTGCCGGGAAGAAAAGTTCCCATAATTTCTGGCTGTGAAAACCAGTGGAGAGTGTGGCTGAGTGAGACAGAGAGTAGCTGGAGTGCCAGGTGATCTTGTTAACAGGCCTGCATATGGACTTACTCACTGATGGACTCACTGACTCTGAACTCCAGTGCTGGGACAGTAGCTCATAAGTCATCAGAGACATATGGGGAGGAACTCAGTTGTCTAGCTGAGAGCTGAAGGAGCAGCTTTCTCTCAGATGGAGGAGGTGGCAGAAGCTCATTCTTGTTTTTTCGTTGAGCCTTCCACCATTCAGGCATACTGATGCAGTTGGCTGCTATATCCAAATCTCCATCAACCTGGCTAACACCTTTTTGTTCACCCAACTCTGGTGATTCCCTGAGACGCCACCCCACCCAACTTTCAGTGACTTTTCTGTACATGCTGCAGACTTTCCTAAAATTCTCAGAGGTTCACAAAATGCAAACAAGCAGCATCTGGCTATTGCATATCCTATACCTCTGGCTGAGCAGCCCTAAGCCCAGCACTAGTGAAATCAACTTTAGTTCATGGCTTGGACTCTTGGGGCACTTCCAAGCCCAGTGCAGTTGGCAGCCATCTGCAGATTGCTTTGTGGCTCATGCCAGGTAGCACCAGGCAGGGCACAGGCTGTGGCTGATCTTGGCCTGTGGTGGGGCCCCTCCCAGGAGATCCTGGGGCTGGCACACCCTGTGGCAGCTTTGGACCGAGCCAGAGCATCACCTGGCTGCCTCCAAGGATGAAAAACACAAAGAGCAACCTGGGTAGGCACCAGAGTCCAGCTAAAGTGAATCCTTTTCCATAGGTTCAGCCCCTGCACAACGCTTCTCCACTGTAGTCACCAGCCAGTCCTCACAACCAATCAACCCAAGGATGAATCTCTTCCATTGATGTGCAAACAGCAACCATGTCTCAACTACAATAAGAGGGCACACACAACCCACACAAGGGCCACACCTGGAGCATCCAGCTCATGTGACCAGGGAGACTGTGTCTCTGGGCCCCACAGGACACCTACTACATAAGGCCACTCATACTAAGACTGGGAGGCATAGCAGCCCTACCTAATACATAGAAACAAACGCAAGGAAAACCTATTTGAACAGCCAAAATGGGGAGACAAAGAAACTTGTCCCTAATGAAAGAACAAAACAAAGCTCCAGAAAAAGAACTGAGCAAAATGGAGACAAGCAATCTACTAGATGCAGAGTGCAAAATAATGGTTATAAGGATGCTCAGTGATCTCAGGGAGAACTTCAACAAAGAGATAGGAAACATAAAAATGGAAATAAGAAGGAAAAAAACAGGAATAAAGAATATAATAACTGAAAGAATACATTAGCTTAGATGAAACAAAGGACCAAATCAGTGATTTAGAAGTTAAGGTAGCAGAAAACAATCAATCAGAACAGCTAAAAGAAACTTAAAAAAAAACAAAAACAAATGAGAGTTTAAGGGGCCTCTGGGACAAGATGAAGCATACCAATATTTGCATTGTAGGGGTATCAGAAGGAAGAGAGAAAAAGGAAGGAATTGAAAACCTATTTGAACAAAAAATGATGCAAAACTTCCCTAACCTGGCAAAGGAAAAAGGTACACGAGCCCAGGAAGCACATAGAGTCCCAAACAAGATAAACCCAAAGAGGCCCACATGACGATACATTATAATTAAAATGCCAAAGTTTAAAGACAAAGAAAGAATCTAAAATGCAGCAAGAGAAAAACAGTTAGTTTTGTACAAGGGAGCCCCCATAAGACTGTCAGCTGATTTCTCAACAGAAACTTTGCAGGCTGGAAGGGATTTGCACAAAGCAGTCAAAGTGACGAAAAGAAAGGACCTATAACCAAGATTACTTTTATCCAGCAACGATATCATTCAGAATTAAAGGACAAATAAAGACAAGAAAAAGCTACAGGATTTCATAACCACCAAACCAGTATTACAAGGAATCTTAGAGGGATTTCTTTAAGATGGGAAAAAAAAAATCAGAACTATGAATAATAAAATGGCAATCACTACATACCTGTCAACAATTATTTTAAATGTAAATAGATTAAATGCTTCAATAAAAAAGATAAGGTGGCTGAATGGATAAGAAAACAAAATCCTTACATATGCTGCCTACAAGAGATTCACTTCAGATCAGAAGACACACACAGAGTGAAAGTCAAAGGAAGGAAAAAGATATTTCATGAAAATGGAAGCAAACAAACAAACAAAAATAAAAAATAAAAAAACCCTGCTGTGGTAGCAACATTTATAGCAGACAAAATAGAATTTAAAACAAAGGCTATAACAAAAGATAAAGAGGTCCCAGTAATCCCACTTCTGGGTATTTATCAGAAGAAACCCAAAGTGCGACTTTGAGGAAATGTGTGCAGCCATATGTTCATTGCAGCACTGTTTACAATAGCCAAGATGTGGTGGCAGCCTGGGTGTCCATCAATGGATGAATGAATAAAGAGGAGGTGGTACATACATACAATGGAATATTGCTCAGCCCTGGAAGGGAATGGGTTCTTGCCATCTGCAGTGGCGTGGATGGACCCAGAGGGTAGTGTGCGGAATGGAGTATGTCAGACAGAGAAAAACAGATGCAATGTGATTTTATTTACATGTGGAATCTAAAAACAAAGTAAATAAATAAACAAAAGAGAAAGAAGCTCATAGATACTGAGGACATTTTGATGTTTGCCAGCTAAGAGGGGTGTTGGTAGGCTTGGTGGAAAAGGGGAAAGGATGAAGACATATAAATTGGTTGTTACATAGTAGTCATGGGGATATAGGGTATAGCATAAAGAATATAGTCAATAATATTGTAATAACTATGTATGGTGTCAGATGAGTACTAGACTTATCCACATGATAGATGGGAGGGGGGTTGAGGGGCAGGGAGAAAAAGGTAAAGTAATTAAGAAGTACAAATTAGTAGTTACACAATAGTGATGGGGATGTAAAGTAAAGCATAGGGAATAGAGTCAATAATATGGTAATAAGTATGTATAGTGCCACGTGGGTCCTAGACTAGTCAGGAGGATCACTTTTTAAATTATATAAATGTCTGGTGGGAATGCAGATTGGTGCAGCCACTATGGAAGGCAGTGTGGAATTTCCTCAAAAAATTAAGAATAGAATTACCATATGACCCAGCAGTCCCTCTCCTGGAAATATACTCCAAAAATCTGAAAACGTTTATCTGTAAAAATATATGTGCTCTGATGTTCATTGCAGCTTTATTAACCGTGGCCTAGATATGGAAACAACAAAAGTGTCCTTTGATTGATGCTTAAATAAAGAAGATTATTTTACATACACAATGGAATACTATTCTGCCATAAGAAAAGATGAAATAGTGCTATTTGTAACAACATGGATGGATCTTGAGATTATTATGCTAAGTGAAATAAGCCAGTCAGACAGAAAAAGTTGAGAACCATATGATTTCACTGATATGTGGGATATAAAACTGAAAGCAGCAAAGGAACAAGATAAACAAATAAAGAAACAAAACCTCACAGACACAGACAATAGTTTAGTGGTTATCAGAGGATAAGGGGGAAGGAGGGTGGTAGGTAAGGGTAAAGGGGATCAAATATATGGCGATGGAAGGAGGACTGACTCTGGGTGGGGAGCACACAATGTGATATACAGATGATGTATTACAGAATTGTACACTTGAAACCTATGTAACTTTACTAACCATTGTCACACCAATAAACTTTAATTGAAAAAAATTATGTAAATGTCTAACCACTCATCTGTACACATGTAATTAACATAAAATAATATTGAATGGCAATGGCAATTGAAAAATTAAAAGGGGGGGAAGGTGAAAGGGAATAAAGTATTCAAATTTCCAAGTATAAAACAAATAAGTCATGGGGATGTAATTACAATATAGGCAATATAGTTAATAATATTGTCATAGCATGGTATAGTATCAGATGGTTGCTGAGATTATCATGGTGATCACTTGTTTAGGTACACAAATGTTGTATAAGTATGGTGTACACCTGAAACTCAAATAATATTGTATGTTAGCTATATTTTAATAATAAAAATCTGAAGTAAAAAAAAAAAGAAGTACATTTATTCCCATGGGAGATGCCATAGTGGCCAAAGAAACTTGAACTCCCCCTAAGCATCAGGAATCCCTGTGGCTGAAATAGGACAATAATAAAATGTATGTGGTGGGGGAAGGGAGTATAATATCTTATACTTTTAGCTCATAAGAGAAAAATATTTGATTTCATATTTTAGTCCCCTTTGGTCTTTGAACTCGGTCTTACCAGTGGTTTCTAAACTTGATCTCTTTTAGAATGAGAGAAAGAAAAGTGTTTTATTTACACATAGTGCTTCTATTTGTTTCTGACATTATATTTTTGAAGGAGTTTATTCATGTAATTATGGGAATATTTCTATGATATTATATTTCATATTGCAGAATCTCTGAAGAAATACAATGGAAATGTGAACAGATACAATTTGAGATAGGAAATAGAGTCACATACTTCATTTCAGTATTGGGTACAGAGGGGTCTTGCAGTTGATTTAATGTAGTGTTTAAAACTATTTAAATCTCTTTTTGGGGCAAAATCTTTATTTTCTAATATATATTCCCCAAGAGAACACCTAGAAAAGTAGTGGTTTGTGTGGACCCAAGGAGGTAAAAATAGGCCTGTCCTGATAACCTGTTGGTCTCCATTAGATCCCCCAGTACAATGGGTCCTCCTTGAGAGATAATAGGCTAAATGATACAATAGTGTAACCAATGAGTTAAATTGGGATAACCTAATGAGAGATACATTTAGTCCCCATCCTAAGAGATCCTTTATAGAGACATATATTAGTGTAACCCTCCTGGTTTCTCTACCTCCTCCCTCAACCCTTCCCTGGGGCAGAGGGGAGACTTATTAGATCTAACTGGTAAAAAGAGAAAGTGGCCAGGTCACTCCTCTCTTCCCTTTTTTGGGGGAGTGAGCTACCCACAAGGGACTTGCTCTGCTACACCCCACACTGGGACCTTTCAGTAGTGGAGGGCCCAGGGAGAACTGGGGAAGCAAGCCTAACTGATGTTGAGCATTAGGAGGATAAAGGATGCTGCTTGTATGTCACCTTCTCTAATATCAGCTTTACCAGTAATGGAGGATTCTTTTCCCCCATCTTTCTTATTTTCTTGCTCTATATCTCATTTGCTTTGAGCCCAGGTGAAGAAGCAGAGTATTATTGTTGGGGCCCCCAAACCTCCGACATTAGATATGTCATATTGAAGATGTTATGGATCTTGCACTTATAGACAGTAACAAAGCTAAGGTAGGAAGCCGTTTCTTGGGTTTGACATTAGTAAATGCTTTTGTCTGCCAAATCTATGTACTGGGTCAATGTGAAGTTTAGAAATATATCTATTACAAAGAGAAGAAGATTACTTAGTAATAGGGTTTAAAAAAATGGCAAAATTATTAGCTGCAAGAGAAGTTGAATGGCTTCCTCTGATTATAGTTTATTTAATGGTTTTCTTTCCAATATATGAAAATTAGATATTGTGAAGAAATTAATTCTCCAGGTTTAGTTTTTCAAAGTAAGGCTAAAAAGCAAATCACTTAATGGAATATTTTGGTACCATTACCCCTCCTTCCCCAGTTTCTTCTCTCACCGCACACATACACATAGTATTAATATTGGCTAGTGGTTATTGAGTTCTGACCATGCTCAGGACAGCATTTTAAGTGCTTATAGATTTATCATCTCACTAATTATCAGAATGTTTCTTCATGTAGGTAATATTTATTTTTTCAGTGAGATACCCAAGACTTCAAAAGGTTAAATAAATTGTATGTTGTCACAAATGTGAGAGCCAGGATTCAAACCCAGGTTTGTCTGAATCCAAAGCCCAGATACTGAACCCCTAAACCTGCTGACTTTTGAATTCTATTACCAATGAAATTAATATGTGCTATGGCTGCAGCTGAGACTTCTTGCACCACCTGTGATGTTATTTTCTCAATTTTTTTCTCATTTGCATATGTTACTGCAGAGAGTATACAGCCTCTTTTGATAAAAGTGTAGATATTTACATAATATCTCAAGTACCATTTCTTCTTTCTTCATGAAGGTTAAGATTCAATGAATTTTATCTCATGGATGTGATTTTTTTTTTTTTTAAGCCAGAGAAAAGCACAGCGTGCCAGCCTGAGAGTTTATACATTCCCTGTCTTTTTTCTAGAATAAATCAGACAATTGTCTTGACTAGTCTGACATAAGATCTCTTCACAAGGACATAATTGTGTAAAATGATTATACAAGAGTATCTCCTGACAAAAATAGATATAATCGTACAAAACAAACTTTTCTAAGATTATTATAAAAGAAGTAGAATCAAATCAGGCAAAACCAACAAGACTCGGGCAAGTTGGGATCGCTCCCATTTGTTTCATAATCAAATTTGATAGGAGACTAGGTGTTAGATTACAAATTTAACTTCACATGTTTCATTCTTTCTTGAAAATGCATTTGCTTATCATATGCAGACTAATGGTTTACATAAAAATGCAGTGTATAATGTATTATGGAATACCACTAAATGCTTTATACTCTTAAAAATGTTTCATTTTAATAATGTAATCCAACATGCATAATTTAAGCTAAATGCCTATGCTAAGTTTGTGCAGTTAAATTTGATTTAGGTTTGTCACCTCACAAAGAACACAAAACATTTTGATTTTCAAACAAAGACAATTTAAAAAAAAATCTGTTATTATGCAATGTGACGCATATTTCATTTTGTACAGTGTTTGGCATGAGGGATTCCTTGTATTTATTCCCTACATTGCTTATCATAAGTCAGAAAACAGATGTCATTAAAAATTCCCAGCAACATTTTCAGGTCTTACTTACCCTAATGTATAGAAAATAAAAACTTTACCTCAGAGAGGTTACGTAAAATGATCAATGTCACACAGCTAGTTAGCATCTAAGATGAGTCAAGAAGTACAAATCTGGTACAATAGTATATGACTTCATTCGCAAATTTGCTAAGGATTGAATCTCATTAACCTTTTCTTTGTAGTCTACAGTTGCTATTTTTTTTTTTTTTTTTAATTGCAGGGTTTCAATTCTCATGAGATTTTTCTTTTAGGTAAAAGTTTTCTTCAGCCTTATAATCTTTCACTTCTATTCCCAGACTCCTTATAACTACTAAACTGGATTAAAGACTTGAAGCTAGATGAGATTATAGATTAAGAAGTTTGAGGATGACAAGATAAACATTTAATAAGCTTTGTCTTCAGAGTAGAATATGCAAAGCTTAAGCATGCAGAGAGATGGACAACAACAAAAGCCTGTCTTTGAATGCAGGTTACGGTTATAGGAGCTTACCAGGTGGGGGCACACAAGCATGTTTGTGGTGGCAGGAACTGATAATGGGTGTTCTGAACTTTTGTAACTCCTGGAGGGTCCATGGCTACTTGGTCATGTTTATATAAAAATTCTATTATCTTTATAATAAAAGTTTGCTTCATTTGTATGTGTTCAGAAAAAAAAACACATTGAAAATAATTTAATGGATCAGAATATAAACATAATTTAAGATTTAGTTTTATAATATAATACAGCATTAAAGCAGAATTTATTATATAGTGTAGTAGGTAGACAATCCCCAAACTTCAGAATTGAAAATAATTAAGTTTGAATCCTAAATCCTAACTTTCTCTGTGTTTTTAGCTATGAGAATTTGAATAAGTTACTTAATTTTTCTGGATCTGTTTTGTTATCTTACATGTGGTTATAATAATAATTAGTCAATATTTTGTGTAAAGGTGAAAAGCTATAACAAATGTTATATCCAGAACAATACATAGACCATATTTGGGGCTCACTTGGTGTTAGTCACCTTTTCAGTGTGCATTTAGGTGGATGAAAATGGCATGATTTACTATAAGAAATTGGGTCTTGCTCAGTTTGGTGGACAGGAGCAGCTCTCCTAATATGAATTTAAGATTTACTAAACTCATATGTATGTATGTTATTGTATGGAGAAAAGTGCTTAATTTTTTTCTTTAACATTTATGGACTGGATCATTGAAAAGGACAAGAAGTAACTAATCACTACCTATCAAAACCTGACTGTCAACACAAAAGCTGGTTTCTAGATATTAAAGTTATTCGGCAAATATTTGGTGAATGACTATTATATTCCAGACACTGTTCTAGTTTCTAGAAGGGTAAAGTATTAGTAAATGTTTCTTCTCATTGATTTCATTGAGATATTGTTTTGAAAAGATACAAAGTAGATTCCTGCCATTATATCTATAATAGTATATGATTAACTATTCAGTATCATACAAGATATATTGAAAATGTCTGCTTCCCTAAAATATTATCTCATATTGCATGTAGATATTCACTAAATATTTATATTTTTATAAAGAATATTGTGAGCATACAATGACGAGGCTTAACACAATAGTATGAGCTTGTAGTACTCTTTATAAAATGCAAATATTTAGTGAAATGCTGAGGCATTTAATAATCACAGGTTAATTCTAGTTGATTTTGTCATTTAATTATCTTTCTTTATGTCAGTGAAAACAGAGGGAAGCCTGAAGGCATTGAAATTTTGGAGGAAAAAAAGCTAAAAATCTGTAGTGAAATGAACAAAGGAGATACAGCATGGGCCTATGATAGTTGCGAGGATGGTATTGAATACAGATTTTACCCCATTCATAATTGCCCTATTGAATTCTTTGGATGCTGAGTCCATATAGGCCCCAATGTGAGTCTTTTTCAAACATGGGCCTCCTTTCCTTACTCTTGACTGGTCACTGTGGGGTTAGGAGGTCCCATTCTGATCTTTAATCCTCTTTTAAAGCATGTGGGTATATTTACCTTTTTAGAGTTTGCCAAAACAAAAGTAACAGTCCCATTCCTTGCCCTAAAACAGAAGATTTATTAGATTTATTAGAAAAGGATATCACACAGCAGAGATAAAATATGTGATTAACTGCAGGCAAAGCGATTCCAGATGCTGCCCAATTGGCCATTTGGCCTCCTTGGAGGGTCACTCTCTGGTTTCTGCCACAGCTGTCCTGGCTCTGCCACCACGCTATGAAATTTCTGGGAAGGGCAATCAGAGGGTTCAGTGGACGGGTGACATGCAGATTTAATTCATGATTTTGATAAATCTCCATAGAATCTCCTTGGAGCCTCACAAATCAAAATTGTCTGTGTCCTCCTTCTTCCCCTACTCTTACCATTAGCACTTGCTTCTCTAGATATGCAATGCAGTCATTCTTCAAATAAGTCATGTGTGAGAATTGGGGCCAAAAAATGCCATTATTATCTGGACTTTAGAAATACAAGGACTCTGTGATCAGAGGAATTCTACCCAAGCAGTGGCTTCTGAAATAGGCATGAGGATATAAAGAGATGGTAGGAAGCTCAGATTGCACAATTTATCCATGCAACACAAGGTCCAGGAGAACAATCAATCCTTGTTTTCATACTGTCTTCAGACTAAAACCAGGGCGTTTCTCTGTTTACAAAGGCGGACTTATTTGGTAAAGGTCAGGAGGATGTAGCTTAATGAATGTTTTGAAAAATAAAATGTCAAAGTGTGTGTTTGATAAGTATTTAAAAGAAGCTTCTTGGAGTACTTCAGTGTGTGGTTCACCAACTATCTTTATCTAGAAGGAAGGGCGTATCAAGGACTTTCCTTTCTAAAGAGGGTGAGGTTAGGGACCCAGGGATAGACATCTGTCAGCCCAATGGCCTTAAAAACATTTCTTTTGTATGGTTTATAGTTTGGGTTTGAATGTTCTCAGATATGTCATAGTAATCACATTGAGGCATACCTTGTTTTATTGTGCTTCTCTTTATTGTACTTCACAGATATTATGTGTTTTTTACAAATAGAAGGTTTGTGGCAACCCTATATTGGCGTCTGTCAGCATCATTTTTCCAACAGCATTTGCTCACTTCATGCCTCTGTGTCATATGTTGGTAATTCTCTCAATATTTCACATTTTATTATTATTATTATTATTATACTTGTTATGGTGATCTATAATCAGTGATCTTTGACGTTAGTTATTATTGTAATTGCTTTTGGGCCCCATGAATCATGCCCATAGATGATGGCAAACTTAATTGGTAATAGTTGTATGTGTTCTGACTGCCCCACAGATGGGCCATTCCCTCTATCTCTCTCCCTCTCCTCTGGCCTCCCTATTCCTTGAGACACAAAAATATCGGAATTACGCCAGTTAATATCCTTACAATGATCTCTCAATGTTCAACTGAAAGGAAGATTCATCCTTGTTGTCTTATTTTAAGAAATTGCCAGAGGCACCTCAACCTTCAGCAACCATCATCCTGATCAGTCAGCAGCCATCAGCATCAACACCAGCAAAAAACATTACAGGTTGCTGAGGCTCAGATGATGGTTAGCATTTTTTAGCAATACAGTATTTTTTAAGTAAGCTGTCTGCATTCTTTAGACATAATGCTATTGCACACTTAACAGACTACATTATAGTGTAAATATAACTTTTATATGCACTGGGAAACCAAACAATTTGTGTGATTCACTTTATTGTAATATTTGCTTTATTGTGGTAGTCTGGAACTGAACCCACCAGACCTCTGAGGTATGCCTGTATTTAAAATAACTACTTATGGGAATTGTGATGACTCACTTTCCTTGCTTGCTACATTTGTGTTTTTCACAAAAAAATATTATTCACTTGTTATATGAGTCCGATAGACTACGTTATGCTGCATAACTGAAATCTCAAAAAATTAGAACCGTAAGAGCCAATGCAAACTGCTACATATCCAAAGGCTCCCCAGGATAGCTCCCAAGTGATGACTCAGGAATCCATTACCTCCATCTTTGGCTCTATGATCTCAACATGTGGCTTCCAGGTCACCATAGCAAAGAATGAGTATGGAACTCACATGTTCTCTTACATGCCTTGACTCATAAATGACACATTATTTTTGTACACAGAAAAGATCACAAAACTATGCCTAACCGAAAGGAGCAGGGAAATGTTAGACATTTGGTAAGTAGTAAACGCCTCTACCTTACTTGGGCAAGATATTTCTCTCTCCTTTGCTCCCCAATATTTACCATATTTTTAAAATCGTTATTCCATGTTAGTCTTCTTATTACTTAAATGGGAAAGGATAATAAGTAGTAAATTTCTCATTCGATTTAAAGACGCCAGTGACCACTAGTCCACTAGTGATAATTAGCAATGGAAAACTTATAGAAAAAACAATTTCTATATGATTCTGTCATATAAGATATAATGTATGCTTCCAAACAATAGAATATGTTTGGAATGGTGAATGATGACAATAAAGGAATCTGGAAATTTATTTTGAGCACTGAAGTTTAGGGGGATAGCTCCCAAAGTATAAATCTCCATTGCTCTGTTTAAAAAAATTGAAAAAAAAAAGCAAACTCCAAACTACAGTCATCCATCTATAAAATACCCTTATTCATTAAGTCTGAGCAACTTCCTTTTATCCATTATTCTTGACGCTTCATCATTCACATCAATGATATCTTGGCTCCCCAATTCCTTGTCATCTCATTGCAATGACATTTTGCTCCAACCTACATTATCAACACATCTCCATGGTCGCGTTCAGTGGATTATAAATACCAGAATATACACTATCTTAAAATTCATGAATTTAAGTATTCCTAGAGTAATCATATAACTTATTCAAATTGGAAAACTCTTGAGAATAAAATGGCATGCCAGTAATCATTTCACCAATCATGCTGGAACAGCAGGCGCAAACCAGGGTATAGTCAGCAAATGGTAATCTTGTTCTTCTAAACATTTGACTTTCCAATGACATCCACATGTCCCTATCTCTTCAGTTCAAATGCCAACTGCTGTATTCTTAGATCTCATTCTTGAGTCTTTTAATCAATTAACTCTACTACTTGCATCTATTCTTTAGACTCTTCTTGCCTGTAATACTCTCCTCTTTACTCTGAATTCCATGGCTCATCATTATAATTATTCCATGTAAAATACACTCATCTCCCTTGTCCTCGTATTCCTCTGTGATACTTGGCAAATGGTCCCAGCTCTGTATTCTTTCAACATCTATCTTCTATCAATATAGTTAGCACTACTAGAGAAAATGATACATACAGATATCATTTCATGATTTCTAACCTCATATGAGCCTTAACGTTCCACTTTACAGTTCTACTTTTCATCTCTCTTCTGAACATCTAAATGATTTTCATGTCACTAAATCCAATAGACATTTTCTCTAGCCATTTTACTCATTTTTCCTAAAATGACAACTCCTATGGCCGCTCTCGATTCAGAGGTCTTTGTGAGCACAGTAAAGACATTCACTGAGACAATATCAACCTGATTTCTCCCTCTGCCAATCTGACACCCTTCCTTCCCTTGTACATGTGTTATCTTCCTGGAGGCTAATCTCCATCTCAAAGTCTGCTTTCCAGAGAATACAATCTGTAACAATGGCTTAACCTCATTTTTCAGGTCTCAGCTTAAGTGTTCCTTCCTATAACAGTCCTTTCCTATTTGTCCATTCTCAGGCAGGCTCCAGCTCCTCCCCACAAAAAAGTTCCAACATGGTACTCTATTGTTTCTACTTACAGTTCTTATCATATGTTGTTATTATATGTTTATATTTCTTATTTACTATCGATTTCTTGGCCTTTTGAGAAACAGGGCAAGAGCAATGTCTAATTTGTTTGTCTACATATCTGTCCCAGTGCTTAGCACAGAGCTTAATGAAATTGGGAGAATGATTACCCTACCATTCTGATTGCTGGCACCCTGTTGTGGTAAGGTAAATGAGAAGATAAAGACACCCTGTAGACTAATATTCTGAAATTTTTTCCTGTAGATACAATATTCTAAAAAAAAATCTATATCTATCTATCTGTCGGTCTGTCTGTCTATCTATCTATCTATCAGGAAATAGGAGGGAGAGAGATGAGAATGAAATCTAGTTGTTTGTTTACCTCAGGTTTGTTTACCTTATTTTGCACATAATACTTATAAAAATCTTGCGAATACTAGGGTTTCAGTAGCAAAATCTGAGCAACATTGAATTCAGTATCCAAGTGTATATTAGAATATTCAGACGGTAAGCATGACTATAATCCTTTCTGAAGGATTAAGTCTGTGTGTAAATATAATAATTGCTATATGTGCTTTATGTTGGGAAAAAATTACAAACAGCTCCCTACATTAGTGATTAATTAGATCTTTTTGAGTAATTAACTACTTATTTATATTAAGTTACATACAAAATTTCACATAGCAATGACCATGAGCTTCACTGGAAAAAGAAAACAAACTGTTTATAATGAAGTAATTCATATCTTGTTCTTGACTGACTAGATAGTAAATGACACAAGAAATTGTAGATAATTTGCTGCAGAAAAGTGGAAATCAAAACATTCCTGATAGTTTCAAATCACAATAATAAATAACTGTGTTATTGTTTTTTTATTAGATGATAAGCTTCTCAAAGGTATTATAGAGATTCCTCATCATTGAATCTCTGAACAAGCCCAGGGTCTGGTCCATAGTTGGCATGCAATTAATGTTTATTGAATGGATCTATGACGAAATCAATTAAAATTGTGTAAATGCATATGCTTTTACATGCATTATTTAATTTTATTCTAAGGAGCTTTATGAGATAGGAAGCAGACTGGTTTTAATCCCATTTATCAGTGAGACAACATAGGAAGATAATTTAAGAAACTCAACATCTTAGGAATTGTTGGTTAAAATGAACAGAAACTCAGTCGGTCTAATTCAGACAAAAATGGGAGTTTTTCCAAGGACACAAGAAAATATCAGGGAAAAATAGAGTTGGGAATAGAGCCAGGAATCAAGGGGAAATTGGAAAGTTACAAGAAAGCTAATCACACTTCCTCTGTGTCCATTTGGATCTCCCTCCCTCTCTTTCTCTCTCTCTCCTCAGCTACATGCTCCCTTATCTCTGCTTCTCTTATTCCATTTATTTATTTTTTCTTTCTGTCTGTAGAACAACTCCCTGTGTTACTCAGTGACTTTGGCTTCCTGGTGTACTTGCCTTGCCATGATTCCAAATTGGGCTTTGATGGACTCCATATGACTAGAGCTTACTACCATTTGAATAAAGTCCGTTGATTCTAATTATGGTAAGAAAATCTGTAACCCTTAGACCAGCCAATGAATGTGGGAAATGTACCACTGAGGTTTAATTATCCTCGGAGCTGAGAGACTATAGAAATGCCCCTTCTTTGGTCTAATGGTAAGACACACACCCGAGTCCAAGTTCACAACACTAGTATGTACTCAGAAATTGAGAACAGAGATTTCAGTTTCTAGTTTAGTCCTCATTCAAATGTAGCATGGATGGGTTAATGAGCAGTAATTATATGCCAGGAACTGTGCTAGGCGACAGGCTATAATCCTGAGCAAAGTCAGACTCTATTTGTACCTTCATGAATCTAGTAAGAGAGGTAGAGAGTGAAAACAAAATCCGAAAATAAGTGTAAATGTGATACATGTAATGAACAAGTGGTACATGGGTGCCTTGTGATATAGACAAGAAACTGGGCGCAAAGATGGCTGTTGCAGGATACACAGGAAGGAATGTCTGAGCTGACATGTTAAAAGGAAAGATTGGAAGAAATAAGAACATTTTAGAAAGAAAACGTAATCAAGCAAAAGGCAAGAGGTAAATGTTTTTGTAATTTGTCTTGAGTATATTAGAAAATGATAGGTTTTTGAATAGGGAAGTAACAGAACAGTGTTAATGTCTTAGAAAAATCACCCAGAATGCAGTATTGAGGATAGACAAAGTTTATAAGCGGAGGAGTGTGGGGGTTATTTGAGTGGTATGGAGACATTTAGATGAAGCTTTGCAAATTAATTGTAGTTAATGAATGATTGAAGGATTTCCACATGCATGATTGATTGAAGGATGAATGAATGATTGAAGGATGCCATGGCATACTAAAGCTAATATCTAGTACAGAGTTGTTTTTATACTCTTCTCTCCAGAAAAGTGATTGCTAATTTCATTATCATTATTATTATTAATAAATACTCTGAGGTGAAATGAACAATCTACTAAAAAATTCTCATGTACAATGCAGAAGGCATTGGATCACAAATTTCTTGATTGGGATGCAGAATATTTACTCAGTGTTAATTACAACAGAATTTTCAGAATAAGCAGCTTGAATGAAGTGAAAACTTAAATTTCCATAACACCATTTAATGAAGTTATGAGTATTTCCCAAATTTATTTGCAGTTGTTCATTTTTAAACTTCTAAATAAGAATTGTGCATGTGTACATAAAACTTAAAAAGTTTACATTTTTTTAAAATTAAATCTGATATTTTATTGAATTACAGTGGAAATTTACCTTTTAGAAGATTATTTTCCGTTGGATCGGTCTTTTATTTCTTTAGAGTGCTTTTTCTCACTAAAGCAGAAAGCAGATTGCTTATTGTTATTGTTAGTTAACATATTGAAAGCCTTCACACTACTCATAAAAGAATTATGTCAATATTTCCCTTTCTAAATCACAAAAAAAGCCATTGCCGTATTTTGGGTCAAAAACCTTATTAAACAGTGCCAAAACATGGGACTCCACAATTAGAGAGTAACAGCTGTTGTTGAGCTTTTTCAGTCGAATGGGTACATAATTTTTTTGTGAAGTTCTAATATAAGCTAATACATAGTGCTGATATAAGCATATGTATTGATAGACTGAAGGGACTTTGAAGAAATTATTGTCTACTGGATATTTAATGCATTTAAAAATAGGCATAATATGCAAAATCATATATATCTAAATGGGTAGCAATATGCTTTAATCCTGGTTAATCTGGTACATATTAATATATTTATAGAAACCTGGCTTTGCCAATAGGTTATAGAGGCTTATCGAAAGATGTGAAAAAGAAAAAAAAAACTCTGTCAAAAAGTAAATTTAAAATTTGAAGTATATTAATTGAGTTGCATAAGATTAACATGGCAGCAGAAATAAAATATAACCAAGATCAATAGATCAATCAGCAAAGTTTTATTGGTTGACAGTTCTGTGCAAAGGAGTATTATTACTCGCTGGTAGATAAAAATTTCTAGAACTAGAGACAAAATAGAAAGCACCAAAATAATCAGGTTGTAATGTTTAAATTATAGGTGTTCATAGCTCAGTGGTGACAAATTTGATTTAATGTGAATCATAGTCTAGTAGGAATTTATAAGAAGAACTTGAAAACATTTAAAAGAAGGATTACTATAACTACTAAAATAGACCATTTATGCTAAAGAGCTTTGAATAAAAACTACATACAAGTATAAGAAATTTTATATTAGAAAAAAATGCATGTTATATCAAAACTTATTTTTCTTCTCACATATTATTTATATGATTTATCTTTTTATTCCTTAAATAACCATGTTCCTTTACATTTTTTCCTGTTTCATTGAGAAATAATTAACATACATCACTGTATAAGTTTAAAGCATACAGCATAGTGGTTTTATTTACATATATTGGGAAGTGATTACAATAGTTTCAGCTAACATCCATCTTCTCATACAGATACAATAAAAAGAACGAAAAAAGAAAAAAAGAATAAAAGAAAAAAAATCTCCTTGTGATGAGAAAGAACTCTTAGGATTTACTCTCTTAACTTTACACATTTTATACAGCCGTGTTAACCATAGTCATCATGTTGTACATTACACACCTAATATTTATCTTATAACCAGAAATTTGTACATTTTGACCACTTTACTCCAATTCCCCCTCGTCCCTCCTCTTTCCATCCCCCACCTCTGGCAACCACAAGTCTGATCTCTTTTCCTATTTTTTTTTTTTTTTTTAGGATTCCTCATATTAGTGAGATCATACAGTATTTGTCTTTCTCTGACTTATTTCGCTTAGCATAATGCCTTCAATGTCCATCCATGTTGTTGTAAATGATAGGATTTCCTCATTTTTACGACCAAATAATATTTTATCTGTAACTTTTTTATCCATTCATCCATCAATAGACACTGAACTTGTTTCCATATCTTGGCTATCATAAATAATACTGCTATGAATATGGGGGTGCAGATACCTTTTTGAGTTAGTCTGCACATTTTTTTGAGTTAGACCTTTGTCTTTAAGTGTTCATTGCCAATTGTTCATCATAGTGTTATATTAAAGGGCCCTACTTTAACACTCCCTCACCTTCTTCAAGAAAAATCAATTAAATATTCCTGTTTTTCTCTAGAAAAAAAAATTCTCATTGATAATGAATAAGAAACATAATAAATATTTATGTATCTGTTATGTGCCTGTGCAAGGTATTAAGCACACAGAAATGGAAAAGCATCTCTTCTCTTATAGGTGTCCAGTGGAGAGGAATTCTACTGTAAACTAATCTTTCTATACAGTTCAGTATTAGATTTAGTTGTTTTCACAGTCATGTCACTTAAAAATATATTATTTATCTCTTGGTCGCCATTTTATTTCAAGATTTTGAAAGAGTTGGGGATTCACACTGATGCTCTCATGGCCATGGAAGCCCCCTACTTCCCTACCCTCCAACCTTCTTTATCTTTATAAGCTAATCTCCTATTCACTATTCAGAATATAACATCCTCGACCTCTTTTGTTAACTCCTAGATCATACTGCATTTTCTGCAGGCATTTTTCTTAACCATGAACAAAATTAGACAATTTGTAATAAATTGTTTAGTATCTTCCTCTTCTGCTCTAATAAAACTTCATGAGGGGATTGATCATGTCTGTGTTGTTTTCCTTTGATTCCCTGGTTTCTAGCTCCATACTAGGCACAATGTAAGTCCCATTAAATATTTGCCAAGTGGACAAATGAAGCAGAAAATCGCTATCAAACCGCCTAAATAGAAACCAGATTTTAATAAAAGACAATATGGTTTTTATTATTATCTGCAATTTCCAAAAATGGCAAATAAATTCCTGAAATAGAAATTGAATGCAATTGATCGAGTAATTGATTGAGCTCATTAGTTTTACTTATTTGTCTCATGTTTTAACATTATTTATTTGAGTATTTATTGAGAATCTACCCTGTGGTGTTATGCAGTGATGCTGAGAAAATGAATAAGGTAACTCCAGTCACCAAGAAACTCAAAGCCTGGTGAAAGAGTAAAAAATCATTACAATTTAATATAACAACTTCTGTAGGAGTAATATATAAATTGTTGTTGGACCCAGAGTAGTCTTAACCTGTAGAAATAAAATGGATTTTACCAGTCTTGCCATAAAGCAGGGGTGTCCAAACTGCGGCCCGCGGGCCAACTGCAGCTCGCAATCCATTGTTAATTGGCCTGCAGCAAATTCCAAAAATATATTTAGTTTACTTAAATAAACCAGGTGAGGCAATATGTACTTCAGCTCGAGTGAGTGGCCCGGCTGTTTGTGTATTTTATCGCATATGGCTCTTGAACCATTGAAAAAAGTTTGGACACCCCTGCCATAAAGGAAAGTGGACTTCAGGCAGAGAAAACAATATGTGTACAGACATGGAGGTGCGTTCCATTTGTAGAGCTATATGCTCAGAGCTTACAATGCAAATAGGAGAATGGCAGGAGCAGACACTTTCAAAGTACGTGTAGGCAGCTGATAGCATGATAAATGTATAATATCACTATCAAAATAAAAATAAAAGAATGATAAAATATGATTTAAATGAGATGGACAGAAAATCCAGGAAAAAGAAATTTACTGCAAATAAGCATAGAACTTAGTTAGCCATGAGTTTTCTGGTGGCAACAATATATATAAAAATTTAAAAAGAGGGACATGAAATGATAATTTCTTTACGAAAATAAAAATAATTCATTGGGAGAGTCTACCTTGTCTCTAACACTAAATTCAAAGAATTTGGAGCATGGATCTTTATTTGTAGTTGTTTAACATAATGGCTAATATATATTATAACAAATTTTCAAGTGTGCTGTAAACTTCTCAATAGAAATGATTTTTTGAAAAAAAATTTCCTTTAAAAAGTTGCATTCATTTTCTGATTACAAACTAGTGTAGGCGTACAGCCTACCGAATACTGCCTTATAGAATATCTGGAAACTATAACAGAGAATAAGGAAGAAAGATAATTTCCTAAAATTGCACCACCCAGAGATATGAGTGTTAAAATTTAGAAATTTTCACTTCTTGTCATTTTTCTAAGTCATTTCCATTAACCTCATTGCTGCCTTTTCAGACTACATCTAATTCTGATGCAAATTCAGTACTTTCAAAAACATCCACCAAATCCAAAACCCCAGGAGCATATGTTCGCAATAAAAACTTTTAGGGAATATGAAGAAAATTTCTTCACAATAATTTTTATAACATAACTGAAGATTGATGGACTTGCAGCGGTGGGTCTTATTGCACCGGGCATGGTGTTTTGCTGTATATGCACGTAGACGTCTTCTTCCGAAGTTGCTCCTCCCATCTCTCATTGCCCGATTTTGCCTTGACGTCTAACACCCAAGGTCACAAACCATTGTCACAGAATGTACACACACACACACACACACACACACACACACGCACACACTTGGTCTACACACCAGAGGTTCACAAAATATGAAAAGTATACAACTGTTTATGATTCACATAAAAATCTACACTTCTACCTCCTTATCTTCAAACATACATTTTAAATATCTATATAACAGTCACAATAGGAACATATAAAAATATATTTAACATTTCTCTTATTCTTGGGAATAGTGAAACAAAGACTTTTGGGTTGTTGTTTTTGTTGTTGTTGTTTTAATTCCTTACGACAATAAATAGCATTATGAAGAAAGGCTTGTGTATAACAGTTCAAGGCAGATCTGATTACTTCTTTAAGGCTTCTAATGACTTATTAGAAAGTTAAGTCATTCACTGACCACATCCTTACTAGCCTTGTGTTGGTTCTTATTTTAAAATATATGTATAATAAACACACATACACGATCTTTGATTTATATTTTTTTATTACTAGTGAGGAAAAAGCTCTGTATCAGTCCATATTTCATCTCTATTTCACTTGTACTTCATCTTATGTGAATTTCCTGGTTCTTCCTTTTGTTTTTCTCTTGGGATGCACATCATTCAGGCTAACCTAAGTTTTACTGCAGTAGCTTTCAATAACAAAGGTTTATTGTCTTGTTTTGTTTTTTCATTCCTGCTATATGTCCTGATGGGGTGACTGGGGCTCTGCCCCTTCCCTTTTTGTCTTTGTCATCATGCTGGGTCAAAAATGATAGAGCACCCAATATCTGGAACTTTCTCTATTATACATTTAATACATATTAAATGTTTATTCTACTCCAAGTTTATCTTCACGTAACATGTAGAAATTAAACTGTATATAAATACAATTTAGGAAAAAGTTGAAAAATTCATTCAATCTAAAATTTTGTTCATTGTCAAGAACATCTTTTAGCCAGCAAAGAAGCTACTTTGTCTCCTAGAAACTAGAGTGCTGATATCTCAAAGGGATTAGAAATTTTCTAAAAAGACTTCTCAAACAGGTAAATACGTTTCTCTGTACTCAAGAAGGAAAAAAAAGTGTATAGGGGAGAGAGCTTGCCTAACCTTTTGAAAGATTCCTGTCAGAACTTTCAGGAATAGAGCTCTTAGTAGGCTTAATCCTGCTTTTCCACTTCCAAACAGGTCAAGCCAGTTCAGATTCCTTCTCACAGCTTCCTTTCCAGCCGTCTTTTTGGATTCTCCTCTTGTTTGCCTACCTGTCACATTTCTTCTCTTTCCACCCTTCACAGTTCAGTTTTTCTTCACTTAGCTCTAAAGCCAGACCTCACAGTAGAGTAAAGCCGACAGTGAAGAGGCGTCATCATCTGGAGCCAATTACATTTTTCTCCACTTATGCCCAGAAGGAATATGGTAAAATAATTAGAAACAAAATTAACAAACAGCTTTATATTGCCTGTTTCCTTGCTGTCCTGAGATTCCATTGAAGAAGATGGGATCAATCGCTCTTTATCATTGTCTGCGTATTGAACTGCTCATTAAGTGACATTCTTCAAAGATTTTTTCCCCCTAATTTGTAGTATTTTATATTGACGCACATTACTTGATCAGTGTTAATTTTCTTTACTATTCACTTTAAACTGATTCAACTTTAATGATTACTTATGATTTACAAGAACTTTTTAAATTCTTTGATACAAATATTTCATTTCTAAAAACATATTCTGTGGACACGATTTATGCCCTGGGCTTCTCATTGCAAATTTATTTTCAGTAGTAAAATGAGGAAAACAAACTAATTATTCAACAAGATGAACTTAATTTAGAAAACAAGGTACATTGTATGCAACCACTTAGAATGACATGTAAAAGTATATCAATCATTATATTGCTAAATGAAAAAAGTGCACATAAAGTATGTATCCAATGAAACCATAGAAAAACGCATGCACCTGTATGCTTAGGAAACTATGGAAAATTATGTAGAAAATAGTAATATTTTATGTCTGGGATATGGTATTCCATGTACTCTTTTTACTTTTGTGTAAACAAACAACAACAACAAAATAAAACAACAGTAAATGTCACAAAAACTTGTTACTTTCGTGTGTGTGTATGTGTGTTTATGTAAACATATGGCAAACTTTCTTTTAAAACACATTTTTTGAGATATGATGAAAATAACAGAGGAAATAAGAGTCAATGTAGTAAAATTATCTTTAGGGCTCGTTTGCCCCTCCCTCCCCACACCTCCCCCCAGGAATACTGACCATAGTTTTGAAATTCTCTGCCATGGTTTCCTCAAAATAAAAATTTCCTGGTGATGTATCTTTGTTGTTTCTTTTCTTTCTCTCTTTTTTTCCTTTTTGGTGGTTTTCTTTCTTTCTTTCTTTCTTTTTTTTTTCTCCCTCCCCTTCTGCCCTTTCTTTCTCCCTTCTCTGTCCCTCTCTTCTCTATAGGATCTAAGGTTTGAATTCAGAGCCTACCCAACTCCGTTGCCAGTATTCTATCTGTTACCACACTCTTTCTTCTCTACACAGTTTTCTTATCCCTTATTAAATAAATGTGCATATATCTGAGAATTTAGACTTGACTTGTGTGCTTCTCTCATTGTAATGCTTTTCTCGTAAAACCAGTTTATTCTCATGGCTTTACCAATTGTCATAGAACCTTAAATCATGGAATCTTAAAGCTATTTGCCCACTCTTGAGCTATCTTTTGAGTTCTAGTCTCATTTCTCAAATTCTAGCTAATAGATAGATACCTAAGAGTTAGTACGTGGTAGTCATTGTTCTCAACTGTGGCTTTCAGATTATTAATGCATTTAATTCTCACAACTCTACCAATAAGCTCTGTACTTGCACATTTTACTTATGAGGAATTGAGGGTCAGATGAGTTAAACAAATTTATCACAGAAGAAAAGTTTGGTATTTCCCTATGGGTGGGCCTACTTACACCAAGAGCAATGCCCAACAATGCTTTTACCTCAGCACTTCCTGAAAAAAAAAAAAAACACAACAAAGATTTTTTGGAAATTATTGTGTGACCTCCATATTTAAAAGGTAACATTTATTTGCATTACTTACACACTTACATACACCCATGATTAAATAATAGACATTGAATTATAACATCGGTTTGACATTGCAAACTGCTGTGTTCCAGAGCTAGGAGTTATCCAGTGAGGCTCTTGGACTCCGAGAGTCTCCTCTCAAACTTCCTTTATGTCAGGTGTGGAGCTCTTACCCCATAAAAGCTAATGTGTACTATGATGTGTAATTCTTAATTTAGGGGACTTCTAAAAACCATAGACACCTTGAGGCTACTAATCACATGCTTGATACTGAGCTAGGTCTCTGTGCTAGGTACTCAGAAAACAACAAATGTAAAAAAAAAAAAAAAAAGAAAGAAAGAAAGAAAAGTTTCCTGATCTCACAGAGCTTCAATTTAAGACCCAAGTGAAGGTCATTGTATCTGTACTCAACCCAGTTCTTTCCACCTTCAGGGACTAAATCAGGCACAAACACAAAATGCTTGTGTTACTTTTATGTTCCTTTATAGGCCTGTGGCATAGGTCTGAGTCTTAGAACATGGCCCTTAAAGCAGCCATAACTCACTTCATAGAAGTTGTTTATTTATTGGTAGTTAATTAAATTATATTATTGTATATTTCATAAAATTTCCTATTTTACATAGGTTTTCTAAGTAATTTTTCCTAAAGATGTATATCGTTGATAAAACAAAAAATTTACCCAAGTATTTCCTCAATTTCTAGTATTTTGCAGTGATTATGGAAAACTTTGTATCCTGTTTTAAACACTTGTTGTTCTATAAATTATTTACAAGCAGTTTGAGAAAGTGATATCCATTTATATGGACAACTATAATGTTACTTAGAATAATAGTTGAAGAGGCAACCTTTTTTTTTTTTCCAGTAGCATAACCAGATCAGTAGCTCAGGCAGGGGATTATTTCCACTATTTTTATATTTCACAAACATATCATTCTCCTCATTAAGGATTAATATTTCTCTTTAGTATCTTAGAGTTTTCGACTGTCAGAGACAAACAAGAAGGAACAGATTTTGATAGTTTATGTTTGTGTGTGTGTGTGTCTGCATGTGTCTATTTGTTGTTCATTTTGTTTCTGAAAGAGCAGACAGTATTCTTTATTATTAATTGATGAATATTTTGGTCCAACATAAATCATTGATTCAGCCACTATAAAGTAGTTGTGTTCACTAGATAATGCTCTTAAATCAAATGAATATTGAATACTACTATAGAGTAGAAACTTGTCATTAAAAGTCCTTCTATTTGGATGCCTGCACTGGTCAATGCCTTATAGTAAACTGCATTCTGAAACAGACTGAGAAAAGGTAGGACAAAAATAACTTTAAAAATGCCAACAAAGGTAGTCATTTACAGTGCGTTTTAATCCCATAGTCCCCAAATAAGTGTTTTTCTTCCTTTCTTTATTTTAATTGTATTGTGATCCAAAGTAGTATATTTCAGTTAAAACACATAATAATGTTAGCAATCATTTGCATTGCAAAACTCCTGATTTTAAAAAAAAAATGAAAAGTCCATTGGAATTTTGCTATAACCTAATCCTCAGGGTCAATTCTATGAGACTTTTTAATAGGTGAAAGGCTCTGGGTAAAATAAGTAAGCCATTGTTCCCCCCACCTTACCCCACTTCTTCAAAACTTGATGGAAATACAGGTATTGTGAAAAGGGAAACAAAGAGGTTTAAAATTACAGCCCTTCCGAAGAACAAAGATAAGCTTTGTTGAACTGGTTTAAAAACATATTGTGTTTTCTGAAGAAGATATGAAAACAGAAAGACATTGTAGAGTATTTTCTAACCATATAACTTTTAAGTACGAAATAAGCTGATATACGATACTTTTAGTCTGTTTCTCAAATATACAAATCCATTTATTTTATGATTATTAATATAAAGTGGAAATTGCCCTATAACTCCTTTAAAATAAATACCAAGAGATCAGCATTTTCATGAGTATTATTATCAAACATATTTTAAAAATGGTAATAGAATAAATATTCTATTATGTTGATCTATTATATATATGAAGTTGGAAGGGAGAACCTGTTTCTTCCTCAGCAAGAAATAGTTTGAGGTTGAGAAAATATATGTTGCAATAAGTTTTTGCTGCTTGTGTTTTCTGCAAGTATGGTGGTGATGCTCACAAAAACTAATCCAGACTTTATGTTCTCCAGGTAAAATTCCTCTTCAAGTGAGGATAAGTCAAATATAACAGTATAGAAGTTGTTTTAGGTCAAACCCCAAATTTCTTAGATCCATTCTGACTTTTTTTACTCTAAATATTTGAATGTTTGTTATTGGCTTCATATGGGTATGTTTTGTACTATGCACTTATTTGGCTCTTCAGGGGTCCCAGGTTCTGACATTGAATACTACTACACCTAGTGACAAAACCCTACTACAAACAGCATATATATTTTAGATTATATACGTATATGTGTGTGTATGTATGTGTAAATATTTATATATAAAAATATATGTGTATACACGTACAGATATATTCATGTTTTAACACATCGATCTTCAAAAAATATTAAAACTATTTCTAACAATGTTCCCCCAATAATAAATGTATTTGAAATACTAAGTAAAATTAAAACCATTCATCAGCTGTCATCAATAATGCTGTGTTTCTGTGACCCACCCCCATCCCATCAACAGCACCCAGTCTTTCAAAGGATATTGAAAAGCAGTTTGAAGGTAAATTGTGTGACTGAAAGAGATAAGCACATCTTCAGATTTTAACCTGGTTCATTTTTTTTTTTGGTTTGTTTTCTACTTTCTCAGATAAAAAGAAACAAAGGACTTCCTTATTTAGTGATACACATGGGCAGGGGAGTATTTAACCCAAGCATATGCTGGTAAACCAAATAAATAAATTTCAAGTGAAGGGGAGCCTCTAGGATTAATATGTGGTATATAAAAGACATTTTTCTTCTTCCAAGTTTGCCTTCTAATTAAAAAAATACATACTTTGCTTCTTTTTTGTTTCCTCTTCTAGTTTTCTTTTGTTTTTATTCCTCAGAAGTTGTTGATTTCCACTCTGGAAACTGGAGGAAGATAAAACTAGTTTTAGTTAAACACGGAAAATTTCTTGTAAGTAGTTTCTAATGTATAGGCATTACTGTTTATATGTCCAGAAGATAGAGGTTTTTTTTGGTTTCTTTCTTTTCCATATTGATATCATAAGAGCTTTTTTCAATCTCTTTTAGGGAAAACAGCTTTGCCTTTGGTCATATTTTCTAAATTTGTCATGCAAAGAAATGTCAAAAAAAAAGAAAAATTGCATTAAAACCTTTTTCTTATTTTTGATAAACTGTAAGAGCCATTTGTTTTATATTTTTCATAAGAAATTCCTGAAGGGTTAGTTTTGAAAGGGCGTAACTAATCATAAATGTAACATTAAATTAGAAATTTTATTTGCACTCTTTTGACCTTTATTTTATATTAGTCTATCCTGTTTTCTTTACTTTGTGCCTCAGCCATTTTACTAGCTGTATAACTGTGTGAAAATTAATAAACACTTCCATGCTTCAGTTTCCAGTTTCCTCAACTGTAAAATAGAGATAACGTTATAATATAATGCATGTAAGAATATAAAGTGTAATAAATTACATGTGTATTTGCAAATGCTTTATATACATGTATAAATATTATATATGTGTATATATATATGTATGTATATATGTATATACACGTAGTGTATATGTGTGTATAGGCATATGTATACACACTCTCATACATACACACATATATATATATAGTACATGCATATATGGGTCATTTATTAATTTCATTTAGTTTTCTGGTAATCTTGTGTCCAATCATTTCCTTATATTGCTATTTTTTAATAAGGTGATTGAAAACAATCTCTGTCTGATTAAGGAATCAGTAAAACACTTTAAATAAATAAAAATAAACGTTTACTTTTTTTTTTTTTTTTAATTGGGAGAAAGGTGTGGCTTTTGGTCCTGAGTTGCAGATTTCAGTTTTAGGAGACTTTCTGAGCAATTTTAAATTACAGTCACGCAAGGCTCAACAAAAAGGGTGTGTTCTGAGAAATATGTTCTGAAAAAAGGCGATTTTGTCCTTGTGTGCCCATCACAGAGTGCACTCACACAAACCTAGATGGTATAGCCTACTACACACCTTGGATATATAGTATACTACCATTTCTTTTGGGGTCCCTTGTTGATCGAAACATTGTTATGCAGCTCATAACTGTATAAACAATGATGGCCTGTTGGAAAAGAAAAGACTATGCAAACTTAATGGGACATTTCTTCAACTTTATGTTGTCTTTCTTTTCTCTTTCTCTTTTTTATTGTAACAAGTTAAAAAAAACAAACATGACAACATGGATAAAAGACAGGAGATGGAAATCAAAGATTTGTTTGAAATGAGAGAATTGAGAAATAATAGAGTCCTTCAGATCATCACTTAAAATTGAATTAAATTTTAATTTAAGTAGGGAAAGCTTAGAAAGTAGCCTACAGGAATTCCCCTTCAGGCTGAAGCCAGATTCTTTGCTGATTTAGGCCCTTAATTAGGCATAAACTAATCACACTGTGAGCTCTAGAGAAGAAATAACACATAATTGTTAGTACTAATTTCTTAATTGTTAGAAAGTGATACTTCTAAGTGCTTCATCCAACAAGAATGATCTGCAATGTGGCATCTCTTCTCTCCACATGTCAACAATTTACATTTATAACACATCTAAGAAAGAATACTTAACAATACACTTATTCTCTTTACTGTGTCTTCAAAACAAATTTGATGTTCTAAAATATAACCCCATTTTACTAATGGAATGATTGATGTGGCTTTCAGTACTTGAGAATGAGAAATCCAGTCAAAATGTATAAACCTATTTTTATATTAAATCACCAGAGCTACATTATCCAGTAGGAAATCCAAATGGAATTTGTTAAGGAGCAAAATTGAACCAAGTAAATTAGAAAATCTAATTGGCTTTATTAAGTGATTCAAGAATTGGGCAAACATCCCATCTAGCAACTAAAAGGGAGAACTGAGGCATTATACAAGAGGAAGAAGGGTGGGGCAAGGAAGCTATTAAGAGAAGAGAAGAGAAGAGAAGAGAAGAGAAGAGAAGAGAAGAGAAGAGAAGAGAAGAGAAGAGAAGAGAAAAGAGAAGAGAAGATTATTTTTAGACCAGGACATCTTCTTTTGGGAGGAAGGAGATGGCCTGGCTTTTATCATAAAGATTGCCTCTTCTTTCTGTGAAGGTGGGGGCATGGAAGTGATAGTCTACCTCGTTGGTATTAACCAGAAAATTCCAGACTGGTTAAGAGTATGTTTTTGGGTGAGGTTGAAACATTAATTAGATCAGGTATCAAATCTAAGTTTGGTATCCTGGACTTTAGCCATTTTGGCATTGTGGTTTTTTTTAACACATTAGAGGACAAAAATATCTATTGGCTATATCAACTCTCCAAACTTGCTTTTAACCTGAATTATTTTTAAGATAGAAGTTGGAATAATAATTAAAATCATTATTAATTCATAGTCATTCCATTATGTGACTTTAAAAGAGGTCAAGAAATCAAACATATAATGTAAGTCTGTATTTCCTCTTTTTGAAAGAAAGATGGATTTTAGGAAGGTTGTAGGCATTATAATAAGTGCTTTACTTGCATGTTCTTGAATAAGTAATAAAAACATGGAATTAAAAATTCTTGAAAGTAACAATTAAGTAAATGAAAGTGATATGGAACAAAAACAATGTTATTTTTGTTGGTTAGTGAACAATGAGATCTTTCTAATAGGAACCAAGCAAAAATTGTCCTTGGGCCTCTGGCCCGTTTAGACAGCATAAGACAAAGGAGGAACCACATATATTTACTGAAGAAAAGATTTAAGTTTTATATTCTTAAGACAATTCATATAGGTTCAATAATACATGGTAATAATTTTCTTCTTCCCACCTCATCCCCATTTTGCCCCTGAATGGATCTCAAAGGAATGAAAAGAAAACAGCATAGCAGGAAGTAGTTTGGTATACTAGACTGAAATTAAAAGGAAAAAACAGACTTTACGACACTGTTATTAATGAATTTTAGTACATTATGGTTTGCAAGTATAGCATTGCTATTTTCATTTCAAAATTAATTACAGTGAGTTCAGTAAGTTTTTTTCTTATGCTAATTGGATAACAGTGTGCATCCATTTTGTGATATCCTTATATTGGAACACATGTTGAGAATTATGAAAGCATGAATTTTAAAAGTCCTGGGAAAATCATTGCAACCCAGCTCTAAACAGTTAAAAGCGTGAGCACAACTTTTGCTCCAACGACAGGGGCACAGAGAAGACTGTTTTAGTGCTCCCCCATAAGGGATCTCAGGCTAGTGAGAGGGCTCTTCTTCAGAACAAATAATAATGATGAGAGCTGCACAAGACATTTTGTCTTGTGAAGCTGTTGGAGGACACAGAAAAAGGAAGGGACACTTGTCTTTAAATGTCTTTATCAATACCACAGCTCCGAATGTCCTCACAATGTACTCTACCCTTTCTGAACTTCCTAACAAACAAGTGACCTTGTTTATGAAAATATTTTCATCTCAATATCAGTATTTCTTATCTTTCTTGGTAATTCACCACTGATTCATGATTTTTTTTCCTTTTCTATTAAAAAATGTATTATTTTCTTTACAGAAGTCCAATTATTAACAAAATAGTTTTCTTTTAACAGTCTTACAGTGTTGACACATTTCCTGTGAATTCACTCTAATGTGATCCTGATTTATATTTTCCAAGGAATAATATCCTCTCCTTTATACCTATTTTCTTTAAGGTGTGTATGCTTTGAATACACTATTAATAATGGCTGCGATGATGAGTCTCTTTAAGGCACTGAACTAAACTCATAACATTGGCTTTCATAGAAATATAATCTGTCTGTAATTTCCACGTATTCTTAAAAGTATTTATTAACATTAATGGCATTTGTGATAGCAAGTGAAATGAAATATCCGATTGTAGCCATAGTAACTAATCAAAAATTTGTAGCAATACAAACAAGTGTTCTTGTATTTGATAAAATAAATAAAAAAGGGAAAGTAATGGAGTTAAAATATGTAAACATGGTGAAAGTCTGGGTATAAAGAACAAAAAAGTGTTTCTGGTGGATTAGCTAAAGCAAAACATAGATATAATTAAGTAAAATACACTTATGGTTTTAAATAGCATGGTTTACTAATACTCTATAAATTAGAAACTAATACTCTATAAATTAGAAACTTCATTATCAGAATATTTATAATATATTCAGACACTTACATATCAACACAAGATTCCCCCCCACCAAATAGGCAGTGTGAGATATTTATAGATATGAATATCTATCTATCTATCTATCTATCTATCTATCTATCTATCTATCTGCCATATTGTCAGTTTATAACAAGTTCATTTAGGTTTATAAATAAAACAATAATATATTTAATAATGATTTGGAAATGTGCATTAACTGTATTTATACAAAACTTTTTAGTACATTTCCATTTATTGGAATAATTTTTAACACTGCACATATAATTCTACTAAACAAATTCAACTAGAATAGGATCTGGTAAAATCATTTTTGCACACCTCGAGAATCTGATTTTTTAAACTAGGAGCTATATATATATGTATGCAATCCTTATTTACATTGTTTCAAAAATCGCTGCTGTGTTCAATTGTGTGATTAACCCTTATATTTGATTTTAAATCCATTTGATCTTTTACCTGAAATCTATTCATTCATTAATTGTTAACTGGCTTCAAAATTAGTTGAACAAAACTCAGTTGTTATTATGTTTTAGCTTAAGGACCTGAGAGTTGCACTGGCTAGTGTAGCAAATGATAACTGCAGACTTTCTAAAGGAGCGATTTCAGCTGAATTTGACTAAGCTCAAAAACTATTTCTTAAACATAACAGAGCCTGCAAGATGCTAGATGAATAAAGATGGCTACATTTGAATCCCTGTCTGTAAACATATCTAAAACAGTAGTGTTAAAAGGAAAATCTGATGCTGCAGGACTGTTATTTCAAAGTGTCAGCAATTTTCTGCCTATGGAAGTGGAGATTGGGCTTTACTTTTGAGATGGAGCTCTTTCTCCAATAATACTGACAAAACTGTTGAGCCTTTTTATTCATGTAGCTGTAGAGAAAATATCTACTTTTTTTTCCTGAAGGTCTTCCCAAATGCAGATGGTACAAAATAAGTTATATGTTTAATATCATGAGGTACATTGGGTGCTTCTGAAGATTTAGAATAGCTTTCCTTTCTTGTATTTGGAATTGGACTTCCCAATCCCTAAAGATTATTAATCATTCAACTAGACTTTTAACTTTTTGTCATCTGTTGTCACAAAGATTGGAAGCTAAAACCAGACACGTTAGTGAGGACTGAACTTCTTTTTATTTCATCATTTAGAAAAGCCCATGAAAAGACAATTGTCTTGGTTTGGGTTTTGAATAAAAGAGGCTTATTTGGGAAGTGAAGTCAAGTCTGAGAAAGCACCAGTAAAGGAGTAGGATATGAGGCATGAAAGAGACAATAACCAGTAGAAGGTAGATGAGGGAGTCAGTGACCATGGAAGGCAATTGGAGCTCTATCCTGTTGGCAAAATCTGACAGGCAGTGTAGAATATGGCTCAGAGTTGCCCAAGGAAGTTGAGGCATTTATCACTAACACTTTGTTCATTATTGGCTGAGGGGAGACTTGGGGATTATTATTTCTTTGGCACTTCTGGCTTGCCCTGTGTGGGAACTGAACATGTTCCCATGGCTGAGAAAAGCCTTTAGGCAAAAAGAACCATGTTATTCATAGTAAACAGCGGTAATATATAGATGTCTTAATGAAAAAAAATAAAGACTGTGGAGACCAAAGATTGACTACTGAGTGGAAAAAAAAAAAGTTTTACTCTTAAGAAGCAAACCTCTCTCTCTCTCACTCACTCTCTCTCTCTCTCTCTCTCTCTCTCTCTCTCTCTCTCTGTGTGTATATATATATATATATATATATACACACATATATCTGTTTCCCTAAAAATAAGACCTAGCTGGACACAGATATATATATATATATATATACATATATATATATATATATAGTATATATTGTGTATATTGTATATATATATATATATATATATATATATATATATATATTTCCCCGAAAATAAGACCTAGCTGGACCATCAGCTCTAATGCGTCTTTTGGAGCAAAAATTAATATAAGACCTGGTCTTATTTTAATATAAGACTGGGATAATATAATATAATATAATGTAATGTAATGTAATATAATACCAGGTCTAATGTGATATAATATAATATAATATAATACCTTATTTTAATATAAGACCGGATCTTATATCATATCACATCATATCATATCAGATACAATATAATGTAATACCAAGTCTCATTAATTTTTGCTCCAAAAGATGCATTAGAGCCCATGGTCTGGCTAGGTCTTATTTTCGGGGAAACATGGTATTAGTTTCAGGTTACAAAGCAGCATAATTATTAGACATTTATACCCCTGGCAGTGATAACCCTTCTCCCAGTCTACTGCCCCTCTGACATCATATGTGACTGTTACAATACTGACTATATTCCTTATGCTGTACTTTACATCCCATGACTATATATATTGTATTTACATATGACATATATATATATATATATACACACACACACATATATAGATATGTATATATTTACTTATAATTGATATTCAGTACTATTCTACATCAGATGTACAGCACAGTGGTCAGGCAGCTACACAATCTATGAAGTGGTCCCACTGATAAGTCCAGTACCCATCTGGGAACCTACGTTATCTATAAAACATTATTGATTATAAGCTCCATACTGTATTTCACATTCCTGTGATTATTTTGTGACTACCAATTTGTACTTTCTAATCCCTTCACCTTCTCTCCCATCCCCCAACCCCCACTCTGACCTAGCAACCATCAGATTTTTCTCTCTGTATCTCTGTGTCTATTTGTTTTGTTTCCTCATTGATTTTCGTGGGTATTTATGCAAAGAAATCCAAAACACTAGTTCAAAAAAATATATGCACTCCTATACTTATGCAGCACGCTTCACAATAGCCAAGGTATGGAAACAACTGAAATGTCCATCAATAGAAGATTGAATAAAAAAAAAAAACTTATGGTACATTTATATAATGGAGTATTACTCTGCCATAAAAAATAATGAAATTTTACCATTTGTAACAGCATGGATGGACCTAGAGAATATTATGCTAAGTGAAATAAGTCAGACTGAGAAAGACAAACACCATATGATCTCACTTATATGTAGGAAGGCTCTTGAAGAGGAGGAATGTGGTAAGAGAACTGGAGTGGGACTGTTAAATCTCAGAGACTCCAAACCCTGTCCCCTATGAGGAAAGCAACATCTCTGAATGTGGCTGACAGCATTGGAGGTTGTTATTTAAGCTCTAAGTTAGCTGGAGATGGTCTGCTATGTTCGTGGGGTGCTCAGTTTAAGATTATAGTGTCCAGGTGCTTCTGCTTTGTATCTGCGGTCTCCACCTTGGAATATTCTGGAATTCAGCTGGCTCTGCTTTGGGTGTGACATGTGGCAGTTGGTATTATGTCGTCAGTCAGGTCTGCCCCAGTATCAGCAGACTGAAGGAGTGGCCCACTCAGGGTTTATCAGGTGAGGGCTAGAAAAGAAAATGACACCATTTTTGAGAAAAAGTGTACTAATCTTAGATTCTAGGGAATAGGCTTCATCCTTCTGGATAGAAGCTGCAATTGGCCCTGAAGGAAAATGATGTGTCCACAATTAATCATCATGGGACTTGGAAGGCCCAAGGAGCAGACTGGATGAGATTTCCTTAGTTTTAATTATGAGATTTCTAGAAAGTAAATGTTGCAGTGATAATGTAAGGTCTGTCCATATTGTACAATTCTGGGATATAATAAAGGTAACTATTTATATATGGAAATAGAATTACCAAGGTTTGGCCTCAATGCATGTGATATTGTGCATGTGTGCGTGTGTCCTACAAATTTAACCAAGAATAATTAATATTATTGTAAAGATGATGAACAGAAAGGTGATAACATCAATGAGCGTCATATGTATATATATATATATATATATATATATATATATATATATATATATATACCCACTAATAAGAATATAATATCCCTGTTTTCATGGAGCTAATAGTCCAGTGAAGAAGGTTAAATAGGGGCACAAAGTCAATGATCGGGTTAATAGGAGAGAAAGTGTCACGCCCAGGAGAGGATTTCATAGCTAGAGAACATATCATAAATGAGGTGGGACCGTGTAACCAACAACGGAATGGCTGTGCTTTTATGAATAAACAACTTTTTTTCTAAAAAAAAAAAAGATTGTTAAACAGTTTCTCTTATATGTACAATCATCCTAATTATACATATTATAGATTAGGAAATAGGCATTTCCTAAAGACCTGGAGATACAAATTTTATCCAAGGCTGTCAAATGCCAAGTATGCAATCTTTTACAATATACAACAATAGAGCCAGAAATCACAGTGGCTGCATTTATAATATGCCATCACTGTAATTAACTTTGCACTATTAATAGTTTCTGAATTAGGAGAACTTGTGGGGTCAAAGATACTTGGAGCCTAGACAAACATTCCTGGGTCAGACCACCACGTGTACTGGTTAAAAAAATTTGGTTTATATAAAATATTTCCATTCAGAGAGAGGGGATCTCAGTAGACAGTATCTAATTGAATAGTCAGTTAACTGTCATCCTGATCCATGCAGTTGAAACATCCAGTGGCGGAACTGAAAGTCACTTCTCATTTCTGAAACCAAAAGTATATTTTTAATATGAGAGGTTACTTTTTTAAATATTAAAACAAATGAAAACCAATAGTTTTTTTTTTTTTAAAGAAGTGTATTTCTTTACGTTGTAAAGGTTATTTATGGTAAAGTAATTTTATAGTACATATTTATTTTTTATGTTTTGAGAAAAAAATTAAAACTTAAAGAAAAACTGAAGCAAATGCAACTACTTCCAATGATTTTTAACCAAACTGAAAGTAAAGGGGAAAAAAAATCAAATCTAAGTACTTTATTAAGACATTTCAATCTTTAGTGGTATATTGGTCGGAGGAACTACAAACAAATCCTGAACTCATTTTTTTTTTTAATAGTATGGGCAAAGCAAATCTGAAACTATTTAAGTTGTATTACAGGTTTAAGCAAATAAGTAAATATGTTGATATTGTTGGGAGTCAGAGTTCTCGCTTTGGAAGAAAGGGCATTTAAATAAAGAATGGGGAAGGCAACCAGAAATCTTGTCGGAGTGGAATGGAATTGAGGATATTGGTGTGGACTCATGATTTCTAAATATGTGTATATGTATATGCATATATATGTTTATGTGACACGTATGTAGGTAACCCATGTAGTGTGTATTTATATATGTGTATATGTAATTATATATACACATGTATACACACGTATGTATACATCTAGATAGCAGCTAGGTCTAGAAGCAAAACCCCAGCAGAAATGAGTTTTCCACATCTTGCTCTCTCTCATCTATCTCCTATTAAAAGGAAACAGTACTTCTAGATTGGGACAAGATGGGTACAAGATGAGGCTGGGACATTTGTTGTGCCAAAAAATTAGGATGTGCTCAAAAAAGTGATGGGGCATGTTACAAAGACACTGGCACAGCTTGAAAATCTCCCCCTGGCCAAATATAGAACAATTTGTGCCCCAAATAATGAATGACAGTAATGAGGTGTAGATAATTACTAAAAAAAATAAGCATTCATGATTTTAACCTAAAAGTAAATAGACAAACGAGAGAGAAAGGAGGGATTTATTTATTGTATGTCAAAGGCCAACTGGTAAATGTGGAGCAGTGCTGGAGCAGATTCAGGAAAGTATCAATATGTGCTAAGTCTAGACAGAAATTCTGAAGAGGAGTAGGATATTTGTACTGTCAAGAGGTGTCTTCTCAGAGACTGTTTAGTAATTACAAGAGGAAACACAGTAACTATATAGTGGAGAAATGGGATGACACTTTGACAGTTGCATCAAAATTAGCATCACAAATAAAAGACAGAATGTCATCATGTGTCTCCCATATAACGCTCTGGGAAGGATATCCCTCACTAATCCAGCATCCAGCCAGTAATGCATTTGAGTCTAATCATGAAGAAACCTCAGAGAAACCCCAAATGAGGAACATTTTTAAGAAAGGGGGAGGGGGTTATATTCCTCAAAAATGCCAATGTCAATGTCACAAGAAAAGAAAGGAAGATTGTGGAAATTTTCCAGCTCAAAGGAGAAAAAATAGGTATGACAACTAAATACAATGTCTAATTCTAAACTGGCTCCTGTAGTATAGGGAAATTTTACTATAAAGAACATTATTGAATTAATTGGAAAAAGTGGAATATGGTTGTAAAATTATGTAAAAGCATTGTTCAAATGCTTTTTCAATTGCATTGTCCAATTAATGCATTGTTCAATTAATATTCAAATTTACTGAAGTACATATCTGTACTGTGGTTATATAAGAGAATATCCTTATTCTTATTAAAGACATACTGAAGAATTTAAGGTAAATGGCCATCGTGTTTGCAACTTGCTCTCAAATTGTTCAGGAAAAATGTTATATAATATATAATAATTTATAATGTAGTAATATATAATGTATAAATGTAATACATACAATGTATTATTAATACTTATATAATATAATATATTATTGCTGTCTCTCTTTTCTTACATGTAAAAGGAGTGTGAGAAAGAGCATGGCAAAGCAAATGGCAAAGCAAAAGAGAAACAAACAAAGATACAAAATCTCATAGATACAAACAACAGTTTAATGGTTGCCAGAGGGTAAGGGAGAAGCGGGGTTCTACAAGAGGGTAAAGGGGGTCAAATAAATGATGATGGAAGAACTGACTCTGGATGGTGTGCACAAAATGTGATGTATAGATGATGTATTACAGAATTGTACGCTTGAAACCTATGCAATTTTACTAACCATTGTCATCCTAATAAATTTATTTTTTTAAAAAAGCAAATGGGGCAAACTGTAAACACTAGGTGAGTCTAGGTAAAGGTACAGGGTGTTATATGTGTTTTCTTATTTTTGCCACTTTCTGTATGCTTGCAATTACTTCCAAGTAAAAATTAAAAAAAAAAAAAGACTATTATTTTGAAATCAGAAAAATAAAGGTTGAAATCTTGAGTGACCTTAGGTAAGCTACTTCTCTTCTCTGTATCTCAGTGTTCCACTCTTTATAACAGAGGTAATCGCATCACTTCACAATATTACAATAACATGAGTTTCTGTTTGGAACGTAGCAAATGGGTGATGAGCAAAGGTTAGCACTCCCCTCAGAGCCCAGACTTGTCTCCCAGATAAATATCATCGCTAAATCCAGTTTCCACAAGTTTGATTAAATCCTCACATCTTGTTAATAAACTTTACATTCCATATTTTTAAAATTACACAATGTTGGAGATTTTAAGTCTAAATTATGGTCTTACTGTGATAGAAAGTGAAGACTTTAAAGTTCAGAAATGTTTTGAATTCAGGTTGATACTGCTAGCACTTAGTGAAATTATCAGTACGTGATAGATGCTCATTGTGTGTTTGTTGAAATGAGTTTAATAATCTACACGATATTCCTAAACTTTGGCATAATTTTGGGGGTCAAATGATGATTCTACTACTTCATTGTAATATATGCATCTGGATGCCCTCGTCATTGAAAAGCCATGTGGCTGGTCTGAGTTCACCTGAATTAACTGACACACCACCCCTAGTTTTGCTCCAGCCATTTGGATCTAGACCACATGCTAAGCCATTTTTCTTTCTCCTGCAATCCATACTCTTTCTTTCATAGAGATTCAATGTCAATCATTCTATGCAGCCTGAGTCTTATTCCTTAGAACAGCTTGACTGTGTGGCATTTCTTAAAATCTCTCTCTCTGTCTCTGTCTCTGTCTCTCTCTCTCTCTCTCTCTCTCTCTCTCTCTCTCTTTCTTATTTTTCTTGAAGCAAACACCGTTTAAATTGAAATCAGTCTTTGTTTCCTTATTTCTCATTTTGAGTCTAGGAAATATGTTTAAATGGAAGCAGGTGAGGCAAATATTGATTGAAGTTGCATGGGTGTGGTAGTCCGTTTAAGACAGTGGTTCTTAACTGGGGTGATTTTGTGCCCAGGGGACATAAGGTAATGTCTCGAGACATTTTTGGCTGTCAGAATTGGAATTGGTGGTGATGCAGGCATCTAAATGTTGGAAGCAGGGACGCTGCTAAATGTCCTACAATGCACATGACAGCCCCAAGTGTCCATAACGCTGGAGTTGAGAAACCCAGACTTAAATGAAGAGAAAAGACCGTCATTATAAATATTTAGGAAGATCTGTTTTTCAAGTAGAGGGGAAACTATAAATTACTGAATTGAAGTCCTGGCTCAATTTAGTAGACAAGTCTAATTTAATTTCAGCCTTGTATGTTACCATTACAGCCTGTCCAGGACAGGTGTTTACAGAATATCCATGCTGTCACATGACAATGATGTTTTGCGTTTGTAACAGCTTTTCTATTGCTTGTCTTATGGTAAGTTATGTAAGGCCTTTCAGCTGTCCTGAAAAAAATATCACCATAGAGAAGATGTTTAGATGTTTTGTTCTTAAGTTGATTGTGCTGGCATGCCAGAAACCATCAGTTCCATGAATCTTTTTTTTTTAAATCTGTCCTTTAAGCTGTTTCTGGTTTGTTGGTTGGTTTGTTTGTTTTCAGAAATGCCTGAAGACTAGAACAAATCTCATTATGCCACATCCACAGAATATGTTTTCTGATAAACAGGGAAAATAGTGAAAGCCTGAAGAGCTAAAGAGAAAAGCTAGCAAAGCGTCCTGGAGAAATCTCCCTTAACCACGGCCTCACTGCTGTCCCTTTGCAGCCTGAGAGTGGCTTTCTCAACACCTGTGCAGACTTAGACTACAATGTGGAACTGGGAGCAGCTTCAGCCCAGCCAGGCAGTCCAGTTCACTGCCCACTTTTACGGCAACAGCTCTTTCCCACTGATTCTTTAGTATTGCTAGAAATTGTCTTAAGTGGCTCTGTGGGAGCATGGGCACACATGGACAAATCTAAGAAGGGAGGGTGTGCTGAAGCCTTGTAACTGGGCCACTGAGTCTCAGGGCAGACATGGTGACCAACCTGAGCTATGCTAGGAGCCACCTTGCCCTCTTGGCAATTCTTCTGAAACTCCTGCTAGGGAATCGATCACCGATTTTTTAGCTGAAGCACCAAAAGAAGCATCTGGGTGGTGTGTAGGGGCCATGCTTTATGAAAACTAGGTAATTTAACCATTAGATTCATTTTCAGAGTGGCAACATGTTTCCACTGATATTGGATGCTTGTGAAGTGGAATAGAAAGGGATGTAGGCTGAGAATTGGCCTAGCATTTAATTTCTTATATAACATTAGAAAGTATTGGATATACATTAATTATATACCATAGTCTCCCCCTTATCTGTGGTTTCACTTTCTGTGGTTTAAATTACCCATGGTCAACTGCAGTCAGAAAATATTAAATGCAAAATTCCAGAAATAAACACTTCATAAGTGTTAGATTGAGTGCCGTTCAGAGTAGCATGAAGAAATCTCGTGCTGTCCTGCTCCGTCCCACTTGGGGCGTGAATCATTCCTTTGTCCAGCATATCCACGCTGTATATGCCACCTGCCCATTAGTCCCTTAGTAAACAACGGCTAGGTTGTCAGATCGACTGTTGCAGCATTGCAGTGCTTGTAATCAAGTAACCCTTACTCATGTAGGTTTACTCATCTTATCATCTCACATCATCACAAGAACAAGAGGGGTGACTATACTATAATAAGATATTGAGAGAAAGAGAGAGACCGCATTCATATAACTTTTAGTATAGTATATTGTTATAATTGTTCTATTTTATTATTAGGCATTGTTGTTAATCTCTTACTGTGCCTAATTTAAAATTAAACTTTATTACAGATAGGTATGTATAGAAGAAAAACATAGCATATATAGGTTTTGGTACTGCCTGTGGTTTCAGGCATCCACTGGGGTCTTGGAACGTAGCCCCTGAGAATAAGGGTGGAATGGCGTATCACACATGCCTGTATAACTGTGTTAAGAAATAAGTACTGCTCTTCACGATAGAAACTTTTTTTTAATTGAATTTTTAAGAATGTATTTTCCTTTAAATATGCTTGGTGTTCATTTTAACACAGAAATAGCAGTAAAAGTTTTTTTCTTTTTTTTTTTGTCTTAGGTCTTTGGGGAGTACTGCATAAAATGTGCTTTGGCTTTTGTACATAACAGCGTTGGTGAAATAATTTCATTTGTACTATACTCCAAATTAGGTAGGTTAATTATATGAAAAAAAATGAAGGAAGACTAAACATTTATTGGCACATAAACGTGTGAGCAGGGGATGTGGGAGGGGGCTCGTATGATCAGAGCCATCTGCCTGTCCTGCTATACATGGAGTCTGACAATGAAGTTCATGAACTTGTTGCAATGGTGTTGCTAAACTTTTTTGATATCAGAGGGATTATTCGTAATGAATTTGTACCAACTAGACAAATAGTTAACCAAATTTACTATTTGGAGGTGCTGAAAATGTTGCGTGAAAAAGTTAGATGACCTAAAGTTTTTGCCAACAATTCATGGCTTTATATCACAATGCACCAGCTCACATGGCACTGTCTATGAGGGAGATTTTAACCAGTAAACAAATCACTGTATTGGAACACCCTCCCTACTCACCTGATCTGGCCCCCAATGATTTCTTTCTTTACCCAAAGATTAAGGAAATATTGAAAGGGAAATATTTTGATGATATTCAGGACATTAGGGTAATAAGATGACAGCTCTGATGGCCTTTCCAGAAAGAGTTCCAAAATTGCTTTGAAGGGTGGACTAGGCGCTGGCATCAGTGCATAGTTTCCCAAGGGGAGTACTTCAAAGGTGACCATAGTGATATTCAGCATGAGGTATGTAGCACTTTTTCTAGGATGAGTTCGTGAACTTAATTGTCAGACTTTGTAGGTCAATTCTTCCTACAGCCTTTGACTGAAAGTCTGCAGGTAACTTTCATCTACTAAATCCATATTTCAGAGTTCAGACTAAATAAACTATTCTCTCTCAGGCTCTCTGTCTCTCTCTCTCTCTCTCTCCTCCCATTCCCCCACAGATATGCTAGTTTTAAAAACAAAAATTGTCAATCCAGATTATAATATATTGTAATCCAGATTACATTTTATATATATATAAAATGTTTGACTACCACTTTACCACTTTATCCTCTCTTATTTGTGCTGTGCTTTATTTTGGTCTCTTTGTTTGTTTGTTTTTTTGTTTTTTTTCCTTCTATATTGCTTCATGTATTCATCACCCAGTGTCATTTGGTCTCCTTGAAACTAGTCTTTATCCTCATTTTTCCGTTATATTTAATGGCTTATAAATTTGTATTCAAGCTATTTGGATAATACCATATTGCAAAACTGACTTAAATCCAAACAAAAAAATAGCAACACCAGCCCTGATTCTTTCCTTTCTTAGAATTTTTGCTCCAGAATATTGTGTCCCAGGAAAGGCTATGGCATCTAGAAAATATTTTGCCATACTGTATTCAAACGGGTAGGAAGAAAGAATATAAGGAGGAACATAACAGAATTTCAAGAGTTAGAAGAGGTCTAGAGGGCAATAGAGTTAGAAGAGGTCTAGAGGGCAGAATTTTTTGGAATCCTTTTGGAAACCTGTTCCAGCTTCTTCGTGATGGCGGTTAGTGTCCCTGCATATATGTGAGTTCATAGGGCCTGAGAAAAATGGCAGAATAGAGAAGATCTATGATTACACTACAAATATAGGCTTATACAGGGACTTCTTTTAACTGTTCCTTGGGATTTGATTAATTACTTGCTTATAGCTGAAGACAGAATAGAGTGACGAGAACTTGGATTTTAATGGAGAAAATGAGACAGTGGTTGGACAGTTCTTAGTAAGGGTGAAGTGATGCACTAAAAATGTAAATGTTTTGGATTTATTCTACCTCCTCTCAATTCCCAGCAGTAGCAGACCTTGAAGTTTCCTTGGCTGCTGTGTATGGCAATGAGATATTTAGCACTCAGATGAGAATGCTAATCTCATTTGTTACCTTCCATTTTAGAGCTATTTGGGCAGCGAGATTACCATACAGTAATCATGCACAAAGTTTAGTACCATGTGTCTTTAATAACCCAGGCATTTGTGTTTATGATTTTAAGTGTGGATTAGAATATATATTAGTTGAATATTAATAGATTTAATCAATCCTTTTGGAATTCATGAGATTTATTTTTACTTGTAAATGCACATTTAGGCTTTGACTTTTTCTTCGTGGACAACATAGAAAAAAGTAACTCAAAGGAAAAATTTTATTGTATCATCATCATCATAAATATTATTTAATTTATAATAAGCACTGAGATCACTACATTGTTCTTAGTGCTGTGTGAGCAAGAGCATGGTGAAGACCAGTTGTTTTTCTTTTTAATAATTCATAAACAGAGGCCTCACTCACTCATACTTCTGGTCAGGCATCAAATAAATGTGAAATATTGTCATAAAGCAAGAAATCCTCTATTACTACCGAACAAGAAAAACACAAACATTATCTGCTGATAGAGAGTGTGCACACGTACATTCACACACACATTTATATAGGCATACACATATAAGAGTATGTGTATACAAATCCTTTAATTCCCACAACCTCCTGTGAAGTAAGTACTATGGTTGTCTTCCTTTTAGAGATAAAAAAATCCAGGTGATGTGGCTCCAGGTATCATATTGCTATATTCTACAGCCTCAGTATGTTACAGTGGCATCATTTAATCAGTTTATGCCCATTTTAGAGTCATTTTGTTTTTGGAAGGAAACAACAGAAAATTATGTCCATGGACTAATCTTATATTTAGAGAAACAGCCAACAATTTAAATACTTGTCAAAAATTAAATAATTTGCCATACTCACAATGATTGAAGAAAAAAATATATAAGAAACACTGTTTAGTTACTTTTTATTACCTTGTTCAATTGAGCTCAGCAAACTTTGAATGAGACCTTTTCCGGTGCCATAATCTGTGTTAGGTTTTAGGGATAAGAAAGCATGAACTCTAGCTTTACAGACCTTAAGGTCCGATGCATACTTAGAAAACTGGAAATCTGATTCACTTTTCAGGAAGTATACACACACTTGTTGCTTATTCGTTATTGTTCGTTGGTTTTCCAAACTAAGGATATGGTGAAAGTAAGCAGTACAACACATTTTGTTGATGAAAATGGAAGAGTTTTTCATTGTATTCTACACAATTGGAACAATGTGCAAAGAATATACAGTTAATACTATCTTAGCTATTTCTTACAGGACAATTGGTGACTCACATTATTGAGTTATGCCATAGTGCAACAGTCCTAGACTAACAGTGTGTGTGCCTGTGTGTGCGTGCATGTGTATATCCAAGCTACTTTTCTTGTATGGCCAATTATGTCAGTTTCCTATTGCAGCTATAATGAATCATCACAAATTCAGTGGATTAAGACACACAAATTTATTATTTTATGGATCTAAAGGCCAGAGATACTAAAACCAATGTGTAAGAGGGACTGTGTTCCTTATGGAGGATATAGGCAAGGGTGTGTTTTGTCGTGGCTCCTGACTACTTCCTCCATCTTCAGAGCCAATCCCAACATCTTCAAGTCTCTCTCCTTCTCTCTCTCTCTCTCTCTCTCTCTGACTGTTCTTCTATCACCACATTCCCTTCCCTGACTCTGAAACTTCCTCCCCATCTTATGAGACACTTTGTGATTCATTACATCAGGTCCACGTGGATAAATTCCCTATATCCTTAATTTAACCTCATCTTCAAAGTCCTTTTTTTTTTCCGATGTAAGGTGACATATTCACAGGTTTCAGGGATTAGGATATGGGTGTCTTCGGAGGTCAAAGTTCTATATACAACACCAATGGTTGTAGCATTTCCCCTTTTATTTTCAGCCTCTATTATTAGTAGTAGAAAGTTTAGTTGTGCACTTGCTTAGTGTATAAACTTTTAGGATTGAATTTTTATGTTATTTGTATGTAAAACCTTTTCTTTATATATGATTCACAAATTGATGGTTACCTGCTTTACCTAGTACCAAAAGAACACAGGATGAGTTCTCAGTGGCTGCCAGTAGTTTGGACCCTTCTTTGGAATTGGTTTTCTCCCTATAGAAACTGGCAACCTCTCTCTATGATTATCTCAATCCTTATTAGCAAGAAGCAACATTCCTGTCTGGAACCTGATCTGAAACATCTCCATATTGCATAGCAACAAGTATGGGTAATGTTGACTTGCTCCTCCTTTTTCCTGACCCATACCATGTGCAGCATGCAAAAGGAGATTAACACTTACTGAGCACTTAATATTTCCCATGCATGTCCAGCATACTTCAACAATACAAATCCTTTAATTCCCACAACCTCCTGTGAAGTAAGTACTATGGTTGTCTTCCTTTTAGAGATAAAAAAATCCAGGTGATGCGGCTCCAGGTATCATATTGCTATATTCTACAGCCTCAGTATGTTACAGTGGCATCATTTAATCAGTTTATGCCCATTTTAGAGTCATTTTGTTTTTGGAAGGAAACAACAGAAAATTATGTCCATGGACTAATCTTATATTTAGAGAAACAGCCAACAATTTAAATACTTGTCAAAAATTAAATAATTTGCAATGGTTGCCAACATTGTACTTCTAAGTAGAATTTTTGTTGTTTTCTTGACTCTCTCTTTAAACTCTACTTATGTCCCACAGAGGTAGTGCAAAATGTTTAAATTTTGGTACTAGTGATAAACAACAAGGAAACAAGCAAATAGCTCAAGCTTCAAATGAACTTACCTTTTTCTTAGCCATGAATATAATGTTTGGTCTCACTATTTCAAACCACTGTGCTATGACTATAATATCTTTTGGGCATTTCTCTGGTAGGGGGTAAAGGAACATCTCTTTTGCCCACATCTCATACAAAATGACCTTAACAACCTCAGACTCACTTGATAATTACTTTGTGTAGCAAATTAAGTTGTGGAGACAGGTATTACATCAACAAAGTGTAAAACCAAGAGAGAGTTTAGGAAAGAGATTTGGAGACTATAAAAGCTTTGGTTTGGGAAGAAAAAAAAAAACTTGGCAAAACTGTACACTGTTAAGACATTCAGTATTTGTGGGTTTTGAGGGATTTACTGATGGCGTAAAAGCTTTCTTAACATTAACTATATTGAATTGTTTGCATGTAAACAAATTATAATAAGTATTATAGATACATATATATATACACACATATGTATAGAATATGGATAAATACAGCTATGTGCAGGGAGGAGGCACCTGTTAATTCAAGATACAGGTGAATTAGAAGGAGGAAACATTTCCAGTTGTTCTTTATGGACATATGGAAATGAGTGACAGGAATCAGTTGTTCATGTCAAATGGAGTCCAATCAGGAAATAAAAATAAGCCAAAGTGTTGGTCTTTGTATGAATTTTTTTTCACATTTCTCATTTATGGGTGGATTTGGTAATGTCAAATTGAGTCCAATCAGGAAATAAAAATAAGCCAAAGTGTTGGTCTTTGTATGAATTTTTTTTCACATTTCTCATTTATGGGTGGATTTGGTAACATCAAATATGGCAATTATGAAAAAAATAAAACAAGTATGTCTTTATCTTTTGGTATGTTTGGTAAATGGAAAGGAAATTATAAAGAAAAGTTTAAATTTTTAAACTTTTAGAAAGAAAACTTTAAATTTTTAAAAACTTTAAATTTTAACATAAGACAACTGGAAAGTTAAGATGAAATAAAACCTTTGAGTACTAATCTATTACATACCTGTTTAGAGTTAAAAGTGTAAATCAAAAGATCATTATATACTATTATATATATATATATATTTGATTTGATTATATATGTATGTATATATATACATATATGTATATGTGTGTGTGTATATATATATACGTATATGTATATGTGTGTGTATGTGTGTGTGTGTATATATATATATATATATATATATATATGACTCAAACATAGAGAAGCGAAAGAAAGATTATTTTAAAAAATAGGTACTAACGAAATAGATGAATCCACTACCATAGTAGGAGACTTCAGTACCCCTCTATCATAAATGGACAGATGCAGCAGACAGAAAATCTGTAGAAACATAATTCAGCTGAATAATACCATCAATCAACAGAATATATTTGACATCTATCAACTACTTCATCCAACAATTTCAGAATACACATTTTTCTCAAGCTCACATGAAATATTTATCAAAATAAAACATATTCTGGGCCAGGAAACCCACTTTAACAAATGTAAAATAGCAGAAATCATATAATGTCTGCCTTCGGATCACAATGGAATTAAATCAGAAATCAATAACAGAAAGATAACTGGAAATTTTCAAAATACATGGAAATTAAAGACACGTTACTAAATAACACAAGGATCAAAGAAGACATTGCAAAAGAAATTTAAAATTTTTTAAACTAAATGAAAACAAAAACACAACTTACAAAAATTTGTGGGATGTAGTAATAGCAGTGCTTAGAGGGAAATTTGTAGCTTTGAATACATATATTAGAAAAGAAGGAAAATATAAAATCAATAATCTAAGTTTATACCTTAGAAAACTAGTAAAAGAAGAACAAATTGAATCCAAAGCAGGAAAAAAAGAAATAAGAATTAGAGCAGAAATCAATGAAATTGAGAACCAAAAATCTGCAAAGAAAATCAACAAAATCAAAAGCTGGTTCTTTGAAAAGATCAATAACATCAATAAGCCTCTAGCTAGCTTAATTAAGAAAAAAGAGAAAGGACACAAATTACTATTATCAGAAATGAAAGAAGGAATATCAATACAGATCCTACGGACATTAAAAGAATAATAAAAAAATACTATGAATAACTCCATTGCCACAATTTGGAAATCCAGGTAGAATACACCAAATTTCATGAAAAACACAATTTGCAAAAGCTCACTCAAAAAAAAAAAAAATAGACAATCTGATAGACCTATACCACTAAAAAAATTGAATCAATAATTAATAACCTTACAAAACAAAGTGCCAGTCCCATATGGGTTTTATTTGTGAATTCTACCAAACATTTAAGGAAGAAATTATACTAATTATCTACACCTTCTTTCAGAAGATAGAAGCAGAGGGAATGCTTTCTAACTAATTCTATGAAACTAGCATTACCATAATACCAAAACCAGACAAAGTAACTACTTTGAGAGACCAATATGTCTCATCAACTTAGATGTAAAACTCCTCAATAAAATAGTAGCAAATCAAATCCAAAAGAATTATACACCACAACCAAGCGGGATTTATCCTAAGTCCACAAGGCTGGTTCAACATTGGAAAACCAGTTAACATAATCCATCACATCAACAGACTGAAAAAGAAAAATTACATGATCTTATCAATAGATGCAGTGAAACATTTGAAAAAAATTCAGCACCCATTTATGATTAAAAACTCTCAGTAAATAGAGAAAAACTAACTAAATTTGATAAAGAGTATAAAAAAACAACAGCTGACATCATACTTAATAGTGAGAAACTTAAAGTTTTCCCACTGAGATCAGGTACAAGGCAAGGATATCCCCTTTTTACCACTCCTTTTCACCAGCATACTGGAAGTCTTAACTAATGCAATAAGAGAAGAAAAGGAAATAAAAAGGTATACAGATTGGGAAGGAAGAAATAAAACTGTCTTTATAAATGACATGATCATCCATGTAGAAAATCCAAAAGAATTGCGTGAAAAACTCCTGGAACTAATTAATAAGCAATTATAGCAGAGTTGCAGAATGCAAGGTTAATATATAAATGTCAATTGTTTTCCTACATACCAACCATAAACAAGTGGAATTTGAAATTAAAAGCAAAATATTATTTACATTAGCATCCCCAAAATGAAATACTTAGGGTGTAAATCTAACAAAATATGTACATGATTATATGAGAAAACTATAAAACTCAGATGAGTGAAATCAAAAAAGAAATAAGTAATTAGATATTCTATGTTCATGGATAGGAAGATTCAAAGTTGTCAAGATGTCAGTTCTTCTAAACTTGATCTATATGTTCCATGCAATCCTGATTAAAATCTCCAGCAAGTTATTCTGTGTATTTCAACAAACTGAAAAAGCAAAAGATCTGGAAGAACCAACACCATAATGGAGGAGTAGAACAAAGTTGGAGGATTGACATTACCAACTTAAAGACTTACTATAAAACCACAATAATCAATACAGTGTGATATAGGCAAAAATAGACAAATACATAAATCAATAGAACAGAATAAAGAGCCCCCAAATTGACGCACATAAGTATAACCAGCTGGTGTTTGACAAAAGAGCAAAGGCAATAAATACATGGAGCAAAGATAGTTTTTTCAACAAATGGTGCTGGAAAAATTAGACATTCACATGCAAATAAATAAGTAAATAAATAAGTAAATAAGTAAATAAATAAATAAAAATGAATCTAGAGACAAATTTACACCCCGCACAAAAATTAACGCAAAATGGGTCATTAACTTAAATGTAAAATGCAAAACTGAAAATCCCTAGGTGATAACATGGATGAAAACTTAGAAGAAAATCTTGGGTGTAAAGATGACTTTTTAGATGCAACACTAAAGGCACAATGATGAAGCTAGACTTCATTAAAATGAAAAACATCTCTGTGCAAAAGACAATGTCAAAGAATGAGAAGACAAGCCTCAGATTGGGAGAAAATATTTAAAAAAAAAAAAAAAAATCTGAAAAAAACCTGTAACCAAAATATACAAAGAACTATGCAAACTCAACAAGAAGTAAATAAATACCCCTGTTAAAAATGGGTCAAAAATTTTAACAGACACCTTGCAAAAGACGATAGACAGAGGGCAAGTATGCATAAAAAAAGGTGCTCCACATAATATGTGGGAAATGCAAATTAAAACAACAGTGAGATACCACTACCTACCTAGTAGAATGGCCAAAATATGGAACACTGACAATACCAAACGCTAACAAGGATTGGAGTAATAGGAAATCATTCATTGTTGGTAGAAATGCAAAATGGTACCTTAGAAGACAGTTTGTGAGTCTCTTGTGAAATTAAACATATTCTTTTGATATGATTCAACAATCCACTTCCTGGTTTTTACCCGAAGGAGTTGAAAATTTATCTTCACCTAAAAACCTGGACATACATGTTGATAGCAGCGTTATTCATAATTGCTAAAACTTGGAAGGAACCAAGATGCCTTTTAGTAGGTGAATAGATAAATAATATGTGGTACATCCAGACAATGGAATGTTATTCAATGCTAAAAAGAAATGAACTATCACACAACAAAGACATGGAGAATAACTTAAATGCATATTACTAAGTGAAAGAAGCTAATTTGAAAAGACTACATGTTGCATAATTCCAAGTATATAACATTCTGGAAAAAACAAAATTATGGATACGGTAAAAAATCAGTGGCTGCCAAAGTTTAATGGGTACAGAGGGAGGCATGGGTGGAACATAGAGAATTTTAGGGTAGTAAAAATGCTTTCCATGATGATGAAAACATGTCATTATACATTTCTCCAAACCCATACAATGTACAGCATCAAGAGTGAAAAGTAGTATAAACCATGGTCTTTGGGTGATTATGTATCACTGTAGGTTCATCAGTTGGAACAAATACAGCACAATAGTCAGGGATCTTTACAATTGGGGAGACTATGCATATGTGTGGTGGGAGGTTGTGGGAAATCTCTGTATCTTCCCCTAAATTTTGCTGTACTCTAAAAACGTGGTCTAAAAAAAAAATCTTAGTAAGGAAGAATAGATACTGTATTTTGACACAAAGCACACTAATTTCCCCCTCTGAGATTGTGAATAGGAGTTCAAAGAACTGTACATTCAGGAATTAAATATAGCCATAATTGCTTCCAGCAGGGGTGGGAAAAGAATCATACTGTTTTTGTGTAGGAGAAATCAACTTCCTGACTTAAGCTTGAATTTCCAGCTTTGTGTAAGAAATTGGTGAGAAAAAACATTTATGGCCTTCTCCACAAGGTATAGGTTAGTTGAATACTTAATAGTCCAGACATCAATGTTGCATAGCCTATGAGAGCAATTGCAATAAAACATTAATGTGAATTCTATTTCTATTGTCTCCTGATTAGCACTTTCTACAAACAGATTGTATTTGATTTCATATGAAGTTGGAAAGAGATATTAAGGTATCAAAGAAACAAATTAGCTATCTTATTAATATTATAGAGGTAGTTTCAATGAGTTGGGTTTTTTGTTTTTTTTGTTTTGTTTTGTTTTGTTTTTTGTTTTGTTTTTTTGTAAATTGGGTTGCATTCATTTGCCAGGAAATGAATTATTCATCTAATGTAATACGTCCTTACACATCTAGGACAGATACATATTTTGCTAAACCAATAGATTGCGATAGCAAGTTCATTTCCAAGTTATTTCCAGGTTAATCTGTATGATGTTTAATAGAATAACTGAATTTAAACTGATTATTTTAGCAATTGAAAGGTAATATGGATTTAAGATATTTCTTACTGATATGCAGCTTTTCAACTACAAAGTAATTATTAAAATATTTAAATTTGTTATTTATTAACTTTAGTTTTAAAATGTTTATGTATACATATACATGCATGTATTTATGTAAGAAAATATTACACTGTTACTAGTGATCTTAAAAGGTAAAACAGAAACAAGCTATATTTATTTCTTTACTCTTGACCCTATTGTTGTCTTATTGTATTCAAAACATTTATTAAATAATAATAGCAAAATATTAAAGGCAATTTCCTAAATTAAGAGGCCACCATATTTTGGCTACTGCAATTTTCTTTGACTCACAGAAGATAATCATTTAAAGTTTGACCTTATAATATGGTTAATCATAACATATTTGTTGCATAAAAAGTACTAGACAGGGTACATGAAAGTTTATGGCACAAGTACATGTAACATCTAGATAAGAGAGGTGATTTACCTTGAAGTTGTGGGGACAGAGGTTTAAATCATGGCTCAGCAATATATGAGCTGTGCAACACTGGGTTGTCTGTTGAAACTCTGACTCGTTATGTTTGTCCTCTATAAATTCCTAATAAAATAACATTCTCTGTAAGGCTGTTGAGAGGTTTTAATTTGATAACGTCTGTTAAATGCTTATTCTTGTATCTCATATCTAGTAAATGCTCAAATAATGATATTCCTGTCCTTGGAAGCTAAAGCATTATTCTTTCTAGATCTGTTGTCCATGGGGGAGAGTACAATCATTTGACAAATAATTTAGTGTAGATGACTTTTTTAAAATTGAAAGAAGACATAATGTTTTGACTGTCTTAAATTGTTTAAGTTCATATTCCTGAAAATGGTTAACTATTCACTTTATTTTTATTTCAGAGTTCTGTTTTCACTACAGGTTAGTGCTAGAACATTATATATTAAATTGGATTTTCTTTATTTAATTTTTTGTCAGTAGCAGCAAAGTATACTTGAATTTCTCTGTTGAGAATAATGTACACTTGCTCTGCCATTTACTTGCTTAGAAAAGACATTAAAGTACTCTTGCTTAGCAAATGTTATATTGCGGGATTAGATGGAACCTTACAGATACACTGTAAAGTGCGATTCAATATCAGAATGCAATAATACCTACTCTAGTTCATCATCACATGGCTCTTCTACACAAAGCCTCCAAATCTGTTTTGCAAATCAGCAGACGTTATTAATGATTGTCAACAACACACTAGGCACTTAAGACAACTGACTCTCCTCTACTCTCCATGAAGTTGCCTTCATTTTAGAACCTCCTCAAATCTCAACTTCTGTTGGAAGTACCTTTGGTCTTTGACTTTAGGATAATTAATATAAGACTATTTGTAATATCTGGGTCAGTAAATTCTTGTAGTAAGTGTCCAAGTAGGTGTCCAACTCTCAGCTCAAAAGGCAAGATACCTCTCTTTTAAAACTATTCTCATTTTAGTGTTCTTCATAACTTAATGGTATGTCCTCTGGTCTACAGATTTCAAATGCTTTCTTATTACTAGTGAATTTTCATGGAAAACCTGGTAGGAAAAAGTTTGGCTTAAGCATATTTTAGATTAGCTCATACACGTTTCAAGGCATGAAGGAAAATTTACAATGAAATCATAAATATGCTATGGTATAAAATCTTGGGAGACCTGAATGATATGACTCTGAGAACAGACTCAAATCTTCATATTTAAACCTCTGTTTTCTATTACTGTCAGAGCATAGAGTCCCTTTCCTTTTGTTTATCGTCAGGAAATAACACATTCTAGCTTGTAAGATAGCAGACCGGAATGGGTTAAGAACTCCCGCTGTAGGATGAGGACAGTTTGCTTTGAATCCAACTCTGCCACTATAGCAGGGTGTGAAGTTGAGAACAACTCAAGCTCCCCAAACCTCAACTTCTTCATCTGTTAATGGCCACTATGAGGCCCACCTTTCAGGATTATTATACACACTAAATGAAATAATGTCTATAAAGTGCATGCTGTAGATAGAGCAAACACTTTCGATAGCAATTGTTTTCATGATGATTGCCTTATCAGAAAGAACAGGGCACAGTAAGATAATAAAATACTCACTAAAACTGTGTGCTTTGGTTCAAATCTACATATGGAAGGAAGGTCAACACTTTATTTTCCACTGAGATGTCACTCTCTTTCTTATATCAATTCTAATCAATTCTGTTCTCCTAAGGTGGAATAAAATAATAGGATTTTCCATACTTTAGCTGAGCAAATCTGTTACCTTAAAGAGGTAAGGAAGCAAGATGATACCAGAACAAACTAGGTGTTTTATATATTTATTAAACATTTAAAATTCTTTAGTTGCAAGTTTAATTAAAAAAAAATCTGGCAGTTTATTGTGTTCTTTCTTTCTAAGAACTCATTTATAGTAGAATACAGTGATTTCATCCATTAATGGTCTTTTCATTAGCTATGTAAATAATTACATGCATGAATGTATCAGCCAGAACCTCCATGTCACTCATAGCCTACAATGTAGATAGTTAACAGAGAATCTCCCTAAAACCTATCACTGTTGCAAGATCAATCCAGCCACAAAGAAAGTAGTCCCACATCCATATGCATGGCTCTGTTTCTCCCTGAAACAGATGCTTATTTTAACCAAACTGCCCTACAGACTTGCTAGTTTAGAATTTGGATTGAGTACCTACCTCCTTGCAAGTAATACAAAAAAATTGTTATTCTAAAAAAATCTCAGAAGGCCTTAAAAATTAATAACACTTTATCTGTAACATGCTCCTCTATTAGTGTGCTTTGTAGACTATTTTATTCAGTGTTTGGGGGATTTTTAAGCACTTTTATTACCAAACATTAATTCCTAATTGGATGTCTACCTACAACCAGTCCCAGGAATTTCCCATGTGAATTATCCCAACAGGACCTTTAGGAGTAAGGCATAGGAGGTAAATACTCAGGGTGTGGTTTGCTTTGCGTTCCCGTTGACCCCAAATGGGTTTAATCAATTTTACATAGGAAAGTAACTATTTCTTTCAAATATTTTAACTTTCCCCTGCAGATTTAAGGTTTATGTAGATAACTTTACGTAAATCTTATTCTTTATAGGAAATGAGTAGGATGAGTCAGAACGAATGGGTGAGGGAGAAGATGAAGAAAGAGAGGAATAGCCCAGTGTTAAGAGTATAAGAGGGAGGTTATAGACATTCTAATTTTGTCTATTAAGAAGAAAAGGAACAGATTGATATTCTATTCTATGGTATTCTATTGTCCAGGCATCTCTACCAGCCAGTTTAATAGTACACCTATAGTATGAGGGCAGCCATGTAAGGGCTGATTTCCTAAAATCCATGACCTTAGAGAAAGGCCCTATTGTAGCTGGTTTCTGGTTCCAGAATGAGGGCTGCTTCTAGATACAAGTGTTCAAAGCACACGCCTTTTTCAGGGTCTGGGCCGAAAAGCTATCACAGTTCTTACCAGTTATCAGCACACCCTTTAAAATTCCTTGAAAAATGTTCCCATAACTCTCTGCAGACTAAAGCATCCCAAACTTTAATAAGTTACACAAATTACCATTTATATTCTAAAACAGTGAATTGAACCCCTACTAAAATAAACTCTCCTTAACTTCTAAAGTGATAGCATTGATTAGAGCACACACAACTTTGAAAGAACACAAATGTGTAATAATAGTAATTATGCTTTACCTTTAATTTTTGAATTACATGATTAAATGCTTTTATTAATTTTTTTCTTTCAGTTTTTAATAACTAGGCCAATGATCACATAGCATCACGAATCTAGCTCATTATAATCATTTTTTTTTTTTAAAGATTTTATTGGGGAAGGGGAACAGGAATTTATTGGGGAACAGTGTGTACTTCCAGGACTTTTTTCTCAAGTCAAGTTGTTGTCCTTTCAATCTTAGTTGTGGAGGGTGCCATTCAGCTTCAAGTTGTTGTCCTTTCAGTCTGAGTTACAGAGGGCGCAGCTCAGCTCCAGGTCCAATTGCCGTGCCTAGTTGCAGGGGGCGCAGCCCCACTATCCCTTGCTGGAGTCAAACCGGCAACCTTGCAGTTGAGAGGACATGCTCCAACCAACTGAGCCATCTGGGAGCTCAGTGGCAGCTCAGCTCAAGGTGCCAAGTTCAATCTTTAGTTGCAGGGGGTGCTGCCCACCATCCCTTGCGGGACTCGAGTTGTTGAACCGGCAACCTTGTGGTTGGAGAGCTCACTGGCCCATGTGGGAATTGAACCGGCAGCCTTTGGAGTTAGGAGCATGGAGCTCCAACCATCTGAGCCACCCGGCCAGCCCTATAATCATTCTTGTTATCAATCTTGCCAAGATATGATTTTATCTTTATTTCAGGTGGCTATGTTTATTTATTTATTTTTGCTTGTTTTACAAATTTTTCAGCAACTTGCCTCAGAATTTTTTCTATATGGATCACCTTAGCCTATTTAAGCTGATTTGACTTCAATTTTCCTTTCCCATATGAGTCATCTAGTTTCCGAATCATAAAATCTCAGGAATGGAAAGGAATTTAGTGGCTATCTAGGTCACTTTTGGGAGCAGAGTGGTAGAAATGAGGGTATAAATCCTAAATAAATGACAGACATAACTCCCTATTAGGTAGACTTAACACTTGCATGGAAGTCAAAAAATTATTAAGCTACTTAACAGCTTGTTTCTACCTAATCTAGTAAGTTAAACTTAAACCCAGTGGAAATCAGTGAGGTGATAAATACCAGCACCTGATAGAGAGCCATCATTGACTATATGTTATAAAAAAATAATAATATGGATATCATCCTTGTCCTCAAGGTAAACAAAAGTACTTTGGTATATAAAGCCATTAGAGAAAGAGTTAGCTTAGAGTGGGGAAGTAGTGAGAGCAAATAGAACAGGACTTCAAAGGGAAAATCTAAGTGGAAGAGAATATCATGGAAGAAGAAAGTTATTAACTGGATCTTTAAGGATTGTAAAATTTTAATAGATAAATGGATCAGAGAAGCTAATTTTATAGGCAAATGAATAGAATAGGCTTTAATATATGTGAACTGCATCATATGTGTAAAGTATATTACATACAGCACATAGCAAGAGTGCAATATGTATATTAGGGAGTAATAAAAAATAATATCTATGAGAGAAAATTGGCAATTTAAAGCCATCACATATTCCTGAGCATGAGCTGATCTAGTAAAAAGAATGTTTTAAGAAAGTTTGCCTAACAAACTTACACTATTTTTGTTAACCTATTTTTAATTTTTTAACCTGTTTTCCTTTTAAACTATTCTTTCTAAACTCTCTTTATTTTAAATATGTTTTTCCAGTTATCCTGTTTTGGATTTAGAGTTTCATTTTACAAGCTGAAAAAGCCTTAAACCATTTTTATTTATTTCTGAGCAATTTGATTTATATCACACTTTAATAATAAAATAATCCTACCTTTGTGAATATCTTTAGCAAAAAAGAAAAAAAAATCCTATATTCATTAAAAATAAAAAGTTTGCCTATGTGAGTAGTTTCAAGATATATAACTTCAGAATACTGAAGATGAGAATAGCAAATAGGAGATCATCAACTGATTTGGGCATGTAGAATGAAGACTGGATAACATGATGGATGTGAATACAGAGAATAAGAATAGAAAATAAAATTTTAGAGAAATAATTGTAAGACTTTGTATTTATACACATGAGTGATTAAGTAATAGAGAAGGCTAAACTGTATGAATGTTGAAATGAGAGGGTGGATTTTTTCTTTCGGGATCAAAGCGGTTTTGCAAGAGCTGGAAAAATACTGTTTGTTCATCATCATTTTAGGACCAAAATGTCGTTTAAAGTCTATTGAGTTTGAGATGATAGTAGAAATATCCAGTAGAAGTAGAATGCAGATAAGAGATAATGAATGATACCAAAATTGGGGAGTGACTCAAATGGAGGAGAGAACAAAAGTCAAGTAAGTAAATAAGTTTTTATCTGCCTACTTATTTTTAATGTCTACCTTCCTTTCTACTTTCCTGGCGTTATTTTACATACTGCTTTAAATTGACATTCTCTAGCTTCACCCCAGGTGAGTCAGAAATATATCACAGCAGAGTTTAAGAGAGTCAAAAGGCCCTGGCCTCATTTTGAATCTACCGCTGCTCTCATCAACTATAAAAAATGGCTCTTGGGGAAAAACAAAACAAAACAAAAACGAGAAAACTAAGAGCCATCATGTGTACCTTACTATAAATTTTGTCTAATATGTTCCATCAACCATGAATTGTAAGCCTTATTTCTTCTTAAGCCTTATTTCTATTACAGCAGTTAAAGACTTTTGTCCCCTATAAAATCATTTCAAACATTATTGAATAGCTTGGTTTAGCCTAGGAGGTATGTCTCTGAAATCACACTAGTAGACGGCCGATGTTTAACTCTGTGCCCTTGATAAATGGCTCCCATACAGCTGACTGTGAGGCAGCAACGGAATGTACCATCGCCTAAATCATTAAATATTTAATAAACTCTGCTTAATGCATTTGAACTATATGGTTGTGTATTCTGAATCTTTGAGAACACTATCCTAAAGAATTAAAAATCAAGTAATTGACCAGGAAATCCCGTTCTTTTTATGCCACAATATTTGCTATGATGTTTTCAAATGTTTGATAACTATTTACAAAGATTCAGGGACAAAGGGCAAACCACTTGTACAAATTTTAATTCATATGGCTGTTATGGTTTTTTTTTTTCATTGATACGTCAACACTCAATTCCATTTATTTTAATTTTATTTTAGCCTTTATAGACAATCTCGATCTGAATATTTTCTATGTGAAGCTTGATGTCATGAAGAAAAAAGATCCCAAAATGTTCTAGGGACATTTCAAATTGGTGTAACTTTAAAATTAATTTCTAGTATCATACAAATGGCCAATATAGAAAAAAATATAAATATTTTCCGCTTTGGTTGGTTCTGTTATATTCGGCACTAAGAATTTTCTGTTTGACGATCCGTAGTTTCATTGTAAAAACTTAAGGGACTTTGCTTTTCCTGATCATTCGTTTTGGAAATAAACATAGATGTATTTTTTTTAACTAAACGATTCTTTTTCTTTTCAATTTTCACTGAGCATCATTCCAATGATTGCATGTAGAAGTTTCTCTAAATAAATTGAAATGACTCTAAAGGATGCCTGGGGCATGTGTAATCTACAAACAAAACCAGCAGTTATATTATAATGCAAGCATATGGTAGCTATATTGCTTCTAAAATTATTATGTAATTTTATTACTTTCATACCAATTATACCGGTGCTAACTAAGCTCAGTGTAAAATCACTATCAAAGACTCTAACCCATTTACTGACAGACATGCCTGGAGAAGTACAAAACAATATTGAATACTAGTTTTATTTGCTACTGATATTTATTTATAGAAAGTGGCAGCTATAATTAATGTAGTCAGAGTTTATAACATGTAAATGGGCTGCTAAAAACACCGGGAAACTAGCTATATTTCAAATATCGCAGCCAACTTGCCTCACAGAGGCTCAGTTGTATTGTGTATTTGACTCTAAAATGGTACCCCATAGAGGTTTCAGAATCCTTTTTGAATTACCATTGTTCTTTGCACTTTCAGGATTGGCCAGCTGGAATCTAGAGGCAGTGGCATTACCATTCAGCCATAGTTGAATGGCAGGCAAAGTCTAACAGGATGTCTGCAATAAGTATGAACCTGGGCTTCCTAGAGTCTTTTCCCTATAGAGGTGAACCAAAGTATTTAAAGGACTATTACCAGTCCCCACAGGTGAAACAAAAGACTACGGAGTCATTAGAAAAATATACTAACAATCCTGAATAATTCATTAATTATTTACTGAGAACTCCTTACGTGGAAGTAATAAAATGATGGCTGTGAAATTAAAGAACAAAGAGTGGGTTCTCTTATGCAAGTTAGAGATTGTGAGAACTGTTGTTCAGCAGCTGGTCTTGGTAGCCAGACAGATTAGGATTCAAATATTGAGTTGTCCATTTACCAGATATTTCAATACAGCCAAGCCCTCGAGCCTTCGTGGTCCCAAGCTTGCTTCTCTGCCAAAAACACACACCTAACCATAAGGGGTTTTGTCTGGATTGAATAAGATAATATTAATGAAGTACTTAGCACAGAGCTTGGCACCTAGTGGATGCTCATAAGTGATGCTTTTGGTGCTGTTAGTTAGTATTAATGCTATTATTATAATGAGATAAATGCATATACAACACATTGACAAGATACCATTAGAATTATAAAGGGGGCTCACTCGTTAAGAATAGAAAGGAGTTTATTATATGGAAAAAGGAAAAATTTAGGGAGCAAAGGGAGAAAGGCAATTACAATAAGCAGATTCATGGAGACATGTGACTCTGCATATACTTTGGCTTCCCTGTGTACGGGTGATCATATGACTTGCTTTGCCAATAGATTAGGAGCATAATTTATATGTATCACTTCTGAATGGAAGCATACAAAAGCCAGTGAAACATGTTCTATGTTCCCATCTCCCAGTCATTTTCTGCAGGTGCTGCCAGCCTGCATCGCTGAGGAGGAGAACATAAAGCAGAGTCCTCAGTCAAGTTGTGATGATTATGAAATAAACCTTTGTTGTTTTAAGTCACTGAGATTAAGGGGTTGTTTGCTACCACAATATAGCCTATTCAACCCTGACTGATATAGCCTAGGCATTCATGCCGTATTTGAGGAGTAAGTGTGGTTAGAATATAAAGTAAATAGATTAGTAAAAGTCTGGGAATGAGAAAGTCAATGACCGTAAAGAGCCTAGAATGTCATTATAAAGAGTATGGATTTTTTTCTTATAAGCAACATAAAAATATCAGATTTACTCTATGCATATTTAATACAGGTAGTTGACATAGTCAATGATACAGAATGACATGTGGCAGGTAAAGACTGGAGGCAGGAAAAAGCTCTCGCAGTAAACAATAACGCAAAAAAACAGGAATGTGAAGGGAAATAGAAATGGAAGAATTAGAAAGGCTTCAAAGTATTGGTGGAATACGTTAATTTTTATAGCATATAAATTTATAGGATATCGGAATGCTGAGAAACAAACAAAAAAACGGTGATCTTATGCTCAGTTGACTGGATAGGTATTAATGAAGTTATCTGAATTAGGTAACACAGAAGGAAACCATTGATCAAATGTTTGTGATTTTAATATCCTCACCTTGGAAATTTTGGGAATCTTATACAAGTCATTTTGCATGTAGACAATAGGACTAATTTAGTGGAAGTACTAGACTTAATTTAAGAAGTGTATAAACTTCATAAATAAATATCACTAATTGTCACTCAAAATTTTAGACTTGTTATGAATCATTTACAAACTATTTGTAGTTATATAAACAGGAAAAATAAACCAAATAGAAGTGAAGTAAATGATTACGACGATCTCGATCACTGGTTCTGTGCCTAATGATTCTTGTAATTTCATTTAGACACTATTTGCAGTGAGATATTAAATCAACATTTGTTACATGTGTGAAAAGCAATTTTTTCTAAGATAATCAATTAATTGGAATACAATTTCTCTTTTGGAATATATGTGTTATCATTAGCATGCTTGCATAAGCAATTTAACAATGCATTCTTTTGTATAATATTAACAGGATGGTAACAAAAATGTATTTAATCAGAAAAGAAATATGTTTTGTAAAACTTAAATTGTTAAAATTCATTGTCTGAATGAGCACTGGTCTCTTACTACAACAACCTGAGCTTACTGATATCAAGGACTATATATAATTTTTCTTCTTTGAAATTTCAGCTCATAGTAAATACTCAATTAATGTTTGTTGGTTACAGAAAGTGACTCAGCGATACCTATTGTCGCAAAACATTCAAAGATGTTTTCATTTGTCTAGCATAAATCTCCTGAGAAACAATTTTATGGTAATTCACATAAAAAGAATGATAAACAATGAAAGCTAGAAAGACCTATGGCATCAGTATGTAAATATGATCCAAAACATTAGTATAAATGCTTTAGAAAAGAGTTTCAAATTTTGGTCTATTAATTTGGAGCAATTTTAATTTTCCCAGTAATTGCCACCAACTGTTCCTTGCGGCTACTTCTTCTCAGTGTGGGTAGTAGACTTCATTAATAATAAATATATTAGTCTGTCTCCCTAACTTTTCACTGTTTTTTGTTTGTTTACTAGAAGAGTGTAAGTCTATTTTTAAAACTTTGTGTTGTTGCTGTAAGATCGTCAGTATAATATTTGATTTGAATCCTACCAGACTTGAATCTTACCTGCTTTAACAGTGGGTCTGGGGCTTCTCTTGTTCTGAGACACACATCCTTCCCTGTGTTAGCATCATCTGGAATCATTGTCTATTTATTTGAGTTTCTTGTTTTCTTTTTTTATTCCAATGCACCTTTTGACAAGAAGCTTTTTCCACCACTGGTGGTCCTGTGGCTACATTTATTAACTGAAACTCACCTGAGAGCATCATACCTGGGGTCTGATAGGATTGTGATTCCAGGCAAGACTGTGGCCCCCAATCTTGCCTGCCTTCCATAATCCTCAAATTCATGTACAATGGGAAAAACTAGGATCTATCTTATATTTTGCTTAGAAACTGAAAAATTGAGGTGGTGGTCCTGGACCTCTTTTTGCCCCCCCCCCAGCCTTCCTCCTCCCCCGCCGTCCCATTGCATCGACTGTTCTGAAGGCTCCGTTGCTCTTGTATTAGTCTGCTGGGGCTGACATAACAAATACCATAGACTGAGTGATTTAAACAACATAAATGTATTTTCTCACAGTCCTGGAGACTGTATGTCTGAGATCCGGGTGCCAATATGGTTAGGTTCTGGTGGGAGCTCTCATCTTGAATTGCAAAAGTCCACCTTTTCTCTGTGTTCTCACATGGTAGGAAGAGAGAGAGAGCAAGTTCTTTGGTGTCTCCTCTAATAAGGGCGCTAATTCCATCATGAAAGTCCCACCCTCAAAACCTCATCTAAACTTAATGACCTCCCAAAGGTGCCATCTCCAAATCCCATCACACTGGGGGTTACAGCTTCAACATATGTGTTTTGGGGGACACAGTTCAGTCCATAGCACTCTGCCACCAGCAAGTGGGGCACCTTAGTGATATCTAATTAGTCAATAAGAGATTAATATCTTTTGCTGTAATTACTCCCCAATTTTATGAGCAATTCGTTTTCTTATGCGCTTTATACCTTACTCTATTATGGGAGGAAGATGCAACACTTCTTCCTTCTTCAGCAGGGATGTGGGGAGAGAGAATATTCTCTTTTCAAAAACACTGCATTTTCTTAAAATGTGATTTTGCTCTTCAGCCTCCTTCCCAGGCATCCTCCTGAGCTGCTCAGGGAGTGTGGTGAGCTGAGGCAGTGCTCCCCCAGGACTGGGCTGGCCTCTCAGCTACGACTAGTCACTAAGAACTGGACCTCGTTGTTCTTTGTGCTGCTTATTCTCAGCTGTGGTCTCTGAGTAGTGATTCTTAAAAAAGGATCCCTCTTAGAATTTAACATGATTCAACTTAAACTCTAATTGCTAATATTTGACTTATAAAAGTGGCAATGCCATGTAGCATAACCCAATCCATTGGTGTCTATCAGGATTTGTAACCTGCTCATGGTTTGACCTGTGCGGGGGTGAAGTAGAGAGGGGAGCTATCCTTAGAACATTTTCCTTGTGTGTTAACTGGAAGCCATGAAATACGATGCTGTTGCTGTTCGTGATAACACACTGATCCCCTCCCCACACTGTGGTCCCTAATGAAGTGGGGAGCATCAATTTGCCATAGTTTGACTGTAGCAGACGTGCTACATGTGACAAATGACAAACATATTGGAAAGTCTCTAGTAGAACAATGCTGCCTCTGTGCTCTGAATTTACATCCTGAGACAGTGTCATAATCAATAGGAAGTGGTACAATAACAAAACAACTGCATTCTCTCTGTTCATTTAAATTGTTTCAACTTTAATTCAGTTTGAGTTAAAGCCTTTCCCATACCAAAGGCACCACTAACTTACTGCTAAGTTATTTCCAGATGCCACTTTTAGTTCCACTATGAGTGAATCAAGCGCTTGCCAGTTTCCCTTTGAGCGTGCTGCCCTCACACTTACGTAGGATGTATCTCTCACAAGATGGATAGCAGTTCAGCTTGACTGTTGAAGTTTGTAGTTTCCAATGATAGTATCATTGGCATTATCCTTTCTCTAATCATTCATTCATAAGTAGATTTTTTTATGCTTTCTAGTTTTATTGTAAAAAACTGAATTTTTCTATTTCGACAAAATTGTATTTCTTTAACTGGGTTTAAAATGTAATAATTTGCTTCTAAAATAAATCATGTTTGATTGGACATAGGAAATATACTCCATAGCACAGGCGCTTTACATCACGAAGCTACAGATGCTCCTTCTCATGAGAGGATGGAGAAGAATTAGGAAATCTTGGTAACCACTGAAACAATGATATGACATTTATGCCTTCTTTTAATCCTTGTGATTATATTTCCCACTGGCTAAATCATATTCACATTTAGTGCAATCTAATAAAAATTTTCCAGAGAGAAAAAAAGTGGGGCAAAGCCTCAAATAATTTAGAAATTGTAGTTAAAGCTACTATTTGCTATTATAAAACAAATTATTTTCCTGTTTGTGTACAAACACACAGCAAACTTAACCATTAAGAAGAAGACATTTGTATTGGTCTTCTGCTCTGGAGACTACTTTTTTCTGGCTTTGTAATAGGAATTTTTTTTTTTCTTTACAGACTTCTTTAATCATTTTTTTTCATTGTGAATGATTCCTAGATAATTGTGATACATCTGTTCTGGACATCTTATTTCAAGAAGCACACCAACTGATGCTGTAAAATTAATAATAATAATAATAATAATAATCTATTAAATTAGAAAGAGAGTTGTTTTAAGTTGAACCAAAATAAGCTGCCAGAGTGTGCTTGTAAGTTAGCACTTAATGTTAATGGAGATAACTCGTATAAGTGAATGAATGAGTTTAAAATCAAACTTCTAGTGTCTCTCTCTAAGAATACTCTATTAGCTGCAGTTTATGATAAGAGTAGAAGTAGTTCATTTTTTAAAATAGGGACAGGCCATTCTATGTATTATAATTTTTCCCATTATTGCATATATCAGTATTTTTATGATTATTTTTATTCAATAAGTTACCTTTAGTTTTGGAACTATTTGTGACAAATTGAAACCAAGTATTCAAGTGTCCAGATAAGCAAAGGTTTTTGTCATATCTCAAAGTATATGCCTGTATAAGCCTGTGTCTATTCTTGATGTTCCTTACATTATTTTTTCCTCATAGTTTACTAATAGTCTGGCCCCCCATGATAAGGAATAATTGGCTTCTTAAGGAATAATTCATTTTATTAAGACTCTCTTAATTAAAAAAAAAAACTGTGTTGTGATTTACTTGGATGTCATTGGCACAAAAATTAAGTCATAAAACCCCAAAAATGAAGCATACCTTCTTGCATTATGTGAAGAAGTAATAAATAATCAGATACTGAATTGATAATCCATAAGGGCATTGAATTTGAGACAGTCATAGAGATTGTCAAAATTTACCCAGCTTGTTTCTCCATTCAGCCAGCTGAGGAAATAATTCTGCATCTAGAAATATATCTAAGAATCAAAGATAACTATGGAATTTGGATTCAAATTCTAGACATTGCTGAATATAATTAACTGAAAATTGCAATAATTTACTTGTTTTCTTCATGAAATTGATCATTCTGAGTATATCCAAAAGTCATAAAATTCTGCGTGGTAAGTTCATCACAAATACATTCATTGCAAACTGTGCGTTTTGATATTGTGAAATTCATTTTGAAAAATTCAACCTAAAGTTGTTCACAGTAGCAGATGACACACAATTTTTCTCCATTTATTCACCACATTGGGATTGTTTCGTAACACATGAAAACTCAGAAGTAAATATTCCATGAAAAAGGAAATCATAAGAAAAATATTAAAATGCTATAACACTATAAAACATTCTGCTCCCTTTATTCAGGATTAATACAAATACTGAAGATACATTTGAAAGATACACATTTCAATAAGGTTCAAATACAAGATAATCTAGTCAGTTTATTTCTAGTCTGAAACAATATTAGTACTATTACGGAATCTAAATTAAGAATAAAGGACGTAAATATATATCGTATTCAAAAGTTGGCTTTCCTTTAGACGTTGACTATATTGGAAGGAAAATTCAATCAATAAAAAAAGAGCAATGTAGCTGTCTTTAATTAGAGGCTATCTGGAAATATCTTCTGGAGAAACAGTTCTTTATAAGAATTCTAAAACATGATATCATTTCTTTTTTATTAATTTAGGAATATGTTTTATGAATATTAATGTATCATTCCTTTATTTCATACAGTTGACTATCAGCCTTGGAAAATTCCTAATGCAACAAGATGTTTCTATTTGCCTTTTACCTATATTCTTTACCGACAGCTCAGTCCACTATACTTTTGTAAATGCAAGTATGAAACAGGCCTGGAAATCGCCATTACTCAAATAAAAATGTATTATTACTTTATTTCATCACGGAAAAACTAAGAGCCTGAGCAATGTTAAGACCTAACATGATCTAAAGGGAGTCGACATGACCCCCTATCCAGTTTCTGGGTTTTAGGCAGTTTAAATGTTAATATTAGTGATACAACTTTAATTGGAACAAAACCCAGCATCCTCATTGTGTAGTATTCAGAGAAGATCAATATTCAAGAAAGATTATGTTGTAATATTAGGATGGCAAAGGCTAGATCACTCATGAACATTTGTAGAGGAGTAAGAACTTTAAATATTTTCTAGATTATTTATGTACATTACTAAACATCTTTAAATTCAGCATCTAATATAGGAAAATAAGTTTTAAAAATTTCTTGTTTAATCTTATTTCAAAAGCTCTGGATTCTTTCAATGAATGGCTTCAAATAGTTTCATTCTCTTATAAATTTGCTTATGGCTATAAATGATGAAGTTTCCAAAGAAGTAAATCTAAGTAGACACATATCTCATCGATTTATAAATTACACTTGGTATATCACAGGCTTGTATTATTTATTTATAAAATATATGTGTACTAAACCTTTACAGTTGTCAACTTAAAATTTACATATTTTGCTAATCAGATTCAGAATAGAATGCTATCTTTTCAACATTTGAAAACTGATTAGTAAGAAACACAGAAGATACCATTTGCAATGCAAAACACAAATTTATTATTATACTTACAGGGTAAATGCTGCGTTTTTTATTGCAGGTACTACATACAGTTTTCCTTTCACCTTTCATGATCATTTATCCTTAAGTAAAAGCTACCATACTTGGTTCTTACAATTTCTTAGGGAGTGAAAAAATGTATTCTATGTGGTAAACTGGATTAAATTAGAGATGCCAACTATATCTTTTAATTTAGGGAAACTGTTGTTATTTACAAAGGGTGAGAGTACCTTTAGTTTGATTTTTTTTCGTGTGTATGTGTTTGTAATACATCTCTTTGGAGAAAATGTAAAACTAATTTTTTGTCATTTGAAAGAAATAGTTTATTCTGACTGGTGGTTGTAACTTATTAAACTTCAATAGATGGACTCTAAAAAACTGTTTTATTAATTCATCTTGAATAAATCATAAAAAATACAGAAAACAGAAAGGGGAAAATATGCTGCAACTTATCTAGTGTAGCACCTAAGGCTACATAAAATTGCCCCATGAAATATATTCTCTAGTATTTCATCTTTCCCGTGCTAAGCCACTAGTGGCCCCAGATCATACGCACTGAGTAATTTTTCAATGCTCAACTCAGCACGAAATGCCCACACATGTACAAATATCACAACCAACAGATACTCTTTTGCAAAAATTTGCTTTTCGAGAGGTAATTTAAACATTGTATACAGCAGGGGTTGGCCATCCACGGCCAGCTGTCCAAATCCAGCCCCACTGCCTATTTTTGTAAATAAGGTTTTATTGGCACACAGCTACCTCCATTCAGGTTTACATATTGTTTACGGCTAGGCCACTTTTGCACTGCCACTTTTGCACTCCAATGATTATGTTGAATAGTTGTAACAGAAACTGAATGACCCACAAAGCCAAGAATGAAACAGTTTGGTCCTTTACAGAGAAAATGTGCTGACTCTTGGTGTAACTGAAGAGAGCAAGGCTGGCTTGTTTTTCTCATCTAGAATATTGCATCTTTGTGTGTGTATGCATCATTTCATCCTCTTTGTTCAAATATGTGACCTCATGATACTACTACTTCCTTTTATTTCAAAATTATTCATTGGTATACATTAAGTATTATAGATTTATTATTGTTTATTGTTTGTAATTTTAGTTAAAGAATTCTTGCCATTCTGTTTTGCTGAGTAGATGATGATCTTGTCAAGAACATCAATGGTTGAGCCTTAAGCTTTGTCACCCTCCCTCCAATGCCTAATATTGTGTTTTATATAATAGGAACTCAGTTAATATGTGTTGAAATTGTATCATTTACATTTCAAATTGATTTATCTAATAGATGGAATTCTGATGTATTTTGAAAAGTGAATACCTTTATTTCTGTAATTTCATTAGATTTCCATAAACAATCTAGTATTTAAATGACTATTTGAAATGCAAATATCCAACTGAATAAACCCCAGATAGTGAGATAAGAATGTGCTTCTACAATAAAAACTTTGGGGATACTAGGGTACAGAAGTTCAGTTTTGACCTAGTCTGCAACCCACTATTCATTAATTCTCAAAATCCCCTTAGATCATTTAGATCAAGAATACTTAAAAGTAGTCTTTGAAGTTCTGTTGAATTCCCACAGGTTTCACCTATACTATAATGTTTTATTTTATTTTTTAAAGAACAACTTTTCCTTTCACTTTCCTGCAAAGTTTAATTCTTTTATTAAAAACATGAGGAAGCCCTTACTGTAGATATTACATGCATATAGCCTTTTAAATATTGTAACGGATGAAAGAAAGTTCATACATGATGCTCGCAGCTGGAGTAGTTGCATGTGCGGTAGGAGAGAGGTCGCTGCTCTAATTCTAGAACATTTTCTATAGCAGTCTTTGACATGGATTTGCATCATCTTTACTTAAAATGTGAACATGTTAGTAACTTAGATAAAATGTGTAAATGCTAAGTATTTAAACTGTACTACAATTCTAGTGATTTCAAATCAATGATGCAAATATATTTTTAATTTTGCAACTTAAATTTTGCTTATTATATTAAACTATTATGATTACCTGGACACTTATTTTTCACATTTTCTGTTGATTTTAACATCGGAAGAGATTTGTCCTAGGCAGATGCCATTATTACCAGTTTCTAATTTTCTCAACACAGGATGGAAGTCATTCTCTATTGCTACAAGTGTGAGCTTCATGAGGCTACATTGCAAAGCTTCCAGCAAACTAGCTGTCTAAAAAGATTAGAAAAGGGGTCTGGGCTTGCTGTAGTCTCAACCTGCCCAGGTAATGAGAAAATGTAACACGTGATCACATTCTTATAAGGCTGATGGATTATCCATGACATGGTTCTTTTCCACTGGTGTCAACACTCAGAAACCACTAACTTTCCTGGCTCATCATCGACTCTTATCTCTCATGTGTATGTTCAATTTTCAGTTTAGAAAGTGTGGTTAAAATCGGAAGATTCCTCCTTTGAATAGTAATTATACAGACCCTTTTATTTTTTAATGAAAAAGATTAACAAAATGTCTAGTAAAAAAGCATAATTGTGGTGAATATCATTGACTAATAATGTACCATAAGTTTTCAGAACTTCCTCATTTTATTGCCCAATATCACTTAGGAGATAGAATATTAAAAACAGATTTAGGAAAGAATAAAAAAGATAAGTGGGGGAAATGTCCGTTCTAAATTATAGTTTTTTTCAGATTTAACATCCAGTTTTGTTATATTTTTGTCTAAAGTCATAAATCCAAGTTCTATCATAAGAATTGAGAAACCAGGTAAGCTTGATGCAAAGTTAAGAGGAGAAAGCATTTGTCTTGTAATGCTTTCCACTTGCTCACTTCAGAGAATGGCCTGGTGACATTCATATTCTAACTAGTTATCTCTGCCAAAAAGCTCCCTAAATCTGTTTATAAATGATTCCTGAAGAAAATGACTTTCAGTGGTGTTTTCTATCTTGTAGCTCTTTGGGGGAATAAAAGAGCAACATTTATGGTATTTTTCTCAAATCGGACCAAGGCAGTTATTTGTTGTGAATGATGCTTTTAGAATTGCACACTGGATTGCTTAGTATTACAGGACATAGGATATATACAGTAGTGGAGCAAAAAGCAACAACACAAAAATGGAAATAAAGAAGCAGAACTGCATGGCCACACTGAATACTAGTAGCAAGGCGTTTTGGAACTCTGGCAGACTGCAGGTAAAGCCATAGAAACAGAATTATTTCCACAAATGTGCAGGCTCTGTAGGAGGCAACAATTCGGAGGTCTTCTGAAAGCAAAAACCTTCCTCTTTCAAAGGCAGTGTTTGTGTTTCAACTTCAGAATGACGCATTGACGAGAATAGAAATCCCAAACCACAAATTTAAAGAATTTAGCGTTGTTTTCACAAATTTCATCACACTACTCCACAGCACAGAAAATATATTTACTCTCTTTAAGGTTTTTGCCTTAGAGGCAAAAAGTAAAGCAATGTTTTAAAGCCATGGTTTTCAAACTGTAATGTACCTTCCAGTGCGGGTCTTGTTCACATGCCCAGGTAATTCAGCAGGTCTGAGGGTGGGGCCAAGTATAAGGGCCCAAGTGATGCTGGCACAGCTGGTTTTGAGCAGCAAGGTTTAAAAGGCCTTCTGAAGTCTTAGTGGTTACACTTAGATGCTGTTCAGTGGGTATCAAGTTTCGGTTATGCAAGATTAAAAGTTCTAGAGATCTATACAACATCATTATGCTTAACAATACTGTATTGTACACTTAAACATTTGTTAAGAGGGTAGATCTACTGTTATTTATTTATTTATTTATTTATTTATTTATTTATTTATTTATTTATTTATTTTTAACCACCGGAAAACAAAAAGAAAATAGTGTCCTGCAGGTCATGTTCTCCACAGCTACAGCTGCCTACCGATGTCCTCTCTATTCTTGTAACTCTCCTTTAAACTGGCAAAGTGAACTCTATCAATTTGCAAACCAGCTCTGTATTCTATTGACTGTTCTCTGGAGGAGTCTTAGAAATAAACAAAAAGGAATAAACAAAAGAAGTCATAAGACTTCAATATGGTAATTTAATCTGGGAAACATTATTGCCCTTTTCTTATAGGTTTTTTTTTTTTTTTTTTTTTCCTCCCCCAAGTCAACCAGTGTCCCTTTAGGAACACAAACCTTAACATGTTGTTCTGTTGTTCTGTTTGCGGGTGGGACATACAGGACAGGTCCATGGCTGATACAGATCAAATTTTGTGCCGTACATTTGCAATCCAGTTTGCCTTTTTGTTTGTTTTAAAGAAAGACTTCCTAGATTTGCAAAATCTTTCCAAACTACGCAGAAAAAAAGACTCAATCTGTGCCCCCACTTTGATAGACACTTATAATGATAATGATATGTATAGAGTTAAGTAGAGAGTTTATTATTTTTTGGTTGCTTATTTAGTTGTTTTTTATGATTTTCATTTAAACGACTATTAGCTAGATGGAGTATTGAATTATTTTGAAGCTTTTAAGCCAGACTTCAAATTTCACTATTCAAGTTGTTTTCTTTTATATATGTCCCATTTTCCAGCTTAAATTACTATCAGGAAGTTATTTTTCTTATGAAAATATAGTTTAAAACTCAATTAAAATTTTGCAACACTGTACAAATATTCATCATGGGAAACCAGCAGGACGTAGAACAATAAAAACAAAATAGATAGATGCAATCTTTATTTAAAATTAGCTTTAACAGAATAAAATTGTAAATACCCATATAATTAATTTTATTGATAATGAGGGAATATGTGTCTGGTGGAGAGTTTTATTTTGATGAAGCCAGGTGAAGATAAAAAAAATACAAATGCTAGATATGTTCAATTAATAATAAAACATGAGACTTTTGTTGTATAAAATGGTCATTTTTTTATTAGAGAGAAACAGGCAAAGTTACTTTTAGAGAAAACAATTAAAAATGATAAAATTTAACTAAAATTTTGAATAACCACTCAAATATATACTGCAAAAACTGGTTTAAATAGAAAACACAAGAGATGACTATGTATACATGACATTTTAAACGGCATATATTTAGAGGCTAGCACTATATATGTGTCACATATAATGCTGATTGGGAATCATTAAAAAGAGATCCATCTAAAATTGTTGCGGCCAAAAGTCTGTTTAAAGCTATCACTCATGTTCCATAGAACTTACAATGGTTTCCATGATTCTGGCCAATGGGGAAAATCAGTTTTCAATTTGGATGCCAATCAGGAAGTCAGTTCCTTCTCAAAATATTATAAAACATAGAACCTTTCCCTGTAGTATGCTCGAAATCATAGAATAGGAGGCATGGAGAGAAGACAGGCTGGCAGGAAGCCAATGTGCCTCATAAACAGAAAGACAAAAGCACAAACATCTGAGATGAAAGCAGTGTGAGACACAGAGAGAAGACAGCAGAACTTGGAAGAAAGCGAAGGAATACTCATGAAACAAAAATGGAAAAACTATTCCTAGCAATAGTGACTTATTCTAGTGAGTGAGTAGGAAACATATTGGTATTAGGACTTTATTTAATAGTCAAATTTTGTAAGATATATTTATGCTTAAATTAATTGCATCACTCTTCGCGCGCGGTCAGACAATTAAGTTCACGAACTCATCCTAGAAAAAGTGCTACATACTTCATTGCTGCATATCACTACTGTCAACTCTGAAGTACTCCCCTTGGAAAGCTGTGCACTGACACCAGCGCCTAGTCTACCCTTCAAAACAATTCTGGAACTCTTTTTCTGGAATGGCCATCAGAGCTGTCATCGTATTCCCCTTGATGTCCTAAATGTCATCAAAATGTCTTCCTTTCAATATTTTCTTTATCTTCGGGTAAAGAAAGAAGTCATTGGGGGGCAGATCAGGTGAGTAGGGAGGGTGTTCCAATACAGTTATTTGCTTACTGGCTAAAAACTCCCTTACAAACATTGCCGTGTGAGCTGGTCCATTGTCAAGGTGCCAGAGCCATGAATGGTTGGTGAAAAGTTCAGGTCGTCTAACTTTTTCATGCAGTCTTTTCAGCACTTCCAAACTATAAACTTGGTTAACTGTTTGTCCAGTTGATACACATTCATAATGAATAATCCCTCTGATAATCAAAAAATGTTAGCAACATCATTGCAACAAGTTCACGAACTTTATTGTCAGACTGTGTGTGTGTGTGTGTGTGTACCAGGCGTGCCAAAAAACTGTATACACATAACTTGTATTCATCTTTTGTTATCAATATATATTGAGTGTTACAATTTTGATACAGTTTTTTCCTTTCTTAAAATGTGTATATGTTTTTTTTGGCACCCTTTGTATATATGTTTCTGATTTCATTTTGTGTTTTAAATCACTCAGATTAGATTAGTTATGTTGTTCATAAAGTTCTGAGTTAAAGAACCTCTCCATGTATTGTTGTACATAATCAGATATCCATTATAGGCACTCAGTCTATGTTTGTGGTTGAATTTTTTTTTTTTAATTTATTGGGGTGACAATTGTTAGTAAAATTACATAGATTTCAGGTGTGCAATTCTGTATCACATCATCCATAAATCACACTGTGTGTTCACCACCCAGAGTCAGCTCCCCTTCCATCACCATACATTTGATCCCCCTCACCCTCATCCCCCACCCCCCAACCCCCTTACGCTCTGGTAACCACCAAATTACGTTCCCCAGATTAATTTTCAAACCCCGTGGCCATCCTGTGGTCACCGACTGCCCTCCAATCCCCTCACCCTCTCCCCCACCCCCCACCCCTCCCGCCCATCTAGCAACCCTCAGTTTTTCCTCATTGTCTCTCAATCTGTTTCTGATTAGTTCATTCACTTATTCTTTTCTTTAGAATCCGCAAATAAGTGAGATCATATGGTACTTATCTTTCTCTGTCTGACTTATTTCACTTAACATAATGTTCTCTAGATCCATCCATGTTGTTGCAAATGGTAAGATTTCTTTCTTCTTTATGGCTGCATAATACTCCATTGTATAAATGTGGTTGAATTTTTGTGCCAGGAAGTAAAAGCTCTCTGTATAGAATGCTTTTGCTACAAAATTTTATTTGTAATTTCTGCTTTTATATGTTGTCATAATAAGGTGAAATTCACAGTTTTGCTAAGAATTTTTAGGGTTGCCTCTGTCCCATCTTGCTCAGGACTGAGAGTGTTTCCGGGGACAAAGGACTCTCAGTGTGAAAATCAAGGACAGTCCTTGGACAATGTGGGAAAGTTGGTCACCCTAAATGAACATTTGAATCTCTGGCACCTGTTTCCTCACATAAGTTAGCAGGTACATTATGTTTTCTAATTTTGAGCTATTATATCATTCGATCAAGGAAAAGAGTAGGGCAACTAATTATTTACTTGAAGAGACAATGAGAAGGAAGAGAAATATTTGAAAATTCCATGGGTGACTCACTCAGGTTTTGTGTTTATCGTTCTGCTGGTGTTTTTTTGACTATATTAACTGGTCTGGTTCTATAAGAACATAAATCACTGCCTTTATCTGTAAGGTTTAATTATCTTTTATTAGAAAGAACCCTGCTGCTAGGGCATCTGGTCAGTTTTTCATCGTTATAAAGCAACGAGAATATAGGATTCAAGCCACACATCTTGGGCCCAGTTGGTTCCATAACACAGTGTTGCCGCAACAACTGTGCAGCAACTTTGTTGCTCTGTAATTAAAACTTTGGTCAGTTAAGTTCTTCAGGTTCAAGAACTTGTGGATCACTAAAGAAAAAAAAAATCAAGAGAAATATATTTCACCACATGAGTCAAATAACTAAGAAAGAAAAGGAACAAAGATGCAACCTGAAAGTGCACTTACCTTTCAGTGATGTTTCTTAGAGTCACATTGATTTATTTGAGATTGCCAGAATGTTCCGTTTTTAAAAGACCTAATTTACTAACAGTGTGGGATTTTCCAAGTTTTTCACTCCCCTCAGATTGCATTTTCATTTGCTCTAGCAATAAAGACCTCTAATACAGAAGCATCACAATTGAACTCAGTGTGGGAGTCTCTCTAAGGCAGAAAAAGCCCCATATATCTTTTTGTCTTGTATAGAACCTTTATAAACTCTTTAGTTACTAAAGATGGAGAGCAATTTGGCAAACATTGCAATTTATTATCGATATTGACCTCCTTTGCTTTTTTTTTTTTGTTCAGTTGAGGAAGTTGTGTCCAACTGATTTTATTTTTTATAAGTCATAAGAAAAAAAAATCTGTATTTGAACTTCTGCCTTAATTTGGCACTTTAGAGTCTAACAGGTAAATTTCATTTCTTTATTTTGAACTTGGGGAACCCTAACATTTTAGACTGAGAATGAAGGTTCAAGCAGGGTAGCCCCAACTAGGAATAGGGCCACAAAATAATTTATCATCTAAACCTGGGCAATTTTCAGAGTGAAAGGGGTTGTTATTAATAATTACGCTTGGACACCCTGGTACAAACCAAGTTAATCCCAAACCAGGACTTGCAATCACACTTAATGGCCTCTAGAGGGCGAACCATAGTCCTTAACTCCAAATTGTATTAAAGAGGGTACCAAGAAAAGAAAAGGAGGTTGAGGAATGACTATTCATGCTTCTGGTGAACCTGCTCCTACAGGGCAGAGGTACACTGGGAACTCCATCTTCAAAACACTCTCAGCTTATGGAAACGAAGGGATAAAACAACAAATATTTGTCAGTTACCTATCCAGCTAGGTATGGGACTAGGTTCTGGAAATATAACCTGAGCCAAAATAGAGTCTTTGTCTTCACAGATATTATAATTTTATAAGACATAAATTAAAAAGACAATTAAAAATACAATTACAAAAATAAGTGTATGATTACAAAATGAGATAAAAATATAAACAACAATGCACAATCCTGTGAGAAGAGTAAGGAGGGGCCCAGACCAAATCTGGTGGTCTAGGAAAGCTTTTCCTGAATTAGAGTTAAGTGATTAAAGGGGTAAGGAGGCCCTCTTGGCTAGGCTTGGATTCTGCTTGCTGGCAATAGCTCCCCTACCAGTTGTTCCTCATGGCTCTGGATTTTGCTCAATGAAAGTTCCTTTCTTTTCAATCTGCTTTCGTAGTTATGTCAACGAAGGGAAATTAGGAAATATGTCTTCCTTGGAGGCTAAGCAGATATCTCAGCCTGCTTTCAGCCAGTACAAGGTTGAGAACCCAGAAGTCACTTTGTGAGTTAATTAGTTACTGTGTCTTTTAGTCTGATGGTTCTTCTGACCATAGAGTTTTCTTAAGAACTTGAGTTAGCTTCTTATCTACATAGTTGGTTACAATTAGCTCTGCATGTAAATAGTTAAAATCCAGATTTTTAATAAAACAAGTATCTCTTTCTCACCTTCTCTCTCAATGTATTTTGCTGGTGATTTGAGTCTACCACTTTCCTTAAGAAAACTATACTTTTAGGTTCTTACTTGGGTCATAACTAATTCAGAGAATTTTCTGGGTGCCTAGATGCTCATGGATTTTCTTCCCTTTCTTCTACTTCCTTCCTTTTTTTTGTTTTTGTTTTTGTTTTTGTTTATTTGTTACAAATATTCCTTCATACGATCCTTATTCCCAGGGAGACTGAGTTTTAATCAGCCATTGTTTTCCAAAGTCCTTCTTAGTTCTATCTTTTGATTTTTGGAAATAACAACCTGTTACATCTTCTACTCTGCACTTCCTGGAATTTCAGGACGTTCTCAATTGTCTGTCAAATGTGCTGGCAATATGTTCAAGTCTTTCCTGAACTCATTTCATTTTACAGTGCCTTGTCAAATGCAACTAACTGAAGCTGTTCATATCCTATTTTTCCACTTCTACAACCAAAGACAATATGTACATTAGGTACACCATCTGCTTTCTAAGATATAGCAGATGATGATTTCACTAATTGTTTTGCCACTGCAAATAGATGTCACCATGTTTCCAGCCTTCATTAATAATTTCCTCACCATCCACTATATGACACTCCAATGCCAATATTTTGTATTTTTTTGTTATTGTTAAAGCAGCATTTCACTTTTGGTTATCACTTTCTGTGTAATCAGCTTAGCTAAATTAGGTTGTAATAAATAGCATTCCAAATATCAGTAATTAACAACAGTGTATTTCTTATTCATGCTACTGGTCCATATCATGGATCAGTTTACCTCTTCATTCCAGAGATCAGAATAATAGAGCATCCTTTATCTTGGATACGGACAAGTGGAACAGTGGATTAACCAATGGTTCTTAAAGCTTCTACAAGAGAGTGTCACAGGCCACTTCCTGTCACATTTAATTGACCAAATCAACAGAATGAGATGATTATTTCTTCATCAGGATGGGATCCAAAAAGAAGTTTAAGTTTAGGGAAAATGGGGTTATGAGGTCACTAACTATTCCTCTCTCCCTCGACCCCATCCCAACCACCCACCATTTCACCCCGTGCTCTCCCTTTGTGAACTATCCCCACTCTATTTTCTTTGGTCAACAAGATAGGTTCAATATATTATAGACAAGTTATAAATGAATATATTTAATATAAAAGAATGCACCCATGTCTATTTACCAGTAGTCCAACTTCCTATTAGAAGATAAAGAGCTAGAAAAGTAAATTAAATGAAGATTCGGTTTTATGCTTTTTCCATAAATGTTATATACTTTAAAAGACTACGTTTATATTTTCAATATGGTTAGAAGAAAGCAAATATGATTCACACATTTTGATAAGCAAAATATAAATAAAGAAAAGAAAGAATATAGTTAAAATATAATATGAATTAATAACATATTTCATGAAACTAAATGAGCAACAATTTATAATTTTATATGTATATTTGTATGAAGACTACTTCCATCAACCTAGATTAATGATGGAGCATGATACAAATGTTTGAAATTAAAATCATAGGGTTATAGAACTGAATCTTAACTTTAGTATTTATTAGCTGTGTGCTTTGGACAAATTATTTGTGAAACCAACAGGAACCACTATACAAACTGGAGTTGTGAGATGGGATGAGAATCCCATTAAACCTATTTCATTTTCAAATTAACCATTTAGTTCACCTGCATTCTTAGCTGAGTGTTACTTTTGAGCCATTCTTCCTTACTTTTATCAGTTTACCTATCCAAAAAACGTTCTACAGTAGTCTTAGAGGGAACTGAAACCTAATCAGCTTCCTATTGTTTATCATTATTGAAGTTTATTTCTTAATTATCCAACCAGTGATATAGTTCCATGATTTTTGAAGGTGCTGTTGCTAATTTAGAGACCTTCCCAGAGCTCACTGGGTCATCATGCGATGGCAATCCTACTCACTCAAGACTAGGCTTGATCAAGAAGGGCTACACTTGGATCTTAAGGTAGCAATTCCCTCAGATCACATGTATTTCACCTATCAGGGAATTCACTGGCCATAGGAGTACGCGTTTTGGACAAGTCTCAGTATTCTCCACCTCAAAGACACAGAGTTGAATCCCTTTGCTTCCCTGGGAATTAATTTACATCAGATGTAGGAAAATTTCTGATTTTTTTAAACTAAGGAATCAAAAATAAAACTAAAAGGTCTTGTTGCTATTTCTTTTCTGAATACTACTTGCAGAAATTTAAAGATGATTTTGTACCTTAATCAAAATTGAAATGAATTGGTAATTTTTTCACTAAAGAAGAGAGGAATAAAATTAATCTCTTTCAAAATACTCTTCTGTTTTATCATCACACTATTTTTAGTCAACCTGACCCCTCAGTTTCTTATTATAAAAAATGGGAGTGATAATATTTATTTTATATTGTAAATTTAGAATAAATATTACATGTATAGCACATAGCTCCTGTATGATTCATTTGCATTGCCCAATAATTGTTGGAAGGTACGTTTCGGTAAAGTTTTAGTTGTAAGGATACATATGCATGGAAATCAAATAAATGATAAATATGCAGGGAAATTTAGAAATGTAATAATGCCAGGCCACTGAAGAAGTAGGACCCATAAAAGATTCAAACACTTCTATCCTTACAGCTCACATACCCTTCATAAAATTTCTTCATTCTTTATTCTTCCTGTTGCTACTGGATACCTTGCTCTCTCTCTTAATTTTGCACAACTTATTTCTACCTCTGAGTTCCTCTTTGCTTAGAATTACTTTATCTTTAGTATATATCTTGAATCCTCATAATTTTATCATTCAAAGGGACCAGATAGCCATGACATAGTCTTTATGCCATTATTAAGCTCGCAGATTTTTAAAATATTGCTTTGACTTTTGGCTTAATCACTGAAAAATTCTGCATTGACTTCCCAGGTAACAGCTTCACTTCAGAGTTCTTTACATCTTTACACTTGTATGGCTCTCTCACACTTTGGGCAAGTCTAATGTAGCTTTGAGATCAAAGCACATTGTAAGTGGTCAGTATCTGGAACATTGTAAATGGTCAGTATCTGTTTGTTGAATGAGGGACACTTTTGGGGAGAGTTTTCTTCCTTCATGGACCAAAAGGGGTGAGTGGGAAGTGAAAAGGAACTAAAATCTCTACCTTGGTTTTGGTTGTTGCAAAAACAGGAAGGGCCATTGTAACTAGGCAACATAGGAAAAGGGGAAATTGGAAGACTTCTTGGGAAATTCCAGCACCAGACAGACACAGGGAACAAAGTTTCCAAGTTCTTCAAAGCATGACACACAGAGGAGAAGCTGGAATTTGGGATCAAGGCAAGCAAGGAAACCATTAGCATGTGCTTCAAAACTTCTGGTACTAAAAAGAGAATGGAAAAGCTTGACCCAAAGGGCCAAACTGGATTGCTGGTAAGCACACAGCTGGTCTTGGGTAATGAAGAGAAAGCATATCAGGAATTTATTGGCTAGCTAATAGTCAGGCTGTGATTGGTCACTGAGAAAACTGACACTCAGAGCCCCGAGGTGGTTTTTTTTTTTTTTTTTTTTTTAATGCTGTAGTAGTGGAAACAATGACTTTCCTTTCTTTTGTGAGAAATGCAGCCTGTCTGTGGGCCATGAAAGTCATGTAGACAAGATGGAAACCATATATGCAAGATGGAATGGGTCTGGACTTGGCATATTACTGCATCTCTTACCCCCTTCTCCACCATCTTCCTCAGAAGCAGCTGCATAACATAGGAAGGTAAGGGAAATGTGAGAAGTGAAATGCAATTTCACTCATGTAGACTGAAGAGGTACCTTATAAATAAAAGCAAGGAGTTACTCTGGAACCTAATTTTCTTTCGTGGGGCTTCAAGTTACTTGTGAACTCATGAATGACAGAACTTCAGGCCATCATTGACATTTATTCTTTTGTTTTTCTAATTTGGTACATGTGAAATAGTTCAGTGTAAAATTTTGCCGGGAGATTTAATCAAGCACTTTTAGCAAGTTCCAGAACTGATCCTTTGCTGCCATTGCAAAACCAGGGTACATTCAGTCCTCTGGCATAAGCAGTTTATTCACAGATTGATTAAACTCCCTGGAAATAATTTGAGTAGACCTGGAACCATAAAATTGTTTAAAATATCCAAATGACTCTTTTACGGTCTCATTGCCTATCTTTTTTTTTTTTTGTCCTTTAGTTTTCTTTTATGTTGGTTTAATCTCTAGACTTACACATGTATAAGCTACATGTCATCTTCTAGTTTATAGACAATTAATTTAAGAATTCATATTCAGTTTTGTATATAAGCCATTCTCTTCTATAAAATAATGTAGAATATACTAGTCATAGTTTCACAACTCTCTATGTGTATCTAAGTGTGACTTCTTTGCCTATACTCACCTATTTAGACATAATTCATTTCCTATCAAAGAATAACTTGATTTGAAATCCTAACTCATTGTGTAGTGATGACTCAATCACCAAAAGATTGTCAGGTGTTTTTATTTTGTTATATTTTTTAATTCTTGGGATCATTCGAGACTTTTCTTTCTAGTATTAGAATTTTTTTTTTCTTAGCTTTAGAGAGTAGCCTGTACAAATTAGATTCATGATGAGTTGGCAAACTCTGAGAGGATTTGGAATTTCCTTTGTAACAACACTTGGTGAGTAATATGGGTATCATGAAGTGGGGAGAGTGAACTGGTAAGAGGGGGTGGTGATATTTGTCAAAGAGCAGTTTTCCCTGGAGCTTACTTGCTGTTTCCCATCAGTGCTTAAAACCAGCGGGGTTTTTAGAACTAGTTACAGTATTGCAGATGTTTAAAGCCATTAACATATGGTTTGAATACCATTATGGTAGGATTTGCTGCAAATAGAGTTTTGTCTTACAAACTGTAAGTTAAATGTCTTTCCATTAACTCACTAGTGTAATATTTACTTGTCCCCAGAAAAACCAACGAGTTAGTTTGCTATACTTTATACTCAAACACAAGAGAGGTGACAAAGTTTGACATGTGTCAGTCCTTTCTACACCAAGCATCTGAGGAGATTCCCTAGGAAATTGTTATCTGGGTACTACATCTATTTGTGAAGTGGATGATAAACTATTGTTCCTCTTGTTTCATGACCACTAGGGAGATGAATGCAATTTGCACTGTGCAATGGTAATAACTAATGTGACATTTTCAAAGGAATCTAATTATGGATTCTAAATATGCATACCCAGGGCTTCTGCTGAGAGGTGTTTTTTTTTTCCTTTGAAAAAGTGCTCTTTGAATAGACAAACACTTTGTATGCTTTCAGATAGGTAAATATTACACTTTTAAACATATGGTTCATGGAACACTATTTCTGCAAATGACTTTTGAACATATAGTGCTAGTCACCAAAGCCATATTATTAGGAGACCATAAAATTTATCATGCAACCTTTGAGAGGAGAAGGCACCATTAATAATTACACAGAAACAAGAATATTAAACCGGTACCATCCTGGGCAAACCAGGAGGTACAGTCAGTCTACAAATAATCGATTATTAAAATTATTAACATTGTAAACTATTTTTGGAGGAAATAAATTATATATTAACAGACAGTGAGAAATTCATTGTGATCTGATGAACAGAGGAGAAATCTCAATTCTGCACTTACTGCGATCTCATTAGGAAAGTAAGTTTTATAATATGAATGTCTTCTTCTTTGAGCGCTAAAGAATTTCATTGGTATTTCAGGCTGGATTCTCTATGTTTTGGATCATTGATGAGTGAGATCTTTCCACTCTCTTCACTGTCTTTGGCAACTGTCTATCAGTACAAAAACTTGTGGATGTTTCTATCTCAAGGGATTTTATTTCCAGAGACCTGTATGCTAGATTATTCCAAGAAAAAAAAAAGAAAAAAATCAGGAAACTGTTGATATGAAGGAAAAGATGCTTTCCAACTACTTCTTTCATCATGTGTTTTTTTTTAAATGTATTTTAACGAGGGAGATTTTGAAATTTTAATGTGACTTAAACCTCAAAAATGCTGCCTAGAACATAGCCAGAGGGTGTGTGCTGCTTTTACAAGTCACTTAGTGTCCAGAAGGGTAGCATGTCTATTCTGACCTACCTCTATTAATTTGTCTTGAGGCCAGCCAAGAGAGTGTAGACTTGAAGGAGATAAAAATTTCTTGCTCCAGAGTCATTTTAGATTAAGGAACATGTTGAGTCTAGATGGGACTAAATACATTGTACCATAATCAAGATGCAGAACAGATACTGGGTTTGCTGATGCTTGAGAGGAAGAATAACATGGAGATGATCGGTGGACATAGTTGGATGCGGCCAATCTACAAACGGGAGAATAAGAGTCACTGATAATCAACTTGAGGAGTCAGAACTAGAACTGTCAATTGGTTTAACGTCATAAAAGTGAAAGTAATAAGAATAAAGAGCTAAATGAGATGGAGTGCATAGTTCAGGAAAGTAGAGCATGTTGGGAAGAGCCCAGAACAAGAAATTTAATATATAGTGTTCCTTTTGGAACATTTCATAAGATGCCAGCAATTTACAGTGTAAGTACCTGCAAGGACAGCGGTTTTGACCTGAAGCAGACGGATGGCTCTGCAACCCATACAACAAATGACTTTTCACTTCTAAGGACAAAAATCATACTAAGGGAATTTTTTGAACTTCAAACTAGAAATTGTCTTTATAATTATATTTTCATTTTGTCTCCAAAATAATGTGGTATTTCTAGTCTTCAATGCTAACATTCATTCAATTTTTAGGTAGGATTGCATTAATACAATGTGTCAAATGTGATGCTTACCTTTCCTGGTTCATCCAGACCTCCCTCCTGGGTTCCTTCTCTATGTCATCTTTGCATCTTTTTTCCATGTGATCTTTTTGTCCTTCTTCTAACTTATGCATGTTTTTTCACATATGGATTAATCCTTCACATGTCCTTCTAATTTTTTAAGCAACTTTCATTTTATTTAGTAAGTTTCATGTCCGTTTAATAAATACTTACTGAATATATACTTTGTGCCAGGTACCGGAGATACAGTGGTGAGCAATAAATGCTATTTCTGCCCTCATAGAGTTTACAGTCTATTTGAACAACCAGACTAATTAAATAATTACACAAACAAATGCCATAGTACAATGCTCACCTCAATCAAGAGTTTCCTGCTATAAGTACCTATAAAATGAATAATGGAGGTTGAGAGCTGAATGAAGAGATGACTTCAATGATTGAAGAAAGGTTAAAAAAAAAAGCTATCAGGAAGACCTTCCACATATGAATGTATGTGGGTAAGTATGCAGAATGTAACAAATGGGCAGAAAACAGAGAGAGGCCACAAAGGTAAACAGGGGTTAGTTCAATTAGGCCTCTTAAAAACGTATTCACTTTTTTTGTTAAATATTAAACGTAAGATTGAAGGAAGCCATTGAAACACTATAAGTAGAAAAAGTGACTAAATTTGTATTTGAGAAAAAAAAATCACTGTGGTTACAGTATGAAGAATGGATTGGAGAGTATGGCAAATGGGACAAAAGCAGAACAATTAGTAGGTTCTATATTGCACTCAAGGTTGAGAGATGATATTAAATTGGACCTAGATAGAATTGGTAAAGTTGGAGTGAAGCAAAAGTAATAAAGAGATACTTAGGATGTAAAAGGAAAAAGTTTTGAGAATGGATTCCTGTGGGCAGTGATAGAGAGGGAGGTGCCAGGGGTGCATCCAGGTTCCGTCTTCTTCAACTGCATGGTTGTGCCATTTATTGGGATAAGGAACTCTGGAAGGGAAGCGCTTCGTGTTGAGATAAAGCTCAAGATTTAAAAAGTTTTTGAAGTTTCTTTAAATAATCCAAAAAGAGATATCAAATAAAGAGTTGACATGTAAGTCTGGAGCTCAGAGAAAAGTTTGCGCTATCGACCTAAATTTCTGAATCAGTTTGTTTAGACCTAAGGTCTTTAGGAATGACAAATTTAACAGTTTCGAAGAGGAGGTTGGGCATGTGAAGGAAACAAAATGGTTAGAAGAAGAAAACTAAGAGAGTGTTGTATCTTAAAAACCAAGAAAATAGGTTGTATCAAGTAATGAGTGTTCAAAAGTTTGCAAGCTGCTGAAAGGTCAAGATAAAGATCGAAACATACATTGGATTTAATAACCTGAAAGTCATTGGAGGCCTTAGCTAAAGCTCTGCACCGAGGACTGCCTGGGCAGAAAGGCCTATTGGAGGACGTTGAAGTATGATCTGTAGGGAAAGGGAGAGTGAGTATACACAATCCCATTTTTCAATTCATAAAATGTTATTGAGGATTTGCTATATGTCAGGAAATGACTAGGAACTGAGAATTTATAGGTGATAAAACAATCTCTGTCTCCAAGCAACTCACAACCTGGTCAAATGTCTTAAATGAGTGAAACTACTACATGTATTTCTTCTTAATTAACTAACATGCAGATTTCTTGAATCTGATTTTACTTCCAAGAAACTGGTAAGATTCCCCTAGAAGTTTCCAACTAGAAAGTGATCACATTCAATGACATTTCCTCAATAATCATTTTTCACTCCAATTTGCGAATACAATATTAATCACTACATTTTTTTTCTCTCTAAGTTATTACATTTTCATTCTTTTCTTCTCTATTTTGTCAACAACTTGTTACTTTCTAGTCACTGTCTCTAACCTTTCCCTAACTTCAGATGTTCCACAAAATTTAGTTCTTGATCCCTTGCTGATGTCTCAATAAATATTCTTCCTCAGGAAACACACCATTTTTATGGTATTAATTATTATAATGGGAAGCTAGAGGGAAAAGTACATATGCCTATCAATGGTAAACCTTCCTACTCTGTTCTGTTCTTAGATCCACACCAGATGTATGGATTCTTTCCTGAAGTAGCAATGTAATCTCTCAGAGTAAACATGGCTCTCCTATATGTTAATTTTCATTTCTCTGGCTACTAGTAATAGATACTGGGCATAATGTGTATAGGTTTACTGGCTACTTTATCTTCTTTGAATGACTGTAGAATGCTTTGTAATTTTCATTTTATTAGATCAATAAGAATATCCTAAAGATGACTCTTGCCTTTGGAATACAAATACATCACTAGCATGGCACATGCTGCACTGAATGAGAGAGCCCATATGATAACATTACCTGTCATCTATACTGGAACATCTTATTATCTCTTCAAATATTACTTTCCTACAATTTCTTTTGTTGGACCTTTACAACTCTATTCTATATCTCAAATTTTTTTTCATATAGTTACTCATTTTTTGTGCTGCTTTTGACTATAAAATCTTTAGGCATATTTTCGAATCCACTAATTCTGTCTGCAACTTTGTCTAGTTTAGAATATGTCCTACATAGTCAATATTATAATAATTTTAATAATTACATATTTTTCTTTTTTCAGGTCTAGTTATTCTAAATTTTTTATGTCTACCTTATTAATACATATGAATCTGTATTTAGCTATTTTGTCTTCTTCTTCTTAACTCTAATGAGTAATGATCTCTTATATTTAAAGAATGATTTTGAGATTATTTTATTATTTACATTTCATCACATTTGAATTTATGTTTTGATTGTTAAATTTGATGGATGTACTTCCTAATAAAGTTTTTCCTATAGTGCTTTGACATATTTCTTTGTGAGCTCATTTGGGGTGACTCTCTCTCTCCACCAATTTCTTCCTCTTTGGTAGTTTGCTTATCTCCACCTGGTCTTAGGAATCTTGAGGGCAGAACCAGAGGGTGGCTTGTCTCAGGTACTGCCCTACATGGTTTCTTTGTTTCCTTCTACAGCAGCAATTAAGGAAACTTTTGGCTTCATTTTGCAGACTCCACAGCCCCATTTCACTTCCAGGTTTCATGCAGTCATCCTGCCTCTGCTTTTCTTACACATACAGGGGGAAACCACCAATTGCTTCTACCAGTGATCTTAGGGTCCTACATGCTCTTGGCTAGGGCCTCTGTGTAACACTGGATTTTCTTACTCTATTCTAGAAATGTAAACCTCACTCTTTGTATAAGGTTATATATTTTGAATGTGCTAACAATATTAACCATTTTTAGTATGTTTAAAGATGAGAGAGAAATTCAAAGCCATCCTGACATAAAGTCATGGGGTATGTCTTGAAAAACAGAATATGTACATTTTTCTTTATGACTGTTACTATTGTTTGGGAATAGCCTTTCATATAATGGAATCATTTCCACACCAAACAAATTTTGTATAGTTCTTTAATGACTTTATTTACACATTATAATTATTCAGTCTATGTTGATTATATCTTCTCTGTATGTTGTCAAAAAATTGGTTATATTTTTCCAAAGTCATCATATATCTAAACATTAAATCAATATGTTTCTCATTGATTAGGAAAAATGCATTTAAAAAATTATAAGTAAATGTAAGTATTATTCCACCAACCTAATTATTGCAACATCAGTATTACACTTTGTTTCTTTACAATCTTTTTGCTTTTGTTTATTTTTTGGTAAAAATAATATCTAGTGTTTTCTCCTTCATAGTCTTCTTTTTCATGTATTTCTTGGCTTCTCACCATTCTGTTCTTCCAAACCAAACAAACAAATAAACAAAACAAAACAAAAGAACGAGTGATTTCCCAAATTCCAAACAGATTAAATTAAAAATACATTTAATTAATTATATGAGTTAATTGTGAAAAATTACCTTTTTGTGTGATTAAACCTTCCCATCCTATGAAATGGTATGTTTCTTCTTTCTGTTTTGCTCTACAGTAAAATTCTGGTTTTTCTAGGAAAAGAATGTTATTTCATATTGCTAGCAATTTTATATTATTCCTTCTTTGCAACCAAATATTTGTTATATTATCCTAAGGGCATTATTTCTATAAAGTGGCAGATGCTTATTATTAACAGTTAAACAATATAGGAAAGTATGTAAAAGTAAACAACTGATACTACTAACCACAAGTCAATAACCACTACTAATATTTAGTAGGCAACATTTCAGCCCTTTATTTCCATAGACTTACACATTGAAGGATAGAGAGATAGACATAAGTACTAAATAACTTAAATGGGAGAATGCTACATATGGATTTTAATGAAAATATGACAGTAAATTTAATTTGCATTTATTGGAAAAAAACGTCGCAGATGTGAAACTGGAAGAACCTAGATAGTGCTATACCAAGAAAATATATTACTGTCTAAAATATTCATCTTAGGTTAAGTTAAAAAGTATATTAAGAACGATAAAGTGTTGAGATAATGATGTTTTTCTTTTCACTATACATATCCTTTTCAATGCTTTTTTTGACCTCTTGCTCACAAAGATTAATCTCTAGTGCCTGAATACTTTCTTTTTTCCTCTCCTTCTCCAATCCAGATATGTAATGATTTTTCAAAATGTATCCCATCTAGATTTTGTACTGCAAACACAACATCTGTTATTTTATTTAAGTTCTATATTTAAAATAGATCTTAGTTTCACACTCAGCTTAAACTAGGTTTCTTCTTTCCTAAGTTATATATTTTGATTCAAATATTTAACTGACTTACTCGCCAAGTGGTTTTTCAATAGGGACCCCTGGGTGGTATTTCCCTGAGTTATTTCATCTTTAGAGTGTCTGTCTGTTGACTTATACCCCGAATGACAATTTGACTAAGCAATTTGACTCATGGATCAAATTGTCTTCTCAAAACTAGGTGACATTGCTCAATTTTCTTTGGCATAGAGAATTGCGGTGCCAAAGTATGAAGCTGACTTTCTCTTCTTGTAGGCTGAGCTTTTTTCTTTCTACATAGATCTCTAAATAATTTTCATTATTCTTGAATTTGAAAAACAACCAGAATATGTCTCCTTATTAGCTATATCGTAGTTTTTTTTTTCCTTTTCTGTTTGAATGTAAGTTTTTTTTTATATATTTAAATTTGGCATATTTCATGCTTTCTCTATTTAAAGAAAATGCCACTCTATTAAGCCTTTAAATATATTTTCTGTTCAAAATGCTGTTTCCTGTTGATTTTTTCATTATATCTCTGTCTCTCACTCTCCACAGTCATGTGCACACATACGTTTATATATATATATGCAAATACTAATATACGTACCTGGACAATATACATATGAATATGTGTCAACAACCCTCTGTAACTACCTTAATAATTGTAATTTTTTTCTATGACCATTGTTACTACCCCAAGTCTTTTACTTTTGTGTATAATTTAGCTTTTAATTATGTCTACTCTAGGCCTTGCTGTCTTTAATTATTAATTAGTTTTACAGTCATAATGTTTCATTCTAATTTCTCATCTAAATTAGTTGCTTTGTAATCCACCTGCTTAATTGAATTCATACTTTTTATTAGGCTCTTCTTAGTATGAAAGTTAGGCTTATTTCTCTGTTATTGTATTACAGTTTCTGTTATTGTGTTATACTTTTTAAGATTTTTATACAATATATTATAGTTTTACAAAGTTGCAATATTGTGGTTTTATAATTCCTCGTTTTGATTAAGTGGTGGATATCCTGATTGCCTTACTTTTAATATAAATACTTATAAATTTTCTTTGACATCGATCACCTCAGAACAGTATTAAAGCATTGTTTGAAAGGGACAGGTATAGTTTTAGATCCACTTTCTGTAGCTTTGTAGGACAAGGTGAGGAGGTGAAGGGAGAATAGAAGTTTGCTGGGATTTCCTGTGCCTCATCATCTGTGCGTCTCTTACACACAAACGCCTGCTTGCATGCCACTAAAACTTCGCTGCTAGGATTTTGTTTTCTTACTTGTATTAATACATTTTGAATTCTGGCATATGGTTATACCTTTTTTCCTTGTTTTTTTGCTCCGATAAAATTTTACTACTTAAATTAAAAGAATTTATATGTTTTGGGGATTAAATGATCTAACGTATTTCTACTAACACAGAGGACTTTCTAACACAGAAGATCATTTTTCCAGATTTCTCTATTATGTTTAATAATTTAAGTTGTCTGTAGTTTCTTTACTAATTTGTTTTGTTTTGTGATTAAACAAATTAAAAATGCAGATAATCCTTATAAGCAATGAAAAAAGAATTCTGACAATAAATCTTACATACATTAAAGAGATCATAAAAAGTTATTATAAACAACTGAATGATGATGAATTGAAAATATAGATTATATGATCAAGCAGCTAAAACAATACAATTGACCAAAACTGACGTGACAAAAATAGAAAGTATAAGTGGATATATAATATTAAACATATTGCATCTATTATGAAAACCTTCCCTAAAGTGGAAAAAATAGGTCTAGATGGCTCAGAGATGGATTATTATTATTCTAGCAATGCAAGATTAGTTTAACTTTTGAAAGATCAGTTTAATTCACTACAATAATGAAATAAAGAAGAAAAATCATATAATCATCAGAAAAGATACATTAAAAGCATTTGATAATTCTTAATTTTCATGAAGAATAACTCTGCAAACTAGAAATAGAAAGGATTCCTTTTTTCAATCTTATAAATGTTATCTACATAAGCAAAGTAAATGCCCTATTTAATGGTGAAATATTGAAATTGTTTCCTCTGAGAATAGAAATAATACATGGACGTTTGCTCTTTTCCACTTCATTTCAACATTTCATAGAGGTTCACATCCAGAGTTTTGCAAATCCGTCAGTGTTTTGGGACAGATAATTCTTTATTGTGGGGCTGTCCTGTGCTTTGTAAGACGTTTAGCATCATCTCTCACCTCTAACCACTGGATGTCATTATCAACCTTTTCTCACCCAGTTATGACAACCAAAATATTGCAAGACATTGCCACTGTCCCCTAGGAGTACGGAGTAATCACCCCCAGTTGAGAACCACTGTTCTACCCAGTGCAATTAAACTATAAAAAATAAAAGGTGTATGAATCATAAAATAAATAATAAAATATTCATTATCTGTTGATGTTATGTGAGTGTATGTAGAAAATCCAAATTAATTTGTAGATAAATTATAGAATTTAATAATTGAGATTAAGAAGATTGTTAGATGCAAGATCAATACTTCAGTATACAAAAATTTATTCTAATTTACTGTAACAAAGAAAATAAAACTTAAAATGTTGCCATTTTTAATAATACCAAAAATTATGTCTAATAAATTGTGTGTCCACATTCTGAAGAGAATGATAAAATAATAAGAGTAATTTTAAAAGACCCAAATAAATGGGAAGATATACCGCGTTCACAGACTATAAAACTCAGTATTGAAAAAAATTTCAGTTCTCTTTAAATAGATTTATATGTTCAATGCAATTCCAATAGAAATGCCATCAATTGTGTGTGTGACTTGTAAAATTAATATAAACACAAAAATGTAAAATTAGTATAAAAACAGAAATTAACCAAGAAAAGACCCCTATGAAAGGACAGGGAGAGGAGAAGGATTTACACAACTAAATATCAAGACATCTCTAAGAGATGATATTGATACAAGAGAGAAATTTATCAATAGAACAGAATAGACAGCCTAGAAATATATCCACACTTATGTGGACACTTGATTTATGACATAGGTTGTAATGCACAGCAATGAGGAAAGAACAGTCTTTTCAATAAATAACATAAAATCTGTTGAATATCCACAGTGGAAAAAAAAATGAAATCTGGCCTCTATCTTACATCGCATAAAGAAACAAATTCCTGGTGTATTGTAGATCTAAATCTAAAAACTAAACAATAAAATTCCGGTAAGAAAATCCAGGATGATATTTTAACAACTTTGGATAAATGTAGATTATGTCCACAGAACACAAAAAACACTATCCTTAAAGGAAGTGATTGTTGAGTTGTACTATTAGGTTGGTGCAAAGGTAATTGCTGTTTTTGCAATTGTTTTTAACCTTTTAAACCACAATTACCTTTGCACCAACCTAATACATTAATATTAAGAACATCTCTAAGTAAAAAGTTAAGAGAGTAAAAAGTCACACTGTGGAACAAGAGTAGATATTTGTAATGTGTACGTACAAGTGACAGAGGGCTTCTGTACAAATTATATAAAGAACTCCAAAGATCAATATGTAAAGATTGAAAAAAATGAGACAAGGCATAAATAGGCACCTGATAAAATAAGCATATTGAAAGGTATTCAATCTCACATTAGTTGTGAAGGAACTACAAATGTTAAAACTAAATGAGATACTATTGTACATCTGCGTGACTGTCTCAAATCAAAAGACTGACAATATTAAGTATTGATAAGGTTGGGAGCAGTGGAGACAATTATACATTAAAAACAATGAAATAATCCACATATTCATCACCAATAGAATAAAAATATAAATTTTGGATTATTCATATGGTTTAGCCAACACAGCAATAAAAGAGAATAAATAACAGCTATGAAAATGAACAAATGACAGTTTTATGCAACATTCTCATTATACAATGTTTCTCAAAAGAAGCTATACCAAAAAAAAAAAGCAAAAAAATAACAACAAACACCTGATGCCATTAACAGAAAGTTGAAAAACAAGTGAAATAAGTCTATAGTATTAAAGCCATAATAATAGTTCTCCTTGGGGAGAAAGAAAGATGTAGAAACTACAGGACACCAGGAAGTAGGCTCCTGGAGTGCTGAAAAGGTCCTACTTTTTAGTTTAATAAGGGTTACACGAATGCCCACTGTGGGATATCATTGAGTTTTACATTGCTTTTGTGCATTTATAAGTTTATACTTCAATAAAAATGGTTTGTATATTTTAAATAAGTATTTTCTAAGTTTTTGGATAAAGATATTAAGTTGTAACTATTAAAATCAAATCTGATAATGGTGTTTTTCAAGTCCTACATATCCTTGATTACTTTTACTACCTTAACGTGTTTAAGACTGAGAGCATTTATTAAAACCCTCCACTCTTGTTCTACTACTGATCTTTCTTCCATGATTCTCCCCTCTGATAGCTTTTCCTTTTTTCCTTTGTGTATTCCACTGTACTGTTATTGGATATGTTGAAATTATTCATGATTGTCCCCTTTTTTTTAGTATACAATTATACATTATGTTTTTTTGCCTGCATAATGGTATTTTGTTCAATAGTAATTCCTGATTTCTTTTAGTTTGCATTTGCTGAGTGTACTTTCCTTCCTAGTTTAGCCTTAGTTTATTAATTTCTATAATTTTTTTCCTTTCTTAATTCCTCTCTTTTTGCTTTCATACTTTCTAATGTTTTGGAAATTTTAGGCCCTATTTTAAATTCTCTATGCGGTTGCTTATTTTTACATTTTTCGATGTTCATTTTCCTAATTATTGGGATCAATTTTGAAATGGTATCTTTTTCTTTTTTTTTACACACTCTTCTAATCAGATTCCTATTAAGCGTTGAAACTTAAAACTTAGTTTCAGTGCTCACCATCAATGAGAATATCCTCATTATTCTTAAACTACTAATTTTAGTTTATGTCTTATTAGATTAGATTTTATTTTCAAAAAAATTTTTTAAAGAAAATTGTGTGAGCAATTATCAAAGTTATTTTTCCTTCTATGTTAATTTCTTGTGTCACTTTATTTTTCTTTTTATATATATAAATTCTTAGATGAATAATTTCTATGTGGGCTTGGTATTTGAAATCTGGTTAGGTATATAGCTTATATGTGTCAGGTTTGTCATCTTGGGTGGCTGTCCAATGTTTTTGCATAAGGAGCTGGGATAGTGGGTGATGTGCACAGCTCTTGGTCTCCTCCCAGAATGCACTGCTTTCCTCAGGCAGTTCTATTTTGCAATGAGGCCTGCTCTGCTTCCTTCACTGCTGGTCACTATGGAGGAGAGATAAGTAAAGGGAGTCCTCAAAGGATGTGGGATGGGACTCCTTTGCAGTACTTGTCCTAAATTTAACCCTTGGCTGCCTCATGCTTACAGAGACTCTGAGATGATGAATAAAGGTAGATTTACATATGTATCTACACTTGTTCTGGATTCTGGCATTAACTTTCGTAATATAGAAGTTGGCATCACATAATGATATGGATTTCTCTTCTTTCTCAGTTCTTATGGTGTTTTGTTTGTTTTTGGTGTGTGTGTGTGTGTGTGTGTGTGTGTGTGTGTGTGTGTGTGTGTGTGTGCTTGCTTTATTCTGTTTTTCATGGAAAATTAAGAGGTGCTGTTATAACCTACAGGGACACCATGTTAAAATGAAAGTCTAAGTCTACTTTAAAAGGAAATTCAGATGCAATCTTTGAAAAATAAAGAGATGTATCAGAACATAAGAATCATAAGAAGAGAGAGACAAAGAAAGAGAGAGATATCTCCATGTGTGGGAAAGGCTGTTACAAACTGCTTTTTGTCATTTAACTGTCTGATTGAGGCACAATAAAAAGTAGCTAAAACCAGTATTGATAATAGCAACACACACTGAAAAAGATGGGGCCATATTTGAAGGATTTGAACTGAGAATATCTTCAGATAGGAAGAATAAAGTAATAAATTAGAAAAAGAAGAAATAAGAGAAGTAATTATTCAGAGGCTTTTGTCTTTATTTTTTACCTGCTTGCACATATTAATTGGCTATAAGTGCTAAGTACTATAGGCATTATTTCATTCAATTTCTACGATAACATTATGAAATTGATATTATTTCTTCATTTGATTGGTGAGGAACATAGTGTTTAAATAATTTGCCTTAGATGGCAGAGCTCTCTTCATTTCCTGTCTATGATTTGGAGCAACCAACTATGCTCACTATGTACTATGGTATCACAGTAGGTCTGACCATTTCTACTTGGTAACACCAGTTTTGGAAATATTGTTTATTAGATATAAAATGAAGGTGAAAACATAGATATTATTTCACTGTAACGTGTGTTTATCAGGGTTATGCTATATATCCATGCTTTTCTCACTCATACAATCAAAAAATTTATAATTGCCAGGTCCTTCCTGATTATTCTAGAACAACCTAGGTGAAGACATACTTCCCTGAGAAACTGAAGAATATCTCTTGGACTTTCTTAGAAACTTCAAATCTGTTTCTGAGAGAAAATGTTAGAGAAATAAAAGGGGATGTTAGAGAAAAATAAAGATATTTCACAATGATACTTATTCTATCATCAGATGATTATTCTTCCCCTCTCCTTTCTATATTTCCCAAGTTAAATTTTACCTAGCCCAAAAAGTGTACATTTGAAGAGTTTTATTAATAACACAGGAAATAATAATACTAGATTATTTCATAGCTAGAGAAAATGTAGAAATATTATTAATGTAGATATTAACTTTGTAAGAGCAATAGGTATTGAGTTGTAGTTCATATTCAATTGCTTTGATTAATCACATTAAATACATTACCATGAGTTTGGAAGCCCTGTTTAATTATTAACATTAAGGAGGTGATGATGTTACCTTAAGAGTTTTTGGCTAGAAAATGACATTTGGCATGCATCAAAAATTCCTTGGCTTGCCAAGAAGTGCAATGTTAACACCCACATAATGAATTCTAATAAGCTGGTTATGTGCTACATACCCATATTTCTTCTTGAAACTCCCTAAACCTCTCATAAAATCGAGGACATTGGGAATAAGTTGAACATCTTTGGGAGAGTGAAGATCAAACTCTTTACTGCAATTGTTCACTTTTGTACATATAAGACAAAATATGGGACTTCTAGCTAAGGAAACCTGTGGGTAATTGGTCAAGTGATGTTCAACACTGAGTACCTCTAAGTGTCAGATGACATAGGAGACACCGTCTTACCACTGAAGTCAGGTTCCTATAGCTAGGTAAAGGTGAGCACAATGGCAGGGAGGGAGTTTGAGTCATGGATGCAGGTTTTAAACTTATTTTGCTCTCTTCTGTGTTTAATAATAGAGCCTCTACTTTAATAACAAGGGGGGAAGAAGATTCTAGTTATCGGGCTAAGTGAAATTTTTTTTCCTTGAACTTTTTACTAAAAGACATTTCTCTACACACTTTTCTTCCTATCACCTCTTTCTTTTCACATGATGACACTGTGCAAAATAATACCCTTATGATACTCAGAGATGTCTTACTTTTCCTTAACCTTAGTTAAGAAAATGTTTTGTGAAGTGTAATGGTCAAACTGGAAAGCCAAATGTTAGGCAGGAGTGTGTTCTCTTAGACAGGGGATTGTACTTCCCTATCTCACCATATTGACCCTTTATTTAATGAAGAATGGAGGTAGAAAGGAATAAGGGAAGAAATCGATGAATTTTCCACACTAGCAGCTGCTGTACATTTCACCCTGGACTCAAGTCCTAGGGTGAGTAAGGTTTTATTTTATTTTTTTTTTAAATCCAGTCACAAAGTAAGGACCAGTAGGGGTTATTAACAGGAATCTGGTGGGGAACCTGGGCACAGGTGAAGTTCTTTATAACTCTCTTGCTGCTGTTGTATTTTGGTACTGTAGAGCCTAGGTAGCTGTAAACAAGAGTAATATATGCTCAGTTCTCCCAGCAGGACCTATCCTCGGACAGGCTGTCTGGTCAGTATTCCATTCTAAGAAGGGGAAAAAAAAAAAAAAAATCACAGGAAGAAGTAAGGCTCCATTTGCTTTTCTGATGTATTCTTTTCTCTAAGTTCTTAGGAGTAAACCTTTAGAATGAAAGCCCAGTGGAGAAACTAACTTTACCTCATGATGTGGCTAATTTAAGAGAAGCTCAAAGGCTTGATCACTGTCATCTATTTCTGGCTCTCTGATTTAGCAGACAGATGAAGTGCACTTATAGCTGACAGATGTGGAAATCCATATATAGCCAGACAAATCTCTAGTGGCTACTGATGCAAAATAATATGAGTTGTTTCTGCAAAGGTCAGTTGAAATTTGCATTTGAATTTTTCTTCCTGAGGTGCTTTTAATGATAGGATCAGGTCCTCAGGCTCTTGTAGTAAAATGTGCCCTCCAAATTTGTCAGTTATGCTAAGGTAAAATCTGGGTTGAGGAAATGCTAAAGAAAAAAATGTGCCCTGAATATATACTCCATACATAGAAAGTGGCTGTAAGATACCTGAATGAGAATTGTGACATTAATCTATCTTTGCAATTACTCTGTTAATTAGCACTCAATTATCAAAATTAGAGTTTAAAGGTAAAATGTTTTTTCTGTAAATTTCATCTCTTATACAAGATAATACAAAATATGATGCTCAGTAGGAAGACTATTTTATCCATTTGATTCTTTTTATGGCTTACATTTCTGAATACTAAATTATTCTGATTGTCTGATTCATTCTTTTTAAAGAACTCATCATCACTGTTGTTTTTATTTGTGTAAAGTTAGATTGCTCTCATATACTATCTAATCTCAACTCTGCACTGTACACTGTGAGTAGATTTAATTGACTTCACATTTTTCACTTTTTATTGCTCAAGAAAATAAAACAAATTTCGAGATTATTAAAAGCCAATTTAGATCTCTATACTATTCCATTATTGACCCATTTTAATAATATTTTAATTAGTCATTTCAATTGCTTGACTCTAAAATCAAAGATGTGTTGATTATATAAAAATAAAAGAGTACAATTAATATTATAACTTATCTTGAGTCAATTTGTTTTGTTTATTGGGGGTCCTTATTGTGAAACATCTGAAATTTTGTGTAATAAAGAGTATATGTTTTTTATCTCTTATTTCTGCATATAGGACTATTTGTTTGAATGCCATAATTTAAAAACAACAGTGAGGAAAAAAGACATGCTACTTTAATAAAATTGGTCCCTCAGTCACTGCCAGATGTAACATGTAAAGACAGAGTATCTCAGGGCAGTAAGTTTAGTTGATAATCCTTTCCTATCCATCTCAGTGTATAGCATATAACAAGCATCCAAGGAATATTTTATGACTGGATTAGTAAACATGTAAAACAATACTGTAGTTTTAAGAAATAATTGTCAAGCTGTCTTGAAAAGATAGATAAGTAGTTATGGATGTTTATCTATAGGTGTCCATGCACATATATTTAATTTATTGTGGCAAAGTGTGCTATTTTTTGCTCAAGCATATGACTTTTATAAAAAAAAAATACACTTAGAATCAGAATCAGAAGTTAATTCAAATGGAAAACCTTAATCCCTCTTTCTGCTTTCGAGAAGCACCATACTATAGTCTTCATTTTTCTCAGAAATTTCTGGGAAGAAGGGATTCTTTCTTCTTGCCAAAAAAGCATATTTCAGTTAGAGCTGAAATGCCATTCTAATATTTTAATCGGAATACTGTCTGCTGTTCTCTCAACCTGGTTCTCTTTCTCTTGTCAGTGCAATCAGAATAGTCTTCACTCATAATTAGTCATGACTCTGATAACTTCAGATAATTCCTGCAGTGTCCTCAGATAGACGATATCAAGCTCTGAACAACTGTCACGTTTAACAAAAGTCTTTTTCTTGTTTTGTGAAGGCTGATTTTTTTTAAAAACAGATAAGATTTGCATAATATGATATGGTAGAACAATTCAAGGTAACAATTTTGATATTGAATATTTAGATATGTTTGCCATTAAATGCATGGAGACAGTGACAATATTTCTTTGCCGGAAAATAAAATCATGTATAAGGCTATCTAGTCAGTTTTTTGTTATTCTTAACTACTGGATATGAGAGGAAAACAAAATTTTTCTCCTAAACCTTTTCTATATTCTTTAGTTAGTTTAGTGTTTGGGATCAAGCACTGTTTTTAGCTATCATATGTTAAACGTAACGCAGGACACTCTTAACAGAATATAATACAGGAAAAATAAGAAAATTTCATTGTGAGCATTGACCTTTCCCTTTTCAGGTGTTTTATGATTTAGTTAATATTAAATTCACAGATATTCTATGAGGTTTTTTTCTCTATTAGATGGCAAGCTCCTTGAAAATAGAAGTTCTGCAGAATTCATTGTTGTGTGTGTGTGTGTGAGTGTATATATATATTGTATATATATAGTCCATATCATTAACACAGTGCGCTGCACATTTCAGGGGACTAAAAAGTACTTATGGAATGAAACCAGAGTAAATACTTCTGCTGAGCCTCTATTGGCTATAAGGAAAATATAATTAAGACAGCTCAAGTTGTTCATAATTTATTATAGGGATAAATGTGACAGTAAGACAGGCGCTAATTAGAATCTTAGGTTGCAAAATATATTGGCATCTACCGGAAGTAGATGAAAGTTCTAGATCTCAGATAATTCTAGCAATTTCAGCGTCAGGAATTAATGAATTTTTTTACTCCAGTAACTCACTATTACTGCTTCTTAATAACTTTCCAATGTGTCTGCATCTCTGAGGCTTTTTCACTTCCTACTCTGAATCACTTGTAAGACATTTTCAAACTATTCCACCCTTTCCCTGAGAATCTTCTTTTTCAGAGGTACAGTGCACACCTTTGCCCATTGAAAACCATTGTTATAACGTATAGTCTTTCACTATTTTATCGTTCTTGTTTCTACATAACGTTTTCTTGATTTTTGATTCATCTTGCCTCTGTGAATGCAGTCTTTGCATTGTAGATTTTATAGCTAACTGTTTCATTCTCTTTGTATTTCCAGGCTCAAGAATAAGGATTGATTGGTTCAGCTAACTTAGGGCAAAACTTTCAAACCAGATCACTCCATAGATAATTAGCCAATCTACAGTTTGGCTGTTCTTGGGTCACAAGAGTAAGGAGGGGCACTCATATGGTGGTGTACTAGTGATGGTCCCCCATTAGCTGACACTGTGGGTAGAGAACTCTCCAGTAAAAGTGGCTTAAATATGGCCTTATATGTTAAAGGTACATAAAATACAACACTTCCTTAGAAATGTTACTTGAGGATCAAAAGATTTCAACCAAACTTATTTTTTTTATCTTATATTTGAGTTTCTAATCAGAGCATTTAAATTTTCAAAATAATAAGCTAGAGTTTACTCTCTATGAGGAAGTTTGATATTTTAAAGATTCCATTAATCTGTACAAGCTATGGTCTTTATTATTTTTACAATGCTGCTCTTATTTACCCAAAGTACATAAATATGAGGTGTGATCAAAACATATGGTAAATGTTTAAATGAAAAAAATATTACAGTAAAAGATACATTGCTATTATTCCCCCTCAAAATACACCCCACTGTTTCTAACACATGTGTCCCATCGTTCTTGCCACTTTCTGAAACAGTTTTGGAAGTCCTCTTTTGTGAGTGTCTTTAGTTGCACTGTTGTGGCTGCCTCAATGTCCTTAATTGATTCAACACATATACTTTTCATGGTCATTTTGACTTTGAGGAAGAGCCAAAGTCACTCAGTGCCAGATTTAGTGAATAAGGTTGATGACGACAAACTGTAATGTTTTCATTTGACAGAAATTGCCATACCAGAAGTGATGTGTGTCACAGAGACTTTCCTTGTGATCACAAAATACGGTGAACGCTGCTGCCGAGTGCCATTCAATGAAAAGACAGGGATCTTCAATATGGGAAGTGGCACATTGAACCTTAGTAACAGTGTGTGACAAGTTTCAACTTGTTTGGTGCAGTCAGTTGGGTGTGAGCTATGGTTGAGAGGTGGTGTGTTTTGAAGTGTGCCATAAATCATCCTCCATCATGACAAAATTGTGTCACACATCACTTCTGTTACAGCAATTTCTGTCAAATAAAAACATTACAGGGTATCCTCTTCCACCTTATTCACCCAATCTGGCACTGTGGGACTTCTGGCTCTTCCCCAAAGTCAAAATGATTCAGGACATTGAGGCAGCTACAACAGCACAACTAAAGACTCAAGAAAGAAGACCTCCAGAACTGCTTCAGAAAGTGGCAAGGATGATGGGATAAGTGTGTTCAAAGAGAGGGGGAGAATTTTGACAGAGATTAATGGCAATGCGTCTTTTACTGTAATAGATTTTTTTTATTTAAATATTCACCATATTGTTTGATTACACCTTGTAAACAGTGTCCAATTCATTACTCCATTTAACCATTTAATATTTAAGGAGATGGAATGTAATATTAAAGGGGCGTGTGAGCTAAACCAAAATGAATATAATAGTATAAGAACTAAAATATATGTATATATATGAGGGATAGTTAGAGAATAATAGCCTGACAAGGAGAAAAGATGAGGTTTTATAATCACATCAGTAAAAAAAAAGAGACAGAAAATAAGCTCACTAATAAATTAGAGGAGGTGTGACATTAAAGACATAAGTGATAACCTCAAATGATTGAGATCCTAAACCACTTTAATAAGAAAAATGAAAAAAAAGTAATTTAAATAATTAGAACCTAATACAAATCCTGAAAAAGTAGAAGCTTACAAAAGCAGGAAATGCACACCTGAGGAACTTGGCTAAATTGGGTAAAGAGCACTGAAATAATCTGCAGTATGTCCTTGAATAAGTCATTTTGTTTCAAACTTGATAAAAAAAAAAAAAAATTAAAAAAAATGGATGTCTGGCCAAGGCCACTGTCTATAAGGAATTTGTACTTTCTCCAATGTCTTTCTGTTTTTTCTCCAGGTATTCCAGTTTCCTCCCACATCCCAAAGATAGGCACGTTCGGTGAGTTGGTATTTCTAAATTGTCTCAGTGTGTGTGTGTGTGTGTGTGTGTGTGTGTGTGTGATGGAATGGCATCCTATCCAGGGTTGGTTCCTGCCTTACACTCTGAGATGCCTGGAAAGGGTTTGGCTACCCACAACCCTGAACTGGAATAAGTGGGTTAGAAAACAATTATCTGACTTGGTTTTATTCATCTTTATTAAATATATGCATAGGTCACATTTATTTCCTGTTTAATATTGGAAGTGTGTGGAAGCTTTAATTAGGAGTCTGGTGATGTTTTTATGACCAGAAATATGCCTTAGAAACTTAACTCTTGTTTATATCAATTAGCCTATGGTAAAATTGATTTCACTTAAAGTCACAGTTTCCAAGAACCTTTTGATGATGTTAAATGAGGACTTACTGTGTTTTGCATCAGTTTCAGGAGAGCAACATAGACTTCATTGTATTAATCCCATAAGATTCAAAATATTCCTTTGATTAGATAGAAATGTTATTCCTTAATTGCCAATGAAGTAAAAAGATGAAATTGCAACTACTGAAATTTTCTTAAAGGGAAAGACAATTTTGAGGCATTAGTCACTAACCAGATGAGTTATAATTTTATAACATTCCCAAATAGTTGTTGTTATCATTGTTTTAATAAATAAAGGAGGCTTGATATAAAATGCATTAATCAATTACTACAAAAAGTCTACTTTGCTGATACAAATCCATAATCAAGAAAATAATAGAGGAAAGAGCAGAGTAAAGTATAAGCCACTGAGAACTATTTAAATGTTATACCTAAATATGTTATATTTGAAACTGAATAAAACATTACTTTTTTCCCCATTCCACAGGCTTGTTTAGTAAATCGGGTTATTGTAAAGTATACAGCTTATGTAGAGATTATTTAGATATAATTTTACACATTGGTTATCTAGACTTGGGCAAGCCAAATATTTGACCTTCAATTTCTTCATTTTATAAGTGGGTTGTTGGAAAAACCAGTATCACTACAATAAATGATATATACATGGTATGACCATTATTTTTACTAATTCTGGCACTTATTTAACATTTTGCAGTCAAGTTGCAATCTCTGCCTTAAATGTCTTTATTTTCCCATACATTTTTGAAATCCTCACTATTTTTCACTAATCCTAACATTTTAACAATATGCTACATAATTTCTTTTGTTCTTGGTTAAGTTTTTTTTTTTTTTAACTATGGGTAAGAATCATTTTAAACTCAAACACAGTCTTCCCCTTGAAGTCACATAGAGTCACACAGCATATATCTCACGGATTTTATGGTATATGGCTAGAATCATTGCAACTACAATAAAAGCAAGGCTTTGAAAAATGAATTCAAATATTGGATGTCATATTAATTATTTCTGGCCAGTTGTTACTAGTGGCAGTTCATGTTTAGACAGGATAGCTATTTAGATATAATCAAATTGAAATAGCTAACATCTTTGGTTAGATTGATTCACTAGCACTAACAATAGCTAATACATCTTTGCTGGATAATGGTAAAACATTGCACATTTGCTTATATGTATTTCTCAATTAGATAGAAAAAACAATCTAATGGTTTAGCATTTTGACTTCTTAAACTGTTGTTATAATCATTGGATACTGCATTATAACTTGAATTTGTTCTACATTTAATCTAAAGCCCTGAAGTGGCGTTGGAACCTATACGCTTAGGAAATCTATCGATTCTTACAAAGACAAATTATCTACGGCTTATGGGCAAATCAGGTGTACCAAATCTGGAGATTAATGTGGAAAGGAATGATGGTTGTTCAGAAGAGCTAAGAACCTGCAACGATTCAGTATCTTCTATTCTTAATTTTAAAAAGCAGGAGTTTAAGGTGGTGAAGGTAGGGCTTTTCATTATAGCTGAGGTACACAAAATATAGTTCTTACATGGGCAGTATTAACATCTTTTGGAAACTGGTTAGAAATGCACATTCTCAGGCTCTGTCCCAGATCTACTAATAGGGATGTGATAAAAGCTTAGTAGTGATGATGAAGAAAACATTATTTAATGCATACTAATATGTTATATTTTTGGTGAAATTGCTTTAATAAAGATATTTCTCTTAATTATAAAAATAAAATAGTATTTCTTTTCTTTTCTTTTGGAACCTAACCTCCTTTTTTATACTAGTTCTTTGTTTCGTATGACATGGATTCGCATAACATGGCATTTTTAAGGAACCAAGCAACCGTGTTATACGGGAGGTTACCTGTAGTTGGAATTAGCTTTTTGACCCAATAATATGAACTTAACTAAGTGGTGGTACTGCTCCTTCGTAGCAGGTAGCCCAGAAAACCACCTAGACAAGAATTATGTTGAGGTGACAATTGTTAGTAAAATTACATAGGTTTCAAGTGTACAATTCTATAATATATCATCTATATATCACGTTATGTGCTCACCACCCAGAGTGAGTTCTCCTTCCATCATCCTAACACTCAAAAAAGAAAAAAAAACAATTATGTTGAACCCCTTCTGGAGCTGTGGGAGGTGAGTGGAGGTTGGGGGAGGACAGCTGCTGCCAGAATGAATCCTTTCTCCTTTGCAGCTGCCTTCTGAAGCTCCTGACCTGGTGAGTTATGAACTCTGTGAGGAGTGGTATGCCTGGTAAGGAGCATTTCGTATCTGGCCATTGACAGGGCCCAACCATCTGCACTACCCTGAATACCAGGTATCTCTGGATAACCAAGGAAATGACTATTCCCTGTCTCACAGAGCCAACTTATCCACCAGGGTTAATAGGGTAGCACTTTGACGGATAACACATCTGGAAGGGAAGCAGCAGGAACCCACACACCTGCAGTTTAAATCTCAGGAGGTTTACTGTGTTTTATTTTTTGCATGCTATATTTCATTGTTTATGTGAATAGGGCTCCTCTTCCCTCAAGAAAAGTTTAAGATTATTGTTTTGTCAAGTTTCAAGGTTCCTCACTGAACCTTGGCTTTGTTTATTTGTTTTACTTAGACATTCCTACAAATACCTACATCCCCTTTTTTTAAAAAAAATCATTTTCTCTTAATATATTATCTCATTAGAGCTCAATGAAAATGACTACTGGCTGACTGACTTCAAGCTGAATGGATTTGGCAGAGCACTAAACTTTTTCCTGGCCATCAGCAGATTTCAGGGTACTTAGTGAATTACATTCACTCCGAATGCAGTTTTAAATGGATCATGTTCACTAGATAAACTGGTTGTTCCATATATACAAAAAGTGAACATACAATCGTCTAAAAGTTGAGGTCATGCTCAAGTAACAGAAAGTCATCTCCACAGTAATCAGCATGGTTTGAAATATAAAGATAGTAGAATTACGTGTAGTCATCTCCATACAAGTAGGTTAGCAACAGGCCAAAACAACCCAAAAATTCAGGCAAAAATAAACTAAATGGGCACTAATTTTTAGACTCACAATTTGTAACTTGCTATTAAAGTTTAAAAGGTAAATATCCTTTACCCATTAATTATAGTCCTGTTTTCCTTCAGAAGTTTAAAAAAAAAGTCTATGGTAATATAATTTGCAGTAACATTTTGTAGTTGGGGAAAAATGTAAACTACCTCATTGTTTACCAATAAGGAGATGTTAGCTAAAGTATTGTATAGAAATACTTATATTACATAGTTGTTAAAAAGCATGAGGAATGCATGTATGTATTAGTATGAACAATTGTAAGACATATTTTTACCTAAAGCAAAAGTTAAAGAAGAGGATTCTTATTGAATGACAGTTATGAAATCTGTATCTATCTATCTATCTATCTATCTATCTATCTATCTATCTATCTATCTATCTATCTATCTATCTATCTATCCATCCATCCATCCATCCATCCATCCATCCATCCATCCATCCATCCATCCATCCATCTACCTACCCATCTATTCACTCATCTTTCTATTTAACCATTCAACAAGGTGCATAAAATGTCAAGATGGGTGAACAAAAACAAGTTAACAATGATAATTTCTACGAAACGAGGTAGGGAGAATCAGTGTAAAAAGAAATTTTAACTATTGTTTTATGCTTTTCTGTCTATATTATTGTCTATTGCTATATAACAAAGCCCCACGAAGCTTGGTGACTTCAAACACCAATGGTTTATTTGCTTACAATTCTGTGGTTAGCAGGTTAGGGAAGGTTCAACTGGGATGCCTAGTCTTTATGTTATGTTATGTCTAGGTTCATGTCTCTGTCTACAGTCAGTTGGTCGCTTAGGGACTGGCTAGTCCTGAATGGTTTTACTCTCATATCTGATGCATATGCTGGAATGGCTGAGATGGCTACGCGTCTCTCTCCACATGATCTCTCTCTAAGTTTGTTCACAGGCAGCAGTTTTCTAAAAGGGAAAAGAGAGAGAGAGAGAGAGAGAGAGAGAGAGAGAGAGAGAGAGACAGAGACAGAGACAGAGAGAGACAGAGAGAGAGAGACAGAGAGAGAGAGAGGAAGGAAGGAAGGAAGGAAGGAAGGAAGGAAGGAAGGAAGGAAGGAAGGAAGGAAAGAAGGAAGAAAGGAAGGAAGAAAACTGCAGGCTCTCTTGAAGCCAAGATTTGGTCCATACCCAGCATCACTTCTGCTGTATTTTATTGGTCAAAGCAAATATCAAGACCGGCCCAGATTCAAAGAATGGGAAATTGACTCCATTTCTTTTTCTTTCTTTTCTTTTCTTTTTTTTATTTATTCTACCCTTTTAGTAAACGTCATTGGTGATATCTGCCATTGATCTTTGCTAGGGTAATCTAACCTTAAGATATTTGATTAACATTTACTTTCTTCTATTTTTCCTTGTATATTGGTATTTTAAAAGTGAGAAAAAATATGCATCAAATAGAAGAGGGAAGGGAAGTGCACTAGAACAGAAAAATGTTTGCTATTTAGCTGCAAGACTCCAGTTCTTGATAAGGCGAGCAGTAACAAATTTGTGGCCATGGGTAGTCCAATATCCTCTACTACTTGAATATTTTATTAAAGACATTCATTGTTTTAATAAGAATAATAGCAAAAATAAAAAAGGTATTAAGTTTTTTTCTGTCATGAAGTACTGGTTTGTCCAACTGCTTTCTGTGTCTTTGATGGAAAGAGCCTGTTTCTATTTTTATAATGGAATGGGATTACTGGTTAGTTAGGAATGATCCTGTAGCTTATATACAAAGAAAAGTTTAGATTAAGTTCCAGTTCCTGCAAAGAAATTCATTGTAGATGTGAAATTCCAACATGCATGTTAAATGAACATTTATTTACAAGTGAGCACTAATGACTTTTGCACAATAAGTAAATTGCCTTATATGAATTTGCATTATCTTCCGTGTGTGTGTGTGTGTGTGTGTGTCTGTGGGTAGCTTTAATAGAATAAAAATATTTCTTCTTACAAAAATTTATCATTCAGCATTTTAATGATTTAATGTTCCCCCCACTGTATGTAGCAATGTCCTACTGAAAGGAAATTAAAATTAAAAAAATATGAATTATTTTAAATAATTGTTGTAATTATTCATTAGTTTTCTCCCAATGATTAATTGTCTTAATAAGGATAAGTAAGCCCTAATTTTTCAATTTCAGCTGTGGAAAGGCTATCCTCTTCTGCTTCATTCATAGAATTTACCTGTCCCTTCACAACTCCTCTACTTTTCCTCCTCCCCTACCCCAAGTTTGAGTTTCCTCAGCTATATAAATTTTACCAATGTCATAGGAATTAATTTCTTATGGCAGAATTATATCTCTAGTACTTTTCTTGTTTACTTTGTATTTATCTTTGCCTCTTCCCTTTCACTGGCACTCTAAATCTAGTTCCCTCTGCCCATTCTCACCAAAGCAAAAACAAAGAGGCAGAAGCAAAATTCAAAAGAACCATTAGCCAGTGAGCCAAACGATGAGTCTCAGGCAAAGGCTTGCTTGCAGAGCCTAGTTTTTTGTGTGGTTTGTTTGTTTTCTTTCATCTCTGAAATTAGATATGATCTGCTCTGAAGAAGAGAAAAGGCAAATGTCCTAGAGGCAAAGCTAATAGAAGGGGAAGAGAGAACTAAAGAGCAAGGGTTTCTCATAGATGGAGCTAAAATTTTCCACTTCCCAGCGTACAACAGAAGACTCAAGTTAGGACAATGCAAGAGAAAGTTGATAAAATAACTATGTTCAAAGGTTTAGTCTATATGTGTAGAGAAACCACAGGGCTAGTGCAATACTCCAGGGCTGTTGCCATGCTAGGCATAATGGAATGAAGGAAGAAACTTTGTGACTCATTGGTCAAAGGACCTGACCGGCTGGAGATGACCCAGCAAAGTAAGGAGCTGGGGAGAAAATATCCTGAGCTCAATCTTCTCCCTTCTTTCTACTCCTGGTGTAGCTCCCTATTGGCCAAACCCAAATAAACACTAGATGTCAGGAAAATCTATTGGTGTAATCCATTCAGGGTCAGTCTCCTAAACAAAGAAAAAGTAGAGAAGGTCAGAAAGACGTTTCAGAAACACAGTGAAGATATATGATCCAGGAAGGAAAGAGCAAAAAGAGGTGGGGTGGAAATGAAAGAAGGAAAAGGAGGAGGAGAAGGGGGAGAGAGAGAGAGAGAGAGAGAGAGAGAGAGAGAGAGAGAGAGAGAGAGAGAGAATATGACTGCATGAGTTTGTAGCTAGTTGTCAAATTTTTAACTATAAGCACTAGGAATGGCTTTCATTACAAGAATTGTGAAAACTGATTATGGTAGGTTTTATTTATCAACCTTGTAAATGTTTACATTCTATTTCTCTTCATAGGCTAGATAGTAAGCTACCTGAGGGCAAAGATCCTGCTGATCTCATTTATTAGTTTCCTCATTAAATATTTGTTGAATCACATTGAATGATAAGTGTATTTTACTGATTTTAATTGTTTTGAAAAAATCAAGAATAGCCCACATTACAATTTTTAAGGCTATGTCACTTGGTTCCAATGATACCATCTTACAATGAACAAGAATGTTACATCCCTTCAGCTGTCAACATTGTAATTATTAATCTACCACAACTTTTACTGACAGCAGAGAATCCTGCTCTGACAACTACAATATAAGTTGGTTCGCTAGAGAAGTTTACCAACAGCTTGAAACTTTCATGATGAAATGACTGGTCAAATGAGTGTTGATGGCATCTGGCCAGAGCCATCCATCACTAATCCTGGGAAGAAGGACTACCCAATGGTTCCAGTTTTATTCAATCTATTTTATGCAGCCATGCTTGACTATGCAACAAGGGACCTCAGGGTTGATATTAGGATATATTTTGATCTCCTAAAAGGCTTTTTCACTTCAATAACTTGCAATCCCCCTCAAAAGTCCTTGAGGCAGTTGTTCATGAACTATTGCTTCATGATGACAACATACCCAACATGAAATGGATTTCAGAAAACTTTTTAAGCCTTGTGTTAAGAGATGTTTATAAGCTGGGGATACCTTAATACATGCCAGGTTTTACTAACAAAATTCTACAACAGTTCAACAATGCTAAAATTTTTGAAAGACATTGTTGTCAATTTGTTTCTTTGTAATTTTGCTAATAATCACCAGCTGGATATTAACATTCAAAGTAAAAACATATATTTGTGACTAGCAGCATCATCAATAATTATTACTTTTCATAATACGGTAAAATTTACGATGTCTTCCTGAGTGCATAAATTGGGAGCATTTATTGATTGACACTGGCTTTGACTGAATCTTAGTATTGCCTTTCTCAGAGCTATATAACTACTGGACATTATAATTAAAATGGGAAGTTCATCTACTCACACGATATTAAAGCTGGAAGAGATCTGAGAGTTTATTAACCAAAGCCTCTCATTTTACATACGAAAAGTAATTGACTTGCTTACTATCTTATTCTTAATTTCAGAAACTGGACTATGTTCCAAGTACTTTGCCTACTGCAATATAATTTTCATTATTCTACTTGGAATATTGTGGTAGCCAGTTTCCCAAATGGTCTCCAATGATCTCTACCACTTCGTAGCCATGTTCTTGTGAAATCCCCTACCATATTGTGTCAGAGTTGGTGTGTGTGACAAATAAACTAAAACATTATTTCACTACTGAGGCTAAGCCATAAATGGTACTGTGGCTTCCTCTTCACTCTAGTTTTGCTTCTCTTGAGAGAAGCCAGCTACTATGTCTGAGCATTTTTTTAAAAAGACTCATTGTGATGAGGAACTGAGGACAGCGGCAACAGCCAGCAAGGAACAGAGACCCCATGCCATCAGCCACGTGAGTGAGCTTGGAGGCTGATACTCCTGATGCAGTCCAAATTCAAGAGCACTGCAGCAGCAGCCAACATTTTGCCTGCAATCTCATGAGAGACTTTGCGCCAAAACCACTGAACTCAGCCACTCCAAGATTCCTGACCCTCAGAAACTATGTGACATTGAATTTTTGTGTTTTTAGCTGTTAAGTTTGGAATAGTTAAAGTTTATGCAGCAATATTACTAATAATGTGATAGTAAAAAAATTCCTCAGTATGTCAGGCAGCTATGAAGTGAGAAATCATGGTAGTTAATAGGTATGGGTGGACCATCCTGTCAGCAGTTGTAATCTGTGATCCATGAATCCCTGGGCATATAGCTAGCCTTTAGAGATATGTGAACCCTCCAAATTACATGTGGACTTATATGGATATCTATGTTAATGTGTATTTTTTCCTTCTAAAAAAGTCTCATAGTTTTTGCTTGATATTCAAATGTATTTATGAATTCATACATAGCGAGTCACTGCTTTATGGCCCTCAGCTCGTTAAGTGCAGAGTCAATCATCTTTTTTAGTATAACTTTAGAAACTTACCATAGTACCTTACATAGTAGGTGTTCAACAGATGGATGTTGGAGAAGGGACTGAGTAGGTTTATATATTTGTATGCACGTATACCTCTCAGTAGCCATATACTCTCAGTTGTTTTCCTACTATGGTTCATCCATCACATCTTCTCATAAATTATTGGATATTTAGGGGTGTTTAATCCATGACTGTGGAACAATCAGAAGCTAAGTGGCTCAAACTGAAATTGTTTCTTTGGTCTTTTTAGCATGGTACATTAAAAAACTAGAGAGTGAAGTAGCCATTAAGTATGCATAAAAGAAATTTCCTGGACACATTTTGACCATTTTTCCTATGCTTCACACGCAAGGAGTGTGCTGTAACAAATGCAGACTTTATCTTAATGTTTTTCTTTTACTTTCAGCACTCAGGAAAACCATTACCCCTAAATTAAAAAAAAAAAAAAAAAAAAAAAAACAAGTCATAGGGTCATTTGCTATTTTGACTGCATATTGCTTCTGTCTCAACTTTAGAATTGAACCTACCACATTTACTAACATCCTGCCTGTCTTTCTTAAGTAGTTAATTATAATCTCATGCAATCTTTCTGGGAACCTAGATCCATTAACAAAATTGGTTTTCTTTCAATTGTGGCTATAAGTTGATGGATCCCAGTTCACCTATGGTTTTACTAAGGGTAGTCCTGCTCAGGCCCATACAAAGGACCCAAGTGTGTTTATTTTTAAGATCTTTGTGAAATTACACTGACTTCCATCTTCAAAGTCCTGTTTGAAGTTCCTGCTGCAGTCTTGATGAGCCGTGTATTCATTCACCACTTACCGTTGCGCTGGTATTTCGCAGGCCCCTGGTAACACATTCCTCTTTAATTCAACAAAAATTAGTTTCCATCTAAAAGATACCTTTATGAAATTTCCCTTTGAAAAACATTATTTTCTCAGTTCTATTATTTTCAACATATTTACTTACATCTGGGAATGTTTCCAAAAGGAGTTTTAAGAAATTATTGTACACTCATTGGGAGCAGGGGGAATACATCTATTGGAAGGCCTGGACACTGCCACATGGAGAACAAATGAGGGCAATTAATCCTGGTAATTCTCAAAGTGAAAATACTTTATAACATGAAAAATATAGATTTCACAAATTGATTTTTCCATTTGAGACATATATTTTTCCTTATCTTGAGGAAATACACATAATTGTATTTTTTTTGTCAAGATGCTCGTTAATACACAGTACTTAGGAGAAAAAAGAGGATGAAAGCAGATACATACGTTTAAGCCATATAAATAATTTGCAGCCTCACAATAATGCATTGTAATATAGGCTAGAGTCAAAAGCATGGTAATTAAAACTGCTCATTAAGTATCTGTTAGTGTACACCCACAGGTCTCTAACTCTTATAGGCCATTCACAGTTCTGTGCATTAGACCCAGAGCGAATTACCCCCTCTCGATTCTCTTTGGCTTCATTCATTGTTCAAGTTATACACGCATATAGTCAAAAGGTGTTTGTACTGTTGACTTTATGCTGTATGCACTATTCTGTGGTGTAGGAATACAGAGATAAAGAAGAAAGGGAAAATAATATGGACTTAAAAACTGACCTAAATTCATACCCCGGTCCAGTTTCTATTGTGTATGAAACAGAAAAGTGTATCCAAGAAATTTATGTTATTCATATTGAATGGTTCCTTCACTCTCTATTTAGCACTGCTAGAACTTTTCTCTGCACAATAATAGAAGAATTAACTAAATTTTTCCGAGTAGCATGTTCTAGAACTTGCATCCATATCCACTACCTTTGTCCTTAATCACAGATGCTCAGAGAGGCCATATGGTCTCCTCTGAGATTGTTTCATGTGGAGCTTATATTAACTAAAAATTTCACCCTGAATTATTTGACAGACCACACTGGCTCCTTATATCTATTATGCTCTAATTTAATTTGAGAATTGTTTATATCATCTTCATTTTTAGAATATTTATGTACTGTGCTGAGGTTTAGAAATATAAATTTGATAGAATGTGCACAGGTGAGATGGATGAAAGGCATCTGTTATCTTGATTCTGCAAGTGGGTAAGTGATCATTGATTTTGATGTTTGCTTAGAATTTTTGAATTTGAGCCATATGCTATGTATTTTGTTTTCTACCTAGGAATATATTTTATAGTGATTTTAAAGCAGCCAAAATCAAGAAAATCAATTTCTGAAATCTGAAGCTGTAATGAAAGAAACAGAAGTAGGAGGGTGAATAAACATAAGGCAGAAATCAAGAAGGGAAAATCCGTCATTTCATAAAGAAGATTGTGGCAGTGCTCTTGGAAAGATAAAAGATTGACAGGTAAAACTATCAAATGAGAAGTCATGATTTAGTGATATATTGCTGTATCTATGTAGGAGGCCCAATCATTTGTTCTGAATTTTTCAGTTTTAAAAAATTTGCTTCTATAAGAAACAAATGCCAGATGCTTAAAAACATCACTGTTCACACACTTTAAACTGAGCTTATATCATTTCAAACACCCTTGGCCATACTCACCCTTGAGGGGATTGTGCATTTAAATTGTTCTGTTTTTACTTTTTATTGAATCATATCATACAGATAGAAAAGTGCACAAATCCTAAATGGAAGCTCATTGAATTTTCACAAGCTGAAGGTAATTGTTTAGCACCAAGGTTAAAAAGCATTATCAGCACCCTGGGGCTCCCTTCATGTTACTTCCAGTCTGTAACCCCACTGCAAGAGTTACCATTTCCTGGCTTCTAACACTGTAAATTTTCTTGCCAGTTTTTGAACTTTACATAAATGGAATCATACAGTTTGAACTCTTGATTCAGACTTGTTTTTCTGTCTGTGAGATTCATTCATATTTTTAAAATGTATTTGTAATTCATTCATTCTCATTCTACAGTATTCTATTCTGTGGATATGCCACAGCATAATTATTCATTATGTAGTTTATGGACAAAAATGAAGAGCACTGTGAAAACCACTAGTTTGGGCCTATTGAGCATTATGCTGTATGGACATTCTAGTACTTGTCTTTGTCAGGGTCAGAGGGTTAGTACAGGTTCAGCTTTAGCAGATATTGTGAAAGAGCTGTAAAAAGTAGTTGCCAAACTGGGCTTTAAATACAAAGAAGTCAGCACTGCTTGGTATAAAGTTTAATGGCTGAATTTGTAGACTATAGACAAATTGTGTGAGAAAATTAATGAAACATCAGCCTGTGAATGATTCCTTCTGTTTTAGGACTACCATGTTTTCTGTCAAAAAGTATATCCTTTGAGGAAGAATGTATAGACAACAGCCATTAGTCTCCTGACATCCACTTGGCACCAGCAGGTCAGGAAGAGGTTCATAGAAACAGTCTAAATGTTTGGAAGTGCCTCTATGTCAAAACCTGCCTGCGGTTGGAGTGACAGGGAAAAAAAGATTCATATCATATAATATGTACTTCCTTTTAACCTATGCCAAGTGGGTAAATTAATAGAAATATTTTTTCAGTAAACAATAAAGTTAGCTGTACGCATGTTATCTTTTCAGTTGAAATGGGGAAATTGTAAGAAGGATTAGGTACACAGGAGATATTTTTAAAGGAAAAACGATGCCTATCTGGGATTTAAAAATAGTTATATCTCACCATAATATCACCAATTTTCCTAAAATATTTTTTAAACAGTGGTTCCCTCACTAAGCTATGAGCTTTTAATTTAGGGAAAAAGTTTATATAATCCTCGTCATACACTCTGTTGTGTTACACTAGGAAATAATGTTTATTTCCTCAGTTCTTACAGACATAATCTCTTTTAGTCCTGTTAGGATGAATCAAAAACATAATAAAATATTTTGTGAGTGTGGTCATTTGGACAGCTTGACTGAAGGTGAGTATTAGAGAACTTTCAGCAAAGCTTAGTCCAGTATCTTAGTTCTGGAAACTACGTATCACAATTTTTCTTCTTCAGAAAATATTCTAAATAAAATTGTTTAGGATGTGACAGTACATAAAAATTAAAATAGATTGTATTTCTTAAGTACTAATAGTTACTCCGAAAGGATGATAACATGAAAAGTAACTTAAAACACGTTTGCATGCATGCTCACATGAGTGATCTTCACATAGTGACTACTCAAACTGCAAAAATTTTCATGTCTAGTAAAGGCAAAAGTAGGGGGAGGAATCACTCAACTAAACCAAGAGAGCAAAATTGTTTTGAAAAACTCAAATTAGTTTAAATGATCTTGAACTGATGATCTTCCTCACCTTATTTTAGCTTCATTAGGTTAGGTTATGCAACATTTTGTTTGCTTATGTTATGAAATGAATTGTGTTCCCCCAAAAGTCATGTGTTGAATCCTTAACCCCCAATGTGACTGTATTTGGACCCAGGGTCTTTAGGAAGCCCTTGAAGTTAAATGAAGTCATAAGCAAGGATTCGACTGATAGGATTAGTGTTCCTTTGGAAGAAACACTAGAGTGTGCACTGGTATTTCCCCTTCCTCCCCCTCTGCCATGTAAGGACAAAGCAAGAAAGCAGTCATCTATAATCCAGGAGGAGAGCTCTTATCAGAAACCAAACCTGCTGGACCTTGATATGGGAATTCTAGCCTCCAGAACTCTGAGGAAATAAGTTGAAGCAATGCCATCCGGTCTATAGTATTTTGTTATGGCAGCCCACGCACACTAAAACTGTTCATAAAAAATTTGAACTTTTTTCTTAGTTCCTAGGAAATTTCTCACTTTTAGAGAAGTGAGTTCATCCTGCACAGTGCCTGAAAAAAAAAAAGTAAAAGAAATTAGCACTTGAAATGTAATATTATCCTTTCACATTTAGCCTCCTGGAAGTCTTAGACAATAGCCAACACAGATCAGAAATGCAACCTCCTGACCAAGTAGATTGTGTGTTAATTTTCAGGTAACTTGCAGACATTTAGCTCCTTGGCCTCTGAATGAGCACTTCCTGGGGGGGGACTGGCTCCTATGACAGTGACATACACACAGTTGATTTATATTTTATGCTCGATAAAACTCACGCTACTCATAGTAATAAACAAACACAGCCTTCGTATTCACTTTTTTTTTTTTTTAATTCCATTGACTGTTTTCCAACTAAGCATGAAGCAGCAATGACTCTTTCCCACTCCCATCTACCATCCTTCTATCTAGGAATGTATCTCTTTACAGAAATTCCAGCTTCTGTCTCAGAAGTTCTGATGTTTCAGTCTTTATTTAGCTCTGCTTTTATACAAAGATATTTTGAAATGGTAATATCACTTGTAAAGAGTCCTTCCTTCCTCTGGGACTAGTAATCATGTTTTGTATTGTTTCTGAAGTGTAACATGGGAAAGAGGTAATATATCTTTCAAGCTGAATGCTTTCATTGTCACTGGTTTTCATTTTTCACACAGATTTTGACATATTTCAGTACTGTCGGCTGTGATGCTGTGAAAAGCTACCGTAGGAGCCTGGTTCATCAGCATCCTTTGCTTTCCCTCCCTCACTCTCTCTTTTCATATAAAAATGGTAAAACTTAACAGGTGATGACTAGCTTAGCAATGTCATTCTTTTTAAATTGTTCATGAATGTTGTCCTTTGGCTGGTATTGATTTCTTTTACCATTGTCAGTGCAGCGGATTAAATTGTGCATTATCCTCCAAAGATCAATATGCAACTTGTTCTATATGATGTAAATTTGGGGATAGAATCTAATGATCCAAGATGTATATTTGAAATTGCACTAAAATAGTTCTTTTGTGGGTGTGTAATAAGTTTATGAAAAATAATGAAGATAAGCACTAAGTAGCTTCATAATCTTATATATAGCAAAATGTAAAGACTATTTGGTGATCTTTTGATACAACTAAAAATGTTATGCCTGTCTGTATAATAAAATTTTATATATAAAAATATAATTATCATCTAAATTTTCATCTTACCTTAAAAAGCAGCTCTTATTTAAAAAGTGATAAAAATGTTTATATTCATGCATAGACAGAATGAAGAAATTATTGAGACATTCTGGAAAACTTTGACAGTAGACAATATTCATATTTCTATAATTGCATTACATTTAAACAACAAATGTAGATCCTTGTATTGATTCAATTTCACTATTCTTATTTTCATTCTAACTTTTCAAAGTTATTTAGAAAGATTAGAGTGGCATTTTATTTTTCATTATTCACATCTTTAATTAGAAAGATTGTAGTCTAAGTGTTTTTCATTTTATATTTATTTTTATAAGTACACATAATATACATTTTACCAAGGCTCCTGGGATATATAATTGTTTTTAGGAGCACAAGTCAATGCATGTATAATAGCCCAACAAACTATCATAAACAGAAGGTTTTTTTTTTTACACAATGAAATTTGTTGCCTACAATTAAATAAAAACATATTGCCATACTATTTGTATTTTCTCTGTTATTACCTATAGATATAGCTTGCCATAGGATTTCTTTGGCCCACATCAGTTTTGTCATGTAAAATATTGGTTTATTTCATATTTACTTTACCTTGTTCCAGTCCATAACTTATGCTCAGTTGCTTGGTTCATTTCTTCACTGTTACAAGAAAAAAGGAGTTGTAACTCTTTCAGATCATGATTAGTCTACATGAGAATCCCGTATAAAAAATATTTAAAATATTCAAGTTTGATAGAAAGTTGCCTTAGGATAATAATAATACGAAATATCACAACTTCTGTTCTAAAAACATGTTTAGTATTAATTCAGATTCACTTTATTCTGACAAGTCTGCTGAAAATCAGGTAACTTCGGTTTATTTTAAAATTTCAAGTCATTTTGTTTTCAATATAGCAAATTGTTTTTTTCCTTCATAAACTGATACCCTTTTTAAGTGATTTAAGTTTCTTTAAGTGATCAAAAGAAAATTCTATTGGCAATTTTAGTTCTGCTTTATCCATTTTAAAATGTCATTGAAAAGATGCTCTTGTAGAAATATATCATTTAGAGGATTTATGTTTTGACATAACTATATTGCTATTCTTCTTCCTGTTGACATAAAATAAAATAATGATAACAATATATTGTTCTTAAATCTGAGAATTGATTACATGGCATGATATTGTAAGACATAGAACTACAATATTTTAATTATAAAGGTAAAATATGTCCAGATATAATAGAAAATGTGTGTATGCATACACAGATATGAAGAATATTTTATATATGTCGACATATATTTAAAGTATTTGTGTGTTTCCATGTGTATGTATGTGTATGCCTGTATATATAGTATATTTTAAAACAAAGTTAGAGACATTATAATGTTTTTTTTAAGTTATTATAACCTTTTGGACAGTTTTGTACATTGTTAACAATTTTCAAGAATGTAATTTTAATGATTTCACTATATTTTAGCTTACCCATGTACCATAATTTATTTGGCCACTCTCTATTGTTGGGCATTTAAGTAATTTTGATCTTTCACTTCTGTAAAGAATAAAATGTCTATTTTTAAAAGCCAAATTTGAGATTTATGCATTTATAAATGTTTTATACAATGATTGAATGCCTTTGATTTGTTAGGCAGTCTTCCATACACGTATGGAAACAAAAAAGGCAAAGAAATGCTTTGAAAACTAATGTGAGTGAGGATCAGGAAGTTTTTAAAGTACCATCTCCTCTTAATTGTTATATTTTCTATATAATGAATTATGATAATATTTTGATCAACATAGTTCAGAAAGTCAGAGAACAAATAATATCATGAAACTTTACTTGAAGATATTTTCTCCTTCCCACTCAGCAAATCCACTAGAAAGCAATTATTTCCTTCTTTTCTTACTATGTATGTATTTTATATATGAATGAAACCTTGAATTTTTTGAGCTCTGGAATCCATGGATCTAAAATTCCTATAAGTGATGGTTTGCAGTTGTTTTTATTAATCAGTGGTCCAGTATGTTACGCAGGTTATCCTACAGCTGCCACAATAATTTCCCCTTACTTTCTCAGAACCTAATATTTGCCTCTTTATTTTTACCTAGGGTATGGCTGTTAATTTTGGACTTCAATTATGGTACAATTTTTAAATTCACTGTACCTGCCCTTACAGCCTAAAGAGTAATAAATGAACTACTTAAACGTAATATAAATTACTATAATACATATATTTATGGGGAAAAAGATAAATTACATTCACACAGCTTAAAAATTATTGCATCATAATCTAATTGTCAGAAAACCATAGTATTTTAAACCTATCAGAAAATAAATCTATTCTTGCTTTCTGTACATATCTTTTTTGTTTGTTTGTTTCAAACCATATCAAAATATTAAATCTCAAGTAAACATGTGAGCTCCTGAAAATCAAGCCTTCTTTAGCTGTATTTATTATAGCATCTAATACATTCTGATCTCTATATTAAATGAAGATTTCAAATTCAGATAAAATAAGTTAGAAAACTGTTGGCAAAAGTGCATTGAAGGCCACAAATGGGTCTTATGCTGTGGACATTGTCTTAATTATTTACTGTACAATATACAATATTGACTGAACACCTATTTTGTTCTAGCTTATGGAGATGTAGAACTTAATAATTCAAAGTTTTTAAATTTAAAATGTAAGAAGTCTGGGTGATTTAAATGATGCTCAAAAAGTAATGTTGAAAAAGGCTTACAATACAATGTGATAAATTTTCTCAGAGAATTAATGTGAAATACCTCTGGAATACACCAATGTTCATAGCAGCATTATTCATAATAGCCAAAAGGTGGAAACAACTTCAATGTACATCAACGGATAAGTGGATATATAAAATGCAGTATATACATTCAATAAAATATTATTTGGCCTTAAAAGATTGAAATTCTGACACATGCTACAACATGGATAAACCTTCAAAATATTATGCTAAGTGAAATAAGTCAGATACAGAAGGACAAATATCTTATGATTGCCCTTGTTAAGTATCTAGAATAGTCAAATTCATAGAGATAAAAGTAGAATAGTGGTTATCAGAGGCTGTGGGCGGTGGGAAGAAGGGAGCGCTATGATTTAACGAGTACCAAGTTTCTGTTTGGGATGAAAGAGTTCTGGAGATGGACATATATATATATTCACATAATGATTCACATAATGATGTGAATATACTTAATGCCACTGAATTGTACTGGACACCTAATGGTTAAAATAGTAAATTTCATGTTATGTAGACTATACCACAATAAATTGAAATAGTAAAAACAGAAAAATTCCTCTGGGCCACAGAGTGGCACACAGACTTTTCTGGAAGAGTCGAGGGTAGGCGATAAGCAAGACAGCTGGTTGTGAAGCTGAATAGGATTTTGCTCAATAGACACAAAATGAAAGGATAATTTATGCACAACAATAATAGTCTCGATGGCAGGGAGATATGCAAAAGCATAATAATATCTTAGGATTCCATTTAGTTCCCTGTAATAGAACATACATGGTTTTACCTGAAAGAAATAGGAAGAATTCAACCTTGGAAAGGTTGGTTATCTGTGATCAGATCGTGAGTAATATCTGTACCAGACTGTATTTTCTTAGGACAATAATACTATTTCCTATCTCACAAGCTCTTATAGAACTTTTCCGTTTCTCCACCGAGAAAGGGACTCTAATTCTTTTCCCTTTGAATTAGGAATATTTGTGGTTTGTTTGTAAACAATGAAGTGTGGCATAAGAAACATGCAGGATTTCTGCAGGACTTCTCAGACTAAATCATAAAAGGTGAATCAACGTCTACACAGTCACCTAGAATGATTGCTCTTAGAGACTTCAGCCACACTATAAGCCATCTGGCTGCCCAATGGTCACCACACTGTGAGGAGGCCCAAACTAGCCCATATAAAGTGTCTAGGTAGAAAAGACCTGACATCACATATGGAGAGGTGGATGATCAGTCAGCTCTCAGCTGCTACAACCCCCTACTTTTCCAGCTCCAGCTACTCACTGTCTGACTGCAACTTCATGGGAGACCCTAAGCCTGCAGTATCAAGCTAAGTCCTTCCCCCCATTCCTGACCCACAGAAACCTTAATAGACAATGAAGTGATTTCTGTTTTAAGCTACTGAGTTTTTGGGTGACTTGTTACATAGTGTGCAACAATAGCTAACCTGAACAATGTCACATGTCAGGCTTTGGAGTTTGAACTTGACTAGTCACTATTTTGTGTGTGTCCCTTATTTTTGTACCTTTGTTCCTGCTCCTTTCTTCACCTGGAATGCTACCCACTGAGATTTCTTCCATTGAAAAAGTCTTTATATTCTTTAAGGTTAAGGCTCAGTCACAAAATAGGCCTTGATGACTCTACCTTCCTAACTGAATATCATCGTTCCTCCTTTGAAATAGCTGTTTGTTTGTTTTTTACTGTGCAGGTGGTACTTATGAAATCTTATACCATTTTTCTGTGATTCATGTTACCTTTTAACAGAATGTGAGAAACTTGAGACCAGGCATTGTGCTTTACATGTCTTCCTGGTCTTTGCAAAGTCTGGCACTGTGCTTTAGAGTTAGTATGTTAAAACTATTTGAAAACACTTACTGAAGGTATGAAGAAATACACAGAACACAGAAAAATGTTTTAATTATGAAAAGCTATTTTCCTTTATCTAGCTAATATTATCGACGGTCATGAATTTATCTTTGTTCCTCATGTGAATTTAAATATGTATATGTTTTTATGATGTAGATGCAGAAAACTTTCAGACAAAACAAAGTTATTTTATTTAGCTTGTACCTAAAACGGCTAATTTGAAAAAGTAGCCAAATGTTCAGTAAGGTCATAGACTTCTTGGGAATTCTGTCATAAATGTATAATAAGAACTTATATGTCTATGTAAACTACAGAGACTTTAGTTTTAATAACAACTCATCTAAATTTTGGAAATTGTCCAGGAGAATATCAGCTGTCTTAACAGCCAAGTTTCCCACCAATTTTCTGGCAGCAGTGGATTCTGACAAATGAATGCAGGAATTGCTTTTATATTCTAAAGCTTTATATTCTTAAGCTAAATAAATGACAATCAAGCACACTTCCAGCAAATATACTTTCTTCATACTGACCTCAGAAAACAAGAAAAGTGAGGCAGCAACCACACTTTTCTTTAGATTAAAAGGTTCTTTTAAACTTGAGATAATTAGTAGAGTAATAGAGATGTTTAGCAATGCAACCATAAAATAATAAATGCATCAGAGATCATCAGATTTAAGAAACGCTGGCTGATCTGAGTTGTACTAAGAATTGTGATTTCATATCTTCAGAGAAATTCTAATATATGTTCAATGCCAGAATTGGATGAAGGAAGTTTGAGAATTCACTCTTTCTTTCAGACAAAAAAGAAAAACAAAGAGAAATGTAAAATCTGGAATTCCTATACATTTCACTCACCACTTTCAAGTTTTATTTCAAGGTCTCAGCTAGTAGTCTGTTGTGTCTAGAATTAATCTGTGAGGAGTCTGCTTAGAATGGCGAGACTTGAGATGAAATCAGTTTAATTTATAATACAGGTTGAAGGGGAATTGGGAGAAATACAAGGAAGGACACTTTCATCAAACAACATTTATGGAGGGTAAGCATGGCTCTTGGGGAAAAACAGCCAATGTCAGACCTTTACTGTTCCGCCATGACATTATTGTAATGGTAGAACAACCTACAGATAGGCTGATGCACAATATTTGGTCTTGCTCTTAACAGACTTCAATTCTTCGGAAGTTTAAAGAATAAAAGATGGCGAAACTATTGAAAGAGAATGAGTTTTGCTGTCTCAATAAAATATTTATTTTATAGTTTCCCTTTGTCTTCCCCTATTTCTCCTTGAAGTTGATTTTTTAAAATTGTGGTATAAAAATTTAAAAAATTTCTTTCCCAGGATGTTGAATATCCCACCCCCCCCATTTCAAACCTGCTTACTATGACTATCTATACTTATGACAGTTATATGAGATTGTGTCCCTTTTCATTATTCTGTGCCTCCCTTAAACTTAACACAAATTAAGAAAATTCAAGAATAGAATTAAATAAAGAAGACAATGTGTAAGAGATATTCTTTATGAGTGTCTTGGAATGTCATCAATTAAAACACTATGTGTTCTTTGAAGAAGGTTTGTACATAAGTTATTGCTATGTTGTTGGCCTAATTTGTCTACTTAGTCCTATAAGAGTTATTCAGTTTCTACCTTATAAACATGTAAAGGCAGATTAATATTATGGGGATTATGGTGAATGTTTTGCAAAAATAGAAATAAATGTTTACTGAAATGCTCTTGAAAAACTGAACTATGTTATACAACAGAGCATTGGGGATATTAAATCTTAACATTATTCTGTATTTTAGAAGATAATACCTTTTCTACTAATGCAAGGTAGAGAATCCTAATAATTATATTTTAAATCCTCTGTTTATGTGTGAATGATTTGTTGACTTTACATTTCTAAGTAGCACTGTAAATTATTTGGCAAAAGATATAATTCAAGGTATCGTTTTTGTCCAATGACTATGAACATTTTCAATCTAGAAGGAAAAAAGATTATCAGCAGAGATATTCAGAGGGAGGAATAGGGTAAGTGAGAGATCAAGTTTGGTTGTTCCAATATGTTTGCCTTTCTTAGAGCAGGCTTTGGTTGTAAAGTAAACTTGTGTTTTATGAAGAAACTCAAGATCAATTAATTTGGAAAAGCATATTGAATTTACTTCTTTAAGATATTGTTACATTTTATCCCAGTATCTATCCCACTGAATATTGTTAAAAGTACTTACAAGACATCTAGCAAAATGTTCTCTCGTCAAATACTGATGTTTACTGTAACTTTAAAAAAATAGTTTGGAAATAAGTTTTATTTCAGGTTTTATTTGTATTCAAGGCAGGCACAAAATACACTTAAATTCTGAAGAGATTTTCTAGAAAGATATAGCCATTTAAATAATCTGAAACCTATAACTGAATCATCTAATTGTGACTCTTCAGGAGGAGGGTCCCTTGGCCTGGGTCTCAGTGTCCTTATTTCCATCCACTTTCTGTTTTCTGTGAATTCTGGCCCTGAGATGAGCAAGACGGCAGCACTGATGTTGCAACTCAGGAGAGACAGATATTTTTATCTTCAAATGTCGACATCATTTTGAATTACTGACAATTGCCTTTGTACTTATACAACGGAATTACTGTAAGAAATGTTATCTTGGGGATTTTAATAGAAAGTATTATAACTTTAAAATATGCATGGAATTTATTATGCATTATTATGAAATTATTTCTGAATTACCTAGGGAAATTTGAAATTTTTTTTCAAAATTGCCCTGGGAAATTTGAAATAGTCCCTTTGGGAATTTTCTTGTAAATCAATTTTACTCTTGCGATGGGGATAGGTCTGGGATGCAGTGAAGAAGAAGAGTGGTCAAATAAGTCATTCCCACTTGAGATGTAGGACACTTAACAACTGTTATCTTTTTAAAACTGAAAGACATCCATTGCCATGACAAAATGTTCTATATATAAAACTCACATTGGAAAATCACTATGTCTTGATTGCATTCATCTTCCCATCAGGGATTTATAACTGAGATATAAATATTTCATTGCATTTTTAATAAAGACTTAATGTGCATGATATACAGAGAGTACACTACTACTTGAAAGCCCTGATATATGGAAACTGCAGCAGTTTTGAGGTGGATCGATACATTTCATGACTTTGTGTTATGAGGGTTAGGTATCATCTTGTCTCTTACCATCCATTTCTCAAAAGAAAATAACTACAATTAGCGTCTTGGACTGTGTCTTTGGTAAGAAACCAAATGTCTCCCAAACATATTACTGAGACTGTTTGGAGTATTCAATGTCTTCTGCCTGACAATTTCTTTTTAATTTAATTTGAAAAAAATCAGGACAGTAGAATATAGCACAACACTTTGGTATGTCATAAAACAACATGTTAAATAGAGAAAAAAAATACTCTGTGAGTGTGGGGACAGAGTCCCAGAGAGCAGTTTCCAGGCTCTCAACCTCACGTGGAAAGGTGCTGGCTCTGGTAGTAGATGGCCATCAGCTGTGACTAGCTGGCCATCAGCTTTAACCGATTAGCTTTTAGCCACTAATATAACTGCTGTGGCTAAGCTAGCAAAGGGGATTGCAGTTAGTACGCGGATTGCAGTTAGCAAGTGGGGTCGGTTGGCAGAGAAGCGGCTGGCAGGTTGCGGATCGTGGGGCTCCTGCTTCCTGAGTCTCCAACCCAGCCGCCAGCGAGAATACAGTGGTATGACTCCCCTACCTATGGCTTCATGGGTGTTCCTTTCTGGTCTCACCATATCCTGTGTTCTTATGCGGGGAGCGGGACCAGAGACCCCACATGACACCCCGCATGACAGTAAGGAACTAGGATTTCTAGAGAATATCCAAGATGATACAATGGGCTGGATTTTATGATACCAAGTGACAAGATCCCATGAGTTGCAAACTCCATATTAATAACACATGGGAAGTAAGATAGTAAGGACTTCTGTTGGAGAGTTGTCTGGTGCTGAATTTATGCAAGTTCAAAACGGAGCCTTGAATTGGATTATTTCTAAGTTCCTTTTGTGTTCCAAAATGCATTTTTTCTATGTTTGTGCTTAGGAGCAATACATGAAATTTACACAATAGTATGCTCTAGAGGAAAAATGTGAAATCCCTTGAGACAATCTATTTAATGATTTCCTCTTGATATAAAGGCTCTGTAAACAGTATAAACTCAGGGGCCAAGAGAAGCAGGTAAGCTGACATATGACTAAAGTTTTCTTTATAACACTGATGTCTATTTTTTATTGTTCAAAATTGGAGAGATTTTCTAGAATTCAAAATCTGGGTAATATATCACAGACTCATATTATGTTTTAATGAGATTCCAAACATTTATGTGTGATGCTCTGTGCTCTGTAATTGGATAAATTTCAAAGTGTTTCCATGGAAAATATAAATTATTTACATACTTCATTAATCATGACCTAAATTACTCAATGGTCTTAGTGTGTTTGCATGGATAGTCATCTTCTTTTTTTTTTTTTTTTTTTTTTTTTTTTTGTAAAATGTCATATGCTGAATAGCTAAACACCTACACTTTTGGTCTTTTTTTTTTTGTCGATTGATTAATGGGCATTAATTCTACAAGGTCACCTTCAATTATATAATATGGAAAAAAATGCTTCCGTCCTTTGTTGTGCCAAATTCAGTTGATTTATATACTGTATTGATATAATTCTGGTGATTAACCAAAGTTTATCATTGGATTGTGTATATTTTCCAAGAGATTAAATGTTGAACTGACTCTTATTCAGTTTTTTAAGGTGTATTTCTTACAATGCTTAAAAATGTCTTCTGAATATGTTTACTTTTATGTCATAAAATCTGGAGAATGACTGGCATTTGAAGAAAGTAAACTGTTCAGTGAAGACTAAAGCAATCATCAGATTTAAATACTCTGATACTACCAATACAATTTTAATCTTAGATTATTCATTGCATTATTTAAAAAGTCAACATAAGCTTTTCTTACTTGAGTACTCTACACTCTATTCCTTCTATTTGAAAGTGAACCTATGGTATGTATATCAGGTGTTTCCAAGTGCCCTTCGAGAGGAAAGAGTAATGTTTTACTGGGAAAATTACATTTTTAACTTATTAATTATTCTCTTGAAGTAAACTTTAAGTTTTTGTTTGTTTGTTTGTTTTGTTTTGTTTTTGCAAGTGTCATAATCATTTTCCTTTGGACTTCTTCTATAAAGTATGTATTGAGGATGTGCTCTCTGGGGCAGAGAATATGATCATAAATTTAGGATTGATTGAATAGCCTCAATTAAATGGGAAAATGTATGTTTAATGCGTTCTCAGGCCTGGCACATGTCTTAACACTTCATAGGTATTCAAAGGTGCTGGACTCTTGAATGAGTGGTTCTGTTCAAGGAATGTCACTTTTTTGGTTAAGGCCCATGATCCTGTGTATTTGCTTAAACAATGTTGTTGCTGTTATTATCTTTGATTTTTATTTTACTCACCATACTTCACATCTCACTGTAAAAATAGAGCATACATGAAAAGCTTTAAATACTGATTCTTCAATATTAAACTAGATTAGTATGGATATGACTCAGATTTGGAGCTTTCAAAGAGTAAATCGCAAGGTTGTATATATCCCAATCATTCATTGCCTTAATGTTGCAATAGTTAAACCACTCTAAGTGACAATCTTTGTATTATCCTCAGAAATGGTTGGAAGGAAAAAAGATTAAGTAATCATTATTGTGATTTGGTTCCAGAGAAATAAAATAAATGGAGTAGACTCAGACTATTCAGGAGGCTAGGTGGGAGTCAATGATGCCCTCCAGTAAGGGAAAGAGGAAAGATGACCAAGCCACTGAAGACTTTGCTATATCCAGAAGCCCTAAACTAGCAGCTAGAAAAGAATTTACTTTTCAGGATAGTTTATGTTACTTATTTTAAAAGAATGAGTTTTGTTGAGAATGGGCAGAAAAAGTTTACTCAGAACTTAAAAAAGAGAGGGAGAGAGGAGGTAGGTAAAATTCATGTAGGTTAAAAGGGTGGTAGGTGTTTGGAGACGAGTTTAGTGGTTATTTAACTCTACTTATTTGGACTTCTATCCCCAACTCCCTTTACGTGTCCTGGGGAAAAAAAAATAAATAAAAAATAAGAGGTGAAGCAAAATGTAAGCACTTGCTGAGGTTACTTCTTACTTCTTTTCCTTACACCTTTGTCCCATTTTTTGCATCTCCAGGTTCTGCCCAGAAACTTTGTCTTCTACTACCAGCTCCTCTTCCTTCCTGGGTCCTCTTATGTCATAAGGGGTCTGACAATTTTGCAAACTTGTTGCAATGATGTTGCTAACCTTTTATATATATATATATCAGAGGGATTATTCATTATGAATTTGTACTAACTGGATAAACAGTTTACCAAGTTTACTATTTGGAAGTGCTGAAAAAGCTGCGTGAAAAAAATTAGACGACCTGAACTTTTTGCCAACAATTCATAGTTCTTGGATCACAGTAATACACCAGCTCACACGGCACTGTCTGTGAGGGAGTTTTTAGCCAGTAAACAAATAACTGTATTGGCACACTCTCCCTACTCACCTGATCTGGTCCCCAATGACTTCTTTCTTTACCCAGAGATAAAAGAGATATTGAAAGGAAGACATTTTGATGACATTCAGGACATCAAGGGTAATATGATGACAGCTCTGATGGCCATTCCAGAAAAAGTTCCAAAATTGCTTTGAAGGGTGAACTAGGTGCTGGCATCCGTGCATAGCTTCCCAAAGGGAGTACTTCAAAGGTGACTATAGTGATATTCAGCAGTGAGGTATGTAGCACTTTTCCTAGGATAATTTTGTGAACTTAATTGTCCGATCTCATATTGTTGCAATCTTTTAGGATATTTAGGGAAAGTTTATCACATTAACTACAGAGAATCAGTTTTTATAAACTACCAAGGTACAGCATTACAAAAGTCATAGAAGTAAATCCTGATATTAGAAATGAAAGTTGTTCACACAAAGTAATTTACAATTGACCTTGTATTGCCTTGCCACCTATCACCTCTCTTCCCTGTGCTCAACTTGCTTCATTGACAAAAAAAATTTCAGTGGGCTGCGGAATGGGGAGTGGGAGGGAAGATGGAGTCCTATTTTGAGATTATATTTTTTGTGTTTTGTTTTTCTTTTGGTCAATATTCTTCACAGATTATAAATGAACCAGGGTATGGGGATTTTTCTATTTCTTCACCAACATATGCATATACCCAGGTTAGTGCTGCAGGTAGTAAAAAATGACATTAAAAGATGCAGGCGCTAGAGCCAGATGTCCTGGGTTGGATCTTGTTCTGCCATCTTGTGATCTTGGGTGTATAATTAACATTTTTCTGTCTCAGTACAATGAGTACTGAGTATTTCATTGATTGTCTGGGATCAAATGGAGATAATAATAGTTCTTACCTTTCAAGGTTGTTGTAAAGAGTTAAAGGATTTAAACACAGAAAACCCTTAGAAACCTACCTGGCATGTAGTATCATAAATGTTGCTGTTATCATTATTATGGGTGGTGGTAGTTGTGATGGTGGTAGCATTTAACTAAGGAAGGAGGAGAGGAAGATGGAAGGAAGGAAGGAAGGAAGGAAGGAAAAAAGGATGGAAAGAAAGAAGGAAAGAAGGGAAAAGGATGGAGGGAGGAAGGAAAGATCAGAGTTTTCATAGACTTACAAGAATTGAATAAAATAAGACATAACAGGAGAAACTGTTAATAATTAGCACTGACAAGAATACTCCATATTGAGAATTAGTATCAAGAATCTTTGTCCTCTGTACGATAGGGCTGGCAAAAGTATATGTTTTCCACACACTTTGCCCTTGGCCTCCAATACATCTAAATACCTGTTCTTCCTGACACACTCTCAAAAATACCTCAAGAGCTATGCTAAATATCCTTTTCTTATGACTTCACCCTAGTCCTTTTGTCCAATCCCAATGTATTGTCCTTATCATGTGATGCTATAGCTTTTCAAGTAGTGATAATGTGGAATGCTCAGGTGAGATATCAATGTTTTATTTTTTAAAAGTTTCCATTTGCAAGTTTGTCAGACTAGACTTGCCTTATCAAGTAACGGGACTCAAGGAATATTTAATGCATTAATATATTTGGAGAATTTTTAAAATTAAAATAATAGTCAGCAATTTCCCAAATTTACTTCAACTTGTAACCCCTTTTTAATTCCTGGGAACATCTTTTAATATTTTATGGACAAGAGCAAAATGTAGATTATTACAATAATTTGATTACATGATATCTGTTCTCCTGAAAAGAAAGTAACCTTTTTGTATGTCTATTTCCAACTAATATATGGAACTTTGTGGACACTTTATTCAATAATGATTATTAATTACCTGCTAGACCAAATACAAGGTAAAGGAATACAAAGATAAGCATGATATGGCTCATACAGTTGAACTTATATTGTAAATCAGCACTTCTCATAAAATTTTCATACAAATAAGCATTCTTGTACTCCCAATGTCTAGAACTACTTCTGAGAGACTTATTCAGTCAATTTGGCTGAAAGCAGTACTTTGGGGGAAGTTTCCGGTCCACTTAATGAGAATGATACTGGTGTATTAACTAGAGCTTTTTTAGTTACAAGTAACAACAACAACAAAATCTACTCAACTTTTCTTAAGAAAACCAGACAATCTTATACAACAAGCTGGTAAAGGCTAGGCATGGTTAGATCAGTGTCCTAAACTAATATTATAAGGGAATCATCTCCCTCTACCTGTTGGCTACTTATTTCCTCTTTGTCAGCTTACTTTTTAGGCAGGCTCTTCCATTCTAGAAGACCTAAAGAGCTTTAGGTTCATATTCTCATAGCTGAGCACCAGAAGAGGAAAGAGTGGTTTTCTTTTTCATTTGTTTCAATACAAGTCCTGGAGTTTCATTGACCTGGCTTTGGGCATATGCGTACCTGTGAAGCTGTTAGGTAGCTTCAGGCTCACCTCAACTACATAGGACGAAGAAATGGTGAATTTCCAAGGGAAATTAGTATTATAATTCCCAAACCGCCAACACAAAAGAAAAAAGAAGACAAGGAAGAAAAGGGATGAATACATGCCAGGTTGGCAAAGATTACTCAAGTCCTTGTCAGCTGATATTTTAGATGGCTTTATCAATTAAACCTAGATAGAATAATACTCTTATATGATGCATTTTGTATGTGTATGAGAAGAAGGGACATTTAAATATGTTTTTCAAATGGACATACTATTTCATATTTTTCATTCCTTACATAATTTCTGTGTCAAGTTCAAGATAGTAATGTACTTCTGTTTAATTTATTTTTATTATACAAAATATATCTGTATGAATTGCAGAATTGTGATTTATATCCAAATTTTGTAGTTGAATATCTATTAAGTGAAAAGAGACTGAGTAACCCAATGAGTACTACTGGCAGCTTGTATTTATACTGTATTTATTCGCCTCCAGAAAAAACAGATCACTGAGGAAATTATCATTTTTGACTCACTCTACTGAGGATGATATCAGAAAATAAAGTGATGACATATTCAAATATACATTTCTACATGGGTTGCACATATGGATGACTAGGCCCTGACCCAAAAACTAAAATAAAATCATTCTCCATGTTTTGTTTCATTTGATTCTGACAACTATTTAGTTGACCATGTGGTGAATGGAACAGCTTGATAGATTCTAGTTTCCTGAATACCACAAATCTATTAAAGTAGACTTAAGGCTATGTTTCTCTAAGGTTTAGCCAGAATATATCCGTGTGTGTATGGCAAAAACTGATTCAGGAAAGTCACATTTACTAAAATTTGATTGTAACGTTGGGTGAAGAGAAAAATCTTGCTTTAGTTTATTTTTGCAAATATAAACTGCTGCCTTTGCTAAATTATTATTCAACAACTTCTGAAGGGATATAACAACAAAAATAATAGCATACAATAGTTAAACACAAGTCTTCCTTCAAAAACTACTGCCAAATGGTGTCCCATTTCTTTCACAAATGTTGCTTGAAAAATGCTACAAATGCCAAGTGCTGAATGTACAGAAAATACTTCTGTTGTTGCTTTCTCTGTATTAGTTTACAATTTATATCCCAAAGGGTTATGGTTTTGTTGCTTGTGCGACGAGCTGCCTATCGGTAAAGTACTGGGCAGTAACATTAGAAATCAAATGCTTGCACTTAAACATGGGAAAGGCATCTGAAAACCAAGTTTCCACTTTCAAATTGAATCATTTGTGTAGAGTAAGTTAAAATTTGCAAAGGAAATCAAGAATTATAGTAAATTAGGGGGAAAATCAATCAGTCTGCCTCCGCAGCTGATACTATTTTGAAAATGCCACTATGTTAAGAAGTATTAGATGAACAGAGAAACCGAAGGACAGAGAGAAGAGAAAGGTAGAGGGAAGGCTTCTGGTGGGTGGAATGTTCTTCACATTGCAAATTAAAGGATCTCTTCAAAGTCTGGCTGAGATGACGTTAGCATTTTTTCCCATATTTCAACATCTAATCCTCAATCTTGCTTGTTAAGATCTTGTTGAAATTATTCTTTGGGAATATTAAGTATAGACTGGAAGGATACAGAGCTCAGGTTGTTTGATTTCTGTAGAGTAGAACGTATTCAGACTCAGTTATAATTACAAACACACACACAATTCTGCCACTACCACAGAATAACAATTTTACATTTAAATATACATACCATACCTGTTCGATCTCTCACCAATCATCCTGTAATTCCATGCCTCAACCATACTCATGATGACTTTCTTCATTGAACGTAGCTTGCTTACTCTTTGACCATCAACAGCACATTCAAAACTCTTTTTGACACAATCTTCTTTCTCCTCTCAACCTAGTTAACACTACTCACGTCTCAGATTATAGTTTAGATGTCATTTTATTGATGGAAATTCCTCACTGCCACTGCCTTCTAAAACTTTACTTATGGTCTGTTTTGTGTTCCTACGAGCACTCTGTTCTTCCATCACTGTGAATTGTACTTGTGGCACTGTATTGTAATTCCTTCATTATCTCATTCCCACACTAAATTGGAAGCTCTGTGAGAGCAAGAACCTTGTCCATTATATCCTTACTTGTATCTCCAGCAGCTACTCTGGCAACTACAATGAATAATTGTTAAATGAAGTAGTAAATGCATAGAATTAAAGGAAATTTCCAAATGCGGAATGAATTATTCATTGATTCTGTTAAATTATAGGTGAAACTAGGACTTTTCTGGACTGTTATTAAGAAACAACCTGAAGTTTGTGTTTGTTCTATGCACTACAGATCCATAAGGGCACATCATGACCTTCCCTTCAATCCTAGTTCTTTGGTAAAGGGAAATGTAAGGACTCTAGAATTCTTCAGGATGCTTTTTCATTAGTATGCTCTTCTATTTCTCTCCTTTTGATTTCCTGATTCCTTAATAAGAATTTTCATAATATGTCTGACTATTTTAACATATTATATCTTAGGTATCCACTTTTTCTGTCTCCATATTTGGAACTCATACTCTCAGATAAAGTCTATTCTGACAGCAGTCATAATCTACCCCGCCCCTTGGACAAACATGGGTATGATAGGACCAGGGGCTGATACCTCCTCTGAATCAGTCTCCCTCATCTGGGAATGGAGTTTAGCTACTTTTCTTACTGTAATAGGTAGGTATTTTAATTAGATGATTTTTAATGTTGCTTTCAAAGTGTGACTCCGTAATTCTCAGCACTCACCTGATAGAACAAGACATGGGCACCTTGAAGAAGGAACACCTACTTATGATTAGGTTTCTATTTCTATTATTTGAAGTGAGACATAAGAATTACAATTCCATTCCTAAGAATGGAAGTTTGTCCGTTCTCCATTTTAGATCTTTCAGAGAAAAAAATACTCGTTAAATACAGACAAAACTGACACTTACATTGCAACACATTGCCTTATTTGCTAATGATAAATGAGACGCAGAGAGGAAGAGACTTGAATTTTGCCCTAAACTTAAAGAAAAAAATGAATTAAATAAAAGTGTCACAGATTTTAATTTGTAGATTTTTTTTGGCTCCCTTATGTATAAAGATGATCATAAAAACATAAGTTGTAGAAGAGTGATAACACTTCAGAGCATTAAGTAAATTTCACCTGTCAAATTAGCATCATGGCTACATAAGAATAGATGTGAAAGAACTGAATGCAGTCAATGATTGTTATTTAGCTTTTATATAACATTTTGGGAATAATAAGTGTAATCTGGAAGGACAAAGAGTTCAGGTTGTTTGGTTCCTTTAGCACGCTTGTGTGGGGAGAGGAGGAGAGGCTGGGTTTGGAGCATTAACTCTCTCACACCGTCAGGTTTCCACTTGTTTTAATAAAGGAGACACTTGTGCAAGTGGATACTAGCAGCCCATACAAGAGAATGAGCTATCGCAGTAAAGAATGATTTTAGATTTTAAATTAAGCTTTATCAAGCCCATTAAATGATTTGTCATTGTCAAATTGTTGTCGCCTCACTGTTCTATCCCAACAGTCTAAAAATTCTGTAATTGTGTAGAGGGTGCAGTGGGGGACAACCAAAGACACGGAGGATACATGATGAAAATGTAACAGGACAACAAGTAAAGCTTGACGTTTTCAAGTTTAAAAGGGTCAAGTTAAATGTAAGCTTCCTCATTTGTTCTAGATTTCTATCTGCGATATAGCACTGATAATACTCTACTGGCTTCATGCATTATTAACTAATTAATTAGTTCCTACACTGTGAAAATCATTGAAATTAAACCTGCTTGTGTAAAAGAGCGAAATTTACAGTTTAAACGGATAAACCTCTCAGAGCTATTCTGGCATTTGGTTGCATTTTACTATAATTATAACTTTGACATATTTAAATTTGAAGGAATTTGTACCAGTGCTACTATGAGAAATGTACGCGTACATTTTAATATGTCCTATTGGGGGAGATGTTTTTAAATGAATATATTTTAAGTTCTGATATTTTAAAGCAGGTCATATGGGAACAACAGAACTTATGTATAGTAAATTATAACATTCAATGTAGATACATTTACTATACACATTGAATAAACTTAAATGTAGAACAAGAGAACAAATCCCATTTTGAATAATCCCACAGAGGCAGGTTATAACAAAATAAAGGCAAGACAATATTGAATACATTGCCATTAAATATGTATCCCTCTGATCCTTTACATATGAATGGAGATACACACACACACACACACACACACACACAAGTATATCCTCTGGAAATCATTTGAAAACAAGACATCACAGTTCTCTTTTTTATGTCTGGGCTTGACTAAAGATAAGATTCTTTCATCCCTACTACTGGAATTTTAGGACACTATTAACAAGAACTTAATTATCATATACAATTGTGACTTTAAAAACAAAGGCAAAATCCTTGCCTTTGAGTTATGGGAAATATTTTATTCAGAAAGCCTGTTGTTTATATAAACAATTCTTCTTAATTAACTAAATAACCACAAGCCACATTAACAAAACTATAGCAGTGCAGTAAAGAAAAATCTGTGTTTCCAAGTGCCCTCAGGGTCATCTTCCAGACTTCTCCAAATTACTGTAATTAAGAGGCATTTGACAACTCGACTTCTCATTGGCCATTTTTTGATTTGCAAAACTTATTGAATCAATTAACAGACCTAACATAAGAGGCAAATTTAAAAGAACCATATAAAAGCAATTCTACCGAATCCCTGTTTAAAAAGTTTGCATATGTTATTAAAATAAAAAAGCTTATATTAAATTTTATAACTCTATGCATTTTTATTGTACAATTAAATACAGCATTTCAAAGGAGATATCCTTTCTTCATCATTCATCACATTGTGGTCACATTAGGTAAACAGTTCCTTTTGATTTGTCAACCCTTTATGGTTTATACAGTCCGCTCTCCATGGGTTCTGCATCCATGGATTCAACCAACTGTTGATTGAAAATATTCCAAAAAAAATTACGTTGTTGCTGACATGTACTATGTAGTTAGGCCTACAATGGTTGTGTCTATACTAAATATGTACAGATTTCTTTCTTGTCATTATTCTCTAAACAATAGAATATAACAACTATTTACACTGTATTAAGTATTATAAGTAATCTAGGGATAATTTCAAGTATACTGGAAAAAGTGTATAGTTTATATGCAAATATTATGCCATTTTATATAAAGAACTTGTGTATCTGTGGATTTTGGTATAGGGTGGGGGGGGGGTACTGGAACCAATCCCCTTCAGTCAGCAAGGAAGGATTACAGTTGTATTCTATGGATTGAAAACATTTTCTCTTACCTATATCTACTTTTTAGAATTATAAATGGATTATTTTTACATTTAAAAATATATAATAATTAAACATAAATTTCTTTATCCATTATTGCAGCAGGAGTTTATTAGGCATCAATTATATGCTAGGTATTAAGCTATTTTCCTAGGCTACAATGTCAAATAATGTTCTCAAAGTCATTGAGCCTTAATGTGAGAGTAAGAAAAAAAAAAGAAATACCTGTGTAATAAAGTATGGTAATGCTCTAATAGAGTCTTCTATAAACTGCACTGAAGAAAGACTTCTAAATGCAAATATGTGACTATGAAAAGCTTGTACTGTGTTTTGGGAAATTGAGTAGGTACTATTTAATGTAGTAAGGGTGCAAGAGAGAGGAATTTCATGAGCTTCCAAATAAATAAAAATAAATAAATAAGTAAATAAATAGCATAAAAAAGGAAGTGCCGAATAACAAATGATATTCTATGTTAAGCAATGACATTTTAATATTGTCCTGAAAGCTATAGGGAGTCACTGCAGGGTTTTAAAATATCTAATAGTATGATCAGATTTGAATGTTTAAAAAGGTCACTCTAGAAGCAGCATGGAGAATGAATTGTAGTGGGATCCAAGCTTAAAGCAGAAAGAAAAGCAGTTGGGAAAACTACAAGAATAATCCACTTGACAGGTAATGAGTTTTAAACTTAGGTATTAGCAGTTGGGAAGGAGAGAAAAAGATATGACACATTATCGATCCATAGATGGCTACATTAGTAGAAGATGAAAGATAGATATAAGTGATGGTGTAGATAGATATAGATATAGATATAGGTATAGATATAGATGCAACTTTAGGGCATAAATAAATTTTGATTCAGAAATTTGAACTTTGAGATATTTGCGTAATCTTTGAAAAAGGGTATCTGGTTGTCACTTAGTTATAAGAGGCTGCCCTCAGCAAAGCCGTGTGCAGATATTGAAAGCATTAGTCAGGGAAGAGGATAGATTCCTGAGGGAGTAGATACTTTTAATAGGTGACTGACATCTCCTTGCAGGAGATTATCGAGAAGTAGTCAGCCAGGTAGAAAGAAAAGTTGTAGATGCCATCTAACAGAATTGCTCACAGTAATTAATAAAACCCCAAAGAGGCAATTCTGTACATCTTTCCCAGATACTTAGTGCAAAGTTTCACTTTCTCTACTTTCTGTGATGATCCCACTAGCAAGAGTCCGAAAGTCATAGGTGTTAAAAATAAGAGAAAAGTAAGTTTGAAAATTTCATAACTGGACAAATTTGCACACACAAATAGAGACTTACTATAAAATCAGAAGATATTATGGTAAGCAAATAGTCTCTAAAATATGTCAATCAATGTATTAGGCACCTACATACACATTACGCTAGACTGATTCCAACAAATAAAAGCAAATTGATAATATCAAATGATACCTAGGTATACTTGCCTTCCTATACAACTTACGTTAATGAAAATTATTGCATCCAGAATTGTCTGGATTATGCCTAGGTTCAACAGAATAAAGTTGCTATTACAAATCTCTCAGGAGATATTTATGTAAGCCTACATTTTGAAAGTGTGGCTTCTTTGGTGAGGACTATGTCTTGAGAACAAGTCCCAAATCCACTGGGCTGCTGAGTCCCAGGTCCCTTCTGAGCTCAGGTTAGAACTTTGCTCCTTGTGTGAGAAAATAGGCCCCTGATGAATACACTCCCTTTGGATACTGACTGGCTGTAGGGAGGGAATCCTTCCTTCCCAATTTCCTTATCCGTGCTTCCCCAAACTACCCACATATGAAGTTCCTCCCCTCTGCAATTTTTGAAGCTTTTTCTACCATTATTTACTACAGAAAAACATAGGGAACACCATAATAATTGCAAACCTGGAGAGATTACAAAGTTTCTAAGAACACACATATTTTTCTCAAATAATTATTAATGAGAAAAGACATCCTTTGGACCCCTAATTGTCTGATATTTTTCTGTTATATTTTATACATATGAATCTTTTGAGAAGGTGTCTAAACACACCTATTTTTCCTCTGGGATCTTGTTCCTAAAGGTGTTGTTTTAAGGCTCACTCTGGTCTGGGGAACTATAGAACTGCATTTTGGGAGAGAAGACATTCCATAATAAACCAAGTCATAAAAAAACTCAAGCTCATACTTGATTTTGCTCTTTTCTAAAATGGATGACTGGTCTGTTCCCACTTTCCTTGCCTACTAGTGAGTAAGGGAAACCTTCTATGGTGAAGATAACACTCGCAAGAGGCTCCACAATTCCCATAAGCCCCTCTTCCTCAAAAACAAATTGGGAAAAACAAAACAAAACAAAACTGAGCTTTAATACAGGAATGCAAGCTTGGAATAAGATTTATATTAATCAATCAACATAATTGACTAAATGGGAGAAAAATCATATTTCATATATGCAAAATACCATTTGATATAATTTAACAATCATAATAAAAACTCTTAGTGAACAAGTAATAAAAGAAAATATTTTTTACATAATAAAGAGTTTTAACAAAGACTCTTAGCAAACTTCACACTAAATGGTAAAATACTGAAAACTTTGAGATCAAACAATGAAGCAAGCATATTCACTATTATTACTTCTACTTAATATACTGGAAGACAGTGAAAAGAAAAGAAGTCAAAAGAATTTCAAAGAAAGAATAAAACAGTCATTATATTCAGATGACATTATTGGTAATGTCGAAAATAGAAAAGAATATGTTTTTACCTTTAAATTTTTGTGTAGACAAAATTTTCCTAAACAGGGCACAAAAGGCATGAACCAGAAAGGAACATCAGTGAAAAGAAAAAAGAAAAATGATGACTAAATTAAGAACTGTTCATCAAAAGACATCATTAAATGAACGAAAAATCAAGCAACAGAATGAGGAGATATTTGCAACATATAAATAATAAAGCTCTCTGATCCAGAATGTATAAAAGAACTCTAAAATATTTATGGTTAGTCTAAATCAGACCACTCAAGAAGAAATAGGAAAAAAATTAGAGACACTTAGAGGAAAAGTGCCCTTTAAACATAAGTAAAGGTCCTTGATATCATTAGTCATCATGAGAATGTACATTAAAACCAGGGCATCTGTATATCAGTACACCCACCTGAATGGCTAAAGGTGAGGGTGTGTACGTGGGGATAAAAGAATAGCTACTACTGTTCTATTTCTATATATGGTGTGTGTATTAAAGTATGTTTCCTTTGTGAAAATATATAGAGTAGCATAATTATGATGTGTACACTTTGTGTATGGTATATGTTATATTAGGTTGGTGCGAAAGTAATTGCAGTTTAAAAGGTTAAAAATAATTGTGAAAACCTCAATTACTTTTGCACCAACCTAATATATCAATAAACATTTTAGGAAAAAGTTATAACTGAGAAGTTAAGTACAGAGCATGACTCTTGCTGAGATTTGAAATTGATTATAGGAAATTCATGTCAATGGGAAGGAAGGCTCATGAAATTCCAGACATTCTGCTGAAAGAGGATCTGGGCCTAGATTACAGATAGTAAGAGAAGGACAGAAGTGGGACCGCCCTACAGGAAATCACAACCAGAAATACCCACAGAGTGCATATAAAGAATGCAGAAACTCTGGACTGCTTGCTGTGGATGTGGGTGCTGTGTGGTATAATACATTTTAAGGATGAAAATTTTGTACAGGAGGAAAAAAAAACAATCTAGTAGAGGAAATATGAGTATTTCAACTTCCTGTTTAGGTTGTAATTTCCAATGGATTCTCATTTGCAGCATGTTAGTGCCAGGTGCTTATGCTTTTCACATCCTTTGGGGATGAGGTCCAAAAAGTAATCAGGCAATGGCTAGAAAGGAATGGTATTTGACTATGTTTGTTCAATTTCCTTTCCCTAAAATGATGTAGGCCTCTACTACTGATCTAGTTTTCTTTGGCACATGTTTCCTCTCATTAGCTATGAAGATTATGCTTGCATCTTTCTTTATAAACCAAATACACAAATGAGCTAACCAGATGACAAAGGTAGCTCTTTTATTTTAAAGTGTTGACAGTTACTTTTTTTTAAACGTTCTTAATGGAAACCAGTTATTACTATCCTTCATTAATAAGACAATTTCTACAAGCCATAAGGTAATAATACAAATCCTCCTTTATAAAAAAAATATACGATTCTTCACAGGCCTGAAATTTGCATGCATCTGAAAAATCATCCCCAAAGACCTCCTGTTTTGAAAGCCTAATAAGACTTAAAAAAAAAAAAAAGGGCACTTTTCAGAGTTCAATGATATTTTACATTAACCTCAAGATTTCACCTGCCACTTTATTTGTGAATCCCTTTTACTCATTTTAAAGTATTGGATTTTGTCAAGCAATCAAAATAATCTAATTTAAGTACTCTTGTAGTTAATTGTCATTGTAGCTGCTTATGGTGCTTAATTTATTCTTAAAGTGAGTTACATCCCAGGAGAATATCGTTCACTTTATGACCATTTAAAACTGGCAATCTACACTGAGAGAATTCATTCATTTAGCGATGATTTACTTATCTATGATAGATAGATAGATAGATAGATAGATAGATAGATAGATAGATAGATAACATTTATTGATCACCTGTGATGTGGAAGGGACTGAAGCTATGACACAGTCTTTGTCTTTGGCACAATGACAGCATAATCATCTGTTGGTTTGTTATTATAGCATTTTTTAAGACCTACTATGGACCTGGGTCCAAAACAAATGCTCAATAAATGTTTATGTATTTAAAGAATCTGAGGGAGATAGGAAGAATCCAACACGTTTTATAAATAAACCAGCCAAAGAAGAAAAGACAAAAAGGAAAAGGAAAAGAAATACATCCACAATGTATGATGCTCAAACATTGTTTGAAAAGGAAGTCCTCATTCATATATGCACTGTAGGTATTATTTAAGCTCATTCAAAATTAATATTACATATACTTGATATTCAATTTTGCGTAATTAAATAATATTCCTGGTGGTTATACACAATGTGGTGACTAGACTAATTGAACTGCACATGTGGGAAACAAACATTGAGAGGTCCATGATATGATAAGCTTTGTGTTTTAGGACTGAGCAATTATGACCAAGGCATATGCCAAGAGCTGGGAATTCCTGGGTCACTGTGGTATTATTCTGCCAGATTTGGCTGCAGCAAATCCAGCCAAACATAAATTATGATGGATCTGATGGAACACTTGTCTCAGGCTTTTGTTCTGCTAAAGCTGGCCCCAATTCAAGTGGTAAACAATTAAATAAATATACCACTTACCAACTTAGCTATACAAACTTTTATAATTATACCACTGACCCCAAAGAAGAAAAATCTAAAAATGTAATTGCCTTCATGGGATCTGTTGTCTGTCAAGAGAAGGAACACACATGGTCTACAAAAGAAAATAATTTAAACCAAAATGTCATCGGCATTGAGGCCTTTATATATCTTGTGGTTTGTTTCACTGGAACAGGAAGAGTATTCAATTTGTAACATATTGGTATGATTATCTTGAACTGAGCTGATCTTTGCTGAAGAAACCCTATTATGTTGCTGTTTTTTGGATTGTAAGGCTTTCTCTGTTCAGATAGGAAAAAAAAAAAAACAAAAAACATTTGAATCTTATTTGTCAAATTTTAGTATGTCCAGGGCAAACTATTTCTATGTAATTGTGTAAGATTTACTAATAAATGAAAAAGGAACTAGTATCTAGTATTATTACCAGAGTCAAAGAAGACATCTCTATAAAAATATTATGTTGTTGGAAAAATATAGTTACATAAAATGGGCAAGACCTTGTAGTTTTTGTATAGTGTCTAATTTGAAAAAAAAAAAAAAGTCTAATTTAAATCTTTATAATCATTTACTCCAGATAAAAAACAGCTGTTGGACCCTTGCTTGCAGATTTTTAAAAATGTAGAATACATTTCTGGAAATAGAATACTTGTTTCTATAATTCTTATTTAACACAAAATTTAGTTTACCACTGTAATTGTTCTGACAATCATGTTGACCATCTGTGAGTCTCACTTAAAATAGTCAACTTCTACACTTTCTGTAACGTGCAGTCAGTTTTGGTGAGTGTAATGAAAACTGTTATGTAGTAAATGAGAGACAACAATTGTGTTTCAGAAAAAAAAAGAAAAACAGAAAAGACACCCCCAGTAGTTTGATTTCCCTACAATATAAAAATTAATTGGAGTTTCAATTACTAACCACTGATTTAGATCCGAGTAATGCTGATTGATTTTAGTGAAGACCCTTTCCGTGAATTAATCATGGACATATTACAGCTAAAGGAAAGCTTAGAAAATCATACAGAGGAAGTCCTTGAATATCACAGGTAAACTCAGACTTGAGGTACTGTTGGCTGGCCTGAAGCACAGAGCAAAGTGAGCCAGAGTTGATAAAAACTGTCTTTACATCATTCTCCATCATGATAATGTTCCGTGTAACACATCACTTCTGGTACAGCAATTTCTGTCAAATAAAAACATGACAGTGCATCCTCATCCACCTTATTCACCGGATCTGGCACCGTATGACTTCTAGCTCTTCCCCAAAGTCAAAATGACCATGAAAGGAAAACGTTTTGAATTGATTCAGGACATTGAGGCAGCCACAACAACTCAACTGAAGACACTCACAAAAGAGGACTTCCAGAACTGCCTCAGAAAGTGGCAAGAACTATAGGATAAGTGTGTTCGAAGAGAGAGGAAGTATTTTGAGGGGGATCAATGGCAATGTGTCTTTTACTGTAATAAATTTTTAAAATTTAAACAGTCACCATGTTTTTTGGTCACAGGTCATATTCTTATCTTCTTATGACCTTAATATCATGTCTTCCCTTAGATAAACATTGACAGTGTGGGAAGGAAAACAACTGTTTCTCAACCCTTTTAGGGTTTATACCTGAGGCTTGTGAATTAGATTGACACAAGACAGATTAACAGAGAAAAAGGCATACAAATTTTATTGACATTTTTCATAGGAGGGAGGGGTGAGGGGTGGTGGGGTGTTTCACAGAAAAGAGGTGTAAACACAAAGAAGTAGTTATGTTAGAAGGATTATATGCCATTTTATCAAAGGGCAATAAATTGTGACTGGAAAAAGAAAGGGGGAGTTTGGATTCCTAACAGCAACAAATTGTTGCAAGTTTAATAGCAAATGTGTAGTAGATGAGGGTTGTTTAGTAAGGTTTGTCATGCAGACTCAGGTCGTTTTTGGTAATAAGAGTCTTCTCCAGAAACATTTTCCCCTTAAGGAGACACATTTACAAATGGAAATTTATGTCACCTTTACAAAGGGAAATGTATGCTGTTTTTAGTATGTAGATATTTAGTCAGAAAAGGGGAGGACAGAGAGTTCCTCCTGTGTCAGTTTTTTCTCAATGGCTTTCAGCTCAAAACAATCCTTATGCCAAAGTGGCATATTTTCGGATGGCATATTCTAATCCCCTTTAATAATTAACTATCTCATCTGCTTCCTGACCAGTTAAGTGTATGAACAGGTAGAATAATGGGGGATGGAGGAAAAAAAAAAATGGAATTCAGGAAACAAACATCGGTTACCTTAATACAATTACCAAAAGAAAAACATCTCCTGTTTTTGAGATTTACCAAGGTCAGACAATTAAGTTTGAGAACCCATCCTAGAAAAAGTGCTACATACCTCATTGCTGAAAATCACTACAGTCACCTTCAATGTACTCCCCTTGGGAAGCTATGCACCCATGCCAGTGCCTAGTCCACCCTTCTAAGCAATTTTGGAACTCTTTTTTCTGAAATGGCCATCAGAGCTGTAGTCGTATTACCCTGGATGTCCTGAATGTCATAAAAATGTCTTCCTTTCAATATTTCCTTTATCTTCGAGTAAATAAAAAAGTCATTGGGGGTTAGGTCAGGTGAGTAGGAAGGGTGTTCCAATACAGTTATTTGTTTTCTAGCTAAGCACTCCCTCACAGACAGTGCCAGAGCTGGTGCACTGCCATTATGTAAGAGCCATAAATTGTTGGCAAAAAGTTGAGATCATTTTCATCTAACATTTTCATGCAGCCTTTTCAGCACTTCCAAATAGTAAACCTGGTTAACTATTTGTCCAGTTGGTACAAATTCATAATGAATAATCCCTCTGATATCAGAAAAGGTTAGCAACATCATTGCAACAAGTTCGCAAACTTGTCATTCCTCATATTATTTATGGACAATTTTACTAACCATTTGCGTATTTATAAGAATGGCTTGCTAGAATTCTGTTCTCCTTCCTTTCCAGCTGGTTATTTATTGTCACATATAAACAGCTCTGAAACCTCTCAATTCTCCAAATTTTATTTCACTAGTGTGATTATCTTCCTTCATTAATGAAGAGAAATAGAAACTGCATGAGCATCCTGTATACTCATTTTAATACAAACCACCTTTAAGTGAATCCTGTATCAATGACATATATTATACCTGATTCTGTAAAATTTTACTTATTGACATACATTTAAAGCTAGAATTAGTGTAGGTGGATTTCTTTAAATGAAAGGGTCATGATAATTATTTTTGATCTGTAAATGTTTGTTTGTCTTTATCTTGTATCTGTTTATAGTGCATTAAATCAGTTTGCAAATATACTTATTTATAAAATACTGGTCCAACACATTCAAACTATTTAATAGGTAAAAGTATCATTTTGGTAGTTTGAATGATTCACATTCTTCCTCTTTTTTTTTCAAGCAAAGGGGAAGAAATAAATACTCTTAGAGAGCTGCTGTCTGTAGTGGCTTTTGGAAAGTTCATACAACACAGTACAACTTTCATATCATATTATAATAGCTGCTTTCAAGAGTTATGATTAATTAGGACTTATTAAAAATTCCAGTGTCAGTTGAAGCCTTAAAGGCAAAAATCCCCCTGTATTTGTAACAGTGTAGCCCTTCAGATCTTGACTTTTCTTTTTTTTCCCCACCATGAAGAAAGAGGTCTCTTACTGTCTTTAGCAAAAGCATTGTATGAACTGACTATAATGTTTAACCTTAAATTTATTCATATTTTTCCATAGACACAATACATAACTTCGTTTTATCTTTTTGATTTAAAAAAGTTTCCAGAAAATTAACGAGAATTTAAAGTATCACTCTGAAATTAAGTTTAAGTTTTTTTTTTAAATTTTAATCTGAATGTCAAGTTTGTTTTTCTGCAGGGAGTGGAGTTTGGTGTTTTTTGTATTTGTTTTGGTTTTGCTTAGCTTTTCTAGATCTAAATTTTTTTGAAGTGTTACCTCATTTACCTCATTAAAGTCAAATAGGCTTTTCTTATATAAGACAAAACTTACTAATTCCATAGCAAGTTATTTAGCAAAGTACTGTGGGCTGGCAAATTAAATATTGTCAGGGTACAGTAATGAATTTGATCGTTAAATTTTATTTTTCATGACATGAAAAATTAAAAGTGAGACTAAAGGTGTCACTGTGATGAAACAGAAAATTGCCAATGTGAATCTGTCAAATTTAATTATTGAGTTTGAACTTTTCCAATTTGAAAAAAAAAATTGACAAAACAAGAACGATTTGTGGTCAAACATTCAATATATTTATTTCAGTAGGAAAAAGAAATCTGAGAGTAATTAAGCAAACAACACTTTGAATTCTAACACTTAAAACAAGTAGGATTATCTGCTACTGAAGAACTTGTTCCATATTTACAGAATGAATAGAAGAGCAAATACCAAGAGCTTTAATTTCTTCAATGATGTCATTAATAATTTCATTGATTCTAATGATGACATCTTGATGGATTAGGCAACATCCCTATATTTAGCAGAAAACAGAACTTACTGGAGGGCAATGTACTACATATGCATTTAATAAATTACTTTTAAAAGTCATTTCATGAGTTGAGGAAAGCAGATTCTGAAGAATTTGGCCAAAGTAAAATTTGATTAAAAAAAAAGTTATGCCTCTTCTCCAACAATTATAAATTTAATATACACTTTGTAGATTTTCACTAAAAACTTTATACTTAGTAATGTGTTTTTTTATTATTCAGGATAAATATATGTATATATATTTTTTTTTCTTTAATGGGTACTTGTTTTCTGAATATGAAGGAAAATTCAATTAATCAATGTCCCATGGGTTGAAATGGCATTCTTTGCTCATTTTCATATATCATAGCTTAATTCCCATTTGATTTTTTTGAAAAATTGATTATACTGATACCATAGGTTGATTCGATATGTGAATAGCACCATAAGTGAATCTATTTTGAGAAATATGTAGTATGTTCTTTGTAATCAGCGAACGTTTTTGAACATTATTTTAACCCATGTGTGGAACTTATTGATGATCAAAATTCTGCCTTGTTAAGACCTATAACACATTATGAATGAACTAGATACAGAAGATAAAACAATTTATGTAAAGCATTTAGTCAAAGAAAACATACCTTAGCTTTTAAAATTCTTCATGGGTTTCTGATTTTATTTTCTCAGACTATAATTGTATAACTGTAGAATAAATACTCTACAATGGTACTTGAGTAATTTACCTATAGTAAGGATGTTTTGCGTGGAATTTATTGAATTTCATTTCTTGTTATATAGAGATACATACTGAGATAGGGACAATCATGTAAGTATAAAAATCTCTTTTTGGTACTAGTTGTGCATTTAGAAAAATAAGACATTTCTGACTCTTGCTCCTACAATTTACTTAATATAAAACAACATACTTTATAAATATTTTCATTGTTTTTCATTATTTGTTTCACTTATGTTTGTATCACTTGAACATAACCAACCAGAACCCCCCTCACCCCCCCCCAAATAAAAGATGAAATAGATTCATAGATTCATGTGGATTGATTCAGGTGATAGGGAGAATGTAGTATTTAAACCAGCAAAATAAAATTTTGCTTTAAATTGTTTACATGGTATTATATAAAATAATTAATGCATATGGCAATATAACTTGAAAATTCTTTGTGCATCTTTTAAACATATAAAACTTAACGAGGACTTCCAGAAGATCAAATACAACCAAACAAAGTCGTTCTGTAGTATACATTGGTTTGTAGAATCATGGACTCTTACAGCAGGAACATATTTTAAAGATGAGTAAATTCATTCCAAACATTAGGGAGTAAATTGTTATATAAATTCTATGACCAAGTGACCATTCTTTCTGCTTAAATACTTATTTCTACCTCTCTACCTCACAGAACAGAGCACTACTTTTTCGGGTAGCTTTTGAGAAACTTTTTCAAAAGTTTTTTGCTAAAAGAACAATGCCCCCTTTTTTCTTGCTAAAAGAACAATGTCCACTCATTGACTTTAGTTCTACCCTGGAAATTTCTAAGTTATGCATAATCCCTTTTCTATTCTACAGTCTCTCGTATATTTTAAGGGTATTTTATAATTTCTCATTTTTTATCAGCAAAAACAACTTTAATTCTTTTAATTTCAATATGGTCTTTAAAATGGATCAAGAAAAGTTGTGCCTAGAGAAAGGAAGCTCATGTACATGGATAAGACCTGATACATCTCAAGGCATTTGATTGCATCATAAGGTTCACAATAATCATTCAGTAAATATACTTAGATGTACAAAGCCAATGTGAATGGCTTCTATTCATAGTGAAACAAACTAGATCTCTTTAAATGCACATTACCATAGTATCCACCTCCTCGATATCACAGTATCAATAAAAATGTCCATCATTATAAGTATTTACCTGTTTGACCTGTCATCCAACATCCCAGATAAATTCCTTTCTGAGATTTATCTTTCATTTACCCATATTCGACATCATGAACACTGAACCACCACTGACAGATTCCACCTGTACACTCCCATTCCCATTTCCGTTCCCATTCTTGAGAAATATTGTGCTTGGATTTAATTAAGACCTCATCTAGCATGTTCATTGTCCCTCCCATTTTGTGTCACCTGCAAACTTAATGATCATGCTTCATATGTCTTCAGCTGTCATTAATATAAAAAATGATGGTCTATAAAGTGAAGTCGTCTCATCCCTGGGAGTTCACGAGATGATTTGAGCCACTGGGAGAGAGGGTAATATTAAATGACTTTATTTACATATTTGTATCTATACAGTTAGACTATATAAATTTTACTAATATTTTAAATATTAATTGACTCATAATCCAACTAGGTTTTGACATTAGAAAGGACAAGAGTAGTTTAACACAAAGTAGTTATGACACCTAAAGAGTTTGTTCATATTTTGCATATTGCTACATGTTTCAGTTTGTGTGTTGTAAGTGTATTTCCTCGTTGTTTAAATGTACAAATAGCTTAAAAGATTTTAGCTAAGAAATTACAAATGACAGTAATATTATTTTGCAATTACATGTAAGCAAAGAACAAAATGGCAAGCTAATATTCACCTTCTAGTATAACCTCATAATCAGGTACGTTATACACACCATGAGCATCTAAGCATTATTTGGCAGTGTCAGCCCCCAAATTTTATAATTTTTGAGAGGTTTATTTCAAATTCAGTTTTGTATCCTCAGTTGTTGAGGATGAACATAGAAATAAATATATATTTTTTTGCTTTAGGATATTATTCAGTAATTAAGTGAAAGTATCACAATAGTAAGACTTTTTTTAAAAGCATGCAGAATGTTATTAATATATTTTTCAGTTAGAGCAATTTTTGTATGGTCATGAATCACATGTTATTTGCTCAATTTTTATCTCATCCTTATAAAGTTCACCTTTTGTGTGGGTTTTATAATCAACAAAATTTTAACACAAAAATATGTAAATAAATTATATGTGAATAAATATAGAGTGAATACACGAAATTGTTTTCTATATTACTTTATATGTTCCAAACAAAAAAGTTTCACGATTGCCACTTTAAGAAACTTCTCTCAACTAAATGATCCATGTTCTACGAGAAATATTGTTCAGGCAGATATGAATTTTCCCACTAGTCCAAACTTATTTTTCCTGACAACAATGATATATCAGAGACTTGCCAAGTAGCTGAAATCCAACAAGGTGGAATTTTATGATTTGCCAGTTTATTATCTGAGTGGGAAAGAAAATATGCTAATTTAGAACTGCCATGTTTCTTATGTATCATTCTTCTTAAATATTCACAAATCATCAACTTATCAAGGCTTGGGTTTTTCTAGGACGTAATATTAAGCTAACTGTTTCACATTTCACAAACTTTTTCTCCTGCTTTGGAATGGGAGCAATATTTTCTCATTTTCAGTCTTTTGCTGTTTTTCTTTTTTTTTCATGATCGTTAAAATATACTAATACCGGTTGTGTAGTAATACCTGATTTAAAATTTTTACGGGCTGGAAAATTTAAATTGTATTTATTTAAAATTGTTATATGTGTTACAAATTCTTAAGATGGCTTACAAAAATACCTAAATAAAAAATAGTATAAATAAGAATAAGCAAAAAAATAAGTGTAACAGAAACTGGCAGCATAAAATGCAAACAGATTAGGCTTTAAGAAATAATAATCATGATATGTACTTGCCCTTTCTTCCATATTCAAGCTTCACATGAAAGTCTCTGATTGGCAGAAGCTAAATCACATCCTGAAACTTAGCTGCAACGGCATCTAGGAAATGTGGGTTTTAGTTTCCCAGCCTCTGAAGCACAGGAAGACACAAGAGAAGGAGGATGGGACAGATATTGAGTTAGTCTATCTATAACATCTTCTGCAATGCTATAGGCAAGCATATTGTAAGGTGAGGGGAGGGGAAAAAGTGTTTTATAATAGAAATGCTTGCTATTCCCCTTAGCATTAAGACAGGCCTCAACTTATTCATCACCTTTATAACGTCTTTTCAATTGGGTGCCGCTGTTTCGTATTTGTCAACTCCTTCCCATTTTTTTAGCCAGGTAAAGTTTCAATCAGTTCCCCTTATGCTCCATTGAAATTTTAGACTGCTACTTGCTGTATTCCTCATGGGAATCATTGTGATTGCACAACTGAAATACTGTGATATTTATGTAACAGAGGTATGGGGACAGAAGCCCAGAGAGCAGTTTCCAGGCTCTCGGCCTCACATGGAAAGGTGCTGGCTCGGGTAGTAGATGGCCATCAGCTGTGACTAGTTGGCCCTCAGCTGTTACCGGTTAGCCATTAGCTACTGGTATAACTGTCGTGGCTAAGCTACTAAGCGTGAATTGCAGTTAGCAAGGGGTTGGTTGGTTGGTTAGTTGGTTGATTGGTTAGTTGGTTGGTTGGTTGGTTGTCAGAGAAGCAGACAGCGGATTGCAGTTAACAAGGGGTTGGTTGGTTGGTTGGTTGGTTGGTTGGTTGGTTGGTTGGTTGGTTGGAAGAGAAGCGCACAGCAGATTGTGCATCGTGTGGAGCTTGCTTCCTGTGTCTTCAACCCAGCTGCCGGCAAGACTATAGTGGTATGAACCCCTATCTATGGCTCCATTCGTGTTCTTTTTTGGCCTCACCATATCCTGTGTTCTTGTGCAGGGAGCAGGACTAAAGACCCTGCATAACAAGAGGCTAAACTATAAACGTTCAGTGGAGAAAAGTCCATATTGTCTGGGTCATCACAGTTTCCCTATTTCCACACCCTGTGCCTGTTCCATCAAATCCTGGGACATTCATTTGTAGAGAATCAGGATAATGGGTGAAGCAATTGAAACTAAAAGAAGCCCAAATAGACCAGGTTTAGTGTCACAGTGAATATTAACATGAATATTGTGGTTATAGGATCTCAATATTGCTGGAAGGAAGAAAATAGGTAGAACTAGTGGTCATAAATTGAGTCTTCTGTAAGTGTCCTTGGAGAGAAGAAAGCATGATGGAATTACTTTTATTTTTTTGATTCATACTCTGTGCTTCTTTGAATTTAATAATTCCACAGTGAGGCTGGTCCAAATAGGCTAGAGGCTCATATGTAAATTACGTGTAAAATTTAAGCAAAGTGGCCATTATAGAAAAGAGTTTTCTCATCATGCCTATATTAGGTCTACCAATTCAATCAGATTCCTGCAGGATATACAAAAATAAAAAATAAAATAGCATTTTAAATGACAAGCTATTAAAATATTAGAGCTACAGATTAAATCCTGTCAGTTATCTCAGAGTACATTCAAAGACCTGGAATGCAATGCAGTGTGAGTGTAGGGTTGTTGAAAGAGGACTCTAGGGAAGAAGGTGTGGCCATGTTAGGAAGGATCTAATAGGAGGCTTTTATTACATTCAGAGTACTGGGTTTTAATAAAGTTATTGACATGATCAGATTTGCATTTCAGTAAGAGCTCTCTGGCTATAATGTGGAGAATGACTTAGTGGAAGAGGACAAAATTAAAGAAAGGGAAACCAGTTAAGTAATTATTACAAGAACCCGGAAGAGAGATCATGGTCATGGTTTTGTTTAGAGGTAGTAGGGATACAACTGAACAGAATTTAAAGATTCAGGGGAGTCCTTTTTTTTTTTTTTTTTTTTTTTTTTTTTTTTTTTAGAATGGTGATTGCTGATTGCTTGGATATAGGGGGTGAGGGTGGAAGTGTGGGGATGAGGTTAACCTCTAAACTTCTGGGCTAGGTAACAGGGAAGATAGTGGATTTGGTTTATTGAGATAGGTAATTTATGGGAAGAAGTAGTTTTTTCAGGGAAGATGATGTAGTCATATATCAGTTTTTTATGAGTTTTTTTGATATAGAAGTTTCAGGTGTACATTTTAATTTGGTGTATGTCTACACTATAAAGTGATCTCCCCTAGAAGTCTAGTTACCATCCATCACCATATGATTGGGATATGGTGAATTTGAGGTGCTTATCTAGTTAAACGTTCAAGTCTGCAACTGGGTTTTATACATGGAGATACCATTTCCTTTGCTGTTGATTGCTGATTCTACTGTTCCCGTCTCTGAAATGCTTCTAACTATATATTAAAAAACAAAACAAAGCAAAACAAAAAACCCACCACTTCCCAGTATCAAGTTACATCATGCCTGAATAATGAAGCAGCTTTATGTGGTCACCATGAGCAAACCTGTCCCTCCTACACTGATCTCAGGTGATTGCTCTTCAACAGAATTTCCATGACATCCGTTAGGGTTATTTTATTTTCCTTAGCAAAACCTTACTTGAAGAATAGAGAGTGAAATGTGCATTGAAAATGAATTTAGTAATCAACTTTTCTCTCCTTACTGTTCTGTTTCTTGACTCCTGACGGCCCTCTTGTGTTTTTATAACCTGCTACCAAAAGCAGCGACACAAAACCACCTTTTGCATCCTGTCCATGAGTTCCCAATAGAGATAAAAGCAAGTTTAAACGATCAGAAGTTGATGCCCACGAAACATGGCTTTTCACTTTGCTTTAGGCTTTTATGTTATTTTGTTTCTTAAGACTAACTATTAAGAATGTTGAGGCTAACATGATTTTGAAGCACAGAACACTGTCTTATGTGTAAAATGAACTGAAAATCTAGTTTTAATGAGGGTTTAGTATTTTCATAGACACACAAACACACATAAGCATAGCAAACACTTTTTATAATGTAACAACTATAATTTGATTTAATAATTACCAAAACTTTAGACAACTGCTCAGAATTAATGAGAATATCTTCATGATTAATTTTCATATTAGCCATATTTTATTTTCAAGTGAAGAAAACTGAGAGTCTCAACAGGAAAATCATATATATTTATCTAAATGACTACCAATTCATAGCTGTAGACTAGTTAGGGGACACTTAAAGTACCTCAACAGTGTAATTATTTCTTTGTTCAACAAATATTAATTAAGAAGACAGTGATCGTGATGAATTCACCAGCCAACCACTTGTTTCGTTCCATAATTTATTTTAATCTTCCCTTAAACCACATTACTCAATACGTATTGTCTGTGTGATGGAGCTCACTGAGATGTAAGTCATTAGTAATGTCATAGCTGCTTTCACTTTAACTTATTCCTGAATAAAAAAATTTAAAAAAAGGTTATACCATGGACACACACAACTGAGAGCAGAGGGCTTTTGCTTCAGCTTAACTTTGGAGTTGATTTGGCCCATTACATGCCTTATTGCATTTTGTTCAGAATGTTGTATAATTCAGTTTGCTATTATCGCTTCTGTTCTGCTGAAAATATACAGACAGTCTCATCCATCCTTAGGTGCCAGCGAGAGCATGAGTAATACGCTGTCTAGAATACAATGGGAAGGAAATTATCTTCATCACTTTCCCGGAGTCTTTTCTTAAGGTGACTGCCTGGTTTCTCAGGCTGTCTTCAGAGTATGCTACACACTGGGGCCCATAGGAAGTAGCCTTAAGCCAGAAGGAGGCTATAGGTTCCTCTGACTGGCCAGTGCTTCTCCGGTTCCTTCCCCTTCGCTGTCTCTGCTGCCTCCTCCTCTGCTGGAACCTGACATGCACCAGGAGCAAACTAAAGAAATTGACAATAGTGGTTAAAGTTTGGTGGAAAAAACACAATAACATGTAAAAAAAAAATAAGATGTAAAAATTATATTCTTCCTTAATGTCAGCCTCTTTTCCCCTACTGGTTTCTAGATCATGACGATGGAGTGGTATGTTGGGAATAGAGCTGCTTCCTCCTTGGGAACCTCTCACCCCCAACATTAGGAGCTTAAAACAATGTATAGGTAGGAGGTGGTGTACACCATCTTTGTTTTAGGTTTTAAGGAAAATGCCTCTTGTTTGGCCCATTTTTTTCTTATATTGGAATGATAAGAAACAGGGGAGCAAGCAAAAAAACGATGGGGTTCTTCCTTATGCCTGCTTCTACTCTAAATCTTGGAAGAAATGAGGAGGGATCGCAGCACTCATGTTGACCAAATTACTAGGGTAGGAAGACAGACTAAGCTGGTAAAACAAAGTGTTTACCAGTCTGAAAACAACAGGAACACAGGGACTGATATCTTTGTTACTGTATTCCTAGTGCTAAGCACATACATAACATAGGCAGGGACTCAATAAGTATTCATTTAATTAACCATATTACTTGGTTATGGGTTCATTGATTTAATAATTTCATTGTCTGGTATATCCTGAATTTATACCAGGGAGCCTGGTTGAAAAGAAGGCTATTATGTGAATGTATATAAATCGTAGGAAGATTGGTATTTCTACCTGACACAACTGAAGCACCCCAAAGAGAATTGTTAGCTAAACTGGTCATAGAGACGTAGAGTGGTGTCTGTGGAATATGTTGCTCTTTCTCTAACCAAGGATAAACCCTTTCCAATCAGAAAATTATATTATATTTTGCTTGTTCTTGTTGGTTACAATACATTAGACCCTACATTATAAAAAAAAAAATATGGATCTATGACCTTTGGCCAAACCATCACATGTGCATAAGCAGATAAGGTTATCATCTGCACAGTATGAAAAGGATACTAGCAAAAATGTCCAACCCAAATAGTTTTTTCTGACAACTCTCAGCATGCCTTAAGTTCCACAACTACAGATGTTTCGCCTTGGGTAGTGAATGCTTGCTAACTTGCTACTTTAAGTTAGTTTGCAAATGGTTTTCAAATCTCATATTGTTCTTTCTATTTTCAAAATTGAATACTTTTAGAAAGCTGCTAAAGTTGATTAGAATTTTCAAACATAAGTTTTACATTATTACATTTAAATTTTATTGCCCTGTAGATGAAAATGTGATCCTAGTTTTCTTTTTCAAAAACAGTTGTACAGTGTAAAATTTAAGAATGTGAAATGAAAATTCTGTTCAATAATAGTAACTATGACTTCTTACAATGATATTATCTTTCAGTAATATTCATGATTACCTAACAAAATATAACCTTCCCATGATTTTTGAATCTTGACCTATATTTCATTTCATACTGTTAAGTATAGCATATTTGAGAGTGATTTGCTTGAACCTTTAGGAATATTCATATTCCTGATTGCTTTTCTTGATTATAGAGGTATACACCACAGATGTTTGAAGTTTGAATATACTTATAGATATATTTAGAAATTTATTTTTGAAAATATGATTTTTAGTCATTTTAAAACATAATGATAGCATATGCTTTATAAAATGTCTTTTTTTCTGAGGCACTTACTTTATATTTTCTGACATCTGTGAAGTGGAAAGGAAGGAAATATGCCATTAAATTTATTTTTACTCAAAATTGATTGTGATTTGTCCAAGCTAACATGACTATAAGACTCTGATTTTTCATTCAAAAATTTATCCTTTTAAACAATTTTATACACCAGTATCATTGGTTGCATCAGACACTGTGCTGTTGATATGTACCATATATCAGGACACCACATGGATTGTCAGAACATCACCCTAGGATGACAGTGAACCAATTGCCTTATCTAGGATCCAGAAGAAATGAGCTGAAAATAGGAACACAAAAGAGTTACTTCTACCAAAAAGCATATTTGAGAGAAGCCTATTTGCTATATAACTATTAATTAAAAGCAAATTTCCTAAAGTACTTGAAGGGTTTTGGCTGTGACACAGTTTTGGGTTAGGAAAAAAAATCGTTACAGGTAACGATAAGAGCAAGGCCAAAAGTAACCAAAAAAGAAAGAAAGATTACAAATAAAACCTACCATCTACACACACACACACACACACACACACACACACACACACTTACATAGAAAGTATAAACCACACCAAAATGTCAGGGTTGTTTCTTTCTAGATGGCTAGGATTCCTTATTTAAAAAAAATAGAAAAAGAAAAAAGGAACACTACTATAGTTCTATTTAATTGAGCAAAATTAATCTCTAATGCATTCATTTCCAAAAGAAAAAATGGTATGTGAATAATTCTGCTTTAACTATGATTATTGCAAAAGCTGGGAGGACAATAATGGGTATTTATTGAAACCCAAATATTTTCAGAGAATAGCATTAACTGATCACAGTGAAGTGTTTCCATTCATGAAGGGATGTAGAATGTGCCCAAATAATTTACATTAATTTGGAAATCTTGATCCTTATTTATTGATGAGAATGTGATTATTATTCTGTTTACATCATATACAATTTATCATTTAACATCCAGTGAACTATTATAATCCTCCTCCCCCAAGTAATACCAAGCAACAATTTAGGTGACGAGTTTATTTCTAATTTGGTAATAGTGATAATAGCACTAGAATGAGCAAGAAAAGTAGTCCAATGATTAAGATGCTTCATTTGTATTATGGATGGTATATGAAATCATGATTAGAAAAACGGTCTGAGATCAGTTGCACATTTTACTTTTTCCTTTTCTATACACATTTTATTTTCATTTTTGATTACATTTTTACATCTACCCATAAATAAAATAAAGTCCAAATGAAAAGCATTAAAGTAAGCTACCATTTTATTCAAGAGCTATAAAGTACATATTTACATATTAGATTGCCCTTATTTCTGAAGGTTTTGATGAGAATTTTAATTTCTCATTTAAATGGTATTACTTTTGAAAAATAAACTTGTAATGACAAGAAGCATAGCAAGTTTACACAGGTAAATAGATGGATAGGTTTGAACTAATTCCAAAAATCTCTTGAAATAGGAGAAATCACAGAACAAACTGTTTGCAATATTTCTTAAGTAAGTGCATGTGGTCCCATTGGAGAGATGTTATACAAATGTACCTGAAATGTATAATATCTGATACTTACAGGTGTTGCTTTCAGTATTACATTTAATAAAATATAATATCTCTAGATGCATTATTTAAAAGACAGTGATAAGTCTATATACGAAGGTCTGACAATTAAGTTTGTGAACTCATCCTAGAAAAAGTGCTAGACACCTCATTGCTGAAAATCACTATGATCACTTTCAAAGTACTCCCCTTAGGAAGCTATGCACTGATGCCAGCTCCTAGTCCACCCTTCAAAGCAATTTTGGAACTCTTTTTCTGGAATGGCGTCAGAGCTGTCATTATATTCCCCTTGATGTCCTGAATGTCACCAAAATGTCTTCTTTTCAATATTTCCTGTATATTCTGGTAAAGAAAAAAGTCATTGGGGGTCAGATCAGGTGAATAGGGAGAGCTTTCCAATATAGTTATTTGTTTCCTGGCTAAAAACTCCCTCACAGACAGTGTTGTGTAAGCTGGTGCATTGTCATGATGCAAGAACTCCTTCGGGACCATTTTTGCACACACCTTTCTCATGCCGAGTTTCAGTTAAGATTTTCCTGTTTCTCTATCAATGTTTACTTGGTTTGCTGTGCTTCTCACAGTCAGCCGACAATTTTGATGCACAATTCGACGAATTTACTCTCAGGTCTAAGCCTTCATAATTTGGCCCAGGAAATTCTTCCCCAGGCTGTACAGCAATACATAACTTTGTTTTCTTGTGTAACTTCAGAAAAAGCCATTTGCCTAACCAGTAAAGTGCTCAACCAACTCCCTTCTCAGCAGAATAGATCACTCAACTGGCAAAAACCACTTGCCTATCAAACAACTATTTAATTACCAGGATTCACTCCTTGCTTCCTTCTGTCTTCTAGTCCTAGACTATTATATTAAGAAATTGACCAATATCTCCAATTCAATCCCACACTAAAAGATTTAGCAATAAGATCCCAAACCTTAAAAATATCATATCATCCTGAAACTTCTCTACAGTAGACACTGCTTCTATTATTTACAATCAAAAAAGTGTTGAAATCTGGTATGAACTCCCTAGGAGAACACACTCAGAATCTAGCTTTGCCCTATGAACAGTATCTATCTTAATCTATAGACAATATGTAACATAAAGTGGATATCATTATTCTGATAATAAAAATTGGCTAAAGAAAATGTGAGACAAGTCTTTGGAATTTATCTACTCTACTTAATATTTTCCTAATTAGGCTATGAACATAATTGTTACTAATATTTTAAATGGTAATTTTATTTGAATAAAACTGAAGTATCATGTTCATTTGTGTTACCTACAGAGAGAGTGTTGAAAACATTTTTCTTCTATTTAAAAGCTTAAATAAGCTGATTTAAAATTCTACTTCATGTAGTTGTATACAGACTTTCAATTATAAGACATTTATTTTCATTGAACCGCTTGTCCTTAAGCATTAGTTTTAAAGACCTTTGTTTATATGTCAGGGCATCTACAGTACAGAATGCTTTCTTCTTGAACACATTTAAATGACTTTCAACCTTTGGGGCTCCAAGAATGGGAAATGTTATTTAATGTTATAAAATATAAAGTGTAATTTAAGATCTTGGGACTTTTAGAAGACCTAAAGTTAAACAATATTTTTTTCAAACAGCTATTTTATAGTGTCTATAAAACCCACTATAATTGAATGTGGCTTTCAATGTGAACTGCTATGATTCTGTGAATATTTCCCAAAACAAATAATTTTGGTTTTGAGCTGATGTTGAAAGAATGTGCCACCTCTGTAACTGGTTTTGCATTTAAAGAAGATAACTAATAAATGCTTCTTTCCTAAATAACTGGAGGCATGCTACTTTTAAGCTGAAACTAAATGTTAATTTATATGAAAAAAAAATCATTTTTATACAATCTTTTGAAAATTGAGATTTTAAAATAAAATAACATTATTAGTACCATATTTATAACATCACAGGATAAATGTGTTTGACCTGCAAAATTTTCACTTTCATAAATCTCTACTTATTTCCCAAGGAAGTTTGCTTATATTCAAGGTTGTTGAATTATTTCCAGTTCACATACTAAAAACGGTGAAATCTTTCTTCCAAAATTATGTTCCTGGTAAATACAATTTCTATCCAAATTATTCACAGAACATTGAAATTAATATCTCAATAATTCTTTGTTTTGGAATTCAATACCTATCTAAAAAGCGGACATTTCGTTTCTTTATACTCTAACATAAAAATACTCACCAGAGTACTAAAATACCTACAAAAACATAATCACATCAATTATACCTGGTATTATTTAATATATTTTATAATGTCAGCATTTTTTAAAAAATTTTTTCTTAACAGAAACCCTAATTTGCACTGGGTTTAAAAAACATGCAGAATAAACTGTTTTTTTTTTTTTTTTTTTAAACAGCACTGATTTAAACAAGAATCAAAATGCAAAACCTGGGAAAGCAATAATTGTAACAACTACCACCGAGGTGACAGTGGGATTGAAACAGACCCTTGCCTTTACCAGTAATAGGCATATTGAATGCCATTTTTCACACTAAGTTCAGAGGTATGCTTTTCTTTTAAATTGTCATATCAAATAAGTAAATTGAACATAAAAATAATTTATATTATTCAAGTTAAATTAGCAATGGAATAGCAGTGTGATATTGCTTAGGATGGCAGGTAGCTAATGGAAAATATGGTAATGGATGTATCTTGAGTGTCACTCCCAGTCTAAATTCGGTTTACTAAATAATCACAATAATAATTCCCTTTTGGTTTCTCACCACCAGGTTCTTATTATACTTCGTTTTTGCATTGTTTTGGATCATTGCTTCTATTTATAAAAATCTCAAATGTCATATTTACATGTGACCTAGAAGAAGGATCAGAATTCATCCTTCCAAAAGAAAGATAATTATCTATGATACATTCTCAGCCTTCTCTTGATGAGATGTTGCATCTAATGTTCACTTCTTTAGGACCAGTATGCACAGCAGAAAGGCAAGAAAGGCAAAATAAAAAGAGTTGCAGTCAATGTAGATTGTTTCAATGGAGGGCTAAAGGGGCAAATCTTTGCAAGAACTTGTTCCAAATTAATAAAGTACAATGTCCCAATGTTTAGGACTCCTGATCTGCTTTTCTTATCAAAGTCTCATGTTAAGTCTTAATGATATAAAAATGGAAATTAAAATATCGTGCTTTAGTTGTGATCTATAATATGTAGGTAAATTTAAAACTTAGGAAACTCTTTGCTTGTAGATACTGATTAGTATTATTCCACAAGAGATGAAAATAAAGGAAAGGGGATGAAATACTTTGCTTCCAATACAGAATAAATCTTTGAATTGTGATTAGAAAACAACTATTTGGAATCAAGTTTGGGGACAAAAACTGTTTCTTCATTTAATATATTCCTTGGCTGGTTAACATCAATTTTATCTATTGATCACTCTTTATTTAATATTTTTCATTAAAAATATACGTATATATATAAAATATACGTAAATATAACCGTCTTCATATACGTGTTAATTTCAGTATCAGGTATACAGACAGGGTCTAAAATTTGTTGGGCACCTATTTATATGTCAGATGCTATAGACTCATTATTTTATTTCATTTTCACAACAATCCACCAGGGCAGATAACATTAATTCCATTTTGCAGCTGAAAACAGTGAAGTTCAGAGAATTAAAGTAAACAGTTTCTAAATAAAGCTAATGTATATTGGAGACAGAATTTGAACGTGAATCTACTTAGTTCTAACATTAATTCTGAATACTACAGATTTTCTCTCAGGAATTTTATGTTAAATTACTACTTACCTTTCCCTTGATTATACATTTATTGTTCTTTATTTCTATGTCATTAAAATCCTAGAATTTGTTTTCTAAGAGGACTCCTCTTTGCAATGAGTATTCATTTGAAAATAGCTAAATGATACTTTTGTTGTTTATGACTCTCATATTTAGATATTTTTGTTTTTAATAAATTTAGATTTTATGTTTTATATTTACAATTTTAGTTTATTTTTAATTTTAATAATACACATGTACATTCCATTTTTATATTCCATATTTAAATCTAAAAATGGAATATATTTTAATTATTAAATATTATTAAATATTAAATATTTTAATTTTTTAAGGCAACATGGACTCACATCAGTTTTGTGTGTGAATATTGACAAAATACCTTGTATAGATCAGTTACGTGCTTGGTGCCAGGGTTAAAAAGGAACCATTCTCCCTCCATCCAAAATCTCCCACATCCAGGAAAGAAGATAGCCATGCAAATAGTGGTCATGATGTTATGGAAGGAAGTACATAATAGAGGTCCTGATCAAAAAATAAATGCCTATGGACTTGACCATTTAGGCTTCAGGAAAGAGATATCAGGAGGATACACAGGGCAGGAAGAAAAAGCAACATTTATTGATTCAGTCAATTAATTTTATCAAGCACCTTCTATATGCCAAACTATTTTGGGGTTTGGTAATAGAATAGTGCTTTAGCTATTGCAAGTTTTCAGATCAGTGGAGGTAAACTATGGCTTTGGTAAACTATGGCTTTGTATAGGCAGATCATAAAGCAATAAAAAAAAAATAGTATTTTCAAAACCTTGTGAGCAGATCAACATTCCCAGAGTACCTAGTGAATGCATGTTAAAAGCCAAATTCTCTAGGAAGTTTGGTGTAAGTTAGGACATTTTGGACTTGTGTGTTTGGCTAAGATGCCTTTGGACTTTATACTGAAGGAAAGAAATGGGAAAATGTTCGATTATTTTAGTAGGCCATGTTTTCTGGTCCTTTAAAAGCAGCAGGTTATCTTCATGGTTTGGGCAGAGGCCCCCATATAGTTAACTATGCAGAATATCTGGGCCTCTGGCATTTGTTCTCAACTACTTGCTTGCCTACTATACTATATGTTTATAATTCTGTGGCCCTTAGATTACCAGGCTTGGTACTCTGGGTATTGAGAACCGGCCCCAGCCCTTCTCTATACTCAGGAATCTTTTCCTGGTTTAGTGACATTAGCACCTTTGCCCAGCTTCACACTATATATTCCCTTACTTAAAGTGGCTTCTGCGATGTATGAAAGCCTGACTGACTGAGGGGGGTCCCACTAGCTTTCTAGGAAAGAATATCAGCCTTTTATTCAGAGGTGCTGATGCTCAGTGCCTTTTGCCAATTATCAGAACTGGGAAAAATGGCTGAAGTGTCATCCACTTTGAATGATCTGTTCTTGGCAAGACAGTATCATTGCATAAGAACACAAAATCATATATATTCAGTTGCATTCACAATTCAATATGGCTTAAAATAGAATTAATGAATTTGTATTTGTGCATACTGTGGGAGACTATGGAGCCTGAACCATGCTGCTTTAACCACTTTGGTGAGTCAAAGGAGAGTCTAGACAATAGTGGAAAGAAGGGGCGGTGGTAACCCCTTTCCCCACCTCCAGGTTAGGGTATTTCTAGGCTGAGGTAATAGAAGAGATTTTTGTAATATGATTCAGGTTCAGAAAAGGAGACTCCATTTAAGTAATCCTCAAAGATAAGCTAGCAGGAAATTAAAACTGACAATATGAGATGGTCATTCTTTTAGATTTTTTTTGTGTGTACTTTTATATATTTTTGCCTGGGGCTAGACTGCCTTTCCTAACGCTGCCCCTCTCCTCCTCCAGCAGTGAAAAATCATAGGTCAGAGGGACTGTGATTGAATGGAAAGGATGTAGGGGTGGGGCCCTGAGAAAGAAAGCCCAGGAGGAATTTTGCTTGCTAAAGGATTGAAGCTGTGGGTCTGTCTCTCAGAGGTGCATGCATAAGATGCCCTTCTGATGCCGACTTGATCCTGAAATGAGACCTGACTTTACACTCTTCTTGTCTGTTCTCCCTCCCTTCCTCCCTCCTTCCTTCCCTCCCTCCCTCTGTCTCTTAGGTGCACTATTGAAGATAGAAATTAAATGTTTGCCCTGTAATCTCCAATTACTGCAAATATCTTCGTGATTGGTGTTACACAGGGTGACCTGAAATCCCAGTTTGCCCAAAATGGTCCTGATCATACATATTGCCCAGTGTGTTTAGTTGTGTGCCTATCACTAAAAGGGTCATGATTGGCTGAAAAACTAAAAGCGATTAAGCCATCTGTGTTTGCTAATGTACCCTTATCAGAGTTAGGTTTCTGCCTTCCCACAATGACTGAAAGATTGGGGCACAATCTTTCCTAATGATTGCATTTTGAAGGGATGGCTCCCTGGTCCTTGAAAACAACATTTTTGGTTTGTATAAGATTCACATCTCTAAGGGGCAGAGAGAGAGTTTACAATTGCACATTTTGAAAGTAAATGTTCTAACTGGAGGTTATAGAAGCCTATAGTCAGGATGAAACCTGTCTAAAATCTAGTTAAACTAAGGGGAACATTAAGGCCATTTTGGTCACTCCTCATTCTCTGAACAAAACATCCCTATTTAAGCTACCGGATCAGAGGCGGAAAGTGTCTGTGGCCACCAAAGTTTAAGGTGCAGGGGAAAACAAAGGGACCCATGAAACTGAAGGGGGGCCGAATATGTCATCCCAAAATGTGCCACTTTGGCGTGTGGATTATTTTGAGCCAAAGACAATCAAGACTCAGCAAACTGAGGAAGAGATTTTCACCTCCCCATTAACTGCCTGAAACAATTTAGATGGGAGGCTCGTACTGGGAAGAGAGCTGTGACCAGAGATAACTATATATGACAGGCAGACTTATGGGCATGGCACAGCCAATATTTGTTTACCATACATTTGCTCTTCTTACCTTCCTGTGACTAGTCTTCCTCCCTTTTGAAGCCCCAGGTTCCTATCTCTTTCTTCTTAGCTCAGGTTGGTATAGAAGCCTCCATTGCCTGCCTGCCTTTGAGTTTCATGTCTTTGTGGGCCTCTCATACATATGTAATTAAATTTGTTTTTCTCCTGTTAACCTATCTAATGTCAATTTAATTATTAGGCCAGCCAAAGAATCTACAAGAGAAGAAGGGAGCATTTTTCCACAATGAGCTGTCCAGGAGAGAAGAGAGGTGCTGGAGATTGCTCTGCTTTAGAGATGATTTTTGGCTATATATTTTGCATATTCTTTGATAAGCAAAGAAGCAGCCTTGTAGGTGACGTGGAAATAGGGAAAGGGCTGAAAGCGCTGCTGTAGGTGAGACTTGGCTGTGTGGGTTGGAATGTGTGGGGGCAGCGAAGGCTTGGTGAGAACAAAAAGGGTTGTCAATTTTAGTCAAGTTAGAGCCCTCAGAATACATTTGCTTATCAGCCTTTCTTCCTCACAAATGCCCCAGAGTAAAAACTCGGTTTCCTTTTCTAGAGACCCTAGGATCAGTAGCACCTGGAAACTTGTGGGAAATGAAAGTTTGCTGGACTCACCCCAGACCTGTAGAATCAGAAAATTTGAGATTGAGGCCTAGCAATCGGTGCTTAACAAGCTCTCCAAGTGATTTTGATGCACTCTCACATTTGAGAAATTCCATAGGTACCTAGATGATAAGTGTGATGATATGAGGTCCATTTTTACTGTTTGATATATTGTGATAATAGATTATGGGGAAGACTATAAGAAATCCTTTCAGGGTGAAGCTGTTGTAACTGATTATTATGTATGGAAAACTCCAACTGAGCAGCCTTTGACAAAGGGATTGATAACAATTAACTTTAATCGCCAGTGATTAACCTTAAGTAGCCTAGGCTGCTCCCCCAGGAGCCACAATTTACTCAGAGGCTGAGGAAAAGTTATAGCTATTGAGAATGTAGATTGGTCCAAGCACAGGTATTTTTCTATTTCTAAGAGTCTATTGTGGTTTTTGTCACTTGCTGTTACCTTTTCTTTTTCAGTGTAAGTACAAAGTTGAGAGAAAGGAAAGAGGAAAATCAACTATACTGAATCCCTCCTGTGTGTTTGGCACTTGCATAACATACTTTATTTAACAGAAGAGGTAATTGACTCTCAAAACAGTTCATTAATGAGACCCAGATAATACAAGCACTGACAGGAAAGTTCAAAGTTCTAACTTCAAAGTTCATGCCAACTATTGGGGAGATAGAATAGGATTGAAACACTCTCCGTCTCATAACAAAATAATACTTCCATGAAACACTGTGAGGAACCTTAATCACATCACTGAACCTGTACTACGTTTCTCTCAACTTCTTTTTCTGGCTTAAATAGAATAGTAAAAATAAAACTATTATTTAATGATTACTGACTGCCTTCTATGTGTTAGGCACTGTGCTAAATATTTGACACATACAAAATGTCAACAAATCTTTACAATGCCTGTAGAAGGTAAATTCTGACATTATCACTCAGGTTCAGGTTTACAACTGAGGACACTGAAGCAATAAGCAGAAAATTACTTGTCCACGATCTTTCAGTAGACGACTGCGGGAACTGGGATGAAAATCTGGACACACTGCCTCCTGAATGCTCTCAACGTTGGTGATACCTCACTCCTCAACTTTTTTCCTACTCACATACCTATCATTGCAGCAACTTTTCTCAAGTGGCAATGCCCACAGTGCCCTGGAGGACTGATTCTTTAGGATTTGTCCCTTCACAGAAAATCCATGAAACATCCCCAACAAAGACTTCTTTTCCTTTACAAGGTGGTAATACTTGTGACCTTCAGATGCAAAAAGAAATGTCCTGCTTTGTCCCAACTTCTCTGTATAATCCAGGCATCACCGTGCTGTGATGCACCTAATGGATCATTTCTCGGGGACTGGCATCATCCACACAAAAATCTTGTGCGTGCCTACCGTTCTCTCAAATATACTCCTTCTGTTCCTAGAAAGGGACTAACTGGTAGTCTTCATCGTCGAATGGCTGAGAATAATTTGGTTGTTCTAGGGACAGAAATCTGATCTCAAACATCTGATCCATTTCCCCTTTGTGTCTTAATCCCTAGTGAGAAAATGCCCGTGAAGATTCTGCCCTTCAGGTGATCACAGGGAGACCAGTCTGTGTCAGTCCCTCCCACCCTTGGGAGAAAGTATATGGATTTTCCCTTATTATTTCTGGGACTGCAAATCTCAGTTTTTCAGCAAGACTGTCCTTTTGTCATGATTAGCTCAGTCTTAGATCCAGAGATAAAACACTCTTTGGGGAGGAAAAGAAGATGGGTATACTTGGCTGGGCTAATGTAAAGAGCTGGAATTGGATGGGGTTGGCCATAGTTCTGGGAGGTTATGGGAATATGGGAATACTGGCCATCAGAACAAACCCTCATTGAAGCGACAGGGCTGTGTTGATGGTGGCGGGGTACTAGTAGAGAAAGGTACTCAAAATCATAGAATTTAGTCATAGTGTTTTCAAGGAAAATGTCATTTTGATATTGTTACTAATGGAAAAGAGTGCAGAATAGAAAAATAAGGCCTGGTTATAAATTATTGTGAATAGCCAAAAAATCACCTACTATTACTTAGTTCAACAGTGTTTTAAATAAATGTGTTGCATGTTTGTTCATAACCATCTCTTTTTACTTTATAATTATGTTTGAAAACTATTTCTGTAACTTGACATCCCAAGGAATATTTAGGGGTATGGGATTTAATGCTGGTTGTGAGTAGGTATTGTAACCACAGGCAAATCAATGGCTAAGTATAATCATTTGGTATAATGCTCAAATGTGTGTGTGTATACTTTTGAGTCAGTTTTAATATGTGTCAGTTTTAACATCGCTACATAAATTATTTGGTGTAGCAGCATATAGAATCTTAGCTCCAAATGCTGTCATATTGAAATAGATATTCAAAATTAAGTTATTTTAGATAAATTTTTAATTATGTCCATGAAGACATACAGACTTTAAGACTATAGGATCAAAAGATGCAGAGATTCTTAGATTGCAAGCAGATCATGATTGCAATTTATACAATAGCATAGGAGTTTTAGTCTGATTAAAACGAATTTGGTCATTAAATAAAATTTCATATTTGAATTAAAATAACCTGAAATTTTAGCATAATAATCAATTGTTTTATTTTTAGTGTTAGATCTATTTTTTTCTTTTTTAATTTGAAAAACATGCTACCAAAGAATGAAAGACTGCTTCAACAGATCAAATCGAGGCGGAGCTCATGATTCTCGCTCACAGTATCTGTGATGTATAGATCCAAGACTGGTTCCTGTGGACAACAGTACCTGCTCAACAACTCAGGACTTGCGAAACCGGAGCCTTGACATTGCTCAGGGTCCTGCCATGGTTCAGATGGATACTTTCTCAGCCAGCAACTTATTGTCTCATTACCAGATGTAAAGGTTGCAAGACTTGAGGGGTGTGTTCTTTCCAATGTACCAAATGGAGTCTTTTTACATCTTAAAAGGCTTAGAATCAAATTTGAAGACTCATTTCTGGGGATGTTTGTACATCGCCAATTACACAATTGCTATGGTGGTTCCCCCTGCTTGTAAACAAATGGGGCCTCTGGGACACCCACTGTCACCTAAAAATTAATTCACATTAAATATAATTTTAAGGTATTGTTATGCACATGATAATAAACATAAGCACTATTTACCCAATAATCCAACCACCAGTGATCAATCTACAGACAGATGGTGTAGTGACGAATTAGGCAAAATGTAAGAGTCATGGCAAGATCCTGGGAAATGCAAACAGATGTTTACAGTACAATGATTGTGATCACATTCCACTTACACATTCATTGGGTGCTGGTTCCTTCTGCTGCAAAGGCATATTTATTTTGTGAAAGGAGTTTTAATGTCTACATGAGTGTAATCAACACTAGAAACATTCGAAACACTCACTTGTTGCCAACTTCAGCATCTCACATGCTACAAATGTGTGTGTCTGTAGGAGAGAGCTGTAGCACGTAATCATTGCTAAGTCCTTACTCGTAGGTGCCATATAATCGGGGTTCTGAATTTTTTCAATTTAATTTTCTTTTTGCCTAATTAGAGTGTAGCAACTATTACATACATCAGTATCTATGTACATGCATATATATACATATATATATATATATGTATATTTATACATACATATATAAATCAAATCTGAAGAACACAGAAGTAATGTGTCTCTAATACTTACCTTGTATACTACTTTCCTGAGGCTACCATACCAAAATTACCACAAATTGGGAGGCTTAAAAGAGTAGAAATTTATCCTTATGCAGTCAGAGATCTGCAGAGATCAAGGAGATGATTTGTCCCTTGCTTCTTCCAGCTTCTGGCCGCTGGAGGCACTCCTTGGCTTGTGGTTGCATCACTCCAATCTCTGCCTCTATGATCACATTACTTTTTCCTCTTCTATCTTCTCCTGTGTGTTTCTATCTCAAAACTCCCTCGTATGAGAATGCATGTGATTCATTTAGATCCCACCAGGAGAATCCAAGATAAGCTCCTCCTTACATAATCATGTCTTTTGCCATATAAGGTAATATTTACTGTTTTGTTACATAAGGTAATATCCACAGGTTCTAGGTATTAGGGCATGCATATCTTTTTGAAGACCACCATTTTGCCCACAACATCTTGTTAATTCATTTATCTGGATGAAAAGGGCATACATTTTGTCAGGCTAAACATTGCAGTCCTTATCACCCTTATCACACTAAATTTCCATTTTTTAAGTCCATCACTTATTTTACATTCAGTATGCTTATTAAATTTTTACCATGGATTTTACTTTTCATCTTCAAATCTTTTTTCTTCTATGATTCTAGAGGATCATTCTTAATTCTACGTTGGTAAGTGGGAGCTCTCAGAGAGGTAGCCCCACATGTTCTGAATGGCCAGGCAGGACTGAGCATAAAGGGCGTTAAGCAGCAGGAAAGCCACATAAAAATACGGGAAAGAGAGAGATTCAGATAAAAAATACCTAGAGAAGAGCACAGGTTAAAACATACAGGGTACTTCTAGAGTAGATGGCACTGCACCCCTTGAACCTGCTTGCGATTGCTTCCTTCTCAGCTTTACACATACTGGCTTGGCCGCATTTGGGTCTCACACTGTGCACCATTCCTCATTGGTGTTTTCTAGGGCAGTGATATAAGTAGTTACTATTGCTTCCCTATTGCCAACAAGAGGAAGAGAATTTTCTTTCATCTATGACTCTCTTAAAACTGTGGTTGACATTTCAACTTGTCCAACTGGTGTATCTTTTCTTTGTAGCCATAATACACAGGGAGCCAGAAGCATATTCTGTGCTTTGAAGACATCCTAAAGGCAATCAGACTTATAAAATTCTTTAATCCACATGTTGTGAACTTATTATCAGAAGTGTGGAAAAGGAGACATCTGGAAAAGGACTATCAAAGGATCTCAAACACAGCGAACACCCATCCTGACACACGAAACAACAGGAATTCATCTAGAACATGATCTTGCACACATAACTATGAGGCATGCAAATTAAACAGGGCCAAATCACACATCTTGAGACAATCTCTTGGCCCTGCCTCCCTCCTTCCTTAACATCCTTTCTGTTTATCGCATTTAATTTGTTGAGAAACCTCTGGAAGATGTTGTTTACCCATGCTGATGACGTTTCCTATTTGGTCACTTTTTATCTAACTTCTAGCAAGCTGGTTCTTATCCTAAATTCATCAATCATGCACTCACTCATTCAATAGCTTGTGCCAGGCACTGTGCTAAGTACTGGTACAGTGATGAGCAAAACACATGATGTCCACACTTATGGAGCTGACAGTCTAATGCAGATATTCAAATATTTTGGTTTTAAATATTGACCCCCATGAGCTTTTGTTATGTGGATTATACCTCTCAATATTTACCGAATTAGACATTAAAGCGTATATTTTAAAATATGATCATGGCTTGAATTAAGGTAATAGCAGCAGAAATAGAAGAGTGTTAAAATATATCTTGAAAGTCGAATCCATACAAATGAAAGATTGGATATATTGAGATTGATCTCAAGATGACATTGATGAGCAAGTGGCTACAAGTACATTATACTGAGATATAAATCTCAGGAGATATATTGACAAATTTGGGATGTTATCAATATATATATTTTTAATATATATTAATTTTGAGTTATATGTGAGACATTCAAGTAGAGATGTCAAACAGGAAGCTAGGGTCTGGGGCTGCAAGGAAGAGTCCAGACTGAAAAAAATTAAAATGTACTGCCTAGAAAATTTGCAAAACCAGAAGTAAGAATGGCGGCCAACATTCTCTGTGGGTGTGTGTGTACAAACCAACTAAGATATTGTTAAATATAATATGTTCCTCCCCACTACTTTGACTATTTCACAATGACAAAATGTGAGAGAGTATAAAGTCTTTTTAAATTAGTGAAAGTTAGCAAAATTATGAAAGATAAACGACAGTTGGCAAAATATCCAAAATGACTGAATTTCATTATTATTGTGTGACTGGGTATTCTGTAGAAGGCTCACCAACTTTTGAACTAACGATATAACAAACATATATGGACTTAATAAATTAGTATATATTTATTCCATTGAGTATATTTGGTAACAGCAATAATTGTTGTTTAAATAATTGACATTTAATATAATTTGTTAATAACACCAAATTATATTAGTGTTCTTATGTTACTTTTTAGTTCTTTTCTTAAATTGAATTGCAAGAAACTTCAGTTGGCTGATACTGTGGAAACTGTAATTCAGAAATAAACCATGAATTTTATGTATCTTGTTAGAAGTATTAACACAGAAAATATTATACACATTGTGGTCATGTATAGCATGATTTATACCACTTCTTAATACAGTATCTAGTTCCATGTATTATTTCTTACTTTGTTCTTTTTTCAGTGTTCCAATACTTAGGTATTATAAAGAAAAGCAAAATTAGTGGTTTGCTGTTCGGATAATTGTTGATTGTGTTCAAATATTCCTTCAGAAAAAAAGTATACCCTATTAATAATGGATAGAAAATTGTCCTTCAGAAATTACTTTTGGACTTAACTTGTTTGTGAATCTTTTTCTTTAGACTCATACACATGGTTTCATTTTCTGTTTCTGATATCCACATGTATTTTTTTGAATACTACTTTTGTTGTTTAGTTTACATGTATTTTGTTTCAGTTTAGAAAAAAACCCAATCATTTTTAAATCCTTTAAAAGTAGTCACTCTTACCTCTCTTTTCTTGTTTCTGTTAACACTGTTGATAGAAAGCAACAGATCATGCCCCAAACACTAGCTTATTAACATAAATTCAAAATTAATTTCATTTCCTCAAAAAGGCCCTGATTAGTTTTCTATAGGAGGAGCTTCTATTTTTCAGTCTTTTAGTCTGTCTCAAAACACTACATCCAACGACTTTTGCAGCATTTGATCAGCCTTTCTAAACAATTCACCAAAAGTGATTATCAGGTGAAATCTAGTATGTGTTTTAGCAAAGTTCCCCATCTTTTGGCAGATCCTGAAAATTGTTCCAAAGTATTTCATTTTGGGTGGCACAACAGAGACCATACATGGCATGAAGAATCCTTAAGGGTTTTCACAAAAAATACAGATTCTTATACTTTAAAAAAAAACAACTATATTGGTACTATTATCATAGGCTTGTCTTTGACAATAGTTTAGATTATATACAGCTTATTTAAAAATTTCTTTTAATAAATAGAAACATTTAACAAATGTTTAATAAATATAACACTTTGTCACTACTGTTTTTCAATGATCATACAGTTGCCAACTCATTTTATCCTCAGTACTTCTATGCTCAGAATTCTCCAGTGAGTTATCCATTGCCTAATCACTAATGCCTGAAACTCCTCTTTGCTTTCACTGGTCCTCATGGTTTCATTATGTCCTGCTTTCTAGTTTACGTGTCTTTGGCATTGACATATCATTGGGCGAGATGACCACAGTGGTTCTTTCTAATGCTAAAATGATATAATTTCATCTCCCTGGAATAGAATTGAGGGTAAGGATTGATGGTGAAATGATAATTGAAGTTTTAGCTACTTTACATAACTTCAATCTTACTGTATATGAAAGACTCCAACTTAGCTACTGAGGAGCTTACACTAAGATTATTGAGCTGCTATTTCTATCCTCTGAGGGACATCGGAGTGTTATTGGAAAAGTGTAAATGGTCAGTTGCACCTAATTCCAAAAAAAAAAAGAAAAAAGGAGAGTTCTGTGTTAAACTCTGGTATACTCATAATTGGATGTTTGGGGAATATTTTATAAAATAAGAATATTGACAGAAGTCATTATGACTTAAACATAAACAAGTATGTCAGACTAAACCTCATTATTTTTTTTAAATAATTTGCCTGATAGAGATGCGTAATTTTTCTGAATATAATCATACAAAACACTTTTCTAAATGTTAACCTGGATATTACTAATTAATGACAAAGTTGGAGTAAATCTGTCTAGACTCCTGGCTCAGTAATCTTCCCTTAACCTCATGTTTGTCATTGCACTTGGATACTGTGGTGGTTCCAACAGATGCCTATATCATCTTTGAAACCCCTCCCATCAAAAGGTGAAAAATAGAAAATGGACCCAAGGAATTAGATGATCTAGCTGAGGAGATATTCAGATAGAGTGCTTACATTGCTGCCCAGTTTCTTTTAGTTGCTTAATAGAAAAATGTGGGAGGAGAGAAAAAAGCGAGAGAAAGAAAGAGATCAAGAGAGAAAGGGAGAAAGGTAGAGAAAAAAAAAGAGTGACAGAGAGGAAGGAAGAAAGGAAGGAAGGAAGTTACATAGAAAGGGTCCTGGGCTTGCTAGGCTCAAAAATAAAATGGCTTTTTATTCCCAGGCTTTCCTGATTGCAAAAGATGCTATAATTAAATAACACCTTCCAGGCAAAGATCAAATCTACGGCACTCTCAGAAAAACATGGTCTAAATATAAAACCAAGGATATAACTGTAGAAACATTTCTTAAGACCTCAGAAAGATTAAGGGGGTGCCATATAGACCCCGTAAAGTAGGCAAAAGGCCTTCTAAGAATCTTGAGAGAACTGTCTCCACAGTACCATTCCAGGGAAACTGAAGTAGAGCAGGACTAATCTTGAAGAGACTTTTTGAAGGAGTGGGCGAATTTTGTCTAATATATACATATTTTAAATATAACCGCTTATACTAAAAAAGGCAGAGATATTACAAAGTGAAAAGATTCCTTTGGGCTCTGGAACTGTTATGGACAGTAAGAAGACTAAAGAAAATAATCAGCTACAAACACCAGCTATGTTTCTTGTAAAAGAAAAGATGACTCAAGAGGTAGAGCCAGGAACCCAGAGGGCATCACTGAGACCTTTTGAGAACTATTTCAAGAGATAAGGATTGGCAATGTGTGCCTGGCTGGAATTGGACTTCGCTATGGGCCAGTGACTGCTACCTACTTCCTGTTCTTCTATTATTATTTTTTTTAATGTGTTTGTCGATGGTGGTTATTCTGTGCCTGTTCCACCATTGTATGTTGCATGTATGGGATATCAGATAACTTTTCTTTAGTTCAAGGTCTTCAGATTAAGAGGAACTACTCAAGGAGCTATAGTCAACTGACTGCATGCCAGGAGCCTCATGTCACCTTGATCTAAAATAGGTGATGAAACCCTGGAACTCAAGTTGAACCCATTGCTGTAGGACCTTTTGAGAGGTCTTATGAAGAGATGAGGTTTTTTTCATGTTGAAGAAATGTAAGTAATTTGTAATTTGAGGCACACAAATTCCATTGAAAAAAGAAAAGAAAATGGAGACCGTTTCCTTTTTCCTGGAATAGTGGCTGGCTTTAATGACTTTCTTCTGACAAACGGAAGATGGCAGGCACCATTAACTTTGAGGCTAGGTTAGAAAAGGTACCACAGTTCCTGCTAGGTTTTCTCTTGACATGCTTCTCCTTGAAACCAGTCTCTGTGTGATGCGTCATGAGGCAGATGACAGGTGAGACCACAAGGAGAGGCTACATTTAGGCTTTCTGGCCAACAGCCCCAGCCAAGTTCCGGGTCAACAGCCAGATTCAATCCTCAGACTTGTGAGAGAACAGGCCTTCATTTGATTCCAGTTTTCCAGCTGTCTCAGCTCACACCAAGAGGAGCAGAGCAGGAGCTTGTCCAAATTATAGATTCAGGAGCAACATACATGTTTCAGTCAAAGTTTTAGAATGTTTGTAACATACCATCAGATAACTAAAATAGACATTAATTCTAGAATAGACATGAATTAAGTTTATTAATTAAAAAAAGAGAAATTATTCTTTAGTAGTTCATGTAAAAAAGAAAAAAAACATAGGGGCATTAAATTAGTGCTCAGCATGTTAGGAATAACTATATTTTGTAATCCTATTCATAGTTTTCTTGCCTCCCCAAAGTTTGATCCTTGAGGGCAAAGTCTACGTCTTACTCACCACCAATCCTGTAGCACCAAACAGTTCCTGGAATATTGCAGCTACTAGACTAAAGTAGTCTTTGCTCTTAAGAGCTTACATTTTACTGTGAGAGAAAAATATAAAAAAATAAAGGAAGGAAGAAAGGAAGGAAGGAAGGAATGAAGAAAGGAAGGAAGGAAGGAAGGAAAGAAGGAAGGAAGGAAAGAAAAGAAGGTAGGAAAGGAAGAAAGAAGGAAAGAGTTTCACTTTGTGATAAGTGCCACGAAGAAAATTCAAAGCTTGATTTGTTAAATGGCTGGTTGTGTAATCGCACCAGGTCATCAGATAGTCTTCACTAAAACTGAAGTTTACAAAAGCATGTAGAATGAAGGATTATTTATAGTTTTTAATTCTACACTTTGACCAAAAGCTGCACATACCCTAGCAGACCTCACTGAGGTAAACCTTCAGGAAGTTCATGATCCCCAAAGGATGGAAATGGCACTCCTCCCTTCTCAGGAAATGTCTCTTTTCCACTGATGGCGAGTTTGAACACAGCCCCATGTGGATTAATCTGAGCTCTGGCTGCGCTGACCATTACTCCACAGAGCCTTTCCAGATCATAGGACGATGAGGACACAGGCATAACTGGGAATCGTCTAGACTCTGAAACACAGAAGGAATAGCCTGGACAAGGCTTTTGGTGGTAAGAAGCCAGTACATTAGTCCCTGAGAGGTTGCATCTGCTTTTCTAGAATTTCAAGCACACAGCAGCCTATACTAATCTCGTCCCCACAGTGCACAATTAGCAGAAGTGAGAGTCAAAGACAGTAGAGGTAGCAGCCTCAAGGGCAGGCCATCGCCTCAAAGTGCAGAGAGGTGTCTTAATCTGATGCATGAGTTAACATAGTAATATGGCTGTCATGAATAGTTAATTCAGTCATAGAATTTGTTAGAAGACTACAGTGTCCATAAAAAGGGAGTTAATAACCCCACTCTATTGCGTGTCTGACCATTTGGAGAGGGATTTATTAAACTATGAGTCTCACAGTCTAACAAATATATGGATGCATTGCTGAAAAACATAGACGTATGATTCAAAATTCTGTCATATCAGGAATAGCCAAAGGACCTGGTCATGTTGAAGCTAGAGAAGAGGATTTTGTAGGAAGTTTTAAGGATACATTGTGCCTTAAAATATGTTAAACATAGTTGTGAGCTACAGCAGGGGTCAGCAAACTATGGCCCTTGTGCAAAAACTGCCATCTGTTTGTATAAACAAAGTTTTATTGGAACAAAGACACCCACATTCATTCATGTTGTGTATTATCTATGTCTGCTTTCTCCCTACAATAGCAGACCTGAGTAATTGTGACAGGGACCATGTGGCCTACAAAGCCTAAAATATTTACTATTTGACCTTTTAGAGAAAAAAGAAATGTATTTGTGAACTAGAGTGTTATAAACGTAAACCTAGAAACAGTGGATGAAAGTTACATTAGGGTAGAATTTTTGCCAAATAGAACAAGATTTCTAGTAATTAGGACCATCCTAAAATGAAATGGGCTGCCACATGTAAAAGGGAGTTTTAAATCACAAAATGCATTTAACACTCAGCTAGATGATATGTAGAATATTCATATGCTGGCAGATCAACATGACCTTTAAATTCTTCTCCGTTTCTTCCTACAGTCAGCTATTTACCAAGTATTCTGATTTTTTTTTTTTTTCCAAAAGATCTAGTGAATTCATGTGTTTCTTTCTATTTCCATCCTTGCTATTATTGACCAGGCCTTTCTCTACCTCATCCAACCATTTATATCCTAATTAGTCTCCTAGCCTCTGGTTTCTCTCATTTAAATCTTTCTTACAAATTATGTTTCCGATTAATATTCCTATGCAGTACTCTGCCTCTGACATCCCTCCACTTTAAACTTATCAATGATTTTGCCTTTTGCCTGTAGGGTAATAGCCAAACTTCTTAAACTGCTATTCAAGTCTTGTCACCATCGGCCCTGTCCATATTTCTTATCTATACTCTCCTCTGTGGACACTAAGATCAAAGGAAACGAAGGAATTAATTGTTCCCAAACATTTCGTACATATTCCCACCTTGAATTTTTTCATGTCTTTACATCTGATTTAAAACTTTTCCAAAAATTACCCCTGAATCTATGCAGTCCTTTCTTCACCACAAATTTGGCTGTTAGCACCATATATGATGTTTGAATGGTTGTTTACTTTGTAGGTGCTTACCTCAGATGGAATTTCTTGGTCCTACAGTTAGAATGAAGAAAGCTCTTTCCTGTACTCGGAATGAAGGTTTTTGATTCAGTACACGAAACGGAGATTCTTGGTTCTGTACTGTGTCATGTTCACTTTACCTGGAATGCCACCATATTATTAAGCCACCATAATAAATATATAACAAATGTTTGTAGATAATGATATAGTATCTTCTAAAAGAGAAAGCATTAAATTGGAAGTACTTTTTAAAGGGTTTCATCCCTTTTCCACCCCTATAGAAAACTTGATTAGATAAGGAAATTAATAATTAAAATCCCCCCCTTACTTTCCCAGCTGTAGCATTCATTAGTTGCATGACTATGGGCAATTAGGTTAGCCTCTTCGTGGCCGTGTTTTTCCATTTGTAAAACAGAAATAATAATATGTAGCTTATAGGGATATTAGGAAGCACAAATAATGTTTGTCAAGTGCTTTTTAACAACTTCAATGTCATAGAAATGTAAAATAGCCTTAATTTAAAATTTAAAAATATGTATGCATAATGATTCATTTAATAAACAGGGAAAGAACAGTTTATATGAATTTGCATGTATGAATCTGGTTTGTAATATTAACAATTTGTTTTAACTTGAAAATCGACTTTGCTTATTTGTGATATTTTGCATTTGCATTTTGATATGTCTAACAGTAACTACTTATATGATTCATGTGGGTCAGCGGTTTTCAACCCTGACTGCACATTAGTATGTACTTTAAAAATATACCGATGGAGAGTTTTAGAACACACTGATGACTGGACTTCACCAGATTAAATAAACTCTCTGGAGATCGGGAGCCCAAGTAGGGGTATTTAAAAAATAAGTTTCAGGTGATTGTAATATGCAGTGAAGATTGAAAATAGTTAATTTCTTTCTCAATGTGTACGTACATTTCTCAAGACCTGCTTGATGAAAATATTCATCTATAATGTATTTAAATATATTTTGATTGACATTTGAACTGCATGATGAGACTGTACTAAAAAACCTCATAATTCCCTTTTGGCCATAATGTTCAATGAATCTCTGATGTCCTTTTTGAACTTGTCAGATGGAATAGCATAGGACCTGTTAGTAATATTCAACTATGGCTTATTGAAGGAAGAGGGGTGTTTACTCTTGCTCCCACGTACTTATATTTGTCTACTTACACACAGATATATGCTAAAGCAGAATGTGTATGTAAAAGCACATGTAATGAAGCATATAATACACCTCACAATTATTTTGGTTTTATGTGAGAAACATTTTATAAATTACCTTTTCTATTTTTTAAATGCAAGTTGATTTTCAGTTGTCACTAAATTATTACATCTGCTTTATCTGCTATCAGTATATGATGAATGAATGCAATTACTTTTAAAATAAGCCTTTGAAAATATAATTAGTCAAGTTTAATTTGTTATAAATAATTTTATTTATGTATGAGAAATGTATTATTTTATTTTCAAGTCTGATATTCCATTTACAAGTAGATTTTAGAAAGTTGGCTTTAGGCTGTATGTTTCCACAAACGTGAATAGAAAGATGTAGGTATGGGGGTGTGTGTCTGTGTGTGTGTGTGTGTGTGTGTGTGTGTGTGTAAATAAAATAGATCTTTGGAAATCTGTGACTTTATCCAATTAATGAATTTTAAGAATTATTTTCACAATTCTTTGATGCATAAAGGGGTCAAGACTCCAACTAGAATATGAACATGTATAAATCAGCAATTGGCTTTTTAAATTACATTTCACAGCGAATGGAAATTTGAATTCTGATGCTGAAAAATGCAGCTCTTGTTCAACTTGACGTAAGTATATTCATTTTGAATGCTTGAGTTAAAAAAAAAAAGAAAGCGCTTTTGAGCCTAAAGCAGGAAAACTTAACTTTCTACTTTTGATGGCACAATGTTATCTCTTTTCTTTAGTCTTTTTTCTTAATATCTCGCTTAAAAATTCAAAGTTTCTAGCCAGAAGTGTACAGTATTTTAATAGAATACTTTCTGAATGATCACAGATCATGCTTACAGTTCCTAATTATTCATCATGACATTTAAATCCACTTGCCTTGATAGGGATAGCATTATATTGTGATGTTCAGATTTGCTAGAGACAACATTTTTCTCCTTTTGTTACATTCTGTTAACAACTTGTCCAGTACAGCATAATTTTTGCTTTGATACCAATTAAGCAAATTGCAATACAACTATAATCCGATTGCTCACGAATGATGTGAAACCATAGTTTATCATAATACAGTGATATAAAACACAACAAAAAAGAACAAATGGACTGCAACGGTATGGGTATTTGCTGAAACGTTTACATGATTAATGCTCTTATAATGTTTGCATTCTTACTGTCCTACATCATCTATATGTTTTCAGCTTCTTTTTTTCTGAATAAAAACAACCTTGATATTGCAAAATGAAAAGTAGAGCCCCTCAAAGAAAAATTACACTAGAACAATAAAATAGTAGCTGAGTATTGCCTATATAACAAGCAGGTCACTCCTAAAATATTTTACTTTGAACTTAATTTAGGTCTAAAGGCACTGTTTGAATTGGTATATATATTTTTTTCCTTTGGAATAGCAGAATCTCACTTCACATTTTCTCTCACTAAATAATTTGACTTACTTCAAACACAACCTGTAACACTTTATTTTCATATGAAGCCAATGAACAGTCCATTAAGAATTAATGACATGTATCCTTAATAAAGTTAATTATTCCTTCTTAATAGTTTTATCATTGAAAATCAAAAAGGAATATTTTGAAGCAATGGTAAATAGAATTTGATTCATAAAGCTATCGTTGTGAGCTTTCTATCCCTTTTTCACTTCTTTCAGACATTGAAAGAAAGCTATCAACCACGTGTTTTGTCCTTACAGCTAACTCTTCATGGGTTTATTGTGATTTAGCGTTGTTGGAATATTACCTTAAGATACAGATTTTCTCTGTGCATAGAATTTACTGTCAGAGATTAATAATGGGTGATGGCTTTAAGACTTTACTGCTCCTGCTCTGGGCTACTGAATTTACATCTTCTTGATTGTATTTCATATAATTTTGTGCAGTTCTTCTATCACATTGCAGGTAGTTCTTAAATTCCATGTTTCACAACCATATATGTTTCTGAACATTTGCAGAGCTGAATTGGTGATATATTTATGCACTAAAGCAGGTGGTATTGTTTAATTGATCTCAGATATAGCAAATGTCACATATATTTGCTAATGTGTAAAAGCTTTCAATCCCACTGTGTTTTAAAAGACTCAAAAATGTTTCTGGATGTTTTAGCATCTTTCCCCCCTCGTTTTCTTTCTTGAGATTCTGCTGATTTTTGATACTCTTAGCATCAGAAGTCTGTTTAGTGTGAGAATGTAAATCCCTTCCAGACGCCACTCTAAAAGAAGCTAAATATGCTCCCTGGAAAGGAAGCATTACCCACTTCAAGCCAAAGAAATGACAGTTTTGGAAAAGGCAGGCTGGAAACGACATCAATTTGGCTATGTTTCATCCACACAAATGCAATGCTTCATAAATATGGAGGACAGACAATGCTGACAAACCCCTCCGTGTTAGAGGATGCTACATAGCTTTGGCCTGCTGAGAGACAATAGCAGCAGGGACAATCTGGCATTCAGCGACCGGAAAGAGGGGTGGTTCTTTGTGAGCAAAGGCAGTGACCATGATTCAAAAAGGCAGAGACACAAATGGTGCCAGGTTCTATAGAGAGTAGCTGTAGCTCCGAACCCTAGGATAATACACCCTTGTGTGCTACATGGAATGGATGGTTGGTCACTTTAGTCAGGCGTCAAGCACACCTATGATCAAATCCTTTAAAAAGGGAGTTATTCATCATTAACATTAGGGACCTAGCGCAGAATTAGAAAGTCTTGGCATGTTAGAGATGAGGATTAGAATCCAGGCATGCTTAACTCAGGAATACTTTTTGAAAATTCATGTCAATGCTATAATGCAATTTTATAAACACTTGAGAATTTCTTTATCTTTTTTCTTCACATAGAAAAAAGACAACATAACCTTTTAACAACAACTCAACAAATATTTATTGAGTATATACTATTTGCCAAGGAATTAAATAACTCTTGGATTTGGGGAGTGAACATTTAACTTCGTTTTTAGATACTATTCTATTACTTTTCCGAAATCTACTTCTAATCTACTTTTTTTTGGGGGGAGGGGGTTCTTGTTCCTAACCTATGCACTCAGATAGCTCCATTAAATGATTTCTAAGGGAACTTTGCATGTAAAAATTTTAGAGTTCTATTCTGTTCAGAACTATTAGCTGTGCAACCATGCCCTTATATTGTGTATAATTTTGGATTTTTCAGGTGTCAAGTGTGCTTGAAATATATAAAATCTCCCTTTTTAAGAATTGATTGTAACAATATTTGGTAAGACTGTGGACAGAAGATATAAATATTCAGTGGGCATTAGGAGAGGCATTACTTACATGTGAGACTATCTCTAATTGTATCCTCTACAGGACATGAAATTGTAGCTTGTCAGACTTCCAAGGTAAGGTGTTAAAAGCATAATAGGAAAAATTCCATTGTTTCCCATGTCTTCTACAACACTTGTTTATGCTTGTCTGTCTTATTGATAATAGCTATTCTAACAACAGTATAATGTTATTAACCAATGTTACCCCAATACACTTAATTAAAAAGAATTCCAAACAGCAAGTCTTATCCAAAATGGAATTGTCTACAAGATCTACACAATAAAACTAAATAAAAAGAAACTTTTTCAGAGGCAATATTTAGTTATAACATGGCGTATTCATGTAATTAAAACGTTTTAGATTTCACATAATAGATACCAAATATACAGAGATGTATAGAACTAGGATAAATGATAGTGATAAATTAGCAAAGAAAATAAGATTATTTAGCAAACATCAGATTCCCAAGCACATGGACTATTTCTTCAATTTGGTTAGGATTTTTCAAGTTATACATGATTTTGAGGTTGTTTTTTGTTCATATTATGTGTTTACTATTTCTATATTTAGTAAATTATAATTGCAATTAATTAATACAAGTAACAATGGTCAAATTAGAAATTATACTCTATGTGCCCACTCACCACCCCTATTTAGAAAAGATGAAATGATAAGTTTCCAAAGGAAACAACTAGGGGAAATTCTGGCAGACAGCAGACAAACCTAACATAATGGTGTAAAGACCAGAGGTAAGAATGCACTATTTGTTAATTCAAAAACTAGTCACTGAGCATTTTGTGTAAGTTAGGTACTATTCTAGGCCTGGAGGTAGAGATGTGTATAAGACAGAAAAGGCTCCTGCTCTTGTCGAGCTTACAATCCAGTTAATGGAAGATGGGAGGCAGGGGGATAATTCAACAAAAAACAGGAAGTAAAAAAGAAAATATATTTTATTGATGAGTGTTACGTAGAGAAATAAAATTGGATGAGGTACTGGATTAAAGAAGAGGGTTACTTAAGATCAGGAGATCAGGGAAGTTCTTTATCAGAAGGTGAAGATCAAGCTGAGATCCAATGACAAGAAGAGGTAAAGGAAAAGCATTCAGGGGAGGCAAAAATCAGGAGGAGAATCAGAGGGAGGAAACAGCCAGTGGAAAGACCCAGGGAAGAAACAAGCTTTTTAATTGAAGAAAAGCCAAGCATGGCTGGAATTTAAGAGGCAAAGGAAGGGGGCGGGTTGTAAAATGAAAAACGAGGAATACAGGCACAGATTATATTGGGACTGAAAAATTGGTAAAGGATTTAAATTTTATTCTAACTATATTAGTAGCCATGAATGATTTAATTCAGAGGGAGTAAAAAGATCCAGCTAAGTGAAGATACTTGGTTCCTGTGTATGGGTTTGGGGATGGTGTTGGATGAAGACCACTTCAGAGCCAAATGGGAGAAAGACGAGAAGCTAGGAGATGATGGTGATTTACACACAAATAGTTTAGAGGAAATACAGAGAAGAGTGGGATTTGTGGTATGATTTGGAGATGAGTGTCAGTCTTGGCCTTTCTAACTGACTGAATGAATGAAGTCAGGATAAGAGGAGCTAAAGAAAACTAAGGTTTGTCTTGAACTACATAGGTTTCTTTTTCTTTTCTTCTTGTTTCTTTCTTTTTTTTTAAATTAAATTTATTGGGGTGACAGTGGTTAGTAAAATTACATAGGTTTCAAGTGTACAACTCTATAATACATCATCTATGTATCACATTGTTTTATATTCTATTGGCAAACAGCTTTTGTGTTCCACAGTTTCTGCTATAGCTAATAATTGTTCACTTCATGTATTCGCTTATTCTCTTTTCCTTTCTATATTCAACCCCTTTATGCTTCTGTTGACATTTTAACCAACAGCCATACACTGTGTCCAAAAGTTCTCTGTTATGTTCCTATCTAGCTCTTCATAGGAAATAAGTCCACTTCTTTTCTCTAAGGAAACAATGTTTTGTAGGGAAAGCACTGATTTATTGACTGAATTAAAGCCAGAAGGTCATTATCCTAGAAATCAACATTCTAATTTATATCTCTTGAATTTCTCTAGGGGAAATAAAAGGAAAAACTCAAATCTAGGATATAGAGAATAGCAGGAAAAGTCATTCATTTTTGCTTCCTGTCATGGATTACAAAACACAGTGTGGACATAATGGGACACAAATGAAAATGTTTAAGCTGTATATATTTTATGAAACATACGTATGCATGAATTTATCATTTATATTAAACTATAGAATTGGGAAGGGAAATAAAGAGCAATTATGTGTAATATCTCTCAGGTGGCATGAATGAGTTTATAGGTAGGCGAGATTTCTGAATAACATTTATAGCTTCACACAAATATACAGAGGTAATATTATTTTTCAATCTTTGACACTAATGGGGTAGTTTTCATGATTCCTGCTTATGGCTAGAACATTGAATATGTGGAGCAAGAACTGCTCTCTTTTGCCACATACAATTTAAATCATTGTGTTAAAGGAGGCTCTCTGCCTCCAGATATCACATATATTTGGTAGCTCATTTAAGAATGTCTTTTAATATTAGAAGTGACTCAAGGTATTTAATTAGTGGTACCTATTTGTATTAAAAAGAATCTGTGATAAATATCTCACATGAAGTATTTATATGCTTAATTGTTTAAAAGACACTAGATAGCAAAGAAACTAGGCTGAAGTGACGGAAGATAACTAAATTAATGGAAGAAAAAAACTATATGACTGATAGAATGCAAGTCAGCGTGGGAATTTCTACTTTTTTCAAAGACTGTTTCACAGTCAATTTTTAGAAACACTTAATGGGCAAAACATGATGTACTTGTCCCTATATGAATATTTAATTTAATATTGTTTAATATTGTTATAATAATCATTATGTGTTGGTAGTCCTCTTCCATTTAGATTTTTTAAAAACAGGACCTATGTTCTTTACCTATGTTCTTTCTTATGATTTAATTATACTATAAGATGGAATAAAATGTACTATTTTACTCCACTCTTTTAGCTCTTAATCTCTAAAGGATATGATAACGGTTTAGATGAAGTACTTGTTCATGAGCTTTACACTAAAAGAAATCTGGGCAATGATACAGTCCTTCTGAGAGTCTCTATCTAAGCTAGAGGTTAATCACGCTATTCCAACATTCTGTTATGCTGATTCTCATTATTCTGTTAGAAGATTTGAACAACATTCTCCCTCTGTGACGTCTTTATCGAGACCATAGTTTAAATTAAAAACCTGAAGTTTTTTTTCCCTAAATTATATGAGGAATAAATTTCAGTCATACTAGAGTACTTTCATTATAGCAACATGTATCAATATTGTGGATTTATAAAATACACAACTTTTGTCTGTTGTATTTATTGTATGTTGCAAAGTGATAAGTCATGTTCAATATTGCCTCACTGTTATCGACAGAGCTCTCTCATTTACCAACGTGATATTTGGGGATTATGAGGGGCTTTTGCTTTTTGCTTATTTACGTATTTGCTATTTTAAATTACTTGTTGCATAATTTGAAGAATGTATTAATTGAAAGATATGCTGACCATTTAATAACAATTTTTCAGAAAAAAGAGACACTGCCCCCTTCATTGTGCAAGTCAATTATGAAAGGGTTCCCAACTCCAAACACTATTTTTTTGCTAAGATTGTTGCTACTATCAGGATATTTTAAATGCTATGCTTAGTATCAAGTAATGAAATTCAGCAATGTACTGTCTAAAATGCTTTTTCAGAAAAGTGATTGTATTTCTGGAGAATCTAGTGTTTGCTGGAAAAATGCTTCCTGCTATTTGGGAAAGTAAGGACTACAACAAGTGGTCCCAGAAATGGCCTGACAAGGGTGTAATAAAGGGGCCCTAGAGATCTTCCTTGGACTAATTATAGTAATAATTGCTTCTGTTTATTAAGACTTACTTTGTGCCAGGTATTCTTTGATGCCTCTGACATAGCATCCAACCTCCATCACCTTTCATCTGGACTCTTCCAATAGTCAGCTCACTGGCTGTCCAGTTTCTAAACTTGCTTCCTCTTAGCTTATTCTCCACATTGCAACCACAAACACAATCTTTTTAGAGACGACAATTAGATCATGCTACTTCTCAAAACTCTCCAGTAGTTTTGTACAGCCCTGAAAATAGGTTGAACTTTGGGTAATGCCCTCTGAAGCTCTGTGTGATCTGGCCCAGGCACATTTCCTTGACCCCATTCCATAAAGTTCTTCCCTTACTGGACTGCTTTCTGGTATTCTGATGATTCCCTGTGTCAGCCAAGGCCTTTTGTTCTTGTCTTTGCCTGTGAAGCCCTTCCCTTGGCTCTTAGGCCGTCTCCTTCTCATTCTTCATGCCTCAACTCAGGTGTCACATCCAAAAGTGGAATAAATCCAGCCCTTCTCAAACTCAAGTTTTTCATATTCCAAAGCTTGTGACCTTTTGTAAAACATCACATTGTCACAGGTCACGAGAAGTTTTGAGGGACACTACATAGAATTTTTGCTTATATTTTTTAAATACTGTGGTTTACTTAACAGATTTGTGGGTAAGGGGAGATGAGTTCAAGGGTGTGTATGATGCCTTGTGTCGGGAACTTGAAACTTTCAGAGCAGGGCTAGAGCACCCTGCAGTCAGCAGCCTGGGATCCATGCAGACCACTCAGGAGGTGTACTCCTGTACTGAAAGTCGCAGTGAAACATTCTCCCCCCAACCCCCACTCCTATCCCTACCCCCAGCCCCGGACTGCTGGACCTCTGCTGATGTGGACAACCTGTTCTCTCCTTCGCTTCAAATGGTACTTTCACTCAGCTTATCCTTTCTGTGAATAAATGTCATGAATATGGTCCAATCAAAGTAAAGGCCCCACTTAGTAGCATTCTTGCTGGCATCAAGCTCAACATACCAACAGTAGAAATTGAACAATACAGGACTGCGTTTTTTAGTAGTAAATTGCTTACCTGGTAAGCAGTTTCTTCGTTTGAGATAGCCCAGTATGTAATTGTTAATAGTAACTGCTTATTAAAGCCCTAGCATGGCCTTCCACAGATTATTCCAGAAACCATATTTAATGATCTTCATCAACAAGTCTACCCTGCAAGGTGACAAATAGTGGCAGATGAAGTTAGGGTAATTGGAGGCAGATGGGGTAGTGGGTGTCTAGTTAGATGGGCGGTTCTGAGAATATAGGTAGCTTCAGCCCAAATCCCTTAATGATTCCAACCTATGCCCTTTTCCTGAGCTGGGAAGTACTAAATTGTTGCTCTACAAGGAGTGGTTTAGGGACCAGCATCTTGCCATCACCTGGGCGCTAGTTACAAATGCAGAATCTCAGACCCCACCCTGGACCTACTGAATCAGAAAAGTGTTCAGTTTAACAAGATCCCCAGGTGGTTTTACACACACTAGAGTTTGAGAGGATCTGTTCTAGGTCAACATATTTCACTCTTAGTGAACATGAGAATCACCTAGGGAGCTTTTCCAAATTCCTATGCCCAGACCCACTCTAGACCAATTAAATTAAAATCTACAAATGATGTCCAGGCATCTCTCTCTCTTTTTTATTTTTATTTTTCCTTAAAGCATGCCAGATGATTGCACTATGTGGCCAAGCTGGAAGAACCCTTCTTCTGGGTTATAAAGAATTTCTCTAGTTTTTATATCATTTAAAAAAACTGCTGTGATTCATGTGATTTATTTATCTATGACAGAAACCCTATTCGTTATATCAGATTCCTGTTGATATACAATGAAGTATCTAAGATCTACTTAAATATATTATATATAGTATAAAAATAAAAATTAATTGGAAATATGTTTCAGCAAATATCATGTGTAAATGTTCTCAAGAACTACATTCTTGTGTGTTAGTTGTACAGGAATACATTTAGTGGCTAAAAGTGGGTTATAGCTATTTTTCAACTAACATCACTGAGTTCTTTCCAGCTGGATTCACCAGCTGAGGGCATTTTTTCAATCTAAGTCCACCATGGAATAGACACCCCGCTACAAAATGTTGAATAACAATGTACTCACAACCATTGTAGCTCGATGAAGGGACGTAGCTTCGTTGCTAAAATGTCAGATGCAACCCTGTAAGTGGGTTGCTTTTAAAAATCTCCCCCACCGGCTTACCTTTCCTCCTACCCAGCAATTGCATTAATAAGTGCTTTTAAAAGATAGCTGGTCCTCTCAAGATGTAGGCTTAAAAAAAAAAAAAAACACACACACACACAAGAATTCTTTTAATCAAGATCTGTCTCTAATGCTCTTCATTTACTTTCTTAAGTGAAAGTAGAACATGAAAGTCAATTCTTAGCCACTGGGGGGAAAAAGAACTGTTACAGGGGCTGGACCGACACAGAGACCTGGAGCCTCATCTTTGAAGTGTGGCCATCTGTGAGCTCCTATTGATCCTTGGCCGCCAAGCTTCAAAGGGCTAAGGCTGCACTTCTCCCCCACCTGGCCACTGCATGTTATAACACTTTTGAGTCAGCAGGGGCTGCTTTCAAGTTAAATTTTGGATTAAAAAGCTAAATTGTGAATGGTGAATAGCTCATAAGGTAGCTTTTAAAACATAAATGTGATGTGAGATCTGCTCAGCAGTATCTTCTCCACTTCTTTCCTTTGCCCTCTTGTCACCCTTTGTATTTCAAAGGTCAGGCTTCTTTCAAATTAGTTTCTAAATCAGAATTTAATGAAGTCACTAACATGAAGGTGAATAGTTGATATATCTAGAGCAATCAGGAAACTGAAAAGCCAAAATAGCTCCCAACTACATCTATTGACCTCGTAATGAAAAAGAAAAGTTGGTGGAGAAACTAAACTTTGTTCTGCTCCTTTACTGTTGGCTGCAATAAGAAAGGTGATTTATTTATAGATTTAAAATATATTTGACAGTTGCATTTTGTGATTCTACATATTTACTAAAGTATATGTATTCATACTGTTTCTAATGGTGTGTTATAATCCTAAAGGACTCTCAACTCCCTAGGGGATCTTTTTAGCATGTGAGAGAGTGAAAGGAGAGAAAAGCTTAATAAAAAAAAGATTGTAATATTAAGGTTTAGTAGTTGACCATACTTTGCTTTGTATTTTTTGAGATTAGTGTGTAGTTAAGATTAAAAGACTACTATCTTACATCTATAATGATAGCATTTTCCTTTGAATCGGACTATTATGTTAAACATGTTTTTAAATAGAGTATCCAGTAAGAAAATGCTAGTGTTTTAAGTTTTCAGTTCCATTTTAATCCTCAGAAAATGACTGTCCTCATGTGACTATGACTTGAAAGGATTTTTTTCTCCCCCCTCTGGATGAATGCCTTAGCTACAAAGGACATGTGTCTACAGTGAACCCAAAATTACCCCAATTGGCAGTTCCCTCACTTGGAAGAATCTAGATCAGCTTTGGGTAAAACCAGAATGAATGACCCTAGAAGACTTGGTCCAAATAAGTTGATAAAAACATATCAAAATTATACTCAAATCTATGATCTGGTGCCAGAATTAATTATAAAGATACATTTTTTTCAAAGCACTGTTAAATTTGCCCATTGTGTACACAAAATGTTAATAAGAGCCTGCACTTTTAGAAGGGAAAGCACTATCAATTTTATGCTATGGAAGTAACATTTTATTTTTGCCAACACTAGCAACTATGAAACAAAGCCCTCACTTTTTTTTTTTTTTTGTTAACATTTTAGAGCTATATGGCAATCACAGCATTTTGCTTAGTCTCTGCTAATAGAAATACTAATGTCAGCTATGCACTTGTTATGCGCAGGTAGCGTCTCCATACAAGTTTTGCACTGGTGGTACAGCTAGGCTTGTTCTTGATTTTGCATGATAAGGTAAAATGACCTTCCATGACCTTTTCTGATAAAAAATCTTGGCAGGACAGAAACATAAGAATGCCAATCCTCTGTCTTAAATATCCTTCTCTCTGTGACCCTCTATTTATTGGCTTTTATTTATTTGAAGTACCATCTTATGACAAGATTTGTAGTTGTGAAACATACTGCTGTCTGAAACATAAAAACCTTTCTCTTTTTAAATTATTATTGAATGACTGCTTTTCTACAGAGATTAAGATTTTGGCTATGTTTTGGCAAGGTAACTATGGTCTTAATTATCAGGTATCTTATTTTTCAGGAAATGAGTCAGAAGTTCATGAAATATAAGAAAATGTTGAATTTAGATACTGATTTTATTTCAAGGATCAACATTTATTTCAAATCTTTAAAGTATCTATATTATGTAAAAGTCTGTTTTAGAAAATGATCTAAGAAAAACTTTTGACAAAAGTGATAGAATTTTCTCACTTATTAACTACACGTTATGCTAAAGTACAAAACAGTGCTTAAAACTATATATTTAAGTTGCAAATGATAGAAAACTACTAAACTCTCCTTTGACAAATATGAAAAAAATTAAGAGGCCCCAAGAGAAAGGACTGAAAATTTTAGTTGAAGATGAACATACCTCCCACGTATCTTTATTGTGTTTAGACAGAAATTCTCATTAGCCATTTTTGAAAACCACGAAATATATGTATTAGAAAATTATCTTAAATATTGATTTCATTAAAAAATCTATAAGCACTACAGTATAGAAAAATTATAATTACAGAATAATTTGGTTATTTTAATGATTCACGTAAGAAAACTGATTTTTTTTCTTTACAGTCATGTCCAGAATAATATTTATTTATATTCCTGGGAAATGAGTATAATACAAAAAATATTTACTTAAAATTAGGTTTTATTTTCTCTCTCTCAGTAATGACTGCTTATCATAGCTAAAGGGCTTATATAGCTAACGGGCTATATTTCAGGTTAAAAGTGAAGTACTCATTTTTTTAAAAGTATCATGGATCCCAAAATAATGATGCTTTGTGTTGCTACACATAAGCAACATACATATTTCATCTGACTTGCAGAAAAATAAAAGTGATTTAATCTCACACTGTATTAATCTTATTAATTGTAGGAAAGATACATATATATTACTAATGCTTATTTTATGATTTTTATCTCATAAAATAGAAGAATAAAAATTTAAATTAGCATTTTTCTCCTTACCTGTCATACTAACAATCATGTTGGACAAATGACAAGGGGAATTACTTGCTTTTTTGCTTCATTCTACCTGGAAACTTGATCTAAGGAGAAAAATGAGTATAAATAAAGTCTAAGAATTATTTTAAGGTAGGAGGGGCAGACAGAAAATCTATTCTAAATAGGCAGCACACACCATTTTTTTAGTTTCAGAATAAGCAGGGATAATAATTAGAAATAATTTGAGATAATATTCCCATTAGCACAAAATTTCCATGTAAGTAGTGTATCAATTTTATAACCATTGAACAGAAGCCATGTCTCTTACATCAAGGTTCTGACCGCCAGCTTCACCTTTGATTCTGTTGAGGGAGTTAGCAAAGGTCATGTTGAATGGCCAGGGAACAACAAGATGGTTACCTCAGTTAAACCCAAAGCTCACTGCACAGGAGATTTATGGAGCTCTTGCCATAATTCTATAACTCTCAGATTGGAGAATGCTGATTGTCCAACATGTTAAGGAAAATCAATACATACTTTGCTGCCCTTTGTTACACATATAATTTTCAGCCTCAGCAACTGGGATATGTATGTTCCAACAAAGAATGGAAAAAGGTATAATGGATTTCCATATTTTTTTCTTCTTTAAACTTTTCACAATTTGGTTACTGATTTGATGCTCCAGCAATGAGGGAGGGAGGAATGATGGTTTAATATACTGTATTTGATAGGATCCTGACCTCCTTATTGAGTATGTACTTATCCTTCTTACCTCCAAAATATGTTTAATGCTCTCTTTGAAACATGGAAATAAAACAGTGATCAGAATAATGACCTTGACTATACTTCAGTTTATATTTGTTGAGTTCTAGTAAAACAACAAAGATATATTGAACACCAAATACCTAGTATAAGTGTTAGGTACTAGAAATACAGCTTGTAATAAGACAAACCTGGTACAGACAAGGGTTTAAGGGAGCAAATAGGTAGCATATCTTATTTACTCCAGAGGTTTGAGGAGGTGCTCTTGGAGGAAATGATGTTTAAACTGAGAATTGAAACGTTAACAAACTTGACCAGGGAAAAGTGAGAAAGAAAATGGGAATTGTTTGAGTGGAAACCCAACGAGGACGTGAACAAAATGAGTCTTTAGTGTGTACCTGACGGGGCCCATGTTGTGTTATAATGTACAGGGGTCTGTCTGTTGTATTGTTGTCCTCTTAGCACAGAGCCAGGTACATAACAGGCATTCAGTAAAGAAGTTCAAAGGAAAATGGGTACACGCAGGTTAGAACCAAGGAAAGAATCATTCATTCCAAAAATAAAAATACTAAATATCTACTCCAGGTCCGTGACATTTGGCAAAACAACTAAGATAACAATGACTAAAACATAGGGAAAGAGAAGGTGGAGGAAAGAATGGTGATGGGAAGAATTACAGAGAAAGCGTAAGAGCAACTGACAGATGAACAAAATATGTTTTACTGCGCCAACTAAACATATTCTGTTCCTTTTGTTCCCTCACACCTACCCTCACCCTTTTCTATTCCTTCTAATTACTTATCCATTACTTATTAGGGTTCATCATATTACACAATCCATCATCTAAAAGATCTTATGCTGTGCTAATTAATAGGTAAACGTGTAATACATTCCATCATCATAACATATCAGAATATTAGTATATGTAAGTTTAGGTTACTTTTTTTGTTTTTTGGTTTTTATGTACAGAATCTGAATTGTTGTTAATAGTGATAATTTCTCACAGTGATCTAAAAGATTGAAAATATTTGAAATTTGAAAATGCAAGGGTTTATAAATCTGCCTTAAACAGTTACTAGAGAAATGAGAATAATCCTTATTATTAACACACTTTGTGTGTCTGCATTTTTACCACTGTATTTAAAGAGATAAGATGGCATGAGCTTGAGAGAAGAAAGCATTAAACAACAGAGAAGGTGCGTAAGGACTCCACTTGTGTGTTTATTTGAGATTTTTCATAATGCTATGGCCTCTGAAGTGCTTTTCTTATCAGATTCTCTCTCCTCTTCATCAGTTTCAGAGTCCATGCACTTTGTCATCCACATCATCATCCATTATCCATTTTTCTGCCAGGCTGAGAAAACACTGAAGGATGAAAACATTTGCGACTGACATTGGGAGAGCTAAATAACCCACTGAACAAGCAGTTGTTCAGGGACTTTATTTCTTCCTGGTGTGTAAATGACTGCTGCCATGCTGTTTGGTAGATTGATAGAAAGATGAAGGGACAGAGTGCCTATTCCACCAATCTATTCCGAAGGTGGCAAGACCTCATGACCCTTGAAAGGACATTTCTATTTCTTCTCTCTTTCTGTTTTTATATTAGGCTGTTTAAGTATTAGGGAAGAGAAATGTAAGAAACATCTAGTGGGATACAAAAGAAACGATCTTAAAATTATCAGCTTTGGGTTAGTGTAGAGAACCTGAAGCATTCAGCTTTGGTAGGTGGAAAATGAAGCGCAATGTTTCTATGAAGTGTGGCCGAGTGGAGAGGATTTGGCCTAATCGAACAGAATGGAAAATAATTATTTCTATTTTTAGGGGAACAACTGTGGAGCCACACATGGAATCAAACAAATTTGTTTAAATTTATCAATATTTTCAATCTTATTTACCCAATGTTGAATAATGAAATATTTTATGAAAATTGTTAATTGTATAATGGAAAATGAAGGCCCTTGCAATTTTGAAGTTCCCAGGTATTTGATATTTTGTTTGTAATTTCTTAGAAAACGGTTTCAGTTGAAAACATAGTGGGAGCTGACCAAGAAAGACATGGCAGATTTTATTTTACTCTTCAATTTATACTCATATTAAAACAATTACTTCTTATTGTGAATCAGAGCAAAGTGACTGTTGAATATTTCTTTCACTTCAATAATAGAATCTCTCCAGGAAACAACAACAAAGATTAATCAATACTCCAAAATGGTGCAAATAATTTTCCTTTGAATAGCAGGCAATATATCAAATGTCTGAATTCTGACAGACTAAAGTTATTAAAGAGATTTTATGCCAAACAGTCTATATTGCATATTTTTTTGGATAATACTACATAATTCAAAGGTGTAGACGTAAAGGAATATCAAATGTAACACAATTGTGAGGACAAAGTCCTAGAGAGCAGTTTCCATGCTCTTGGCCTCACGTGGAAAGGTGCTGGCTGTGGTAGTAGATGGCCATCAGCTGTGATTAGTTGGCCGTCAGCTGTTACCAGATAGCCATTAGCCACTGATATAACTGCCCTGGCTAAGCTAGCAAGCGCGGATTGCAGTTAGCAAGGGGATTGCAGTTAGCAAGTGAGGTGGGTTGGCAGAGAAGTGGATGGCTGGTTGAGGATTCTGTGGCTCCTGCTTCCTGTGTCTCCAACCCAGCCGCCAGCGAGAATATAGTGGTATGACTCCCCTATCTATGGCTCCGTGGGTGCTCCTTTTTGGCCTCACCATGTCCTGCGTTCTTGTGTGGGGAGCGGGACCAGAGACCCCGCATGACAACAATTTAATTTTCAACCTACTGCATCTGATATTAATACTAACCCAGACTTTTTCAGAGTACATTGTGTGCAAACAGATTAAACTTTAGCTATATAAATAAATAACACGGATGAAAAAGCTATTTTCTAGATTATTTTTATGGAAACAACTGAGAGGACACATTTTACAATCCTCCCTCCAAAAAGAGAGTGCAATGATAAAACAACTTAATTTTAAATTATTGAACTAAAAGTCCTTGAATAAATAAATGAAATACTTTAAATAAATTTACTACAATTCTAGGAAATATCAAATATGATTTGGGAATCAATGATATATAATTCAGTAATTCATTTGATACCAACTTTGGAATCATTTATCTTTTAAGAAGTCTAAAACAGGATTCAGTACAAATATTGACAACACTCTACCTGTTGTACTAATCTGAAAAATATGTGTTGAAGTTGAATGAAAAAGAGGTGGGGATAAGTGGACTTGGGCATTTACCATAATGGCAGGGGTCTTTTAACCTGCCTTCATTTTTGTCTTATTGATGTATAATTGCAGGCTGTTTTTATTTTTTAATAGTAAAAGCAACAAAACAGATCATATATTAGTGTTCGAGAGCCTATAAAATATACCAAAAAACTTAAATTATTTATGTTATTTTGTCCAACTCTATTAACTGGAATACCATTATAGATTATGTGTTTGGGCACTAAATGAGGTCTCTTTCTCTCTCTCTGCTGTCTCTTCTTTTTCCTTTTGTCCTTTATTTATTCCTTTATGCCACTGGTCTTCTTTTTCTCTTCCTTCCTCCTCCCTCTTTCATTTCCCCTTCTCTCTCTCTCTCTCTCTCTCTCTCTCTCTCTCTCTCTCTCTCTCTCTCTCTCTCTCTCGCAATCTCTCTCTCTCTCTCTCTCTCTCAATTTGCATTACTCAGAACTCAGATATAGAGATTAGAAAGCAAGCAGAGTGATGGCTCTTAATACTTTTCTGAATCTAAAGTTACCAGGTTAATCTAAATTCATGCGCATTTAAAGCATTTAAGTGTCTTTGTTAAGTTCATCTTAGTCACATAGGGAGAGGTGTTCTTTTATAAAATTTCATTTCATGAAAGTATTCTCCCGCGCCCCGCCACCAAAAAACTAGCCTTATAATATTCACATGCATCCCTTTTGGTTTTCTCTGTCTTACCTCCTAAACTGAAGATTGTGCTATCTCTACTTTTTCAAATTTGTTTTACTTCCTTTGTATTATTCAACATTATAGAATCCTCTTCAATATTTATTTTCAAAAGACAGGAACAATTCAGAATAATAAATCTAATTCTGCCCAAATCTACTTTAGTTGCAAAGCCAAAACATATTCTTGCTCTGTATTTCTGGTTCTCACTGCATTGTGCTGATCTAATTGAGTGTCCATTCCATTCCATCATTCTTGTCTCTGTATCATTTTACATTTTTACTTGCAGTTATTTCATTATACTATTCTTATACTTCTGTCTTCCTTTCCCTTTTTAATATGTGATTTAGATAATATATACTATATGTCCACCTCTGAAGAACCTTAGTTTCAAAAGTGGCTTCCAGTTTCTTTTTGAAAGAAATACGAAAAATGTGTTTGCACAAAGCATGTTATATTTACCTGCATTTGATTCTGTGTACCACCAAATATTCCTAACAAAAGGAGTATGGTCACATAGATCTCTGATGGCAAACATTAACTGGGTAAGTCAATTTATTCCTGTAATTTTCTTCTTTGACTAACATTCAAAGGATATTTTTATAGAGAATAGTCTTGGATAGTAGAGTTAATGTCTAAAGCAAGTAGCAGGTTTGCTTATAGCCTTTGAAGAAAGAGATGGTTGTCCCGCTCTGGAGGAAGGGCAGGCGTGTTCACTGTCCAGTATAAAATATTCAGGTTCCCTAAGCTCAGGCTTCCTCTCCTATAATAAATGAAGAGTCGAGGACCATATAGACCAATTCATGTCACCTTGTAGAAATTGGGGCTCAGAAAATGGTACAAATGCTGATATTTTGACATTGCTACTGCAATAAACCAACGTTTTCTCTGCCCCGGGAGTCTTGTGACATCTGCCAGCATCCACAAAATTTGGCAGGCTAACTCTGACATTTCAGATTGTTGCTGATGGTTTTTGACAACATAGTGATAGGCTTACAGAGACATGGCTCTCTGAAAGAGAAAAGATTGAGGATCTTGTAGGCTATGTAATGGGATTTGAGCAAAATCCATGAAAATGAGTAGTGACAACAGTTGACAAAATTGTATGGTTAATAAATGTTTCTGTGCTCTATTTCCTGTTGATGAGGAAGAATTAAAGAGTTGGTTGCAGGATTAATATCAGAAAGCAGGTTCAAATCCAGATGCACAAATTCTGTCTGGGTGTTGCTAACTTTCCTCTAGCCTGGAATGTGGGGGAGGACTTCTTCACCAATCTAGCAGTCAGCTTCAGTTACACCCCATAACCAACTGCTGCGAAGATTTGTGTGGTGTGGGGGGCAGATTTTCTGACCCTCTTAAGAAAACAGTTACAGAGACACATACCACACAGGTGAAACAAGGGCTATTCATGACCTTTAGTGTAGAAATGCAGGAAATAATTAAAATCTTGGCTGGTTTCTTTGGGAGATGAGAGGGCCGGGCACATAAGGTTTGTTAAGAAGAATGGTAACAACTGAGCCATCTTATAGCTCCACACCTCCTACAGTCAGTCCATTGTGCTGACCTTTAAATTTATTTGGTCTCAGGTTTTTTTGCAGTGAGTCCTGGTAGCTGTAAGGGAACTTTGACATTCTCAGGGGGAATTCAAGAGAAAGATAAATTCCCGTGGGAAAGTACAGATGTGGCATTGGCTAGTATTTGGGGTCTTACTGCCCAGAATGGGTTTACAGTACCGATGAAAGTGACCTATCAAAAAATAAGAAAGTGACCCAGAGAAATATAGATAAAGTAATTCAATCAGCCTTGCTATCCTGGACAACTTCCTAGAGTTGACAGAGCCCAATTTAAGTTCAGTGGGTAAGAGTGACAGACAGAGTATTAAAATGGTGCGAGAAAAGATAAAATAAATCATTTAATATTGCAAGGTTAGACTTCCTTGGGGGGAAAAAAAACTTTTATATAAAGAGAACGATAACAAGTCACTTTTCCTAATGAGGGAATACATAAGAGATGTTCTTGAAATGATAGCAGATGCCGTTGGACTACTAAAAAAAGGTTGCCATTATGCACGTCAAGCCTAAATTAGTCAAACCTCCTGGGCCCAGCCAGAAAGCAATGTGACTGCCAAGATAGGAGTCCCCAAAACTAATGACGTTAGTAACAATGACCTTGATACCCTATATAAGGCTTTGGATGAGCTGAAAACAGAAATTTGTTTGTTTGACTCATAAGTCACTGCCACATCTTTTGCAACTGGAAACAAATATAAAGCCTTGCTTATTGGCTCAGAGCTGCTCCCTTCCTCCAGGGCCTTAGTCCCTCTTTTCTCTTGTACCCTGAACTTACCTGCTTTAGTGACAAAGATAATTAGGCATGGAGACTAGGTCTCCCTGTCCACAAGGATGACTGAAAGTTATATGTGCCAGTCCAATGACACTGCGCAACTACAAGAAGGAGAGAGGCTCAATCTTGGATGGCTCTGTTGGACAGAATTGCTTATGGCATCATACTACATTTTGCAGGTAGATGAGTGGTTTTGGGCAAGGTTCACAATAGGGAAGGAAGGGGAAGCTAATATGATCTTGTAGGTGGGGCTCTGTACTGTTTTTGTTATTTCTACGTCTGAATGAATAGTAAGAATTTATATATACTTCTTTTTTTTTTTTTTTTTTTAATTTCCCTGTTACGTAAATCCTGGGACTCACTTGATTGAGAAGAGTGACATCTATTCTATTTTCAGGGTCGCAGTGTGTCTTCAAACACATGTGCATACACACACACACACACGTAAACTTCTCTCCTTGCTGGCCTGAAACAGATTGAATATTTTTATTATTTATCTTTGTGTTCAACTATGGACTTTGGAAGGCCTCATTTAAAATCCTCGTTATCTGATATCACTGCCTGCATTATTTGTGCAATAAAAAGCCTAATTTATAGATAGGAAACATAAGACATTTTTAAAAATCGATACATTAACATCTTAGCTGAAACTATATTTTTAGTCATGTCATTGAAACAGTGAAAGAAAAAGGGCATGTGAGGCACATTTAGAAAAACTAGAGTCCTAGAATATTTAGGCTTAATTTGGGACAATTAGGCCTCTCTTTGGCTGTTGGCATAATGGAAGAGTTTGACGAATAAAGGTTTAGGGATTGCTCATGAAAAATTTATACGATTTTACCAATTCCAACTTTTAGAATAAAAGTAAGAAAATAACTAGTGTTCCAATTCTGAATTCTACCAGAATACCCTCCAAATTGGTGGCACTGAGATGTGTGTGGGTGGCTTCAGACCCCAAGCTTGAAGACACCAGTTATTTCCTGTGAAAGCCTTATAAAAAGCTGTTGCCTGGCACTCTGCCCCATTTAATCTATCTAGGCAAAATTGCCTCAAACAATTCTTCAACTCCAATTCTATGGCTTGCGGACGTTGTACACCCTCACCCAAGATTCAAGATCTCTGTTGATTCTAACTGCCCTAAGTTTTGGGGAATGTTTGTGTTTTGATGTGTGTGGTTCCTCTTTACTCCTGGGTTCAATTTCTACAACTGTATACCATCTTTGTATTATGCCACATCAGTCAAGACATGTTAACTCCCTTAGGAGTTTTCACAAGAAATTAGTCATACCAAACAGTTCATAAATTTCACTTGAATTTGATGAATATTTGGAGTGAAGTGTATCACATATGACTCTTCCAATGTCTTAGCAACATTATCACTCCTCCTCCTTCCTTAACTGCATTTCTCCTTTCCTTGAGTAGCCGCTTTGAAAAACTTCTTTCCTGTTAGAGACGTATTCTCTCTCCAAATCCTACTTCCCAAATTGCATACCCAAAATATGAAGAACTCAGTAAGTAGGAGGAAAATAGTTATTCTCTTTTCATTGGAAACTTCTCTCCAGTTACGTTATATTACATAATTTGGACTGTTTAAATAATCCTAGCTTTACATAGAGAACTATCTTGTTTAAAAATTTATCTTTAAATATATTGAACTTTCTTTTTCTTGGAATACATTCTCACCAACTCTGAAATGTGTCTTTTAAAATTGGGAAGAGCTATGAAGTATAGAGGAATATTGTAAGACAAATAATCTTTTGCTCTTTCACAGAGATTACTATGACACATACTTTTGAAAGAGTTTAATGAGTTTGGAAATTTAGAATGTTTAACTACTGCCATAATATTTTGAGTGGTGATGTGTAGGCATATGTTTTTTAAATTGACTGATTTTATATTTTTCCTTTTTTATGTAGCTACCCTTAAGATATTACAGTAGCAAACATGTCAATAAGAAAAAATATTGTTTTAATATCAATAAGAAAAAGAAAAACACAATTTTTTGAGAGTATGTCAAACTCAATCTTAAACATAATTCCTGCTGGAGAGCCAAATTGAGAGAACTAGGCTTTTTTGAAATTGAAATGCTGTGATAGTCAATTTCAACAACTTTGGGCCTAATTGGGCCATTCCCCTCTCTCCCTCATGCTCTCCCCTTCAGAAGAGTTTATGTAAGATAGGAAATATAGTCATCTCTTTGTATTCATGGGAGATTGGTTCCAGGACCACCTCCTTCGCCTCACCCCCACAGATATCAAACTCCATAAGTGCTCAAGTCCCTTACATAAAATGCCATAGTATTTTAATATATAGGCTACAGCAGACTATGCCTACACATCACTACATTTGTGTGGATTCAGTCAGTGCTCCATGCTTGGCAAATTCAAGATTTGTTTGTTTGAACTTTTCTTGGATTTCTTTTTTTTTTTTTTTTTTTTAAGAATATTTTTGACCCACGGTTGGTTGAATCCAGGGAAGTGAAACCTGCTTTGAAGGAAATTACTGATTCTATCTTCCAGGCAACACAATATTAACATTTCCTTTTCAGTCACTTTTGGTACACTATATTTTTATATTTATTTAAACTTTCACATTGGCATAAAAAAAAGAAAATGTATTTCAACCTCATTGTCAAAGTAATTAAAGTTTATGAAGCCAAAATATATAACTTTTATTGAGTTGTGTTTAAAGCTTAACATTTTTTTCTGCATTTTTTTATATTTGTGTGTTTTGTCCATTTAAAAAAAATGTAATTTGTGCCATTTATTCCAAATAAATATTAATTTTATTTTCCCTAATATATATTTTAGACCTTCCAACTCTTTTTTCTTTACCTCTTAAATTTTTGTTTTCTACTTTTTTCTTTATTGGGCTACTTTTAGAATTATTTTAACTCAGCTTTCATTTTACTAAGTCTTTCTTTTTTATAAGTAATCTGCTTCTACACTCATTCACTGAGTTTAAATTTATTATATTTTCACCTCTTAAATCTATTATAATTATCTTTCAATAGTGTATATATTTTTAAAAATAATTTCCTGTTATCTGTTGATACCTCCAAGCTTGTCCTTTTCCCCTTAATAATAGAGTAAGCCTGTTTTTCTTTTTCTTTTTCTTTAATAATCTGCATCTGATAAATTGATTATCTGAAGTCTTATTCTCGGTTTCTGTTTTGTGTTGTTCCTGCTAGAGTCCATATGTGTTGCCTTATTAGCTTCTGTGCTTGATTATTTTTGAGTTTGAGTTTATTACCATATATTTTTTTGTGTGTGAATATTCTCAAAGGATGGGATAGAGATGTTATCCTCCAGAAGGAAGTGGATTCATTTCTTCCCAGTGATTGTTGACACTAACAGCCCAGGATCATGATAAATTAATTTGCTACTTTATTTTGGGACAATCCTGATGAGAAAAGTTGAGTTCTATAACACATATGTTTACAGTCACTCAAGGATGGATTTCTTTCCCACTCCTTTGCAAAGAGCTGGAGGGTTTACTTTAGGTTAACCTTACTATGACAATGCAGACTCAGTGTCACAAATTAATGTGGTAGGTTCTCCAAAGGAAGCCCTCACAGTGGGTATCCCTACACTTTGTGGAGTCCTTCCAGAGCTAGGTTTACCCACAGCAAATGTCCTCTAGCAGAATGGTTAAGAGTCTTCATTCCTTTTCTTGTTTCTGTTTTCTTTTAGATTATTGGCTGGAATTCCTTATAATTCATCAGATTTGTGCTGCCTTCATGAAGATTATTCTTTTATTTTGTGATTATTTTCATTTGGTCTCAGTAGGAGGGTTGGTGAAAATAACCTAACTTTACTAGAAACTGCCAAACAAAGACATGAATATTTTTACTATAGCAACCTTTTTACTATTGATTTTTAATTTTATTGCATAATAGAGAATGTAATCTACATAAAGTTGAATCTTTAAATTTTGTCGAGGCTTTATTTAGGGTCTAATAAATGGTTGTTTTTTCATTAATAGTTAATTTATTCATCAAAAAGAAGCATGTTCTTTAAGTGTAACATCTCATTTGTATGATAAACTTTTGTATGTTAAAATGGTGAGAAAATGTTTAAACATGATTCGACTTTTGCTGAAATAATTAAGAAAGCAATTATTCCATTAAGGAAGTTAGCAAAACATTTTCAACCATAGCTTTTAGAAGAAGCTAACCATATAAATAAGCATTGCTGTTTACAAATTCTTGCTTCAATGAGTAGATTAGATTACAGTATTATTTCGTTTATCACAAAGTATTTCTTTAATGCCCAGTATGTGTTTGGCACTTCATTGGGTAATGGAAGCTAGATCAAAGAAGTATTTGACCAGAATCTGATCTTTTGGGAATATACATTTGGAGAAAAAAGTTATCTAATTTCTAAAAATTAAAATATTGCTAGACAATATAATATTTAATAATGCATAGTAATTCCCAGAATGACTGCTACAAGCCATAAGTGCTGTAGGGATTCAATTAATGTTGGAGCATTTCAGGGAAATAATTGTGGATTAAGTGGATGGAGAATTGGGCCTCAGAAAAGGAGTGATCTTTGAATGGGAGTGGGCAGAAAAGCCAGCAGTAGAAGAAAGGGGAGATCAAAAGTAATTTAACTCATCTTCCTCTTAAAAATAATTCAATTGAATTTCTATGCAGTTATGCCCACTGAAAAGCTCCTTAGCTTGTGTTAGAATAATTAGAGAATGAATGGATACTGAAAACAGGTTTCATTTTTATCTAAAGTCCCTTAGTTTTTACCTAAGTTTTTTTGTTGTTGTTGTTGTTTTGTTTTTTCTGTTTCAGGGTACTATCCAGGATACTATAGCACATTTAGTTGTCATGTCTCTTTTAGACTTCTTTTGACTGTGACAGTTCCTTGGAATTTCATAGATTGTTGTGACCTTGACAGTTTTGTAGAGTACTGGTCAGGCATTTTGCAGGACACCCTCTATTGAAATTTGATGTTGAACTTAATAACTTGGCTGAAGTAATTTTTGTCAGGTTTCTTCACTGTAAAATTACTACCCCCTTTCCATACTGTACTCATTGGAAGGAAGTCATTGTGCACACAGCCGCACTTAAGACATAGAGTTATGTTCCTTTCTTTTACGGTAGAGTATCTCAAATTATTTGCAGTTCTTCTACATGAGAGATTTGTATTTTCTCTCCATTCTATTTGTTTATTCAATCATTTTTTAGTAGCAGTATGGACTCACAGATATTTATTTTTATACTTTGAGTTATAATTCAATACTAACTTGTATACTTTGTTTATGAAATTGTTCCAGCTGTGGCCAGTGGGATCTCTTTAAGTTGACGCTTGTGTCCCTTTGACACACTGCCATCACTGTGAAGTTTATCTGAGGACTACCTACTTTTGGGCTCTACAAGATACTCCAGACACAGCTTATATATTTCCTGCCCTGGGCCTAGAATCAGCTATTTATGTAAGGGTTGTTGGATACTTTCAGAAAAAAAGAGAATGGTATTCGAAACCAAGATCTGTGTATACTTACTAGACATGCTCAGTGCTATTGGGTTTCCTTGATTTTAGGCCCACTTAGCTGTAGAACAAAGATATGTGTGTGTATACTAACTTGTGTATATACACATATCTGTAGTATTTTTATATGTAACCATCTATACTTGAACTAAATACGAGTTCATCCTGATGTCTTCAACTCTAGTCTGTTACAACATGATCATTCCAACTTCCTTCCCTGTTTACCTGTAAACTACTTGAACAATGAGAAATCTGACTCCCACCATCCACCATTCATTAGCATAATTGTTCAATTCCAGTATATATGTATAGCAGTATTAGAATTGTTAACTTACATGAGAAACAACTTTATCAAATAGAGGACAGTGTTATAATTTCTTTGCCTTCAATCTTACAGAATCCACCAAATTCTAGTTACTTAGGCCATCACTTTCCCCTACCATTAGGTCCTTTAGTGGGATACTTTCATATATTTGTAATAGAGTTAGACTCTCTAAGTCTGCAGTCTTTTCTAAGATCCCCAATTGCTAAAAGTTTTGTATTGGGTTTTTTGTTTTATGATATGTTTAGGTTCACTATGTATAAAGTGTATGAGACATGACAAATACACGATGCTACTGTAGTATCACAGAGAATGATTATATTTTACCTTCATTTATTCCTTTTCTGGTGCTCTTTCTTTCTTTGTTTTGATCTAAGTTTCTACCCTCTATCATTAATCTTCTCCTCAAAAACTTCCTTTTAAAGTGTCTTGCAAGGCAGATCCAAGGATAGAGATTTTCCGTAGCTCCTCACCTTGAGAACCTGGTGGGATTCCTGAAGGTAAGCCCTGCCAGATACGTGTGGTTGCCCCTTCTGACTGTGGCCCCCAATACTTTCTCACTCTCAAAGTAGTCCAAATTCAATCTGCAACAATTTGTCAAAATTACCGGTTAAGTATTCTTACCACTGTATGGTTCTACTCCAAGCAAGCAGATCTTGGCTATTATTGACCTGTTTCTCCAGAATTCTGGGTGATTGGTGGTTTGCACTGAAGCCTAAGTTCTTTGATACGTCCAAGAAAACTTGTTGGTTTTCTGTTTCTTCAGCTTTTTCTTACTATAAGAATGGCAATTATAACTTTTAATTTCTTTACATGTCAGAACTGAAAGTGGAAGTCCCTTGTTTCACTTTTTAACTGATTTTTCTTTTGGATATACTGTGGTAAAAGAAATCTATGGTTTTGCCACCGTGTGTGCAGGGCAAAATATTTATTGATAAAATAAATCAACTGAGTTATCAAAGGTTTTCTTAGAGAATGATAGGCATAGAAAGAAAGATTAGTTTAATTAATGTGAATTTGACTGGAATCTACTTTTAAATTAAAAAAGCAAATGCTTACAACTTGATTCATTCAAAAGGCCATGGCTAGTATTGATTTAAATAAATTATTTAGAATTTATAGATATATTGCTAACTAGGCTCTGTTATACTCATAGTTTAGTAGAATGTTACCAGGAAACTGAATGAACAGTTCTTGCTTCCCTCAAGAAGTTATTAGCTCTCTTTTTCAGGGACCTAACAGGATTTTGTTTATACCTTTATTACAGCACTCAAGTCAATCTACTGTAATTATCTGTTTGTGTCTGTCTCCCTATGAGAATAAGTTCTTTGAAGGCATGGGTCATGTCTTATTTGTATTTCCAGCACTTAGCACACTCCCTGGCCCATCATAAGTACTCAAGAAATGTCTCTTAATTGATTGAATGGATAAACTAGTGAATGAAAAATATTTTCCATATATTCATATGTTGAGTGTGATTCTTTGGTAAAATTTCATGTTAAATTCTAATACATTTGTATTATTTTGGTTTATCTATTCTGAAAGTGGTTTTCTGAAATGTTGGCATGATTATTACCATTTCTTAATCTTGTCACCGTAGCTATGTCCAAAATACCGACATGTTAATTATTTCTCTAAGATATAAAGCATGTTCTTTAGAAAAAAAATTCTCAAATGTCTGATTAGATTATTAAATAGTAACATTTATTTGTTGGTGTTACGGTTATGGTGACATCTTTGCCATATAGCACTTTTTCAGTACATCTGTGGTAATTAAAACCATCTGTGCATTCTGAGTGGGAAAGTAGCAATAAAATATTACTGAAAAAAATTATTTCCTGCTCTGCCAACAAAGGCATCAAGGAGGGTATGTGGTGTCAAGCGGACTGAAATCAGCAAGAGAGAGACCACAAGGCCTAGCCATCCTAAGAAAGGTTTCTTTCGTTATCTCTTCCCATAGGATAGTACCTTCAGAAACTTGGTATTGTCCATATCCTTTAAGAGCAAGTTTATCTTTTAGTGGCAGTCTGTGTTTAAAAAGTTCATAAAGTGAATAGACAGAAAGCTATAATGCCAGTTTGCAAATACAGAATCGTTGTCATAGAGATAAGAATTTAAACATTTATGTATACTTAAACATTGTTTCCATATATGCATCCACCTACTTGGGAAACTATGTGTTTTCCCCAGAAAACTGATTAGTGAATGCAGCATCCTAATGAACGGGAGTGTATTAGTTTCCTAGGGCTGCCGTAACAAATTACCACACATTTGGTGGCTTAAAACAATTTATTCTCTCCTAGCCTGGAGTCTAGAAGTTTGAAATCAAGGCATAGGCAAGGTTACACTCTCTCTGAAGGCTCTAGGTGAAATTTCTTCCTTTCTTTTTCTTAGCTCAGTGTTTGGCAATGTTTGACATTCCTTGACTTATAAATGTATCATTAATTTTTGCCTTCCTTGTTACATGATTCACCTTCTCCTTATGTGCTTTGTGTCCAAATTTCCCTCTTCTTATAAAGATACCAGCATATTGGAGTTCGGGCCCATCCTAACCCATTGTGGCCTCATCTTAACTTGATTATAGGTGTAGAGACCCTATTTTTACGTAAGATCACATTGACAGGTTCCTGGTAAACATGAATTTTGGGGGCACACTCTTCAATTCAGTACAAGAAGTTAGATAAATCCAGTATTTAATGGCACAGGATAAGAGAGGTTGGTAGCTTGATACAAACATTTATTAGGTTGGTGCAAAAGTAATTGCGGTTTTTGCAATTATTTCTAACCTCTTAAATCGCAATTACTTTTGCACCAACTTAATACAATTCGGGACCATTTTGTCAAAAGGACAAAGGCATTTTAAGTCCAGTGACTCTGATTCCAGAGTCATTTCTACAGTCTGATTGACATTGCCTCAAGCCCCAGAATACTTGAGAACCTTGCCTGAGGTTCTTCTACATGAATATAAGTGCCTAGTTTTATCTTAATGTTTTTCCTTTTCCGGCTTTCAAGGCTGTCCAATGCCCTATTTGATACTTTCTTTAGATATGCTAATAAATTCCTTCAGGTTTCTTAAGAGTTTTCCCCTGCTGAACTAATAGCTTTTTCTATTTTGCCATCTCTGCTGGGATTAATTAATATTTTTATTTCAAAACTTTAATCACTCAGATAATTGCATTTCCACGAGGTGGAATGGGTGGCAGCGGGGATTTTGGCTACCATAGTCCAGCAACTGTCCACCCCAATAACCACAAAAATAACCAGATATGATAGTAACCATTTACTAAGAATGTGTGATGATTGGACACATTGTATTTAAGAAATGCAGGCGTTTTACATGCGTTATAACAAATGAACACAAGGTAACCTAATAGGTATCATTTCCCTATTTCACTTATGAGGAAACTAAAATTGCTAAGTAATTTGCTGAAGATTACTTAGCTAGTAAGTAGTGGATTAGAAACATGTATGTTGATATTACTTCAAAGTTCTACCTCGATATAATAACCCCGACTAAACTAGTAACTAGCCTGTATTCTGGGATGATCACTGATAGTCTCTTTCTTCATTTTTCCTCTGATGTTTAAGCAGCATAATATTTTGAAATTATTATACATGTTTACTTCAAAAATATAGGATTGCATGATAGATTATGTGACCAGATAACACTTTTCTCGGAGAACTGTTGTTCTTTGAGCCACACTATGGGAAACACCACTTTGCAATCTTCCAATCAGTATCTGCCTTAGTTTTCTGATTCTCTACTCTTGTCCCAACTTATTCACAGAGAATATTTTTTGTTACTAAAATATTTTCCTTTATTCATCTTCTGCAACTTACATCACATTCAACTCCAGGACTAAGCCAATGCATAGAATGGTTGGTTTTTAAGTGGTAAGAGCTGAGTTTATTGAACTGCTCCATTAGACTGACTGTTAATACAATGAAAATAGCCGTCTGAAAAATCCCATTTATAATTATGTCATCTAAAAAGGGTAATATGGTAATGAGTCAATTAATGTATTTATATTCATTAGCCAATTGTTTGAATTAGTTTGCTAATAAACTGGTTACCCCCTATTGGAGAGGCCTGAGTAGGGCAGGTGTTGGAATTGGAAGGGTTAGTGCAGATGTTGGCATTTATTGGTGTTGGCTTTTGAGACTACTGTACTGAAAAAAGAACATGGAAATTAGAGTTGGAATACTAGTTAGGTTGGAGGGTGTATTAATTTCCTAGGGCTGCTGTAACAATTACCACAGACTGCGTGGCTTAAAACAAAGAGATTTGTTCTCTCATCATTCTGGAGGCCAGAAATCTGAAACTGGCAGATTTGTGTTTTGTTATTGGCAGAGCTGTGTACTCTCCTGAAGGCTTTAGGAGAGAATCCTTTTTACCTCTTCCAACTTCAGGTGGCTCCAGGAGTTTCTTAACTTCCATGGCTCCATAACTTCAATCTCTGTCTCCTTCTTCACAGCCCTTCTCCTTTTCTGTGTGTCTCTCCTTTGTGTCTCTTATAAGCACACTTGTCATAGGATTTGGAGCCCGATAATCTAAGAAGATCTCATCTTGCTATCTTTAACTTAATTATTACATCTGCAAGGACTTTTTCCAAATAATGTCCCAGGTTACTAATGTCCCAAATAACGTTACAGGTTACAAGGATTAGGACATAGAGGTACCTTTTGGAGGATACTGTTCAACTCTCTACAGAGGGTAAGAGTAACACACCCTTAATTTCAAAATTTTCCTAATGCCAACCTTGTCACAATTTCCATGAAAATTTCAGGCTAAATGAAAAAAATGATGATTTGAACTAGTCACTCAAATAGGACTTAGTACAATCCTTAGGACACTGAATTGTGCAAGGAGAAGTAGGTATCTGAACACTATTGGATCTCTTAAGAAAGAAAATGAGACGGGGAGATGGAGGATAGGTAGAGTATCAACAGTATCTGCTAGCAGCTTCTATGGGACACTATATGCTCATTTTCTTCCCCTTGTTTTAAAACAATACTATATGTGGGAATGCATATCTATGTTTCTACTACTAAAAGATCAAATTTGAAATTCAATTGTCATTTTTTTGGGGGGATACAATAAACACTAAACAACATTGTAGAAACATGATCTAATTTTTCTTTGAAATGCTAGTATATTTACAGACCAATTTTCTATCTTACATTTCATATCTTTAAATTTGGCTAAATGTTACAGAGAAAAGTATTCTCAGATTCATGATTTCACATGATAATTTCCCTTACCATAATATTCATCAACGTGTATTGTAGTTTTGTGTCCCTGGCATCTGGTGAATGGTCAAGAAATAGTTCTTGTCTGAATAAATATTGAGATATAAAGATAGCGTGTGACTGAATAATTTAAATAAGTCAAATGTGTTTGTACATGGCAAAAATGCACCTATATTATTTCAGTCCTAGTCTGTTCCTCTAACTGTAAATAAACAGACCGGGTGTAATATTATTATGTTATATTATCATTGTGTTTAAAATGTAGTGACAATTGGTGAAGAATAAAAGAGTAATTAAATTATATATTTTGAGGAGATGGGGGATAATAATAAGTTTAACAAATATTTGTTGAGTCCTCATTCCAAACAATACATCACGTTAGAATCCCTGAAAGAAGTGGTGAAAAGAAACAAAGTAGGGTTTTTGTGATTGCTAAGATGCTTCCCAACGATCCCTGCTTCCCGTATTCACATTACTGTGTGATCCTTTCCCTCTTGGTCCTTGTGAAGAATAGAATATGGTAGAAGTGATAATATTGTCATTTCTGAGATTAGGTTATAAAAGACACTTCTGTGTTGGTCGTGTGCCTCTCTTCCCCTTCCCTTCCTCTCCCCTCCCCTGCTCCCTCTCTCCAGCTTGTTCTGGGTGAAGGCCATGCTTTGTCATGTAGAGGCTCACGTGGTGAACAAACTGAGGCCTTCAATCAGTGAGGAACTAAAGCAAGAGTACCGTACAGTCCAGGTAATGACTTCAGGTGATTAGAGCCCTAACTGACAGCGCAACTGAAACCCTACAAGACAGACACCTAGCTAAGGCACTGCTGGATAGGATCCCGGACCCTCCAAAAGTGGGTGAAGTAAAAAAATATGTTGTTTCAAGTTGCTAAATTTTGGGGTAATTTGTTGTGCAACAATAGATAAATAATAGTTTCCATATTACTGGAAAGGCAGTTTTGAATGGTAATACATACACACATAACAAGGTAACTACCAAGAGCTGCATAAATACTAAATTCTAAATGTGTGGCATGCAAAATAAGTTCAGAGGACAGAAATATGATGTTCAGCTCAATTGGTGGAGATGGCTTTGTAAAGAGGAACGAATTGAGCTGGGTAAAATTTGCATAGATCTTCTAAAATGTGTGCATAAATCAATACACACCAGATAGATGTGATTTTTATGTATGCCTTGTAGAAACCAGTCTCATTATTTTATTGTTGAGGCACAGTAATCTATGCAATCTTTCATGAATTCCCCCAGGTAATTAGTTTCCTAGAATATTGCTGGGTGGCAGATTCAACTCTTGCTACTTTGCAACGCTCTGGGGAATATTTGAATTATAGGACATACAGTTCTGCTGGAAAGTTATGCTAAGAGGTTTAATTCACAGAAAATATACAACCTGTATAATCCAATTAAGAATGTAGATTGCATACAGACACTGAGAACTCCACAGAGACAACAGTCAGCCTCACCTATTGACTTCTATTATTGCACTTAATGCTCCGTTCCTTTTCCTGCATGGATACAGGAGACTTTAGAGTTCAGCGTTCTTGACCTTTCTGGAATGTTAACTGCCCATGCAGAATCTTGGAAGAGATTGGAATTTCCCTTTTATTTTTTTCTCCAGTTGAAATGCTTTCTTTCTTTACATACTGATGTAATAATGCTAGTTTTTCCTCCCAGGTAACACCAGTGTGTGACCTCTTGAAAACCTGTTCAGCTCTAAATGTAGCCTGCCTCACATGCTTTATACCCAAGCCAGGAGAGTCCTATGGTCAGGAAATCATTAGGAATTTCTACCCCTCTGCAATGGTTCAGAAAAAAGATGGACAGGTGGGGGCAGGTAGGATGTAGTATTAATCCCTTTACATGAAATAGCCACTTTATTTTTATTCATTCTCTATGTTCGTTTCTGTTTCCAACAGAAGACTCATCTCTGGCCCAATTAGATTTTCTAGCAAATAGTCTTCATCTCTTACTGTTGTACTCTCAGACTTGTAACCATGCTTAAAACTCATGTTAGAAGGAACTTATGGGAAGGTTACAGGATTCACTAGTAAAATTCTGTATAAATGAATTTCTTTAAATTACACTTAGAAGAATTGAGGTTTGCACTGTCAGTTAGATGAACTACATAATTAATTATAGGCACCAAATGTAGGTATTGTAAACAAATCATAAAATATGAGGAATGTATTTTCTTTATAAGCTTTCAAAAGCTTTTTACAATTTACTGAACTCTTCAGTTTTAATGATGAAAGTGTAAATAAAGCATGAGCATGCCAACCTACTGTCACTGATGTTTAGCTCATTCGTGGATTATCTACTTTGTATAGCATTTTGTTTTTCTATCAGTGCTGCTATATAAGAGAGAGAGAGGTAGAGGAGTGAAGAGGTGAGAGGGAAAGGAAGAATGAGAGAGAGTGCTTTAGAATATATGAAAGAAAAAGCATACTGATACGAAGATTGGATAATATTTTAAAATAGATATCTTAATTAAACAATACAATAATCCACAAACTAATCTCCATTAGAAGTCATAGAGATGATTGACTAAATGCTTTCTCACTTTCATAGTCATCATGTTATTTGCTGGCAATTGCTAAGAATTAATCAGTGCTAATAGTACTGGGGAAAATTTTAGAGGTACATTTGACATGCTGAAAAATCTTTCTGACTCTTTAGATTTCTTCTGATCTCAACGTAAACAGGCTGGGGAAAAAAGCAGCATCTTGTTACAATTTGAAAGGATGGCTCTTCTGCCTTGCCTTTTCAGTTTCATACCCAAGTGCTTAAAACCTTTAATCCCATTTTCCATTCTAGAATAGAACCACATTTCAATGCCACTGTTTAGGGAGTTGCCCTTACTACAGCCCTCTAGCAAAGGGGAAAATGAGCCAACTGGCTACTGTGGCATAAAAATTTCTGTTTAGCAAAAATAATCGCTTGGTCTCTGCATTTGTCTGTGTGGTTGTCTTACAGTTGACTCACTACTTTGTGGCTGGAGCTTGTCATCCTGGCTCCTGGCCAGGGTGCTCATTACCTCTATTAGGCATCCTGTGTACATCCTGGGAAATACTAATACCCCAGCTTCTTTGTGTGCCTTTGTTTGTCCATAAGTCAGCACTCAGTATAGAATAATTTATGGGAGGTGAAGAGAGAGAAAGACCCTCCCACATGCTTCAAAAAAAATGAAATTAGTATACTGTGGGAGATAAAACATGATACAGTTCTAATATGTGTTCTTGACAATTGGTCTTTTCTTTTCATGAAAGATATTCTAGAAGTGCTTTCAGTCTGCCATCCATTTTCCATTTCTCATTTGTCGGTCTTTTATTTCTTTCATCTGTATGCTCCCTTTCCCACAGCTTCCTCCTTTCTGATCACCCATTTTCTGTCTTCCAGTGACATAGCATTTTACCAAGAGCTCCTCATTTTTTCATTTTAACAGGACTCTGTCAAGAAACTTAAGCTCCAGGTCTGACTTGGCTCAATATTCCAATCAAAAGAGAGAACTCCTAGATTAAAAGCTCTATTTTTCAAACATAGTATAGGATTTCTCCCAGGATGATTATGACATACACAATGATGGCTTCTGTTTATATATACCTATCAAATTTTATGCAATTGCAATGACTAAATTAGGCATTTGCATGCAAAACACACGTTTCATTTTTAATGTCATGTCAACTAGAAAGGCCAAATGATCATTGAAATTACTAAAATAGCTTATTAAATAGATATCAGTACACATTACATGAAATTCTCCCCATCCTGTAACCTTATCTTTGCCGGAGAGGTCAAAAAAAGTTTGACTTTATAAATTTCCCTAAATTTGAAGGAAAACAAGAAACAAGTGCAATTAAGATTAAAGTAACTTAGATTGTTAAGGTATTCTATTATTGATTAAAGCCTTTTACTGGTTATCTTTTGCACGAGATTCAATTAAGGTCCTACACACATCTTTGCTTTGTTCTGACATTACTCTGGAATTAACATATCTTGTGACTAATCTATTTTAGCTGGCCACAATATGGAAAAAGACGTATACTTTGAATTTGCATAGTTTGGGTATTTTACAATTGATAAACTGCTCTAAGTTTTCTAAAAAAACAAACAATCCATGAAATCTCTGCTCAATCTTCTGTAGCTTTGTATAGTTGCTCCTAAATATAAACAAAATATGAATTAAAATAGCATATTTGTGTATATTTTTTATTCCATTTTCTAGAATGTTGGAACCACGTATTTTTTCTTCAGCTTATTGTGGACGATTAATAAGTATGTGAAGTAAATGATCAATAATTGAATGCAGTTCTATTTCTGTTTATTTGCCTTAGAAAGGCAAGATGAATTTATTTCCCACATTGCTTATAATCCGTTAAATACAAAGAGGAGTTGGAGAATAATTGTTTCTTTTTGTTCAGCTTTCCTCCTTGAGGATCTATAGGCTCATTATGGCTGATGAGCTGGTAATTTCAAGCTTCTGTTTTTCCGCTCTTCTCTTTCATGCTCCTTCAATAATTCATAGTGCAGAGCAAACTCTGCATAGTTGAGTTGGGAAGGATTTGTAAGCATGTATCTGTATCATGGGCATTTTCTTTGCTCTATATTGTGCACATAGTTCCCTACGAGAAATTGGAAGGACAGCTAGCTTTATGTGCTTCTGAAAGCCTGGCATTGTGAGCTTCTTTTGTACATAATAACTGCAGGTGCTTTCTGGCGCAGAAATGATCCTGTGATCTGATAGCTGTTTTTCACATTCTGTGATCTTGGCCAGTTCACAGAATACAACAAAGGTGGAAGATTGTTGTCTTCCCATGGGTTGCCTAAAGTTACAGTGCTGATCTTTTGACCCTTAATTTCAGCAAGTTTGATTGCTCAAGGAACCCTGGTGTGCATATTTGGAGCTAGTGTGGCATTTTGCTGTTGAGTTGATTGTCAATATTCTAACACACTCATAGTATTTAGAAGAAGGGAGATAGAGTCTTTTATGTAATTGTCTTGCATTTTAAAGAGTTAAATGCAAACAGTGTCACAAATAAACTACCTCACCTCCTCTAATGGACTATTTTAGGCCTAGTAATGCATTTTAGCAAATGATTGTTGTGATTAGAGCATCACTGCTTTTCCTCCTTGTGAAGTATAACACCGCCCATTCTGAGGCTGCAGAGTCACAAGAGAAATGCAGTCACTCATCATTGGAATGAAGCGAGTACAGGAATTCTGATGTTTCAAAAACTAAATTATTTTAATAAGGGATTTTAAAATAAGTAATGCAACATGGTATTAAAACTTGCTAATCTTGCTTCATTACTAATCTCATACCACATTTAAATGAATTGGTTTTACTGAATATTTTAATTATTTCCCCTTCTGATTTTCATTTCCTTACTCATCATCAGCATGTCTCATCAGCCAGGGTTTAAAACATTCTCTGTCCTTGTTCATCCCATGGAAATTGATCAGGTATTTAAACTCTGAATTAGTTTCTCCGTTAATAACCAGACTTGATTCTACTTGCAAATCATTTAATTTAAGACCCATGTTAAATTTTGCCTCACTAAATGCTGCCTCGTTCTCAATTCCTGCTTTGTTTCTCAGAAGGTGACTTGGTTAATGGAGTTAAATGCCTTTTAACCACTAGAGGGAAACATACCAATCTTCTATGAGCAAGGCAGTGTCTTCAAATGGCAAATACCTTCCGGAAGCTGCAGGTCCTGCCGTGTGTTTTATGTTGATCTTTTCCCTCTCAATATCGACAGCATTATAATGAGGAATCAGGAAAGGGTATATATTGATCAAAAAAAAAACCAAAAAAACTGAGGATAATTTCCTTTTTATTGAATAATTTGAGACCTATTCCTTGCTGTAGTTAATTTATTTTTGAAGTGAGTAAATATCCCCTGATAACTAAGGACAAACTTCTATGATGCAAAAATTTCTTTGTGCATTATATCTGGAAAGCAATGTTCTTTAAATGTTGATATACTGTACTCATACTAAACATACTGAGTAAACAAGCATTTACTGAGTGTAGGTTCAACATAACAGAAAAAAAATCTCAGACAAATCAGATTGTTTGGATTCTGATGTTAAAAGCATTCTACAGAATGTCTTTAGTATTGTTCTGGCCCACACATACTTTATTTATTGAATGTATTGTTTTTTTCTGTTATCTGTACTTATTTTATTGTTTCTGCTCAGGGATACACCCAGTTGTAGCAATAGTCTTTGCTGTTGTTATGTAACTCCATCTCCTTTTCTTGCAGCATCAGGGAGATTTGAAGCAGAAATTTGGGGGAGATCAAGCAAAATGTTGAAAGCTAAGTCTCAGGATATTAACGCTAGATGAATAGATTTTAGGAACCCGATAAAAATACAACGGTGATTCTGTGGCCTTGAATGGCTATCAAAAGTGAAACTGCGGAAGAAGGGCAAAGCAGTTACAGAAACTGTGGACCTGAGGAACATTTGAGTATTATAAGTGGTGTTCCTACTACATGTGGCAAAAGCAAATGTATTTTTAATGATTGCTGCAAATATCTTGTTTTACTTGTTTTCAATGTGAAGGATTCTAGATGCTTGTGGACTGTTTCATTCTGGTTCAGTTGGTTTCTGTATTAATGCACCCAGGAAAATAGGCAAGTCATTAAAGCAATGTGTTAGGTACCTATTGGTTTTATCTGCCCAGTGTTCTGTCTTGCTCGGTTTCCAGGCACTTCGCTCCGACCCCCCATTCAACATACTTGCAGAGGAGCTTCTTTTTCCTTATAAATTACCTCCACACTTTTGGCCACAGTTAATTGATCCAGGCATTGGCAATTTACCAAAGTTGGACAAGGGCACATCACTGAAGCTGGCCAAGTTCTCCTCTGGGTGGGTAATCATGTGATGGAAACCAAGACAGAGGGAGTGGAGCAGAGATACAAAAGGAAAGGTAACTTGATCATACTAAAAACCAAGTTACCCAGCTGAATTTCTGCACTCCATGCACAAGATCTCAATACTTAGGAATAAATAAGCATTTTGGTTTAAGCTTGTTTCACTTGGATTTCTTAGTGGTGGTTAAAAGAGTCCCAACTAATCGTGGTAGGAAGCAAATTTGCCACGGAGGAACTCTGCTGTGAATAGGCCAAAGGGATTTTTCAATAGGCAACTATCTTATTTAAAAATAGAAGACGGATTTCTGTTGGAAAAAACATCATGATTACATTGTGTATGCCGCTGAAGTTTCTCCAGTTCAATAGTAGTTAATTCCAGGGCTCTGGGTATCTAGAGAGGAAAGGAACTGAGAATTCCCACAGGAAGGGAATTGAAAGTATGTTTCACAGTATAAGTCTGCTTCTCTCCAAAAAGGCTTTCACCTTCTCTCACCACTCCTATAAATGTTTACACTTTGATAATGAAAATAGAACATGGAATCAGAGAATGTGGATTTGGAAAACTTTTACCCATTCATCTATACTTTCCTACATTCAACCATTATTCTCCTAGCCCAGACTGTGTGGTGTGGCAGTCCCTATTCTTGTAACTAGGGATGCGGTGAAGATGTTTTGTTTTATTTCGTTTTGTTTTGGTTTGTTCTAGGCTGAAACCTGAAAGAGGAGTTCAGGAGTCAGCAAGGTGAAGAGTTGGAGGAGATAGGTTCCAGGTGTGTATGCAGCCTATTAGGAGGAACACAGTTTGTGGCCATGCGTAGACCTGGGGACAGCATTAGGTATGCTTCACTGCATATTCACTGAGTACTGGAGTTGTCTGTAGTGGTATATTTTTATCATTTCATTGTGGTAAAACACTTAACATGGGATCTACCTTTCAATCATGTTTTTAAGTGAACAATAGAGTGGTGTGAACTACAGGCGCAATGCTGTACAGCAGATGTCCAGAACTTACTTATCTTGCCTCACCGAAACTTTTACCCCTTGGTTAGCAACTGCCCATTTACTCCTCCCCTCAGCCCCTGGAAACCACCATTTTATTCTTTGCTTCTATGAGTTTGACTATTTAAATACCTCGTATAAGTGGAATCATGCAGTATTTGTCTTTCTGTAGCTGGCTTATTTCACTTAGCATAATGTCCTCAAGGTTCATCCATGTTGTCATTATCACGTACTGCAGGATTTCCTTCTTTGTTCCAGGTGTATATACCACACTTTAAAATTCACTTTCCATCGATGGACATTTAGGTTGTTTCCGTATCTTGCATATTGTGAGTAGTGCTGCAATGGACGTGGAAGTTGTAATTATTTCTTTAAGATCCTGATTTTAATTCTTTTGGAAAAACACCTAAGACTGGGATCACTGGATTATATGTTAGTTCTATTTTCAACTTTTTGTGGAACCTATACACTGTGTTCCACAGAGGCTACACCATTTTGCATTCCCACCAAGAGTGTGCAAAGGTTCCAACTTCTCCACATCCTCACCAACTTTTGTTTTTTCTTTCTTTTTTTTTTTTTAATGGCTATCCTACAGGTGTGAGGTGTTATCTCATTGTGGGTTTTATTTCATTTCCCTGATGCTTAGTGATTTTGAGAATCTTTTCATGTACCTGCTGGCCGTTTGTATGTCTTCTTCGGAGAAATGCTTATTTAAGGCCTTAGCTCATTTATTAATGTGTTATTAGTTTTCTTTTCTCCTTTTTTTTTTTTTTTTTTTTTTTTGCTATTAAGTTGTAGATATTCTCTATGTATTTTGGAAATTTGCCCTTTATCAGAATATGGTTTGCAAATATTTTCTCCCATTCTGTAGGTTGCCTTCCTTCTATTGATTATTTTCTTTGCTCTGAAGAAGCTTTTTAGTTTGACATAGTCCCACCTGCATATTTTTGCTTTCGTTGCCTGTCATTTTGTCATATGTATGAAATCATTGACAAAACAACGTCATGAAGTTTTTCCCTTATGTTTTCTTCTGGTAGTTTTATAGTTTACAGTCTAACATGTAAGTCTGTAACCCATTTTGAGTTGATTTTTGTGCATGGTATAAAGGGTCCAATTTCATTATTTTCATGTGAATATCCAGTTTTCTAACATCATCTGTTGAAGACACTATATTTTCCCCATTGAGTGTTGTTGACATTTTTGTCAAAGATCAGTTGATCATATATGAGTGGATTTATTTCTGGGTATTTTCATATGATAATGCTAAGGAATTAGAAAAGTGATCTAATCTATATACTTCTGCCAAAATTTAGAGTGGGTCTCCTGTTCTTTCAGACTTTCCAAAGTCCAAAGGGTTACAATTACGCTTTTTAAGGAACATTGGTTGATAGGTATGACTTTGCAATTTCTTTCTGATGTTTTGTGACTTACTTAATCATATAATCATTTGTTATATTAAGTTTTACACAAAATGCAGTCCTTTCTCAATCTACGCATTTATTTTTCTGTTTTATTTGAAACCCACGAACTAACTTTTACACTAGAGATCTTTTTTTTTTTTTTTTAATTGGCTTGGATATAAAGGGACATTTGCTCCTTCAAAGATGATACTCATTTCTTTGAACTTGCAGTAATTTCCTTTATGGCTAGCACTGCAGGAATGTCTTTATGAATTTTCCTAGAGCAATTTGTACATTAGAACTGTCTACAGTTATATCAATGTTCTATTATATGTCTTTGCTGTCCAATAGAGCAGTCAGTAGTCACATGTTGTAATTGGGCACTTAAAATGTGACTAGTGGTGACAAAATAACAAATTTTTATTTTACTTATTTTAAATTAATTTAGATATAATTTAAATAGTCAAATGTGGCTACTAGATACCGTATTGGAAAGCACAGGACTAAGGTATATGGTTACTTTTAAAAAACTCCACTTGTGTTTACAAATGGGACAATTGTTGAATTTGGGGTTATAAATATATTCACTGAGTCAAGTTTACTAACAGTGTGATTTAAAGCTTCTATGGCCTTACAGAATTGTTTTCTGCTTGGCCTATCAATTACCTGATAGAGGTGAATTTCAATTGTATGGGGTGAATTTTTCTATTTTCTCTTGTAATTATGTAAAATTTTATATATACATATTTCAGTTATGCTATTACATGCATCAATGTTACAATGTTTATTTTTCTACTGAACTCAAATTTTATCATTACATATTTATCCTCTTTGGGATTAATAATTCTGTTTTTCCTTAAAGTATATTTGTATGATAATAATATAGCCAAATTATTTTTCTCTGGTTTTCCCTTTAAGATCTACTTCCATTCTTTTACTTTCAACCATGCCATATTCATTTGTTTTGGGTGTGTCTCTTTTAAACCCTTCTGTTTATTGAGTTTATGGATAGTTGTGAATTTATTTCTAATGTAGCATTTTATATTTTCTATTTGTTCTGCTTTTTCTATTGTATCTTTCCTGTTCTTCCTCTTTATGGATTAACTGAATTTTTAGTTCCATTTTTCCATCCACTGGTGTAGAACTACATACTATTTTAATAGGTTAATTACCTGAAAAATAGTAATACACAAATCTTACTTTAATTATGCCTGGTAAATCAATGACTGGACCTTCCTCTTGACTGATCCAAATACAAACAAGAAAGGACTACTCTGTGATTAAGCATCTTCTTTATCTTACATTGTCATCCAGTATGGTAGTTTTATCTGTGTTTTAACATCACAAAATACATATTATCATTGTTATACATACTGTTGTTACTTGTGTTGATACTTCTATTTGCTTAACAGTCTTTCTACTGTCATACACTCCTTCCACAATCATTTTCCTTCTTAAAATATAGCTTTCATTAATGATATGTTGGTGATAAAAGTAACAGTTTTTTTATATTATATACTTAGCACTTATCCTTTAATGATAATAAAAGGTAGTTGGTTATTTCCTCTCAACACTTTGAAAATAATTTTCATTGTCTTTGAATGAAACTTTTTTTCTGTTTGGAAACTCTGAGCTCTTTTTGTCTTTGGTGGTCGGTAATATTACTGTGAAAAGTCTCATTATAAGTTCCTATTTTCTTTATTCTACTTAACTTTAATACTGTTCATAGTCCTGACTCTGAATATTCACATCTTTTACGAAGTGTTAAAATGTTTAAGGCATTATCATAGTTGTCCCCTGATATCAGTGGTGGATACCATAGTCCACAAGTGCTCAAGTCCCTTATGTAAAATGGCATGTTATTTGAATATAAAATATGCATACTCTCCCGTATGCTTTAAATCATCTCTAGAGTACTTGTAATAACTAATATAATATAAGTGTTATGTAAATAGTTGTTATATTGTATTATTAGGGAATGATGATAAAGAAAAAAGTCTGTACATATTTAGTACAGATGCAACTTTCATAAGTCTACTACATAGTACTTGTCAGCAGCAACGCAACATTTATTTCAAATATTTTTGATTTGTATTTGGTTGAACCCACGGATGTGGAACCTGCAGATAATGCAAGGCTGACTGTATATCTCCTTTATTCTTTGTATTAAATTATTTTAAATTTCTATTTGACCTTTGTTGCACTTTATTTTATCTGATTATTTTATTAATATATTTTCATAGTTTTTAGCTTTTAATTTTTTTATGTTGTATTCTAGTTGATTTCCTCAGATCTCTTTTCTAGAGCACAGATTCCCTTTAGCTTTAGTCTAAATGTCTATATGATACACCAAATTTTACTATATTTATTTTTTTAATTTATTTTAAAAAGTATTTATAAGTTTTATATCTAAATTGCTTCTTTTAAAATATGATCCACTGAGTTTTGCTATATTTTTAAAAATTTATTTATAAAATTTTTATCTAAATTAGTTCTTTTAAAATGTGCCTACATTTTGTTTTCGTTTTTTTTTTTAATTTTATCTGCTTTCTTGCTCATTTAAAATATATTTGCTTAACATATTAAGCATATGATTTTATATTCGAGGTCCAGGAATTCTAATATCTGCAGTCATGAGGAGAATCTGATTTTACTCAATTGTTTTTCTCAGCTCTTCTTTATAGTAACTTGTATCCTTAGTTAATTTTTAATTTTGGATTGTGAATTCAAGTATGGATGAGTTTATTTTGGGGAATACTGAGGCTTCATCTGAGGGTATATTTCTCCAGGAAAAATTTGGGTTTCTTTCTGTCAAGTATACAAAAACTCTACGAATATAAGACCAATTTAATTTAATTTAATGCTCCTCTTGAGGTATCCAAGACTAACATTCTGGTAGAATATATTAGAAGCTAGCATTCGTATGAGAGCAAGCCTGGGGTAACAAATTTTCAGAGGAGGCTTTCTCAGATAGAGAAAATAAATCTCCCTTTCCTTATGAATTATATTTTATCCAATATTCTCTTTCCCTAAGCTGTATCCTTTCAAGGATCCTGGCTTTATGCTTAAGTGTCTGTTACAACTCCCCAAATTATGGGGGACCAAGGGCTTATCTCCTGACCCCAAGCAACCATGGAGTTCTAAATTTCTAAATTTCTGGTATCAGTAAGCACCCCTGGTTGCTGTGACTTGATAACCTATTTATTACTCTGCTGTTAAGTTAATATTTTTAATTCCTGTGTTTTCTTTCTTTTTTTGTGAGCACAAGTATACATTTCCAATAATATTTTATAATGCTTTATTTAGAATTTCTAGGTGTTCAATGTAGAAGATTTTACAGACTATCTAATCCAGTGTGCACAGTTTTCTATATTTTTTCAAATGCATTATCTAATTTATTCTTAGTAACCAGAGGATATACTGTAGCTATCTGGCTTTCACCCTTTCCATAAATATTCTAGTCTGATTTCATTGTAAGTTTCTCTGAGGGAAAGAATAAACTTAACTTTTCCTTTACTCCAAATAAAGCAATAATTATGCGAACAAGAGATTTAGCTTATTGTAAGTGGTTCTACACACACACACACACACACACACACACACACACACACACACACGTATATATCAGCAGAAAAAGATCTATATAGTCCCTAAAGATAGGTACTTCCCCTACTAGCAAGGTCTTGGGCAAATCATAAAATGATGCAAGTTATGTTCTCCCAAAGTTGCCTACTTCTGTCATTTCATGAAACCTACTTCATATTTTCTACTATTGTCACATACTCTCTTATTAGATTATTTTTATGAGGGAGATATTATTATTTTATTGCATGTTAAACTATGAGGTACATAGCTTTGCTTTTGATCTGTGTTGATGGAATTTTGCCCCATCAACTTTTACTATGCTAAGTTATAATGTCTGTCAGAGGCAAACAAAATTTTGAGTCATCATGGTGCTACTGAAATATGATTGGGAAATATAATTGTAATAAAGCCTATTTTTTTGAGAGTTAATATCTGACACTATGTATTTCAAAATACACTTCCAATGAAATATCACAGAAAATTTTGACTAAAAAGATTGAAAACTCACAAATTTGATATTATTTTATTTTATGAAGGATCATTCAATAAAACATTTTCAAGTGAAATCATATAAAATCAAACCAAAAAAAAGAATACAACATAATGATAAAAAATAATCGTTACCACATTATATGTGCATATCCCAATTTCAGGAATGTTAAAATCTGAACACATGTATTTGAGATCAAGGAAATACAGCAAGTGATTTCCATGCTACACCACTATATGAGCTATCAGGGACATGTTTCCAACCAGTGTTAATATCCCATAGCCTGGAGTTAAAGTGGGAGGATTTTAATCTTTGTTGTGTGAGATTTTGCACATGTATTGTTATAGGGCAGGTATGTGAAGAGGTTTACCTACTTGTTCTAAATCTTGTGACTAGACATAAGGCCTAGAGTTATATTTGTGCAGGGCTCTGAGTTGAGCCCAGACTCAGGAAAGAAGAGCATATTGGTCACAGAGGCAGAAAAGGGGGTTGGTGGTATGAATGCTACAGGTTTGCCACCTGTGTCCCTAGGAATTGCCTTGTTCACCTTATGGTAGATCTAAATCTTCTAAGTCTTCTACATACCTGGTTGAACAGTGAGAGTCAGGCTGATTTTCCATATCAAAACATAACAAGGTGTCCTTCTGGTGCTGAAACTATTCTATCCAGCTCAGAGATTTACATAAGCCATCCAACAACACTTTATAATAAACAATAAGGTTGAGCTGCCGTGAAACTTGTTTGTTAGTGATAGAATTCTAAGTGCATTGCAATTGACTGTGGACCATGCTGACCATTATGCCGTGATCTCAGTTTAATTCAGGGAAGATGGACTTGTTTCCTCTGCCTATTCCTATACCTTCTCAAACTCCAAAGAGAAAACCACATTTAATGCTTGTAATTAATATTAATGAGCATTAGGCCATAAATTTAGAGGTTGTTTGTGACATGGCTTCTTTAAAAAATTAAAAAAGGTGAAACTACTTAAAGTGTCTTAAATCAATATTGATCCAAAGTAGAAACTAAACTGAAACTTATATGCCATTGGGAAAAACAATTAAAAATCAGATTAATTTTTATGCCTTTGGAAAAGACATAAATCTTTTCTACTGCTCCAGCTGCTGTGAGACAATGACGTGGGGGAAGACATAAATCAAGAAGGAACAATACTAGCCAGTGCAATTTCATTTAATGTAACAGAAACAAAAATGAAGATGATTATTGATTCTGGCAAATTACAGTTGCTTATTATAGACTTTTACGTGTGAATATCTTAAATTTTATGCTAAAGTAGAGGAGACTCATTTAGTTCATTTACTCAAAACTTACTTAGTACCTACAATATGGCGGGCCCTGTGCCAGTCTCTGGAAACATATAGATGATTAAAAACCAATTTTAACTTAAAACAGTGTATGGATTAGCAGGTGAGACAGATGGGGAAATTATTATTAAAGCAAAGTAATGATGGAAGTATGGAGGTCCCTTTGCATATGAGAGTGTGCGGGTAAGCCTGGGGGAGCCAAGGAAACTTTTCTAGCAAAAGCTTTGATTAAAGGACACATAAAATTAGAAAGCAACTCAATGAAAGTGGGTTAAAAGGAAGGAAACATAAAATTTTCAACATTTTATAAGTGAATACTAGGGAACTTAAATGGAAAATGCTCCCATTCATATATGTCAGTGTGGGAGAGGGTGGGAAGAGTGAGTATGCAGAGGAGGGGGAACACATAGATATCAAATTCAGGAGAAGGAAAAGTGGAGAAGGAAAGAAGTTCTAAGACAATATTTTAATTGGTGGTGGATCTGGGCCACAAGCTCATTTTTCAGGATTTAGAGAAGCTTGTCAGGATTATCACTTGTACTCGTGGATCTGCACAGTGCTAGTACCCCCAGCTTGTCTTTTTTCTGCATAAAAATACAACATACCTCATCCTCTAAACTATACATTGAACAATATTCGGAATCCATAGGCTTGCTCTTAAGGTTCTCCATTGTTTGGCACGGAGTTGTATCTCTTATTGCTCCCCTTTCTGGCACTCTGCTCCGGACAAACGGGGTCTTCCTTGTTCTCTGGGCATGTGTTTGATTATTCAGGGCTTATGACGATGTCCTGCCTGGAAAGTCTTTTTGAGGACTTTGCTATTCTCAGTACCCATGTGTTACACTTTTTCAGATTGCTATAGACTTGTAATTCAGACTATTTAAATTAACGAGGACTTTATGAGCGTGCATGGACAAGGAAGGGAGGCAGGAAGAAATCCTCCAGATTCAGAACCAGAACTCATCGCTAACTGAGACTTTCAAGATGTAACTGCAGCAACTCCTAGCCTGGAAGGAGCTTGGATAACAATGCAGTGACTTTATTGTTTTGTCTCCCAAGAATCAGGTGCCCCCAATTTAATGCCCCATCATTGTTCTGTCTCTTCTTCTTCTTGACTCTTGACTAGTTTTTTCAACATCATTCCTCTGATTCCTGGGCTTTCTGACTCACTATTTCTGCTTATTTCTTCCTTTATGTATCTTTTCTATTTTGTATCACTCTTTTGTATACCGACTCTCTCTGTATATGTAGGACGTTAAAACTCCCTGAGACAGAAGATTTGATTGAATTCATAAATCACCATTAAGAATACAGTAATTTGGTGTACTGTCCTAGGCCCTCTAAGACTTTGATCAAGTACCTAGTTTTTTAAAAAAATTATTCATGGTAATAAAGTAAAACGACTGCCATAAGGAAATGTCTACCAAAAGGAGGGACTTTGGGAATGGCAAGTATTCAGACCTCACTTTTCAAAACACTTTTTATATTTGGTAAATGAATAACAAATTGATTTATGATACCAACTCTCTTCTTCATTATGGATCAAGTTTTTATTATTACTTCTTTTTCATAGGTTTAGGGTCTTGTCTTTCAAACTAGAATATGAGATCTTTGAAGGCAGGAAATTAAAAATATATATATATATCTACAAATATATATGGTGCATTTTATATATGTATATATATATATACATATATATATATATATGCTAATTTTATACATATGTATAGTGCTTTTTTAATTTAAAAAAAACTTACTACTCATCATGCTGTACATTATATCCCAGAACTCAATTCATCTTAAAGTTAGAAGTTTGTATCCTCTGACCAACATCTCCTCATTTTCCCTATGCCCCAATCCCTGACAACCAACTAGCTTTCTTACTCTATTTCTATGGGTTCACTTTTATTATAGTCCACATTTAAATGAGATCATACAGTGTTTGTTATTCTCTTTCTGACTTGTTTCCCTTACCGTAATCCCCTGAAGGTCCATCCTTGTTGTCTCAAAAGGCAAGATTTCCTTATTTTTGTGGTTGAAGAATATCCCATTGTATACGTTTTCATTATTCATTTACCCATGGATGGACACTTAGGTTGTTTCCATGTTTTAGATATTATGAATAATGATATAGTGAACATGGGGGTGCAAGTATCTTTTTCAGATAGTGATTGTGTGTCCTGCACCTATATACCCAGAGTGGAATGGCAGGGTCAAAGGTAATTCTATTTTTAATTTTTTTGAGGAACTTTCATATACTATTTTCCATAGTGGTTGCACCAGTTTACATTTCCACCAACAGTATATGAGGGTATGCTTTTCTCCACATCCTCACCAACATTTCTTGTCTCTTGTCTACTTGATAATTGCCATTCTACCAGGTGTGAGATGATATATCATTGTGGTTTTGATTTGCATTGCCCTGATGATCAGTGATGTGGAGCATCTTTTCATAAATTTGTTGGCCATATGCATGTCTATTCTTTTCTACTGAAATGTCTATTCAAGTCTTTTACCCATTTTTTTAAATTAAAATTTATTGAGGTGACAATAGTTAGTAAAATTACATAGGTTTCAAGTGTAAAATTCTGTAATACACCATCTATATATCACATTGTGTGTTCGCCACTCAGGGCCAGTTCTCCTTCCATCACCATATATTTAACCCCATTTACCCTCTTCTACCGTCCTCCTCCCCGCTTACTTTCTGGTAGCAACTGAACTATTGTCTGTGTCTATGAGTTTTTGTTTCTTTGTTTGTCTTGTTCCTTTATTGCTTTCAGATTTATATCCTATAGTTCTCAACATTTTCTGTCTAATTTATTTTGCTTAGCATAATAATCTCAAGATCCATCCATGTTGTTGCAAATGGTACTAATTCATATTTTCTTATGGCACAGTAATATTCCATTATATATATATATATATATATATATATATATATATATATATATATACACATTTTCTTTATCCAATCATCTATCAAAGGATACTTTTGTTGTTTCCACTGTAAATAAAGCTGCAACAAACATTGGAGCACATATATCTTTATGGATAAATGTTGTCAGATTTTTTGGGTTATGTACCTAGGAGAGGGATTGCTATATCAAACTAAAAAGCTTCTGCACAGCAAAAGAAATCATTGACAAAATAAAGAAGCAACCAACAAAATGGGAGAAGATATTTGCAAGCAATGCCTCCGATAAGGGGCTAATATCCAAAATATATAAGGAACTCATATAACTCAAGAACAACAAAAAAAACCACAATCCAATTAAAAAATGGGCAGAGGACGTGAAGAGACATTTCTCCAAAGAAGACATACAGATGGCAAACAGACATATGGAAAGATGCTCAACATCACTAATTATCAGAGAAATGCAAATAAAAACCACAATGAGGTATCACCTCATACCAGTTAGAATGGCTATCATCAACAAGACAAATAGTAACAAGTGTTGGAGAAGCTGTGGAGAAAAAGGAACCCTCATGCACTGTTAGTAGGAATGCAGATTGGTGTAGGTGCTATGAAAGGCAGTGTGGAGGTTCCTAAAAAAATTAAAAATAAAATTACCATATGACCCAGCAATCCCTCTCCGGGTATCTACTGAAAACATCTGAAAACATTTATTCATACAGATATATGGGCTCCGATGTTTACTGCAGCTTTATTTACAGTGGCCAAGATATGGAAACAACCAAAGTGTCCTTCAATAGATGATTGGATAAAGAAGATGTGGTATATATACACAATGGAATATTATTCTGCCATAAGATGAAATAGTGCCATTTGCGACAACGTGGATGGATCTTGAGATTATTATGCTAAGCAGAGTAAGTCAGACAGAAAAAATAGAGAACAATATGACTTCAGAACACTATGTTGGAGTAATATATGGGATATAAAACTGAAAGCAGCAAAGGAACAAGACAAACAAATAAAGAAACAAAAACTCATAAACACAGACAATCATTCACCAGAGGGAAGTAGGTGGTAGAAGAGGGTAAAGAGCATCAAATGCATAGTTATAGAAGGAGAACTGACCCTGGGTAGTAAACACACGATGTGGTATATAGATGATGTATTACAGAATTGTGCACTTGAAACCTATGTAATTTTACTAACCATTACCCACCCAATAAATATATGTATATATATCACTAAAAAAAAAATTTTTCTCCCTTTCCATAGCCTGCCAGTTGCTTACATTGCCTTTATATAGTAACTTACATCAAAGATGTATAATAAATGTTTCTTGATTTCAAAATACAACCTAATCGATTTTCTAGAATACTTCTAGTGGTTAATTCTCCATATATATTATTTTATTTGTTTCCCATAATAACAAGATACTCAGAATAGAAGTCACTATAATCACCATATTGATAGTGATAATGATAGCCAAGATTAATTGAATACTTTCCATTTCGTAAGACACTTTATTAAGTCTTTCCAAACAATTTTATTTTTAATTTTCACAAAAACTTTATGAATGTCAAGAACTATGAAGGGTCTGATATTTTACCCTATGAACAAGCTAATAAGTTAGCCTTCCATCGTTTCATGGATACTAGCCACAAATACAACATTCTTGACTCAGAGACAAAGGACAGTGTATTAGTCAAAACAAGAGCAATTGCCAGAAGAACATCAATGTGCCTGTTGCTTGACCCCTAGTTTTTACATGGCGGTGCAACAAAGGCCAGGTGACATCTCACACACTGGGTTGCATCACAGGAGAAGAACCCCAAGTATTGGAAACAACAAACTTTCATAAAGTAGTCACTAGCTGTCTAATCTTTGCTCCATAGGGAGACATTATCTGTATTGTCCTGGAGAACAAACAAATCTTCCCTCCCGCACAGAGCAAGGTGCACTATCTTTTAACTTCCAGTGCTGTTTGCTATACGTGTACAACTACTCCTGAAAAGGTTATCCAGAACAAGAGCTGCCAGTGCCTTTGCTCAAAAGTAGTGCAGAAACATGACAGACCCATGGAGAATTATTTCCCAAGATGAGACAGATAATTTTCAGCCCTATTTTATGGATGAGGAAACTATATTTCAGAAAAACGTAAGAAGCATGTCACATATGAAACAATTTGTAAGTAGCAAACACATAATGTGACCTCATGACTCCAGGTCTTTTCGCTTGATCATGCTGGCTTTTAGATTCTCACTAGTCATTGCTAATGAAGATGTTAATAGCCTAGCCCTAGTCTTCTTTGCAATTACATAGTACATATTAAGGGTCAAGAATTGCTTCTAAGCTAACTGTATTCCCAATCATCAACAATTTACTGCTTTTGGTTGTTTTGGGGTTGTTTCTAAGTGTCAGCGTTGTACCTTAAACAAATGAGCAAGATCATTTCATGTAGCCAACAGAAACAGAGACCTAAATAAACCTTCTCATGTGCATGTAACAATAAAGAATTCAGCCTTTGTTGTTAAAAGCACACTGATTTTCTTGAAATCATTTTTTTTTTAAAGCAGACATTGACTTTATTCCAATTAGAACTGAAGGTTACAAGTGTTAATCCATCGATGTCACAAAACCCAAGGTTTGCACTGGGGAGGACTTTTGACACATGTATTTGTAGTAATTTTTCATGTAAAATATAGCAGAGTGTTTTTGGAGAGAAAAATGTGCCTGGATTATTTCAGCAACATAATTGACTGTTTTTATGTGTGTCATGGCATTTCTTAAAACTTTGGCTGGGATGGTGGCATTTCACATCACAGAAAAGGAAATAAAGCTGTATTGTAGTTTGCTTACATCAGTACCTAGAAAAAATTGAAATTTCAAAGAAGCAAGAGTTTTCCTTGTGGTAAGCAGGGGTCTGGGTAGCATTTTCATTTCCTGTCTCTTTGACTTCCAGTGCTCCCCTTCAAAAAGTTCTGAATACAGAAAGCAGAACTTGCCTCCAGCGCAAAACCAGAGCCCACTTTTATTATTGTTGTTGTTTCAGGGCTCCTGGATCTCATGCTGAACCTTAAAATCCTATTCGCAGCTCAGCTGCCAGCACGCTGTGAGCTGAGCAGTGAAAAGTGGAAGAAATAACAGGCTTCACCATGCAATCAGTAGTTCCCTACTGAAACCATATGTCATGCGTAGAATCCAGGAGACTTGAAAAGTCTTGAAAAACTTCAATGCCACTATTGCTCCTAATGAGAATCAGTGATAGGCAAGTGCCTGTCAGAAGGGTTAGAAAAATAGAAAGAACTGAGTAAAAGAACAACTGTCATTGCTAAAGGAAGTGATCAAAATAAGTGTCCTCTATGGATTCAATCATTAAGTGATTATAATTCCTGTCTGTGAAATACCTCTTGATCCCAGCAATCAAATGCTAAGTGTCAGTGCTAAGGAAGTGACCGACACCCTTTCTAATAGTGTAGCCCCATGTCATAGTAACAATCAAATAATTATCATAAGCACTATAATGAAATTCTTTCTCTTTCAACAACTTGTATTTTTAGAAAGTGATATATCACTGTGGATAAGTACAAAGGCTTTGGCATCGAGAGAATCAAATCCTCACTCTGTTCCTTCTAGTTATGCAATCTGGAAAAATAGTGTTTTATTTCTCAAAGCCTCAATTTCTCAACTGTAAAATGGGAATAATGGTACTTACATAAAGCATGTACAGTGTTAGACAGGGTCATGCACCTGGAAATATTCAGTAAACGATGCTATTAATGATTATAAGAAGAAGCTTAACTATTATTTTTCTAAGGTTGCATATGGATGTTAATATTTCATTTTATGGATAAGATTAAAAATAAAATCAAAACATGTAATTTTACTTAAAATATTAACCTTTTTGACTTATGTATTTATCAGTGTACAAAGTTCACTGGTTTCTATGTTTTATAGAAATGTATATAAAGCAAACAGGAATTCATAATACACACCTACACATACATTTAGATTTTTGTGAAACTGTGAAACTACACTCAGGCAATTTAAACCTGTAATTGGATTGTGTTTAAAAGAGTTATTTTGAAAAATCTATTATTGGGGTTTTAGAACTCATTTTCTTTCTGAAATAATGCTATAAATTGTAGTGAAACTCCCTGACCAGCTCTGAAAATCTTTTAACCTATCATGTTCCTAAAATGTTGTGTTAGCTGAACCGTGCTGCATATATCTGACATTCTATAGCACTTTCGGATAAAAAAAAATAACTCCCAATCGCTGCTTTACATGTGGAAACATTCTTTTTTATTTATTTATTTTTTTCTTTTGACCATGGATATGGTCACAGCTGGAAGTCACTGTTTGGAGACTGAAGTAAATTATTATATTATACTATTTTATTTTAGATTGATTACATATTACATTATATATTGTGCTATATATTATGTATTTCATATATTGTATCAGTGTCTTAATTTTTTCCATGTTTAAAATTATATGAAGAATACAACGAAGAGAACTCATGAGTTAACTCATAACTCACCTTGAGTTAACCTTCCCTACTTCTCAGACAGCCAACATTGTTTCTGCCAGTCATTCATAAGAATGCAGCATCGGTCCAGTTGAAAGAATCATGTCAAACCAAATCCAAGCCTGTTTTACATGTGGTTGCTTGGTGCACTGGGAATGACATGAGCATTATTTCAGGAAATATTTGGAGATAGTGCTATACCTTATCCTTGTCAATCAGATGGCAAAGTGTGACCCGAATCAGAGACCTATGATTCATGGAAGTGTGAACAGATGATTTAATTAGTTTAGTGGTAATTAGTGGTTTGGTTTCTTCCCAAAGGTAGGATACTAGTAGGGTGCCATCTCCCAGTCCTTTTCAAGAGTTGTGTCAATGACTTGGGTGAAACACATGGCACCCACTTTATAGATAAAGGAAAGTTAGAAAAGATGTCTGACAAAGTTCCAAACTATCTTGGAAATAAATTTAAAAAGATTGATTTTAACAAGAATAAATGTAAATTTCTTCATATAGATTCAGTAAATACTTTGTACAAGTTATCAATTAAAAGTAAACTGGCTTGGTGGCATTACAGGTGAAAAAGTATGATGATTTTCGTTGATCAGTTAATAGATGATCAATATTATTCTAGATTGGGCTGCACCTTCCTCCTCTATACCTACAGCACCCTAGACATGTGTCTATAGTAGTTTCTGTCTGTCCCATTGGACCACAAGCTGCTTGAGGAAGAGACTGTTTTATTTACTTTTGTAACCACAACACTTAGTCCAACACATGGCAGCTTCTCAGTAAATATCTATAATGAATGAACTGAATTTATGATGTGGCTAATAAAAAGGTAGAACATTCTCAGGCCACTTTAATAGATTTATAATGCCCAGATCATGACAAATTATGATCCAATAAATTCACCACTGCCTGTATCTAGACTATTTAGTTCTGAGAAAAATATTTAAAAATAGAATTCGCCAAATGCACATTTAAAGTACAAAGATCAGCATGGCAAAGGGGCTAAAATTATATTTTGTGAAAAGGAAAAAATAAAAAGATGCTGATAACAAGAAAAATGTTTTCAAATATTTTAAGGATTCTCTTATGGAGTAGATACACAGATTTATGATGTCTCCAGAGGCCAGAATAGCACAATGAGCACATGAATGATATACTGTGGACTCACAAGGGAACTTTGGAGTGAATACAATGATGTACAACTAAAATGTGCTTCCTCAGAGGTAGGCAGTCCTTGTTTACTGGAAGTATTTAAGCAGGTAGCATCTATCTGGATGCAGCAGAGGGAATCTCTTGGCGTGCATGGATCCTTTTTTAATGTGTCAAATCTTTTTTCAGCTCTAACTACCTGTTCTTTGGGCTGCAATTGTTCTCAGCAAGTGCCTTGTATTCTTCAAGATGTTGAATGTGCAGTAACTGTTGGTTGAATTAAAGCAATGGAGTGCCTTAAGAAACATTCTGTCAGTGAAAGGATTTCAAGCCCATTACTAAAATGTAGCTTTGATGGCTTTCTTTGTCCTCCTGCGGTTCCTATTCCTGTCCCTCCCCACTTCTTCCTCCTCTTCCTTTTTTGTTGCTGTTGAAAATTGTTCCTGTCCTTCACCTCCTCCTCCTTCTTTTTCTTCTTCTTCATTGTTCCCCCCTCTTCCTCTTCCTTCTCTTCCTCCTTTTCCTTTTCATCCTCTTCCCTCTTTACTTCTCCCTCCTCTTATTCTTGGTAAATATCAGTTGTAAAGAGAAATTATACCTAGTGTTTTCTTCTAAGGAGATAATTTTAAATATTAGTTTCATTAGATCATATTTTGCTATTTTCTATAAATATTCATACTTTGTAAGACAAGTTATCTAGCAAAAATACTCAATGCATCAAAGCTTTCATATCGGAAGAGATAATATACCGAAGAGAAAAAAATAACACCATTTGGAGGTACTGATGCACACCTATAACATCTCAGGGTATTGACAAAAATATTCATAATACAAGAAAAAGGAATGGTCAATTATGAAATACTCGTATGTTGTGGTCCTAAAATATATAAAATGTTATTGATGAAATTGTGAGAGGATTGGAATCTGTGTGAGTGAGACTGCCAGATTTGATGTTCTATGAAAATGATAAAATAAGCTATTTTTCATTCCTTCAAAACTATTGGTATCAAGATGGTTTACAGCTGTGTTAATATAGCCGCCAACAACTACACATGGCTATGAAATGTGGGTAGGTGAATTGAGATGTGCTCTCAGTATAAAATACAGAGTTTTCAAGAATTGGTGCTAAAAAAGAACCATAAAATGTCTCATTACTACTTTAAAATATTGATTATATGTTGAAATGATATTTTGACTCTAGTAGGTTAAAGAAAATATATTATTAAAATTATTTTCACCTTTCTCTTTTCACTTTCTTTAATGTGGCTATCAAAATTTTTTAAATTACATATTTTACTTTGTGGCTCACGTTATATTTCTATTGTATAATCCTGATTAATAATTAACTGAAATAAAACTTTCACAGGATCTTGGTTTTGGAACTAGATGGAAAGTTAGTTTGATCATCCATAAAATAATAAGCATTCCGAGATGTCATACCACTAACAGGGCTCTTGTGAACATACACTATGTGTCCAAATCTTTTGCATGCATGCAAGTAAGACCTCTGACTCCTCATTTAAAAAAAAAATTATATATATGCCTTGCTCCATCACATCTAAGTACTTTTATCTGTTTGTTGTTTGCAATAATTTAAATTTGTACTCTATTATAATCCAGTAGTGAGCTCACTATATTCTGTTTCATGGGGACAGACTAAATAATCTATTCTTTTTCTTTCCCCTGTCCTCCAAACAGAAACAATAGCAGAAATGCCCGCTGACACCAAGAATCTTCCACTTAGCCATTGGCAATCAAGTCCTCCAGAAGAGGACGTCATTAAATGGAAACTGCCAAAACCGAGTATCTATCTAACCTATGCAGACAATTTCTACCAGATAGAGGCTAAACTTTTCAGAAAATGGTGGTTACAGTTCTGTGTATGCTCTTTTATCTTCTGTGTTTATTTCACTATTCCCCTCCCAAAGTGTTCTTTCATAGCTTGAGTAGAGACTGTAAATATTTCATGATATTTGATTTCATCTAAAGTACTTGGAAACCAAAGTTTGAATGAGATCCTGAGGGCCTAGATTTTTTTTTTTTAAGCTACAATAAAACAATAATAGAACCATTCTGCCACCTTAGGAAACAGCCTAGAGGAAAAAAGACTAGGAAGATCATTTTACTGGTTATACACCAAGCCCAAAAGGAATGGTAATTTCATAAATTATTCTGTGGGTATTGCTGAAGTAATTCTTCACAGTTAGATATTCTAGTGAGTCTACAGTTGTATACACAAAGGAAGTTGAGAGTTGGGACAAGCACCTGGATATTTTGGGCCTCTTGGAAGCTTATGCTAAATTCTCAAAAACAATTTTTTGTAATTAGAATAACCACATTGTCTACGTATGAAATCTTCAAATAACATTTTCTGTATGAAAGACAGATTATCCATTTTTCTTGGTTTATATCCAATACAAGAAACTGCCTCCAGCATATTAACTTCTGCCAAAAACAGTAATTGGACATGGTAAATAGTAGCCCAAAAGCCCTGAAAATCATTGTTTGACCAAATCATTTTATTATTTGAGATGTACCTACTTTCAAAAAGAAGGGCAGAGGTTGTTTGATACAATTTCATTTATATCTATGTGCACAGATAAAGTCTTTTTTTATTTGTTTAAAAATATAAATAATACTATTTGTCACAATTAAAAAACTTGGTCCATGTAGTTTTCAAAAGGGTTTGCTTTATCCTCAGGAAAGTAGACATGTTCCAAATCTGATGTACTTTTCCTCTAAGTATATTACGTAAACTTGCAGAAAAAGTAAATGATATCTTTTTAGACATAAAATATTTAAATACAAGAACCTATATATTATTGGAAAGTTATTGCATTCCTATAAGCAAATTATTCTGATTCTCTAGAAGATATCCTACTGTAAAATGTGTTTAACTGGAGTGTACTATTTAAAGCAATAAAAGCCCCTTATTATCTTGTTTATAGAAATATAGTGATTATATAATAGACTCCTTCCTTGCTACTTGGAAGCTGCAGCTGTCAACCAATCACTTAGTGTGGATGCTAAAAGACCACTGGAAAAACTCAAAACTTTATGTGCAGCTTTACAAAGGTGATCATTTAAAGAAAGTGCAAAATAGAAATAGCTTGTTCTCTGTTTGAACAAATACTATTATAACTGAAAATTTAACAAATATGAGCATTTTGTTATACCATAATAGCTTTTAATTTGATGTAGTGTCACTTGTTTAATTTTCCTTTTGTTACTTTTGATTTTTGGTGTCAAATCCAAAAAATCGTTGCCAAGAGCAATATCAAGGAGTTTACCCTTATGTTTTCTTTCCCCCCCAGGAGTATTACAGTTTCAGTTCTCATATTCAAATTTAATGTATTTTGAGTTGATTTTGTGTATGGTGATAGATAGTGGTCCCCTTTCATTCTTTTGAATGTGGCTATCTAATTTTCCAAACACTATTTATGTTATTTTTTTTCTAGCTAACATTTATTTATTTTTTATTAAATTAATTGGGGTGACATTAGGTAGTGATATTATATAGGTTTCAAGCGTACAATTCTATAATACTTCATCTATATATTGTATTGTGTGTTCATATCTAAAGTCAAATTTCCTTGTTACCAGACATATATTTGACCCCTTAAACCCCTTTCTACTTTCCCCCTCTTCCTTTCTCTCTGGTAACCACTAAACAATTGTCTGTATCTATGAGTTTTTGTTTGTTTTTCTTGTTCATTTGTTGCTTTCAGTTTTATATCCCACATGTCTATGAGTGAAATTAAAAGACAGGTCAGACCTGGATTTAGTGAGTTAACTGACTGAACTCATAATTACCAAATGCAAACTGTATGGAGGGAACACACACTCCTTACAGGAAAAAAAAGAAAAAGAAAAAGAAAAAAGAGAAAAGAATATATCCTAGATTAAACATGAAATATCTGGGATCTTTATCAAGAAAATGATAAAATTCAGCTAAGACTCTTAAAGGAAGTGGATAAATGAACAGACATAAAACATTCCTGTATGGGAAGACATGGCATTCATTCATTCATTTATTTGTTCATACATTCTTTTATCCCTCTATCCAACAATATATCTCTCTTTGAAATAATAATAATTGAGGGCTTACTGAAATTCAAGCAATCTGTTATGTATTGTGAAAATGACAATTGACAAGATCTCTGTTCTGATAGAACTTACTATATTCTATCCCAAAGAGATTTTATCCAATTAGTTACACAAAAATATATAAAACTGAAGCTGTGATAAAAGCCTCACATATGAGGTGCTTGATATCATTAAGTTGTAAAATGGAGTAGAGGTTGCCTATTAGGTGAAATCAAGGAAGACTTTATTGAAGATTATTGAGCTGAGGCTGAAGGATAAATAAGAATTTACCAGGTGAAGAAGGAACTAAAGGGTCTGCTCCCCTAATAATATTGCGTAAAAGTCTTTCAGCAAGAAGGAGCATTGTACAGGTGCGTTTTGAGGGAAACAAATCCAAGGCAGAGAGGAAGGAAGAGAGAGTAGGAGATTAAATGAGAGATAGGATAGGGCTAAACCATTGAGGGGCACGGAGGGCATGGATGGATTTTGCTCTTTATTCTCAGAATGGTAAGAAATCATGAAAGTATGTTCAGCAGGGAGTTGACATGTTTAGATTTATATTTCAAAATTGTCACTCTCAAAAACATCACTGGTTTATTTGTGAATGACAAACTGGACAGGAACCAAAGAGGATGGAGGTAGATCAGTTAGGAAGAAATCACAGTAGTGTGATTGACAAAAAATGGTAAGGAATTGGAAGAAGTGGTCAGATTTGATGGATTGTTGGCTTGGTATAGGATTTTACGGTGAAATATTACGTTCTTTTGGATTTTTAAAGATATTGCACTATTGCCTTCAAATATTCAATGTTGCTGGTGGGGATCAATTCTTATTCATATTCCTTTGTCTTTGAAATTCACCTCTATATTTATGGACATTCTTTGTAGTCTAATAATTTGAAATGTCATACTAATGTATTTTGGTGTGTGTGTGTGTGTGTGTGTGTGTGTGCGTGCGTGCGTGCGTGTGTGTTTCGTTCATTGTACTCAGCGTTTCATGGACCCTTTGAATCTGAAACTTGTGTGCCCTCGGATTATGGAAAACAGTCTCTGCTGATCAATCACTTCACCATTAGTTATTTTTCAAAGATAGTTAAACTCTATTGTCTACCAGTATCTTCTCTCCCTTTTTTTTTGTTTTTAAGTATTTGTAGATTAAAAAGAAAATACATACATATTGTCTTTTTATTAAGGCCTGGAGAAGAAAGGCATTTACAACCTGTGGACAATTCAACATACCTAATGGGAAGTCTCATGATATTGATTTACTGCTTTGTGCTTCTTGCTGGGATTGCTTCCAGCAATCTTCAAGAGAGATTATTATTTTGGTTTTATAAGTCATTTTTTCTTTATAGGATAAGGTTTTAAAAAGCCACATGCAGAAGGCTTGTAGAGCATTTTTACACCACAATTAGTATAAAATAAAAACAAATAACAAAAAAATAAAAGAAAAAAGAAAATTTATTAAATCATTCATTTATTAAAAAATTACTGATTTCTTACTACTAAATACCCCTCTCTCATTAACAATTGTCTCCTTTCACATGAGAGAAAACATGGCCATTGAAAGTGCCCCAGATTTTCCTCTGGAAAGAGGGTGTCAACATTTATGACAAAGACCCTAATTTAAACAGAAATCTGGAGGGCCTATGGGAGGAGCTCTCCCATGCTATGTCCTGGCAAAAGCCTTACAGGAAGAACTCTATGGTTATAGCAGAATTCTATGGTTATAATAGTCCCTCCCCTAATTTCCTCTTCCCCTCTGAAGAAGGGCTTCCTGCTTCTTCTTGCTCTCTCTTCATACAGTGGAATGCCATGTCTGCACACACCTGATTGCAATCCTTTCTTTTCCTTGAGTAAATCCTTTTTGGTGATGAAATATCTAGTCAACTTTTGTTTATGCTCGGCAAGGGCACACTTAATGTTTGAACCCAAATGCAAATATCAAGGGAGGAATGTTATTAACTCATTTAAAGTCAGATGACCCCTCTGAAGAATCAACTTTTTGTGGGTTGAAGCCATATAAGTCAGTGATTAAATTTGGATAAGAAGAAGAAAGCAGTAGTCAGATAAAATGATATGCTGTTTCCAAAAAGGGCAGACATGCTAAATAGATAAATCTAAAGAGAATATTTTCAGAGAAATGATTGATAGTTTCACTCTAAGTATTTAATTCGCATATACTATATTATAATTGAAGATCAATAGTGCCATGAATAATATTGTTTTAATTTATCAAGATCAATAAAAATTTCTTCTTGTGGATTTTTTATTTAAATGGAAGTTAACCATTTATAAACCTTCATTGTAAAAATATTCTTAGTGATTTAAGATATGATGGTGAACATTTATTATTTTACTGATATATTCAAGGAATATTAAGGTGTTTTGTTCCTTCCATAAAATTCACCTCTTCTTGTATCTGACTTTTAATATTATCTGCTTATTTTGTCAAAAATATGTCATTACTTTATACTTCAGTGACTGTTTTAGTGTATATTTTCAAGTTTTACTTAAATATAAGCTAAGAAATTAGAGAAAAACTCAATAGAGTAATGCTCCAAAATAAAGTGTTTACTTCCTGAATTAAAGACATACAAATCTTTCATAAAATAGATAATGGTACTTGAAAAGCTTTTTATGGAGGAGCCATTGTTTTGTTGATTTCTTATTCTGTTGACACTGTACTTCAGATAGGTAATGAGTACAAATTAAATGACTTCTATGATGTCAGTAAATTTTTCTTTCTAAAGGATAATATTAACTATTGCAAAGTATATAAAATTTTGTTTTGATATTTGGAAAAATCCTTTGTGAAAGCTAATTGTGAATTTTATTTTTTATTTGTTATCCACGTTTGTTTTATTTTTCGAAACATCATTTGGTAATTACATTTTCTTGAATTATATAATTGTTTAGTATCATCTCTGCATGAATATTCACTACATCTTGGTTTGGGAAACAAGGATTGAGGAGTTCCTTGTCAGGGTATAATAGACTTGCCATGTTGATTTATGGAAAATGATATGTGATTTGATTTCTGGGGTTATAAATTGCTTGATAGTGATTAGGACAACAATGAGATGGCAGCATCAAACTGAAATATGCTCATTGTCTATCTAAAACTGGTTTATGCACTTTCTTGATGCCTATAAGTAAATTTATATTTCCTAGAAAATATTTAACAGTATTCTTGAAAGAATAAATCATTTTCAAAAGAATGAATCTTCAGTTATAATTCCATTTTTTTGAAGTCAAGCTTCTACTAAATGAATACTTTATTTCCAGTCTGTTTTATATGAAGTCTAACAATTATATTCGTAAACTTGTTGCAATGAGGTTGCTAACCTTTTTTGATATAAGAGGGGTTATTTATTATGAATTTGTACCAAGTGGACAAACAGTTAACCAAGTTTACTATTTGGAAGTGCTGAAAAGGCTGCATGAAAGTTAGACAGCCTGAACTTTATGCCAACAATTCATGACTCTGGCATCACGACAATGCACCAGCTCACATGTCACTGTCTGTGAGGGAGTTTTTAGCCAGTAAACAAATAGCTGTATAGGAACACCCTCCTTACTCACCTGATCTGACCCCCGATGACTTCTTTCTTTACCTGAAGATAAAGGAAATATTGAAAGGAAGACATTTTGATGACATTTAGGACATCAAGAGTAATACAATGATAGCTCTGATAGTCATTCCAGAAAAATAATTCCAAAATTGCTTTGAAGGGTGAACTAGGTGCTGGCATCACTGCCTAGCTTCCCAAAGGGAGTACTTTGAAGGAGACCATAGTCATATTAAACAATGAAGTATGTAGCACTTTGTCTAGGATGAGTACACGAACTTAATTGTCCCGCCTTCGTACATACCTTTCAGAGCTGAGAATCCTTATAAGTACCCCATTTCCAATGTTGCTAATGGAATTAATTGAGATGGTATACATAAAGGAGCCAATATAGGCCAGGTATGTATGTATATATATATATATTTATATATATACATATACATATATGTATATATATAATATATTCAATAAATTAATACTTAATTATTATGATTTTATTATTTATTTTTATTATTTTTTAGCAAATCATAAAGAACTACATATTAATCTTTTACTTCTAGAAGTGAGAGACTAGATACCATCACTAAAATCTCTTCTTGAAAAATATCTAAAAATAATGAACAAACTGTTAATTTTTTAGATACATTTAACCAGAAATCAAAGAATATTGAATAGCCAAAAAATTACATAAATCTAGTATCTTAAATTGGCAAGCTGATACTGAATGTGGGTTTTGTGTTAGGAGCCAACCAGGTGAACTTGAGCTTTTATTTTTCTGGTCACATATGGAAAATTAGGTATAGAATTCAAAGTTCAAAGTTGGCTAAAGTTATGGAGTCTAATTGAAGACACACTTACGTAAGTCTGGGAGCCAAAATGGCAGCAGCAGCATCAATATAAAAGTCAACCTTACCAAACTTACTCTCCAGAAGCATAAAAAAGAAAATTGCTTATTTAGAACCTTAGTAGTGAGTTGAAACAAAAAGAGATCTCCCCTACAAATACCAAACTCAAATGACCTTAATATGATCTCTTGCCTGTATTCATGACTCCAAATTGCAAATCTTTTAATTTAGTTTAGAGATAGTTGTTCCTACCAGTGGACTTACAGAAGCAAATGCAAATCTTTACAGAAATATGCCTTCAAAAAATTATCAAATTATTTTGATTGATGGTGTTACATGAAATAGAAGCTCATAATCAAAAACAAAACAAAACAAACAACAACAACAAAATAAAGGAAATAAGGTACCATGAGCTCTAATCAGCAGAAAAATTAGAAAGAAGACTCAGAACTGACAACTGATATTCAAATTAGCAGATACAATATAATTGGATAAGTTTGTTTAAGGCTCTAAACAAATTGACAATATATGAAACCTCCTGAAAATTATGTAAAATAACCAAGGATGTTTCAAGAAAAATTACATATATTCTATGAATAAAATATAATCATTAAAATTAAAAATTCAGTTATGATATAGCTGCACAGTGTATTAATGAATTAAAAGATATATCTGAAGAAATTTTCCTTTATGTAGAGAGAAGGAGGTATGGTAAATATGAAAGAGTTATTAAGTGACACAGAAGATAGAATGAGAAGGTCTAACTTATATATAATTAAAATTCTACCATCAGAAGAGAGCGAGAATGAGACACAAATTATATTTGAGTAGATAATGGATTATAATTATGATGAATTTCATTCATTCATCCCATAAACATTTATTCAGTGCCTATAATAGTATTGGGTGTATTGCAGTGAATAAAACAGATAAATATCTTTCTCTACTATCTTGGAACTCATAATCTAGTCATCCATACAAGATTGAAGCCTATGGACAAATGCTTCCCTCTTTCTTTCCTGCCTGATGATCCTGAGATGCTTCTAAAGAATTTTCAGTACTTTATAGCCTGTTGTTAAAGCCAAATTGACAACGCATATTTTGTTTTCTGCTTCACTCATTCTTCCCATCTTTCCTGTTTCCTAGAATTTGTATACAAACTAGTCATATATATGGCTTTATCTGTGGATCTGTTTTTTGGGTAACTCAGGTTCAGATAGCTTTTACAATAAGTGACCCTAAGAACCAGACCTTCAAAATGGGATTTGGAACTGGATCATTTACAAATTAAATGGCAGTAAAGAACTAATAAACTTAACAGTAAGTAAGCTGCTATGAAAACATTATGGAGGTTCCTCAAAATTTACATACAGAGTTACCATGTGATCTAACAGTCTCACTCCTATTTATCCAAAAAAATTGAAATCAAGATCTTAAAGAGATACTAGAATTCTTATGTTCACTGCAGCACTATTCACAATAGCAAGATGTGAAAAAAATCTAATTGTCCATTGAAAGATGAATAGATAACGAAATGTGGCATATAAATATAATATATATTATATAAATATGATTTTATATATATGTATATGTATATATATGCATACATGTATGTTATATATATATAATTCAGCCTTAAAAAGAAAATTCTGCAATATGCAACAACATGGATGATCCTTGAGGACATTATTTTAAGTTACAGAAACCAGTCACAGAGGACAAATAATGCAGGATTCCACATTATGACATATTTAAAATTGTCAAATTCATAGAATCAAAAAGTGGAATGGTTGTGGCCAGTGGTTGTAGGGTGGGAGAAATGGGAAGTTACTAACCAACAGGTATGCAATTTTAGTAAAGCAAAATGAATAAGCCCTGGAGATCTGCTGTATAATAGTTTACTTACAGTCAACAATAGTGTATTGTACACTTAAAATCTTGTTAAAAAAATAGGTCTCATGATAAGTGCTCTTACCACAATAACAAAAAAAAATTAAAAAAAGAAAGCATAAAAACAAAAAGTGAACTAATGTAGGCTTTTCTGCCTTTCTTGTTCAAAATATAGTGCTGGTAGAATTGATTAGTCATATGTAAATTAGAGATTCTTACCTCACACTATACACAAAAATATACAATAAGTAGATTAAAATTTAAATAGAAAGGAAAAATTATGAAACTTTTAAAAGACAATGTAGGAAACCATTTTTATATTCTGTCAGGAAAATACTTACCTGACAGAAAACACACAAACCAATAAGAAAAAAATGATAAAATTTACTTCATTAATATTAAAAATATATATAGTCATCTAAAGACAGCATAAAAATTAAAAATATATACAATTACTGAGAAGATACTTGCAACCTATATAACTGACAAAAGATTAGCATACAGAGTTCCTCCAAGTCAATATAATTAAAACAAACAACCCAGTAGAAAAATTCTTGAATAGTCATTTCACACAGGATAAAATTCAAATGGCACATAAGCCTATAAAAGATGCTTAATTGGTACGTAGGGATATGTAAAATAAGCCTACAATGAGATATAGTTTTACTCCCACTGGATCTGCAAATATATTATACACTTGACAATATCCAATTTTGGTAAAAATGTAGAGCAATAATAAAAACTCTCATATGATACATACAGAGTATAAATTAGTACAAACACTGGAAAATAATTGGACATTATGTTAATATATATGAAAAAGGGCTAACACTAAGCTGAGCAATTCCATTTCCAATTATAGACTTAATGAAACTTTTTCAAAAGTGAACTGAAGACATGAGGAAGAATGTTAACAGCAAAACTTTTAGTAGTGAATGCAAAGCAAAACAAATCAAACTGAAAACACAAGTGGTCATCCATAGTAAAATGAAGAAATGACCCTGGCATTTTCATAGTTCAGTTTACTATTCAATATTAAAAATAAATGAGTTTCAACTATAAGAAACAGCAAAGAAGAAACCTTAGGTCATATTGTTGAGCATAAAAAGCTAGTCACTGAATACTATAATCAGTATGACTCCATTTATATGAAGTAAAGAACTATACAAAAGTAAACAGTATGTATTAAGGAATACAAATATAGATGATATGACTATAAAGAATAGCACACAAATGATTTGCACAAACTCAAGAATGTATGTACTTGGAAGAGGGAGATGTGGATATCAGTTTGGGAAAAGACACACAAGCCATATACGAGGTCATTATAATGGTCTTATTCTTAAACTAAGTGATGAGTCAATGGCTTTTTCTGTCATTTGTTCATATATCTACAGACACACACATACACATTTAAATATTTTTATCAACTCAGCATTCAGTAACTATATACTTTTTAAAATAAAAAAATACATATTTGTATCTTGCAAATAATTCTTCTGTTAGAACCTCATTTTATTGCTCCATGATTTATATCTTTCATGCATAAATTGCTTCTGGCAATAGGAAGCATCATGGCGACTTGGGACAATGAAACCATGGAGACCTTGGCAGTGGAGCATAGGCATTTTAATATAATCAGTTGTACTCTAGGTGTTTACATGAGGTAATTATGCTTTCAAAGGTAACTCAATCCAGAGAATTTGTAATTTAAGTCTTAAAATGACAATGCAGTAGTCCCCTCTTATCCAGGGTTTCTCTTTCCATGGTTTCGCTTTCCATGGTTTCAGTTACTCATAATCAACCTCTGTCCAGAATTACTAAGTGAAAAATTCCAGAAATAAGTAATTCAGAAGTTTTAAATCCAGCACAGTACTGAGTGTCATCATTAAATCACTTGCCATCCTGCTCCATCCTGCCCCATATGTGAATCATCCCTTTGTCCAGGTTATTCAAGAGACATATAAGCTACCTATCCTTTAGTCATTTGGTAAACTTCTTGGTTACAGGATCAACTGTCAAGGTATCTCATTGCTTGTGTTCAAGTAACCCTTATTTTACTTAAGAATGTTCCCAGAGTATGATGCTGGCAATTCAGATATGCTAATAAGAAGTCATAAAATTATTATTGTTAGTATCTTACTGTGCCTAATTTATAATTTAAACTTTATCATAGGAATGTATGTATAGGAGAAACACAATATACAGGGATTTTACTGTCTTAGGTTTCGGCATCCACTGGGGGTCTTGGAATATATCCCCTGCAGATAAGAGGGCAAACTTAGAATACTTATTTTTAGGTATCTTAAAATATTTTGATAAGAGCTGGACTAAATGAATTCATAGAGCATTGGAATAACTGCTGGTACTTTCAAAAGAAGCTTGATTTTTCACTTATCTTTTAAGCATCCAAAATTTATTTGTTTAGAGTTTATTAAGTTTAGAATTATAGTGTAATTTTCAAATTATCTCAAACCAATAGATTAGGTATACAAGAAACACAATTGGGTCATGATTAGAAAGAAGGGATTTTATTTGTTCTATTCTTTCAAACAGGCTCCTCACCTGTTTAATTTTAACAGGATTCAATGACTTGACCACTTCATGAATATTAGAATGTGGAAAATTTATCTGACTTCAAAAGCATGGTGAAAATCAATTTGAATTTTCCCTTAGATCAGGTAAATGTATTGCATCAACACTGAAGACACATCTATTTGTCTTTTTTTCTGACTTAACCCAATTGAAAAACAAGCAAGTAAATTGAATTCTGAGCTGGTCTGTGAAAGAGTCCCCATTAGAGTTTAAATAATCTAGAATTTTTTGAAGCTCTTTTTTGGGGGTTAGGGGACTTGGGGAAGTGGAAGCCCGTCTCTGTTGGTAACCTTTCCTTTAACTACCCCTTCCATATCTTACGAGATCAAATCATTTATTCTTCAAGAGCATTTGATCTGGAACCATTTTTGCTTTGTGTCTCCACATGCATCTAATCAAAAAAAACTTATTGTTGATAAGGATACTGCCATATTGAAAATTCTGCTCTTTGAATGTACAACTTCTTCTTCTTCTTCTTCTTCTTTTTTTTAATCCCCCTAGCCTTGCAGGTATCAAGATTAAATTTTACTTTCAATAGCTTGAATTTATAATTAGCCCCAATAGGTCTATCTTTGTTGAATTTTGTCACATATCATTTGGAAAGGATGGTTATGGAGAAGAGTTGGGAGCACATGTTTTAGGGAAAAAAAGCGTGATTTGGAGCTAGATGTTACAAGATAAATGTATATTGTGTCACAGAGAACAGCCATTATTATGTTAGTTGCTGACTTTGCATTATTACCAATACTTTTCCTGGAATATATTTCAAATTCCTTCATACACATTAGTCTAATTTTTAAGTTCTAGCCACGTGGCATTTTAGATTATGCTAATTTTTGACTTCTTTCTTAAGAATTTTTAAAATAGATGTTTTGAAACAAGTTCTACTGAAAGCAAAGTAATGAAAAAAGCGTAGCATTTTTTTTTCTTTTGCTTTAGTATTATATCATATGATTTTTAGATGAAAATCCAAATTCAATGAACTAAGGGGAAAACTGGCTTTCTAATAATTTCATTAAAGTAATAAAGCTCTTTCTCCTCTTCAATGAGAATATGCCAAATTGCCTATAGGACTGATCTGGGAAGTTTCCAAAGTTTGTTTAAGCTTGTTCCATCTGAAGAGTTATTTGTGATTTGTTATAATTGTTAAATAATGTTCACAGGTGTTAATTAAAATATGCATTAGTTATGAATGTGTTTACTACTGGTGTGATGATAACTCAATGGCCTTTCTCCTGTTCTATTTTGTTTAGAAGAACTACTGTAATTGGATTTAGATTTTGACTGCACATATTCTGTGAAGCTGTCCAAAACATGAGACTCTTAGGTAAAAGTTATTATTATTTTCTTAACTCACTAGTAAACTAAAAACCAAACCAAACACTACAGCATGTTATTTCGTACTAGTTTAAGATTTTTGAAGCAATGGCAAAAAAAATGTTTTATCATTTTGATTTTATTGTAAAGAGGAGTTACAATCATTTAAAGACTCCCACTTGGGAGTAGTCATGGTTAAGGTTCAGCTTGTGAGGAGGTAAGGATGATTGCATATCTTAGGCTAATTTGTTTTGCTGAAACTATGTCAGCTTAATAACCATTCCATACCATTCATCACACACACACTCACACACACACACACACACACATTTTACTCAGGCAATGACTTGGATAATCATTTATTTCTTCAAGAGTCTTATGCAAGACATTTATCCATTATAACAGAAGAATTACATAGCCTCTTGTTTATTTGTAGGACATGCTATTTGGTGACAATCATGTAAGGAAAGAGATGACAATTTAATCAAGGACAAAATATGTTAAAGCTCTTAGAACTGTATTTATGTATACATATATTTTATATAAAGTCCAGTCTATTAATTGTTTAATTTTCCAAAAATGATGTATAACTAGTACATCATTTTTACACAAATATGTCCAACATTAAACTATTCCTAAGTTAATTAGGATATGAATAATAAAGCTTTAGTGAGAAGGAGATTAATTATGATGACTGTAAGTGTGCTGATGTTTCTCATACCTTAGTCTGCTATCCTAGATTTCCAGAAAAAAGTCACGTTTAAATCTTTCTCATAATGCAAGCAGACTCTCCTAACTTTCTAAATTCTAAATCAAAGGCTGTTTCTAGCACCAAGACTTTCCTCATTTGATCCACATACCTTTCTTCTTGTTCAGAGTGTTTTTAATGTACTAAAGAAATTGGTAAAGCAAGAACCTAAATGCAGATTCTTTTGTCTAGAGATCTTCTTTAGATACTAGTAGAGTTAACATTTTGAAACAAGGCAAAAGCATTAAAGCATAGAAAAAAATGTTGGAATTAATTTTGTCATTCATCTATTACTGCCCAACATTGGAGATATTATTTTATTAGATAAACAATTTCTTTTTCATTTTAATGACTGGTGATGACATATTTCAATAGGTACATTTAAGAACTCTAGCGATTTTTGTTCAATAGATACAAAGGATGTTGGCACAAAATGTGTTTGGTCTCAAGATTATTAACTAAACAGTGCCTTTAAATGGCTTTTTGTCCCTTTGTCACATTAAGACACGTTAATATGTGCATATGTAAATGAATGTCATTATACAAAAGTCAGTAAGTGGTTTTGTAGTTCAAATCTTTAAAAATATTCTGCTCATGGCATAGCTCAATGACAAGTGAAATCTTCGTAGCTCCTAAGAGACTGGCAAATTTTCATATAAACTGATAACAGATCTTCCCTTCGTATGTCCTTACTTCCCTCAGAAACATTTTACATCAAAATTCAAACTATATAGAGATAATGAAGCATTAGTTAAAACAGCCACAAATTCTTTTTTTGTTATTTACTTTTTAAAAATTTGTATTAAATTTATTGGGGGTGACATTGGTTAGTAAAATTATATAGGTTTCCCATGTACAATTCTGTAATACATCATCTGTATATTCCATTGTGTACTCACCACCCAGAGTCAGTTCTCCTTCCATCACCATATATTTGACCCCTTTTACCCTCTTCTACCATCTCCTCCCCATTCCCCCTTACCCTCTGTTAATCACTAAACTTGAGATTATCATGCTAAGCTAAGTAAGTCAGACAGAAAAGTCAAGAACCATATGACCTCATTGATATGTGGGGTACAAAACTGAAAGCAACAAACAAATAAGAAAAACAAACAAAAAATCATAGACACAGACAACAGTGACAACTTCTTATAAACCTTTATCAAATCATTGTTGAAATTTACAATTTCCTTAAAGAATGGAGACCAACATTCATATGATGTGTAAGGGAACAGGAAGAACTGGCTGCATTCAAATGTATTTAGGTTTTATCTTCTTCATGTGTCTAGTACAAATCTTTTTAAAAAACAATGTCAGTCTGAAAACATGAGAAAGATCATCAAATTCAAAATGAAGTCTTTGTTCTGTTAACTTTTAGCTGTGTTTCTTTAACAACGTTCTCTTAACTCCCCAGTCATAGTTTTCTCATCTGTAAAATGAGATTGTAAAATCATACTCAACAATTTCTAAAATATCTTCAGGCTGAAATAATTGTCTAATTCTAAATTTTGTGTTCTCTCATTGCAGTATTCAATTAGATTAAGCACTAGAGATTTTGCTTAATATATAATGATGAGATCATAGTTTCATTTTCCAGCATGAATTTTGACATCAACAAACCATTAAGTGGATTTTAGTAGTTGACATTTTGAAAGGACAAATGGAAATTACTAACTGAAAAAAAAAAAGAAAAAGAAAAAGGACCTGATTGTGAAGCTGACTGATGTACAGCATACATTTAATGAAGTTTGAACTAAGGTTTTGGTGGTTCTTGTCATTGTTTTGCAAAATTGAGTTTCAAACTGCCAGGTTTCATGCCCTGTGACTCTCGAGTTCAGCAGAGGGATTCCTCAGTAAAGTAGGAACTGGGCAATGAGCTCTGGAATGCTGGCCCAGCTTCAACCAGAGAATGCCACTCATTTGTTCCACACATCACTATTTTGCATTCAGTTTCATGTGAAAAGTGCTAAGTATCCTAAGTAAATTGATGTTCAGAAATTATTGCAATACCCCATATTCCAGTGAGGTGGATGAGAAAGCCTGAAGCCTAAAGTGTGTTGTTTCATGCATCAGACGGAGATCACCCTTGTTGGCATTATTTGGACTAATCTCATTCAACTTTCATCCATGACTTTTGTGAAGATACCCAAGGCATTTAATGACTTGTGCAGCTGATATGACCCTTGGAAGGAAACTGCATATATTTGGATTAGAGAATCAACATCCCAGCAGCTCTCAGTCAGTTTGGACAACATTTAATAAGATGAAGTTAAATGAAGCCATATCCAAAGCTATGTTTCTCAGATGAAAAAATAGTTTAAGAACATAACCTAACAGTACCAATAGAGAGTGAAAAAGACTTAATAGCAGCAGTGCTAAAACAAACTAAAATGAAGTACAAACCAAATAAAAACACTAGCAATTTTAATTTATGGAAATATACTGTAAAAATAAAAACTAAATTGTGATGGCTTAAATTCAGTATCTAAGCATGGGGTTAGGGAAAATCTGATCAAATCACACCTAAAACATACTATTTCTTTCTAGGCATAGCATATTATTTTAAGGGAATAACTGGCATAAACTGGACTCTATTTAAATGTACATGACCAACTGATGAAGGAAGCAGACACCAAACCATAATGGGGATTGGGAATATTTATTTCATCACAGGGCACAGATTGTAGCTATTTTAAAATATTTGCAGGAGTGACATAAGACAGAATTTAGAATTGTTCTATGTAATTATCAAGGAGCTAGACTTCACCAAACAGACTAAAATAAAGTGCAGGATGAAAAAACTGGCCCTGATATAAATATATTTTAAATATTCAGAACTTAATGAATCTGGAACAAATTTTCAGAAATACTGGATTCCTCCACCTTGAAAATATTCAAAATCAGAGTTTGGGACACAAACTAGAGGTTAGGAAGTAATTGTACATAATATTTAAATAATATATTATTCTGAAATTTATGATATTATAATGAAAATATTTTATTAGATTTCAAAATTTACATGTTTTTGCCTACCATCTCAAGAAATTAAGAAACTATTCCATTGTTTACTGTGCAAAATGACATCAAAGTTTAATTATCCAAGCGAATTATGTAGACTCTTTCAGTAAACATACATCACCATTAAGAAATATTGGGAAACTAATGACTACTTTTTATGATACTGAGGATTACTACTTTTCTGAAGCTGACAATCAGAGTTAGCAAAACCCCTAATCACAATAGGCCTAAATATCATCATCACCATGAAAGTAGAAATGATGAAACCAGTGTAAGCCCATGTCTTCATTCTTGAGAGCTACAGCGTATTTGCATCCAGTAGGGAGAATAAATGGGATCACCCATCATACCCAGTATTTTCTCCTGAGCACAAGAAGTCCTCACCATTGTAACTAAGGCTTATAATATAGAATCATGTCTACAACATTTTAAGAATCCAATAAGTTTTTTTTTTTTTTAACTGAAAGAGTACAGAGCATGTATACTTTGGCGTTAATCCTTGAATTTAGATTCTGTAATGAAATGAAGATGACCAAGGAATATATGACTATGAAAGGTACAACATTCCTTTTAAAGTCCCCACTCCACTCGCCCAAAGTATGGTGTTTGTGTGTGAAATGTGAGTTTCACATAACTTTCATGCGGGAACATGGAGAATATTTGGTTTTCTCTGGTTGTCCTGAGTTGGAAGGAGGGGCAAAAAGTAGAAAAGCTGGCAGTCATTGAATAAGTCCTGAGCGTTCTGGGCCAATTGCTGCAGATTATGTGGTTTTGCACCTTGGACTGGTTCCTGCAGAGGTTGTGGATCACAGTCTATTTTCATACATGGTATCTGACAATTGCCCATTTGTATATTCAGTCTCTCAAGATTGTTTTTTTAGAATAGTCATTTAGAAATTAAATTCAAGCGGGCTAGTTACTGTAGTGAAAGCAGCATTGTTAACTCCACTCATGGCAACATGGTGGGTACACATAACATCAAATACTTCTTTTTAAAGTATAGGATTACTTGCCTGAGAGGCTAATGATACCAGTGTATTGAAAATCAGCAAGATACTTATAGTCTCCTTGGCTTGCCTTAAAGAAGCAGGTAGTCAAAACATCTCTAAAAATAAATGAGCTTGGACTGTGAGAAACTGTACCTACATGATTCAGTGGCTGTAGGAGCCAGATGATGCTTTGTCTTTATAGTAAGTCATGAAGGACCTGTCTATTGTAGGAAGGACTATCAAAGTTGAGAGAAAAAAGGGATTAGTGTAAACTAACGTGGTCAAAGAAGACTTTCATGGGGAATGTATGAGTGACGTAACACCATCCATAATGAGACTTGGGCAGGGGGAGAGCAGGTGAGGAGATAGTTTATATAGTGTGGATATAACAAGTAAAGGTGCATACTTAGAAATGAGATGGTAAATTTGATTATAGATGATGCCATGGTAGAGTGATGGCAGAAAGAATGAAATGCAAAAATGTGTAGAGGATACAGAGACTATGAGATGCAGTGCTATGGACAGAAAAACAAAGAAAATAAGAAGTGAAGTTGTTTTAGAAGAATGTTTGATTCAAATTTGCATGTGTCTTTCGGAGGTAGCAGAAGTAGGATATTCAAAAGAAATTACCTGTAGGCAGCTGGATGGCTCTTATGGATGGCACTGGAGAACATATCCTGATATCAATAGTTTGCAATGTTCTTTCATTGGCTGATGAAATAAAGAAAGTATCTTCTAAACACAAAATGAATTTTAAGAGTATCAGTGTAAAGTTACAGCTTTGTATTATATGAAAATTGAATATACAGATGAAGAGGACTGGCTGTGTCTGTTTGGAAGCCTGTAAGCTAAATTATTTATACATAATTAACATGAACAAATCAACTGGAGAAGTTACCATTCACACATGCCTAATAGATAAATAGCTGGTTATGTGACAATATAGGAAAAAATATATTATAAATACAAATGATTTCAAACAATTGACTTCAATTGACAATTGAAGCAATTGACTTCAATCTTTTTTTAATGTGTAATTACTGATATCATTGGCAGTTTGCATACATTTTATTGAAACACACTGAGTTGGAAAGAATTATGAAATGTATAAGCATTGAGTTAGTAGAATATACCGAGAGAACTGGAGACAACTTTTCCAAGAACGAATCTTCAACACCTTTTAAAAAGGGCCATTCCTAAGCCTTAAATCTCTGCCAATCATTTTGTTAGGGCCAAGTCGTGCGACTTTTATTTTCTTTCTCTCTCACCAAAATCTACATAATAAGCAATGAAGAAAGAGTGTATAACAAGCGCTCCTTCCAACCCATTCCAGGTATCATAGAATTTTCATCAGTATTTATTTATTTTTCACTAAATACACAGATTTCACACACAATAATAAATACAGCAACAACATGAGAAAAGATACACTCGAATTCTGTTGGTGGGTATGAAAATTTGTGGAAAATGAGTGTGATCTTTTGCAAAAATTAAAGTATAATCCCAGGAATCCCGTCAACCCTGTAGAACTCCTGGATCCTGAGATCCCGCGAGATCTAACTTCCAGCGGGAAGAGTGTTTGCAGCCTCAGCTCGTCTCAGACCCAAGCAGTGGTGCCCTGAGCAACCCGAAACGCCAGCACTTCCCAGCCCAACTCTCACCACCCCAAGTGAGGGATACCAGCTGAAGAAAGTATGTACTGTACGCTATTTTAGTAAACTATTGTTTTACATATGCACAGAAAATTGGAATATCAAAAAAGGCAATGAGGAAAAACTGAGGGTTGCTAGATGGGCGGGAGGGGTGGGGGGTGGGGGATGAGGGTGAGGGGGATCAAATGTATGGTGATGGAAGGGGAGCTGACTCTGGGTGATGAACACACAGTGTGATTTATGGATGATGTGATACAGAATTGCACACCTGAAATCTAGGTAATTTTACTAACAATTGTCACCCCAATAAATTAAAAATAAATTAATAAAAAAAAAGGCACTGGAAAGATACATATCAAACTGTTAATGGTAGTTTCCTTAGCAATTATTTAAGAAGGATGGTGGAGGAAAGGTTTGGGGAAGTTTCACTCATTCATTTATACACATTTGTATTAATGTGCTTATTCACATTTTTAGAATTTCTATTTTATTATTGCTTTCCTCCTTTTGTTTACAGTTTTTTTTAGATAAATTTATGTACATTGAAGCACAAAAATCTTAAGTGTTGAATTGTATGACTTTTGACAAACACATTCATCTAGGTAATCCACACCCTTATCAAGGTAAGGAGAATTTCCCTCACCGGCTACCTCTTCTCAAACAATTTTCACCTGTCTGAGGCAGCCGCTGTTCTGATTATTTGCACTAAAATTTGGTTTTGCCTGTTCTAGAAATTCCTAGAAATGGAATCATACAAATAAGTATTAATTTGTACTCAATTTTTTGAGCTCAGCATCATGTCTCTATGAGATTCTTGCATCTTGTTGCATGTATCAGCAGTTTATTCCTTTTTAATGCTGAGTAGTATACTGTGGTATGAATATACCCAAATTTATCAATCCACTCTCGTGCTGAAAGATGTTTAGGTTGTTTCTAGTTTTTGACTACTGAATAAAGCTGCTTTGAGTGGTCTTACATAAGCCGTTTTGGGGCATATATTTTTATTTCTTCTAGGCAAATACTTCTGCCATAATTCTTTTTGCGAATACATGCTTTTTTTCCCATAGTAGACCTGCTGAGTCATAGGGTAGGTGTTTAATATTATAAATAACTGATAATAATTGAAATACTTGAACTGATAATAAACAGCTCTCTAAAGTGGTTTTAAGGTTTTACACTCCAAGTTGCAATGATTTAGACGGTTTTAATTGTTCAAATATATTTATGAACATTTGATATCATCAACTTTTTTAGCATTAGCCACTCCAGTGGTCTCAATTTGTGTTTTACTTATAATTAGTGATGCTCTGTACTTTTTCATGTGCTTATAGGCCATTCATAAATCTTCCTTATTAAGTGTTTGTTTTAGTTTTAGTAATTATTTATATATCTTGGATACAAGTCTTTTGTTACATGTATGTTTGCAAATATTTTCTCACTGTGTGTGGCTTACCCATTTATACTTCTCAGCAGTGTCTTCTAATGAAAAAAAAAAGTGCGCTTTTCGTGAAATCTATTTTCACTTTTATTTTTAAATTTATTGTTTTTTGTGAAGTAAGAAATGTTTGTCTATTGTCATGCCACAAAGGTATTTTCACTATGTTTTCATCTAGAACCTTTAACATAATTAGTTTATATTTTGGGGCATGATCCATCTTTAATTTTTCTGTATGCAGTGAGGTAAATGTCAAAGTACTTTTTGTTTTTTACTTGATATCCAGCATCAATTGTTGAAAATATTCTCCATCTCCCGTTGAATAGGGAATTGACACTGTTTCTTGATATATTTGCTTACCCTTATGTCAATCTCATACTATCCTTACAGTAAGCTTTACAGTAAGCCGTAAAGTCAAATACTATTTATCTTCCACCTTATTATTTGTTTGCTTTTCAAGATTATTTTTGGCTATTAGAGGATATTTGCAATTCCATTTGTATTTTACAAATGGCTTATAAAGTTCTTTTTAAAAAATATAGTGGGATTATGATTGGGATTGCATTGAATCTATAGCTTTTTTGGAGACACATTTAAGAATATTGTCTTCTAATCTATGAAGTTGGATGTCATTTAATTTATTTAATCTTCATTAATTTATCTTAGCAAAGTTTTATTGTTTTTCTTTTAGGGATATTAGACAGCTTTGGTTAAAATTATTCTTATATATTTTCTGATTTTGGTTCCATTAGAAATACAAAAGCTGTTTTTTTTTCCTCTGAAATTTGCTTTCCATTGATTTGCTTATATTAATAGTATATGGAGATATAATTAACTTTGGTTCATTGACTTTGTAGTAACTTAACCAGATACTAAGTACTGCAATCCAAGCAAATATCCAGCATTCTACACCTCTTAGAATTTTGTTCTTTCTAACCTAGGGATTTTGCATTTATATTGATAAGATACATTTTCTCTTGTCGTTCCGATTAAGAACTAAATTGAGATGGATGAAAGAATATAAATACTCTTCTATTCTAGTCCAGATGAAACTCTCCCAGTTACAGTAATTGTGATTACATGCCGATTCTTCTAGATTCAGACTATATGTCTACACACACAGTTATGTACATAAATGTATATATACATTCATATGTGCTCATATATAAACACGTAGATATTCGCATATAATATAGTTGTCATATAATATAGTTCTGTATATATGTATGCATATTCATATATATTGATACACACATATATAATGACCAGTGATTATTGTTTATTTGGTAGAACTGGAAAAACTGCTTAACTTCTCTGTATGTCACTTTCATGCAAATAAAAATAACTCTAATGCATACTGTGAAAGTTACTAAGGTTAATAAAGATAATTACATTTTTTTAGGAAGAATTTGAGTGAGATTTTTTATGTATATGTTATACTAGTTGATATTAATGATTTCTTACTGTCTCCCCCAAGTGTAGCATTAACTGCTATTTGTTTTTTTCTAAAATAGTGCAGTGGAAAGTATATTGAAAACCTTGTGCCTGACCTTTATTAAGATTTACTTTTAAAGCCACGAAGATTAGAATTCCTTATTGTTTTGGCCTGGAATAGGACTTTGGTGTTTTATATCATTATTATTTTATGTAGATACCTTTGATGGTAGGATGTCTTAGAAGGTTTTGATATGATTAGCTTCAAGGTTGTTTTCATAATGAAACAGAAATATAAAGTCAATGGCTAAAATCCTGGTTATAAGGTTTTTCTACTTTTTGTTTGCAAACATTTTTATTTTATTAAGAGGATTTCTGCTTGTCCAAATACTCTCGATGTCTAAATCTTTCAATTGCCTTTCATAAGATTCTAAGACCACGTAACTATAAATGGGAAAAGTTCTTATCTGAACAGCTTTCTGATCCTCAGTTTGTTTATGTATGGGTAGCCATTCTGAATAATGTAATGAAGACTAGATTCCCTACTCCACTCATCCTTTCTTTCATGCTGTGATGATCCCAAAAGAAAGCAAAAATGTGCTGCTGTAATTACAGGTTTAGGGTTATATCTATTGGAGTTTAATGCAGTTTCTTATGCTTCTAAGGATATAAGCCTTTCAATTATTCACAGTTTGAATTATCCAACTGGTTATTTTAATTTCTTCTTGTGCATTGGAAATTTTTTGTCCTTCCTGGTTAATCTTAGAAACAGAAAATATACTTGATGGACACCTTACCTTTCAACTTAAAACGCTATATCACATTCTTACCCTGGTGTAAATTTCAGGCTCTTTTTGTGAAAAATGAGGTAGCATTTTTTAATGTGAGGCTCAGGTGTAAATACTGAAACATAAACCTAGATCTTTGTGAACTTTGTAAGTCATAACTCAATTAAAAAAAATTTGTAATGCTATCATTGATATTAAATGGAACCAAAGTAATGTTATGTGGAAGCCTTGCCCTCAACTTTCAGCTTTGTAGATTCAGAAAAGTTGTGGAAGGAGTATTTCCAAGGTGATCTCTTCACTTAAAAAAAAAAAAAAAAAAATTCCAACACTGAAAAAACTACCAAACCCTAAAAATAAAATATAAAACATTATAAATTTATGTTTTAGTACTCCTAGGTTTCCCATTGCAGAATGCCAGGGGTTTGCTTCCTTGGAGGCATTGGATTGAAAATTGTCTACCCAGAGCCTGCAGAAAACTGGATCTTCACTTAGACCTACAATAAATGATCTTGACATCTTCGGTGTCTCAGGAAACAAGGCATGAACTGTGGGTCACAGAGAGCCTCAAAAGCAATGAGTAGCACTAAAGTATGCATAACACTTTGTGGCTGCAAACAATATTGTGATGGAAATATTGCATAGGATTGAGAACATGGGCCTTTCTAAACACCCTGATTAGTATTCGGGCTCTACTATTGATTTTGTAATGCCTGCCATCTCTAAGTCGTATTTATGGTGCCTTCCAAATTGGATTGCTAGAGGAATTACATGAGGTAATTGGTTCGTGTTGTGCTTAGTACAGTACCAGTCACTACTGGTTCAGTAAAGGGTAGCCTTGTGAATAGAAATTATCATTGTCATCATCATCATTAGCATAGTAATCATAAAATGCTAAATAGATTAATTCAACACTATTTAATGCTCACTATATCAATCATTGTGCCAGACACCGGAGTAAGCTCTTCTAGTTAGGATCCAACTCATAAAATACGAAGCTTACTATCTATATCTATATATCTGATATATATATATATGTGTGTGTATACACATATATATGTATATGATATATATGTGTGTACATACATACACATACAAGAATACTTCAACAAAACTGATTTTTTTCTTTTGAAATTGTGAAACAAGCTCATAGTAAGCTATTCTTATTAAAAAATAACTTGTTTGAAAGTTTTTAGTGAGGGATGTCATATATCATTTGAAATTCTTTAGCTAAAATTAGTTTTAAGGATTTTTGTCTCCAAGTATCACCTCCCTAAAAAGATGTCCCTAATGATAGATTTTGGAGTTCTGGAAAGGGAGGGACATGCCCTTCTTCCTGAATGATGTATGGGGAGTAGAACACCCATGAAGATGGCAAGTCTGTTGTGAAGGGTTATCAGGTAGTGTGACTGGAATTCCTCTCCCTGAGCACAGAAACACAAGTGACCATTTGATTGATAAGGCTCACTCTGGAGTCAGGATTTTTTTTTTTGCTAAGTGTTTAGTAGTTCACAATTATTTCTTCACTAGGAATGGAAGAATATATTCTTTTGCTCAGACTCTTTTTCCCAATTCTGCTTTTGCATGATCAAGGTAAGACTTATATAGGAAGTCTTACATAAGAAAATATTGATTTTTATATTAATAAAATCTTACAAAAATTTAAAGGAAAATACAAATAAACTATGAAAGAAGAAATATGATAAGAAACTTCAGGTCCTGAGTAAAGGTGATTTGAAAAATAAAAAAAATCTTCCTGTGCTCCTGGGTACTTTAATTCAGTATCACTGGCTCTACTACATATTCTTATCACTGTCTGAATTTAACTTATTTGTTTGTATATTTTCTACTTTCAAGCACTCAAATATAAGTTTGGTGAAAGTAGGTACCTTACCTATCTTGTTTACTCAGCACCTAACACAAAAACCAGGTGCTCAATTAAAAAGTGTTGTAAAACTGAATCTTTAATATGTAAAAAGGTCTTCTACTCTAGTAAGTAAGAAAAATACTGCAGAAAAATAGATCAAGTCATGAAGTGGCAACTCCAACATAAAGAAATACAACTAGATAATAATAACTAGTGAATGGGGAGTAGAGTTTGCCACCCTGAAATGTGCCTCTTTGGGATATTATTTTAAGTTGGTTATTTTTAAAATTAAATGAAATTTTAAAGGTTCAGAAAGAATCTTTGGCCTTTCCTCTTACTCACTAAAACATTTTAGATAGAAGGCCTACTCCAGCAAATAGAACTGTCCCCTACAAAAAGTATGGGTTAGGTGGAATGGGGGAGACCTGGCAGGCCGTAGAGATCAGAGTCTAGTCTGTGTCCCATTGTTTCTGCTCGGCCCAGCAGACATTTGTTTATCAAACATTTGCTTTTCCATCTCCATGGGAATTGTCCCTTTGGAGTCCCAAACCACTGCCCCTTCTCCTTGGCTAGATCACATATAAGCCTCACCTGCCCACCATGTCCTTGAGCCCCATATTCTTATGGAACTCCCATATATACATATATAATTAAACTTGGTTATTTTCTTCTGTTAATATATTTCATGTCAATTTAATTCTTAGACCAAGCAGAAGAACGTAAAAGGGAAGGGGAAAATTTCTTTCTCCCCAACACTAGCTTCCTTTCAATAACTAGTCAAAAATACAAATAAAAAAATTACAAGACACAATATTGACCTCAATTTTTTTATAGTAAATCATTTGGTAATGTATCAAAAGTTTAAATAGTTTGTTTCTTTTTACCCAGATTATATTTCTAATGAAAAACGAAATGGTAAAAAAATATTTACACGAATAATATACAATTTATTATTTTCTGGTATGAAAAGTTGGAAAAATAATCTAAATAGTTAGCAGTAGAATCTTTATTAAATAAAATATGCTATCTTCATAATAATTCTTTGCAGATTATTAAAAATCATGTTCTTAAAGAATATGAAAGATTTTTAAAAATCCACAGCATAATGTTGATTGAGAAATGCAAAATTTTCTACATAGTATTCTCTTACTTGTGTCTCATGTATGAGGATTTGCAGATAAGCACACTTACGTATAGAAAAATGATTGGGAAAACATGTTAAAAATTAACAGCAACTGTCATTGAGTGTTATAAATTTTGTTCTAATGCTTCTGGTATTTTCTGTATGTTCTACACTGAGAGATTTTTAGAAACTTTTATAATTAAAAAATTCAGTAATATTAATATTGTCAAAATTTAGAGTAACACCTGGTGATTTGGAAGTATGAATATTAGGAATACTAGTGCAAATAAAAACCACCCACATTTTATTCTAAACTATAACTTTTTTTTTTTTACTGGATAGAAAAATAAGCCTAAGACCAATTTTGGAGAGCAGAGGAGCCTTCAAATTGTGGGAACAAATGCTCTAAATATTTTCAGAAGTTTACAGTTCGCCCTGTTAAAGGAGTATCGTTATTAGTTTTCTGAAAACTACGACGACACCAATTGATGGAAAACAGAATTTTGAAAGGAATTATATACCTATGTTATTGCAATCTCCTGAATCATACTATATTACTCTGACTTTGGCTACCATTCACAGAGTTAAAGAAAACAACCACATCAGCAAACATACCAAAAAAACCAGTTCATCGACATGCAAGAAATCAAAAACACTCTCTTGTTGCTAGGAGGGAAAAAAAAAAAAAAAGGGCACAATTAAAGAAAATTCCCCATGTAAAATCATGTGCCTTATAAATTTTCCACAAATAATGGAATTTACTTTCCACAGACTGAAGGTATAGTCATGGCAGTCTCCAGATTCAAGCTAAATATTAGCACAAAAACAGTATGCTTGTAAATACAGCAATCAAATATGAGCAGCACAAATTATGTATAAGAACCACTTCAATCAAGTGAGACAGAAGGTGAAAAATCACCAACCCCGATCATCTTTAAATCTGAAAAACAGCATGTTAAAAGAAGATAGAAACAAAAGTGTTGGGAGCAGAAGACACCTGACTTCTTTCATCTATGTAATTGGGATTTTCTGCCAATTACATGTTTCTTCTTTTTCCTATACCTTCTGTACATTCTTAAACAAATATATTTTAGTTCTCCCAGGATTTTACCCATCCCTCTTTCTAAAAAAAAAAAAAAACAAAAAAATGAAACAAAACAAACAAAAAAACTTCAATAAATAACAACTAAATTAATGAGGAAAAAGGAATTCCAGGCATCCTAATATTTATGACATTACATATCCCAGTGTCATCTAACTGCTGACTTCATGTTTGGGAATCTCTCTTTATGATCTCTCTTTATGAATCTCTCTTGATGATCATGTGTTCCTATGATCATCAAGTCTCCCATTCTCTTTACTAATTTGGTGAGAATAACATTGTTTTCTATTGTACTATGCAAAATTAAAGTAGCCATAGTTTTAATTAGTCAATGAAAATGAGAAAAGTACCAAATTAGGAAGAAAGTTAGAGTTTATGATGTCTAATCGAGCATTATTTTTTAAATTAGGGAACTCAAATCTTAATAAAGTACACTAAGGAAAAAATATGCAAAATAACATCATTGCAAGAATCACTCAACCAATATTTACTCTTATGCATATGTTACAGAAATGGTCTGGATACTGGGAGAAAAAAAAAGAAAATATAAGACATAGTCATTGCTTTAATGGACCTTACAGTCAAGTGGGGAGACAGACTTGAAAAAGTTCATTATGATGAAAGCTATTAAAGGAGTAGGAAGGAGATGAGAGAGATGAATTTCAATAAGGGGGTCAAGAAGGGCTTGAAAGATTTACTGACAGCAGAACTGAGGGAAAGTCTTCCTCCAGGCAAAGGGAACAGTGTTAAAAATATTTATGGTGGAATTGAAACCACTATTTAGTTCTTAAATTTCATCCTTTTATTTTGATTTTTTTCTCTTTTATTAGACACTAAAATTATTACTCATTTATATCCTGGCATAAAGTGATATTTAGATAGCTTCCAAAAATTACAATAGAGTTCCTATTACAATGTCATTAAATTTTATTACTTGGAAGTAGAGGTTAGGAAGAGAACAGAATGGGGGACATAATGGTGAAGAAGCGTAACTCATACAATATCCTCTGTGCATCTGTGGTTAAGACTTAACTGCCCAATAGCTTCAGCTTCTTAGCTTGAACACTATTCATTTTTTGCCCCTCCAAGCTCAGCGAAAACCCAGGAGCTTTAAAGTTTATTTTTCTGCTAGGTAAGTTTCTCATCTCAAGATTCCTATTCTCCTAAGCCAAGTCCACATTCACATGTTTTTTTCGTTGACTTTTACTTGATCAGGACAAAATGATGAAAACAAGGTTTATATTCCCATACCTCTTCCTTTCTCAATATGACAACTCCCAGCCCCTCTGAGCTGATCTTTGGCCTTTAGGATTAAGGCATGCATGCATTCCCCCTCCATCAGGTCTTCCTATTATTATAAGCGTTTTCTTTGATAATGGAATGGAAGATTCTATTCCCCGCTGGCTGCATCTTATGCATAGAAAACAGGAAAGGCCAGGTGACTAGGATGTAGGAAATCTTCCAGTGCTGATGTAACTTACACCATATGTCTGAGCCACCCATATATGACCCCTGCTCTGAGCTCCAGCTCTTCTTTTGTCTGTCATTCAGGAAGACCTTTGGATGTCAATAAACTCTTTTCTCTGGCTATCTTCTCTGGGAGGATAGGTGAAAAGGAGAGAGAAAAAGAGGGTACATTTCCAGTTGTAAAGAGTGGGTAATACTGGATACCTTTCCTCCTTATCACACTGTTTCTACTACTGTAACATTTAGATGAATACAGGGAGCTAAAGTATATAGATTTTGTTTGTGATGTCCATGCTCATTTGTATTTGTAGAGTATAAACCATACAGAACATAAGAATAACAAGCAAATTAAAAAAAAAAGAAAGAAAAACACTTGGATCCTAATGTGTTTCCTGATTCACAAAATAATGCCTTTTGTTATCTCCTGATATGCTAAGTTAAAAGACAGAAACTATGTCAATCAACAATTCACCTTTTCTCTTTTAATGATAAAATTGGAGAAAACCTGAAAAGTGACTTTATTAGAGATGGTAAATTAATTATGATATCTAGACACCAGATTTAATATCTAGAGTCAAGAACACATTTACAAAACTGTAAACAGTTTATAATAATTTCCGTTAGTAGTTCCTTCAAAGTGTGTTCATGATTATGTATTTTTTTTGCAATTTGATTAAACCATAAAGGCCAAATAAAAACCAAGCATGGGGTAACTAGATAAAAAAGGTTCCAGTGTTTCAAATTGAAAAAATTTGAATCAGTTTATTTCGGTCTTAACTAAAATTTGGCAAGTTTGTGTTTTATAGACACACTACTTTATCAGAGATTTATTTTATAAAAAGCAAAGGATAGATTCAACAGAAGCCTATCTAGATTACCAAAGCCAAAAAACTATCTCTAAATATAAAGAGATAAAAGACACATTTTCGATGAATAGATTCAAGATTTTATTTTTATTTTTCGCTGAGTTAGCATGATAGTAGCAGATATGTGACTAATAAGCTCTGAAATCCTGAAGTTTCTTCTCAATTATTTAAAATAACTAAATAGTATTCCCCGTACAAATGTGCCCAAAGCGTTTAACAATTATTTACCCATTTAACAATTGTAATTTTTAGCTATTATAAAAAATGTAACATGAACATTTTTATGCATACATATTTGCTTACATGTATCATTTTTAGGACAGTTTCTTAGAAGTGTAATTACTGGATCTTAAAGCTATCTGCATTTTGTATTTTAACCAAACTCAATAATGAACATTCATCCCATTTAAACCTCTACAACTTTGCTGAGGTGATGTCAAGGAAAGGAGTTGAATGGAGAAGGTAAGAATAAACAGGGAAAGGTAGGAAGATACTGGAGTCAACAGGAAGGTATGAACAGAATAGAAAAAAATTGAGGCATTTGGAAAGATTAAGTTAAGAAATGCATATTGTGCCATGAATTTAGATGCCAGATCCATTAACTCATCTCCATATTTTTTTCAGTTTCAGACATATTATCTGCGCATTTAGTGTATGCAATTTATGTGAATATCTCATTGACAATGAAAGTGAAATATCCAAAATAAAATGAAAATCACCAGCTTCCTCTTCCGATTGCTTATTTCATTTCAATGGCGCTACTTCAAACATCAGCACAGAAACCTGAGTTTTTCCCTTGACTCTTCCCTCTAGTTCCAGTTCACATAACAGTCCATCACTCTGTTCCACCATTCTTCTACCTAATTATTTCTACATTTTGTTCAGTTTTCTTCATCCTCACTATCATTATATGAGATTAAGATAGTTACATTTTTCACCTGGATCTCAATTGTTGTTTCTTTGTTTGTTTGCTTGCTTATAATTTCGTATTCTGTTTCTCCCTTTGAAGTTTTGGCAATTTTACAGTTAATAGTCTCTTCACAGTAAAACTTGACATCATGTATACTTAACAAATTCTAAAATTCATTGCCCATTCGTTAATCCCACCACTGAAAAATGTAAAGACCTTAAAAAATTTAAATCTTGTTGAACCCCTTCCTGACATATATAATATATTGGTGCAGAATTTTAAATTCATTTTATCCTCATAAATTTGACATTATTGTCATTTTATGTGGATATTTGTTTTACTTAAAACAAACTGTTTAAGTTATATATTTACTACATTAATTATTTATCTTTTTCATACTAGAATGAAAGCTCCAAAAATAGTGTTTTATTTTTGATTTTTTTTTTGTTTGTTTGTTTTTTGTTTTTCTTTCTTGCTTAGAACTGTGCCATGTACATAGTAGATATTCATTTTGAAGAAACAAACTCATTTATCTACATGTTTACCTATTTGGCTCATTATTGTTTTCTGCCATCAGCTAACCTTTTGGAGATAGTGTTTCTTCATAATATATGCCTGATTTGTCATGGTAAGGACTTGTTGATAAAATCTTCTGTGCTTGTTTATCTAAAAATAAATAAACTTATTTTTCCCCAATTTCTGGAAGTTGCAAGTCTAATTTGATAAACTTTATTATTTTCTCCTCTTTGAACTTAGAAGATATTTTTCCACTGTCCTCTGGCTTGATGACATTAAGACATCTAATTATCCTTCTTGGTAGGCAATCTTTCTATTTGTCCGCTTTAACTGAAATACGTCTAGCTGTGGATTGATATCTATTTCTCTCTGTCTCTCATTCCTACCTCCTTCTCCCTCTCCTCTATCTCATTAAACTCTGTTTCTTATCTGCTGTTATTTCTATATGAGGATTCATACTTTTATCATTTCAGGAAATTGTTTACATAGTATTCTTAAAATATGAATACAACGTCTGTTCCATTCTCTTTATTTTCTCCTGAGACTCAAGTTAGGCATATCCTACTTCTTCCCATTCTATCCTCCATCCTCTTTCTGAGTTCCCATTTTCTTGTCTCTCTGCTGTATTCTGATTATATTCTATAGATTTATCTTATTTGCTTTTATTCCTACAGTGGTGTGTAACTTGTTGTTTCACTCTTTATTTTCCACTTTTCAAATTGCATTTTTTCTTAATATGTACTTGATCATGTTTACAAATCTCTCGTTTGCTCGTGTGTGTGCGGGTGGTTCCATCCTTTATTTCTTAAATACTTCATCTGTAAAAAGTTTATATTTTGTATTTGATAATTCCAATATCTTATGTCCTTGTGAGTTTAAATATGTTTTTATTTTATTTTCTACTGATTCTTCTTCATATGGTTTTGTTATTTGTGTTTGATCTAAGATTGCATTTGATTTTAATCTATGGAAATCATGAAGGACCAGCTGGGAATAGTTTATTCTAGAGAGATTGTTCTACCTGTAATCATGTGGATGGTATGGACCAGGGACCATATTAGTTCTTTTATTTTTTTTTTTCGTTTGTTTTTCTTTGTTTCAGGTCACAGGGTTAAAACAGAAGGCTGAGGTTCAGATTCTCCATCTTGACCATGGCTAAAAATTGGTTTTAAGTGTTCTAATATTGTTATCTTTCCTCAACACATCCTTTCCTTTCTTGTCTGAGTACAGCTCTCAGATCTATGATCCAGTTTGTTTTTACTTTGCTTACATTTACTTTTGTATTTATCATTGGTGATTACCTTTCCATCCTGTGAGCCTGGAAGTTTATTAAAGTTCCCTGGAAGGAAGGCTGAGCTTCTGCTAGAGTTTCTTTATAGCTTTCTTTATCTTCAGTTATGTCTCTCCCCTGTTCATTTTTCATATAGCAGCCAGATTTGTCTGTTTACTGAAAACTCCACCCTCTTCAGTTTAGTAGACCATATACCATTGCTTTCCAGATAAAATTAAAAGTAAAAAATCTTCACATGTTTACCATGTCCTCAGTAACTTGGTTTCCAAGAATATTTCTAAACCTTATCTCTTGCCACTCCCTCTACCTCAACCTCTGTTCCAACATACACAGTTTCCTTCAAATTTTTAAATGTGTCATGTTGATTCCCACTTCTAGGCATATATTCTTTCTACTTCAAATTGCCTGGATACATTAGTCTTTATGAAGGATACTTGAATATGAAATCCATGATTTCATTCAGTATATAAAATATTTAGTGGACAGCATAATTGCTATGATATAAAAAATTAAATATCTGTTTATTTTAAAATTGTGTTTTCTCATTTAATTTGTTTTAAATAAAGTTCTTAATAATTTAGCCATATTAACATATAATAAATAGATAGGTAGAAAATATGTGATATATACAAAGGGTGCCAAAAAATGATTATGCATTTTAAGAAAGGATAAAACTATTAAAATTTTAATACTCAATATATAACGATAACAAAAGATGAATGCAAGTCACGTTTGACTTCAGCAGTTACAAGAGGTGGTCAAAATGGTTGTCATCAGAATAATTTTAATACAGTTTTTATTATATATATAAAATATATATATATATATATATATATATATATATACATATACACACACTCACACACATACACTCATACAAGTACAGTGAGTATTTGGCCTGTGGCATAATACATTTGTTCTTTTGGGCCATTCTTTTGCAGTGATGTGAATTGCTGTGTCAGTTGTCAATAGCAATTGTTAAAATGGATGTAGTGACTGATCAGCATGCATGAAAGGATATTGACATCTCTAATATGTCTCTGACTCTGAGATCTGTGGGAACTTAGCGAAACGAAATTGAAGCTACAAAACCCATTTCAAGATGTAAACATACACACTGTCTCTGTTTTATACACAGTTGTTGTCCCCTTAGGCTACCCACTAAAGTTTTCATCATAACGGTCATATACCTACTGTGGACCTTAAGAGCTTGTTTGGTGAATCTAAGGGGAAAGAAGAGTCCTTTACTAAGGGTCCATGTAACAGCTCTTTGTTCCCTGGCAGCTAGTGGATTTGCTTTTCTCTTTGAGCAGGACAATAGAACTCCTGTGAAGAAGTGGTGCTGTTTTTATTTTCTAATCTCATTTCCTCTGTCCTTACCTGCCTTATTTCCACCTGACATTCAAACAGTAAAAAACACCAAGTCACCACCAACCAATGCAGCAGGAAAGGAAAAGAAAGGCTAATGTTACCCTAAAGCACTATTCCAAACAGAAAGAAACCATGATTCTGTGTCATGGGTATAACCTGGAATGACATACTGGCATGAATTACCTCTTTGAGTTTTTGACAGACGAGAACAAAAAGTGCTAATGAAGTCACAAGAGGCTTTGGGAGTTCAACTTAGGAAACCTTTAGTATAATGACAGTGTCAGGACAGGTCATTCTTACTATTTCACTCACAAGATGGAACGTACCTGTGTAAAATTAGACATTTGAAAAATCATAGACTCAAATGAATTCTGAAAACTATCAAAACTTTTCTATCTGAATATGTATTTGGTTTTCCTTTAATTTTAGGAGTGTCATATAGTATAGTCAATAATTAGTGTTACATTATTTTTATTTTCTTAGTATACATAGTTGATGCATCTTTCTTCTAAATACAATAAAATAAATATTTCTTGGTTGAAATAGAAAATTAAAATTGAATTTGTAAGATATCATTTAAATTCTCTACATCTACTGTGAACTCAGGGCACAGACCTTGTTGCATTACCAGTAACAAACTATCTAGATTCTTAAGTTTTCTGGGCTCTTCAACAGTGAGACCAAAATTAGTTCCTGTTCTCAGTGCTAACTTTGAAAGATGGGAGATGGTTTAGTCACGTTGTGATAGTTAGAGAAAAACAGAAAGGTATTTTCTCTAAAATGTGTTCCTTATTATTTTATCAATATCTGAAATCCGGCTTGGAATATGCACAATATAAAATTTTTGAATAATATTTCTCTTGAGATTCAGCATCTTAAAATTGAGTTCACAAACTATTTCAAAACCGATGAGGTAAGCAGGACACATGTTATTGCAGTCATTTTTATCAGAGAGGCAAGTCAGTTTTCAAGGTTACATAGTGAGTAAGGGAAAACTGGATTCATATACCAGGCCATCAGATTCCAGAAGGTCTTTGTATTATACTCAAAAAACGTGGGGTTTTGGGTTTAAGTCATTTCTCTGTTAAAATGCAAATCAATCTGAAAATAAACCGATGAAATCTATTAGCAGCATCAATTATCTAAATATATTTGTTTTTCAAACAAGGAAGGGAGACAGAGCAGTAGAATGGAAAGGATGGAAAAGACCAGAACACTGGTATGTCCATCAGGATTTTGGGTTGCAAGTAACCGCAAGTTAACACAATCTGGCTTAAGATCACAGGGAGCTCCTAGAGTACACACAAAAGGTGAAAAATCAAGTATCTGAAATAGCAGGATCCAGGACAGTTCTGGAACCACAGCCAACTGAAACTAGGGAGTCGACACAGAGGATTCTCTGCTTTATTGTTGCTTCTCTTTTTAGATCAGCTTCATTCTGTCTTCTGCAGGTAAAATTCTTTATACTTAAGGCATGTGACTACCTGTAGCTATAATTTGCATCTTAGAGTTCCTTACTAGAAGAAAAAGATAACCTACCTACCAGTTCTAGTTCAAAAACTCTAAGCTAAGCCACAGACTTCATTAGGTCTTCTGCTCACTCCTTGGGCTAATCATAACATTTAGTGGTCATGTAAAACATTTGGCTCCAGTGCTTATCTTTAGAGCATGGGGTTTGAAAATAAAGTAACAGAGTTTTTTTTTTCCTCGCCCAGCTAACTAATATGGGTAGTAGAGGTAGTACAGGATTGACCTCAGAGGAGCTTTTTTGTGAGTTGAAGCAGCTACTCTAGTACTACTGGATGAGCTTCACAAGGAGGGCAAGCCTTACTGAGTAATATACATTGTTTTAAACATTTAGGAATTGGTAAATGGGCCCACTGCGGTATCTGTGGAATTATAGAGAAATAGAAGTAATGAAAGAGAATGGTGGGAAGCAATTGAATATAAAGTCAATACCTATATAATCATTTAAAGTGTCATACTGACTTGAAAGAACTAGCTCAAAAGCAGAGCAAACCATTGAGGTTTTTTTTTTTTTTTTTTTTTAGTTTTTAGTTTTTTTGTTATTGTTGTTGTTGTTTTAAAGGAGGTAGCATGAGAAAGTTGCACTATGATTGTTTCTGTGTGAAAAAAAAGGTTTTTCAAATTCTGTAGATCATTACAAGTAGATATAAGACAAAGAAGGCAGATGATGAAAAGCAAAACAGATGAATACACTCAGACTAAATGGCAGTGGAGAATAAGAATAAAAATCTGGGAGGTAAGTTGGGTGAAATCTTGCCCTAAAATGGAGAGAATTTTTTTCTTTCCCATCAGAATGTTATGGTGTTAATAGCTTAGCTTTTGGATTCAGAGGGACCTGGTTTTGAATAATGAGTCTGTTATTTTTTAGTTGTTTGGTGCTGGAAAGATGCTTACTCTATGAATCTGTTTCCTTGTTTCTACCATGGAGTAATAATAGCTCATAGATTTTTTTTTTTTTTTTTTTTTTTGTTTGAGTTAAAGATATTACATCCTTCATTATAAGAGCTATGCTTCCAGGAATTGTTGATATTTGACAGAGGTAGCACTGCAGATCAGTGGGGAAATAATTGTGTATCTAAAAGGAGAAAAAAGGAAATTGGGCACTGACCTTACACCATATATAAAGCACAGTTACAAGTAGATTAAAGGCTTCCATGTGAAAGGCAAAACCAAACACTTTTCCGAGATAACACTTTTCATGAATAACATTTTCATGACTGTGGGGATAAAGACAGAAATTCTCAAACAAGATAAAAGAAGAATTAACCATAACATAATGCATTGAGAAATTCAATTACATTAAAACCATGTTTCCTCAAAAATAAGACCTAGCTGGACCATCGGTTCTAATGCGTCTTTTGGAGCAAAAATTAATATAAGACTCGGTCTTATTTTACTATAATCTAAGACCGGGTATTATATAATATAATGTAATCTAATCTAATCTAATCTAATCTAATGTAATATAATACCAGGTCTTATACTAATTTTTGCTCCAAAAGGCGCATTAGAGCTGATTGTCCAGCTAGGTCTTATTTTCGGGGAAACATGGAATGAAGAGCTTATTTTTATTAAAAGATGAAATAACTCTATACATACACTAAATTGACAAAAATTGGGGGTTGGACAATAACACATTGGTGTGGATATGAAATCTCATTAATTCTTGGTAGAAGTATATATTGTTAGCTTCTTTAGAAAATAATTTGCCTCAACTAATAAAGTATTAACCTGGGGTTTATACTATGGGTATTTACTCTGTGAAACTTGTGCAAATATTCATCAAAATATATGTGTAATGTTCAGAGTGGCATTTTTCATGATAGCTAAAAGCCAGAAACAATTCAAATGTCTATAAATAAACATATAAATTGTAGAATACTGAATAATTTACAAAAATGAAAAATGACTAAATTAAAACTACATGCAATAACATGGATGAATCTTATAAAAAAAATATTGAGCACAAGAAGCCAGGCACACCAAAATATAAGTGGTATGATTTAATTCATAAACATTTCCAAAGCTCAACTGTTTTATTTGGAGGTATGTACATAAAGAGTAAAAATTGAAAGAATAACAAAGAAATTATCTCAAAAATAGGATTAGGGTTATGGCCCTAAGAAAGGGGTACACAAGGGTTTTTAGGATGCTGGCAATACAATTTTTCTTTTTCATTGGTAAATAATCTGGCTCACGTTTACCTTGTTTATGAAAATATACTCAAGGTAATGCTCTATATGATTGTAGATTAGGGGATCTCCAATATTAAGGTGCTTCCATAATCATTATTCATATCTATATTGTATATTCTCTGTTTTCTTTTCTATATCCACTCTTCACCTTTGTCCATTCACGGATGCTGACCTTTTTGGATCAATAACAATCTCTACTATCCTCTAGCTTCCTGTGAATTTGACCAGTGAGAGGTTCCAGTAGGAATGAGGGCAGTGTTATGTCCCCCAGGCTCCTATTACGTAGTTTTTTTCCTAAAAATGTGCCTACTTTTCCTCTTACTAGTTACCTGCTCTTCCCTTCCTTTGCCATTGGGAGTGGTGAGACTAGCCTCTATTTCTAGCTCTACAGTATTGTATTGCTCCTTGTTTTCCTTAATTCTGCTCATACCGTTATAAATAGACCCTCCAATGAACTCTACTCAAACAACACATTTGAGTATGGCAATTAGAAGACTGATTGTCTTCCGATCAGTTTTCTGACTTATATAATACCATTTTTCTTCTTTTAGGTTGAATCAAAATAAAAACAAACAAACAAACAAAAATGTTTCTAGTTACCTTAGCTAAAATTCCCGATTCCAACAATACATATTATTAATGCTTTATGGTTGACGATCACATAATTCTATTGATTTTTATCTTGTGCACAACAGATCTTCAGAGTAGGCCATCTCATGGTTTTATCTCAAAAAAAAAATTGGCAGAGTGCTCAATAGTACATGATACGAGAGTTCAGCATGTACTTGCTGACTGATTATTCTGTTTCATCTAATATGGTTTGATTTGGCAAATAGGGTATATATTTTGTACACATAAAATATGTTTTTTCCCCCAAGTTTGTCACTTAATAGGTGACTCCTGCAATTTTCCTTTGTGATCCTCTCATTTGTGTTATTTTATGTTGATGTCTACATGTTGTAACAGAATAATGCTCTTCGGAATAATTTACAGGTGATTATAAGGATAAAAATATTATTTTTATTTATGCTATGGAAAATTAGGGGAATGAAACTTTCTATAACTTAAACATTCACTGTGAAAAGAAAATTATAATTCCATTATTTTATCAGGATATGATAAGCCAACATTTACTCACATAAACCCACATAGCCGCTAATACTGTAAATGAGTAGAAGTAGGTTTTATTTCTACTATATTGGGTATTGAATAAAATTGCATGTTGGGACTTTTAAAGTTACTTTAATAAGGCAGAATTGCTGCCAATCTAATCCCCAAGGCGATATTATTTAGTAGGTCTTTGTGTTTTAATTTTGTATTTGCAGGAGTGCCACACTGCTGTTGGGACTTATTAGATGCAGTTCTGGTTTGTTCAGTAGAACTTTGCTTTTATATCCAGGCAGTCTTAACAGGGACAAAGAAAAGCAGTCTTTAAACCAGTGATTCTACTTGCCAGATACAAATATTGCTGTGATTTGTATTTATGATGTATTTATTTGATTTTGCTCCTGTCTTTTAATCCGTATATAAATTTATTGATGGTAATGTCCCTGTCTTCAATTTTTTTTTTAATTTTCTTTTAATTAGTTGTGGAACTTATGATTTAGGGACGCTAATAATTGATTTGTGATTTCTGCTGTGTCCATCACCTCCTTTCCATCTCCTTCTGAATATGATATGATATGATGTGGTTAATATGATATAATAGGATATAATATAAAGGATATAACATAATGTAACATAACATAAATTCTTTGAGGATTTCCCATATAAAACTTTACATTTGTACAAGTGATTGTAAAGAAAACAAAGGATTTTGATGCATTCATGTGAATTGAAGAGTGTGAATTAAAAAATAATAAAAGAGCTACATGAATGAAAAAAAACTAAAGATAGGAATTTGCCAATGCATCTTTTGAAATATAAACACTACTTAAAAATGTTAGCTTTTCATTTTGATTTATTCAAAGTGTTCTTACTTTGAATAAATTTTTTAATTTGAATTTCATTTTGAAAACGGTCAACTTCTTCCTCGCTTCCAAAAAAAAGTCACAGTGAGGGAAGGAATGCTATATTCCTCCCGTCAAAGGACATTAGAATTCTCTGGACTCTGAATGGCCCAGAGGGAATCATGGAACACCACAGGGTCGCCTGCATTTCCTATTGGTGGTAAGATGTTGAACTTCTAAGTTGTTCCGTGTGTCCTGGAATCTGGGCCAGAATGAAAGATGTGAGAACAAAGCAGAACATTGCCAAAGTCATGTAGCTTTTAAACCTGTCGAAATCTGGTGTTCTCTTTTACAATCCTTTCCTCAACGAGAAAGCACAGGTTACCACAATATGATGTTAATAATATTCTAAAGTAGCTAGTAATGGATAGTTCTGAATGGATATTTAAGGGGAAAATGGACAAAATCAAATTTCTAAGATAAGAATAAATGCTAACATACTTATCTAGGAGTCAGGAAGCTTAGTTTCTTTTGCCAACTTGCTCTTTTTTTAATTAATGTGTTTTTAGGCAGCTCACTTTTCAATGCCTTTTTGTTTTAAAAGATTAATAGGAGGCAATGTTTTTGTCATTTATAATTTTTTACAAGCCATATCTCCTCATCTCACAGCCACAATGATTAATCAAAAATGGGTACAAGCCAATGAGACTAAGTTCTCAGACTTCAGCAGGCAGCTTTGGAGAAGAGGCAGTCGCTTTTTGTTGAGGTAGATAAACTACTAGGCTCTTTGGCTAGAACTGCTGGTTGGCATCATTGCCTTCGTGTGGAGACATCTTTCTCAAAACAAAGCAATGCAGAGGAAAATAGAGAGATGGAAAGAGCAAGAACTCTGATTATATCATTTGAGCACCTGGCTCGAGCCATGTTAGTGTTGTGAGGCAGTGAATTATCTGTTTGCTAAAATCATATTGACACGGACTCCTCTGACAGTCAGTGCTGTTTCAGTCATGGCACAAACTGCCCCAATGAATTATATAATTTTTAAGTTAGAAGAAAACTTAGAAAAGGAAACTTAGAGATGAAAGATGAAATATGATATCCTGGAAGTACATTTATTTTAGAAGGAACGAAACTGATATCCTGACATTTTATGTTATGTCCATCTGCTTAATTAGCGGTAGATTAAGAAATGAGCTCACTGCCACTTAAGTATTTATAAACATCCAATGACCATTTTTCATTGATAGTACAGATATAAAGGATTAAAAAAGGCTGGTGGGGACCCTTATAATTTCTACATTATATAAGTCATATCAAAAGAGACATAATAAAGTGGGGAGTTAATGGAAGCATCCAGAAAATTTAAAAGAATGATGATGCCAGCCTGTGGAGGTGGAGATTGGTCTTAGCAAGGTCTATTATTGTTTACCATAACTGAGAATTAGAGTACAGTGATAGTTTTTCAGGAGTCAATTTTTTTTTTTTTTTTGCTAAGGTCTTCACAAAATTACCTTTATGTTATTTTTGTTATCGTTGAAAAGTCAGTTCCAGGACTTATTCTTAAGAAAAATTCACTGATTTATATATACACCTGCGTGTGTGTGTAATGATTAATACAATATCTACTGTAACACCTGTTTACCTAACTTAGTAGTTTTCTTGAGTGTATCTTCTGTGTTGAACCAGATGTGTCAGTCTATAAGCTTTTCATTTGTTGTCATTTGGGTAGACATTTGGGAGCTACTATTTCAATCTAATAATATGACTGCACTGCATTAAATCAATACCGGTTTCATTTGAATTGTGTTGTACATGTGCACGAGTCATTTATTACTGAGCTAAAGTATGGGGTAGTTTGAAGATTTTGCCCATTTGTGCATTAGGAAATTGTGTTGTAGCACACCGTGTACTTTTTCTTTTATGGTACTCTGACTTGAATGTAGTTTTCTTTAAAATATGAAACAAACAAGTTCATCTTTTTGACAAATATACTTTTTTCTTTCCAGATATTCCAATTAAACTCTCATTTAATTGTCTTCGTACTCTTAGAAGGAAGGGCCTTAAATTCGTAAAAGCCCAGTAGAGACAATTTCTCCATTCACTAAAATATGATATCCTGTAAGTACAAATATGCTAATCTACAAAAGAATTAAAAACAAGAATTTGGAAACATAACAAACCTAACAAATTCAATGAAATAATAAAAAGTTTTAATACCTTAGGACACAAATTTAATTTACTTTAGATTTACCCAGCAGTGCTGTAATTCTGTTGATGAAAGGTGAAGCTCAACTTAGAAGATACATGCGTTGTTATAGCAAATTGAGAAAAGAAAAGTAAAAAAAAAAAAAAAAAAAAAAAAAAGCCTAATGAAAAGCCTAAAAAAAAAAAGTCAGTAAGTCTATGTATTCAGGTATTTTTTTCATTTATAACAATGGTTCTCAAACTTCAGAGTCACTTGAGGACCTTGTTAAATATTCAGAAACATGGGTTGTGAACATTCCGACTGAGTGAGTTTTAGAGCCTAGGAGTCTGCATTTTTGACAAACATCCCAGAGGGTTCTGATAGAAATGATTTGAATGTTACATCAGGCAAAACAAATCTATGTAATACATATATGAACTCCACTTAAATTGTATAAATTATATAAAGCAGATTTTTGGCTTCTGAAAGAGGGAGTAAAGGACATTCAGGAAATAACTCCATAGCTGAGTCTCAGTTCTCGGTGCTTGATTTGCCAAAAATCCCTCAATGAAAATACAAACAAAACGAGAGAGAGGGGCTGGGGAGGGGGGTATGGAGGTGGGGGGGAAAGAGAGAGAGAGAGAGAGAGAGAGAGAGAGAGAGAGAGAGAGAGAGAGAGAGAGATATTTTTGCTTGAAAAACAAAGTGAAATACCTCATTCTCATCTTAGTGACTTCTGTCTAGGGTTAAATCCCTCATAAATTGCGGTTGTATTGTAATTGATTTCATTCTTAACAAACCATCCAATCCTCTTGGGGAAAAACAAAAGAAAGTAAGATTAGCTAAGGAAACAGAAAAAATTTCTATTTCAGTGATTAAAATTTATGCCTCAGGAATTAACCAGGCTTGATGCTTTCCTGGATTTGCAGTGATTCATTTGTTACTGCCATCAGCTTTAACTGCTTTGGGAAAATTTAAGAACAGAGCTGTAGCATGGCTTACAACCATCATGAGCTTCAAAGATTCAAGAGCATGCTAAATGTTTCCTTACAAACTCTGCTTTAATAGGATTACATGGATAATGTCTTTGAATATTTATTCCCTCTACAAATCAGGTAAGATGCATGTTAATGACTTATTTAAAATATTGTCATCTTACGGTTGAAGACAATGACACCAAAAACGTGTGCATTTTTGAAAATAAATTAATCACAAGTCTCAAAAACTTTCTTGAATATAGAAAGCTAATTCTAGTATTCACAGGATCATCTTCATTGAACAAATTGAAAATTAGAATTTATGAAATAATAGTATTGCATATCAGTTCAGCAGTGAATGTGGGAAAATGAGATAAACACAATCATACAGGCATAAAGCTAAAGTGCACCCCCCTAATCTTTCACAGTATTTTCTCTGAAATGTTTTTCGCTTCTTAAAGGACAATTATGATACACAGTTGGATTGGTATCTCTCTCTCAGTTCTCATGCATAAAAAATAAAGTGCCAATACATAATTAATGCAAATACTGAAACTGGAAATAAAATCTGAGGCCTTGTTCAGATTGATGCCAGTTGCTTGATTTGCACATGTTCTTATAATTTATATTGAATTTTGATTGGATTTCCTTGCTATCTTCCTATCTAAACATTTGTAATCTAAAAATTATGATATTATTTGAATTTTGGCATCCTATGTTTGTATTTATAATTTTAAAGTCAGAAAATTGGCTTGAAGTTTCTACAATAACCCTGGAGGTGACTTGAATAAAGTTGTTAACTAATGAACAGAGTCACTGTTAATATTAATCTGCATATGCTTGTCACTCTCCTGAAGGACATTTATTCAACTTTGAGATTCAAAGCTAATTGGAAGTCATGTAGGTTGATAAATATTGGAAATAAGGCTAATATTATCATAGCATTTATTCCTATTTCATTACTTTTTTAAATGAAGTAATATCTGAATGCTTTCTCTCTAAGAATAGTATGTTTTTCATTACTATTCATGACTGAACCACAGTATATATGAAAAATTGGCCACTATTTGAATAACATCCCTAGTTCCTTATAATTAAAATTCAGCTCATAATTATACTTGGAAGAACCATTATTCAGGAATTATAATGTAAAGAAAGAGTTATTAGGAATAAATTGAATAACAATTTTAAAAACACAATGTTAATAATGTACATTTATTTTTGTTTGTCAAAATTATACTTTTATAAGAGATAGTTATTAATTTATTTAACCAATGTTTAAGTCCCCACTTGTATTTGTCAGCTTTGCTGCCAAACAACAACAACAACAAATATATTCCTAATGTTTTACAATAACAGACATTTAGTCCTTACTTCTGTTAAGTGTTGGTGACAGTAGATTATATCTGTTGCAGTGATTCTGCTTCGTTCAGCTTGGTTCTGCTCAAGCAATCTTCCATTGTAAGACCAGGTCTGAAAGAAAGAGGACACTCTTTAGAACATGCCCATTTTTTTGGCAGTGGGAATTGGGAAGAGATTAAGACAAACCTTACAATTCATTTAAAGCTTCTTCAAATTTTTAAATAAGTATGTCAAATCCTCTTACATTCCTTTGATGAAAATATGTCACTAATTAAGCACTGTATCACTGGAATGTAAATTGCACTCCAAGCATGAGGGGACAAGGATACGTGAATGAATATTTGCAAATAGTAATAAATCTACCACACCACTGTAGGCTCTTTCACATGGCCATTGTCCTCAAGAAAAAAAAGTTTTAGTATAGAATAGGTGGTTTGCAATTAAATCAGATATGTTTTATTCAAAGAGGCCTCCATTTAGGTTCATACTATCATACTATTTCTATTCTGGACATGTTTACTTAAGAAAAAAACTAAATCTTATTTCTGTCTGGGATTTCATTTAAGCTATTTATTCTATGCAGTTCCCCATTGGAAACACTTTCTATTGTTGATTCAGATTGTATTTTCGTGAATTATTGTAAGTGTTTACATGAGAGATAACCCAAATGTAGAATCCCAACAGAGAAAAATCAAAGGTGATTTATAAGAATGAAGACTTGCGTTTTGTCACCTTAGAGGCAGGCTGAGATATTAGATCTCTCTAATTCTAACTGAGTCACTTTCTCGCTGCTCCAGGACGAGACACCTTGCCTCCTGTGGTCTACCTACAACTTTCCACATCATCCCTATCAGCCAATTTGACTAGTTTACCTTGCACTTTCCCAGGTTCCTTTCTAGGGATAGTAAAGATTAAATTAATCGATTGGTCTGTATGTTGGGACCTAGGAAGAACTATAAATCATAACAGTTTGACTAGGGCCATTTTTTGTAAGGTTAACTGATGGCTTTGTAATGCAGTAAACCATTCCTTACTCCTTAGAGCTACTACTATTAGTTTTCACCTGGAAATAAGAAATCGGGATTCCACAAGAGCTTTTACTTCCCAACATGGGCACAAATCAAATAGTATCTAACTCCATCCCATGTTCCCTGCTTCTGTCTTCCTTGATGAGTTAACACCTCGGCTTCTTATTTTATTTATTCCATTCATGTTATCAAGGTCATACCCACATTTCTCTCTTTACTTATTTCAATTAAATTAACAACCTTGTAAATGTATTGGAAAAAAAGTATCATTTATAAAATCTGATGATCAATTTAATAAAAGGAATATTTTAACCCTCTTCTCTGGCTCACAAACCTCAGCAAATAATAATTATCCTCTATCTTTCCTTGCGTGAAGCCTTGACATTGGTGACTCATTCATTGATGTAAGGGATTCTCTCTCTATTCTTTTTACAAAGTTGGCAGGGCTGGCCCTTACATGCCAGGACACAGTGATGGGACATAGGTGTGCACCAAGTTCTACATGCATAAGCTTTAATGATGTCAAGTAGACTTGCCAGACACTTACAGATTATCAAAAACTTCAGTTATCAAATTATTGTAGTTATTGATTGGTCATCCCTTCAAATTCATATTATTATTTTAAATATGCCTATTGCCGCCTTATGTATAATAAACAAAAAGGTATCTTGGCATATCTTGTTTTTCTTTCCCTCCATGTTTAATACTTGGGCAGAATTCTTAATAATTAATAAAAGGAAAACGTAAATGCCTCATTAGATTTCTTAGAAAAAGGAATTAACATTAAATGCACTTCTTATATCAAATTATCAAAGAAAAGCCAATTCAAACCATAACCTGACTAATTTTGCTTCTCTAATGATAAACTATATAGTACTCAGTGCTGGCGATGATACTAGAAAATGAGCATTACTGGTGTGTTATATAATTTTAATACCATGTTTCATAAAAACAATTTGGCCAAACACATCTAAAGTTTTAAAATGTTTCTACATTCTGCCAAAAAAAAAGAAAAAAATCTAGAAATGTTCTCCAAAGGAAGTATGTTATACATCAACTGACTACAAAAGGAATTTTAAGTTAACAAAGCAAGATACAAAATTATGGATTCATAAATAGATGTAAGTTGCTCCATTAAAGTAGAGGTCACATCATTATTTGTGCATTTAAAATTAAATCCATCCAAGTAACTAGAAGAAAAGCCTGATATCAGCATTTTTTTCAGGATTTATTCTCCTTGCCTTGCATCAGATCATGTAACAAGAATGGGGAATTTTGGGTCCTGGAAAAAAGATGATGCCGTCTGCCTTCATTACAGTTGCTTTTCATTCCTTGCAAGCTCAAGTCCTTAAGGGGTAAATAATTGATTTCAGTGTTTTAGAGTCTCGTTTGATCAGCTCCTGACCCAGTCTAACAAGTTCTTTTCCCATATGTTAGTTATGGTGACTCACATACCTCTGTTCCAATCTCAAACATAGGGCTCCTCATAAAGGACCTTTAGGTGGGAGTTTTGGGGCGAGCTTTTACCAGCACCACTGAAACCAAGTCCAAAGCACTGACCTCACCAACAGAGAGCTGAATCTCATCAGGCTGAGGTTTACTGTCTTTTTCTATCCTATTCAGTTGCAGTGCTGGGAATCCAAATGGCAAGAGACTGTGCTGCTTTCCATTCAACCATCAGAGCTTCTTAGGGAACCATATTCGATAACCTGTCTATATATCCAGGCCTAGACCTTGGAACCCTTTATCCTTCCTCAGGAGGAATTTGAAGACTCATCCTTAAAAGCACAATAGTTGCATTCTCTTTCATTCATTCTGTCCCAATCAGTGACCATCCTCTAAAATGTTTCAAATATTTCTTCTACTAGTTTTCTATTGCTGATAACAGATTACCACAAATTTAGCGGCTTAACTCAGCACCTGTTGACAAAATAATAGTATTTTGCTGAGTCCCACAGACTGAAATCAAGATATTGACCTGGATTGAGGTTTCACCTGGAGCTTGGTGTCCTCTTTTCATGTTGTGGTCACAATCGGTTCCTTGTGATTGTAGAATTGAGAACTGTAGTCTTGTTTGTTTGTTTGTGTGTTTGCTTGTTTTGCTGGTTGTTGCCCAAGGATCAGTCTCTGCTCTCAAGGCTGCCAGCAATTCTGTGTTAGGTGGCTTCCTCCACAGAGAGTTCACAACATGACTGTTTTCAGCAAGAGAGCTTCTGACACTACCTTTTCTTTTAAAATGCTCATCTAATTAGGTTAACTCCTCCAGGGTAATCTCCCTTTTGATTAAATACAACTCAACTCATTATTAATCTAATTATTGGTGTGCTATCCCAACATATTCACTGATAACTACCAAAATTAAGGGGAGGGGGCATTATGCAGCCTATGTACGTGAAGGAGGAGAAATATGGGAGGCCATGTTAGAACTCTGGCTACTGGAGTCTACGCTTTGTCTGAATCAATTATTTCACTAGAATTTGCAAACATTTTTTTTTCCTTTAATAAAGAAATTTTTACTATGTCACTTTATATTATAGAAGGTTATATATACTAAAATATTAACAGATAATTCCTAGGTGATAAGATATGAGGGGAAGTTCTACCATCTACATTATATGTAGATGGCAATTAGGTAATTTGACAGTTAGGTTCATGAACTTTGTTGCAACACCTTTGCTAACCTTTTTTGATATCAGAGTGTTTATTCATTATGAACTTCTACCAACTGAACAGTTAACCAAGTTTACTATTTGGAAGTGTTGAAAAGGCTACGTGAAAAAGTTAGACAAAAATGACCTGAACTTTTAGCCAGCAATTCACGGCTCTTGCATCACAACAATGCACCAGCTCGCACGGCACTGTCTGTGAGGGAATTTTTAGCCAGTAAACAAATAACTGCATTGGAATGATTGGGAAAGTGACCTTAAAATGGTTCCCTGCCATGTGGAACTGAGCTAAAATGGTGGCCCGAGCGGAGAGAGAGGTCCCCAGCCTAAGCCCCCCCCACTTCCGCATAACCCCCTCCAAGCCACACCTTGAGCCTATCACCCAACGACACCTACCCCTTCCCCAACTCAAGGAAGTCCCCAACTCATAAAAACTTGCTCAAAACTTTGCTAGGTGCTCAGTCTTTTGGGAAGGATCCCACTGAGCCCACCAGCTTAATAAAGCTGACTCTCCTAACTCTCTGAGTGCTGCTTGGGTTCTTTCCGGTCTTGGATTCTGCAACAGGAACATGTTCCCTACTCACCTGATCTGGCCTCCAGTGACTTCTTTCTTTACCCAAAGATAAAGGAAATATTGAAAGGAAGACATTTTAATGCCATTCAAGACATCAAAGTTAGTACAATGACAGCTTTGATGGCCATTCCAGAAAAAGAGTTCCAAAATTGCTTCGAAGGGTGGACTAGGTGCTGGCATCAGTGCATAGCTTCCCAAAGGGAACACTTCGAAAGTGACAACAGTGATACTCAGCAATGAGGCATGTAGCACTTTTTCTAGGATGAGTTTGTGAACCTAATTGTCAGACCTCATATGTTTCTATTTTATATATTTTAGTTCTGAGCTTTTTATCAACAATGCTGATAAATATTTAACTTGTTGCTCTCCATAAACAAAAGCCCTTGTTTGTAGCATCTGTTGATCTCTGCTACAAATACTCTCACCAGGGCCAGTTCCAAGCTACCAGTATGAGATTACGGAATGAAGAATTAGCAGAAAATGCAACAAATGACTCTGGCAAACTGGTACGGCTAGGTTCAGAACACCTATTATTATATTTATTATAAAAATGAACTATTTTCATTTTTGGAGGAATGGACATTTCCCTTGATAGCATTTGTATATGGCAGAACTCTGTGTTCGAAAATCACTGGACTGAAAATCACTGAAGTAAAATTTAGAAATATCTCAAATGAGCAGCACTGGATTTTATACACACAGTCACGCGCCACATAATGATGTTTTGGTCAAAGATGGACTGCATATATGAAGGTGGTCCCATGAGATTATAATGAAGCTGAAAAATCCCTATTGCCTAGTGACTTCTTGACCAATGTAACAATGTAGTGCAATGCATTATTCACATATTTGTGGTGATACTGGTTTAAACAAACCTACTTCACTGGCAGTCATATAAAAGTAGAGCACATACAATTATGTACAGTACATGATACTTGGTAATGATAATAAGTGACAGTATTACTGGTTTATGAATTTACTGTATTATACTTTTTATCATGATTTTCGAGTGTACTCTTTCTATTTATAAAAAAAAGTTTACTGTGAAATAGCCATGTTACGCAGGCAGCAGCCTCATACATCTCCTATTTACCACTTCTCTTAATTGCGTCTTTTTCTCTTGTGCTTGATTTAAACTCATGTTGATTTGCACAGTACCATACTTGTAGCCTACACACTATAGGCCATACCATAGAACCTAGGTGTGTAGTAAGCTATGCCATCTAGGTCTGTGTAAGTGATGTGTGAAGATCACTGGTTCTTGTGTGAACAGGGACGAAATTGCCTGATGACATATTTCTCAGAATATATCCCTTCCTTATGCCTCTATTCCATTGAAAGACAAAATATTTTTACATAATTGATTAACTAGATTAACAGTTAAGGCAGTTTAAATACATAGTAATTAATAGATCATAGTACTCTTCTGAGAACTCAACTACTTGTGATAGTCCAGTACACTTAAGAGGAAGAACAAGTCCTTTGGGGGTCAGAACAAATTCCCATTTTTATCAATATAATTAATAGATATATTTTAAAACATTAAACATTCTTACTCAGATTAAAGGTAAATTTAAAATTATCATTTTAAAAATTACAATTGATAGCATTTGAGATCTTGCTCCCCTGCATATGTTGTCAGTTTGGTTCTGTGGGAAAAAAAGAAACACAGATCATCCAGCCTAAGAGAAAGCTTGTAAGAGTTTAGTTGGGCCAAACTGATGGCAGTTTCTGGGAAGCAAAATCTCAAGGGATTGAGAAAATGCCCCAGAAAATGGCGGTTTGCAGTTTATTTTATAGTATGTAGAATCAAAGGAGGGTTACATGAAATCCATTGGTGGTAGATTAAGAGAGTGGGAGAAAGCAAAGGAGAGGTGGGGTAGGGGAGGGGTTGTGCCCTGAGGGTTCCTGAAAAAGGGTTTATTGACATTCCAAGGGCATGTTATCTTAGATGCAAAAAAGACAATAGACAGGCTCACTTAAGGTAAACATTTACCTTTGTCAAGGAAGGTTCAGAAGGATGTGACTGCTGGCCTTGACCCCCTTTTAGTTAGGAATTGTTATATTCAGACCATTCTATGTGGCTAATTTCAGTCTCTGGATTTGTAGGACCTGCCATACAGGCCTCCCTTGAGTTTGTCAGGTTTAGTGTGTGGCACCTTTTTCTTGTCTACAGCTCAAATAAACTCTTATCAAAATTATCTTAAAAAATAAAAATTACAATAATATTCCATCTCAAAAGGAGAATCTTATGGCAAAAGCAAGTTAAAAAATATATAGAATTTGAGATAATTTTTATAAGTACATAAAGCTCACTAATAATCAGGATAATAATGAATGTAATACTTAAATATGTGAAAATCATAAACCAAATGGTACAGATATCCAGTTTTTGGTTTAAATTGTTATTTTCAGTTTTCCTTCACTTTTTAGGAAAGAGGTTTTAAAAACAAGGAAGGAAACAACTAACAGTAAAAGGCAAATTGCAGTTTCATTGAATTCACTTAATGAGTTATATCAATCTTGTGCTAATATGTCATATTTACTTTAGTAAAAGTGTTTCATTGATGGGAAAACAGTTAAAGAATCAAACAGTATATCTCTACTCCTAAGTAGAGACATCATCAAATCCCTGAAGTAGAAGCTTAGCTATTTGTAATCCTTTGTAAATTAAAAAGAGATAAATTTCAGGAAGTGATAAGATCAAATATTTCTCCCTGAAGGGTAAAGAGAACTGTGACTGGCATACCCAGTGTTGTTTCCCGGAATGGAAGTATAATCAGTCATTATATTCAAAGCACTCTAGACTCTAAAACTTCGGTAAGATCTACAAACAGGAAGTGAGTTGGGGAAAAGTTGATAAACAAATGTCCAAAAATGAATAATGGGAATGTCAAGTCAGAAAGGACCACAAAAGAAGCTACTCAAGGGATCTAAGAAGTAGGAAAGAAATGACTTATTTGAAATAATTGTTAGTTTATTCAAACCCTTTATAATTCATGGGGGAAATGCTATGTTAGAGTCAGACTAATATTTACTGAAATCGTATATAGAGTTCTAAAGGTTTACAAATGGACTTCAGGTTGTTCTTCCAATAAAATATTTCTTACAGAATTAAAGTTATTGGTGCTGTGATATAGCTTGGTCTCTTGAAATTGGGAAGACATTTTTTTGTTTGTACCATGGATTGATAGCCATTCAGACAACTGTGTAACAACGCTCAAAGCCTTGTCTATTATGCAAACTGTTTAATGGCATTAATTATAGGTCATCTCTGAGTTTTTATCTTGGATCTTCTCCCCAATTCCCTAATTTTTTAAAAATCTGAGATCACTTTAGCATTACACTTTGGCTGCTGCTGCCTTTGAGATAATTTTTTATCTGTCTTATTAGGCCAAACTTGTATTTCAGTTAATGGGTCTCAGCCATGTCCTCTAAGGGCTGAATCATTATTTTGGTACAAGGATAGGACTCTTGCTCCTGAGAGCGAGAACCCATTGTGGTTTCTTCTCCCAGACTCCCGAATGCTGTGTTCTGGATGCTTTCTGTGAGTTAGACTACATATTTTTTTTTTTTTTTACCTACCTTAACCATTTTATTTTTATTTAAAGCATAAATGTACTTTTTTTTTTAATTTATTTTTAATTTATTGGGGTGACAATTGTTAGTATAATTACATAGATTTCAGACTACATATTTAATGTCCGAACTTTCTGTGCATATTGCCGATCTAATTGCACCTTTATTTAATTTATTTTTGAACCATCCTCTATTCTGCCTCTGTAGGTTTATCTGGCCTTCATATGTCACTTCTTCTTGGGCTGGCATAATATAGCTCCAACTAAGCATAGAATGCATCATGAATTAGTAATATATAACGATTTTCTCTGTCCACTTCCTCCCACAAATTCTACAAATTTTGGATTCAGGGTAGTGATAGTGGTTGGGTTACATTTGTTTTTACTCTTTCTTGCAAATTAAAGTAAGTAGATTTACTAGAGACTATTCTGAACAAGTTTTTAATACAGACACATGTTTCAGAGGCAAAAGTTGGCATAAAGGTTTGAAATGATCTCAGGATGACCGGTGAAATATGGGCATCTTACGGCACGGAAAACCATTACACTAAAAGTATCTTCCGTGAATTCAAATAATATAATGCCAATAGTTCTAATACTGAGCAAAATCCTCCAATTGTCAGAGTTATATATGACTTGTTCCTACTGCTCTTTCACAAGCTCTCACCGTCCACATACCTACTGCTCATGAAACATCTATGTCTCATTCCTTTAATATAAGGCTCTTAAACGCAGAGAATATAAGTCCCAGTTGAATAGCATTTCACCATGGAGTCATGAGGGGAACTGGATAAAGGATGGAGAAATATTCTAACCTAAGAGTTTGGCTGGCATCCTGTACCTCTGCTATCATTCACTCTGCTGATTCTATTGGTTGCATCCTTGATTAATGGTCTGTGAGAGCAGGGTCTGTGTCTGTCTTTTTCACTACTTAATCACCAGTTCCTTACATGGTATATGACCTAAGTGTGGTATACAAAGGAATGTTAAGTCCAGGAAGTTCTTTAGCCCTAGTCCAAGAAACTTTGAGAATTCTTTATGCCATTTGTAATGAAAATAAAAATAACCCCCAGAAAAAACCCCCAAAAAATAAACAAACAAAAACTTTATTAAAATGTTTAGTAGCAGCTATATGTGAGGGGATACCTAAAATATGATATTTGATAAAGTGATCTTCATTGTTAGATTAAATATTTTATTTAAGAATCACAGCATAAAAATAATTTTAAAAAATCCTCATGCAGTTAGAAAACAGCTAGAAAATTAGAACATTACTGAATTCGCAGGATAACAATTTATAAACCTCAGGATATAACTAAATGTGAATAAACAATACCTCAGACAACCTTTACAGTGGCACACACCGCAGATAAGGAAGCTATGATTATATTTAATGTATATTTATGGAATAAATGCATAAGAATGTATGATATTGGTAATTAAAGCCAACAAATGTTTATATGCCACTATTTAACAAATCTGAAAATGACAGAACAAATGTAGTGGGCAACTAAGGCAGAGTCTTGTCTGGCAATAGAGACAAAGAAATTCGAATGAGATTATACTTCGAGAACATGAAGTTGTGTTATTGAGGCCCACTACAAAGTTTATGGGCTGAAGAGATAATATCATCAGATGGATTTTAAACTGTTTGACTCAAGAGACAAATAAAGACTTTAAATTGTTTGTTGTGCTTGTTACTGCCTATGGCTTTGGAAAAGAGAGATCAATAAAAGAAGCAAACAATCAGGGGAAGAATCAGTGGGGTCGTTAAGTAGAAAGTTAGTGACAGATAAAGTTGATAATGCTGTATAAATGCTAAGAAAAAAAATCAGCTTCCACATTTACTAAATTCACACATGTGAAGGTCTCGAAAACAACGTGGTGTATTTTGTGTGCAGCATACCCAATCTCTTTTCAAAAGACAATTGAGTATAAATTGTATGGTGTGAAAATGCCTTCGCTATGATTACTGCAAATCTTGGAAGAAATAGTATGAGAGCAATGGCTAGTTCACTACCATCAACATCCTTGAAAGAATAATGAACTCAAGATCTCTCCTCCAACTGGCTTCAGTTCTGCAACTAAAATATTGTTCCTGTTACAGCTGGCAACGGATTCGAGCTGCTGATTGCTGAAGTTTCCCATAAGGAAACTGGTGCCCAGTGCCCTGGTGGATTCCTAGAATTGTGCATGCCAAGAACATTTTGATTCGATAGAATGGAGGAAATGAAAAATGGATTGTAAAATATTCCACTCTTGGTGAACAAAGTCAAATGACTCACAAAATGCATTCATGAACTATTGATCCAAAACACCCAATGAGCCAGAGGCCAAGTAAAGATATGACCATTACCAGAAGCACAATTGAGATGTATTAAGAAATAGTTTCTAACTTCAAGGAAATTTCAACTGCCACTGTCTTTCCTTTTATTGAAATGGAAAATTGCTTAGGTTTCTGGTGTCCTCACCACTTTCATGTTTCTAGTCATACTCATTTTACTTTCAGTGCTCCACATAAACAGTTCTTATCCAAGTTTACTCCATGTTATTCCAGGGGCAATTTTAAGTCCTTATTTTGTTTCTGCATAATGGCACCATTCAACACAATTGGTCACTCATTTCTTAGCCCAGAGCCTAGGGACTGAACAGCCCCTCCTGGTTATACTCCTGAACCACTCATCCTCAAACTCCCTTGCCGTCTTCTCCTCAGTTCTCTGTCTCTCTTCTCAAATACTAGAGGTTCTTAGGGCTTAGTCCTTAGAAATATTCTGTCTACACACATGCTTAAGATCACGTCATCCAGTCACACGATTTTAAAAACCATCTATTTTCTGATGATTCACAGAATGTTATCTCTAGACCTCTTTCCTGCGCTCTTGGCTGGTATATCTAATTGCTTAATCCACATTATGTCTGAAATTTAATACACGTAGATCTAAACTTGAATCCTGCTTACTATGGACTGTGTTTGTGCCTCCTGGAAATTCCTAAATTGAATCCTAATCCTCAATGTAATGGTGTTTGGAGGTGGGGCCTTTGGGAGGTGATTAGCTCGTGAATGGGATTGTTGTCCTTATAGAAGAAGCCCCAGAGAACTCCTTGCCCCTTTCACCAGGTGAAGACACAGCAGAAAGGCCACTTATGAAGAATTTTTCATTTTTTCTCCTGTCCTTATTAGAATTTTTATTATTGAGGTGTCTGGAAAAAAAATCTGTTGGGAAGAGTTCCTTCATTTTTTATTCACTGGCAGTAGGAGATTAAAATTTAAAGAACTAATTATTAAATACCAAATACTCCTATATGTGAGACTGTTTTATTTGGGATATTTTTAAATTACTTAATATGGTTAATAATTATGTTAGTCAAGTTTTTTATGACTTCTTCATAGTCTAGGAATTTCTCATTTATGTTCAAATTTCTTAAATTTGTCGGCACATAGTTGCTCATAATAACCTCTTCCCTCTAAAATCTCTGTTGCTTAGAGTCATATCCTTTTCATTCCCAATTATGCTCACTCATACCTTGTTATATTTTGTCCCATCTGCCAAATGTGTCCCAGACTTCCCCATTCTAAAATATTCCCATACACAAACACACATCCATTGATTCAACCTATCATTGAAACTAAAACATTAATTCTTGCCTTTGCAGGCAGACACCTTTAAAAGGTAGGGTAAAATGAGCAACATTTTATCAGTTATATAATGCTTCATTAAACAAAAATTGCTCCAAACTTACTGGTCTAAATAACGATTGTTCCTTTGGATTTTGTGGGTTAACCGGAAGGTTTCTTTTGTTGATTTCTCCCCGCCCATTCATGTGTCTATATTTAACAAGAAGGTTAGTCAGGCTGGATCATCTAAGATTTTCTCACATGCCTGGCCCTTGGCTGGGAGACCTGAGTTATCCTCCATATGGCTTCTCCACCTATAGTAAGCTAAACCTGCTTCCTTCGTAGGGATGGGAGTGGAGCATTCTAAGGGAGAAAGGTGGAATTTGAAAGGTCTCTGTGGCTTACACTCTGGAACTTGTAACTTCTAGCACATTATATTAATCAAACTAGCTACAAAAACAGCCCAGATTCAAGGAGTAGGGAAACAGTCCCACCTCTTGATGGGAGAAGCTGCAAAAAATTAGGGGTACTCTTTAATCTCCTATAGTCTGTCTTCTGGCCACAGTTATTTATTTATACAGTTCTTATCTGCAAAATGCATTAATGCTTCCAAAGACTCCTCCAAAGTCTCATGAAATCATGCTGTCAGGACAGAAGATTTTGATCTCATGATCTATAAAAGGTCTGAGTGAGGCTTTTCAGGTGTGACATCTCCTAATCCAAAGACTTGTAAAATAAAGACATAATTTATCTACCACTTCCCCTCCCTAACACAGAATGCTGAAACAGTACTGGGATAACTAAAACAGACATATCCATTTTAAAAAGCAAGGAAAAGGAGAAAGAGAGCAGTCAATGGTCTACAGAAATTATGGTGATTCTGATTTCCTTTTGGGCACAAGTCACCACTACCCACTACTCCTAGAACAGGAAATGATATTTAATGTTCCATTTCCCTTTCCTGGGGATGGTTCCTAAACCATTTTTCTCTTCAGTTCTTGGCTCTGCCCTGTGGTCTTTTAGCTCAAGACCTTGGGCTCATGGTCTGCCCGCAGAGACTAACTGACTTTCCCTCCCTTCCTCCTTTCCTCACTCCCTTCTTTCCTCCCTTCTTCCCCTCTCCCCATTCTCTTAATGAGAAATGACCTCTGTTTGCAGCTGTGTAATTTTCCCAGAGGCCTCTCTTCATTTTAATGTCACTGTCCCTTTTAGCTCAAGCTAATACTAGTGTGTTCGTAGATAATTTTCTCTTAAAATTTTCTTGTTTCCTATGATTCTGATTGATGTTTCCTCCATGATCTAAAAGATAAATACACAATTAATTTTAATACAGACCTCTATTTGAGGACATGAAAATTCTAAGGGATAATGCCCTTACGATTTTCAGAAGAACTTTTTTCTTTTTTCCCAGCTGTGAGGGTCTACTAGAAGCAACTTAATTTTCTGAGATATTAACACTCTTAATTTCATGTTTACTATGAGGCCAATTTTTATTTAAAAAAAAAAATATATATATATTTTGTGGGGAGAAGATGGAGAATAGATACAGGTTTATTTTCTAACCTATAATATATGCTGGGTCTTGTATAACTCTGGGAGATTTTTCTTGCTCCTTGAGCTTCAGTTTATCTCTACCTTCTCCTATCTTATCATATGAAACTATAAGAAGCCAACTGACAGTTTTGACATTCTGTCTGGGAATCTCCTTGGCCATATTCACAAGTCCATTAGGCATATATTTTTTAACTTCCAAGTTTTTCAGATGACCTTATTACCAATTGTTTCTCTACTACATAATACAGGTCATCCTTTCTCAAGCCTTTAATAGCAATTTCTTCACTGTTCTCCCAGAATCCACTAACACTCTCTGCTACATTTATAGTTTCATTCTACTACCTGGTCCCCCAACTAATGCCACCTGTTTCAGAATTTTGTTATGGCTGCCATACACTTTTTAATCACCAATTTCTGCATTAATTATTTATTGTTGCATAGCAAACCACCCCAAAATTTAGTGGCTGAAAACAATAATTGTCTCTGAATTCTTAAAATTCCATGGTGTGTCTGGATGTTTCCTTTGCTTGTTTCTCCTGGGCTCGGTCATTTCTCCTAGGCTTGGTCATGTGCATCTTTAGCTGTGCTAGTTTATTCACATGTCTAGATATTAGTGCTATTCTGCCCCATGTGGTTAATAGGCTAAACTAGCAACCTTACATAGTGCCTCAGGGCAGAGTTTTTAAGTGGGTGAAAATAGAAGCTGTGAGGTCTCTTAAGGCCTAGGCTCTAGAACTCAAGCAGCGTTATTACCTCTGCCATGATCTGTTGATTAAAAGAAATCGCAAGGCCAGCACAAATTTATGGTTGTGGCAAACTGACTCATTTCTGGATGGGAGGAGCAGCAAAACACAATGCTCGCATATAATTTGTGGTGGTTAAAAGGGAAAATTTTGGATCTAATTGTCTAAGTTCAAATCCTGCTTTCATTATTCACTCTGTATCCTTAGATAAACTAGATTTTTTTTTTCTGGATCATTTTTGTTATCTCTACCATGGGACTAATAATCATACCTATTTCATATGGTTATTTTGAGCATTACACGTGTAACTATGTAAAATGTTCACAACAAAGTGGTTTATACTATTTCATTTGTGGCTTCTTCACTCTTCTGTAGTATGATTGCTGCTCCTACTCCTCTTGATTCTGATTCTGTAAAGATCATTGATGGTCCCCAAATGTATTAGATTCTTTTATTATGTGTTCTTACTAATTCTCCTTTCTTTTGGAACCACATTAGTCATTTTTCTGATTACTCTTTAACAGGACCCTTATGGATCTCCTTTTTCTCTTCTTGACCCTTCATTTTAATTGTTAACCAGTGGTGTTTCCTTTTGTCTGCTTCCCTTCTTAATCAGTTCTCTTCTCATGGGCAATCTAATCCACTGCCATTGTTTTCACTATGAGCACGTATTAATGACATTCAAATATGCATCTTTATTTGTCAACATTACTTCATTTTGTAGCTGCCTGCTTGGTGTCTCAAGGGACCTGACCCACAAGTTCTTGAAATCCGAATTGTCTGCCACAAAACTTGGCTATCAAACTTTACTGCATTCCACATTCTAGTCATGGGAAATTGCATCATCATCAAACTCTGCCACTGAAACTTGAACCATCTTGTACGGTTCTTTCTGTCACTTATTCTATACAGTAGTTACATTATTCCACATCCAAAACTCCAGTTGTGATAACATGTGTCTGTTAGACTATGTACAACATGTCTCTGTTGTTAAAATAGACACCATCATTGGTCTCCCTGTCTGTACCTGAAACTCCTCCTCTTCTTTGCTGACTTGGTTATTTTTGTACACACAGAACTGAACTGTCAATATCTCTACTCAAAAAATTTTGATTGCACTTTACAGATTATACAATTAAGATAATCCTTGGGGGAATTTCATTTTCTTCATGGTCTGTTCTCATCTTGTATTGCAACACTGTTTTTCTATTCCCACTCTTTCCCCTACTCCGGTATACACATACCTGGTTCTGAGTATCATTTACTAATCCCAAGTTTCTTTGTTCTGCACTCTTCTGCTTGAAATATGTTTCTCTGCCTCCTCTACTACTACTACTACTACTTCTGCTTCTTCTCCTTCTCCTTCTCTTTCTTCTTCTTTTTGAGTGTGTGCAGACTAAATATCACTCTCACTAGCATTGGAACTCCATGAGAGCAGGAGAATTTGTTTTATACATTTCTGTGTATATGACACCTAGCAATGTGTCTATTTTGTGGCAGCACTGAATACGGGATTTTAAATGGGTGGAAAAGTTGGTAAATAGTCCTCTCATCCTCACTTGTCATTTGTTTTCTTTCTCTGTTCCCAAAGAACTTTGTGCTTCTCACACAGTTTTTATTGTAGTGTACCTGAGTTACAGTTAGTCGTGTAAGTTCTACCTTTTCCAGTAGCCTCTGATTGTGTCTGTGGGCAGACACTGTGCTTTCCTCATCAGGCATCTGTAGCATTTAGTACCATACAACACCACACACACAATGTTGCATGAATACTTCCCACCCACCTGTTCTGTGGTTCATTGAGTGGTTCATTCTGTGGCTCATTTATTTGGTCATTGAGGTACTGGCCACCATCTTTGGCTAGTCACAATCCTCATGGTGACCTTCCCTTTGAACCACAGATCATCAATAAAGAAGTGTTGCAATAAATATGTTAAAATATTAGATAAATGATAAAATTTCACAGAAAGATCTTTGAGCATATGCTAGAATCAATAAAATGTTATTTAGTAAAAAGTCAATGTCAAACTCAAAAAAGCACATAATGATAAAAATGTGTGAAATAGTAAGTCATTTTATGTACAAATACCAAAAATATCTAGGAACATTCAACTTGCAGTAATACATAAAGGTATGAGAAAATAATGTATTTACCTAGCATTATAAGCTAAAGAAGATTCTTATGAGTATTAATTAGATATAATTTTAAAATATTAAGAATTGAAATGACTTATTTAGAATAGTATGTGCAATTCCATTCAGCTTTCCCCTAATATAGAAATCAATTAAAAACATTTGAGACATATGTATAACATTTGACATTTAGGCCGAATGGTTTAGTTTTAATTTCAGAGAAAATGTGTTCTAATAGTGTTCTCACTGGGGATACAATAACTGTATTTATGTAATCATGGAAAGAAAGAAAGAGGTTGATGGTCATAAAACTCCCTTGATAGTTGGGCATTGTTAATTTAAAAGTAGGAAGGCAGGGATTAAAGTTAATGAAGGGGTGAGCCTTCATGCAATTTAGTTAAACTGTTTAACACAAAAGCTGGTAGAAATATAGAAAGAGAGTTCCAGAGGGAGCAATAGAAGAAAAGGTTGTAAATCAGTCTATGGAAAAGAAAAGAGAAAAACAGAACACCCTTTTAAAGGAAATGAAAATCACATAGTTCCATCATTTGATAAATTAGAGCAATCAAAGGGATGGGAAATGCCAAATTCAGTCATTTGATAGATTGGGCCAATCGCAATAAAGGATTAGGTACTCCCATGGCTGTTAAATATTATGTTGACTTTAATTCTTCCCTGGGTGCCTGAGAGTGTGTCTGGTCTGACCATAGAGTAATGTTACTTGTAGACCTTAATTTTCAGTCATCCTGGAAATCACAATTGTATTACTCTCTAAAAGAGGGCATCCATTTTCAGTTAGTAGTTGCTACAGCGGAGGTAAAAATTTCACTATCCACTCAGAGTAAATTGAGTGGAAATTGAACAAGACCCACAGGTAACACTAGTGAAATGACCTGCAAAAAATCTCTTTTCACTTTATTTCTTCTTTCATCTATTTATTCATTTATTTAATAACCATCACAAGCCTACTATGAAATTATTTTAGCCTGTTATAATCCAGTGGTTAAATGTTAAAATTGACTATGGTCAGAACTTGAATAACCCTTGATTTTCAGGATTTCATGCCTGGACTTTTCATATATATGCTTTTAAATATCAGTAATACATTGCATGTCTCCTTTTTATATCACATATAAGATGTATTTATGTGACATGAAAATGTTTCTTTCAGTCAATTCTAATTACAGTTTATTTTCAATTAGCTGGTCCTGTATTAATGAATGAAGTTTAGAATGGGCAGGAAGCAGTTGAACAGTTAAGACCATGGGTTCCTGTAGCCAGAAGATGCTGGCAATTAGAACTTAGGAAAGCTTGTGGAAGCAGTGACTTTGCACTGTAGGAGTACCTATATCTATATCTATATCTCTATCTATATCTCTATCTATATCTCTATCTCTATCTATATCTATATCTATATCTAATCTGTACATATATATTGAATATATATGTATATATATATGTATATACATGTATATATATTTAGTATATATATATTCATATATATACATATACAATCTGAAAGCAGTTCTTTTCCTGACACAAAATGGATAGACTATATAACTGTTATCATCACGGGGCAGACTAGAGACCATGAAGATAGGCAAAAAGTTACGGAACAGCACAGTTTAGGTGGAAACCAGTCATTCATAGGTGAAAGGAGCAATCCAATTATGTGTATTTTCTTATCACGGAAAAAAGAAAAGTTACCTCCAGATCTATTTCCATTGTACATGCAATTGAAGAATATAGACTTCGTTAGATTACAGTAAATGTAAATTGTATTTCAAGTGTCAACCTTGTATGGTTGCAGAGACAGAGTTCTTTGTAACTGTTAGGGAAACTTTAATAAGTAGAGGCAATAATTCTGCTGAGACTTACTTGAAAGAAAGAAAATAATCAGACTATGATGAATATGGAAAGAAAGGTAAAACAGGAAGAAAATAAAAATACTTATATCTACTACCTATATGCTTTACAAGTACTTGTGAGGAAGGATTAAAAATTGACCTATATGCTACATTAGTATGTAATTATGATTAATGTTTAATCATTTTTGTATCGGTCTTCTTTCTTAGTGTTGGGTCAACAAATCTTATTCCACCCTTTATTTTAAAAATATAGATCTTTAAATGAAATAACTATATTGATTCAGATATGTATCTCAACCAAATTAATTTGAACTGGCAACTGTAATCAAGATTTTATTCCCCAGTCTTGTCAGCATAGGTGAGCAGCATCTGCATAAACTGATAACTTCCTAAGATGATTAGTTTCAAACTTACATTCCCTATCTTACATAAAGGGTGGGGGAATGAGTTTTCATGCTCTATATGCTATTTCATATCCATAAAAACCAACACACAGCATATATACTGTTGTTCTTGACATGGGTTCTCCTTGTAACAATTGGATTGCGTTTGCTTGTGTTTACATGGCTAATATAAAAAAATTGTTCATGTTACAGATCTGAGAAAATCCACATTAAAAAATATATATATTTGTGATAGTAAAAATAAATACTATGCCTAATGTAAAATATTTTAAAATACAGAAATATATGGAATAATCGTTAAAAGTCCTAAGTGAAACGCTAATATTCCCACTTTGTGGCTCAGAAGTAACCATTAATCATATATCCATGTACATCTTTCAAGCTTTGTATTACTCATTAGAAATATATTTACATCCATTTTACTGATGAGGAAACTAAACCATAAAGAGGTTAAGTAACTGGTTCAAAGTCCTATAATTAGTAAGTGGTAGAACTGGGAATTAAACGCAGATAATATTATAGAATTAGTGTTTTAAATAATTATCTCGTACTTCCTGTTTTACTTATACGTAATATAAAAATACATATTTTAACATACTGATATTGTACAATCCTTAATGTTCTAAGACATAATTTTTACACTTACCATATTTTGCAAATACGTAAAATAACCTATTTTCCCCCAATATTTACATGCTATTTCAAAGTAAGCATTCACTGTAATTAATTTCACCACATAAAAATTAATGGGTATATAGGCCATTAAATTTTTGACTGTTACTTAAAAAATATAATGAATATCTTTGTATATGCATCTTTATGTATGTGGGCACGAGTATTTTTATAGGAGAAATTTATAGAAAGAAAATAGCTGTGTCAAGGTTTGTGTACATTTTATTTGACCTCTTAAGGGCTTTACGTGTCAGAGATTGTTTTCCCAATTTTTCACCTGCATAGGTTATTATCAATCATTTCACACATTTTGCAAAAGTAATATGTGAAAAACAGGACTGGATTTTTTCTTTTATTTGTAATTTCTTGATAAAGACGATTGACCATGTACTCAGGCCCATGATACTTATTTGAGTTCTCCTTTTCTGAATTACTTGTGTTAATATTTTTCCTACTTTATATTAGTTCAGTTAATGTTTTCTTATTATTTGGAGGAACAGTCAATTTTGTGTATTAACCCTTCCTCTATTGTATTCACACTATTAAATTTTTTCTCACTTAAATTTTTTTTTAAATGAACAGCTATTTTTAGTCTTTTTTAAAGACTTTTTAAATCTAACTAAAGTTTTAATATATAAATGTCTTTAGGTCCTGTTGATTGTGACGGTGACATATTTATGCATATTAAAGAAAAAAATTATTCATGTTCAACAGCGTGCCACAGAAAGATCAAATCACTATTGGAATACTTTCTGTTGACTATGTTTGGAAAATATATGCTATCTCTATATGTACTATTGTGCATGATTTAATATATAACACTTATTGTGATTTATGAAAAAACACAAATTTGTGATTAATTTTTCCTTACTCAATATTAATATAAGATAAACTAGTATTTTCTGAATCGCTACTCTGTGTCTATAATACTTTCTGTATTATTTTTCATATAAAAACAACGCTGTGTGATATGTGTTCGTAACTGTTTGACAAATAGGAAACTAATTATCAGGAAACTGAGTAAATTTCTCATGGAAAACATAGGTCCTGGATTTTAATCTAGATGTTCGGTTTTAAAATACATTCTTTGGCCTAATCAATGATAACAATTACCTAGAATTGATAACGATTACCTAGAATTGATAACGATTACCTAGGTTAAGCTTAACCACCCTAAAATAAAAATGCATAGTACTGGAAATATCAGTCAGAAAGTTTTGAATTACATAAACTTTATTTTTAGTTCAAAAATCCTAAAAACAGGAGACATTTACTTTCAAAGAGATATTTCTACCTTTTCTAGCATTTTGGTATTTTGAGCATTTAAATAATTTTAGCAAAACGTTTTAAATTTGTCCAAGTAGAAAATAAGTTAAGTAGAACCCTTGTCATCTCCTAATTTATCTCCAAGGCAAAAACAAAGCAAAAAGACCAACATTTTAATTAAATTACAAAAAAAATTAGTAGTATTATAGCTTATATCAAAGTTTTTGAGTTGGAAAACAATTATACATGAGCATAAAGAGCATAAATGATGACTTCTGTAATTTATCCTTAAATTAATTCATGTCTTCTAGAACATATACATAGATAAAATACAAACAGATTATTAAGTGGTCGTTTTTACTGACACATTTTCATAAGTTAATTTATTTTGATAAAAATATCAATTGTAGACTTACTATGTCTTGGTGTTCAAAATATTAAGTTACATGTTTTAATTTCATGACTCACAGCAGTAACAAACTATATATAAGTGCTTAGTATCATTACAGACATTTTTTCCCCCTTCTGAGTCTTCTCTGCTATGTTTGGCAGTCTATGTCAAACACTAGTTTGATCGGTAGAGCATCAGTTTGCAACTTGTCATGAGGTTTCTCTTTAATCAGTCTTCAAATTAAATGGATTTTATTGCACCTGGAAATAAATAACAGCATGTAGCAGCTTTGTCTCAAAATAGATCAGACTTAAGTTATGAACCAAAGGAATGTTTTAGAGCTTAACATCGTCTGCCTTGATTGGTGAAATCTATCTGAGTTTACATGAAATATGAATATATATATATTCATACACGAAATATACGAATATATAATTATACCTTAATTTCATGAACATCTTTCAAATTAATTTTTAATTCTGTTTGAGTGGTATTAATAGATCATTGCTATATTTATAGGGGTTTTACTTTTACTTAGATGAAACATTTTTCCATATTCATGGGACTAGAATTATACTGCGTTTTGTATGTAAGGGATCAAAACAATTTATACACTATAATAGTTTTTCAGATTATCTCTCTTTTTACCAAACAGCTTTATTTAGATATAATTCACATACCATAAAATTCAACCTTTTAAAATGTACAGTTCAGTGGCTTTTAGTGTATTCAGAGATGTGCAACCATCACCACTCATTATCTAATTCCAGAACATTTTCATCAGACCAAAATGGTTCCCCTTACACTTTAACCAGCATCCCCGGTTCCTCCCTTCCACTCTCACCCCAGTCTCTGGCAACCTCTGATCTACTTCCTCTTCCCATGGGCTTCAGCAATGCATATAAATGGAACCGTATAATATGTGGCCTTCTCTTTTCAATTATATTTGACGTATAATATTATATTAGTTTCAGGTGTACAACATAGTGATTAAACATTTATATACCTTATGAAGTGATCACCATGATAAATCTCTGAATGCCTATTTTTTCCTTGAAGTATTTTGAATTAATCACTAATGAAGAACTTATAAGAATATGAATTGGGTAAAGGAGAAATTAAAAGAAAAATTCATTTTACGAGGAATAGCCATTCATCTTTTAAATGCTGCTGCCTTCCCTTTAATTTGATTTTCTTCTGACCTACTTATTTTACATGCTTTGTAATGCTTACATCATAGAGTATTTGGTAAGTGTTTAATAATATAAATAATGATGTGACTATAAAATGCAGCATGGTAAAGTGATCACGTACTTTAATTGGTTAAAGAACAAGGAAAATTGCATTAGACCCTTCCTTTTCCGTATTCACTGATTGCCATGACACCGAATACATTATAGGAGAAAACAGAGGAGAAGGATTTATTGATGTCACTTTCCTTATCATCCAGCTCAAAAATAGCTGGTTGATTTGTTTGTTGCAAACGACTTGAACATTCCTCTTAGCATTTCAGCTGAAAAAGGGTCAGGCTATTCCCTGAAACCTGGTCTTCGCAGTCAGCAAACAGAATTGGTAATGACCATGGCAAGGCGACTTCAGTGACTTGGAAAACTTGTTCCCACTTTGCACTTAGTCAAGGGGCGTTTAGGAAAATAAGGTAGGGGAGGGAGAAAGAGAATGTTAATACTTAGAAGTGGCCTCGAAAGGATGACAAGGCATTTGAGTTTTATGTTTAGTTAGAGGGAAACAGAATGAAAAGAGAACCATTTTTTAAAGATTGTTATTAAAATATAGCTAACGTACAATATTATATTCCTTTCAGCGGTACATCATAATTATTCAACATTTACATACCTAAACAATTGATCATCATTATTAAGTCCAACATCCATCTAACATCGTACCACGCTATTACAATGTTACTGACTATATTCCTTATTCTTGCTGTACATTACATCCTCATGACTTGTTTTATACCTCAGAGAACATTTTTAATATGAAAAAAAATTTTTTTTGAGCACATTTAAAAGCAGAAGATAAAAAAAAACCACTGGTAACAAAACATTTTAGATAATGCAGAGTAAAACATTATTAGCTAGAGGAAAGTCCGAGTATGTAAACTGGAGTGGGAGTCAGAGTACTGGGAGATGAATTAGCCTTCAACGTGAGGAGAGCAATGTCTCTATTTTAGAACAAGAATGTCTAAGTCATTTGTTTCCACACCTCTGAATCTGGAGACAAGAACAGTTGAGGAAGTGGAAAGTCAATATTGTAGAACTCTCCACTGGACAGAGAAGAATTTCTTAAAATAAATGTTTTCGTTCTTTAAGAGGAGATTAATTATGTCATGCCTGAACCATGCAACCAGAACTCCAAGAGTGAGATATCCAAATATTTTATGGTTTAAGTTTATGACCTTTTCACACTTTCAGTGAACACTTTATATTTTCTTTTGATTCAGACTAAATGTTATCAAATCAGGATGGGAAAATGAGTTATTCACTGACACATGAAATAGTTATTCACTGACACATGAAAAAAAATATATATATGTATATAGTGTTTTACTAATACATGTGTTCTAAAATTTTATTTCTTGATGCCTTCCTTTTGGGGATTTAATTAAATTTTCCTTGAGATGAATAGTCTTTTTTCCTTTGAGAAATTGTTTTTGCTCACTGCTCACTAGGAAAGCACTCCAACGTCCCCCAGACCAATTTTAGTTTTCATTATTAATAGAACCTCAGCATATGTGGTCTATATCTTCAAGTTTTATTTATTTGTTTTATTTTTTATATCTTCAAATTTTAAAGGAAGTGTTCATCTCTAATTTGTTTGTTACATATTTTTAGATATTATTTTAAGTATACAAGTGTGTTTAGTCCTATTGCTTGCTTAAAGAAACTTAGTGAAAAACAGCATTTTTCGAACTGATTTAGTGCCTGTTTTGTGAAATGAGGGAATGTATAGCTCAGACCAGTCTTTCTTGTGTTTATTGTGGAGGCAACAAGAGAAAAAGAAGTCATAAGAAAATTTTTCTAAGGCAAATTTAATTCTCTTCATTTAAATTGCTTACTAAAACGTTTTATTTGATAAGAATGATTTCAGGATGGGAACACATAATAAAGTATTCAATATAAGCTCTCTATGTAGTCAAATTAGGGTTTGATTTTGGCACGATGTAAATGTATACTTGCTCCTTCTCCTCTTCTTGGGACGAACAGCCAAGAGGATGGCACAAAGGCTGTGACTACACAATGACAAAACATTTGATCACTTTAGTCTATACCATCAGAAAGCCAGTGGTCTAGATGGTTTAACTTAAACACAAAGCATTTAGATTTTTTGAATTTTTAAATAAAATAAATTTAACCCAATTATTTATTTCATCTCAAAGTCATTCAGAACAAAATACAGGTGGGAATGATTATCAATGTGAATGTTATGATTAAAATTTAAGTGATTTTTGTAGTTAGAGTAAGGTGTGTGTTGTTTTCAACATAAAATGAAAATGAGATAACTATGAGAATAATGGTTACACTAAACATTAAAAAAGAATAGTGTAATAGTGGATACTAATATTTGTATATTCTTCAGTAAAGTTGTAAGGCCCAAATCAAGTTATAGAGATGTAGTTTATTTTAATTAAAATTAACTTAGAATTAATAGAAAGAAATGCTTGCAAAACAATACCACCATCATCACCACCACAACCAATAACAGCATTAGCACAGGTAACAAATAAGCTCTCTCTGGTTTTTGCGAGTGTTTCTTAGCAGCTAGGAATTGAGACTGGCATCAGGTAGACTTCAAATCCACGCTCTTTTATTCATGATACCTTAGGCATGTAGCAATCTTTCTGAGCCACTTTTGAAAAATGGAGATAATGTACTATATAACTGGAGCTAAAAGACTAAATGAAAATATGTGTTCAAGTATTTATTATTAAAGATTGTCTAGAACATAGCAGGCATCCCAGTACCTGGCTATTTTTCTCTCTTCTACTCTTGTCTAAATATCTTTGAGTTGATTCTCCCTACGAACCCTTTCTGCCAAGAACTAAAAATCTTGTTTAAGGAAGTTTGATCATCCTGTTGGGCTTTCACAGAAGACAGAGGCCCATCACCAAATCTAAGAGTAGGACCTCTGTGGGATATACAGGCCAAGAATATACTGAGTTTTAGCCTAAGTCCCTATTTCCATGTATACTTACTGATTACAGGATAACTTTAAAAATGTTTTGGATGTTCTCATAAACTAATTCTGAAAAAATTTTACATGGCTTCATATCGAAGCCTTAGCTCAAATGTCAACCTTTCTAGTCCATCTAATAATCTGTGATTGTAATCTCCAACACCAACTTACACACTGTAACATCATTTCCTGTTTCATTTTATTCATGATGACTGTCACCATCAGAAATGGTCTTATTCATTCATGTATTTATTATTTTAGTGTCTGTCTTCCCCATCTGGTGTGAGATGTAGTGATTTTTACCTGTTTTTTAATAGATTTTAAATATCTATTATGTGGTGAATAATAATGGTTGATTAAATGAACGGGTGACAGACTATTAATAATGAGTTTTCAGAGGCAGATAATCAATGCTAATATTTTTTGTGCACTTATTATGTGCCAAGAACCATTTTAAGTATTCTATGTGTATCAACTTATTTATTCCTCACAATTACACTCATGAGGTAGATACTGTTATCACTCATATTTTACAGAGAATTCAACAGATGTAAAGAGATAAAAAGTAACTTTCCAAATGCCCCACAACTAGTAAGTGTGGAGAAAAAAATGGAACCCAGCTGGTTTTAGAGCCCTTAGGTTTAAGTGCTGTAGTATGCTGTGATAACTTTGTTTCTCCTGACACAGAAATGTTTTCTATGTTGCTATAAATATCTGCTTATGAAATGGTATTAATCTAAAATTGTTACATATTTTAACATATAAGCAATAACATCTTATTCCCAGGAATTTTTACTATTAAAAACATGGGAACATTGCCTTTCAGTAGTAAAAGTTGCTGATGATAATATTTGATAAAGCAAGTTGTGGCTTACTTACCAAAATTCCTTTAAATTTAGTAGATTCGGAAATGTCTAGATCAGTTTCTATTGTTATAACACCAAAATGGAATAAGATATCATTCAATGAAACATTTAGATTATTACTGGAAAAAGATTATGAGGACAAATATGGATTTGAATTCCAGGTCTGACATTTATAACCCTTATTCGATTTATATGAGTCACTAACCTTTTTGAGTATCTCTGAGACTCATTTTCCAGATCTTTAAAGTGGTTGTAATGATGTTTGACTTGTGAAGATCAAATGAGAAACATGAAAAACGCCTGGAGCATAATGGAAGCTCAATAAAGGATAGATGCTGGGGCTGCCCTTGGATTCTGTATAGTAGGAAAGAGTACCTGGGTTAAAATTCTTCCATATATACAGCTTTTCACATATGTATTTTCTGAATCTTTTAGTGTATTCAATCAATTATTGATCTGTACTATAAATAGAACACAAAATATGTGTCAGGAAATTGTGTTGGCAGTATGGAACAAAACAGACATGGCCTTTGTCTTCATGTAGGTGACATTATGGTAGGCAGGAAAGACATTTAACAACTAATAAAAATAAGTATATCATTACAGGTTGTGGTGTATTATTAGTAAAATTAGCAAAGAATACGATGAAAACAGAATACAACTCGTGAGGTAATGATTCAATTAATTTAAAGAAGACTGGTATGTCAGAGAAATAATGGCCTAGCAAGAGGAGCCACATCTGGGCTGGAGATCTAGGCTTAGGCCAGACTATATAGATGAACAGTCAGATGAAGAGATACAAAGGGATACAACATTTATTACAGGTATGGGAGGGCCCCATAGAGGTAGGGGAGGGCCCACAGGAGCTTCTGTTCCTGTAGAGTCGGGGTGCACTACTCTCCATGTGTAGATGTATTCTCCGGTGTGGACGCTGTCAAAACCGTGTACTATTAGGATTTTTATGACGGTTTCCTCACATTGGCATGATCAATTATTAACTCCCTTTATAGCCCCTCTCCCCTCTCTGGGGAATGAAGGGTAGGGCTGAAGATACCAGGCTTCTAATCATGGCTTGGTCTTTCTGGTGACCAGCACTCATCCAGGGGCCATCTAGGAGTCACCTCAGTAGAACGAAAGATGTTCCTAGTGCTCTTATTGCTTGGAAAATTACAAAGGTTTTAGGAGCTCTGTGCCAAGAACTAAAAAAAAAAATATATGTGTATGTGTGTGTGTGTGTGTATATGTATATATATGTTTTATTATATGTTTTTATTATAATATATAATTTTATTTAATACGTATTATAATATATATAGAAAGCAATTCAGGAAATTGAGGCAGCCATGACAGCACATCTAAAGACACTCACGAAAGAGGACTTAGAGAACTGCTTCTGAAAATGGCAAGAATGATGGGATAAGTGTGTTCAAGGAGAGGGGAAGTATTTTGAGGGGGATTAATGGCAATGTGTCTTTTACTGTAATATATATATTTTTAAATTAAACATTTACTGTATTGTGTGATAATACCTAATATATATTTAAGGCTAATTAGTCATAATTAAAATGCTTTAGGTTTTTCAGAGGTTAACAATTTTTTTCTTCAAGTTTAGTATTTTAAAAATTGGGAAATTAAATCCTTTTAAATACATTGAAAATAAATAAACATCTTTACAAAGGTTATTAGGCTATTGGATATTTCAGCAATTTTAGTTGTATGTGCTCTTCTAATGCACATATAACTGCAATAGAATTAACTATTGATTTTGAAGGACAGAGTGATAGTTAACAGAAGTTAAGTTAATGGATATAGTTGTATAATGACCAGTTGAGTAAATCTCTTTGGACATAAAGATAACAGATCCTACTTACTGCCTTGAAACTACAGCTATATAACTGTAGTTCTGGGCTTGCAGTATGATTAATGAGCTCTGTCTTTGGTTGTATTAAGAATTGAGTGAAAGTTTAACTACCAAAGAACACATACATCACTCCAAAAAGAAGCTATGCTGTGTACAATTCCCTTGGAGACAGTAGAGAATCTTAAGAAAAATAAGCACTGAAAAGTCAATAATTCGATGTCTTCTGGGTAAGGTAGTCAGGTAACTGTGTAATGAATCACTGCAAATTGAAAACTAGAAGTAAATTATAGATTTTTGAGTTTTAGACATAAAAATAATTTATTAAACAAATAGTACACTCTAATCTGAATGCATAAATGAAAAAAAAATGACAGTTCAATAAAAATCCACCGTGAGTTATTCAGGATTTACATTACTAAATCTCTCTCTTTCATATATTTGTAAGTGAATTTATTTTAAAAATTAAAAATTAAAAATTGGAAAATAGAGAAAGGGATATATATCAGCATGTATTCATTTTATATATTTTTGTATTTTGGTGTATCCACTGCATATTAAGATGTATGATCTTTTGATGATGTATTTTAGCCCAAATAGAATACTACTACAAAAAAAAACTCATATAGATAAATATAACTAAGAACACTTACCCTGATATTTGGTCAGAGTATTTTTTCTCTATTAAATAGAGTAGTTCTGTTTTGAATGATTGATTTTCACTGATTCTGCCACTAGATATAACAGCAAAAAAACAATTCATTTTTAGTGAATCAGCTCTCTGAACTGATTCTAACTCACAAAATATATAGTTATATCAGTTTTTTTTTTTCATCTTTATTGTCTGTATATGCCATAAAGTTGTCAGGAGTCTGGAAATGTTAATGACACAGCCTCTCATGATGCTTACATAGATAGGAAGGTGGCATCTAAATTTGTCTTTCAATAGTATTTTGTCTTTCACATGCCTTTAATCCTTAAAAGCAAATAGAAACTGAAAATAATACAGGCAATCAAAACACCGTGTATATGACAAATCAATCATTTAATTATATAGCATTTCAGTAAAAGTAAGTCATTGATTCATTAAAGACACAAAACCAAACACTGACCCAATTATTGATTCAACAAGCCTTGCCTAAGTTTTCATGATAATGACCATTTTAACTTTATACTTGTGATTAAGGGGAAAATCACATGCCAGCTCAATCGTACTTCTGACAGGAGTGTGCAGTCATAAATTAAAGATTAGAATACTCACCATGACTCATTTGCTTTTCTAACAAAGGACTATCCATTAATGATTATTTCCCTGAAGTAACCATATGATTTTGTTATTTTTTTTTTCATTTTAACTGTTATGGTAACATCAATCTGAGAAATCTAGAGGATTAAAATACCAATACACTTGGTAATAATTGGTGATAGACTGCCTGTTTCCTTACTTTCTTTTATAATTTAATGTGTAATATATTTATTCCTTTACCCTAAATTGTTTTCTCTCTATTCAACTAAGTTGTAATATTTTAATGTGCTTAAAAAATCTATTTGACTGATGATTACATTTTGTATGAAATATAAACATTGAAATGACTTTGTTTCGTGTTACTTACTATTAACCCAGTGTAAAACTTATTATGATATATACATAGGAAAGGCAGGTTGGTGATAATGAGACTGGAGAGAAATTAATGATCAAGAAAAAAAAAGCTTTGCGTTTTCCAGTAGATATTTAGTTTAGCTGCCAAGACCTGAGATCAGGATACTTTTCTGGTTTAGGGAAGTGCTAATTGTGGTGGAGAGCTTTCAGTACTGCTGTCTTGGTGCCATGCTGTATCCTCAGCTCTTAAGGCACAGGAGCATGTGCACGAATTAAAAAGAAAGAGAGAGAGAGGGAGAGAGGGAGAGAGGGAGAGAGAGAAAAAGAGAGAGAGAGAGAGAGAGAGGGAGGAAGGAAGGGAGGGAGGGAGGGAGGGAGGGAGGGAGGGAAGGAAGGAAGGAAGGAAGGAAGGAAGGAAGGAAGGAAGGAAGGAAGGAAGGAAGGAAGGAAGGAAGGAAGGAAGGAAGGAAAAGAAAAAACGGCTCTTTCTTGGTAGTTTGTGCTCCCCCTACATAAGTGCTATCCCCTACTCAGTTTCCTTCCAACCATGGAGTGCATCCCTATGCATATAACCTGGGAACTGTCCTTAATTAAATATCCTCATGTAAGGGTTTTTTTTTTTTTATCATTTTTATCTTTACTTAATACGTAATCCAGAAGGTGATTAATTTCAAACTTTTAGACTCCCACTCAAGAAATATTTTATAACATCATTTAGACACTAGTGCCATGAATAAATCTAAAACTTTCAAGCATGTGAAGAAGATTCTAAACATACCCAGAATCCAGTTTTGTTTACATACCTTTCAATAGAATGAAAGATGCCACAGAGATCAAACAGTTCTGTCCAACGAATATTATTATGGCTCAAGTAGGGTCAAAGCACTCAGTGTGCTAAACAAACAAATGCCTCCACAGTAAAGCTGACATGCCAGGAGGGAGTTTTCTGGAATCTCTGACCCTTGTTTTGTTTGGTTGTGAGGAGAGATATTGGTGGAGGGACTTTGACCAAGACTCCCAGAAACCTCATCATAAGTTAAACCATCTGTGCTGACTCAGTTCTCATACTGATGGCCTTCAGGCCATTGGTAGCCCAAAGCCATGGTTGGTTTGTTCCGCATTGTTGGCTTGCACAATGCTGTCAATATGAATTTGTTTCCAACATTTGAGCAAACAGACTTCTCAGAGCCATCAGAATTCTTCTCTTCTCTTGAGAAACCAGAAGCATAGCAATACTAAGAACACTTTCTTAATTAAAAAAAAAAATAAAAAATATATATATGAACTGGAGCTGAGTGGGACTGATTATTTAGAAAGAACACTTATTGTTCCACCCAGCATGGCCTCTGTCACTCCCTGGGGTTTCCACTACACTGAGACTCCCTCACCTAAAGCCTGGCCTACCTCACTCATTTACATTACTTTTGGCTGCTACTGGCAACCCCTTTGACCCCTTATCAAGTTAAGTAAGTCTACTGTGATTGTCTGCAGTTGTTAAGGCTGCTTTCAGGGTTTTACTCCAAGGTCCCTTTTATTCTTCCAGAACAGAAAATTCTTGTTTGTTTGTTTTGTCCTTGGGGAGTTGGATATGCCATTGTTTACTCTTTTCTCCACTGAGACCATTTCTTGACCAAATATTTTTGTGTCTGTCTTAATGTCTTTCGTATAATAAAGGACAAGGGAAACAAAATGAGATTTAAGCTATGGTTTAAAAAATAAGATGAAAAAAATCATGTTCTGAAGCCAGGGATACAGGTTAACATACTGTCTGAGATTCTAAAAACTAGGACCATATCTATATGTGTCAGTGATATCTGATCTGTACTTTTTTCTAGATTTTATATTTGTGGCATATCTCACAAAGAGTGTGTTGGGAAACATGTAATATTAAGTACTTCTGCTTTCTTATTTTACTATTTCTGTTGCAAACTTCCTATCTATCTGCCTTAAAAAAATTGAATAAGTAAACAAACAAACAAACAAACAAATCACACAAGGAGTGAAGCAACAAACATTAAGTACTAAATATCCAGAAATAACAAATATTAACATTTAGTCAGTTTTATTTTATATTGAAGAATCACTTGCTCAATCTCCAGGCTCTTTCCCTGGTTTTCTCTGAAGAGTTACTATCATCATTTATTTGATATGTTTCTTTCCAGTGTTTATTTTCATATTTTTGTTATATAAAAATTATCATACTGTTGATTTATGGATTTAAAAATATAAATTATGTTACAACATATGTATAATTAAGCAAAACACTTTTTATCATTCGACATCTTGATGTTTTGAAATATATCCATATTAATATATATAGATTCAGTTCTTATATTTATATTTGTATAATATTCCATTATATATACATTATATATTTGGACAATATTTTTACATATACATGCACAGATGTATACCCTACTAATCTGTATTATTGTTTCAAAATTTTCATATTTTTAATTCCCCCATATTAGTTTTTTTTATAGTCAACATTTATTTAGAGATATAAACATGTTAATAATTGCTTTCTGGATTAATTTCTTTGTTTACCATTGCCTCTTGGCATGTAAAGGCAGATTTTAACATTAAAGCCTTTCCTGAAAAAAACTATCAAGGAGCTAATACTATTTCCATATATATATATGGAATTGCAGGAAGGAATGGTGAGCAAAGAAATTGTTTCTTTGGTGAGTATAGTTTTTAATTTAAAATTTTGTTATTAAAATTTCATATTTTATTTTATGGGAATCAGTAAATGTGTCCTGTATCTTTCCTGGTTAATTAATAAATGGCTTTTCTGCCAGATATCTTCTGTTTGTCTTTTCAGATTCATTCTTAACCCCCTCCCTTCTGCTTTCTGCCACAGATTTCTGACCTATATGGACTTACATCAATGGATTTCTCAATTTTCCAGCTTCTAGTTGGTGTGTCCATTGGGAAGCAACAGCAGCGGAGTGGAGGGAAAGAGAACGACAAAGGTAGGGTGTTTGTTTTTCTGCATCTCTGCCGGAGGGGTTGACTGTACCTCACTGGATCCTTCAGCTCTCCTCTCTGTGCACCTACCTTTACCCAGTTATCCTTATGGGTTTAAAACATCTAATTTGTAACTTCCTCTTGTGCCTGCTGCCTCTAGCCCTGGGTTATACAGCATTCCTTCTGGTTTCATAGACCCCACTTAGACCTTAATAGTAACTTTGTAAATTACCCTTTTTTGAATTATTATAATTTGTGCGTGATGTTTATTTCTGTTGGGATAATCATCTTGTAATCCTTTTGGCAAATACTTCAGGTATTTGGATAGAAAGGAAGTATATTTGTGATAGAGCACAAAGATATATAAAATTCAACCTACTAAATTTTTCAAATATTCTGTATTTTTATTTTATCCAAGTGATTAATTATGCTCAGAGACCAGTAGTTGTGTTTAAATCTCCCTATATCAGGGATGTCCAAACTGCGGCCTGCAATCCATTTTTTATTGGTCCGTAGAAATTCCAAAAATATATTGAGTTTACTTAAATAAACCAGGTGAGGCAATACGTATTTCACCTCGAGTGAGTGGCCCGGCTCTTTGTGTATTTTACTGCATATGGCCCTTGATGAAAAACGTTGAAAAAAGTTTGGAAACCCTTGCCCTATACATTTATATATTTGTCTATTTCTCTTCGAATTTTCAACTGTTTTAAAAATAGACATTATTATCATCTTTTTAAATACACAGTCTTGATTCATAATATTTTTTGAATATGACTGTATGACTTTGCCTCACCTTATTTCCATTTATTTCTTAGGCTTATTTAATTTCCTTAGGTATTAATATTTATATATTTTTCTTTTTTTTCCTATTTTGACTCACATGTATTTTCCTAAAATCTTATCTTGACTTTTGGCATCCTGTTTGTTTAAATTTTTCTCTTGTAAGTAGCACACAATCTGAAATTCTTTGCTTCTTTTGGCAATAACAGCAAACACATATAAGGTTCCTATGTACTGGTGCTGTTCTAAAAACTTCTCTTATTTAAACTAATTGAATCATCAGGTATGTATATTGTAATCCCCTTAAAGATTTGTTCTTGCATTTATAATTTTCCTGTAATTTTGATTACTGTTTATTGATAGCAGTTAAAAAGTTTGTGTGTGTAATTCTGTGTGTGTGAGCACGTGCGCGTGTTTGTGACTTGTAACTTTGTATCCATAAGTTTTTGAGCCGTGATCCTGATTCAAACCTTGGCTCCCTTGCCTTTTAACAACAGGTTCAATGAATCTAATACTATGAATGTTTGCATTATGTAAACAAAGAAGATTGCGTATTCTTAGAGATTTGACTAGTTAGGTTAATGCACATTCATTCAGAATGACTTAATAATAATAGATTAAGACTTGTGTATATTTAGACAGTGATCTCTACAATCGCCATTAATAAACTACCTGGCTAGACAAAGAATCAGTGTCACCTCACGTTTACTTTTTCTCTCTTTCTACCTACTTTCTTCTCAGGTCCCAGGCAACAGGTAGTCCACAGAGACATAATCTATAATAGTGAAATTACAGGTTTTCTAGGACTTATTCTGTTCAGAGGTGGACTCATTTTTCCTTCCTACCCCCTATATTATGTAAAACATACGTGTTTGGAGTAAACATTCTGATGAAACTCTTCAAAAAAATGTTTTTTGCTAAACTAAGGCTTGTATACATTGATCCCTATTCTTACTTTGATAAATATGCTGTCTGTTTTTGAATATCAGAAGGAAAATCTAAAACATTTCTGATAATACTCTATTTGTTAACTGCAACCAATTATTTGTATACTATTTAGGAAGGATTTTTTTTTTTTTTTCCTGATATGTAGCTGTGAAAACCTTGAATTTTCCCCCAATGCTTGAAATTACTTTGTTAACTCCTAAAGTATCACACAGAAGTTATGAAAGCAGAATATGTCTGTCATAGATCAATATATAGAAAAACACTTGCATAGTATGATTGTCTTTAATATATATACTTAGATTTCAATTTATACCAAGTTGTAAATGAAAGTCTGTAATAAATACAGATTGTGGGGAAAACACCGATTGAGCTCAGTAAGTAGCTTTTGTGTGTTTAATCTTGTTTACTATGTCATATTAAATATATTAGAGCCATAAAAATGATTAGGTATGACATTATATAAAAGAGACTTAATCAAATAGTCAACATTTAACTTAATTAATTTTATAGTTTTCCTATAGGTATATAAATTAATGCCTAAGTAAATATAATCAAGTATATAAAATTTAGTGACTATTTTGTTGAAAAAATATTGCTCTCACTACACATGAAAAGTGTTGTCCTTTGACTAAGAATGCATGTTTAAAAATAGATTGCTGTTCAAAGTGTGCCCAGCTCAACGGTCTCTGCTGTAAATTTTTGTGACTGGTATATGCAAAAATGAACTTTGTGCTTTTCAAGTATTCTTGGATTTGTTTTCCTTAATCTCTTGTACTTGTCCCTTAGAGATCAACTCGTATTTCAGTTATTCCATTTTTTCTTATCAGATGTATCTGTAGTTCTACCTTAAAGTATTCCTCATTGCTTTCAGAGTATATCATAGGTTTTGACACAACTACGGCTTTCAGCATGTTTTCCCATTGCCTAGAATGCCTTCATGGAGGTATTTGGTTTCGTTCTTCATAACATTCCTTGTTTTAAAAAATGCTTCTTCCCTGTAACTTTTGTGGGGTTATCAGTTGTATTCAACAAAGTTTTGTCTGTCTCATTGAATATAAGTCCTAAACTAGATAAATGTAACTGAGTCTCAGGGATGTGAATCTCAAGTGGAGACGCAGGGAGAAAATGCAGTTGGAGTAGTCAGTCAATGGCTGTGTCCTGGTGGAAAGGTTTATAAAATCCCAGTACCGAGGTCCCTGCAAATGCCTTTTTTACATTGTTCATATGATGTGGTCATTTGGGTCTTCCTTTGATTTTGTAAAGTATGTAACATACTTCTAATACATTTATGTTTTGCTTAAGCTGATACTGATCTAACATTAGTTGTAAATGTGACCAAGCCTATCAGGATTCCATTTATCCATTAGAAATTACCCAAAATTCTTGCAGAAAAAGTTATTAAACATTGTTAATAACCAAAAAAGAATATTTAGCATATACAGATTATAATAAAATTAAATTATTTCTATAAAAATTACGAACAATTATAAGTTACTGAAGACTCTAAAGAATTTTCTTTTCTGTGACTGATTTCACTAGACTTTGGCTAATGGTATTGGAATGATCAATAACACTATAATTGTGAAACCCACTTACTGTGCATAAGATACTGGATTGAGAGACTCACTACTGCTAAGTATCCGAAAAAAATTAGTACAGATTATTGAAAGACAATCTAATAAATGAAGGTTTCAATAATCTTTAAAAGCTTATGTTAAAAAAAAAAAGAAAGAAAGAAAGAAAGAAAGAAAGAAAGAAAGAAAAAGAAAGCAGCACACATCTGAGGTCAGCAAACTTTTTTTGTAAAGGGGCGGATGGTAAATATTTTTAACTTCGCAGACCATGTTGTCTCTATTCCAACTACTCAGCTCTGCTCTTGTAGCATGAAAGCAGCCATAGACAATACATAAATGAACAAAACACAGCAGTTTTTGTTTATTTGTTTGTTTGTTTGTATTTTACAAAAACAGGTAGTATCCCATAGTTAGCTGACACCTTGGATAGACTGAAGTTTATGCACATCTATAGGCTTTTATACCTGTGGTGTCAATTCGCATGCATGGTTTTAATCTGGTTATAACTAATTCATTTCTTGATTGATTGAACTATTCTTGAGCCCCTACTCTACATTAGGAAATCTATCCAAACTCAGAGCTTCCAGTAAATAGTTCTAGAGGCAAAAGCCTATGTCCTGAAGCATTATCCAACTTAAAGTAATGCCTCAGATGAGGCACTGGAGACGTAGCTTTTAGATCCCAAATGCACATAACGGATGACCTGATTACAATAGAAATCTGTTTTCTGATTTCCAAATGTACACAATCTGTGTTCTGATTTCTCTTCTGGAAATTCAAATGTACCTGTCCCAGAGTATATGTTCAGATCCATTCTAAGTCCAAGGCCGCCTTCTCCTTTACTCTATTAGATGTTTACTTTATTGCATTGTGGTTTGTTTGTCTGTTGGCTTTTATATCTTCACAGAAATATGAACATATACTTGTATTTAAAGTTAATCAAATTTCTGCATGGTACCATCTTGAAATGCACTATTGTTAACTCTGACATTTTCATAGTTGACAGTCCTTACTGAGACAAAAAAAAACACTAGTTGTAATTGAGCCTTGAAATTTTATTAAACCTGTAGATTTTGCTGGTGTGCTTTGAGGACCCTTCTCCAATTACAGCCACTTTTATGCTCTAATCTTGCTGTTCAAATTGTGGATGAAACCAGACTCACAGAAAGCTATATTAAGGGTGAAAAGAAGGGAAGGAGTAATTGCTTTCATATCCACTTCAGAACCCCTTACCAATAATAATAGCAAACAAAGAAGTTCCAGCCTTCAGGTAGTCAAAAACAGAAGGTGCTACGTTGGACGTATGGATAAAATGTTTTCTTGTTTTAAAGATAATTTTGTAAGTTGGCTGTGTTTATTTGAGTATATAGTCATGGTGCTTTCCATTGTCATCATCTTGCAGACAAAAACGCCCCTTATATATATATATATAACAGATTTTCAATTCATATTGTCTTATTGGGCTTATAGCTCATTTTAAAGATAATCCTTGTTTCCAGCAGTTGGTGAGGAGTGTAGTTATATAGTGAGCTACTGGATTCAAGCCTGTCATCTAAATCTTTATCTGTCTTCTTTATTGGGCCATATAGATCAGGGTCATTGCTAAAGGAAAAAAAATGATATGTCTTCTCTGGTGAAGAAGGCAATTAATTGCCCTGCAGAATTTCCTGTCAGGTATAAATAAGAACAGGATCAAATCAAGAAAAATGAAAAATTCACAATACTGCCTCTCCATTTTATAAATAACCCATTTATGCTCTGCGGTTCCCTGGTTGTTTTATCTTTATTATTTGTATTTCATATTTTTTAAAACTCTGATATAAAACAGCTACTATTAAAATAAAATAATAAAAAATTAGCGTATTTTTAATGTTCCTTTTGGTTTCCACAAATGAGCTCTAAAACAAAAATTCCCTGTAAGCCATAAAAGGAAAAAACAAAGCAACTGCATTACAGCTGGAAATAAGCTGCATAGGTATTAGTTTGGTGCAAAAGTTATTGCGTTTTTTGCAATTATTTTTAACCTTTTAAGCTGCAATTACTTGTGCACAACTTAATACAATTTATGGCTCGGAAAAATGAAGCAAATGCTACATTCATTTAAAATAACATATGTAGCCACACTCTAAGTGTTGTTTTTTACAGAGGCATAAAATTTAGTTATTACTGACCACATGAATCAGTAATCAGCACTGGTTTACGGAAAACCCCCAGAATGGTTGCAATACACTCACATAATAATGCAAGTAGCCATCTAATTGCATAACTTACATTCACGTTAATTGTGTGGCTAGGCGTTGGCTTAGCTGCTCTACTGTGAAGTTGACACCTACAGTAAACATTGCATGGTTCAAGATTAAGTGTTACTTAATACTCACCATAGATCCAAAATGACTCAGCATAGGTTAATTAAATGTTTCTTTTGTATATTAAGCTACATTCTCACCAGGAAGAATTTTCCTTTTTTTCTCATTTCAGTGTAATCATTAATGTTCACTTCCAAAAACATTGGGCACTTAAATGGAAAAATTATAGAAATATTCCTCAAGAAACATGTGTTTCTTAAAAAGCAAAAAAAAAAAAAAATCAGTGACATTTTGGAAATAAAGATCTGATTGTTAAGAAGGTACTTAGTGCAGTTGTTGGATCAAAAGGCTGTAATGGGACTTATTACATGCTTATAACAGGAAGGCCACTGAAGACTTTCCTGGGTGTGGAGTAAGAGGTGACTATATTAAGAGTAAAGTGGTATCTGCATAGTAGAAATTAAGCATTTAACTGAATTTTCTGTTTTTGTTTGTGTTTCAAAATGCTGTGTCTTGGGAATTTTGAAACTGGAAAGAAAATATTTCATAGAAGAAATTGTGTTTCAGACAGGTTAAGCAGTATTTAGGAGTTATGAATAATCACCTCGTGGGGGGGATATCCAGATAGTACTGGCTATACTATCTCTTGGAGTTTATCCAAGAGATTTTGGGTTTTATCATTAATTTAAGAAGAGTTTATATATTTGGGGTGGAAAAGTTGGTTATTACTATTTTTGAAGAAGTGTGTGTGTGTGTGTGTGTGTGTGTGTGTGTGTGTGCAGCAAAGTTAACACAGTAACAGCTATCCTGGAAATAGAACTCCTGTCATTAAACCATTGATGAAATGTTCATACAGATAAATATATGTAATGCACATATAAGTTACAAAGGAAAATACTAAAAATACTACTTCCCCAGACTTTAGTTTGAAATACAAATAGGTAGCTATTTGAGGATGTCCTTTAGGACTATTTTGATTTCTGTTCAAATAATTCTGGGTTTGATAGCTTTACAATTCCATGTAGACCACAGGATATCATAGCTCACTTCCGGTATTAGATGCATGTGAATCAAAGTAAGTATGAAAGGAAAGGTGTCTGAAAGAAGGAAAGTTCTGATGACATGTGTATTGTGAAACAACATGTAGGTAATTAACAATGAAGTCAAATAGGAGAAAAGTAATCATTAGGTTTTGATATAAGGTAAAATGTTTAAATTTTACATTATCATGATGATTAATTTCCATAATAACATGATTTTTGTTCTGTGTTACTTCACACATCCTCAGTAGAACTCCCTGCTAATGGCCCCAGAATAAATTTGTGGCCTTATTTTTTTCTATATGGACTTTGATTTTCTAAGAGAAATATTCTGTAAGTTTTAATGGGCTGATACTTTAAATTTTTTTAATCTTTTACTGTAATAGCAATGTTTTCATAATGGTAATCTTGTACATATTTCATACCCTGTTTCCCCGAAAATATGACCTAGCTGGACAATCAGCTCTAATGAGTCTTTTGGAACAAAAATTAATATAAGACCCGCCATTATATTATATTATATTATATTATATTATATTATATTATATTATATCCGGTCTTATATTGTAGTAAAATAAGACCGGGTCTTATATTAATTTTTGCTCCAAAAGACACATTAGAGCTGATTGTCCGGCTAGGTCTTATTTTCAGGGAACCATGGTATATACAAGTATATACATGAACAGGCTTCCTTAACCTTTATGGTGAAATCTCTTGGCTGTACAGGGCCTGTTGTGCTTTTTTACAATGTCCCAGTTGACAAAAATTACAGAGCCAAGGCATTCTGTATGAGATGCTACCAACGCTGTCTCAGGTACTCACAATACAGCACACAGACCACCACAGAGTTCAGTAAGCCCACCTATGTAAGAGCTGTTTAAGCCTTGAGTGCACTTGATTCTTTGTGGAAAATGCATTAACAGGAATTTCACACACTAGTTCTTTTGAAATTCCTCTGGAGTGTGTTGCTAAATTTATTTTCTGCACTAATACATAAATTGATTACTGGACTTCCACTATAAAACTTGTTTGTTTCCATTAATGCAAGTCTGAGAGAGAATACAAAGGCATTTTCAATTACTCATACCTTACTAGTTTATTAGTGTTACTAGAATTTTAGGGTGCTGTTGATGGTTGCTTGAAAATACTGATAGCTAAGCCATGCATTGTTTCAAAACTACACATTGACAGTATCACAGCATGTCAGTTTTCGCTGTGTAGAATCGTGTTTGTTTACAGTTCTGTCTCAGACATGGTTGGCCTGATATCTTTGTAAAAGAGCTGTTATTATTGCTGTGTTGAAGAAGAGCGGCTTGCTGTGTCCATGTTCTAAGATTTCACTGGAGTAAGAGTCACGTGGAAAACCCAGCTCTCTCACTACTAGCTGAGTGGATACTCACAGTATTGGCTCCAATTTATTTTTCCTGTGTCCATGGCCTTTTGCATTTATGACATGGTTGTGACATACTTCCTACCTGTTGTCTTTTGGTTTGTGCATGTAGAGTGGACAGACATGACCATATGCCAGTTCTGAGTCAAGGCCTAGAAGAACTTTTATGTTTCTATTTGTTTCCTTGTGTCTCTGCCATTGCCAGTAAACAAACAAACAAATAAGTAGAAAAAAGAAGAAAAGAAAAAAAGGAGAAAGAAAGCCTGGGTTAATTTGCTAGTCTTAGGAAGGAGATGGACTTGTGAAACAGAGCCAGTGCCCCCAGCCCGCCTAGCCTGGATTAGCTGACACCCCTCCTCCCGCTTATGGCAATTCCTAGTTACCGGAGCGTGCGCACTCAAGGCTACTGCAACCGGGGCGAGTCCAGCCCAAGTGAGCCAGACTTCAGCCAAGGTGTAGCTCTACGACAATAGTGTCATTGATGTAAAACTTTATGTTTATATTTTGGGACATTTTGTTACACAGCCTTTTTGTAGCATAGCAAAATGATGATCTGAATAACAAAATGTCTATTGTATCTGTCTATCTATCTATCTATCTATCATCTATCTACTTTTTTAATGGATCTATCAATCCTTCTATCTATATAGAATGTAAAATTCATTAGCAAAGAATCTTTGTTGTTTTTTGTATCACCAGGGCTTAGACATTGCACACAACATGTGGGTAATAAATATTGAATTGTTGTGTGAATATAGCAGGATAAAAATAATTTTCCAGTTTTGGGGAAGCAAAAGTCAAGAATAATCCCCAGATTAATGAAAAAGATTTAGAGTTTCACAATGAGCTGAAATTAAACAGAATCAAAGAGGGAAGAAATAAAGAGAAAAGGTTTGGGCAGAAATTTTGGTAGTGGGAATATATTTTTATATACTGGTGCTTTCTGAGATATCTTACAATGACAAATAGCACTAGAAGGAGAAAAACAAAAACAAAATAAAAAACCAAAACAAACAAACAAAAAATGCTTTCTGAAAGTGAACACCCCAAGACACAAAAATGCACCCTTGTTGACAATAGCAGGTTGGAGCACTGCAGTGAGGGAATATGGCAGCAGAAGCCAATGGACCCAATTTTGTTTAAATAAATAAAAAAAAAAATAAAATTTAAAAGAAACAGAAACAGAGTTCCAAATAGAATTATAGGCATGCTTGCAAGTAGAAGTCTGTCACATACACCTGGAATTATATTATTTTAACTGTATTCTGTCAGTTTAAACCTATAAAAAAATGTCTATTTTCTATGGTTCAACCTAATACATGGCCCTGTCTCCATCTTCCATTCAGGAACATTCATTTAGTATGGTAATTAAAAGGAATGAACACAGAATAGACAGATACAAACCCGGATAAGAAAACAAGAAATAGATCAGAAAAAAATTTACCACCAAGTTAAGAATAATGATACTCTGTTGGATTTTGTTACTGGCTCTTCCTGATACACACTTCCCTCTTTAATCCGATAGGTGCTCATGGAGACTGGTCTTTGCAAATGTCTTCAGCATTTCTCTTCTTCAGGTTGAGTTTGGTCAGTGGGGTTGCTGAGAGTACTGGTGGGTCTAGGGAGAAGAGAAGGTTAAGGCCAGGATATTGATTCTCCCACTTTCTTCCAGCCAGGATACTAGTGCGCTGTGCTCCTTCATTAAAGATTACAGCTTCTGATAGGTAACCATCTCTTACAGTCACTGCTGTTTCCTCTGGGTTCCAGTAATCGTTCCCTCCCTTCAGGCCTAGGTGGGATAATGTGTTTTTCACTGTTGGCAGTTTTAAGTGCTTCACCATCTTTATTTACTCACTGTGTAATCTGTTTATTAAATCTTCTCAATTGCATTGTCTCATCTGAGTGGATCACCTGTTTCTTACTGAGATATTGATTATTATAACCAGAAAACAGAAAAGTAAGAACTCTAGAAAGATAGTAGGTAATGATATAAAAGCTCGTAGAAATCCTGAAAGCAGTATGGAAAAATGGAGATAACATGGAAAAAAAGATGAAGAAATAATTGACAATTAACACTGTAAATGTAATAGTGGATGTAAATAATAAAACTAACCAAAATTAATTGAAAATAGAGGTAGGCTTTTAAATAGAAAAAGATAGATTTAGAAAACTTAACAAGAAGATGCCTATTGGCTTATGTCTTAATTCCTCTAACCTCCCTCACAATAACATAATATAGAAAAGATACCTAACGTTACAATTTAAGAAAACTTTCTGAAATCAAAACAATCTTAAACTTATTTATTGAAAAGATCGAATGTGGACATACAGGAAATTGACCCAGAATTATCAGTATCAAGATATAAACTTAAAAGATAAAGAAAGATTTCTTGGGGAAGCAAGGACAAAAGATCAAGTCTCTTATAAAAAAAAAACACCAAAAACAGAATTAGACTAGCCTCAGAATTCTTCAAAACTTGTATACCAGAAGATACAGGAGCAAAGTTACAAGACACTCAAGGGAAGAAAGTGGGACTATGGATTTCATATACAAGAAAAATACTGTTCAACTGTAAAGCCTGAAACTATATGAAGCTTGGAAATACTTTTTCCCAAAAGCACTTCTTAAGTAAACTGCAAGAAGAACTTTATGGAAATCTCTTGCTGTACAGAAGCTTTCAATTTAATATAGTCCCATTCATTTATTTTCGCTTTTACTTCTCTTGCCTTTGAGGTTAAATTCATAAAATCATTTCTAAACCAAAGGTCCATAAGTTTAGTACCTATGCTTTCTTCTATGTGCTTTATTGTTTTGGGTCTTATATTTAAGTCTTTGATCCATTTTAAGTTAATTTTGGTGTATGGTGACAGATAGCTGTCTAGTTTTATTCTTTTGCACATGGCTTTCAACAAAACAAAGAGGCAACCAAATGAATGGGTAAAGATATTTGCAAACAACACCTCCAATAAGGGGCTAATATCCAAGATATATAAAGAACTAATAAAACTCAACAACAAAAAAACAAACAATCCCATTAAACAGACATTTCTCCCAAGAACACATATAAACAGCTAACAGATGTATGAAAAGATACTCGACTTCACTAGCTGTTAGGGAAATGCAAATCAAAACCACAGTGAGACACCACCTCACACTTGTTAGAATGGCTATTATCAAAAGACACATACTATGTTTCCCTGAAAATAAGACCTAGCTGGACAATTAACTCTTATAGTAAAATAAGACCGGGTCTTATATTAATATTTCCTCCAAAAGACACATTATAGATGATTGTCCGGCTAGGTCCTATTTTCGGGGAAACACGGTAATAACAAGTGTCGGAGAGATTGTGGGGAAAAAGGCACCCACATAGACTGTTGGTGGGAATGTAAATGGGCACAGCCACTATGGCAAACAGTATGGAGGTCCCTCAAAAAAATTAAGAATAGACTTACCGTATGACCCAGCAATTCCTCTTCTGTATATCCACCCCAAAAATCTGAAAACATTTATCCGTAAAGATGTATGTACCCCTTATGTTTCCTGCAGCATTATTCACAGTGGCCAAAACATGGAAACAACCAAACTGTCCTTCAATAGATTATTGGATAAAGAAGTTGTGGTACATAAATACAATGGAATATCACTCGACCATAAGAAAAGATGAAATACTGCCTTTTGCAACAACATGGGATCTTGAGATTATTATGCTAAGTGAAATTAAGTCAGATAGAAAAAAAATCGAGAACCATGATTTCACTAACATATGGGATATAAAACTGAAAGCAACACACCAACAAGACAAGCAAACAACCAAAAACTCATAGACACAGACAACAGTTTGGTAGGTACCAGAGGGTAAGCGGGGAGAGGAGAAGGAAGGAGAGGGTAAAGGGGCTCAAATATATGGTGACGGAAGGAGATTTGACTTTGGGTGGTGAACACACAATGCAATATATAAATGATGTATTTTAGAATTGTACACTTTAAACCTATATAATTTTACTAACCCCAGTCACCCCAATCACCCCAATAAATTAAAAAAAAAAAAACTATGGAAATGTCAGGAGACAATGTAAAAGATGAGGTTGTGAGTGTTAAATATACAAAATTTTGGTATAAAAGTCTTTGATATGTCAGGTGTAGGATTACAGAAAAAAATGTAGAAGTATATGCCTCACAATGCAGAAATGATTAAATTAAAAGAAAAATAGGAGAGAAAAAGATGGGAAATAGGAAAAGTTAACCAATTACACTTCGTTCCGCTAGAAATTAAATGATAACATGGGAAGTATCATTGTCAGTGAAACGCCAAATGATTCAGTAATACTTTTTACTAAAACTAGATGTAGATAAAAGGGAGGAGAAAAAACATTATAGAAAATATGGTAACATAATTTTTAATGATCTGGAATTAATAAAAGACTTACTGGTTTAAATTAAGATATTATAATGATGCCCAATGTAACCAAAATGCAAACCTTCCTAAATATCAGAAAATCTCCATATTAAAAAATATAAGCAAAAAACTGAAGCAAATACACAGATTAAAAAATCAATAAAATTTAAGAAAATATATGTAAAATGACATAAAATGATACGAAAACAATTGGAAAAGCAAATAAGTATGAATGGGTTAAAATAATCTGGAAAAATGATTTCATATTAGTTTATAAAGAACTTTTACATAAAACACATTGAAATTTATACAAAAAAAAATGTGTCTTGAAATTAAAAGGCCAAACAAAACACCCAAGCAAATGAATAAATGGAATTCTCGAGCGGTATCAAGAAAATAAAAACAGATAAAATTGAACAAAATATATCACATAATAATAAATAAAATGTTTAGAATATAAAAGAAGGAATAGGATCATATAAACAGGAGTTGATTTTAATTCTTTCTCTTAGGAGATAAAGTGGAACATAACAACATAGAACAAAATTAATAATACTGCAGTGCTAATTAATTTTTATATGCACAGTAATGCATTTAAGAATACATTAATAAAAATGGATCATATATTAGACCGAGGATAAAATTTCAATATCTATTCAGAAAAATAAATAATATAGACACTGTACTATGACCATAGGTCAATAAATTGAAAATAGTGACACAACCTGAAAACAAAATTTCATGCTAACTATAAATTTTAAACTGTATTTTAAAATAAGTCCTGGTTCATGAAGCAAATTGAAATCATGGAATACCTAAAAAATAATGATAATCAATATAAAAACACTATATTTAAGAATATATGAGGTTTCTCTAAAGCAGTGCTTGGAGGAAGATAAATAGCCTTCAATACCTAGAGGAATACACAAACAAAAAATAATGCCAAATTATTTGTTTATTTATTTTCATTAAAGTTATTGGGGTGACTGACATTGGTTAGTAAAATTATACAGGTTTCAAGTGTATAATTCTATAATACATTATCTATATATTGCATTGTACATTGTGTTGACCAATTAATTAACACTGACTCAAATATTTAGAAATTTTAAAATAAAGAACAAAATAAAAATTTTAAAAAATCACTGAAACAGAATTTAATGAGCATAAGAACACAAAAACTAAAGCATATAATTTGAGACCTTGAGGAAGTAAGATGCCTTGCACATTAGAGGAACATAAAGAAAATCCATTAGACTGGAGCAGTGAGAATAAGGAGATCAGAGAAGATGAGGTCAGAGAAGTACAGATCACATGGGGTCCTGCAGGTAGTGGGAAGACTGGCAGTTTTACTGAGAGTAGGCTTCAGGGACATAGAAAGGGAGAACAGCTTAAAAATTAATGCAGTAGTCCAGGAGAGAGACAATGGTGGCTTTAACCAATGTGTGTTGACTAGTGGAGATGGTGAGCAGCAGTTGACTTCTGGGGTATATGTTGAAGTAGAGCCAAAAGGATATGTTGTTGACACTGATGTTAGAAAGAGCAGGAATCAGTTCTGTCCTGCTGCTCAGAAAGTCATCAGACATATTTTTCCTCTTTTCCTGGCTCTTTTTCTCTTGTTGCAAGTAAGCTCTTTCCTTTTCCATGTATTGGTGGAGATGGCTTCTGGTATTTCCAGGTTTCTATGGTTCTTAGTGTCTGTGAACTCTTTCTCTGTAGTGTTGGCAAAATTGCCAGAAAGGAGCCAATATACCTAATCCTGAGGTAGTGTACGTATTCAGAAATATGGTGTATTCTGATTCAAAAACTAGAATTTTGTGCAAGGATTGAGAGTAAGGGAGCAATTGTTCCCCAGGGAAAGAAAATGTAAGAAACTAAAAGCTAATTAATGATCAGTACAGTTATTTTATGATCTAATCTCTACAAATACCCATCCTAATAAAGTGACATACTCTACAGCATTCCCTGAAGGTACAATAAATGTTCAATTTTCACTTCCTCACATTGTGTTTTAGACTTTCATGTCTGAAAAGAAAGAAATGGAGAACTTTTTTTTTTTTTTTTTGCCAAGGCAGTGTATGTTAATCCATCAGATGCCAAAATAATAAGTTTATAATTTATTTGCCAACCTATTGGATATGAAAAGAGGTTTGTAAACAAAGGAAATGTGACCACTATAAACTTTGAAAGTGATTATTCTGGTAAATTTGAATAGTTTGTATGGACGAAGTGCAGAGAACACAAATAAGGTTTTGCTTTAAGAATGTGAGGGAAAAAAATCCAGATTAAAGATTATTGTAGTAGAGATTGAGATGAATGACTTCTTTTCTTCCCGGAAGAAAGATTTAACTACACATGGATTCAAATGCTACCAATTTAAATATGTTCACATAAACTTCTTAAGTGAAATGAAGCTGCTTTCATTTCAAAGAGCCAAAGGCAATATGCTTATATTTACAACAATAGCCGTAAAAAAAAAAATACATTTTTCCAGTGGAGACATACTTTAAAGGTTGACTCATATATTCTTTCTATAATAGATACTTCCCCTTTAAATAGCAGAAACTAGCTTTACAGAATAATAGTTGTTTATTATGATTGTCAATCTATCCCAGATCTGCTAATCTGTATTTTGTTGTTTATAGTTATAAATAGTACTTTTATCTCGAGAATTCTATTGACCTTAAACCAGAGTATTAAATCCCTGATGGATAGGAAAAGGATGGAGGTAAAGATAGAGATACAGAGATACAGAGATAGAGAGTTAAAGAGAGGGGGAGAGGGAGGGAGGGAGGGAAGGAGAGAGAGAGAGAGGGAGGCAATGGAAGAGATGCCAGAAAATAAGAAAATTATGGTATAGATCCCTTAAATCAATCCAATAGTATCTATTTTAAATTACCTTTTTAAAAATCAATTACACGACAGCTTTCTTTTATTGTTTCATTAGAAAAATACAGTTGAATCAGTACACAGAGAATACACTGTATCACAGCAAGTGGTGTCACATATTTGAAATATTTCTATTGTTTATTGGTTATAACCTTGACAACATGTAGCTGACTATGTAGGAAGAAATAGGCATAATTTTAATTAACCTGAAACTATAACCTCAGGTTTACGTACATATCTTTATTAATCTCATTAGATTGTTGAGGAAACAACAGTTAAAAGACACAGACACCTTTGGATTTGTTTTTTCTGAAGAGTTTATAATTTGTTTTGACCCCAACCTACATCTAATTTATTTGTGTTGGTTAATTCATCTGTTAAATGGGTCTCTCTGTACTTACAGAGTAATATTTGAGGATATTCCATCAACAAAACACAACAAAGTGTCGTGCTAAATGTATCAGAAATATAAAAGTGCCATAAAGAAGAGTCAGCTCATTTTACTTGAGGATGAGCCACTGGTTTATATCAGTGAAACCTTTCCCTAATCATTGGGTTTGTCATCCAATGATGAAGACAAGTTATCTGGGTTTCTGGTTTCATTCCCATATGTTATCTGGGTGAGATTTTATTTTAAGAACTCAGTATCAACATTGCTCCGCAAGATGTTATTTCAAGAAATAAAGAACAGTAACATTTGAACACCTTTTCTAATGAATGCAGGTATATCTGTGCCACTGGAAAGTAGAGAGAACAAAATACTCATCAGGAAATAAATAATATAAATGCCAAAATATATTACTTTGATCATAAATTGCTAAAGGAAATATATTTGGTGAATTGAAGAAATTATCATGGCTGAAAGAAATTAGGGCTAGCGAATAGGAAATTAGGGCTAGTAATACAAGTCTCTGTCTCCATGACTGGAAACTGGAATCGAAGATTATAGAAACTCCTTTAAGAATTAAAAATAATAATAAGCATAAGCACACTGCCTGGAACGTTTTAGCAGCTTACAAAGGGTTTATTCTCGTCCGCTACAGAAGAGAAATAATCAAATAACATGGAGATTATAGTAAATAAAAAGGCTTTCAAGTTTTGGCATACATGCTTTTTTTAAAAAGCTCTAATGGAGGAATTATAAAGCTTGGGCTCTGATCTCAAATAATGGTATCTGTCTGCTGGTTAGTCTGGGCAACAGTTAAACTCTCTTCAATTTTCATAACTCTAAAATGAGAACATTGGCTAACTAAACACTAAGATTATATTAGACATTGAAAGATCCATTTCTAATATGGATGATTGGGTGACTATTGGTAAGTGTATTGGCTTTATTAATGTTGATGATTAGAAATTTTACTAATGTTTCTAAAAATTTTTAATAGCTCAGAAAATAACAGTTTGGTAAAAAATAATGAATTCTTTAATTTAGCATCCCTTTCTTGGGCAATTTAACTAGATTTGATATAATAGTCATAGAAAATACAAAACAAAATACAATTATTCATATACCATACAAAAAAGGAGAATGGAATCAATCAAATCGATGGGCTTTTGGAACACTCTAAGAAATCATGCAGTTAATAAAACCAAAAAAAAAAAAGCAAAAGTTAACAGTATCGTGTACTTGTTTAATTTGCCTAAAGACTATTATAACTGTGGATTTTGACTTTGTGTATTAAGATAGTTCACAATTAGGTTGACAGTGTTCATTATTATTATTACTATAGAATTATCACCACTTTTGGGGGATTTTAGAAAAGTGCCTTACCCTGGGAAATGGAATATTTGGAGTCTAGTTAAAATTTTTCCAGCAAATCTGTGTATAATTTATTTTCTCTGATCTTCGTTTCCTAATCTATAAAAATTAACATTTTTAACTCTTTCAGTTCTAAAACTGATTTTTACTATGAGTAAGTCTTAAAGCTGATTTTTGAATGTAATTTTACTATTTTCAGAGAGCTTTACAGTTTCTATCTTCTATTAAATCAGTCTGTTTATCACTGTTGTTTATACTAATTTAAAAAGACTGAGCCCCAAAGATTTAGTAGGCATGGTATGAAGTAAAATTTTTCTTCAGGAGTGTGACTCTTTCTGCATGTACCCATGGTAGGAGTGTGTGTAGTAGATACACTTACAAAGATAAATGTTTCAACTCTCTCTGACCCTGGAGCAAAATAAATGAGAGTAATAAAGTTTACCCCCTGGAGTTCTGCCTTGTTATCAAATATTCCCCAAATCATGAAGCCAATAAAAGTGAAACAGTCTGTTAGGAAAAAAATCAACAACAAAAATACTTCCTGTTTTTTCCCCTCAGGCATTTTAAGAAAACTTAAATTCTAGATGTATGAATGAAATTACTTTTTAAAATTAGAAAATTCTATCAGTTCAGAGGTATGTGACTATCTTTAGCAGAAAGACCTCTTTACCCCAAGAAAAAAGTATTTCTCCATTTCATGCCTTTTCCTCTCTCACTATAAACTGGGGACAAAATAAAAGAAAGACCTAGTTGCTCGTTTTTTTTTTTTTTCCTTTTGTTTGTTTTTTTTGGGTTGTTGGTTTGTTTCTGTTTTTTTTTGTTGTTGTTTGTTTGTTTATTATTTAATTAGATCTACATAGCAAAAAGAAAACCAAATGATTGAAGTGGTTCTTTGGGGGGGACTCAACACTTCCCCTTCATCACGTGGGACAAGACCACTGCTAAAGAGCCTTCCTCACATTGGTGAGTGTTTTGTAGGTGATCCAAAGTTAATGCTTAATGAATACATGACAAAATGAATGCCCTGACCTAGAACCTACTCCGGTGCTAAACTGCTGCTGTGGCCTTGGGGGTTGATTATCTCCCTCTGCTGTCCTTTCCTTCTATAGCATGCTTCCTAACAGGTGACACTTTTAGTGACTATTTTACTGAAATTTCGATTCCCTTGTGCCTCTGTCCTCCCATTACACTTGTCTCAGATCTCTTGCATCTGCTTCCAGTGTTGTTCCATGTGCTCTTCAATTTCACTGAGAAGCTCCCTATCATCTCTTTTACTCCTGCCCATATTTTCATATCACCTTTCCAAACCTTTTCTATTTTTCAGTCCTCATATAAGGAAAAAAAAAACACAAAAACAGAGTGTCTTCAATATTTTTTTCTACTTCATATTTTCTCCCAGTCTTTATTAATCTGCATCTGCCAAAACTGATTATCACGGTAAATGATGATCCACTCACAATATGGCTTCCTCTCTTCATGTCTCCTTCAGAAGTTTGCTTCATGACCGGTCCCCCCCACCCCCATTTCCATCGTCAGTCCCTCTCCTCCTCTTGATCTATCCCCTCAGCCTTTAATTGATTACCCATTTCATTGCTTGAATATTTTTCTTCAACTGGGTCTTCCATTGGCTGCTTCTGATTTTTCGGCAGGTATTAACTGCTTTTTCTAGTTTTATACCTCTGCTCTCTCCGTAGCTTTCAATGTCCTCACTGAAGGTCTCCTCAAATATATAACTTAAGGCCTATTTTATCTTCCTTTTAAAATCCATCCCTCCCCCCCCCGCCCCAGTTAGAAAACTTTTTCCAAAATCATTTCTTTGCTTTGCTGTGTGGATGACTTCCTTGTGAATGGATTTATTTAGCTCTTGTTTCTATTCTGAGCCCTAGCACCATATTCTCAAATGCTATCTCATTAACTACAAATTCTCACCTTTTTCCTCTAACCTCTATTTTTATACGGTGCCTTCATATCACTTCCTCCATGCACACACATGCACTTTAATCAGAAGATCACAACTATCACTCAATCCCTCTTTCTTTTGGCCACTACATCCAACAAATTTCCTAGTTTTGTCGATTCTATCACACTATTGCTTTGCCAATCTTCTGGAAGCCATGGCGTACATGAGAGAAGAAAGTATAAGAGAAAGAATTCTATAAGTTAATTTGTAATTCTTTCTTGTTCAATAATATGCTTCTCATGCCTCTCCCAAGCATAAGTAGAGATGATTACTGACGCTCTTTTCTTCCTTACATCCAGGGCCAGGGATGCCTCTACCCAAGTGACTTAAAGAGAATTTTTACACTGCTATTTAATTTATAATTGAAATTCACACCTTGATTTATTTTCTGAAAGTGTTTATTCTTTAGTCAAGTAGAAAATGTATCCTTTAATTCTACTCTGAAGGCTCATGAGGCAATTTTTGTTGACTTCTGTAGATTTTCCCTCCCAATTACATAAAACTCTAAACCCCACTGTTTTCTGAGTACCTCCTAAATTGAATATAATAGGTAGCATTACAATTAATTGCAGTAAGGTCACCTGTAAGGAAATAACCACTTGTGAATCTGGATTCTTTGATTTTGAATTCAGCTTTCTGAAATGCAGAGGTTTTACTATACAATTTAGTTTGAGTTACCCCCATGTACTTCCAATGGTAGTGTTATTAAAATAAAAACCGTGCTTTAAAGCAGTGTAGGACGTTAACACAATTGAAAAAATTCCCACATTTTTACTTGTTTTGTTTCTATGTAAGGGCATTTTACAACCTGAAGTTATCAGTAAAGATTAATGAAGTATACATCTTCATTTAAATTCATCTAGAAATTCTATTTTAGTATCAAAGTGCTCCAACATTGAATGCTCTTGGAATGCATTATTTTAAGGGTTCACCACTGATCCTATCCTACAATTTACTTACTGCTACAAAGTGGAAATTATGTGTAATTGAGCTGAGCAAGAGAATCACATAACAAAAAGCTCTGCTTTATTCAATTCCCAGATATTTCTATGATGACATGAATAATAAAATGTAATTGTTGTTGGATGATACATAATAATTTTCTACAGTTTTAATCATAAAAGCATATTTTATCTTCATGCTAATCAAAACACTTTCAAGGCACCTAACCTCACCCAGCAGTTTTAAGCTAATGGTAGAATGCCAGATAGAGAAGAGTTTACATATTTTAAGACTATAAAGTGTATTAAATAAATGGGATGAAAAGGTTCTCCCAGTTAGATGTAATTATTTTGCATTTTCTTCTCATTTATGATGCTAAGAACAATAATACAAAGTATGTTTTATTACAGAAAGTAATTTTTTTCTTTTATTCCTTCTTTCTTTCATTTAGGTCCCAGTGGGCATGCAGTGGGTAGTGCCAGGCTCTAAGCTATTTGCTGAGAATGCAAGGATTCCTAATGTTTATAGCTTATTTTGTGTATAAAATCTTTGTAGACCTGTGCAGGGATAACGGAATTCTCATTATGTTACATGCTATGATTTACCATTCTCAATTCTGTATCTGATTCTTGTGATAAATCTTCCATTTCTTTCCACATGATTTGTATCCACCATATCTGTTGCGACTATAATGATTAATCCCTTTTGTTGCAGTCTCTACAAAATAATTTTCTTCTCAGAATTCTAGATGAGAACTTAAGTAGGTTGTATTATGTTACTTACCTAATCACAAGTGCTGCTAAGACTTAGCAAAATGGTAGATCTCAGAAGCACCTCCCACAATTAAATGGCTCAAGCTTCTATAAAATAGATTCTTGTCTCAGGTATCTCTGACTAGCCAACATAGTTTATCATCCTTCGTGAATGAATTGCTCAGTCCCAAAGCAGGAATCTTATAGCACTGTTGCATGGGCAACTAGCATATCTTAGAAAATAATCTTTCTCTAGAATCATGAATATCACTAATCTAACCTGATCTGAACCTCAGAAAAGCCACCTGAAAAGTGGTTCAAAAACTGCATTCATATGAACTCTGAGCTTTATGTAGTTAATTGTTTTTAAGTTTAGGATGTATCATCTAGGCTAGACAAAATTTAACGGGCCTCTTCTTTTACTTAGAAATACCATTAAAGTTAAGTCGAATGAAATGTATTTTTAAGGTTGTTCACTTTTATTGGCATGAATGCACAATTCTCTTTATCAAAGCATACTCAGATTTTAAACACTCACTGCTTATGTATATATGAATTCTATATTTCCCTGATTTAAATATTATGTTAAAATTTCTAAGTAGACACACAGAATTTTCATTTTATTTTTTGAATACATTAACCACTTAATTCTGACCCAGCTGACATACTTCTCTCCTTAGTCAAAAGCACAAAAATCGGCTTACAACATTTTCCATATCTCTTGCTACATTATATATATAGAGAAAAATGATTAACGTATATTTTTTAAGTGTTAAATTTTTTAAACTCTCTGATGCAAAGCAGTTATGACTCTTTGCAGATTTTCTTCATATTTCTCAGAAATTCATATTTGTCAAACTCAACATTTGATCTTTAATTTCTTGGGGCTATTTAATACTGACACAAGTGCTAACTATGTTTAGTTCTCCAGAGTTTGGTTTCATCCATCCCTTCAAGTATTTTAAGAAGCTTGAAATGCTCCCAGGATTGCTTATCTAAAGGGATTTAAAGAAATACTAGTAGGATTTTATTATATACCATCTGAAAGGAAAATTAATTTTGCCTCAGGTCTCAAACACAAGTGAAAATTTTATCATATAAAGAAGGCTTGTCTGCATAACCTAATTGAATTAAGGTATGAGAAATATTCACATATTTTATGCCAAAAGATGTTCTTTGTTTAAATAATTAACATATAAAATTTAAATTTTCCCACTTCACTATTTTAACAATTTTCACTTTTTTGTTTGTACATCTATGCTGTATTTCCTATAACATCCTAATAAAAAATGATAAATGACCCCATATTATCTCAAGATTTGACAGAGCGCATAGATTTAAATGAAGAATTGCAAGGAATGATTTAGAGATGTGAGACAAGATCAATCACAGATGATTGGAAATTATACTGCCTTTTTGTCACTTTTATAATAATTTTCCTAAAGAGCCTATTTTGTGAGATAATCTACTCTGCACATTTAATAATATGATTCCACTGTACTATAAATAAAATATCAAAATATCCCTTAGGGTAATGGCTGGCAGAAACTTGCACTATGAATGAGGCTTATTTTAGTTCCATCATTTTTATGCACAAATACCCAACATCTGGCCAACATCAGAATATGTAGGTTCTGGCAGCTGGTACACCAAATGCAGTCAGAATTTTCTCTGAGCAGGTTCACTACATATGATCTGGGACACATGTTTGATATTATCTGGGAAAACAAAAACAATGAGTCAATGGCTTGAGCTCTGCTTGACAATGAAAAGAAGTTTGGCTCCATTAATTGTTTCTGAGAAGAACATTTCACTCTGAGCATAACAGCTAAAGTTTCCATTATTAATGTAAATAAATGAGAGGGAAGAAGGAAGCCTTGATGATAGCCATGGTAAAAAATTAAAAAGCCCTGGGATTGTCGATCAGAGTTGACTTCAGTAACTGGCTGGGAATGCAGACATTTGATCCAGCATACACTCTTACCAGAATTCACACTAACCAAAGTCTTCCCCTAAAATGCATTTGCTCTCTGGGGAATTACAGTTTTCCAATGCCACTTTTGAAACCTCATGACTTCTTGGAAAAGGTTTGTGGGATAAATGCTACCTAGAGTTTAGTGTAAATTTAAGACAGTTTCATTTGTCAAAAACACATATTTCCCCTTCTTTAACTAGTGCATAGATAGAAATAATTTAGAAAACTTCTGGTATTAGACTACATGTGCACCTACATGTTAATGTTGCCAGTCCTCGAGACACATGACTGATCTTCCTGAGCACTAATTTTGCTTTATGGTAACAGCACATTAATTTGATCTCCAGAACAATTTCCACAAGTGATTGGCAGTCACACTTATTTGCTAAAAAAATATATAGATAAAAGAATAAAATTGTATTTTTAGATTCTTTTTGATTATTCTTACGACGCAAGATTTTAGTCATAATACATAGGAGAGAGTTCCGAAAATGAAGGTCATCCTTGTAAGTTCTTGTTTAGATTAAGTTTTTAGACATGCTCCCACTATATTGTGTTTCCCTGAAAATAAGACCTAGCTGGACAATCAGCTCTAATGCGTCTTTTGGAGCAAAAATTAATATAAGACCCATCTTTTTTTGCTATAAGACCGGGTCTTACATAATATATAATATAATATAATACAATACAATACAATACAATACAATACAATATAATATAATATAATAATGCATCCTATATTAATTTTTGCTCCAAAAAGACGCATTAGAGTTGATTGTCTGGTTAGGTCTTATTTTGGGGGAAATAAGGTAATTGTCAGTTAATTATAGCATGGACCAAGTGACACATGAGTATTGCCTTAACATTGATTTTGTTACTCACATGTATACATATGAGCACAGTCACAGTTACACACCACACACACACACACACACACACACACACACACACACACACAAATCATTCCTATCACTTCAAAGTCAGGTATTTCGTCCTAAGTATCATGTTTACTACGACAGTATTATTCTACCTGCTTGCTAGTGGACAAAATTGTTAAACAAAACCCATTGCCAAAAATAAAAAGAGAAACTTAAATGGAGTGAAAATAGTAAACATTAGTAATTTCTGTTTCCTACTTTCTAACACACATTTCTACTTCCTACACACGTTTAACAGTTTAGTATAGTAAAAATGGCTTATCACAATAAAGTAATTTGAAAGACTATTTATTCTTTTCATAATTATCAGTAAAAAAACTTATTCTACATAAGAATCAGCATAAACTCTGGCCTATCCAACTCAGGATAAAAGGAATTCATGAGCAATAAAAATCTGATGATCATACCCATTATTGGGTTGATCGAATAAAAGTGATTACCACATTGAATTATTTTACTCCCATTTTATTGGAAAAGATTAAAAGTCTGACAATAATAACAAATGTTGGAAATTATGTGAATCCATAGGATCTCCTAATTTAGGGATGAGGCAAACACACAAAACTGCATGTAATTTTAGAAAAGTGAGGGAACTATTAGCATAGCATTCAGTGAGGTGACAAATGGGTAAGGGAGAGAGAGGATATTTGCAGTATTTTAGTTTTTGTGTGTAATTGCGGTTTCATGAATGTTCTATTACTAAAATAAACAAAAACTATGTAGTTAAATTTTAAAAGGAGAAAAATGAGTCTGTCATTAATCAAAGAATACATGTAAGCTAATTCTATATATCTGATGTAAATAAATATGTAAATAAATCAAGCTATAGCTGTGAGAAAACTTATACTATATTCATTAGAAACATCTTATAAATATATTGTATGTCTTGTACTTGAATTTTATTTGGTTTGGTCTTGCCTTCTTTTAAAATTTAAATTACAAAGGAGCACAGGAGAATAATGGAGTAAAATTGGGGAGAATTGTTCTAGCCTTTACCTTAACAAATTGATTATCTTGTACTTCATTTCTCTAGGCTTTTGTTTCTTCATTGGGAAAATTAAGTGATTTATGTGCTTCTGGATTTGTTAAAGAAATATTTGTTAAATACTTTTTATGTGACAGATACCATTTTAAGCAGTAGAGAAAATACGGGTCAATAAAATATATATCAAATTCCTATACTTATGAAATTTACAATCTAGTGGAAGAAAAAAAACACTTCTTAAATCAAATACCTAATTAAATGTAACAATGCCGCTATGTTCAGTGCGACAAAGAAAAAAAAAACACAAAAAAAACATATGGTGCTGGAATTTGTGGTGCTGTAGGATCACAGTACATTAATGACTTGATGTGATCAGAAAGATAAGGAAAGCCTGACCAAGTGATAACCAAGCTGAGATCTCAAGGATGATCACAGTCATTACCTAGGGAAGGTGACAGAGAAGATGACTTCATGCAAAGGACTAGCATCAGCATGATGGCTTATCCCAGTAGAAGAATATGGCTCTAACAGAGAGGGTGAGAGAGCACGTGATAGTAAAAGAGACTGAAGAGCAACATAGGGAACAGACTACAAAGAATTTATACACCAGGTTCAAATATTTTGTCTTAATTCCAAGAGCAGTGGAATTCCACTCATGGTTGTAAACAGAAAAGTAATGGTTAATATACATATGTGTGCTTTAACAAGAATCTTTGACCAAGGTGTGAAAACTAGACTGGGGTTGGTCGAAGTGGATGTGGCAGACATGACAGAACATTTTTAGAGTACTACCAAGCAGAAAAGATGACAGAACTAGAATACTGGTGATAAAAATGAATGCAATTGATGAGTTAGGTAAACATACAGAAAGCGATGTCGAGGACTCAGTGCTGAATTAGATGTGAAGTAAAAGAGATAATGCAGCATCAAGGTTAACACTTCCATAAATTGGTACAGCTATTTTCGAATACAATTTAGCATTATCTTCTAATTATGGTGTCATTCACTGAGATAAGGAAGAGTGGGGGAGGAGCTGGTTTGGTAGAAAGGAAATAAATATGTTTCATCGTACACCTATTGAGTTTGATGTGTTTAATTTCTCCAAAAATGACTGTCTTTGAGGTGTGACAAAAATGAGTACTCTAACATAGAAATCTTATAGAAGTTTCAGTTTCCTCATTTCTATAAAAGTTACATTTCCAGCAATGCATATTAAAGGGTTTTAGGATAGAGGACATTAGAGAACAAAGCATCCTGAGTCTTCTAATTTCCTCTCAGGTTAGATGTTCCCCTTGATGGTGATGGTTTTATACCTGCTTTAGGTGAAGTTCTGCCAAGTCATAGAATGAATTAAATAAGGGTTTAACAAGCTTTTTATATCACCAGTCATGTCCCCCAGACCTAACTACTGAGTTTTATGCACACTTTCTAACTCTGTACTGGTTCCAACATATGCATGGCAATTATTTATTGATGACCATTTTATGGGCCTATACAAGCACTGTATCTGCTGTTACAAAAAGCGTAGCACAGACGGAACGCAGCAGGCCTAGCCAGATGCCATCATGACATTCAAGAGAAAGTTTTCAATGGGTAGCGTGGAGAAGTCAGGAGATAGATATTTTAAATCTTTGAGCATATGTGGCAATTAAAGCAATGGGCCTAAAATTTATTTTAGAAAGGGCAAAGAGTGAAAAGAAAGCCAAGCAGTATAGTTAATATAAAAGAAATAGACTTTAAAATAGAGAAAATTTGAATTATAACCCAAAGTATAAAATAAATATCTATGGAACCATATGGGTATAAATAAATGATTCAATAAATACAGAAAGAACAATAGGCAAATGTTGAATGTGGAAGAATTCCAAATAACTTATATATACGTAGCTACTCCTTCCTCAAGAAGGTAGAGGATAACTCCCCACTCTTTACTGTAGAGAAAACTAATACTACCTCAACGACGTAATTCAGTTTAGCATCATCAATAATACGTCATATCAATACTATATGCCCTTAATAGTTTGTGATGAGAATAGAACTTTATATAGAGGGTGCCAAAGGAAAAAGTATACGCATTTTAAGAAAAGAAAAAAAACTGTATTAAAATTGTAATACTCAATATCTGCTGATAACAAAAAATGAATACAAGTCATGTGCATACATTTTTTTTGGCACTCCTGTTATTTGTGGTCTTTCTCCCCCCGAACCCACAACCTTAGTCTAATCATGAGAAAAACATCAGACAAATGCCAATTTGGGGACTTTTTACAAAATAACCAGCGTACCTCAAAACTGTCAACATCATCAAAATCAAGGAAAGGAATTAAAGTAGTCTCATAACATCTCCTAATGTCACTTCATAGTTTTTGTTTATTTTTTGTTACATATGTTCCATCCCCCGTTTCAACCAAATTTCTGTGTTAATTAAACATGCTAAAAAATGCTGCTGCCATCTAGCTTTCAAGTATTCATAACATTTTAGTTCCTGAATACACACATAACTGGTCTCTTCCCTCTGTATCTCAAAGTTCAAATCCCCTGAACAAATAATGTACTTGACCAGATTATTTTTGGCACTAGTTTTCAGATGTTATACATTATTGACTAATGTGTGAATGGCCTCCTTCTTCAGTGAGATGTTCACCCTAACTCCATTTAGTTATGACCAATGAAGAAAGGCAAACATTATTTGAGAAGGGGTGTGCTTTAGGTGGGTACCCCTCAAAACATTTTACTGAAGCTGGGGTTAAAATAACACAACACCTTAGAGTGGGTAAGCAGTAAACTGACCCCCAAAGATTTCCATGCCGTAATCTCCAGAATCAGTGAATAATTTATATTACATGGCAAAGGAGTGCTACAGTTGCAGACGCAATTAAGGTTGCTAATTAGCTCACCTTAAACCATAATATCCTGCGGTATCTAGGTAGGTCCAGTGTAATCAATCACAAGAGACCCTAAAGATGGAAGAGGGTGGCCGAAGAGAGAATGTTAGAGTGATGCAGTGTGAGAAACACTCAACTGGCCATTGTGGCCTTGAAGATGGAAGGGTCCCAGGAGCCAATGACTGTGGGCAGCCTCTAGAAGTTCGAAAATGCAAGAATATGCATTCTCCTTTAGATCCTCCAAAAGGTAACACAGCCCTGCTGACACCTTGCTTTTAGCCCATTGAGACCCATTTTGGATGCCTGTCTACAGATTGTAAGAAAGTAAATTTGTGTTGTTTTAAGCCACCGAGTTTGTGATAATTTATTATAGCAACAGGAAACATGTGGTTGGTTTGCAAGTGATAAATATATCCTAACCTATACCTGAAGAGTTATTTCAGCAGAATCAGTATGGTTGTGGTAATTGTGGATACCCTTGTATAAGCTACACTTGATGGCCTGATTTGTTTCTTGTGAATAAGTGGAGATTATACATAAGTAGAATATAAATGATCAGGAGAATTAATAATATAAGAGTTATCATCAACATAAGAGTCAGAAGCTACCCCTCCACATAATAAAATATACATGAAAGGTTCCCATAAATATGTTGTTTGAAGGGGATGCTGTGGGAATATTGAGGCAATGAGATCCATGCTTATTTATATCTTTCCAAGTTGTCACACATAGTCTAATTGTATTTGCCATAGTCAAATGCTTATGCCCTTAGCACACTAGGCAATGCTATATAAAGAAGCTGAAGACACACAGAAATATCATTTGTTAATGTGTGCAAATTCAATGAATACATTAAGGCCCATAATTTAAAAAAAGAATAAAGCTAAATGATACTTGAAAACTATTTGCTTCAATAAAGCCTCAACATTTTCAAAAGAAATTGAAGAGTTCTCACTATTTATAAAAACAAAAAAAGGCTTCCAAATATCTCCTTTTCCTCATAAATGTAAAAACAAGGAATGAATGGATGATGGTAGAATTTTGCAGTACTTAGAACAAAGTAAGTTCTCTAACTATGAAGATGGCTTCATTACTACAGCTGTATAATAACTCAACATAACTAGAATATCCCAACAGAGGAAAGTTCAGCTTGTTTCTTCCTTTAGCTCATTTATGCTTTCCAGGCCTTGAGAAGGTTCTTCTGAGCATCAGATCTATTGAATTTCATCCCATTAATCACCACATGTTACATATCACAAAACAAAAGGGTATTCTTTTTTTTTTAATTAAAGTTTATTGGGGTGACAATTTTTAGTAAAATTACATAGATTTCAGGTGTACAATTCTGTATTACATCATCTATAAATCCCATTGTGTGTTCATCACCCAGAGTCAGTTCTCCTTCCATCACCATATATTTGATCCCCCTTACCCTCATCTACCAACCCCCTTCCTGCCTTACCCTCTGGTAACCACTAAACTATTGTCTGTGTCTATGAGTTTTTGTTTCTCATTTGCTTGTCTTGTTCTTTTGTTGTTTTCGGTTTATATACCACATAGCAGTGAAATCATATGGTTCTCTGCTTTTCTGTGTGACTTATTTTGCTTAGCATTATAATCTCAAGATCCATCCATGTTGTCACAAATGGTCCTATTTCATCTTTTCTTACCGCCAAATAGTATTCCATTGTGTATATATACCACAGCTTCTTTATCCATTCATCTATCGAAGGACATTTTGGTTGTTTCCATGTCTTGGCCACCGTAAATAAAACTGCAATGAACATTGGAGCACACATGTCTTTATGGATAAATGTTTTCAGATTTATAGGGTAGATACCCAGGAGAGGGATTGCTGGGTCATACAGTAATTCGTAATTTTTTGAGAAACCTCCACACGGCCTTCCATAGTGGCTGCACCAGTCTGCATTCCCACCAGCAGTGTATGAGGGTTCCTTTTTCTCTATAGCGACACTTGTTACTATTTGTCTTGTTGATGATAGCCATTCTAACTGGGGTGAGGTGATATCTCATTGTGGTTTTTATTTGCATTTCTCTGATGATTAGTGATGTTGAGCATTTTTTCATATGTCTATTTGCCATTTGTATATCCCCTTTGGAGAAATGTCTCTTCAGGTCCTCTGCCCATTTTTCAATTGGGTTTGTTGTTGAGTTGCATGAGTTCATTGTATATTTTGGATATTAGCCCCTTATCGGAGACACTGTTTACAAAAATCTTCTCCCTTTCAGTTTGTGGCCTCTTTATTTTATCGATGGCTTCTTTTTCTGTGCAGAAACTTTTAAGTTTGATATAGTCCCCTTCATTCATTTTAGCCTTTACTTCCCTTGCCTTTTTGAGTCAAATTCATGAAATGCTCTTTGAACCCAAGGCACATAAATTTAGTAGCTATGTTTTCTTCTATGAGTTTACTGTTTCAGGTCTTATGCTTAAGTCTTTGATCCATTTTGAATTAATTTTGGTACCTGGTGATAGATAGCAGTCCAGTTCCGTTCTTTTGCACGTGGCTTTCCCATTCTCCCAGCACCATTTATTAAAGAGGCTGTCTTTTCTCCATTGTATGTTTTTTGCTTCTTTGTCAAAAACTATCTGTCCATATTTATGTGGTTTTATTTCTGAGTTCTCAATTCTGTTCCATTGGTCACGTGTCTGTTTTTCTGCCAATACCATGCTGTATTGATTACTGTTGCCCTGTAGTACAAGCTAAAGTGAGGGAGTGTGAAACCTCCAGCACTGTACTTTTTTTCTTAAGATTGCTTTGGCTATTCGGGGTCTTTTGTGGTTCCAAACAAATCTGATGATTTTTTGTTCTATTTCTTTAAAAAATGCCATTGGGATTTTGATGGGGATTGCATTAAATCTGTATATTGCTTTGGGTAATATGGCCATTTTAACTATGTTGATTCTTCCAATCCATGAGCACGGAATGTCTTTCCGTTTCTTTGTGTCTTCTTCAGTTTCTTTTAAAAATGTCCTATAGTTTTCAGCATATAGGTCTTTCACATCCTTGGTTAAGTTTATTCCTGGTATTTTATTCTTTTTGCTGCAATTGTAAAAGGAATTGTTTTTTATTTTTTTATTTTTGTTTCTTTTTCTGAGGTTTAATTGTTAGTATATAGGAATGCAATGGACTTTTGTACGTTGATTTTGTAGTCGGCAACTTTACTGTATTCGTTGATTGTTTCTAATAGCTTTTTGGTGGAGTCTTAAGGTTTTCTATATATATAGCATCATGTCATCTGCAAAGAGTGACAATTTAACTTCTTCATTCCCAATTTGGATGCCTTTTATTTTTTTGTCTTGCCTGATTGCTCTGGCAAGAACTTCCAAAACTATGTTGAAAAGCAGAGGTGATAGGGGAGAGCGCTGTCGTGTTCCTGAACATAAAGGGCTTCAGTTTTTCACCGTTAATTATGAGATTAGCTGAGGGTTTGTCATCTATGGCCTTTATTATTTTAAGGTATTTCCTTCTATACTTATTTTATTAAGTGTTTTATCATAAATGGATGTTGTATCTTGTCAAATGCTTTTTCTGCATCAATTGATATAATCATATGGTTTATTTCCTTTATTTTGTTTATGTGATGTATCACATTGATGGATTTGCATTTGTTGAACCATCCTTCTGCCCCTGGGATGAACCCCACATGGTCGTGATGAAAATCTTTTTAATTCATTGTTGCATTCCATTTTGTTCAGGATTTTTGCATCTGTATTCATCAGAGATATTGGTCTGTAATTATCTTTTTTGTGTTGTACTTACCAGGTTTTGGTATCAGGGTAATTAATGTTGGCCTCACAAAATGAGTTAGGGAGTACTGTCTCTTCCTCAATTTTTTGGAAGAGTTTGAGCAGGACAGGTATTAGATCCTCTTTGAAGGTTTGGTAAAATTCACTAGTGAAGCCATCTGGTCCCGGACTTTTGCTTTTGGGAAGGTTTTGGATGACTGATTCAATTACGTTATTGGTGATCGATCTGTTTAGATTTTCCAGTTCTTCATGGTTCAGCCTAGGAAGGCTATTTGTTTATAAGAACTTGTCCATTTCTTCTAGGTTATTGAATTTGGCGGCATGTAGTCCTTCATAGTATTCTTGGATGATCCTTTGTACTTCTGTGGCATCTATGATAACTTCCCCGTTTTCATTTCTGATTTTATTAGTGTCTTTTCTCTTTTTATCTTAGTGAGCCTAGCCAAGGGTTTGTCAATTTTGTTAATCTTTTCAAAGAACCAGCTCTTTGTCACATTAATTTTTTTTCTATTGTCTTTTTGTTCTCTATTTCATTCAGTACTGCTCTGATTTTCATTATTTCCTTTCTTCTGCTGATCTTGGGTTTCATTTGTTCTTCTTTTTCTAGTTGTTTAAGGTTTAGCGTGAGGTTACTTATTTGGGATTTTTCTTGTTTCTTGAGATAGGCCTCTAATGATATAAATTTCCCTATTAAAACTGCTTTCACTGCATCCCAAATCTTTTGGTATGACATATTTTTATTCTCATTTGTTTCTATGTATCTTTTGATCTCTCCTCTAATTTCTTCTTTGACCCAGTCGTTCTTTAAGAGTATTTTGTTTAATCTCCATGTATTTGTGTTTTTTCCTGCTTTCTTTTTGCAGTTGATATCCAATTTCAAAGCTTTGTGATTAGAGAATATGCTTGGTATGATTTCAATCTTCTTAAATCTGCTGAGGCTAATTTTATGTCCAAATATATGGTCTATCCTTGAGAATGTTCCATGTACACTAGAGAAAATTGTATAGTCTGATGTTTTAGGATGAAGTGCTCTATAAATATCAATTTATCCATTCCATCTAAGGTGTCATTTAGGGCTGCTATTTCATTATTTATTTTCTGTTTGGGCGATCTATCCATAGCTGTCAATGATGTATTCAGGTCCCCTAGTATAATTGTGTTTTGGTCAATTTCTCCCTTTAGTTCTGTTCTGTTAGTAGTTGCTTGGTATATTTCGGTGTTCCCTGATTGGGGGCATAAATATTGATGGCTGTTATGTCTTCTTGTTGTATAGTCCCCTTTATTGTTATGAAATGTCCATCTTTGTCTCTTGTTACCTTTTTCACCCTGAAGTCGGTTTCATCTGATATCAGTATGACTACACCTGATTTTCTCTGGATACCATTTGCTTGGAGTGTCAATTTCCACCCTTTCACTTTGAGTCTATGCTTGTCCTTGTAGCAGAGATGTGTCTGTTGGAGACAGCATATGGTTGGGTTTAGTTTTTTGATCCAATCTTCTACTCTTTGGCTTTTTGTTGGTGAGTTCAGTCCATTTACATTTAGGGTGAGTATTGATATGTGAAGATTTCCTATCAGTCTATCTTTAGTTTTCTGGTAAGACTGTGTCTCCATTGTTTCTTTGCCTTTTTGTTGTTATCTATTATTTCTGTGTGGTGGTATTCTATGATGTTTCTTTCTGTTTCTTCTTTTATTACAGTATATATTTCAGTTCTGGATTTTTTTTGAGTGGTTACCCTTAAGTTTATGGAAAAGAAAATTTGATATTTAGTGTATTCCATTTTTTTCAGCATGCCTACTTTCTCTATTCCCATGTTCCAGTTCAGGTCTTTACTCTCCCCCTTTTTATGTTTTGGTTGCCACAAATTGTCCCTGTTGATGGTGGTTGAATAGCCTCCTTTAGTATTTCTTGTAGTGCAGGTCGTGTACTAGAAAATTCCCTCAGCTTCTGTATGTCTGGAAAGGTCTTTATTCCTCCTTCATATCTAAAGGATATCTTTGCTGGGTATATTATCCTTGGCTCATAATTTCTCTCTTTCATTAGTTTGAATATTTGGTTCCACTGGCTCCTGGCTTGTAGGGTTTCTGCTGAATAATCTGATGATAATCTAATGGGCTTTCCTTTGTAGGTTACTGTCTGCTTTTCCCTGGCTGCCTTGAGGATTGTTTCTTTGTCATTGATTTTTGACAGCTTCAATACAATGTGCCATGGAGAAGGCCTGTTGGGGTTGAGGTAATTAGGTGTTCTATTTGCTTCTTGGATTCAAGGATCCAGTTCTTTCCACAAGTTTGGGAAGTTCTCTTCGACTATTTGTTTTAATATATTCTCTGTTCCTTTCTCTCTTCTCCTTCTGGTATGCCCATTATTCTTATATTGCTCTTTCTGATGGAGTTAGAAAGTTCTTGTAGAGTTTTTTAATTTCTTTAAAGTCTCAAGTCTTTTTCTTTTTCCATCTGTGCCATTTCCAGGTTTCTATCTTCGATGTCACTGATTCTTTCCTCAATCTGGTCAACTCTACTACCTAAGCTGGCTGTTTCATTCTTAATTTCTTCTATTGCGTTCTTAATCACCAGAAATTCTACTTGGTTCTTTTTTTTTTTTTATATTTCAATCTCTTTGGTAAAATGTTCATGTTGTTCTTTGTTTGTATATCTGAGTTCATTAAACTGCCTTTCTGTGTTTTCTTGCATCTCATTGAGTTCTTTCACAACTGCAATCTTGAATTCTCTGTCATTTAAGTCACATATTTCCATATTTTTAAGTTCATTTTCTGGAGACTTTTCACTTTCTTTCCGAGCTATCTTGTTACCTTGTTTATTCATGGCAATTCATGATTTAATATTTCTCTTCCTAGACCGGAGTGGGTTCTGCAACAGGTTGATAGGAAGATGTCTTTTTTTTTGTTTTCCAGTACGTGTTGGTAGAATGTTTTTTTTTCTCTCCAACTGCAGCCTCTTTTTCTCTCTCACACTGTAGTGTTATGTTTTCTCTGCACTATTCCAGCTTCTCACACAATGGTGGGATTCCCTGGAAGGCGGACTTCTCCTCTGTTAACAGTTCACCTGATTCATAAGGCATCGCGTCCCTGTGGGGATACAGAGAGCTTTTGAAGTTCCAAAGCTCTTCCTGCATCAGATTCAGAGCCCGTGTATTTCAGCAGTTCTGTTTACTCCTGCAGGGATCCACCCAGATAGGTGAGGATAGGGGCAGGATGATTTGTGTTAGGTGGCCCAGAGCAATGGTGGGGACCACCACCACAGCCGGTCCTGCTTCCTCGGCTCCCGCCCCTTTGACGGAACTAGTTGGGCTGCGAATCTGTGTCTGTGGACCACAGTTCTCAGAATTGCAAATATTCTGTTCTTTTGATCTGACACTGCTACTGTTCCTCTTCTAGCACTGGGCAGGTGGGAGCCAGGCGAGCTCTGGGAGGGTAGGGGGTGGCTAGTCTCAGTTCCTGAGTCTTCCGTTCTCTGCAGCAGTGAGGGCTTAAACCACCATTTTCAGCTTTCTTCCCTCAGTCTTTGCTCTGTGATCTCTGCCGTGTGCTTTGGGTTCAGCCGTGTTATGAGCTGTCCCCTCAGCCCTGTGGGCCATAAATGGAGCCCTAGCAGTCCAAGTTCTTCCCTCTCCTGCAGCTGTGGTAGTTCCTGGATGCAGTGAACTCATAGCACTGAGCTAGGTCTGCGTGCTGCGCCCGCGTGGCTCCATCTCCGCACTTCTCCCTTCCATCTTTCCCTGCTCGCACAATTTGCCCACCTTTAGGTGAATTTAGTAGTGAGACTCTTTGTCTTGTCTGTCTGCTGTGCACGGAGTCCTTGGTGGAGTTATTGTTTTTCAATTTGTTGTAAATTCCAGGGGAGATTTTCAGAGGCTCACCTCACACCGCCATTTTGATGATGTCCTCAAAAGGGTATTTTTAACCAGCAGCCAAAGTTAGGGAAGAAATGAGGTAATTTTGGTTAGTGACCAGCACCAATCAGGACTTGGGTAGGTAACCATTCTGCTCGAATTGCGTCACTCTCCACCAAACCTAGACTTGCCCACATCACTTTAATATGACTTAGATATGACAAATACCCATGCTCTTGAGCCCAGGCTTTGTCTTGGAAAAAAGGACACAATCTTCTGGAGAGTGAAGGAAAAGAGCTATGCTTGCTAATGTTAATTAGGAGTGCAAGATCAGAAACAAAATATTGTAGTCAATTTTTAAAATTAGCAATGTTTCCAAGCATTCGGCAGTCATACCTGCTTTTCATTTCTAGAAATGGCTCCTTAGAAAGAATATCATGGAAACGGTGACATAGGCCACTTACCTGTCTGTATTGTCACCTGTGGAAGCAGACTTGTTCTCAAGGGGTCAGCATTAGCATCTGTAGTTCTCAGAACCAGAAACAAGTGGCTCAGCAGAAGGGGAAGGAAGCACATATCTCACATGGATAGGGTTCATCAGTTTTGTTTTTTATAAAAAAAAATTTCACTGGGGCAGAATTCCTTAGACAACCAAAAATAATTTCTATGTTCTTTGTAAGTAAGTTATAGTTATTAATTACTGATTTTTAATTTAATATCTAGCTTAACCTAATTAGGTTAATATTTCAATATTTTAAAACAAGTTAATGAAAGAGGATTAAATATTTGAAAGCAATACAGTAGAATTTTAAGATGGAATTTAAAAATGCCAAGTATCTACCTTAATGAATAAATAATATCATATATTTCAAAACAGTTTATATCTTGTGATACTTTGTCTAAAGCTGAGAGCCAAGAAACATGATTTGGAGGAAAACAATTTCCCCAACCCAGCCATTTTTCAAGGCCAAGAGACGAAGGTGTATCTTTGTGTTCTCTGTCCTGTACCTCTGTGACAACCCAGTGCCCCTGGGACACAATCACAGCATAATTGATAGTTTTCACTGTCATTATACCCCTGCCTGGCTTCCAGAGCCATCATCCAGCACAGCCTTGGGATAGAGAATAAGAAAAGAAACAGGATTCTTTTACGATCTCTAATTTTGTTCTGCCCATTTTGTTCCTTCCTCAGTTTGAACATTTATTTCAATCAGTTAAGATCTATTGAATTAAATTGAACAAATATTGAGTTATTACTTTCTGTCTAAGGAAGAAAAGTAAGTTATGTAGGAGAGTATGAGTCTATATGTATGTGGTGGCAAGTTTAAGCGATATTTGTTTAAAAATTTTTCTTTCTATTCTCATAGGAAAATAAAAGTATACACACGATTGGCAGTTAATTCAAAAATTATATTTTTTGAAGACAAGTACTATAGAGTATACCCTATTCTCTTATTTCAGGCAAAGTCCTAAAACTCTCATGACATATCTCAAATAACAAAGTGTTTCTTCATCATAATATATGGTTGCATACTTGCCCTCTCTTGGATGTTTTCTCGAGCAACATCTCAAACACAGAACTTATATTTAAGCTATACGTCATCACGTTATTCTCTCAACCTTTTTCTACTCTATATTCCCAATCTTAGTTAATCACCATTCATCCATTCACCTACACTATAACTTAGATCGTTTTCATTTCTGCCCTTTTTAAATTTCTGCACATCAAATTGCTCAATATATCTTATCAGATCAATTTTTTAAATGACTGAGAATCCCACCCTTTCTCTTCATTCTTACATCCCTGGATCATTTCCAGCCTAGACTACCATAATACACTTTCCTTACATACAATTTCACCAGTATCATCCTTGCAAAGCAGCTAGAATTATCTTTCTAAGTGCAGATTTGATCATGCCACACTCAAGATGAAAGCTATGAAATGATTCCTCATTACATACAAGACAAAGTGCTATTTGAAGCCCAAAAGCACATTCCCAGTATGTGCTCTTTTAACTCTCCACTTCCATACTTCCATATACAAGCCATGCTAAATTATTTTCTATACCTTAAAAAAAAATCTCATCAATTTCTGGATCCTCAGATTGTGCATCCAGCTAATCTTGATCTCATCTCTCATTATTTTTTCCATCTGAAAAATAAAATAAATGTCTAAGCCAGGTAAAAGTATAGTTATTTTACATTTGGGTCATCACTCCTATTGTCTATGTTTCTTGGTTCAGCATAATCACTAATGGAACCTTTTCTCACTCTCAGTCATGTTTACCTGGATGATTCCCTTAACCAAAAGTCATCTTCTTTCCTAAACTTTTCTTGAATTATCTAAGAGCAACTAGTTGTCAGAACACTAAATATTTCTACGTGGTATATATCACATAGTGGTGTAATAAACTCTATGTATAAATATCCTGATCAGCTGTGCATTCTATCATAGTAGGAATAACAGCTAAGCTTTAATGTGTGCTTAGACATAATTGCAAACACCGTATGAGTCAAATTTAATTTATGCTCTGTGATAATCCTGAAAGGAAGTCATTCTGATCATCCACACTTTGCAGAGGAAGAAACTGAGGCAAAGCAAGTTTCAGTAATTTGGTCAAAGTCAATATAGCTGATGAGAGGCAAATGGTAGTGCTATAAAACAAGGGTTTGGCATCAAATTTTACTTTCTTATGATGTGCAATATACAGACTCATCTTGTGACCCTGTCACTTTGGACCAAGTATCTAAGAGATGCGTGATAAACACCTGTATAAGTGAATTCTTTTTAGAGACTAGAGCAATGTCATTTTAAATGTCCTAGTGAATTGAACTCATACAGCCTTAATGGCTGGTTGTGTAAAAATACTATCCACCTCCTCCTTTTTATGTTATAAAATTACTGTAATATTATTGTACTTACTCTCTTCTCACTCGTGTTCTAACGGCAGGAACAGTAAATACCACAACAATTATTCTAATTGCGTAAATGGTAAATAATCTTAAAAAACACTTTTTGGAAGTTACAATTAGCTTTTCTACTCTTTCTATATTTAGAGCGCTCCTTTGTTGGTTTTTATTTTCACTTATTTGCTTGTTTTAATAACAGTAGTAGCTTAGGGGTTGGCATTGTGGTGGAATATCTTGAAATAAAAATAAATGGAGAAAATAAAATTTCCAAATTGCATGTTTGCTAGGAAATGATGGGATTACCGAGACTTTGATATCATCAATGGAAAGTGACCATAATTCCCTAAGCAAGTATTTGACTTTATGCATGGAGAGAACCTGTGTTAACACTTGGCAAATTCTTGTATGGTTAAGCAGCAAAACATGGCAATTCGTTATTTTTCAATACAATTAGGTTTGCATATTAAGCTTAAAGAAAAAGAGGTTAAAAACATACTTCGTATGAACACTCTGGAATTCAATGTAGTTATTGGTAATAGAAGCAATTTTAAAAATTGAGTAAAAGTGTATGCATTTAAGAGGAATCTTCATAAAACATACCAATCTTCAATCCTCCCTCTCTGACTGGAGTCTAATGATTTGTGTGTCTATAGACACACATGCATACACACCCACACATATACCCTAACACATACCCAACCCCAACCCCAACCCCAACCACTCACACACACACACACACACACGTATCTGTATAAAGTTTTCTTTGGATCATACTACAGGAAAAAGGAACTAATATACCTTGACTAATAGGCAAGTCATTGTTAAGCAGATGGGACCTCAGATCAATTAAACAAAATGAGCTTTATGAGAAAAACATTAAGCGGACTCCTTCCTGGATTATTTTTCTAAAAGAAAATTTCTCTTCTAATTGATGCCTTGAAGCTTGTTCCTGCAAATTGAAGTTTATATCAAATATTTGGCAGTGCTTCAAGGGAAATGATTCAGTTCACCTTGATTCTCTAATTGAGATGTTTAGGGGTGCTTTGCTGCTTTATTTTTATCTGGAAGTGTTGTCTATATAGGATGTTTCAAGTTGGGTTCTCACTTCATTTTTTGCTGAGTGCTAAATTTTTTTTTGTAGTCTATCTGGCAATCTGCTATTTTTTTCCTCCCCCCACAGTTTTCAGTATTTGTCCTTGAAGAGTTTTCAACTGTAAAACAAAGAAAATGATATATACAATTAAAGTGAGGCAAAACACAACTGTCAAATAAAAGCCATTCACCACACCTTCGAATCAACAACAAAAGAACAACAACATAAACAAAAACATAATTTTTGGTATATATGACAGGTTTCTTCAGTTTCTTCAACTCTGGTAATTCCCAATTCCCTTCTTTTCTTTTAAAGATACTGCTTATGGGGGAGTTTCATAGTCCATAATATGTGATGTCAGTAAAATTTTGTCAAATCATAATCCACATGTGAGTAGCATACTTACTAGACATACTTTCAGAATGAATAAATTAGTTTATTTAGAGCAGTAGTTAATCCTTATATTTTACACTTTGATTTTGTTTGTATTCACTTAACGCCTATACTTAGTTCCTAGTACGTTCCAGGACTGTGTTTATTCACTAGATAGACAACGCTGAATAAAATAGGAAAGGTTACTGCCTTTATGAATTTACAACTTAGTGAGATAGGCAAGCAACTGATAAACTATGACAACTACAATTGTTATAAGTCACGTCCAAAAAAGGGCAGAGTTGTATGAGAATAAGTGATTTTGAGAGAACCCGCTCTGAAGGATGGAGAGAAAGGGATTGAACTTGAAAAAGACTTGAAGTATTTGCCTTCTGTGCAGGGGATACAGCTTGTGTGAGGTTATGACTAGGAAATTAGACTATTGAAAATGATGATGTTGAGGGAGAGCAGGAAGATGAGGAGGAAGATAGCTAACATTTATTGAAGGATTCCAATTTATCAGTCCTGGTGGTTTACAGCTCTGTTACAGAAAACAGTCATGCTAATTGGTTTTAAAAATAAGTAATCATTATTACCACTCATGATAGGTGGTCCGTAAGTAGGGAGGTCCACGTAGGTTAGGATAATCACAAACCTAGGCTTTTGTGTTTTTCTACCCCTCCATCTCAGTGTGGTGAATTTGCCCTCGGTCTGGCTCTACTCATGGTTGCAAAATGGCAGCAGCAGGTCCAGGCATTATAACTAGACATGACATTGTTCAGAGCATGACACTTTCTCTGTCTCATTGGTCTTTTTGGGAGAGGAAAATCCTTTCCAAGATGCCCCAAGTTGACCTTCTCTCCTGTTTTACTAGACATAATTAGGGAACAGTGTCCATTCCTAAGTGAAGCAGTAAGAAGGGGAATGGAACTGACCAGGGACATGATGAAATTACAGATGGAATTTGGCAAGTCAAACCCCATGACCACTGCAGATATTCTGAAGTATCTTCATGCCACTTCAATGGAGATATTGAAAACTCTAGGTAAATGTCTTATTAAAGGAGGCTTACTAGTCAAAATACATTTGCAGTTTAAAAATCAACTTATGCTAATCATTTCATAGCAATTATTATTAACATCAGTTACTTAAATTAGTAAACGTAAGATTTAAGAAAATTATAATAGTTCATGTATTTTGTTCAAGTTTATTCACGTAAAATACTCTAAGTCTGAAGAAAACGTGAGCACATGCTGTTGGAAATGATATCACATTGTCTTTACCAACATGAGAAATTAATGATAGAATAAGTTAATAAAGGGAGAACATTATATCCCAAGGAAAATCTTTGTACTGACTGTACTCAGCTACCTTTTTATTATATTGATGATAGTGTAATTATAATAATAGTTACTTTTCATTGAGAACTGAATATCTGGTGGGTCATTAGAAATTTAGTTCTTAATTCTCATAACATCATATGCACAGTGAGTGTATTTTATTCTCATAGTCTTCAAGCTCAGAAATTTACATACAGTTAATCAGTGAGAGAGGCTGGCAGTATTCACACTTACCTGTCCTACTCTAAAGCCATTGTCTTATTACACAAATATCCTGCCTGCCATTATGTCTTGACCCTGGAAATTCCCAGAAGAATCAGAATATGGCTTTAAAAATCAATGGGCTTTTGGAAATCCCATTAAGAATTTCAACCTGAAATTCCTCTGTCAATAAAAATCCTTAAAAGTTTACATTTCTGCCTTTCATCTATAGCAGCCCAATTAACATAGATTTGCTATTATTACACTTTCATGGTAATTTCACTTCTTAAACCTTGTTACTTTAAATTTCATAAGCTTAGCTCGTTAAAGACTGAACAGGACATGAAAAGACATTTGTTCTCCACAAATTTTGATGCTTCTTCATATTTTGGCTTAAGAAGAGTAAAATTTTCCTACAAGAAAGATATTTCTGACTTTGGGTGGATCACACTTATCTTCCTATTGTTTTGATATATATTTTTTTTTTCTTCAAATTTTAACAGGCTTATTCACCAGTGCACTGTTGTGTGAAGTATCTTTCATTTTACTCTTTTGGATGGAAATAGTAACACTATTCTAAAGGTAACTTCAGTTGAGCTAAACAAACACTAATAAGAAAGCTCCTTTCTGGCTTATTTTCTTTTGGTTTAAGTCATTGCTTTTCCTGTTATGCACCTAATCTGCCATGGATTTATTGACAAGGTGACTGTGCTGGCTGAGTCCCAGTGCTATTTCCAGAGGTAAATAAGGGTATTTTAAGATACAGAGAAGAGAGATTGAACATGTAGTTCTTTACATTAGATATATAGAAAATATTCGGCAGGGCTAGACTACTCCTGGCACTGAATTTATATTTCAAAGAAGCCAAATTCATAGGCCCTCATTCTCATAATGCCTTACAGCTAGGATGATTTAGCAAATAAAAATATAAGACACCAGTTAAATTTTGAGTAATGTTTTAGTATCAGTATGTCTTATACAATAGTTGAAACATGCAGAATAGCCACCTAATGCAAGTGCGGTAGAAGCCCTTACAATGTGCCACCTAAAGTCCAACATTGAACTTTTCATCCACTTGATTTATCAGAGTTCCTGGAATATAGTGAAGACTCAAATGGAGGGTGGTGTCAATGATAGAAGTAGGAACAGTGATAAGAAATTAAACTGAGGAGGAAACTGTATTTGCTTGATAAATGTCAGTTGGACGGATGAAATGTCTCAGATTCTGTGTCAGGGCTTGAGGACAGTATTATTTATTTACACTGCCAGGAAGCGGCTACTAACAAAAGACATGTAAGCACCTAAAAATCCCTGGGTTAGGAAACTGCATTGAGAATAGTCAACACTGTCAAATGTTTGACAAGCCTCCTAATGTTAACACAAAGGGATGATAGAATTATTAAGGATTATTCAAAAAAGGGGGTTCTTTTTTATACCACCTAAAACATGTTCAATTCCATATGACCTTAGCATTTTTAAGGGATATCATAAAAGCTATCCCTTAATCGTCAAAAAATGATCCACTTGACTAAGTGCCTGACTAGCAAGCACTAATTTGAGAATATCTAATATAACTTTAGCAGAAACAGTTTTGTTTTGTTTTTCTCTTCTTCTTTTTCTTCTTTGGTTTTCTTTGCAAATCTTAGAGAAATGTATACTGACAATATCATTAAATGTGACAGTTTATTTTTTTCTATGTGGAATTCAGAATCTGGGCTGAAAAGTTCCTACATTTTGCTTATATGGTGTGTTTTGATTTGTATCTCTTAAGATGTAGAACCAGAATCACACTGACTCATGATGTTTCCTACTCATCCATAGCTCCTGTCACTATCTCTTTTAAAACATGGGACATTTCATACATAGATGGTTAGTTCATAAGTCTACACAAAAAATACCCTAAATATATCTGGAACAGCAGAGACAGCTGCAGGTTATGGATGACTAAAACTCACACATTCTTTTCATAACAATCTGTGATGTTTGTCTGAACTAATAACCACATTCCATTTGAACTCTGAATCTTGGAAAATTGTCAGAGCTTAAAAAATAAACAGGTGACCAATGATGTCTGAATATTTGTGGAGAAAAAATGTTCACAATTTATGAATTATAAACATTTTCTCAGTAGTTATACTTTTATATAGGCAGCATTTGCCTTTAATTAAGAAAAATATATAGTTTAAAATATTCCCTCCAAATTTTAAAATATTTCAATACACTACTAATAATAAGCAATAAGTATGTAGTGGTATAATATTCAAAATACCAATTGACGGAAAGTCAGTTTGAATTATGGAGATGTTAATTAGAGTATATGTTAAACAATAGGGCAAGATCAGAGAATTCTGATTCCAGAAACCTGACTCTGTCACTGTTTCTCTAGGCCTCAGTTTCCTCGTCTATGTAATGGGAGATATAGATATTGCTTAACAGTTCCATAATCTTTAGATCCTAAAAGCAATATAGTTGATTTTAAGTAATAGAATGACTAGGTCTGACTTTTTTTTTAATATAATTTGTATCAATAAATTAGATTGGTTAACTTAATATTATTATAATTAGTTTTATTGGTGATGCGCTTTTAAAGAAGGCACTTCTAAAGTTTTGAAAACTATAGGCGTATTTGGTCTCCAAGGATGCTGGCTTTGTTATTCATTTGTTACAAAATCATTTTAACTGAGTAGCACAGATACTCAGTTTTAGGGTATCTCTGGTGCAAAGATTTTTACCCTTGCAACTTATATTATAGCCTAGTGGCTTTGCATATCTCCAGCTATGTGTGGAAAATATGTTATAAATTATACTACTGAGATAGCTAGGTGCTATTTCACTCAGAAAGGAGTCTCTTTATAGATAACAAAAGGAAAAGGGCAAAAGCAGCTATTCTAACCCTAGAATTCTATTAAATTATACAATAACAGAGAAATAACATTTCTAACTTCCCTTATCAATTAACTGGGGATGATATGAAAAAAATCAACATAATGAAAAGGAAAAAGAATAATGTATTAAACAAAAATTAGGGGGCATGGAGAATGCATCTAGTTAATATTTCTGATAATCTGGGCTATGTCTAATTCTTAACACATAGTAGGATCGCATACCTCATGATTTGAAGTTAGTTTCATTGGATAGCTTGCTTTGACTACTGAAATGTGAGCAGAAATAGCATATGTCACTTCAGGGCAGAAGCACTGAGAGTATATACTTGCTATGTATCTTTATTCTCTACCACAGTCAGTAATAATGTTACAGAAGAGAGTATCCCTCATCATCCTTAGGTTCTGGGGTAAGGACAGAGTGAGGCAGAGCTTGCAGCATATATACTGTTGAGAGTTGTATGTATAAGTTATAAAATGTTCTTTTAACTAACTGAGGTTAATATAATCTGTGGACTCATTTAGACAAAAGAGTAATTCCAATTTTTGCTTTATGTGAAAAACAGTCAGATAAGTTGAAAGTAAAGTTATAAAAGAAGATACAGAAACTAATAAAAATAAGATTCCCTGAATTATAAGTCCAGACTTACAGTTATAATGATAGAAAACAACATAGCATCAAGGGGAAATACAATATTTTAGATAAAGACAATAATTAAAAAGAGAAAATATTTGATTCACCAGCAGAATATAACAAATGAAAACTTGCATTCACTTTATAATATAGCCTCCTCAAACAGATGTAGCAAAAGTTAGATCATAGTAAGAAGGAAATGGCAAATCCTTTATTACACTGAAGGTATTAAAATGAAATTGTTTAGTACTTGTTAGATAAAGCATACAATGCATTAATAAAAATAGGAGATATGAACAACAAAATAATCAAGATTTATCTATTTGTACAGATACAGTATAAAAAAAGAACAGAAAAAAAGTACCTTCTCAAGCCCTTAGCACATTATAAAATTTGATCATATACCCATTCATTAAAAAAAATCATGATATTTTTTAAAGAACTGATATTAAATGTAACCTATTCTCTAAGCTAAAGGAAATAGTTAGAAAAATGAGAAAGATAACTTGTAAAAAAGCATACCCATATATTTAAATGCACTCTAAATCATTCACAGGTCAAAGAAAAAATACACAAATTTTAAAACAAAACAGAACATAATGCTAATGAAAATATGCCATCCTAAACTTCATGGGAAACAGATAAAGAAGTAATTTGAGGGAAATTAATCTGTATAAATATTTCTGTGTGTAAAGAATAAATGTTTACTATTGATGAGCCAAATGTCCAACTGAAGTACATGGAAAAGAATAAGAGAATTCATCAAGGAAAAATAGAAGGAACAAAGTAATAAATATAAGATAAAAAATTAATGAAATGGAAAACAGTTACCAGTTAGAGAATTAACAAAGTCGTTTCTTTGACATGAGTGTTAAAATAATTTCTTTAAAGAATGTCTGTCATAACCCGATACAATACACTTTCAATATCTACTTATAGATTGCTACACAGAGTTTTGTGTTAATATATTGAAATTTAAAGAAAAAAACCTTTTAAAGTCTCCTCAAGTCTTTAGCCTAGCACTATTTGCACAAGTGGGAGAGGAAATTATACCCAAATCCTGGGGAAAATAAACCTGAAACAAATAGAAAAATTTTGGGTGTTCACATAGCTCTTAGAATAGCAGGTATTTCCAAGAGCCAGAAGGAAAAGACCTTACAATATACAGAGCATTAGGTAAAATTTAGAGAAATGTATTATTGTGGTGTTGGCATAAATTAGACTTGGACAAAAAACTACTTTGGACTCACCCTAAATAATTTAATTGTATGACAGCCAAAAACAAAACACTATTTGTAGTAATAAAATAAAATGCATCAACAACATAAAATTCACAATGTTTGGCATACCTAGAATCCAATAAAAATATGCAAGACATGCACAGAAGTAGGAAAATATTATTCATAAACAGGAGAAAGGTCAATAGAAATAGACCACGATGACGGAACTAGCAGATAAGGATGTGGAAAAAACAAAACAAAACATAGTATGCTCTGTGTTCAAGAATAAAGAAAAAAAATTGGGGCATAATAAGGATAGAAATGGAAGATTTAAAAAGACTGAAAATCAAACATATAATGTCCAAATTAAAAATTAACTAAGAAGGGTGGCCAGATGGCTCAGTTGGTTAGAGCGTGAGCTCTGAACCACAGGGTCACCGGTTCGATTCCAATATGGGCCAGTGAGCTGCGCCCTCCACAACTAGATTGAAGGATGATGCTTTGGAGCTGATGGGCCCTGGAGAAACACACTGTTCCCCAATAAAATTTATTTAAAAAAAAACTAACAAGAGTAGCAGATAAGTACTACAGAAGAAAATATCAACGAACTTGATTAAATAGTGATAGAGACTATATAAAAGGTAGCACAGAGAGAAAAACAAAATGACATTGAAGTATAATAGCAGTTGTTCTAAGAAATGTGTGACTGGAGCTCCAGAACAAGAAGGAAGGAATTGGTTTGAAGAAATAAAGGTTTAACAATTTCCAAAGTTGATAAAAACACTACGCCCACAAGTGCAAAATACTTAATGAATCCCGAGCAGAATAAACATAAAAATATCCCAAGGGACAGCATAATCAAATTACTGACATCCAGTGATTAAAAAGACAATTCTAAATGGCAGACATAATACATTATTTATAGGAACAGGAATTTAAGATTTATAGTAGACTTTTCATCAGAAGCTGTGCAAGCTAGAATATTGAATAATATTGTTAAAATGCTGAAAAACATGAAGTGTCAGTTTGGAATTTTTACCCATTAAAAATAAAACAATAAATAAGAAACAGGTTTTTTTGACAAATGCTGTAATAAATCATTTTCAGTGGATTGCACAATAATAATGATAAAGGAAATTCTTCAGACAGAAAGAAAATTATAGCATGTGGCAACTTGGATCTAAATGATCCTGGGTGGTGAACACACCATGTGATATATAGATAAGGTATTACAGAATTGTACACCTGAAACCTATGTAACTTCACTAATCACTATCACCCTAATAAACTTTAAAAAAAAAAAGAAAGAAATTAAACACAAACATAGGTATAATGTCGATAATGTAGATACAATTAAATCATAGAAATCTCAATCCAACAGAAAACAAGAAAACACTGAAAAAGGAACCAATAGCTGAGAATATTAAATGAGTAGAAAATGACAATATATATGTTAAATTTAAAAGGTGTAATTAAAAGGCAGAATTTTTGTAAGATTAAAAAAAAAAAACAAGACCCAGATCCATACCATCTACCAGAAGCCAATTAAATACAAAGATATAGATAATGTTTAAAGTTAAATATAGAACAAAATGTGCAATGAAAATATTAAAAGCAAGCTAGAATAGTTATTAATATGAGACAAAACAGATGTGAAAATGGGGAATATTACCAGACATTTTAGAATAATGAATAGATCAAGTCATCAAGAAGATATAACAATTCTAAATGTGTATACTACTGATAATGAGCTTAAAAATACATAAAGCAAAGTGAATAGCAATGAAAGGAGAAATAGATAAGACCACATTCCTCCCTCAGTAATTGAGAGAACACGTTTTTTAAAAAATATAGGTGACTTGAACAATGTTCTCAACAAATTCTACCTGATTAATATTTATAGAACACTGCAACCAACAATGGCAGAACATAATTAAATACTATATGTAATATTCACCAGAATAGATTATATTCTAGGCCATAAAACAAATGCTAATAAATTTAAAAGTATTCAAATTATACAAGTATGTATTCTGACAAAATGGAATTAAACCAGAAATCAACAACAAAATGATCTCTAAAAAAAAAAAAAAAAAAAAAAAAAAAAAAATCCCTGACTATTTGGGATACAACTTAAACAACATACTTGTAAGTGACCTATGAGTCAAATAAGAAATCACATGAGAAATTAGAAAATATTTTGAACTGAATTAAAATGAAAGCACAACATATTAACAATTTCAGAATACACTTCAAGGATTTATAATGTGCTCATATTAGAAAAGGAATGATTCCCAGTGAATCATTTAAACAGCTACCTTAATAAATATGAAAAATGAAAGTACCCAAAAATAAATAGGAAGAAAATAATAATGTAAAGATCAGAAGACAAGCATGTTCTAAGCAATAAAAACACAGAGAAAAATCAATAAAACCAAAAATTTATTCTTTGGAGAGTTCAATAAAATTGATAAGCTCCTAACCAGACTGAGGGAAAAATGTCATAAATTTTCAATTATGAGCCACTTTATGCTAATATATTCTGCAACTTAGATGAAATGAATAGATTGTTTGAAAGACAGAAATCACCAAAGCTTATTCAAGAAGAAGTATAAAGTAAATAACTGTGTATTTATTAAAGTAATTCAATTTGTAGGTTAAAATTTTCCCATAAAACAAAGAAACAATGACAACAAAAAATATAGGCCCATGTAGCTTAACTATGAATTTGATGAAACATTTAGGTAAAAAAATAATACCAATTCTATAAACTTTTTTTTTAGAAATCTCTCAGGGAATCCATCAATTCATTTTATGAAACCAGTCTTTTCCGGAAAACAAGACATTATAAGAAAACTGCAAACTAATTTCCCATGAATAGAATCACAAAAGTTCTTACTGAAATATTTGCAAATAAAACCCATCAATATATATATAAATGTAATTCATCATGACCAGTTGTAGTTTATCCTAGGAATGCATCATTTGTTAGCATTCAAAAATTAAACAATGGTTCTTCTGGTTTCCTGCTCTACATATAAGGAGCTCGGAAGTCACCACACCATCTTAACAAGTAAAAGCTGAACAAACTGAACAAACCAGGATCCATTAGAGAGGTAAGGACACGGGGCAAACAAGGATTGGAGATGCAGACAGATAAATACAGTTTATGGGAGCAGAGACTCATCAGTGGACACCGCCTCATGAACCAGTGTGAGGCAGAAAAACTTGAAACTATAATTAAAGAATTGTTAGAGGCTCAGTGTGGACAACTTGAGAGAAAAAAAGTCAGGGGGCACAGGCACAGGGGAGCCCCCCACAATTTTGTGAGATTTATTTCCAGGAGTTCTCAGTAAACATTGGGAAAAAAAATTCCTTCAGGCTTCCAGCAGGGAAAGGGAAAAAGGAGCCACTTTGAAACATGTAAGAGCATTCTGTTCTTATTTATTTATTTATTTACTTTAAATTATAGTTTATTGGGGTGACAATGGTTAATCAAGTTACATAGGTTTCGGGAAGAGCACTCTCTTCTTAACAAGACTTACCCTTAGGGAAAACTAGTTAACCAGAAACTAACCTGATGAGCTTAGTTAGATATATTATCAGAACCTAACTGAATCTGTTTTTTAAAATTAGATTTATTGGGATAACATCGGTTAATAAGTTTCAGGTGTATAGTTTTATAATACATCATCTGTATATTGCATTGTGTGCTCACCATCCAAAGTCAAAGTCTCCTTCTGAAACTATATATTTGACCTCCTTTGACCCTCTTCATCCTTCCACTCGCTCTCTTCCCCTCTGGTAACTACCATACTATTGCTTGTGTCTATGAGTTTGTTTTATTGTTTTGTTTGTTTGTTTGTTGCTTTCTGTTTTATGTCCCACATATAAATGAAATCGTAGGATTCTTATCCTTTTCCATCTGACATATTTCACTTAGCATGACACTTTTAAGATCCATCCGTATTGTTGCTGATGGCAAAATTTCATCCTTTCTTATGGCTGAGTAGTATTCCATTGTACATGATAGGTCGGCCGATAAAGGAACATGCATGGTCAGGCGCGTTAAGAAAGTTTATTAAGAAAAAGGCTATTGGGCTGAGCAAAGACGGCTGCAGCCCGGGCTGTACGTCTAAAGGAGAGGAGGAGGAGAGGAGGAGGTTTTATAGGGGCTGTGCTGACAGGGTGGCGTCGTTTGAACAGAAAATGCTGACTGCCTGTATGCCAGTACCTGTTTTGTATTTTGTGTTATCGCAAGTTTGGCTCTGTCTGCAGGTGCAGGCCAACAGACATTTTATTGTTTTCTTGTAGACATGGCTCTGTCTATAAGTCAAGATCTCTGAGACTTAACATTCAGAGACCTAACATTAAGTCAAGTTCTCTAACATTCAGAAACTTAACAGTTTATATGTACCATATCTTGTTTAGCTAATTATCCCTCGAAGGACACTTTTGTATATAATGCTGCAATGAACATAGGGGTGCATATATCTTTACGAATAAATGTTTTCAAATTTTTCAGGCAGATACCCAGGATTGCTGGGTCATATTGTAGCTCCATTCTTAGTTTCTTGAGGAACCTCCATACTGTTTTCCATGGTGGCTATAGCAATTTACCTTCCCACCAACAGTCTAGAAGGGTTCCTTTCCTCCCATAACCTCTCCAACACTTGTTACTTTTCTTGTTGATAATAGCCATTCTAAAAGGTGTGAAGTGGTATCTCATTGTGGTTTTGCTTTGCATTTCCCTAATAGCTAGTTAAGTTGAGCATATTTTCATATATCTGTTGAGTTTGTATGTCTTCTTGGGAGAAGAATCTGTTCAGGTCCTCTGCTCATTTTTAAATGGGATTATTTGTTTTTGGCTGAGTTGTATGAGTTCTTTATATATTTTGGATATTAGCCACGTTTTGGTACTGGTGTTTGCAAAATCTTCTCCCATTTGGCTGATTGCCTCTTTGTTTTCTTGATGGCTTCTTTTGCTCTGCAGAAGCTATTTAGTTTGATATAGTCCTATTTACTTATGTTAGGTTTTACTTCCCTTTCCTTTGAGGTCAAACTTATAAAATTCTCTCTGAACCCAAGTTCCATAAGTTTTTTCTATTTAATTTATTGTTTCAGTCCTACACTTAGGTCTTTGGTGTATTTTGAGTTAATTTTGGTACATGGTGACAGAGAGCAGTCAGTTTCATTCTTTTGTATATTTTTAGCTCCTTTGTCAAAAATTATCTTCATATATATACGTCTATGGGTTTATTTTGGGGTTCTCTGGAAACTTTCTCTGGCACAAGAAAAGGCATACAATTTTATTTGGGGGGATATAAATCCTCTATGTCCCCCTTTTCCTTAGCTTTGACTGTTTCGTAATCCACTTGCTCTTTGACTTACCTATCTAGATATGAACCTAATTATTCCTCATAGAGGGATCACTGTGCTAGGAGAAAGGAAACAGTAGGCCTGTCTATACTATATTAAAAAATAATCCTAACAGTTTCTCGTGAGCCAAGTTAGTTCGCCAGGAATCTTAATTAGCTTTTGTGGCAAACACTTTTTAGTAATAGAATTATATTTGCCTAAGTAATTGCTGCGTATCTCTCAGTAACAATCCAATCAGCACTTCTTGCTTATAAAATTTTCTGAATGTTTTTGATCTCTCTCTGCTGCAAGCCTGTTTCTTCACCTTTTCCTTTAATCTGTGTGCTCTCCAATATCCTTCTAGTAAATTTATTTTACATTAGACAAAAGGAAGTCAATATTTTTTACTCATAACTAAAAAACAAAAGAAAAACATTTTGTAAATAAAATAAAATCAGAAAGTGAGTTGCCAGCCAAAAACACTCAGAAATGTAGAATACTGGGAATTGGTTATCTGGTCAGTTGCTTCATATTCCACCGTGGGAAGCTAGATGACCATAGCATACAGTGGTGAAATGTTGAATCAGATTACCACATAATGGAACTAGAACCACAGTCGCATTGACGGCAACACTATATGGGATCATGGGAGCACTAGGATAAGAAATGGAAAAATGAGGAATTATAGGATGGCAGAAATTGCTTCTGAGGTCTTAGATAGTATAAAGCATGACATGGTTAATTTCTATTTTCTTGTTTTGAGGCACAGAATGAAGCCGAGAGTTCTCTGATTCTGAAAATATCTTATTGTTTTATCTGCTAGGCTGTCTGAGTAAAAACCAAAGTCCATAATTTGTTTCTGCAGGTTTCTGAATTTTAAGTTCAACTGAATTCACAGTCAGCCTTGGTCTAAGTCTTATGTAAAAGTAAGGCATTAGCCAAAAGAATGGACCAAAAAAAAAGGGGGATATTTGAGACAAATCGAAAGACATAGAGGATCTCCAGACCCACTAGTACATCCCTAACTAATAAGTGCAGAGAAGACAGAACCTTCCCTGTAACCTCCAGAAGTTGTTAGTTGTTTCTCCCATGCTTAAAGATGCCAGCATCCCCCTATCTCGTATATCACACAGGAGGGAACCCCTCTTTTTTCTCTCCTCATTAATACTAAATTATATCACTGAACTAGTAACTAGCCTCATGAACACTTTCGAGCAGCTTTTTGAAACTATTTTTGAAACTTTTCATATGCTGAACCTAATTGTACAACTGAGCTGCAAACTATTGTGTGACTTGACTATTCATGTGTTGAATTGTTAATAGGACTCCGCTTACTAGTGATTCTGAATGCAGTGAAAAAAAAACCTTCTGCAATTGATGCTTCCTCATTTCCTGGTTGAATAGTGCAAACCTGAACCCAGCAGTGGGCAAGAATGTTGGCATGTAGAAATCATTTGGTGAAATACATAGGAAGAATTCAACAACACCAAGAATTTAAAATGTTGGACAAATTTTTCTGTGTGTGAACCATCATCCCAATCCCAGCATGTTTCACAGGAGAATCTAGAAAACAACTGTATTAGTTTCCTAGGGCTGTCATAATAAAGTACCACAAACTGAGCAGCTGATACAACGGGAAATTTTGTCTCACAGTTCCAGAGGCTAAACGTCTGATATCCAAGTGTCAGCAGCATTAGCTCCTTCTAATTCCCATGAGGAAGATGTTTTGAAGTTCTGTGTGTGTGTCTCTCTCTCCTAGCTTCTGGTTTTGTTGTTGTTTGTTTGTTTGGCAATTTTTGGCATTTTTGTCTGGTAGATTCTGTCATCATTACATGGTGTTCTCCCGGTGTATCTGCTGTCCCTGTGTCTAAATTTCCTTGTTTCATAAGGACACAAGGCACATTGGATTAGAGCATACCCTAATGACCTCATCTGGATCATCTGCAGACCCTTTTTCCAAATAAAGTCACATCCACAGGTACTGGGATTAGGACTTCAACATTGGGTGGGAGTGATGGGGGGTGGTGGGTGGGCATAGTTCAACCCAAACAACAACAAAAGATCTGAAAGATATTTTGACAAGTAAAGCACTAGTATATCTTTACACTACATTACTGGCTAATTTCTTTGTGCCTGATTATTTATGTCATATAGTTGAATGTGCAAGGATGAATTAGACTGCTCAGTTTCACTTCAGGGCACATTTGGGTTAGATATTTCTTTCTCTTTTTTTGAGATTATTATGCTAAGTGAAGTAAGTAGGACAGAGAAAGTCGAGAACCCTATGATTTAACTGGTATGTGGGATATAACACGAAAACAACAAAGGAACAAGACAAAGAAACAAAAACTCATAGACACAGACAATAGTTTAGTGGTTGCCAGAGGGTAAGGGGGCAGAGGGGTGGTAGATGAGGGTAAAAGGGATTAAATATATGGCAATGATGGAAGGAGAACTGACTCTGGGTGGTGAACTCACATGTGATATGTAGATGATGTATTCCAGAATTGTACACCTGAAACCTATGTAACTTTTCTAACCATTGTCACCCCAAAAAAGTTTAATTAGTAAAGAAATATTTATTTCAATGTCCAGTTGTCCAGTTCTACAATACAAACTCTTTTCAGTTAGCTAGAGTTGAGTTTTGTTTCTTACAATAAAAGCAAATTGATGCATAGCTGCATACTGGTTTTTCCCCTAAAGCTAGGAGTCAATTGATAATTCTGGATTCTGGATATGGAAGAAGAAATGAGTTTTGATAGGAAAACATATAGTGGAGAGAGGGAAAAATTGGAAATGGAACAGTGACTGGGGACACAGGTATAAAATATGTGCTAAACAACAGGGCCACTGATATTGAAGGATAGGTAGGAGTAGTCCCATCAAAAAAATGCTTAGCACATCAGAAAAGTGATTTGTGTTGAAATTAATGTAGTTTAAAAAACCTAATGAGAGAATATTACATATTCTTCCACTATCACTCCATTAACATAAGTGACTTGTTTTTTTATCTACATAGTACACAGTGACAATATTTGTTGAATGAATGAATGAATTAATCAGTTTCTTAAGTAGAATACACAATAGTAAAGCTATTATTTCCTGGAATAGTAATACAATACAAATCACTAAAGCAGTATAGTTAGAGAACTATGAAAGGATAAGATACTAATAAACAACCTTGAAAACTGTTGATGACATAAATGGAAACCCAGTTGGGAAAGTAGGAGTCTGGATGCCGTAGAGATGATCAAAATTATCCAGATAAGGGGATTTCTTAATGTTATGAACACAAGCAAAATCAGTTGCAAAATAAACATCTTATAATAAATTTTAAAAAATTGAATTTTATCATGCCAATGAACAATGTTTTATAAAATCACCAACATTCTTCATATGGTTTGTTGTTTGGTAACATCACACCATTAATCAAGTGAATCAGATATGAAACAGGTGTGTGATGTTTACCATAAAATCCTAATGTAGAAATATTTAAGTAGAATATTATATTCCATCACTCTGTCTTTCAACATTATAATACTAGTCGATACAGGCAACAAAACAAATCTGAACAAAACAAGTTGAAACAAAATTAATCTGTCAACATTAGTATAGCGTCTAAGAATTATGGATTTGACAGTTTTTTTTAATATGTTTTCTTTATGAGTAATAGTTTTATACCTATAAAATGCAAATAATATTCTTCATCATCAGAACTTACGTTTTTTATTGACTACATCCCCCAGTGGCATTGTGAAATCCTCCCTTCCGTTAGCTTCTTGCAGATACATATCCTGTGAATTTGCTTTTACTCTGTGTGTGCGTGTCTATAAAATTGAACTGTATAATAAAGTTACTAAGATAGTGACTTTGCTTGAGGCACTAAATTCCACAGGCAGGATTAATGATGTTCCTAATGCACCCAGCTTAAGTCTAATCTAATAAACAACGAGGAACAAGCAGTGCAGGACGTCTTCAAGTTGCAAAAGTTAATGTCTGATCCTGAAAAGCTCCAGCTGCTATCACATTAGCAGAATGTACAACCTAAGAGAAAAGAAGCCTTGCTTACCAATTAACTGCTGATTCATCCCCAGCATAAGAGAGAGGAGCCGCTAGGACTTCCTCATGTAAGCAGAGCAGCTATGCAAGCCTTAGTCCTGAGAGGTGTGGCCAATTGGGCCGAAGCAGATATTTTTTAAATAATTAGCCCAATTGTTCTATTACAGACAATAATAAGGTTTGTTAAAATTAACTCACCTCCAGTTTGCTCCTCGAGTTTGAAATGTTTGCATTTCATTTTCTTTGCAAAATTATTCAAAAATATAGAAATGAAAAAAAGTGCTGAGTTGTTTCTTCATTGAGGATGTGTTTTGGATTATCTTCTCCCGTTTTCAGGGGAAAATAAAAAAATATATATATAAATAAGTAGAAAACTAAAAGATAATAATTTGAAATACTCGTGACCTCGTGTTTCTCTATCAGCCTACATACACAGTGTTCTAAGAAAGGTAAATACACACACAAAAAAAACAAAACCACAAACACAGAACATCTGTCTATTTTGAGCCTCGATGACACAGTATATATATATATATATGCTCCTTCAGTGTCAATATGTAAAACATACTGTTCCTCTCTTTCTTCAGAATTAATGTGGGATAATCATGTAAAAGCAGTAGACCATATACATATAGAAAAAATTTTAAATATTGCTAGGTTAAGAGTTATAGTTGCCTAGCACTTTAATAAACTCAAAGGGACTTTTTCCTGTAGTTTCTAAAATCATGTATGTAGTATTTATTCAGTAGTGTAGCCTTAGAGCATGTTCATTATCATTTTGATTTCCTTCTTTTACTTCATGAATTCAATTTCACTTGATTTATTTTCTATATGAAAGGTCCTCTGGTATGTGTGTTGGGGGCCTGTGGCATCATTTTTATGTGTTCTTTTCCTTTCTGTTTTTCAAAGATGTCTCTTAGGATTGGTTTCTATGATAATTTGATATGTATTGTTAGCTTCATAAAATGTTGTGTTTAGCCAGTCCAGTCACTGCCTATTACTACAAACTTGTATAGCACATCATTCTCAAATCACTGTTTTCTTCAAAAAGTAAAATTTCAAACTAGCAATACTGTGATAAATCAACATGGAGTCACTAAGCAATGCACCTAAAGTATACACTTAGTTCTCAATGATTATTGAACATTTTATTATCTGTTGGTCCTCAGATCTGTTGTACTGAGTCCTTTCATATGTACATCTAAATGAAATGATTTATAGCTGCTCATTATATCTAAGAAGTAGTTGTGCATGCTGAAAATATAGTTCAATTACAAAAATATTTACATAATAATGTGAATAAACTTCAAGATGAAAAGTAAAGAATTAAGGATGAAAACTTTATTTCAATGATTGAAAAACTATGTTCTTTGTCATTTTGAATTGAAAGATTGTAATATCCATTTTGTATACATGCCTTTATTTGTTATTTCCTATTTATTTTATTCTTACACATTAAGCATCTTTTATATGCAGAACTATAATATCATTGAGAAAGATTTAAGGGTGGTGCTAAAGAGTGCTTGAAAATGCATTTCACACTTATTTTGATACAGCAAGTTAGTACACTGATCTGTTGGAGTCTATTTTCAGTATTTGGAATGTTACTTCATCATTTTATTTTAAAATATGAGCTGAATAGCTGAGAATAGAAATAGTCGATTTTACAGTAAAAGAATATAGATAACCATAAGTATATCGGAAAGGTGGGGAAAAATATACTGACACAAATCTTTTCCTAAACAGGGTTAGGTTCCATTTAGACATAATCATCTTAAGCTTTAATGTGCAAGACAGATACTGAGAATTCACTTGACAAAATTAATTTGCTGACAAATATTAAATTAAACTCAATATAAAGTAAGTGTCAGAAAAATGTCAGTAATGACAATTTACTTTCCTTCTAAATGTACCATTTTATATTTAGGGTTAAATATATAGCCACTGTATATGGCAGTGGCTATAAGTATGTGGGTTCCATTGAAGATCCCAAGACTTTCTGACATTTAAATAATATATGTGTTTATAAAATTAATATATTTGAAATAATAAAATAAAGGAAAAATAATCCAGATTTTTGGGGGCTCAATGATTTTCAGGCATGTTTTTATATGGAGTTATACAAGTACTGAAAACAAAAGCAAATTAAAGATATCAGCAATATTACCACATATATCATATGTATAAAAATCTATGAAGTTAAAACAGTTTAAAAAACTTAATTGGATTAAGAAATTATCCAAAACATTCATCTATGAGAGACCAAGAAAGCGAAATATAAATAGGAATATAGAAGATGATAATAAAATAACTAGACAGATTGCTTAAAAAGGTATTGAATTTTATGATTATTAAGTGAATATATTCATGTGACAGTCAAACTATTAATCATGTATTAGGTAACAAAGAAAATATATTCAATTCTCAAAAGTAACGATTCAACAGTCTACTTTTTATTAAAATCAGAATCCAGTTATATTGAAAATGAATGTCAATATTCTATATAAAATTACCCAAACTTAAACTCTTCAACATATACCTATATATATACACATATAAGATATATATGTTTCTATAATTCCTAAACAATGAAGATGTCTTTTAACAATGAAACTAATGCATTGTCATATTACTAAAGCCACACTTAGAAGAAATTTTTCATTATTAAATTAAGCATTAAGTTTATTTTATACACAACTTGAGAATTTAGAGAATACAAAAATAATATAAGAATAACTGGATAAATTAACCTAACATATGAAAATGGAAAATTATTAGATAAAAATGAGAGAAATAGTAAGGAAGCCTTTAGTCACAAGCAAAAAAAACTGGCGCAATTAACTTGATCAATAGAAAGTATGTTATCTTACAGAACATATAGTATAGTCAGAGCTCCAGTTATAATCTTCACCAGACCCTCCTCTGTGTACTGGATTTTACCAAAGGCCAACTCTACTTATGTGTACAACATGGCCATAATATTCCTAGGGGTCCCTTCCAGGCATGATGACATCTAAATATGTATTCTTTGCGTCTCTTTTGAAGGACTACTGATCCCAGAAACTTCCCAATATAGTTACGTTCATATATTTTTCAACATAGTTATAGCTCCTGCTTTTGCCTAAAACAATCAGTGGAAAGAGGAGTGGAACACCGATGCCAGCCTAGACCAGTCAGGATTCAAGTCTCTGGATGTGGTCAGAAGTGCCTCCCCTGAAACATAGCTATTCAGAGGAGACACGATCTTTAAACCCCTTAGAGACTGTGTCTGCCAAAAGAAGAACTAATTGATGATTGTAACTAAATTCTACTTATTCGAAAAAAAAGAAAAAAAAAACTGAATCATATATTATAAACACAAATCAAGTTTAATCAGGTAAAATATTTACATGCATAGTATGGATGAATGTATAACATACAAGAGCTAGAACATTAGAATGGTGTATAACTTGAATAAATTGGATGAAATGGATGATTTTAAGAAAAATCCTACTGCTTACTAACACAAAGCAGAGTATATTTAAACAAAGAGAAAAACTGTCCCAAAGTGTTTCTAAAACTGTACTTGACTATTGCAGATAAATGCTTTATCTGTTTTAGAATGAAGGAAAAGCTTGAGAGCATCCTGATTACTTTTCAAAATCAGTATATCTTGTATCAACTCATTGCATAGATTTTTAAAAAGTAGAAGATTTCAGATCAATCTGACATATGCCTATGGATGAAACTAATCTGTTAGATCAGGTTGAGGAGAAGCAGTAGCATAAAATGCAAAATTAGAGTCACTTAAAATAGAATTTTATTTCTTATATACATTAAGGCCAAATATAGGCACACTGGGACTAGTACGCCAGCTCCAGAAACATCAGGGACCCAGTTTCCTGGTACCTTTCTCTTCCACTCTCCAATTGTGTGGTTTCCTTTTCAGGTCATAGTCTGGAATGGCTATAGGCCCTCCAACCATAACAAAGAAGTTTCAGGAGAAAGAAGGAAAGTCAGAAAGGTACATACAAGGTCAAACAAGTAAGTTCACAAACTCATCCTAGAAAAAGTGCACATACCTCATGGCTGAATATCACTATTGTCGCCTTTGAAATACTCCCCGTAGGAAGCTATGCCCTGATGCCAGTGCCTAGTCCCCCCTTCAAAGCAAATTTGGAATGCTTTTACTGGAATGGCCATCAGAGCTGTCATCGTATTACCCTTGATGTCCTGAATGTCATCAAAATGTCTTCCTTTCAATATTTCCTTTATCTTTGAGTAAAGAAGGAAGTCACTGGCGGCCAGATCAGGTGAGTAGGGAGGGTGTTCCAATATAGTTATTTGTTTACTGGCTAAAAATTCCTTCACAGACAGTATCGTGTGAGCTGGTGCGTTGTTGTGATGCAAGAGCCATGAATTGTTGGTGAAAAGTTCAGGTTGTTTTCGTCTAACTTTTTCATGCAGCCTTTTTAGCACTCCCAAATAGTAAACTTGGTTAACTCTTTGTCCAGGTGATACAAATTCATAATCAATAATCCCTCTGATAGCAAAAAAGGTTGGCAACATTGTTTTGACTCTTGATTTGGACTGACGGAATCGTTTTGGTCATGGAGAATTGGCTGACATCCATTGAGCACTTTGACACTTTTTTTCAGGGTGGTATTGGTACACCCATGTTTCAGCGCCTGCGATAAAACTGCCCAAAACATCGTCTTGCCTCTCCAAAAGGTCTTGGCAAACTTCGACTCTCCTTTGCTTTTGTTCATCCATGAGGTTCTCCTATAAGATCATTTTTGCACACACCTTTCTGATGCCAAAATTTTCTGTTAAGATTTTCCTAAATGTTTCTCTATCAATGTTTACTTGGTCTGCTATGCTTCTCACAGTCAGCCAATGATTTTAATGTACAGTTTGATGACTTTTTGCAATGTTTTCATCAGTTCCTATCATTACCAGCCACCCTGACCTCTCTTCATCAGTGACGTGTTCTCTCCCCTCAGAACTACGTTTAACCCATTTGTACACTGCCGTTTTCTTCATGGCATTATCCCCATAAACTTGGACTAACATGTCCCCGATTTCACTTCCACTCTTGCCAAGTTTAACAAGAAATTTAGTATTTGTTCATTGCTCGACTTCAAGTCAGACATTCTCGTGATGGCACGCAAAAACATGCAATAACAATAATGAACATCTTTCAGCAAGACACTGCCACACGTTGACACGAACACAGCTGTGAGACACTGATAAACCAAGGTTATGAAACCTTCCCGAGCTGTTTGTACAGTGCTGCCAATGTAAGTGCACAGTGGCAAGTTTGCAGACTTAATTGCCATTCCTTGTATTTTACCTAAAAAGAACGCAAAAAATACAGAGCAGTGTTCTGCTTATTCTAAATGGACATATGTCCTCTAGGCAAATGTGGCCCCATATGCAAGGCTCACCTCTCTGGATGGTCACGTTCTTCATTCTGCCCCACTATTTTTTATCTTATGCTTTTAGACAGTCATTGGGCATACTTTGTCCCATTTTTTTTTAGCTGTCTGTGGCTACCATTATTGAAGGCTGAAGTCAGAATATGTTTGTTCTATGTTCTCACAATAAACTGAAAATGATTTTAGTCACATCCAAAGCAATTTCATTAGCCAAACCAAATTATATAGAAAGAGACTACCTAAGAGGCTTAGGGAGTTAAATAAAGATGTGAGGTTTTCTTCAATTACATTTTAGGCTTGTTGTATATGATTAAAGTAAAACCAACCTATTGCTATCTCACGAGTCTGATGGGCTCTACCTGCTCATCTGCCCAGAATGTTAAGACTTCAGGAATAAGTGCACCTTCAAATCAATTAGCAGTGACAGTCATTATCAGAAGCAGGATTCCATGTGTGACGAAGAATGTATTTATACTTTGATATGTTGATTTTGCTACTTGATTAGAATGTTTTCTGTTATTTTTGTATAAAAGCCAAGAATATGACAAATGTTAAGAGATAGCACTTTTTAATTTCTATAATCAAGTATTACATTTTCTCTCATACATATATAATTGCTATATCTTGTATTCATAAGTAAAACAAAATATTCATTGAAGTTCTCTCTATGTCATACAGTGTGGTGGACACTAAAAGAAAAAGATTTTATAAAAAGGGAAAAGGTTCCTTCCCTTAAGGAGCTTAAAACTTCCTATGAGGAAACTTCCAAACACAAAAGCAATTCTAAATGTCTAATCACTATGCTGTATACCTGAAACTGATATAAAATAATATTGAATGCCAACTGCAAATGAAAAAAAAATAAAAAGAAGCAATTCTACAACAATGTGAAAAATGATGTGATGGAGATGAGAACGGTATACTCATAAGAGCCTTGCTTAAAATGCTGAAATAAAGTACAAGTGGTTTGTGAAACATTCACGAGGAATACTTTTATTCCTGGCATAGAATTTTCTCTCTTAGCCATCCTCTGAAGGACTTATGTAGAAGAAACCCCTACCCCCAAGTGATCCCTGGGACAACACGAAAGAAAGTACTGCTATGACAGCAAAGTCCTTTCTATCCAGTCAACATAACTGTTATTAAATGTCTCATTGATTTCACCAAACCCAGTATTTACATGCTATCCTTTAAAATATTTTCTAATTTAACCATTCACCATCCAAAGTTAGTTACTCTTTTGGCTGTGTTCTGAACAGAGATTGCAAGAGACAACTTGCAGTCAAAGTAGAAACACTGTTGAATAGAGCAGTGCTTACTAACTTTTGTTCATTTATTTTGTGTGTGTGGGCATAAACACTGAACTCAGGCCAGTGGTTCTGGAGCTGATTCATGCCAGCTTGTGAAAGCTGATTGTGCATTTCTCACTCTGGCTTCATTTTCAGTGATGTCATGCCGGCAGCACAGGAGAGGGGACATTTTAGAAAGGCAAAAGTTGACAAAAGTTAAAAGATCATTAGGGATGTTAAAACACTGAAATTGCTTCAGCAACATATATTTTACTTTAAAGGGCAAGTGCCCATTATGAAAATGTACTCTAAATGAACATAAAGATGCTGAAATTGTTTTTCCAAATTATAATATTTTCCTAGAAAACCTTTAAATACCACTTATAGAGGTCATATGTAAGAAAAACAGGCAAATTATCTCATGGCATGCAAAGCACTTTGAACTCTGAAGTAAGATGTGTTAGCTCTATGAAAATCACCAGTTTTGAAAGCTAATTAAAAAAAAATCCATATGTGTATATCTTTGTTCTTTATATATGTTGTATGTAACTTTATATATCTATATATTTATATATCTATATATACGTATAAAGAATTTAAATTTTGTCTAGTGAACATTAAATGATCATTGTCTTGGAACAACTTCTATGAGGCAAGGAGACATACAAAATCCTTTATGGCAGGAAACTACAAACTGAAGGTTTTTGGGCCAAATCTGTGGCCTGTTTCTGTATAGCTCCCAACTAACAATTTAAAAACTATTTTTAAAGGAGTATTTTAAAAACCCAAAAGAAAATGAAGAATATGTGACAGAGACCACATGTGACTTGAAAATCCTAAAACTCTAGCCCTTTGTTGAGAAAAGTTTGTCACTCTTTGCTTTAGGGTGAGGAAATTAAAAGGCAGACAATTGATAATATAACCAGGGAAGATAAGTTTCTCTGGTAATATAGAGGATCTAATCGAGCTATTGCAGAATTGTTTGGTAAAGAGATAAATTCACTTGCTCAAAAGCCTTTTTCTGAGACATAATATATTTGCAGCTTCACTAAATCAATTAGCTTTAGGTCAGATACTAGGGTTTTGTTGTCCTCTTAATATCTGAAATGTTCAGAATGAATTTGACTTATACCAATCAGTTTAAAGGAAAGCTTGTATTTCCACCCAAAGAGACCTGAAAATAAATAGCTCTATGTATTTGCAGAAAGCATCTTCTAGAAATTAATAAAATATTAGTTCCCAAAAACTGTTTTATAGATCTTTCCTTCAAGGAATAAAACAATCTAACTAAAACAGCTAGGATTTGGCTTTCATTTTACCATCTACTGGTTATATGCTCATGGGCAATGTAGTAGGCGGTGTGTCCTTCAGTTCTTTTCCTCATCTATATAAGGTAGAACAAAATAAACTCTATAGTATTGGGCTATCATCAGAATTAAATAATATTATGACAGTAAAACACATTCACAGATTAAGTGCTCAGTAATTACTATTATTACAAGTAACAGTATTTCTAAACTAGGCTTTCCATTTGTAGTTATTGGTACATTTAAGTGTCTCTCAATCAATTGATAGATCTAGTTAGCTAGCTAGCTATACATGTGTTCCTCAATAAGGAATTTTTTTCTCTGCTTGCAATGTAACTTTTTTTTTTTTTATTAAGTACTTTTGATTCTCAGTGAATTAATACACGTAACTTTTAGAACCAGAACTTGAATTCAATGATAATTTATACATTTTAGGAATCTACTGCCTTTGAATATTTAAGAAATGAAGAGTTAACCCTTTTGGGTTTTATTCCATAATGTCAGAAATTGTGAAATTCCGTGAGACTTAATGTATTTTGTTTTCCCTGCCTATGAAGTTTGGATATCCATGGTTTCCTTTTGTCATATGGCTAAATGCTTATATTGTTTGACTTAAACAGTCTCTAAAGCCTCTGACAATGCAGGAATACCGGAGGTTAAGACACCATTATCATCCTTTCAGAGCTTTCCACATAACTTAATGTCTAAGAGAAACATATTGGAAAAATAAGTCAGTCTGAAGAAGTCTGCTTACCTCAGATACTGTACCCCTGCATGACTCATTCAGGAGTTAATTTAATAAGTCCCAAATACTAAAGACAATGTCACCTTGTAACAAATGGCCATAATTGAAGATTAGGAAAATATTCATAAGGAAGCATTCCCTTGCTTGGCCTGATTCTGCAACTGAAAAGAAACAAGAGTAAAAGGAAACAAGAGTATAAGGACCTTTGTGCAACCACGTAGAGTAAACATCATCAGTCCAGAATAAAGCGGTCACAGATTCCTGCTTTTCTTTGGAGTTTTTGGCCATTTGAAATAAGAACCCTATCAGGTGATGCTGAGTATTCTGGATTTCAAGCTCTATTAGATTTCCAGAGGAGTGCAGTAATAAGTAGTTTTAAGTTCAGCAGTGCAAGACAGTACCACGTGGCTTGGACTCTATTAACATAAGAGTGATCTAGTTAGATGGAATGCTCCCTGGGATAACATTTTAGTTTTCCCTTTTGGAGTTGAAAATAAAAATAATGCCATTTTCTCTCTCACTGAGGTGCTCTTTTGTAGGCTTTTCTGGTGAAGTAACAATAAACCCATATGGATGAAATAAACAAGTTTCTCATTCAGATCCCCCGTGTATAATCTACATCGACCTAATGTTTCCAATTGATTTAAAATAAAAGTCAGATGCTTGAAATCTATTACCATGGGAAGAGGGAAATAGGGAAAGCTTACAGAATGCATAGAAGACACAAGAAAGCATATAAAATTGCATACTGCATTTTCACACTTTATGACAACTTGTGGTCAAATAATATCTTAATTCTGCGTGCTGAAATCTAGTGGTTAAAGCAATATGACTTAGACTGCTTGTATACCCAGGGGAAAAAAACAAAATTTGATTATACATCTAGACTTAGTTTTCCCAGAAACAATAGAGATCCAAAGATAGTATCATAAGAAACAGAATTAGAGAACAGGAAGGGAAGTAGAAATGATCTATTCCAACCACAGCATATTACAATAAAGAAGTCAAGGGGGAGAAACCTAAGTGATTCTGATTTGCCCAAAGTTCATTTTTCAGATATTCTCTGAAACAAATATTATGGTTCTAAATTTATAATAAAAATGTAGGTTTTACATTTGGTTCAAAAGGATTTTATAATTGTACCTTAACTTTGAAATGTGGTACATGAAAATGCATTTATTTTGCATTTATTTAATAAACACAGTCCTTTGTAGTACTTGGATAAAATTAATTAATATTGATAACTCAGTTATTAAGTTATATTTTATTAGCTTATACACTAGTTAGATGGAGCTACATTGTTTTGGTTCTGAGTGTGAAAATTCCAGAAATACATAAATTATTGTTATATAAAATAAGTAATTAGCTTTGTATTTGTTATTCTATTGAATCTTTACTTTAAAAGTCCAACGTTGTAGGAAAACTGGTTCTCTCTTTAAAATAAGCAAGTGCATGAAAGATATATACTCTGGATTGCATTAGAATATTCTTCTTAACCAGTCAGTGCTTTTGGAAAGTATTTGTCAGATATATGACAAAAAAAAGTCTCAGATAATTGATAAGCTGAATGTGATTAAAATTAAAACCTTCTGCTCTAAGAAAGACAGTGTCAAGAGAAAAAAGAAGACAAGCCACAGACTGGGAGAATATATTGACAAGAGACAGATCTGATAAAAGGCTATCATTCAAACTATACAAAGAATTCTTAAAACTTAGCAATAAGAAAACAAACAACTCTATTTAAAAAAATGGATCAACGAGCTTAATAGACCCCTCACCCAGAAGATACGCAGATGGAAAATAGGCATATAAAAAGATTTCCCATATCGTATGTCATCAGAGAAATGCAAATTTTAAAAATGATATGAATTTCCCTTCAAGACGGTACAGTAGGTAAATGCTGTGCTTGCATCCTCTCACGACCACATCAAAATTACAACTAAACTACAGAACAACCGTCATGAGAATCACCTGAAGTTTAACTGAACAAAAGTCCTACAACTAAGGACATACAAAAGAAGCCATCTAGAGACTGGTAGGAGGGGCAGGGATGCTGAACATGCAGGTCCCACATACATATGAGGTGGTTAAAAATCGGAAAGGATATCATGCTGAAGGATATCTTGGAGGAGCAAGGGGTACCAGCCACACACACCAGGTTCCCCAGCCCTGGATTCCACTTCCTGGAAGAAAAGTCCTCACAACTTCTGGCTGTGAAAACAATCGGACACTGTAGCTGAATGAGACAGAGAGCTGCTGGATTGCCAGACATTCCTCTTAAAGGACTCGTGCATGGACTTACTCACTGATGGAATCACTTGTTCTGAGCTCTAGTGCAAGGGCAGCATCTTGAAAGATTCCAGGGAAATACATGGAGGAATTGAATTGTCTGGCTTCCGGAAGAGGAACTTGAATTGTCTGGAAGGGCAGCTTATTCCCAGACAGAATACTGGTAGAATCCATTGTTTCCTTGTTGAGCACTACCCCCTCCTGCAGTGCCGACACAGGGGGCCACCATATCTAAATCACCATACCCTGGTGATACCCTGAGACCACTCCTAACCAAACTTGTAGGCACACCCGAGCTGTTGCCAGTGGTTTTCCCTACAAACAGCATGTGCTGCTTAATGCTGTAGACTTCCCAAAAATCTCTCAAAGTTTCATAAACCCAAACGAGCACCTTCTGACCTCAGCATGCCCCATACCACTTGCTGAGGAGCCTCAACCCGGCACCAGTGGCAGCTGGCCTTAGTTCACAGCTTGGCCTCTTGAGGCACCTCCGAGCCCAGCATGGGTGTTGGCCATCTGCAAATTGCTTTGCGGCCCATGCCACATTGCCCTGGGCAGGGCACAGGCTGTAGATGAACATGGCCTGCAGAGGGGCCTCCTCCCAGGAGGCTCTGGCACCACCTGCTGCCTCTGCAGATGAAACACCCAAAGAGCAGACTGGGCAGGCACCAGAGCCCTGCTAAAGTGAATCCTACTCTATAAGATCAACCCTTGAACAACAGCTCCTCAACTGTAATCACAGTCAGTCCTCATAACCAATCAGCCAAAGGGCCAAGCCCTCCCACTGATGTGCAAACAGCAATGAAGGCTCAACTACAACAGAAAGGCACACATAACCCACACAAGGGACATACCTAGGACAGCCAGCTCAAGTGACCAAGGAGATTGTGCCACTGGGCCCCACAGGACACGTACTACATTAAGCCTCTCTGTTCAGACTGGGAGACATAGCAGCCCTACCTAATACATAGAAACAAAAACGTGGAAGCAGGCAAAATGGGGAGACAAGAAACTCCCAAATGAAAGAACAGAACAAAGTTCCCGGAAAAGAGTTAAATAAAATGGAGACAAAAAATCTACCAGACACAGAGTTCAAAATAGTGGTTATAAGGAAGTTTAAGGAACTTAGTGAGAACTTAAGCGAAGAAATTGCAAGCATAAAAAAGGAGATACTAACATAAAAAAAGAACCAATCAGAAATGCAGAATACAATACTGAAATGAAGAAAATATTAAAGGGAATTGACAGATTAGATGAAGCAGAGCACTGAGTCAGAGATTTAGAAGATAAGATAGCAGAAAATACCCACTCAAACGCAAAAAAAAAAGAAAAAGAAAAAGAATTCAAAAACCTGAGGACAATTTAAGGGGCCGATTGGATAACATCAAGTGTTCCAACATTCATAACAGAGGGGTACCAGAAGAAGAAGAGAAAGCAAGGAATTGTAAACCTATTTGTAGAAATAATGATGGAAAATTTCCCTAACCTGGAGAAAGAAATAGATATACCTGGAGAAAGAAATAGAATAGCCCAGGAAGTGCAGAGTCCCAAACAAGATGAACCCAACCAGGCCCACGCCAAGGCACATCATAATTAAAATTCCAAAGGTTAAAGACAAAGAGAGAATCTTAGCAACAAGACAAAAGCAGTTATCTACGCGGGAGATCCCATAAAACTGTCAGCTGATTTCTCAACAAACTTTGCAGTCCAGAAGGGATAGGCAGGAAATATCCAAGTGATGAAAAAGTAAGGACCTACAACCAGAATACTTTACCCAACAAAGCTGTCATTTAAAATCAAAGGATGCATAAAGAGCATCACAGACAAGAAAAAGCTAAAGGAGTTCATCACCACACAACCAATATTACAAGGAATCATAGAGGGACTTTTTGAAGAAGAAGAAGAAAATAAAAGATCAAAAATGAATAATAAAATGGCAGTAATGACACATCTATTAATAATTACTTTAAATGTATGGACTAAATTCCCCAATCAAAAGACATAGAGTGGCTAAATGGATAAGAAAAAAAAGATCCTTACATACGAAGTTCTGACAATTAAGTTTGTGAACTTGTTGCTAACCTTTTTTGATATCAGAGGGATAATTCATTATGAATTTGTACCAACTGGACAAAACAGTTAACCAAGTTTCCTATTTAGAAGTGCTGAAAAAGTTAGATGACCTGAACTTTTTGCCAACAATTCATGGCTCTTGCATCACGACAATGCACCAGCTCACATAGCACTGTCTGTGAGGAAGTTTTTAGCCAGTCAACAAATAACTGTATTGGAACACCGTCCCTACTCACCTGATATAGCCCCCAATGACTTCTTTCTTTACCCAAAGATAAAGGAAATATTGAAAGGAGACATTTGGATGCCATTCAGGACATCAAGGGTAATACAATGACAGCTGTGATGGCCATTCCAGGAAGAGTTCCAAAATTGCTTTGAAAGGTGGACTAGGCGCTGGCAGTGGTGAATAGCTTCCCAAGGAAAGTACTTCCAAGGTAATTGTAGTGATATTCAGCAATGAAGTATAGCACATTTTCTAGGATGAGTTCGCAAACTTAATTGCCTGACCTCGTATTCTGCCAGAAGAGACTCACTTCAGATCGAAAGACACACACACAGACTGAAAGTAAAGGGATGGAAAAAGATATTTCATGAAAATAAAAACAAACAAACAAAAAAATCTGGGATAACATATATCAAACAAAATAGACTTTAAAACAAATGCTATAACAAGAGACAAATAAGGACCTATAATCCCACTTCTGGGTATTTATCCAAAGAAACCCGAATCACTACTTTGAGGGGATGTGTGCATACACATGTCCATTGCAGAATTATTTACAATGGCCAAGATGTGGAGGCAGCCTGGATGTTCATCAATAGATGAAAGGATAAGGAGGAGGTGGTATATATGCGTATATACAACAAAATATTACTGGGTCATGGAAGAGAATGGATTCTTGCCATCTGCAGCAGCATGGATGGACCTAGAGGGCAATGTGCTGAGTTAACTGTAAGACAGATAAAGATGCAATGTGATTTCACTTATATGTGCAATCTAAAGAATAAAATAAGCAAACAAACAAAATAGATACAAACTCATAGATTCAGAGGAGATTTTGATGCTTGCCAGAAGGGAAGGGGATTGGGCAAGGATGAAAAAAGAGGAAAGGATTGAGAAATACAAATTTGTTGTTACAAAGTAGTCATGGGTAGTAGGGTATAGCCTAAGAAATATAGTCAATGATATTGTAGTAACTATGTATGGTGTCAGAAAGCTACTAGATTTATCAGGGTGATAGATGGGAGGGTGGTTGGGGGACAGAGTGAAAAAGGTGAAGGGATTAAGAAGTACAGATTGGTAGTTATAAAATAGTCACAGGAATGCAAAGTACAGCAAAGCATAAGGAGTATAGTCAGTAATATTGTAATAACTATGTGTGGTTTCAGATCGGTGCTAGATTTATCAGGGAGATCAATTTGTAAGTTCCATAAATGTCTAACCACTATGTTGTTCACCTGAAACTAATATAATATTATTCGTCAACTATAATTGAAAGATTAAAAAATATATATTTTAAAAAATGAGATGACACTATGTACCTATTAGAATGGGCCAAATTAAAAACACTGAAAACACCAAACACCAGCAAGAATTGGAGAAATAGGAACTCTCATTCACTGCTATTGGGAATGCAAAATAGTACAGATGCTTTGGAAGACATTTGGTGGTTTCTTATAAAACTTAATATATTCTTACCATAGAATCCAGAGTATCCAAAGGTGTTGAATACTTAGGTCTGCACAAAAACCTGCACAGGAATATTTATAGTAGCTTTATTCATAATCGCCAAAACTTGGAAGCTTTATTGATAATCGCCAAAACTTCAGGAGGTAAATGGATAAATCAACTGTGGTACATCCAGATAATGGAATATTGTTTAGTGCTAAAAAGAAATGAGCTATGAAGCCATGAAATGATATGGAAGAACCTTACATGCATATTACTGAGCGAAAGAAGCCAATGAAAAGGCTGCATACTGCATGTTTCCAAGTATATGACATTCTGGAAAAGGAAAAACTAAGGAGACAGTAGAAAGATCAGTTGTTGTCAGTGTTGGGTTTGGAGCTGAGGAATGAATAAGTAGAACACAGAGGATTTTTAGGGCAGTGAAAATACTCTGTATGGTACTATAATAATGGATATATTTCAACATACGTTTGTGCAAACCCATGAAATGTACACCACCAAGAATGAACCCTAAAGTAAACTATAGTTTCGGTGAGTATGATGTATCAATGTAGGTTCATCAATTTTAATGAATGTACCACACTGGTGGAGATTTTGATCATGAGAGAAGGTAAGTATGTGTGGAGGCAGGGAGTAGATGGGAAATCTCCATGGTTTTCCCTCGATTTTGCTGCGAACCTAAAACTGCTTTCAAAAACTATAGTCTTAATAAAAAAAGTCTCACCTCAATTTTCTAGATTTTTGAAAAATAGTGTTTTTCTTTTCTTTAGATAATCAAGGCATAGTCAGAATCTTTTCAAAGTTGGAAGTATAAACAATTATTTACATTGTTAGTGATTGAAATTCTAGAGTCACAGAAATGATTTCTCAGTTTCATTCTCCAACATAAGTTATCCATATGGTAAATGAGAGATTATGTGCTTGGGATATTGTCATGCAATACCTGCTCTAGCATTTAGGTCACTAGTCTGGCAAATACATAAATCATTTAAATTAACATTTAGAGATAAATTTATAGATCGAGTGCAATAGGGATATAGTTTAGCATTCAGGGAAGTTTGAGATCAAGTAAAATAGGGATAGCAATGACCTTTCTGTTTTCCATAGTTTTATTAATATTTTTGCTACTTCAAGGTATAGAGGCGAACGAGTATGCTATGGCCTGAATGGACATATTAGCACATGGGGGAGAAAAAAATGATTAATGCATTCTGTATTCCAGTGTTATATCCATAACATTTTATACCTATAGAATCAAGGATTTATATAACATACCATTTGTGTGTATTACAGTAACTGTGATTTCTTGTATTTTCTTTTTTTTTTTTTGGCTCTCCAAGTTTTCAAAAAACACTCAGATCCTCAGCACAGTTTTCAAGATGATTTTTTTTCCTTTTTTTTTACTATTGAATACTTTGTGCCAATGTTTGTGTCAGAATTATTCATATAGGCAAAAAGTGGGGAAAAAAACAAAATGTCCAACTGATTGTCTGCATTGTAGCACAAATATTAAAAAGAAGGAAAAAAATTCTTATGTAGTAAAATGATTTTACATAGTAAATTTACATCATAGGAATATAGAAAGAATGGGTGGGATTTATCATTTATAGTGCAGTAAACAATGGCCCACAAAGATACTAGGTGTTAATACCTGGAACCTGTAAAGTTATCTTATTTGGAAAAGGTGTCTTTGCTGGTGTGATTAAGTTAAGAATCTTGAGAAGAGAGGATAATATTGTATTTTCTGGGTGGGCCCTAAGTGCAATCACAGTTGTCCTTAAAAGGTGATGGATGCAGAGGGAGTTTTGACATGACCCAGAGTAGCAGAGTAGGCAATGTGATCAGAGATGCAGAGATTGGAGTGATGCAACCACCAATCAGAGAATGCTGGCAGCCACCAGAAGCTGGATGAAGTCAGGAATGGATTTTCCCCTAGTGCTTCCAAAGACAAGGCAGTCCTGCCAACAACCTGATTTTGGACTTCGGGCCTCTAGAATTCTGAGATAATATAATTTTCATCTTACATCATCAAGGCTGTGTTAATTTGTTATAGCAGCCACAGGAAACTAATACACCGTTCATGACTAATAATTCCTGGAATGATAAATGTTTTTGTTACTTTCTTGCTTAGAGAGTCATTCAAATAGATGATTTTAAGAAATCCTTTAGGCTCAGATTAAAAAAAATTCCCAGTGCCACACAGGGCCAGATCCCTAGCCACTCTTTGATTTGCCTTTGTCTTAGGCCTTAGAATACCTCCAGCAAGAAAGAACTCACACTGGTCAGTTCATTTAGTCCACCTTCAGACCTATTTTTTTTTTTTTAAATCGGAGAAACATTCTTTGTAGTTTTTTACTCATTGGTTAATCCTCGAGATATATTTAGCTTGTTTAATTATTTTTTTCTAACTTATGGCTTTTTAAACAAATTGAAAAAAGCTTCCCAAATATTTCTTTTTTTCAGAGTGAGTATCTACAATTAATTATTAATATGTACTTTGATATGAACCTCTAACCCAGTCATTTTTAAAGTGGCTTTTCTTCACCTGTAATATCAGCATCACCTGGAAACTCATTAGAAAAGCAAATTCTTAGGCCCCACCTCAAACCTTCTGAATCAGAAACTGGTGGGCAGACCAAGAAATATGCTTTAACTAGATCTCCACTTAATTCAGATACTTGCTAAAGTTTGAGAGCCATTGCTTTTACCTACCTTACAACACTAGCTTTATTATAGCTGAATGCTGAAATAATCAGAACTATTATTAGGTCAGTGCAAAAGTAATTGTGGTTTGTGCAATTATTTTTAACCTTTTAAGCCACAATTACTTTTGCACCAACCTATTTTTTTCTTGGCAAAATTAGATATTGTTCAAGCTGTTATGTCACATTTTTGGAGATTAATTTTAAAACAAGTATAAAAGCCTTAAAATGGCATCACCCAAATTCTCAGTGTTAACTCATTTCCATTAAACTTCAATTGACTTTCACTGTGTGACTTTAGAGTATATTTGAATGAATGCAATTCTCTGTCCAGGAAAACATTACCGTCTGTTCATAAAGGCAAAGCCAATTAACACAGAAAGGGGTTCTTTAAATTTGTAGTGTGGCTAGCAGGTGTACCAATACTATCACATCAGTATTAACTTAGACATTTGATGGGTACTGAACTGAAAGATGTGGAAATTGTAGTGATAATCTGATAATACTCAAATCAGAAGAGGCAGGTATTACATAGAAGAAAAATCAGCCTATCTAGCTCATTCAGAGACAGTATGGTTTCATTCAGTGTGTGTGTGTGTGTGTGTGTAAAATTTAAGTATAATCTATTTTTGAATTTCATTAGCAAGTATTCATTGAATTCCAACTCTATTTCAGACTTGTAGGCACCAAGAATAAAGCAGAAAATAAAATGAATGAAAATCCCTTTCCTCACAAATCTTGTGTTCGGCAGAAAGAATATAAATACTTATATTTATTATGTTTATTAAGCACATACTATGTGTCAGACATTGTTCTAAGCATCTTACCACTTATGCACAGAGTACTATTGTTCTGTCTTTGAGCAGATCAAGTAACAGGTGCAAAGAGATGAACTGATTTCTTAGGTTATTATTGGAGAAGCTGTGAATAAAACCCAAAAGAGGTATGGAGAGCATAGTCTTAGCCATAGTATTTTATTGCTTTGTAATTCAGATACTTAAAAATATCTTAGTTGCATAAACAGAAATGTGATGGCTACAGAATTGTGAAAAGTTGAAAAGGGAAGTAGCAATAAAATTAGTCATTAAATGAGAAGCCTCAGGTTAAAAAACCTTTTCCTTATTTTACGTAGCAACTGTGCAGTGTGGATTGCTTCCAGTAGAAAATCTTAAAATAATGACCCACCCAGCCAAGTTCATAAACCTTCTGATTCAAAGTTTGGCAGACTGCCTTCCAATTAGTCATAGAAGTCACAAGAATAAGTGATTCTCTACCAAACTTGCTAGTTGAATGATGCCAAAAAGTCTACCATTAGTAGTTATTTGTTTGATTTAAGTCTTTTGCAGTATATTAAAATTTAAACTTTCTCATTGGAAAAACACTAGTATGTTCAAAATACATTAAAGAGATTTTTAGGTTTTCTCTTTTTAAGATGGGATCTAGTAAGAAGTTATGTGGATAGCTTCATTTTTGGAAGAACTTCATACATACAAAAAGAATGACCTAAGTGACTAAGTCATAAAAGCAGATAATTTCAAAGCAAAGTACCTAGATGCTTCTTGAACCTAATTTAATTGAGCAAACACTAGTTTTTTAGCAGCAAATGATTTTTAAGATAATGATTAATGGCTAATGATTCTCAAAGGAAAGTTGGGAGATTAAGAATGCAGAGAGAAAGGAGAGTTTGCAAAAGCCCACCCCTTATCCTATACACCCTCCTATCCTCCTAGGAAACCTCTGATGCTGAGGCCATTTCTTTCCTACACCCTGAATTGACTCAGTGATGTTGTTTCAAAGTTAAAGAAGATAATTTGTCCTACTGACATGGCAAGGTTGAGTTAGAGAGAGCAACCAAAAAAAAAAAAAAAAAAAAAAAAAAACCTGAAAAAGAGACAAAGAGACAGTGGAGAACTTCCCAGAAAAATAATAATAGGCTGATGTAGAGAGGTGGATGGATAAGGATGAGTGCTTAAATATTAAATAAAATATTCAGTTTAATAGGAAGAAAACATGATAATGTTACTGTAGCAGAAAGAACAGGACTGAAGGGAGAGAGGGGGCAGGAAGGGAAGGAGGAGGTGAGGGAAGACGATGACAGGAGGAGATGAGGTCATCCTTAGGAAAAGGTGCAGCTACCAGACTGGCCAGAACTGGATTCTGGTGGCCAAGGGCAGATCCAGGACACCATCTTGCCCCTCGGTGAACTTGATCTAATTATAGTGGAATATAATATTATTAACATGGCAGCCAAGAAAAATCTCCACCCTCTGTGTCACCATGACAGTTCCAACAAGGGCTAAATAAGTACAAAAATCCCTCCTCCCAAAGGGAAGGAATGGTCAGCAAAGGCCTGCCCTGGGAATGCCTGTACCCCCACTCTTAAACATTTTGTGCCTTTGTTGGAATATAATTCTAATTTTTTTTGTTCTTCGGGGCAGTTGTTCTTCTCTGGGCCTGTCCACTCTCACGCCATCTTGAGACTGTACTATACTATTTTCTTTCTTTTAATAAATCCACTGTTTGACTTTGTTTGCATTGCTTCTTTATACGTCCCGGAATTTCTTCCTGCGATGATACAGGAACCCTTGTTCTTCGGTAACAATAATATTGATAATATTGAGCTCCTTACTCCGACCCCTCAGCTGTTGTTACTGGTTTCTAGATAACATCAAGATTACACAGGCCACAAACAAAAGACACGTGTATCTGCGAACATCCTTGTTTAGTTTGGGCCCTCAAATTGCTAACATTATTATCTCAAGTTCCCTCTTCCAAAGCAAATAGGAACGAAATTTCAGCTTTGCTTATTTCATTTAAAACATCTCATTTATCCTGGCTCAAGTAGCCTCCCTAATATCACCACTCCAAGCAACAACACTCCCCTTCTCTCCTTCTTATACAACTTATCTGTTTGACACAGTACATCATAGCAGAGAGCTTATCTCTGAAGCACAGTGTCAAACAGACATGTCTCCTCATTCACTCTCTGTTCCTGACCTTATTTCTCGTTTCTCACTATGTCGTGTACCAGCCCAGCACATCTTATCTTCCACTGACAACTATTATGATTTTCTGTTCATTGCTGCACCCTTATTCACATAATCCTTAAGCTAGTCTTCCATGGCAGCCTCATACTTCAGTTTTGTGTTCCCATTGTACTTCACTAAGTGCAGTGCCTTAAATCTATTAGGTACACAATAAATATTTATTGAATAAATGGACGAATGAACAAACTCACCTAACCTATACTTACTTACTGAGGAAAACGAGAGAGCATTCAGAGACCAAGAAAGCAAATGTGAATGAGGAGCCTTGCTACTCCAGGCCCTCGGAGAGGCAACGCTGAGCAGTCTGGTCTTGCACGGTAATTCACTGCTCCATGTACATCCATTTCAGCTCCTTTGCTTGCAGCAGTTTTCTGTAGGTCATGAGCAGGAATGGCATGAGAACACTGGGCCCCTAAGGGGATAGGAAGCCAAAGGCAATTTTTTCCTGTTTCAGATTGTTATGAGAGCCTGACCTGTGTGTAAGTTCAAGTTTTTAGTTCTCAGCATCCATGGCAAAGGAGAGAGAGGGGAAAGGGATTGTTTCTAGGAAAGTACAGAATAGTTTCTTAAAATCTGTACTTTGGTACCAGTGACTATGTAGGTCTTAATTTCCGTCTCAGAGAGTTGTCACAAAGTCTAAAGTATCAGTTGTAACTACTCTGGAGGAGGCACCTGGTCAACTAAGTTCAATGGCTCAGACATGAATAAACCCAACTTTCTCTTAAAATATGTGCTGCTCCTATTCATTTTCAAAGCATTTTAGGTTATAATACAAGTACAGGTAACAACACAAATAAAATTAAATTGTTGCTTGAGCAACAAGTTATAGTTTGTATTCTTATTTTGGATACAACCTAAACTTAATAAAAGAAAATACCTGTCTCAAATCACTGGGTGTGTTTGGGGATTGTCAAATTCGGCACTGTTGATATATTGAGCTGAATACTTCTTTGTTGGACAGCTAGCTTGTGCATTGTAGGATAGTTAGCAGGATTCCTGGCCTCTAGATTCCAGTAACATCCTTCCAGTTGTGAGAATTAAAAATGTCTTAAGTCATTGCTGAATTGCCCTGATTGGGAACCCGTAAACTATGTGAATTAACCTAGAGAAAGTATGGGCTGTCATACAACCCTAAGGAGTGGAATGGAGATAGGGAATGTCAGAGCCTGTATGTGTCTGTCTAGGTCTAGGAGAAGGTTGATTTTCCATGGCTCAGAAACATCCTGCACTTTATTTCTCCCACATATTCCTCCAGTGATAACAATACTACCTGATAGAGAAACTGTTACCTCACAATAGAACTTGGTTGACCAGAATATGATGTTAAAAATGACACTTTGAATTGTAATAAAAAATTTAAGGGAAAAATTAATGTTTGATTTATTTTTGAGTGGCATACTTTATTACTTGTATCACATTTCTACTTGATTGTATGACATTGATTTGATGGTTCAGATTGAGTTTGACTTTTCATTGGATTACAGCACTTTTTTAAATTGCTTTACTTCAAATGAAAAAATGCAAAAGGTATATTTTTACACATTTAGCATTTAACCAGAAGAGTATGAGGTACTTATTACTTTTAATTTGTAAATTCTCTCAGTAATATTAAGTAAGAACTTTGGAAAGTTTAAGTAGAGATAAAGTACAAATAAATGAATTAGGTAAGTAGAAAAACCATTAACATGATGGAAAAAAATCTAGAAATGCATTAAACATTGAAAAATACTTGAAGCATTATTTAGTATAAAAGTAGGCAGAAAGCATTAGGTACTTAATATTTTGTAGTATGGCTGATATTGTCAGGGCATTCTTGCTCTTACATGCAATGGGAGGGGCTTGTATCATTTCTGGTTTTCAGTGGTTGCTATGGAGAATGTAGCTTCTATTCTGAAGGTCATCTGGGTTATGTAGCCAAGAGAGGTGCATTACAGCAGAGGTGAGCATGTGGCTAAGTGTTATATAAAAGGATGATGTCTTATGCAAATGGTCTGAGTGACTCTGCTCCATTTTGCATGTGTGCACTCTCAACAGAATCCTGTGCACTATTGCAAAGGATGGAGGGAATGAGAGCAGGGAAGGCCTTGCCCTTTCAGTACCCAGGGCTTTTTAGAAACTCTCAACTTTGTTGACCTCTGGCATTGTTCCACCCCCCACTGATTTTGCTTTGATGAGTTAACTTTAGAAACTCTAGACATCTTCAAAACAATTATAAGTGATTACTTGAAATGATGGTACATGGAAAGGGAAGATTGTACAGCCATTATGGTGGTAATTACTATTCATATTGGCTTATATTCTTTGTAGCATACTTCGCAAAATATTTTGGAGAGTCAGGACAACAACTGATGCCCGAAAGCAAAATTCTCTTCACTTTAGACAAGAATGAAGATATATGCTCATAGATTTATATGAATTCCATAACATCTATTGAGCCATTCTGACTTTCATTACCCAAGACAAATCCCATTACTTTCAACAAGATGGGCATACAAGTATTTAAGGGTGGAATGTATTTTTAAATGAATAAACTGTGAACCACTGTAAGAATTATGTTTTTATTTTATTGAGGTTTTATGATTAGCATAAACTATAAAGAGTAGCTCAGATTGTTTGCTCAGGGTATCAGAGCCCCTGATAAGCTTATTGGAATCAGTGTACTCTGCTCATATATATTGTTTAAGTAAATGGGCCCTGAAAACCATAGATAAGTAATAAAACTAATAGCACATTCATCAGTTAGGCTACCTAAACTATTCCTAAGTGTACAAACATTTTACCTTTAACGTGACATTTGTTTATTGTCCTATAAAAAAGTTACTGTTTTGAAGACATTTTACTGTTGTCAGTTATCACTACAATAATTGTTTCAGCATTTTACCTCCATGCTATTTGTACATGTGGTCTGTAGAAGAGCCCCAAGTAACCTCAATATCTAGGAATTTAGGAAAAACAGATGATTGTTGAGTAATGCTAACACATTCCAGAAATTTTTATTTGCCCACCAGTCACTGTTACAATCATGCTGTCTCCTCTAGATATACTTATTATGTTGGCAAGAATGAAGTAAGGCATCAGGAGCCGTAGAAAAGAACAATTTGAAACCCTAAAAGCAGCAATTCCTTTATAACAACACCTATCCTGGTTCCATGAAAACAGCTGATTTTCACTCATGTAGACAAAAGACATTACTTTATAACTGGTGTTTATTTAATTTAGATTTTACTTACTCTAGTGCAAAGAAGCCACAGATGTTGATAAACATTGGTCAGTTGACTTAGAATAAGAACAAGACTCCAGCATATTTAGCACCAGTTTCTATATGAGAACATTCAAACTGTCTGCTGGACTAGACCAAAGCCTGATGAGAAAACAGGATGTTTCTTTCATGTCGTAGAATAGTCCTGCATTATTTCCATCTCTGTGCATGCATGTGTGTGCAAGAAGACGGGTTGTTTTATAGATTGGCAAGGCTGATGATCAAAAGTGTCAAGTTCATCATGTTGAGTTAAGGGGATGTTGCTTATATCAGGAGCATTGTTTTTGGGGTCTGTTTTTAATAGGATCTCATAGTTTCTGAATTTCTGTAGTCACTATTGTGGAGTTTGAATTTAGGATTAGCCTGCGGAATTTTTCCCAAATAAGGGGTTCTTGGTTAAAATATGCTGGGCTAAGAGAAAAAAAAAAAAGATACTCCCTTTTGATTTTTAATATAAAGAATAGACAGAAAATACAAATTCATGCAATGAATTGTGTTCTCTAAAATTTAAGTATCCCCCCAGAAAAACTATTTTCCTATTTCCTACTTAGTGCAAATCTACTACTCTACCTCTCTTCTTCTCCCAAACAACGGAATTCATAAAATATCATTCTTCTTAACTCTACTTTTTCATCTACTTTATTGAATAAAATATGTTTTCCAGATCGTTAGCTTTCTTGAAACTCTTCTGGCAATGAGAAAAGGACATGTTAATGATCAGATCCAGTGATTGTTTTTATTATTCTACAATTCAAAAATTATATAATATTTTTTTATTATTATACAATTTTATTGTTATACCATTTGATCTTTCTTTATTATTTATAACTCTTGATAATCTATTCCTATTTGTAAACCCCTTGCTCATTTGATTCAAATACTATTTTCTTCTAAATCCCTTATGCTGAGATTGCTTTTTTCTTGTTTCTTTTCTAAATCTTCTTTCTTTGGCCTTTCTACACACTACCTTCCCCACCTGTGTAACCAAAATGATTCTCTTGGCTTTGACTACAACTATATGCCACGCTTCTGAAATCTAGGATCCAGATCCAGCCTCTCTCCTGAAATCCAGGTCTATATTTGTAAAACTACTTTCCTCTACGTAAATGTCACACTATGTCATTCCGGATCTTGGCAGGTAGCAGAAGAAACACTGAGATATGATTCTAAAGAGAAATTGAAGATGCATAGGCAGAGTTACAGCAGAGAAATGTTAAGGCACTGAGGGACCAGCTAGAGCTGGAGGATCTCACCACCACTCTTGAGGAAGCTGGGAGGAAACAGTGCTCTGGAAGTTCAGCCAGAACTGGAGCCTTGGGCAAGAAGCTGATGAGCTGAGAAACTGATGAGCCAGGGAGGAAGAGGGATGGGAATTTACGAAGATAGTATTGTTGTGAGTGACAGAGTAATTGTTGCATCTCCATGTAATGTCTGTTTTGCAGCCACAGCCCTAGTCTGATACTGAGGAAAATTAATCCGGGCCAATTACCTTTCTTTCTGCCAGATAAATTCAAACTGTGCATAGTAAGAAATACTAGGCTCTGTATTTATCTCAAGGCAATTTATCTGGCGTTTGATATTTGGCTTTCTAAAGATAACGGCAGATGAACTATTATAATCATTTTTCTATAAAGCATGCCTGTTACTTTTAAATAGATAACATCAGTGCTATCATCAAATTTTCTTAGGTTAAAAAACATTTTCTCTAAAGGAAGTGTCATTGAATATTATGAAAATATTCTTTAAACGTTTAATAAACATGGAAAAGTTTATACACTAAGAAAATGTCTCTGAATATTATACCAATGCTGAGTTTCTCTCTAAGTCCAGGTGGAAGGGGAGTTCTGTTTTTTAAATATTTACTGTAAATCCAATTAAAATATATTAATAACTTGTTTAAGCTCTTTGAAGGTAGTTGTTTTAGGGTATGTGAGACAAAATGTCTGGTAACTCGATTTTACTATCAGTCAATCGAGAATATTTAGAAAATATTCTGCACCTGTACTGAATTTGAATATTAATGATACAGTGATTTGTGTTTAAAAATAAATCAATCTCTCTGTTTTGCACTTAATATATATAGCAGATTCATAGCAAATAAACTTTTGTACTTGGTAAACACCCACAAAAATGTTTATTATCATTTTTCATGCTATGTTCCCATTTACAGAATCTTTTTTCATTTTTCAGTACTTGTGCATTTTTAAAAACATAGTACAGAATACTTGATTGTGAGGATAATATTTCCTCAGACTATCACCTTTAGAAAACAGAAGAGAAAACCTTTATACCTCTATGTCTGGATTAAAAATAAAAATGGGATCCTTGTTTCATAAAAAAGTAAATAATAAAAAGAATATTTTTATTCTAATTTATTCCAAATCATAAGAGTGAACAAAGAGACAATGATTGTCCGATAAATTGTTTTGTAATGCTGTTTTTTTCCTTCCTTTGGGATTTACTGTGATTTTTCACCCTGGAAAATGCAGTAATAGCACTTAAAATACCTTATTCAATAAACCAAATGCACAGTTCTGCAGCTGCCTGCAGAATGAGCATCATCATTACCTCTGCTTAGTTGGTGGATTTGGTTGGCATTGGCTCAGTTTTCAGAGGCTGGGGATTGCATATTTCTCATTAAAATGGAACTATGAAGAATCAAAAGTCAAACATGAGACACAATTTATTTTCCTATGTTAGTCAGGAGAATTTTTATTCATAATACTATGTGGTGAGTAATACCCGTGGATTTGCCAAAGGGTGGCCCAGGACACACGAGGAAAAAACATTCATTTATGTTCCACAGAATTTTTTAATCTCATGTGTTTTTACAGATGGAGAAACTAATTACAAAGAATTTAACTAACTTGTTCATGTTATCACACAGTTGTTTAGTGGGACAACTGGGAGTAGAAGGCAGGTCTTCTGGCTGCTCCATGTAGAATATAACTGAGAAGACCACACCATTTCCCATTTGTTTTCCAATCTGCCAGTGTTTCCCTCCCTCACATGTATGCGAGGCAGAATGTGTGTCGAATGATGTCAGAACTTCCAAAGACATACCATCTTGTCTTTTTTAGTTACAGAAACCTGTTAGGTATAATACCCCACACTGCTCAGCTGCTGAACATGTCTTATTTTCTGAGAAAGAAATATTTAGGTACAAGTAATCCCCAAGTCTCAGAAGTCACTGGTAATAATATAATGAGGCACCTTCTGATTCCTGCAGAGTTTTATGATTCACAAAGCAGTTTCATTTGCCTGAGTTAAAACATTCTCAACATCTCAACAGGATGACCCTTTGTAATGTAAAGTAAGTGTAAATATAACAGCTGTAAATGTAACAATTGAACTATAAATGAACTATAAACAATTTTACATAAATCCCTAATTTAATGAATCACAATGGTATGAATCTTCAATTTAAAAAATTATAGTATATTTACATTTATTTGATCTACAAGAGAATGTCTTGTTTATTTACAGATTTATAGATTTCCTATAATATATTTGAGTCCACCTGGAATTCACCACCAATATTTTGGGACCCTCTGTCTAATTTATTATGAACTTGCTGAGTTGTTGAGATTATGGCGTTGTTACCATCACTTTTTAATTTTGTATGGATATATATGTATACATATATATCTATATAGATGTCTATATAGATATAGATATCGATATATATATATCGATGTATAGATATCGATATATATATATCGATATCTATACATCTTTCTATCTCTATATATAGATATATCTATCTAAGTCAAAATTCATTGACTTGAACTCGGTATTTGTGGAATTTTTATATATCTATATCTAATATATATCTATATATAAAAATTCCACAAATACCGAGTTCAAGTCAATGAATTTTGGCAATTACATTGGCTTCTGTAACCAACACCCCAAATAAGACATAGAACATTCTCATCAGCAGAGGATCTATTTACATCTTTATCCCTACTGCCGCCCAACCTCCCACCAAGAGTCAATCACTTACCTAATTTTTGTCCATTAGATAATAGTTTTGCTTGTTCTAGAACTTCAAATAAATGGAATGAAGCAGTATATACTTTTTTTTCCTGGCTCCTTCTACTGAGATATTTATCCATATTATTGCAGTATCAGTAGTGAATAACTTGTTTCTGAGTAACACTGTATATTCATACTATAATTTGGTTATGCTTTTTCATTTGATAGACATTTAGGTTGTTGGCAGTTCTGAGCTTCTTAGGTGCTATGGAAATTCATGTGAATCTGTTTATGAACATATGTTTTCATTTCTCTTGTATGAATACCTAGAATTGGAAGAATTTGCTCATAAATATGCTTTATAATAAATTGTCAAAACAATTTTTTAGTATATATATATATATATTTTAAAATTTTCAGTTACAGTTAACATACAATATTATAGTTTCAGGTGTACAACATAGTGATTAGAAATTTATATAACTTATGATCATAATGAATCTAGTACCCATCTGACACTGTACATGATTATTACAGTATTATTGACTGCATTCGTTATGCTATACTTTACATCCCCATGACTGTTTTCTTACTACCAATTTGTAATTGTTAATCCCTTCCCATTTGTTACCCATCCGCCAAACCCCCTCTCATCTGGCAACTCTCAAAATGTTCTCTGTATCTATGAGTTTGTTTTTGTTTTGTTTATCTTGTTCTTTAGATTCCACGTATAAGTGAATAATTGTAAATAATGCTGTGGTGAACATATGGATGCACATGTCCCTTCGAAGTAGTGTTTCTTCAAATAAATACACAGAACTGGGATTATTGGGTCCTTTGTCTCTTGTTATAACCTTTGATTTAAAGGTTGTTTTGTTTTGTTTTTTGTTTGTTTGTTTTGTTTTTAGTCTGATATAAGTACTGCTACTCATGTTCTTTTTTCATTTCTATTTTCATGAAATGGTTTTCCCATGTCTTTTACTTTCAGTCTGTGTGTGTCTTTCAACCTGAAGTGTATCTCTTAGGCAGCATATGACTGTTTTTATCCAGTCAGCCCTCCTATCTTTTGGTTGGAGCTTTTAATTCATTTACATTGAAAGTAATTATTGATAGACATGTAGTTATTGCCACTTTATTATTCATATTTTTGATCCTTTTTCTTCTTCTTCTTCTTCTTCTTCATCTTCATCTTCTCCTCCTCCTCTTTCTCCTTCTTCTCCTCATCCTCTTCCTCCTCCCCCCTTTATCATAATACTGGTTTGGTGTTGATGAACTCCTTTAGCTAAATTTTTTTTTTTTTTTTTTTTTTTTTTTTTTTTTTTTTTTTTTTTTTTTTTTTTTTTACTTTGGAAACTCTATCTGTCCTTTAATTCTAAATGATAGCTTTGCTGGATAGATTAATCTTGGTTGTAGATCCTTATTTTTCATCATTTTGACTATTTCCTGCCAATCCTTTCTAACCTGCAAAGTTTCAGTTGAGAAATTAGCTGAGAGTCTTATGGAAGCTTCCTTGTAGGTAAAATAACTAACTGCTTTTCTCTTGCTGCTTTTAAGATTTTCTCTTTTCTTTAACCTTTGGCAATTTAATTATGATGTGTCTTAGTGTGGGCCTGTTTGGGTTCATCTTGTTTGGGACTCTGTGATTCAGGGGTTTGGATATCTATTTCATTCACCAGGTTAGACAGGTTTTCTGTTATTATTTTTTCAAATGTATTTTCACAAAACAATTTTTAAGTGGTGATACTGCTTTGTACTTCCACCAGCAATGTAGTTCTACCTACTAAAAATTATTTCTAGCATTTGAATATGCTTTCTGTTTTCATTTTAGCCATTTTAATGGATGAGAAAAGGTATCTCAGTTTTAGTTTGTATATCCTTGATTACTAATGCTGAGCACTGTGTCATGCACTGAATAGCTACATGTATACCTTTTGTGATGTGCCTTTTCAAGGTACCTCCACCCTTTTTAAACATTTACCTTTTTTATTACTGATTTGTTGAGTACAACTATGTCCTTACTGATTTTCTGTTTTTGAGAGCTGCCCATTTCTCTCCATGGGTGATGAAATCTCCAGTTATGATAGTGAAATTCATCAGTTTCTCTTTGCAATTCTATTAGTTTTTTCCTAATATAGTTTTACACCTGTTGTTAACGACTTATACACATTAAGGTGTGTTATTTTCTCTTGAATAATTGACCACTTTATCATTATATATGTCCTTTTTACCCCTGGTAACTTTCCTTGCCTTGAAATCTGCTTTGTCTGAAATTTATATAGCTATTCCTGTTTTGTTTTGATTAGTGTTAGCATGGTATGTTTTTCTCCATTTATTTCATTTTACATGTGTCTTTATATTTAAAGTGAGTTTCTTATAGACAACATATACTAGGTCTTGTTTTTTGATCCACTTTGATAATCTGTCTTTTATTTGGTGATTTTAGACCATTCATGTTCAAAATGATTATTGCTGTAGTTAGATTAATATCTACCATATTTGTTACTGTTTTCTATTTCTTGGTTTTCTTCTTCCTGATTTTGTCTTCCACTCTTTCCTGTCATCTGTAGTTCTAAATGAGCATCTTATATGACTCTGTTTTCTTTCCTTTCTTAGCATATTGGATCTATTTCCTTTTTCTTTTGTGTTTTTCTTATTGATTGTGCTAGAGTTTGTATTATATATTTACAGTTAATCCAACTCCACTTTCAAATGACACTATACCACTTCTCAAGTAGTGGGAGAAACTTCTAGATTTGTATTTTTCCTGCTTGGTGCTCTCTGGATCTATGGTTGGTGTCTTAGTCACTGTTATTCAAATCTTTGTTTTGGTGTTGATATTGTTGTTTTTCCTTTCTTTCTTCTTCTGATATTCCCATTATGCATATGTTACATCATTTGTAGTTGTCCCAAAGTCATTGGACATCCTGTTCTGTTTTTTATGTTGTTGTTTGTTTGTTTGTTTTCTGACTGTCTGCTCATTGCTTTTCAATTTTTGAGGATTCTATTGATCTCTGTCTGGGAGATTCTTTCCTTAGCCATGTCCAGTCTACTACTAATAAGCCCATTAAAGTAGTCTTTATTTCTTTTATAGTGTTTTGGATCTCTAGCATTTCTTTTGGTTGTTTTTTACAATTTTCATCCCTCTCCTTACATTACCCATCTGTTCATGAATGCTGTCTACTTTATCCTTTCAAGCCCTTATCACATTAATCATAGTTGTTTTAAATTTCTGGTCTGAGAATTCCAACATCCCTCCTTGTCTGCTTCTCATGCTTGTCCTGTCTCTTCAAATTGTGTGTTTTTCTTTTGGTATGCTTTGTAGTTTTTTGGGGTTTTTTTTCATAGTCGGAGATGATGTACTGCGTAAAAAGGACAGTCATAAATAGGCTTTTTGTCATGTGTTGGTGAGGTGTGGGGGTAGGGGGAGGAAATGTTCTATAGTCTTACAATTAGGCCTCAGTCTTTTAGTAAGCTTATGCCTCTGGGCTATAAATTTTACAAGAGTTTTTGTTGTTGTTGTTGTTGTTATGTTGTTGTTTGTTCACCCACCATAGGTGAAACAGAATGGTGGAGTTGAGTATTTCCCTTTACCCAGGACTATTAGACTCTGATTATATCTCAGCGGGTTAGGCTATGTTTAAGGAGCTTCCCCTGAGGGCATATCATGTTAATATTTATTATTCATTTGTAAAACTTGTTTTTAGTTTCTGGATAAGAGGCTTTGATCATATATGTATTAGAAACATTTTCTCTAAATATTTCTTCATTATTCATTTTCACATCAATGAGCATATATTTTCAATTTCAATAGAGTCAAATTTTAAAATTTGGATATATTTGACTACATTAGAGTCTTGAAGGTATTCTGTTATATTTTCTTCTAGAAGCTTTGTTGATCTTACTTTTAAATTTACGTCTATAATTTACCTTGATTTGCTCTTTTGTGTATGGAACAAGGTAGGTTAATGAAAGAGGTGAGGTTTATTTTTTGTACAGATATCCGGTTGTTCCAGCATCAAAACTTTTCTTTTCTCATTAGTACCTTGGGAGAAAATCAAATTATCACATAAGCATGAGTCTATTTCTGGCTTTCTATTCTGCTCCACTGATCTGTTTTTCTGTCATTACACTATATACAAAACTGCATTGATTGTTTTAGCTTTATAGTAAGTCTGGAAATACAATAGTGTAAATCACCCATCTTTGTTCTTTTTAAGATTATATTTGTGATTTTCCATACTTTATATTCCATGTAAATTTTAATATCAGCTTGGAAACTTGACAAGACCTGCTGACATTTGATAGAGATTACTTGGGATCTTTTGATTAATTTGGGGAGATACAGTAATATTCTCTTCCAATCCATGAATATAATGTATCTTTATACTTACCTATGTCTTTTTATATTTATCTCAGCAATACTTTATGTTTTACAGTAGTTATTGCACCTAATTGTTAGATTTATTATGAAATGTTTGAGTTCTTAAAACTATTTTAATATTTAAAAAAATTATTTTCCATTTGTTCATTACAGAAATGCAATTGACTTTAGCATTTTGACCTTGTGTAAGTGCAAACTTGGCTAAATTTATTTCTAGTAGAGGTTTTCTTTTTGTAGATTCCATAAGTTTTTCTAACTATAGAATTATGTCATTTATTAAAAAAAAATAGTATACCATTTGCTTTATGATCTCTATGCTTTATGTTTATTTATCTTACCTCTGTACTAGTTGTCTTCTGCTACAATGGTGAATAGAAGTTGTGAGAGGTGATATCCATGTCTTGTTCCTAATCCTAAAAGAGTTTAATGTTTCAGTATTAGTTATCGTGTTATTTATGGGTTTATCACAGATACCTTTTATTAGTACAAGGAAGTTCCATTGTAGTTGTAGTGTTCTGAAAACATTTATCTTAAATGAATGTTAAATTTGCTAAATTTTTTCAGCATCTGGTATATTTTTTGCCTTTATTTTGTTAATGTGATGATTTATTTAAAAATGTTAAATCAATCTTGTATTACTGAGATGAGTTCCATTTATCTTGATATTTAAATATTTTGCTATTATTTTTCTGTTCTTACAGTGTGGTTGTCAGGTTTTGGTATCAGGATTTTAATGGCCTCCTAAAAATAGTTGAGATGTTTACCCTCCTCTTCTATATTCTGAAGGAGTTTGTAAAGATTTGGTGTACTTTTAACTAAATGTTTCAAATAATTCATTGGGAGACTACCTTATCTGGGGTTTTCTTCTTGGGAATACTTATGGTTACAAATTAAGTATCTTACTATACATGTGGATATTTAGATTTTTCTATCTCATCTTATGTCAATTGTGCTAAGCTAATTTTTTCAAGGAATTTGTCAATTTTATATAAATTGTCAAATTTATTCACATAAAGTTGCTCATAATATCTCACCCCCTTAAAATTTTTTTTTAAGATATTCACTGATAGGCCCTTTTTCATTATTGATAATGATAATTTGTCTCTTCTCTCCTTTTTTTAAAAAGTTTTTTGAGAAGTCTTGCTAGAGGTTGACTAATTTAAAATATTTTTTTTAAATAGCTAGTTTGTTTGTTTTTTGTTGTTTGATTTCTGCTCTCATTTTATTATATTTTTTCTTTAGTTTAAGTTCGGTTTGCTCTTGTTTTTCTATCTTCTTAACATAAAACCTTAGATAATTCATTTTAAACATTTATTATTATTATTATTATTATTATTATTATTATTATTTGTACGGTTTTAAAGCAACAGATCACTCTCTAAGCACAGGTTTACCTATATTCCATAAGTTTGACATGTTGTGCTTTTATTATCATTCACTCCAAATCAAATTTTATTTTCCCTGTGATTTCTTTTTTGACCAAGAAGTTATAGAGGATACACTGATTAATTCCCAGATATTTTAAACTTTCTAGATATCTTATATTATTAGTTTAAAATGTAAAACCATTAATCAGACAACATACTCTTGACTAATTTAAATGTATAGTATTTATAGAGACTTGTTTAATGGCCCAAAATGTGTCCATATGGACATATTTTCTTTTTATATTTGTTGTATGTAGTGTTTTATTACTATAAATAATTTCAAATACATTGACAATACTAATCAAATTTTCTGTACTCTAGTGCTTTATTTTGTATTTTCCTACTTGTTTTATCAACCAGTAAGAGAGTAGTACAAGATTTCCAGCTATGGTTACTGGGATCTAACATACTCTGTTTCATGTGTTTTGAATGTTTGTTATTAGGTGTGTATACATTTAAGATAATCTTTTGTGGATAGATTTTTTTTCAGTCAACTTTCATTGTACGTATCAATGTGGTCAGTGCGGTCTATCGAGTGAAATAGTGACGAGTGTCTCTTAAGACTTGCCTAAAATTCATATCTTGTCTTTCACTGAAAATACCTAAGAAAAGAAGTAGCCAAGTGTTAAAATCACATTTATTCTTCTCAGAATACTTGACAGGTATATCTCCTATTAAAAAGACACAAAAGAAAATTAGTCACCAAGAATCACACCTTCAGAAATTTAAGATCTAAATAAAGTAATTCTTCTAACTGGGTTTTTCAAACAATGAACAGCCGTGTCAGGTATTTCTCTGTTGTCTTCTATTCTATTGGCCTCTACTATATCCAAATTAAACAATCAGGGAAGTTTTGTCTTGTTAGTGTTACAAGGTTTGATTCACTATCTATTTTCTTGGTGACTCTGGAAGCAGCATTTCAGGGGGAAGTTTTGTGGAGTACTTTTAGGGCAGCCGGGGGCACATTTTGTGGAGTACTGTTGGGAGCAGTACTGAAGTAAGGTCTCACAGAATTAGGACAAGCATACAAATCAAGTCACACAAAGTAAAGATATGCATTAAAACATTGAAATATATCGACATAATTGATGATTTCCATTATTATCCAACAACTTGTGAGCTTTATATTGGTAATAACCTGAAATATCACTAATGAGAAGACAGCTATTATTTTTATTTTTGAATAAAATATTCATCTCTTCAAAAAATCTAACTTCACTAGATCTGTCCTTTCTTTGCTTAAAAGAAGCCTGTGTATGTTTATTTTATATTTTCAACTCCATCTGGAATCAAAAGTAGGTGATATTTTACCATGTACTTGCAGTTGTGCACCTATAAGAGGAACAGTAATATCCATAGTCTTATTATGACTTACTGTCTCCAAGTTTAGAGAACGTTCGTACAGAATTCTGGCAAAATTGTCATGCTAGAATACATTTTTTTTTTTTTCAATTGTCACTCTATTCCTTGTGAGTCACTGCCTTTTGTTGGGGCTTCTTCCATGGACCTATTATGTTCTAAAATGTGTTTATAAATCAATATTTAGGAAACCAAGTTATAATGAGAAAAAACAACAGCATTTTAAACAGTTAAATGGTTACCTATTCGTATCTGTAATTATTAGACATCATATAATGTCTAAACTTCTCTGACATAAAATATAAACCCTAAATACAGATATCTCACAAATATGAATTTATTTAATCAATTATACCATTGATTGCATGCATGTATAAAACTACCTATTTTACTAAGAAGATGTATCATGAAAAACTAGAATTAAATTTAATTTTATTATTGAGCTCTCTTCATTCAAGACAATTATTTATTTTGTATGTTTTAGTATATTACAGGTAACACTAGATGATGGTTTTTTTGTTTGTTTTTTTTTAATTTTTATTAGGGAATATTGTGGAACAGTGCATTTCTCCAGGGCCCATCAGCTCCAAGTCTTTGTCCTTCAATCTAGTTGTGGAGGGCACAGCTCAGCTCCAAGTCCAGTCGCTATTTTCAATCTTTAGTTGTAGGGGCGCAGCCCACCATCCCATGCGGGAATCGAACCTGCAATTTTGTTGAGAGCTTGCACTCTAACTAACTGAGCCACCTATCCACCCCAGATGATGGTTCTTGACTACTAGTAATACCCACTCAGTGTCAGCACTTGTGAAGAAGTCAAGATATTAATAGTTTCAGAAATGAATAGTTTATGAAGTCCTTCCTTTTTAAGAACTGTTAATCTGTATTTTTTGTATTCTTTTGGGAGTACAAATTTCCAGGATGTTCAAAAGACATCACTATCTGTTCTGGAAGAGCAACTTAAAATCAGCATTATTTCCTTAGGTAGTTATTAGGTTTTGAAAAATATGAATTATTGCTGATCACTAACTTTCTATACATGCTACTGGATGCCTAGAGCAGACATACGAGTAGCTTCTGTTTTAACTAGAAATATTTCTAAGTCGAAGATGCTAAATGATACCTTAAAAGATAATGCATGCATTAAGAAAAATTTCAAGGGTTTAAATGGTTCTTTAGCATGATTCTTTGTTATGAGGTATGATAAATCAATTATAAAATGAATGAAATATAAAAGTAAAAATATTGACATACCTTTTGCAAATGATAGTTAATGGCCTTAAATTTGAAACAACATATGTGGTTCACACCTGTAAGAAGTCAGGTAATAAGCAAATAATGTTACAATCTAATGCTACAGGTCCCTCTAGTATGAAATATTTTCAGTGTGCTAACAGTAATTCCTCTATGACTTGACAACAATTTAATTTCCAGTAAATTTTTGCATGTGTAGGACAAGCTCCACTCTTTGACACAATAAGGATTCTTAGTCACCTCATTCCTTCTGATTCAATCTCAAGGAACAATGTAAATTTTCCTTTATATAAATTATTCCTTAACTTCCCTAGCTCTTATTGACCAAATATTCCATCTCAGATTTCAGTAGCCTCCACATTTCCTAGCACAATATTGCAATACTGGATTACTGTTGTAGTAACCTAGAAAATATTTTCAGTATCAGCAGTTGCAGGCATTATTTGTTTTAAGTGAGAATTTGTATTCCTGTGACTTCTGGATTCTGAAAGAATGCAAAAAAAAAAAAAAATCTTATTTTTCTTTTACATAGTAATCCTTCCAAACTAAGAGATAGTTATCAAGTTGTTGCTAGGCTTTGTATTTTCTTTTTTAAATTTATTGCGGTGACATCGGTTAACAACATTATATACATTTGAAATGTGTAGTTCTATAATATATCATCTTTATTTTGCATTCTGTGCTCATCACCCAAAGTCTAATCTCCCTCCATCACCATATATATGACCTCCTTTACCCTATTCATTCTTCCCCCACCCACACCCCTCTAGTAATCACCATTATATTGTCTATTAATTTGTTTGTTTGTTTTGTTTGTTGCTTTCTTTTTATATCCCACACATGAGTGAAATCATTTGGTTCTTATACTTTTCCAGCTGACTTATTTTGCTTAGCATGATACTCTCAAGATGCATCCATGTTGTCACAAATGGCAAAATTTCATCCTTTCTTGTGGTGCAGTAGTATTCCATCGTATATATGTACCATATCTTCTTTATCTAATCATCCATTGAAGGACACTTAGATTGTTTCCGTGTCTCGGCTGTCAACTATAGTGCTGCAATGAACATAGGGGTGCATATATCTTTATGAATAAATGTTTTCAATTATTTTAGGTAGATACCCAGAAGAGAGATTGCTGGGTCATATGGGAATCCTATTCTTAGTTTCTTGAGGAGCCTCCATACTGTTTTCCATAGTGGCTGTAGCAATTTACATTCCCACCAGCAGTGTACAAGATTTTTTTTCCCTTCACATCCTCTCCAACACTTGTTATTTCTTGTCTTATTGATAATAGCCATTCTAACAGATGTGAGGTAGTATATCATTGTGGTTTTGATTTTCATGTCCCTAATAACTAGTGACGTTGAGCATCTTTTTATATATCTGTTGGCCATTTGTATGTCTTCTTGGGAGAAGTGTCTGTTTTGGTCCTCTGCCCATGTTTTAATAGGGTTATTTTCTTTATTTTATTGTTGTTAAGTTGTATGAGTTCTTTATATATTTTGCGTATTAGCCCCTACTGAAGGCATTGTTTGCAAATATCTTCTCCCATTTGGTTGGTTGCCTTTTTGTTTTGTTGATGGTTTCTTTTGCTGTGCAAAAGCTTTTTAGTTTGATGTAGTCCTATTCATTTATTTTTGCTTTTACTTCCCTTGCCTTTGGGGTCAAGTTCATATAATTCTCTCTGAAATCAAGGTCCATACGTTTAGTACCTACATTTTTATCTATGTATTTTACTATCTCAGGTCTTATATTGATGTCTTCAATCCATTTTAAGTTACTTTTTTGTATAGAGTGTCAAATAGCAGTTGAGTTTTTTTGTTTGTTTTTCTTTTGAATGTGGCTTTCCTATTTTCCCAACACCATTTATTAAAGAGACTTTCTTTTCTATATTGTATGTTTTTGGCTTCTTTGTTGAAAATTAGTTGTCCATATACATGTGGGTTTATTTCTGAGCCCTCAATTGTATTCAGTTGGTCTGTATGTCTTTTTCCCCCACTACCAATACCATACTGTTTGATTACTGTAGCTTTGTAGTATAATTGCAGGGAGCGTGATAACTCTGGCTTTGTTCCTTTTTCTCAGGATGCTTTGGTGATTTGGGGTCTTCTGTGGTTCCATACAAATTTGATGATTTGCTGTTATTGTTGTTCTATTTCTTTGAAAAATGATATTGTGATTTTGATGGTGATTGCATTAAATTTGTATATTGTCTAGGTAATATGGCCATTTTAACTATATTGATTCTTCCAATCCATAAAAAGGAGTATCTTTTCATTTATTTATGTCTTCTTCAATTTCTTTCAACCAGTGTTTTGTAGTTTGCAGTGAATAGGTCCTTCACTTTCTTTGTTAAGTTTTTTCCTAGGTGTTTTATTATTTTTGTTCCAGTTGCAAATGAAATTGTTTTCTTACTTTATTTTTCTCATATTTCATTGTTAGTGGGTAGAATTGCAACAAATTTTTGAACATTGCTTTTGTACGTTGAAAGTTTACTGTATTTGTTTATTGTTTCTAATAGTTTCTTGATGGAGTATTTCGGGTTTTCTACATATAGATCATGTCATCTGCAAAAAGTGATAATTTTACCTCTGTGTTTCAAATTTGAAAGACTTTAATTTCTTTCTCTTGTGTGGTTGCTCTGACTAGGACTTCTAGTAATACGTTGAATAACAATGGTTAGAGTGGGCATTCTTATCATAGTCCTAATATTAAAGGGAAAGCTTTCAGTTTTTCACCATTGAGCATGATATTAGTTGAGGGTTTGTTGTATATGGCCTTTATGATGTTGAGGTACTTTCCTTCTATACCCATTTTATTGAGTGTTTTAATCATAAATGGACGTTATAGCTTCTCAAATGCTTTTTCTGTATGTACTGATATGAAAATAGGATTTTTGTCCTTATTTTGTTAATGTGGCATATCATATTGATCAATTTGTATATGTTGAACCATCCTTGCACTGCTGCAATGAACCCCATTTGATTGTTGTGAATTATCTTTTAATGTGTTGTTATATTCTATTTGCTAATAATTTGTTTAGGTTTTTTGCATCTAGATTAATCAGAGATTTTGGTCACTAATTTTCTTTTTGTATGTGTTATCCTTGCCAGGTTTTGGTATCAGGGTAAAGTTGGACTCATAAAAAGTGTTATGAATTATTCAGCCTTACTATTTTCAAAGAGAAACATCTTCTTTAGGTTCTCCCTCTTCTGCGCTTTAGACTTATCATTTTACTCCAGATATATTTTACTGTTTTCAGTTCTATCTTAAAATATGTCTGGGAGAATTGAACATACAATCTAAATGTGGTTGCCAAAAACCGTGAAAGGTGAGTTTTCATCCAAATTACTAACTAACTACTTAGCCCACCATATTTTCATGCATGCTGACAGAAGACATGAGATCCCTAGATCAGAGGCAATGGATTTTATTACTCACTGCATAGCCAGCTGGATGATCTTTATATTTTCATCAATCCTCCTTGCTCTCAAACTCAAACAACGTTGACAGGGAGCAGCCCAGATGGCTACTGAGCAGGCAGTGGACTTGTGTTACAGTTGAAGAACTCTAATCCTAAGAGAGCCCAATCTTTATATTGGGCTGCAAGCAAATTTTACACTGGGGGGAGACATTATCCTTATTATACTGGACAGAGATCAAACTTGTTTTGTGCTCTGGGAGAAATCAATATTTCTATCTACCAAGGCTGTTTGCTATGCAAACATCTTTGAAAAGATATTTCAGGACAAAAGCTGTCAGTTTCTCTGCTCTCAAGACCTGCAGACATGTGAATTATCTTTTAACAGTGGGTTCATTAATTTTCAGTGCAATTAAATTGTGGATACCTTTTAAAATGAAAATTAAGTGATGATAATTTACAGAAAAGAAATATGTTCCCACACATTTGTATAATATAGTACTCAATTCTAATTCTTCAATGACCTTCCTTGCTCTTCCATACACATAGCAGTGTCACCTGGCATACAGATATACTTGATTTGGCCTAAGTTCTGATTGCTAAAACAGTAATTCAATAGTGCCATTGCATATAGACCCTATAGGATGATGTCCCATTAGATCCATTCAATCGCACTACATTATTACACAGGTTCAGTTTACCAAGAACTTCTGTCTCAGCTAGAGTAGAGGTGAATAGGATTGTATTCTAGCTTTTATCACATCAATCAAGAGTTCATCAAAAATTGAATTAACGCTATAGTATTGAGGAAAAAGATTTGTGCCATCAGGCCAGGAAGACTCCATATTTTTTCAAATTTTTTACAATTGTGCATCATTTAAATTTTTTCCTTTGCATTATCTTGACACTTTCAGAACACTGGCAATACAAGGATTATTTTAACACTTAAAAATAATAGCAATGAATTATGTGCATAATCATTTTCTACTTAAGCTCTTAAATCAGAGTTTAGGTTAATAGAAGGCTATAGAAATGGAAGGTTGCTCTAGGATGTTAAACAGCCTGTTTCAAAGCAGGGATATTTCTAGTTTTTAATATTTAAAGCAATTTTTGTTTAACTCAAAAACTTTTACAATGTTCTTTGGACTCGATTGCTTTGTCAAATATCTCCAATCTTGTGAAAATATTCTCTGATATTTAATTAATTGAAATCTTCTTCTCTTCAGATGTAACCTCAATTGTAATTAGAAATGCGTGTGTCAACTTTTCTAATTAGCGGTGGTAATTAATATTTATTGAGGATGCACAGGGCAGGTGGTGAAGTTCTAGACCCTTGAGTAACAAGAGCAGAATTTCAGAGAAAATAACATTATTGCTGTGTATACATGGCAAAGCATACCCACAGAGTTTGGAAATGAAAGTATGGGAAGTCAGTTTAGTGATTGTCGTGTCACTCCAATATGTTAGAATTGACAATTGAGAAACAAGCCAGGATAAAAAAAGTTTTGACCACTCCTCCCCTCCCCCAGATCTGTACTTCACTTCTCACATTTTAATTCTCTGAAGGCTAGAACTAATTAAAATTTATAACAAACTCATTGAGGGAACTATTTGGAAAGGATATTATGATTTTGGGAAAGCAACAAATACAAATAAGATTATTCGTTTAAGAAATATCAACAAAAACACTATGAACACAGAGAATCTTGAATTTAGTAAGCTATAATAGCAAGGTATGGATTCAGTATTATATATGTATACTGAATTTTAATTTCCTATGATTGTTATCTGATATTTCACCATGGAGATGTTTATAACATGAAATATTTTGAGGTTCCTTGCATGAAGAAATACTCTGATGCTATATAGTTTTATTAAAAATTTGAATGGAAAACAGAAAAAAACAGAGCCAAGAGCAATGATTGTTAATGTAAACCACATAATTAATATTCAAAACAAAATTAGGTTATAGCACTGAATCCAACAAGATAAGTCTAATTGAACAAGGTACAATATTGTATTTGGATGCAAAGATCAAACACATAATATTGTATATTAAAACACGTTTACATTTAAGTATTCATTTAATAGCATAAAAGTAATATAAGTATAAGAACATTGTTTACATAAATTGAAGGGATAGAAATATAAGGGATGATTTTTAAATTAGTTTAAAATCAAACACCAAGGAAAATATGACACTCTTGACCACTTTAAAATAATTCATATTATGCATGTATATATACAAATACTATAGGTATATTTGGTAAAGAACTCTGTAAGATAAGTGATAAACAGAAAAATATTTGCAAAGTATATGAACGACTATATGTTATCCTTAAAATACACAATGTTTTTGTTAATTATTTAAAAAATAGTAACACTGAAATAAGAAAAAAACTGAACAAATGGCACTTTTTGGCAATATATTTTGACAAAAAATATAAATGAACAATAAGCATACAAAAATGAAATTACAATCATTTAAAATTGAAGATATGCAAAGTCCTTATTAAAATAACACTTTAAAAATCTATTAGATTAGTACAGGTTAAAATATTTGAAATATTGTCAAGTGTTGAAAACCTTTCATGTTCATATGCTATTGGTAGGAGGATGGATGGAGATTTGACCCTGTGTCAATTCTACTACTAAAAGTTGTCTGAGAAGATAATAAGCAGCTTGCAAAGAATAATTGACAAAGACTGGAGTAGTGCTTCTAGTAGCAAAAAAAAAAAACAAAAACAAACCTAAAAACAACCAAAATCTTTGTAGAAGTCTTGATAAATAAATTGCGACATGTCCATTCAATGGATAATATGCAACCTTATTAAATGTTGAGAAAATAATACATTGGTATGAAAATGACATCAATGTTATCTTGTATGAAAAGCGTACTCGTATTACAGAATAATAGATAATATGATCTAAGCAGTGTTTTTCAAAGTATGTTAATGGATATTAGTTCCACAAAAATAGTTATGTGATCTGTATAATCAAATTGTTTGGAAAATGTTGCATATTTTATCCTTTTTTATTTTTTTTAAGATTCACAAAGCATATAAGTATATTATAGGCTCCAAAAAATATGAGTATGTCCACAAAATAATTTTGTTTCATTCAAATTATTTGCTAAAATTATTTAATGATTTTGTATAATTCTTTGGAACATCTCCAGTTTAATACAATGTATTTCACTTTGGAAAATATTGCTGTGCATGCATAAGAATAAAAATTTGTCAAGAGAGATACCAAATTAACAGTGACCATCCAGGAGAATGGGAAATTTAGGAATTTTAGCATTCTGTGTTACACATTTTCCATATTATACCATACTTAATTTTTTTTTTTAAACTTGAATCATCAGAAAAATAAAAGTTTTATGGAGAAAGAGAGAGTGAAAGTGAGCCCAAGCACAAACTTCTGGTTTAAATAACACCTTTAACACAGCCTTTTAGACTTTTCCCTTAAATAGCTAATACTTAATTTGTTTAAATTATCAATTCACACAACAGCTGAAACTACACTAATAGACAAATTATTTTATTACTAGAATCTTTGGAGAATTCAACCTAACCATAAAGTCAGTGGAACCAAATTTAGAAAATATATCTGTATTTCATTTCATGAAACATCAGTATCAAAAAAGGTGTACATTTTGTTTTTAACACCATCACATAAATTCTCTCCATAGTCCCAACACTGATACCAAACTAAGCTCTGCCATTTCCCATGACATACTTTTGGAGCGTCCAGAGCATAATCACGTACTGCACCATTTTAAAAATCTATTTGGACACTGCAAATTCCTGGAAACAAAGGTCTGGAATGAAATTGGCCAGTGGTACCTGCATCCTGTTAAGATTTTGTTTCCACAAGTAAAATGTGGAGGTCCAAAAGGAGACCAAGGCATTGTGAGAATTGAAGATTATCATGAATGCCATTTATCCAGAATATCCAAGAACCCATAGTGGGGATAGTAGAAAATGCCAATTCTGTTTGGCAGAATCACAGAAGACTACAAACTCAGCTGGTTGCTGTATGAATTTACCATTACCCATTTTTCCCATTAGGGGTTAACCTTTTGAGAGACACTAAGAAGATAAAAGGCTAACCATACCCGTTTTATTTACCAAACTGCGGCCCATGAGTGAGAAAACAAATAAGCCTGGGGTCTTTAAAAAGGGAAAGGAGAATATCATCCTTGTGTTCTCCTGTTTACTCTGTAGGGACTAGAAGAAATTGATAAATATTTGGCATCATGAGGGGAAAAAAACCAACCATACTGAGGAAAGAAGGATGAGGTGAACTTGTCAAAGTCCGTCCCAACTATAAGAAGATAAATTGAAATGGATGAAAATGAAGCTGGTTAAGATGAGGTAGAATTGCAAGGAAGCTGAAATTGTGACAATTAGAGATGACACTAGATGTGGAAAGGGGTACACATAGTATTGTGTATGTGCATTCATGGAACATATATGTCTTGACTCTAATACATGAGTGCTGAGGACACAGGAGTCAACAAGATGAAGTCCGTCTAAATATGTGATGTTGAGAATATACATATATTCTAAAATACAGAATAAAAGCACAGACAACTGAGAAAACTCAAAGGAAAATGATACATATTTGGGCAAGGAAGTGAGAACCAAAATAAGAATGATAGCATGCTAAACAGGGAATGGTATTGTCCTTGGAAACAGTCAGTTATCCAAGAAGTAATTAAGGTACAATGTCTCTGAATTAAAAGTAAAAATAGTAACAAGTACTTATCACCAGAAAACAATGACGCAAATTAACATTATTGAAAAATAAATAAATATAAGGATAAAGTAATGTATTGTAAATATATATGTGTGTGTGTGTGTATGTATGTACCTACACACACACACACACACACACACACACACACACACATTGACTTAATGCCACTATTTTCTCACTCTTTGGAGTATATCAAGGGTGCATTCTCTTATCACTATGACTCATAAAGTCTAATTAATGCAACATGATATGGAATAGAAATAAGAGCTATAGCAATTGAAGGGAGTTTGCAAAATAGAATTGTTTATTCATTTATAAATAATTTTATTTTATCCCTAGGTAAAGGAGAATCTACTGGAAAGCAACAATTTATAAGAACACTAATTAAAGTGTCTGTTTACAAAATGAATATGTACTATCAAGAATGTACAATCCAGCAATAATCTGTAGTAAAGGTTTTGGTAAAGAGGTTATATCCACATAATTATATCAGTACTTATAGTAAATTCAGTCCCTTTGATTAATTAATTATATCATAAATATCTAATAATGAAAAGTTTGAATTAATACATAAAAAATATTGTTAAACCACAAACACCAGTCTATAGCTATGAAGTGATTAAATTGTTAAAATTTTATGGGCTTGTGTCCTTAAAATATATAACTTATTCAGAGGACTCCTCACTAAATATATAATTAACTTCTGAACCTATAATGAATGCATAAATTAAGAATGTATAAACTCCTTCCCAATAAATGATAACTATAGTCTGTGACAAAAAGACAATGAATTGACCATGTACTTAAAGTTCATAAGTGCTAATTATGCTAATCATGAAATACAACATCACATTTGATTCTACTTTATTAATCCTACATATTAGGGACATTCTTATAAAATTTATAATAGCTAGAAATTGTTTTCCAAAGGCAAAATTACCACTATTTAAAATTAATGTAAAAAACATTCTTTATTAAGAGAAACAAAGAACTGTTGATTTTAGCTATATTTTTTCCTTGGAGATTTAGGAAAATTAACTTAAGTAATTCATTCCATGGAGTCTATAACAAGAATATGATAGAAAATATTTATTAAATTCTGGTTAAAATATAAATATTTCAACTGATTTACCTTTTATAATTTTTTGTAAAATATTCTGTAGTAGACTAAATTCAAATAAGAATTTAATACACATTTCAATAATTTATTGTTAAGGCAAAAGGAGATAATAATGAAATGAGCCATTTAAATTTAGAGGGTTCTAATTTGGAAGGTGCGGAGTTGGACAGGAGAATATACAAAATATTTAGCATATGCTGACCTATCAGACTGAATGGTGACCATGTCAGAATGGACACAAACTGGGAACCACCTATGTATACACGTATACCAACTCAACTGGTAGAATATTAGACCTTCTTTTAAGTAAAACTTTAATATTTTTATTCACCAATGCTTCCCACAGCAACAGATAATACTGAAAACAGATTAATTTGATGTTTATGGATTACAGTATGAGAGCATTAAATAGAGGGTGGGAGCAGGATGGGGAATACGGGAGTACTGCCTAGGTAGGGATGTCCACATGGCTACAGCTTAGTCAAGAATTCAACATCAGAATGTCTTCTAATTTTGATTTGGTTGAATTTCTACCATTCTTTTTTTTGGTTTTCATTTTTTTCTGTCGTTTTTTTTGTATGGTTTGCATGTTTTTTGTTTGTGTTATGCTCTCCATTGTTTCTGCAAAGATATAACAAATCCTTGTTATCTCAGAAGAAAAAAATGTTAACATAGCCTTTGTTAAATCTAAAATAGATACTTCCATAAACCTCATATGTGAATGATTTTCTTAAGTGGTATTGTATTACATCTATGGAGGGAAGTAAGAACTAAATGAAAATTAACAAATTGTTTCTTTTAATTTAGGTTTAAATATCATTAATGAATGAGAACAAATTATGAAATCTCTTAGACAACTATAAACAAATTGCAGTGACCGGTTCTCTTGGCAGCAAAGGGGTGAAATAAATTCACATTTTTTTACATAGTCATATTTCCATTGATTTAATATTTGAATTGTTATTTCCCCACCATCACTGTTCCTGTAATGTAGTTAGAGATAACTACACCAGCCATGCTTTGCCCTGTCTTCTATAAACTTGCTACTCAAAATAGTCTGTAGAGGAGCTCATTAGAAATGCAGAATACCAGGCCCCAGAGATCTGCTGAATAGAACAGATTCTGAATTTTAACAAGATCCACAAGTGATTCACATGCATATTAACTTGAGAAGAGCTCAATTTAGAAAAAAGTGTTCAACAACAATGCTAATTAAATTTTCATAGGCAAGTCTAAAACACCTAAATTGTGTCACTTTTTTTGTTACGTTCAAATGTTTTTTGATTGTCTGTTTGTTTTCACAGAATAAACTAGTATACTCATGCAGTAGGGAGAGAAGTTAAATTGTGAAAACATCCATCCTTAACATTTTAGTGACCACAAATGGAGATCTCAACCCATGGCCTTTTCTCTCTTCCTACAACTGTCTCCGTTCTGTTCCATGGAGGTTCTTAACACATGCCTATGGACTCATACTTCTGAATGTGTAAGCTTCATGTACCCACTGTTACAAATAACCACTCAATCGCCACCGTCGACCTCTGGGTGCACGATCCAATGGCAGTAGCAAGTGCAGACCTGGAAAATGTCTTAGGTTGCTCTTTCTAGACTTGGAGCACGGTTCCAGACAGGTGCGAGATCTTAGAGAACATGCCCCTTGCTGCAAAGACTGGAGCAAAGCACAGTTAAAGGAGGATCTGACAAGCCTTGGAAAATATGGGGCCCAAGTGAGGGGTTCTCGTTTCCTGGTTTTGTGGGCAGCACTCTTTATGATGATCATATAACATTTTGGACCAATATTTTAGGGTTAATTTAAACATTTTTCTTTCTCTAGAAGTGATTTGAATAAAAAAAAAATACTTTTCCCAATACATGCAAATTAGTGTTATGATTAATTTTATAAATTCTTGATATATCATTTCTCTAAGAGAAAAAATAAAATTCACTTTATTGTAGAGAAGTAAATGTAGAGAAGTAAAAGTCTGTGAGCTATACCTTTTAATTTGGATAGAAGTCAGAAACCTCCACCACCCACACTCCCACCCCCACGCTTTGTAGTTTAGGTAACTTAGAAAAAATTCTTAAATTCAAGTTTCTTTCTATCTAAGTTTCCTTTTTCACAAACACCCTGTTCTATAATGTATTTCACATTTATATCATCAGGTACCCTTCATACCTTACTATGATATGCATGAATACCCTTTTAATCTAAAGTTTGTAGTTAAACACTGAAATATAAGAATCAGGGAAGAGATCTATGGGGAAAATAAATCATTTTTCATAAAAGAACAATAACAGGACACCAAAAACCTCTTCCCTCTTGAATAAGCTATTTTAATTCTGAGCTCAACATTCATCATTTCTTTCCTAGACCTTTAGGGAAAACACACACACACACACACACACACACACACACAGAGACACACACACACGTCTAGATCTGAATATTAACATTCAGTAAATATTTAAATTTGTGCTGAAGAGGGGGTATTCTGCAAGCCCAATAGATTGTGTTCACTCATTCATAACTTCTTTCAGCTCTTTGCTTTGTGTCTTATGTCTAAACACTGATTTCTATAACTCAATATATTTACAATAAATGACAAACCTGGTTAAATAATTTTCTTTTTCTACACGGCTGAAATTAATTTCATTTTGCCACAAGGAATGGGAAAGTGTTGCATACTTTTCTTGAAAAAGCATCCAAAGCATAATGCTAATCAAAATTTTAACTGAATCAAAACACAAAACAGGTACTTTTATAATGTATTCAATCCCTAATTGAAATTCAACATCATTAAAAAATTAAAAACCTTAGATACCATAATTGCTTAAATAACCTTCTGTGCATTATATGTTAAATATTTGGCTGCATTTAATGCTTAGTGTTAAATCTCTTAGACACACTCACAGCAAATAGCTTTAATAAACCAAAGAAGACAATGTGCCAGCAGGTAAAAACCATTAAAAGTTTTGCAAGCATCATCATTTACCCACTTCAGAAAATCAGTAACTCAAATATTTTGTTTGATGTTTTAAATTATCTCTACCTATCCCCTTTAAGAATTGGGCTGTTGTTACAAGTCTCTCCATATACTGTAAACCTTTAATCTAAAGAATATTTGTCACTGAGTCACTTTAACTGTGTTCTTTCTGCCTGTCTGATTTATGCTCTAAATATACGCACCGTGCTGCCTTTGGAACTAGGTCAGGGGCTTGAGTACTCAAGGGTCAAGTTCATGGCTGACAGTAGTTCCTTGCAAGTCTATTAGCCATATTAGTATGGGATTATCAGAGGTCTTTTGACAGCATTATGTTACACAATCCTTCTGAGCATGTTCTATTTTAATAAACTGTTTTACAACAGTTCCAGATTACAGAAAAATTACAAAGCTATTACAGTGCGTTCCCATATACCTTATACCCAATTTCCCTATTTTCTCTATTTTTATCATCTTACATCAATACAATCCATTTATTTAAATCAATGAACCAATATTGAACCATTATTAAATAAAACTGATACTTTGTTTAAATTTTCTTAGTTTTCACTTTTTTCCTATTCCAGGATTTCAATCCAGGATACCATACTGCATTAAATTCTGTAGCAATATCTCCTCAGGCTCTTTTTAGCTGTGACACTTTCTCAGACTTTGCTTGTTTTTTATGCCCTTTGCTATTTTGAGAAGTTACGGTCAAGTATTTTGTAGAATGTCTCCTTTGGGATTTGTATTGTGTTTTTTGCATGATTAGACTGGGATTATGTCTTTTGGGAGAGGAAGACTACAGAAGAAAGCACTATTTTCATCACATTATATCAAGAGTACATACTATCAACATGACTTAATCACTGTTTATGTTGACCTTGATCATCTGTTTGAGATAGTGTTTGTCAGACCTCTTCACTGTAAAGTTACTGTTTCCCCGTTTTTCACGCTGTCCTCTTTGGAAGGAAGTCATTACGCACAGCCCACACTTAAGAAGTAGAGATTTATACTCCACCCGCTTAAGGTCAGAGCATGTATGTAAATTACTTGGAATGCTTCTGCACAGGAGTTCTGTGTCTTCACCATTATTCAAGCATTTATTTATATCAGTATGGCCTCATGGCTATTTAATTTAAACTTTAGCTTATAATTCTGCTGTATTTTATTGTTCAAATTGTTCTAGCTATAGCATTAGGGAACTTTTTCAGTTGGATCCTGTGTCACTTTCACATACCCATACCAGTGTTATCCGTTGTTTAAGCACTTCCTCACTTCCAGGCACTAGCCTATGCTTCAGGCCTAACTTACATATATTTTGCCCCTTCTTTGTATCAGCTATTTCTCCTTAGAGCCCTGGTTCCTTTTGTTAGAGAATGGTATTATAAACCAAAAATGTAGCAGGCCGGTGTGCTCATTGCTAGTGGGGTATGTATCATTGCTTCTAAGCCCTCAGAGCAAGGAAATATATGTGTGTATACTAACTCATGTATACATACATATCTATAAATATTCCTTTATATAAACATTTATATCTCTATTTAAAAACATGAGTTCTTAATGATGTATCCAACTCTTATCTATTACATGGATCATTTTAGCCTCATTCTTTTGCTTATCTGTAAACTTTCACTCTATGAATGGGAGAAAGCTGGCTCCCACATCTGCCATGAATTTACTTCATTGTTCAATTCTGTTATATATGACTAGCTGTATCAGGATTTTTTACTTCTATCCCTGTGGGAAACAACTCTACTCTTTCCCCAAACTAGAGTACAGTGTCTCTATGCAATTCCTTTTTCCTTTTGCCGTATCACCTCTGTTCTATGACCAGTCCAAGAAAAGGCATCATTTTTCAGTTTGTTCAAATTTTTTTCTTCTTTTGAGGAAGAGAATAATGACTTCCTAGATCTTTGTATATTGGAGCTGAAAAAGCCATGTTATGTTTTTTACATTTATTTAACTTCATACCATAACACATGTTACAAAGAACAAAAGATTTAAATGAAATTCCCAGTTTTGAAATTTAACATTTATTTCAACTTAAAGAGAATGATGTACCAAACTGTATAATTTTAGGAACATACAAGTCGCCAGCAAAATTTTTTTGAGTAGCCTACAGCAAGCCTGGAAATCATTGCTTTCAACTTGTGTCTCAATAGTATATCAAAAATTTTGGAGCATACCGATTCAATTATTCATCAATTATTCATTATGTATTAAATGCTTAGTTACTACCTTAAACTATTGAACTGAAATTTGTAGTATTTCTATGAACTTGTTTCTTCTTTAGTTCTATATAGAAGAAGGTTACTTGAAAAGATGATTCTGTTTGCTGGTCAGTGAGCATAGTTTTCATAGAGGCATTTTATATATATGATGACATGATGATCCAGGTCTAAAGGTACAATAACTAAGGCTTGCAGGCCTTTGAAGAAGGGAGGCTAAACTTCATTTCAGGCAATTCATGTTTAATCGTTCAAACTAATTAGCTATAGAAAATATAAAAGGTAAAATATGCTTTGGGTAAAACCGCACTGTAAAATATGGAAATTATCTATGAAGATAGGACTTTCAGATTATTTCTTATTACCTCAAAGGCACGCTCTGTATGCATGCACGTGTGTGTGTGTGTTTAGTTTAATTAAATCCTGTGCTTCAAACTTACAGACCATTTAGGATGATTTCAAATATGGTCCACGTTCATACGAGTATTATGCCAGTATTTGTGGCTCATAAGCAGGAACAGACACTTTTCAGCACCACATTGGTGATGGATAGGTGGTTACTGAGTTCTGACCAGTGAAGTAAAATGACTAAGATTTAAAGCACAATTCATAGCACAATCTCTCATGATCAGGTTCACAATTTCAAAAATGTTAGTAAATTCCATACTATTTTGCTTGTATTGCAAGAGTTTTAAAGAAGGAGAACAGTCTGAATGTTAGGAATATTTCAGACAAATTGATTCTGGTCAGGTACACAAACCGATGAATGAGGAATCATCGGTTCCTCATTCATCCAAAAGTGCTTGGGGGGACTGTGGCAACCTATTTCTCGTGCTGATGTGGTTTTAGTTTTTTAGTCTTCTTCACTGTTGCTCAATCTGTAGATACTAGCCTTTCAAATCATCGTGATGAGAACACCAGGCATTTCATTATTTTTGCAACAGAATTTGAGATAATGTGTAATGGAATTCAATATTTTTAAAATATTTAATGAAATTAAATGTATTTTAAGAGATTATGAAAGGTCTAGCTAAGTTCAAAGGTTACACTTTGGTGATAGAATATACTGCTTCAAAGTGAAAGTAATAGGCTTTCAATTTATGGAGCTATTAGAGGTTTCCTTCTTTTCAACATATTTCTATTTAATTTAGAAAAGTGGGAACAGAGAGTCAGAGATGTAAGTGAAAGTTTCCTCATAATATAATAAGAAATTTGGTCTTTAGTGCAGTTTATGAAAAAGTTGAGAGATTTTGTCCTTTTTTTTCAACATTAGGGAATTTAGCTTTAAGTTAAAAGCCTTTTTCACTGGTGAAATTGATTTTTTTTCTCTTAATCTAGAGGAAATGGAATATGTGCAGCCCAGCAGAGGAGAGAAAGGAGGTCAAGGGGTAAACAGTTTGATGCGGCTCATCTTGAGCTCAGTCCTGGGCATGTGATCTCTAGCACTCTGTCCTCCCAACAGGGAGAATCTAGCGGTGTCTTAGGCATAAAATGCTTGAGAAAAATTTCAAACAAACGTCTGAGAGAGTCCCTAGAACATTTAGACTTTTCTGTCACAGTCTTTGCTGTTCAATTATTTTTCTTTTTAACAGGACAGAAGGATACTGGCACCACGGCTGTGGTTTCCTTTAAGGTAGCTCTTTCTTCATGGAGCTAGGAGTCTTTAATTAAGCTCTGTATGTGATCATGTCACACTTTTGCATTTAAGAGGACACCAAATGCCAAGTGGAGAAATCTTCCCTTTCGTTTATTTTATTCTTGTTCAAAGATTAAAATGAGTACGTTCTATAAGTCCTAACAGTCTTTCCTAGATCAAAGTTAGCATCTCAAACTGATTGCTTTGAGATTCCATACACATGGCCTAGGAATGGAGTCCTTCTCCACAAATATTGAAAAATGAATTATGGTCACCATCTCTGGGATTTAAAACTTTAAAACAGGCTGAAAACTTGCCCTTTTTATTTTTCTCTAATATGTCCCTATCCTAATACTGTGTTAAAATTCTGGCAGCAACTTAAATTAGGCACAATTCTGAAATTGAGGAGACATTCAAGTTGATTAGAAATGTTATTACATTTTGTTAAAATACTTATGTTTATCAATTAGAAAAGGTTTTTACTACTATTGTTGTTTTTCCACTTTAGTTCCATCTGGTGAATATTTACCAGAAAAGTTAAGAGTTCTGCTATCTACCATCTGACTATAAACAAACAAACAAAGAAACAAATCAAGCAATAAACAACTCTTCTTTGTGACATTCAGCCTCTGGATTTTCTAAAATATTCGGTTGTCAGAAAAAAAAAAAAATCCAATTTTCCTCCAGATGTTTTGCACTCTTTTTTCCATAGTTGGAGATTACTTAGAAGCAGGATCTACTAGCATTCACTACCAAATATAGATCACTGAAACTTGAAGCAGGAAACTGGCAGAAACAATCCACAAGCTCATTTAATTAAAAGAAACTCAATGGCAATATCCATCTTGGGTTTGTCTTTGTAAATTATTATAAGTCAACGTAGATTAATCCAATTTTTCACTCTTGCTTTTTTTTTTTCCTCTTAGGCCAATGAATTAACATATTAATGGTCAAAACGATGCCAAAAAGAATACATCTTTTCCCTCAAACAATTATTTTTTCCTGGTATATCCCTTTTTAGCTCTTCTTAGTTCCTTTCACATTTTTACTAAGTTTTTCTTCTTCATTAAACAATATTTATGTATTCCATCATCTATTCTACAATTTTATAGACTCAAAGTTTATTTTATAGAAATCGTGTGATGCAGAAGTGTTAAATAAAAATGCAAATAGCCCATATGCTTCAGTTTGCATCAGTTGTGCCTGCATGTAGCTTAGGCATTACTTGGCTCACAGTCTCACTGCTGTATCCCTATCACTAAACCAATGAGTTATACCACAATTTTCCTTACCCCCTCTACTATTTTAGTATTTGGGTGTCTAGAAGTGCAGATGGAAAATGAATGTAAAAAGGAGTTCTTAAAATATAAATATTCATTATTGTTCCCAATATGCTGCATATTTTTTAGATCCTGCTGGGTCCTGCCAGAAAAGCAGAGGGTGTTCACTGAGGGAGCATAGTTAATGGAAAACCATTGCATTTTTCCTAATGCTCAAATTGGCAGTCTGTGTATCATATGCTGAACACATAGAAATTCATGTACGTGCATGGGGCAGTTCAACGCAATCTGGGAAATGTCCATAAACTTGATTTTCATATGTATTTAATATCTGATAGGAGAGAACAAAGCGAATGCATCTTTTTATAAATAATTACATCCAGTATGATTAATGATGTGTGTATGATGCATATTTAGATGTATACACATATACATATGTATTCATGTATTGCATGAATATATATATTCCATTTGTTTAACAAGAGTTACTTACTTAGAATCTAAAAATAAAGTGAAGCAGATCTTAATAACCAAACACATTTTAAAGATTTCTATTCAACTCATAATTAGATTTTAAATAGACTAAGTATGTTTGATCAACCTCCTGTTATAATACAGCTTTGACTATTGTTCTCTCTTAATAATAATAACTATCAGAAACATTTTACTTCCCCATTATAAATGGCCTCAATTATGCTAAACTATAAGTTCAAACTACCTTACAAAACCAAAAGATGAGTCATTGATAAAAAAGAAAAGTAATGCTTCTTTCTGAGAAAATTTGTGTTATTACCATTGAATTAAAGAACTAAAACAATGTTAGCAAGACTGAGTTGAGCTTCATTAAATATCATTTCTAGTTGCATGATACTTTAGCTCTTTCACTATATTTCAAAAATACATCTCACATGCTATATTATTTCACTTACTGAAAGACAGAAATGAGAAAGATAAACTGCTCCTTCATTCTGAATACCTCATTTTTTGATAATGTTAATTAGATAGTAATCAAGTGTGTATGAAATTCTTAATTCAGAGTTTCTTCTTGAATGTCATCTTAGGCAAATATAAATAAAGTGTGTAAAAAAATTATACAAGGATAACACAGAATAAATATTTTAAATACAAAAGACAATGTGATGTTTAAAAGAAGGAGGGATAAATAAATATCAAAATAAAATAAAACTACTAGGCTCTTTTTAAATATGAAGTGTCTGATAATACTTTATGGTTAAACTAGTGGTTATCAACAGGGGAGATTTTCCTCCCAGGGAACATTTGGCAATGTCTGGCGATATAAGTAGTTGATGAAAATGAGCAGGGGAGAGTGCTTTAGGCATTTAGTGGGTACAAAGACCAGGGATGTGGCTAAATATTCTACAGTGCAGAGCACAGTAAGGGATTCTCCAGACCAAAATGCCAATAGTACAGAGATTGGGAAAACCTAGTTCAAAGTAATGGACATGACTATGGCGATGAAATTTGACAACAAAATTAGGTGGAGACATTTTTAAACGGAAGAGGGTTATATAACTGAGTTAGGCTATGGTTTGATAGACACAATATATTACAAATTCTTAAATATGGAAACAGATACTTGAAAATAGCTATTAAGTAAAAGGTCCTTTAGTACTGTCAATTGGATTGTAGCAGGACAATTCAGGGCTAAGAAGGTAAAGATGACATTGATTCACCAACCTAGTGCAGATTGATGGATAAATTCTTGTTTGAAACATTTGAAAAAAATAAATATGGTTTTCAAGGCGTGGACTAAATTAATAGGCTTTGTACTAACAAAAAAATAAAGAGATGCTAAATGAATACAAAATTTTGAAGTTTTTGTTATTTTCTTGAATGATGATAGTTGTGCCAATCATCACCACAAGCATGTTGGTAACAATGAAAAATTGCAATAACCAATAATATATTTTGGATTCTCCAAACCTTTCAAGTGGTGAACCAGAACTGACTAACTCAAAAAACGATTCACAGGGAACTACTAGAAGAACTCAGAAAACTAAAGAGTAACAGAAGTTTCAGCAAAGAAGCGGAGATCAGCAGAATCCAGTGCAACAGAGAGATCAAGATAGGTGGGAAGTGAGGAAGCACATGAGTGACTTTAGGGGTGCACTTAGGTAGAGCCTCAAATTTATACCATTTAAGGGGCAACCCCTAAGGAGGAAAATTAAAAATTTAAATATACATTAGGTCTAGGGTTGCAAGGAAACCTAGTGAATAGAGGCCTGAAGCTTATTTTTCATTGCAGGTTTATTACTATGTTAAATACCCGTGTGCATCTTCTTTACTTACTGTGTCTTATATATTTTGACTGAACTTCTACAGGTAGAAATTCTGAGAAGCAGTAAGTAAAGATATATGCACAAGGATATTTAATGTAGCAATAAGCTAGAAACAACCTGAGTTCCTGATAATAGAAGGATGATTGAGCAATACTGGAATACCCAAACTTTGAAATAAAATGCAAATTGTGTGTGTTTTTTATCTATCTATCTATCTATCTATCTATCTATCTATCTATCTATCTATCTATCTATCTATCTATCTATATGGTTCCCAAAATTTGTATACACATTTTAAAAAAGGAAAACTGTATTAAAATTGTAATATCCATTATAAACCGATAACAAAAGATAAATACACACGTTTGACTTCTACAATTACAGGAGGTACTCAAAGTGGTTATCATCAGTGTCCAGACACTTCTGATTACGGCAAACTACTGCTTGAGCAACGTTGACCAAAGTGTCCACTTGTTTATATTTTTTTGGCACCCCTGGTATACAAGTTTATGTACGAGGTCTGACAATTAAACTTGCAAACTTGTCACAACGACATTCCTAACCTTTTTTGATATCAGAGGGATTATTCACTAAGAATTTGTACCAACTGGACAGTTAGCCAAGTTTACTACTTGGAAGTGCTGTGTGAAAAAGTTAGACAACCTGAACTTTTCACCAACAATTCATGGCTCTGGCATCACGACAACGTACCAGCTTACACGGCACTGTCTGTGAGGGAGTTTTGAGCCAGTAAACAAATAACTGTATTGGAACACCCTCCCTACTCACCTGATCGGGCCCACAATGACTTCTTTCTTTAACCAAAGATAAAGGAAATATTGAAAGGAAGACAGTTTGATGACATCCAGGACATCAAGGGTAATATGACAGCTCTGATGGCCTTTCTAGAAAAACAGTTCTAAAATTGCTTTGAAGGGTGGACTAGGCACTGGTATTAGTGTATAGCTTTTAAGGGGAGTACTTTGAAGGTGACCATAGTGATATTCAGCAATGAGGTATGTAGCACTTTTTCCAGGATGAGTTCGTGAACTGTTTTCAGACCTTGTATAATAACCATCCGACCTTTTCTGTAATAGCCTCTCAATATGCATGTATATCTTTGAATTAAAGGAAATAGAAGTATAAAAAATACTAACTCTAACCAATGATTAATTCAAGGAGTAGGATTGGGAATGGGAGGAGAAAATTTTGGTTTTTGATTAGGCTTTTCTTGAGTTTTAACCCAGATTATGTATTTCATTTAGTAATTCAAATTCATTGAGAAGACAATATAAGTTTACGAGGTAAATGGTATAAAGGGGATGTCAGAGGAATTGTTGATGTAAATACAGAGGATCATAACCTTCTTTGGGATGTTGGCCATTTTGTTCCTGAACTAGTGAGCCATAAACTGAATCTGAAGAATGAGTAGTAGGAGAAGTGTGGAAAACAGAGCCACTGTGGGCAGAGTGAGAAGATTTTGAATGCTGATACAAAAGAAACAACAGGTTTCAACATCTGTCTGTTTCAAGGAGTTTTATATAGTTCAGAATGGATGGCACATGGGTGGGAGGTGTGTAAATGAGATAAGGAAGTGAAAGGATACAATAAGTAACTTTTTGTCTTCAAAGTGAGAACTGATTTTCTTGTTAAAGGAGTCAGATACCATTGGTTTTGAGCTTGAATCTTGACTCTGCCATATTTGGCATTAAAAAACAAAAACAAAACAAAAGAAAACAAAAACTCTTTAGGCTTCAATTTTCTCATCATAAAATGATTATTAAAACACCTACCTCATTATTTTGAGAAGCAAATTATGTATGTAAAGTGAGTAACATACATCTTTTACAAATTGGACACTTTGTAGGCAGCAGCTATTACTATAATCCTTTTGTTCCAGGCTATTGTTGAGATTAGATTTGGTTTGATGCTGAGTTTTTATCACATATTTTCATTTCCCTACTCCGTGAAGCAATGTTTAATGGAAGGTTGTGTTTAAAAATAAGCAGTATCCCTGAAATTGAGTGTTCTGTATCAATCTCAACTGATTGAAAAAGGCAGAAACAGAGAAACCAGAAGCAATGCCCATGTTTGCTACAATGTTGTAAGAAGCCATTTCCCCCCTAACTCTTGTAATAGTTCAATAACAGCAGCCAAATGAACAATGCAAGATATGTCACTAAATCTAAACTGAGAGTTTGCTGCAAATCAGTGTTTGCAGAATCTTTCTATTATTGATTGTGGTGTAATTGCTATACAAAATTTGTTCTTCTTAACCACATCCAATACAGAAGGGCTAATTTTTTTCCCCTAGATGGACTATACATTTTAGAAACTAAAAAAAGCAAAGCCGAAAAATCCATCATTTGGATTGAAGGAAAATTGCAGAGGATAATATAAATGTTTCTGTTTCTTGAGTCACACATACAGAAATGAATCAGTATCTTGGAGAGCAGACCTTGACAGTGTAAACTCAGTCCTTCTCTGTGATGGAATTGAATTGCCAAGGCAGAATGAATACAATGCTTGTGCTTGTAACGGAGGTCAAATGATATAAGGTCAAAAATTGTTTATTAAATTTAGAGAGATGGTCATTGGTGAAGTTTGCTAGAGCAGCTGTTGCTGAACAATTGTAAAGCTGTAATGGAATAATGATGTGGTACACAGGGAGAATTGCTCTCTAGGTCCCTCTTCAGTGGGAGTTCATTCCTTCAAGGTGGGCATCAGCTTCAGAGAGCTGCCTCACCCTTGGCTGCACCCTCCCAGGGGCAGTCTGCACCAAGTTGCTGAGCAAGGTGCCGACATTTTCCACCCTGTGTGGGGTATCCTGATGGGCAATATGGCTGCCAAGTTTCTTGCTGGCTTGGCTGGTGTTTTCACCAGTCAGCTTGGAGTTCATTTCCTCTCTTTGGCCAAACCTGCATCTACTCCTTCCTTTCACAGGTGTTGATTTCTAATGAATACCTTGCATTTCAAACTTCAACAGATCATCTGCTCTGGAGATCCCAAACGGTGACTAATGAATTGATGAAGTGAGAAAATGGAGAAGTGATTAGAAATCTATTTCATTTAAAAGTTTGTAATGGGGAAGACAGAGGAGGTAGTAGCAGCAGGAGGAAATAGGTGTAAGAGAGAGGTTTTATTATTTTAGTGTTTTGGAGCGGTAGGGGGTGCAAGAAGAACTTGAAAGAGTGTCAATGTTGATGGAAAGAATTCAGTACGCAGAGGGAGTTCTGGGAATGTCTCAGGAGTTCAAACTACACTATAATAATTTGCCTCTATAAGAAAAAACACCGTCTTCCACTACATTTACCAAAACCAGAGGTAAATGTGCTTATTTAAATGAGCTCTCTCTGTTTTTGAAGTGGGGACAGATTTTAGAGAAAACAACAACAAAAAAACAAGAACTTGTTTGATGAATTAAAATTAGTAGTGAAGTCAGTGGATTTCTTCATACCCCTTAAACCAACTTTTATAGGTTCTGTGATTCATTCAGATATAGTCATAAAATTTGTACAAAATTCCATGAAGATGCTGGAAATTTAAGTCATCAGTGCCACAAATTAAAAATAGACATTTGACTTTACTTTCCTGGAACTCTTTTGGTGACGTTTTCCCTCTCAGATAGTAAAATTAAATTCAAAAATCAAATTATCAAAATTAATGTTAATTATGACTTTTTGTTCAGTCTGTTTTAGAAAAGAGAATTTACCTCCTAAATTAACATTCATAAATGATGACATAATTAGAAATAGCCCTAGCACCATATGGCATTACTGTTTGTCCCTTGGTAATAATATCATGATAAGAATATTGACATATTTAGGCAATCTAAAATGATTCATTTTTTACCTAGAAGTTAAAACAGACTCCTTTTGACAAGAGATGAAATAGGTGATGCAGTGCTTTTCATAGGAAAATAAACTACACAATAACAAATACATGTGAAGCTAATAACACTGTATATAACACAGTATATAACATAAGTGATAAGAAATTAGCACTTTATGAACAAAAAGGTCTTATTCATAGTACTATTGTGAAATTTAATAGATGCTTAGCTTTGATAGAAACGTTTGCTGTGATGTAAGTATCATGTTTCCTTCTGTTTTAATTTTATTGGTAGTGATGCCCAGGAAATTGCCTAAGATATAGAAAAACTGGAGGCGCTCCACTTATTTCTTGAAACTGAAGGATTATCTCATACTAAAATCATTAATGAATGTAATGTTCTAACAATATCTCTGTTCTAGTGAGCTAATTTATTATTTTAATTTAAGGCTTAAACTAAAACACTCGTTCTGCTTTAGCCTGGAAAGTACCCATACTCAAACATGCATGTAGAGATGGCATGTAACCAACTGTGTCACTCCAGTACCCAGAGCCTTACCTTTGCTTTTACAGCCAGGCTCGATCATTTTGTCATTACTTACAGAGCACGTGATTGCTAATAGGCACACTATATTCAGAATTCTGCAAAAATAAATACATACATACATACACACATACATACATGCATACTTTGAGACTGTATGCATGTAATACTTCCCTACTTCACGAAAACTTAAAAGCCATCAATAAGTTGAACATCTTTTATAAATTCACAAATCTGGAAATATCAAAGGCAGGTTGACATTTCTTAGATACCCCATTGCAATTAACATTTATCTGAAATAGCATATAAAGGTAGTAAAATAATTTACAATTCCCAAGTACTTTAGATAGCCCTTGCAGTCTATCAAGTTTTTTATTTATATAATATAACAGTAAAATAATCTAAATTGTAGCTATATTAAAGTGCTTTTTGTTATATTCACTGTTAGTAATGAACCTGAATTCCTTACTTACCGAAGTGAGACCAGGATGTTTTCATCAGTGCACATGTTAGTAGAAATAGATACATGGCGTATAAAATATTCTGGAAGTAGTAACATGATACACATCTCACTGAGCAAAAACACATATATTGTGTGTGAGTATGTATACAAAAGGCTGTATGTAGAATATACATCTTTTTCTCATTATATGTGGCCATGGTGCCATATTTCCACTGTGTATTTCAGAAAGATTTTTCCCAGGTTTATGAAAGCAGATGCTATTTACATATTCTGCTTATGTTTACAACTCACCCTCAGAGAGCACATCAGGTACGAAAATTACCATGGTCATGATATTTTCTTTTCTACTTGAATGTTCACTTTCCTCAAAATTGATTAGATTGGCTGTGGAATCCATCTGAAGAATCCCATAAGGTACCAAAACACCTTTATTTTTTAAATTGGTGTTTAGATTTGGTGTTATTTGATTATATACAACCAAAGCTACATACTTTGCTCAATTTATTTAAAAAGAGTTACATATTTACGGTCATTAGTAGGGTGAATTTTGGCTTCTTTCAGATTGCCAACACTGACCAAATAATTGAAATTTTGCATTTGTGTGATTTAAACACATTAGATTTCTTAGATTAGATCATGAATATTCCTAGAATTTGGGTTTCTAGACATCCCCCCCTCTTTTATTTACCTACTTTGATACATGGATGCACTACTTTCTTTTTCATTTTTTTTCCCATTTCCTTTCATATTGTTTTAAACAATGGTAAACAAAACCACTATATCCTTGGGGTCTAACATATTGATTTGGCATAATATGTCTTCAGTAAATATTTGTTGATTAAATAGTTATAATGTCAATCTATAATCTTAAACATCTTACCTACTTATTATCAACATCCTAAGTAAATTTCATGATTGATCTCAAGATATTTAATTGGGCTTATTTTCTGGTCATATTCTCCACCCTCCCAGTCCTAGATTGTACTTCCCATTTCAAAAATCTCAACCTTGCTTGTTAACATATGAAAAGTATAACGAAGCAGCAGGAAGGGAGAAGATTCACAAACATGTTTTATGAACTCAGGATTTGTAAATTCAGAGACATGAAAATTCTTGGGAATCTGACCAGTTCCCTTTGCATAACTGAAGGATTTCATGTGACATCAGATTGGATATGTTAGTCGATGTAAATTTAAAGGGCAGACTCAAACTAAAACTAATGGATAGAAAGGTAGAGATAAATATTGTGCTTGTCATATAAAACACAATTCTAAGAATAAGATCTTTTAAAAATTAAATTGTAATACATCAGTAGGTAATGTTTCCTGTCATACTATATGTTGGTCGGGATGTTTTATAGAAAAATAAAATATGAACTTTGGATCGATGCAGAAGACAACTTCAGAGAGATCCTTACAAAACTATTTGTAAATTCTTCTAAACTCAATCATGTTTCGTTGCTTCTCTTCCCCAAACATAACTACCATATCTGCCTTTCAAAACTTGACTATGCCTTGTCTTTAACAGCATTGTTTCAGCTCATCTTTCAATATATGCTCTCATCTAATCCTTTCCAAACCCTAAAAGTAGTAGCATTGATTTCACTGACTGAGTAGATTAATGTTTAGTTTCTCTAGCTATTCAAGAATTTCTCAGTTCATCATCTGCTATCTCACCAGGAATTTACTAACTTGTAGCCTTAAACCAAGGCAAGCACATTCCTCTCTTAGCCATCGCCTGCTTTCCTAGGCTACACTTGACCAGCTGTCTGCAGTTGTATGTTACCCACACTCTGGTTAACATTTTTTAAAATTGAATTTGTATAGACGTGAACTCTATTATCCCCATAGTCCTGACACTCCTATTATCCCCACACTCCCCGTTTGTTATGTGTGACCTAGTTCACTAGTTTATATTACTTCTTTGGTCCTTATAGGAATTACGAGAACATACTTAGGGGAATCAGATCATACCCTGACAGGAATCAGGGAGCAAAGTAGTAATGTATTTTGTTTTCTTTTGTTTTGTTTTGTTTTTTCATTTTTACCTTTTAGTTTTTAAGTTAGAGATGTGTTTAAGTTGTTATAGCTATGGGGATATTGTTGATATTTTATTGGATACCTTATTTGTACAAAATAATGGAAAGAAATAAACTTAGGACTCAGTATACTTTATTTGCAGTCCCACATTTTGCTACGTGAAATTGAATAAAAAAAATTTCATTGAAGCTCAATTTTCACATAGTAGAAAACAGGATGCAATTGTACTTCCCTTCTTTTTTTTAACTAAGTTAATATTTAAGTTATACTAGAGAATGTTGAAATAGTACTATTTGATAATTAGTTACCATTATTATTTACATTAGCTATGCTAACAGATCATAAATGCTGCTTTCTTATTATAATCTTTGATTCTAGGTATTTATATTGTTTATTTTATGTGGACCTAATTAAACCTTTTTATTAGCATTAGAAGCCAATCATAATTCCACGTATTAGAACCTATTCCTATAAACATTTGAAGGGTAAAGGAAAAAAAATACTCATCCCCTTTCCATAGCTGAGAAAAATCACTGCTGGATGAGAAGGGGTTTGTGTCAACATTTGTAAAAATGTTGTGGCATATTTAAAATAATATTGAGGAGATAACCAAATATTAGTAGCACAGAGAATTAAATTGAATTGACTAGGAAATGAGAAATTAATCATGAACTATTTCAACTAAGATTACTAATTTTATTTAGAAAGAATTTGCAAAAATAAAATATTGACAATATTTTACTACTGAAACAGAAAGGTCATTCCCCTATATTATTTACAAGGCTATAATGTCTCTAAAATATATTGAGTTTTATTTATAAAATAAATGTTTATAAAAAGTCTTACAGCATGATTTTCATGATTTTTGCTACTGCCTAGATAGTAAGTTAGGAGACTATTATGTACAAAATGGTCCTCTCCCAATAGTTAACTTTAGCCAAATCCCACTGGACATAGAAGAGCAAACCTACAAAAGAGACTTACTGTTCTTCATGAAGTAGACTTAAAACTGTCAAAGGCCAGGGATTTTACTACTTATTTTAATAAGTAGCCAACATAGTCATAAAAATCAAATTTTGCCTCTTTGTGTATTCCTAATTCATATAATATGTTAACATGTGATTTGGGGTTTAAGATAGAACTCATTTGAAAGAAGGGTTAGAGTAGAAATCCTTAGCAATAAATGCTTTATTAATACAAAAAACAAAAACAAAAACAAAAACAAAATCACAGGGTGATTAAATCAAAGATGGATTCAATCACACTACAAGGTTTTTTTTGATATAGAAATAGTAAGTTAAACTATGAGGGGCAGGCCTACAAAACAAAGAGGAAGGAGTGAGTCCTGAAATAATTTTAACTTGTTATGTTTATATTGAAGGGATGTTGAATATTTTTGATATGCCAGCATTCCTAACTAGGCCCAGCCATTTTTTGGCCAGTCTCTGTTAAAAATACCAATCTTTATTTTTGAAGGAAGATTATATAGTTATAGGAAGAACGTTACGTAAGATGCTTTGGAGTCAGAGAAGTCACATAAATCATTGAATATCTTAAGAATGTACATAATATCTATTTGGTAGAGTTGTTTAAAGATTTAAGAATGTTTATTCTGTTATGATAGAATTGTTTATATGATAATAAACCTATCAGATAAAACAGACAATTTTTCAATCTAAACAATCTAGATAAAATATAAAATATATATAAAAAAAAAAAAGAAAGAGAAAGGAAAAGAAAATGAAGTCATTAACATTAGAGAGCTTTCGAGGCAGGTAAGGCTTTAGGGACCAATATTCTTCCAAAGAAGAAAATCCACTGAGATGATCTCTGATTTCTATATGATGTGCATTCCTTTTCAGTATTTACCAGTATTGCTTGTGGGCTAGGACCGAGAAGCCAGGTAAAGGGCAAGTGTTAGCAAGCAGAGAAGCCAGCCACCAGATTTTGTGATTTGTGACATTAGTGAGATGAAACATGGAGTTCAGGACTATCTACATAGAGAGCCAGGTGATGAGAGCAAAGATCATATGTGGAATTCCCCATAAAGAGTTTCTTGCTTTTTAAGTTCCAAAGGGTGGTAGACTACAGAAAGCCAGAATTTTCTGTAGTCTTGCTATGATGGGAGTACAAAAATTGGAGATCAAGACATGGAAATGAAGTAAACCAGATTCTAGTAAACTGAGATCCTCAGTTGGAAATATTAGATACCTACATTTTAAGGATAGGGGTAATTTATTGGCAACTCAGATTTACATATGAGGTCTGACAATTAAGTTCATGGATTCATCCTAGAAAAAGTGTACTTTATATACCTCATTGCTGAATATCACTGTGGTCACCTTCAAAGTACTCCCCTTGGGAAGCTCTGTGCCAACACCAGCACCTCATTCACCCTTCAAAGCAATTTTGGAACTCTTTTGTTTCGGAATGGCCATCAGAGCTGTCGTCGTATTACCCTTGATGTCCTGAATATCATCAAAATGTCTTCCTTTCAATATTTCCTTTATCTTTGGGTAAAGAAAGAAGTCATTGGGGGCCAGATCAGATGAGTAGGGAGGGTGTTCCAATACAGTTATTTGTTTACTGGTTAAAAACTCCCTCATAGACAGTGCTGTGTGAGCTGGTACATTGTCGTGATGCAAGAGCCATGAATTGTTGGTGAAAAGTTTAGGTCATCTAACTTTTTCATGTAGTCTTATCAGCACTTCCAAATAATAAACTTGGTTAACTGTTTGTCCAGTTGATACAAATTCATAATGAATAATCCCTCTGATATGAAAAAAGGTTCGTAACATCGTTGCAACAAATTCGTGAACTTAATTGTCCGACCTTGTAGACTCTAATACAGCCTTTAGTAGCTTAAGTCCCAAATTGGATGGCAGTGAAATGCCCTCGGGGAACTGCCAGAGGTTCCACTTGATATGCCTTTTCTGCAGGGAGATAATAGCATCCAAAACTTCAATATTTTCTTGCAAAAAAAAAAGTATATATATATATATATATATATATATGTATATATATATACATATATATGTATATATATATACTTTTTATATACACACACACACACACACACACAAACACACACATAGTTCAATAAAAACAAATAAACAAAAACCACTGCAGTAAGAAATGGAATGAAGAAAAACATGTGGAAAACTGAAAGCGACCCATAGGTGATTGAGCTATTGGAGTCATCACGAGGAAACTAAAATAACTGTAATGTACATAATCAGGAAATCTAATAACAAAAAAAGAATTTGACCAGAAAACTTGCATTTATTAAAAAAAACGTCAAAACGGAAATTCTAGGAATAAAAATATAGTGATGGAAATAGAAATATGTGAGATTAAAAGCACGTTGTACACAATAGAGAGAAGATTCGTATATTGGATGAAAATATCCTGATAAAAGAACAGAAAGAAGATGAGAGAGAGAGAGAGAGAGAGAGAGAGAGAGAGAGAGAGAGAGAGAGAGAGAGAGAATAGTTAAAGGCCTAGTGTGTGTAATTGTAGACTCTCAGTATAAGGAGAGAAACAATGGAGCAGAATTAAAATGTGATGGTAATGGCTGAAAAATTTTCAGAACAGCTGAAATATATCACACCACAGATTTAAGAAGTCCTTCTGAGACCTAACATAAAAACACAACTACATACTGAAAAAAAGAGAGAGAGAGAGAGAGAGAGAGAGAGAGAGAGAGAGAGAGAGAGAGAGAGAGAGAAAATCTTACACACTCCAGGAAGGAAAAGAAGACATTATTCCCAAGGATCAATATAATACTTCAAGATTATTTTCAATAGAAACAAATGGAAGCTAGAAAAGAATGGAATAGCATTCTCAAAACATTAAAAAGAAAAAAAAATGTCATGCTGAATTCAAAACTCAGCTAAAATATTTTTCAAAAATGATGGTGAAATGAAAACATTTTCAAACCACAAAAACTGGTAGAATTTACCACCAGCAAATCCAGACTAAAATAAATATTAAAGAGAGTCCCATAGGGAAAATGAACATGATTCAAAAGGAAAACAGGCAAATGGAATAAGATAGTAATAGCAACAGAATTTGGAAATATGTTGGTAAATACATATTAATACTGATTACACAAAATAACACAATAATATATTGTGTGGAATTAAAATGCATGACAATAATAATACAAAAGGCAAGAGGTAATAAATAATGCTTACATGTTCTCAGAGGCACTGCCTAAGTAATGGCAGGTAGTAATGTATAATACAAATTCCTTATTTATTGTATATTCTGTTATGTCAAAGATTCATGTTGTAATATCTAAAGTAACTGAGAAAACATAATAAAAACATATATAACTAACCGCAAAAGGAGGGGACAAATATATAATAATAAAAATATTGATTAATACAGAGAAAGCCTCAAAAACGGAATAAAAGAAACATGAAAGAGGTAGAAAAAATGGAAAGAAATAACTTAAATGGTAGATATGAATCCATATATATTGGTAATTCTATGAAATATAAATGGACTAAATACCCAATGAAACTTCTTAAACTGTCATACAGGAAAAATAAAAGCAAAGTCTGAATATTGCTTACAAGAGGCTCACTTTCAATATAAGGCCACAGAAAAATTGAAAGTAAAAGAAAATGACTTTCCATGCAAATAATTACCCAAAAAACAACAAAAAAAGTTAGCACTAACATACAATCTGAAAATGTATAAAGTATTAAGCAGTGCTAGAGATAATAACCTCAAAAATATCAATCCATTATGAAGATACAATTATAAGGGGAATGCAATACAGAAATGAGAACGCATTAACTACTACTACTACTTACACACATACACACACACACACATACATATAGATACACACATATTTCAATAAAAATAACTTCTAGGTGCTCAAGGAATCCTAGTTTTAATTTGCATTGACATAATATCTAATTTGAGTATTGTACAGTCAAAATATGTATGACTATGTATAGAGTGAATATGAATATGAAGAGAAAGAGATAATATACATATTTGACCCTTACCAATGTGGGGGTTAGGGTACTAACTGCAATCAGAAATTCACATATAACTTTTGACTCACTAAAAACTGAGTTGCCCCTCAGTATCCATGGGGGATTGGTACCGGTACCCCCATGGATACCCAAACTTGCAGATGCTCAAGTCCTCTATATAAACTGGCATAGACCAATGCATACTATTGGTCTCAGAATGTGCAGACTCCCAACTATGGCGCAAAAACAGTACAGGTTTTTAGTGGAACAATCTGTGTATAAATAGATCCACACAGTTCAGATCCGTGTTGTTCAAGTGTCAACTGCAGAGTTATATATAGGCAGACATATCTATATCTATATAGTTATATCGGTTTATTTTTATAGATATATATATATATCTTTTAATGTTAATGTGGCCTTCTAATACCACAAGATTGGTAAGGATTATGCAGATCTCTCAGCAACAAATCTACTTACATGATTGATAATACTGACTTTTCAAATGTGTTCTATGTGCCATCACACTTCATTAATTGTCCCTTCTCTTGGACATCCTTGTTACTTGTTCTTCCAAAGTTTTAGAGATACATGAGTAATAATTACACATATTGGTGTATGCGTGATAATCTACAAAGTGGCACTATAACTGTCACAAAAATTATAAATTTATTTTAGGATTAAATTATGTATTTTTCAGACTTAAACAAGAAAACTTCTTTGTATGTATAAAGTCTATCTGTGAAATATATTTTACTCAGAATCAATCATGGTTTACTTACATAGGGCATATCCAAAATGGCTAATAAAAATGAAGATTCTAAAAATTCAGTATCAGAAGTTCAATAAAAGTATTAGAAGTCTTGCTGAATATGACGTAGGGCACAGTGATTAACTGCAACATATTGGATAAGTAATTCTTCTATACTGCATTTTGTATTTAAGTTGCTGGATATTTATAAAAGAAAATAGATAAACTTATTCTCTGCAAAAGAAAAATAATTGTTATTTTTGCTATTACATTTTCTTCTAGTGTCACATTATAATTTTATTATTCACAGAAAAGCTAAATTTTCTTTTTAAATATAAAATACACAGGTTTCTTGCCACACATTGAAAATGCACATTGTCAGTTGTTTATTTTTCTTTATTAAGGAAACCATTTCTTTGCAAATACAGCCTTGAATAGCTAATTGGATTTCCTAATGGCATTCTCTACAAACCATCATGGGGATAATGTTTAAGAATTGTTTATCAGCAAAATTACAGGGGAAATGCACCTAATACTTTTTGTTTGTTTGCTTTGCAATTTAAGGTTCATGGCTTTCTTTTCTGTATTTTTTTAATATGGCAAATCATTGCTCTCTGTAGATCTTACATTAATGGGCAGAGGACCAAATTACAAAACTAGGCTAATTTGCACCCTTAGCATTTCATATTAATGAAATAGATTATTCATATATCAAAGAATGTATACCCTTCTCAAGTTAGTCTTTCTCAGTTTCTAGTGTAATGGGAAGTTCTGTTGACTGAACTCTTTCCTTACCTCACTAGATGTAACTAAATTATGATCATTCCGATGGGAAAAATGGTGCCAGTTGCTGCCATGAATATTTGTAGAGAGGTTCTTGAGAATAAAAAGTAAACTAAAAAAAGAACGTACTGTAAATAGGAGATAGGAAGTTAAATGACAAATCTTACCTAAAAAAAATGTCTTTGAATATTTCCATATAAAAGTAAAGAAAACTTTATCATGTGCAAATTGTTTAATTTTATGTAAAAGCAAAAACATGTTTTCATGCTATGGTTGACAAGTCATATAAACCCTGTTTCACATCTCTGCATTGTTGGCCATCAGAGTGGCTTTGTTCATATACACAGGCTGCTTAATGAGAAGCTGACAAAGGGAAAGTGGTTTGTGGAAGAAAATAGAAAGAAAGGATGGATGAACCTGCTTGTGAATTCCCTGAATATTCTCTATGCAGCATATTAAGACAAAGTGTTTCCCTTAAGTTATGGATAGATACTCACTTATTTTCCTAAATAACTTTGAAGTGTATAGATCAGAAAGATCCTATCAATGTTTGGTCCCCTGTTTAACTGAACTACAAAATGAGCCTGTTTCTCCCTAGTAGTAACGGATATTTTCGTTCAAGGCAGTATAAAGTTATGCATTATAGTTTTGCTTATAAATACTTCTTAGGTCCTCATCATTGGAGGCCTATTGGATGGAACAATGGGCTGAGCATCAGGAGACATGGGGTCAAGTGTCTCTTATGGCAGTCTTCTTCCTATAGAAAGAAGTGGTGATTAATGCAAGAGTACTCAGACAAGGTATAAAGCTGTGCAAAGTGTGCAAAATTAACATAAATTGCAAACTTATCAACAGACTCAAAGACTTAGTGTAAACCTCCTGTAACATAAATTACAACTTCTTTTGTTTATAACTGGAACCAGTTGGGTTTGTTATTTTGTTTTAATTTAGTGCCGGATTATTAAAATGCTAAACTAGTATAAGTCTCATCAATTGCCACACACACACACAAACACACACACACGCTGGCTTGCACCTCTACATTGCGATAGATTTTCACCTCTTCTCTTTTTGTCAGGGACCAAATAGAGTTTCTGCTATGCAAATTTCTTTTTCCCTGTCTCCTCCCACTCTCTCTCTGTCTTTCTTTACCTCCCTTTTTCCTCCCTCCTGATTAAGCATTTATCTACCAATAGTGTCTATCTGAACAATTCTGATAAAACAGTACATATATTAAGTGGATTTCCCCAAATAGATAATAAACCTAAGTTTCTATTGATTCAGTAATCTTTTTGTTACCACCAATCAAAAAATAGAGCATAGAGAGGAGAACGTTTCCGTCTAAAAACAATGAGAATATTACCTTTGAATATTTCCTTGTCTTCTTCATTAACCATCTCATTTTTGATCACTATGTGCTAGTCCTACAGATAATGCAGGTAGGCAACTCATTTCATATCTCTTATTTAACTGTAAAAGAATGAAGTGCACCACAGTAAGGGAATAAAGGTAGGATGCAGCAAAAATTACTGTGCTACCTAGAAAAAGCATAATGCAAAGTCTGTATGTGATGGAACAACTAGTTACATAGGCCTATCAATACACAGGAAACCAGAAAGCTCAATAATATTATGTTCTGAGAAAGGAAAGTCAATGGGAAAATGTAATAAATAGCAATACATGCTGGCAAAGTACACTCTTCCAGTTACAAAATACTCCATTACATAACCCCATGATAAGTTACTCACCTATCCCTAAAGGAGGCATCAAAGGTTCCCAGATTTAGTCACAGAATCAAAGTCAAATTCAAAATTTCTGGGTGATGCATGATGGTTTCTGTATCAGACTCAGATGTGATTCATTTTAATATGGAAGTCTATGAACTAAAAGTATTAGTTTTAGTTTGGAAATCTATGAACTAAAAATCCAATATATAATGGTGAAACAGGGTCAGGATAACCACAATACTTTTGTTGTTGTTGTTGAAAAGGAAGAGTCACTGTTCCATACCAATTTTGAAATTCAGGTCTGCAGATGAGTGAAGGTACACTGTCCTGCAGATTGGGGACTGTGCCCCTTTTTGTTCACTAGGAAGGCATCCCATCCATTGTTCTCCTTGGCCTTCAGTTCTTCCCTCTGAAAGGCACTTTCTTTTTCATTAACTTCCATGGCCCTGTATGATGTGGGCATTGGAGAGCGTGTTCCCTGGAAGGACTGAACAACTTTCTTAGCATGCTTCCAGTAAATCAATCTCTTTTCTCTGAGCTGTTTTTCCAACTGAAAAGATTTACTGGGTGCTACATTAATTCATTTAGAGGTTTAATAGTGGATGTGACAGCCATCCTCTTTATTTGCTCTTGGCCATAGGGTGAATTTTAATAGGTTTTTGTTACTCAATGACCATTTCCATTGCATTTTCACTGGGTTGGTATGAGAAGTAATTGCTTTAAAAAAACCATAAAATTGTGAATTTCTCACCGCTGTTTTCTTTCTGTCCTGCTTGCAAACCAGGTGATCCTTTTTATGACCTCTCAACATTCTTACAACACTTTGTCAATGCCACCAACATTAACCAACACATACTACTACCCTATTTTCCCATCTCTTCTCCTATAATGTATCATTATATTTGGGTGTGTGTACAGTGTGTAATCATATTTATCATTAGATGAATTGCCTGCCTTGCAAGTTGCTATAGGCACCAGTTTCACCAAATGTTCTACCACTGCTTAATACAGTAACGTGATTATTCACATTCAGCCTTTCAGTATCAGTTTCTCTACCACTGATAGCCTGGCTTTTAAGCAATGGTACACATTTCAGGTTTCTGATAATCATACTTAATTTCTACGTACCAATTTATGTGTAGATCAAGATAGCCAGTTTATATTGCTGTAATAAACAGGCTCTAAATATCAGTGTTTTAAAAGAATACTCTTTTCATGCTTATGCTACATGTCTTTCAGGTCATTAATAGTAACTAGTCTACATAGTCCTACATAGGTATCCAGACTAATGGAACAGTAACCATCTCCTATACTCCCAGTCTCTGTGTCAGAGTGGAAATATAGCTGTGGACATCTACAATTGAATGCTCCAGTCTGGAAAGGATACTAGAAACTCATTGGCTAGAACTGGTTACATGGCCTCACCCAATTACAAGAAGGCTAGAAAATGCAAACTTTCCTGATGCCCATAAGTGGGGTGAACTGGGAATATTTACCAAAGATCTCAGCTTCCTAGAGTTTAACCAACATCAAATTCTGTTTATTTAACTATTCACTATTTTTTTCCAGGTCACATTTATAAATAAACTCCTCCATTAGCCTAAGAATTGTTACTTTACTAATTCATATTCCACCTTATAATTCCATTTATTTAGTTTCAAGTCTGGTAACCACCATTTCCTCTCTTATGTCAATCCATGTACAATGCAGTGCAGCCCCAAATTTAAAGATTTTACCAGAAAATATGTCACTATATGCAGAATAAGAGGATGGGATGAATATACAAATAAAATTATAGTGTTTTGTCACTTTGACCTTTAGAACACAACTGCATAGTATGGTTTTTAATTGGATTTATCTAATATCTAGAGAACAAAACAAATCTTGCTTTACTGGTAGCGCTAAGAACTACTTCATGAATAGAAATAAAATGTACATCCCTTTTAACAAGAGAAGCATCATGTTTTAACTGACTAATATTATTCCTGATATACTAGTCAGTCACATTTTAGATGTAGAGCTGTTTCCATATAAACTAAGGCTATAACATCGGTATTCATTCAACATCCAACCCATCTGCTGAAGCCTAACATTATATCTCAAGTTGCTAATACATACAACATGACAAAATCAAATACAGTTTCTAAAATCACCATACATTATCAATTAAATTAAGTATTAAATAATCAGAATAAAAATGCTGAGAGATAATGAGTTAATTGATAGTATAAACTATTTCACATTGACCTCAAAGATTATACTTACATTTCACATTGAGTTTCTGGACAATTGTTTTGGTCAAATAAGTTAGTAAAAAAAAAAAAAAAAAAAAAATCACTGATAAACACAAAGAAATTACTTCTAAAATTTGGCAGAAGACAGCATGTGATATTTAGCATTTTTGAGAAATTCATTATCTGAACATGTATGCATAACTAACCCGTGGTACAATTTAAACTACTTCATTTTTTCTTGGTTAGTTACCAGTGCTGCTTTTAGGGAGCTGCCTTTTGATTGAGACTAAAAGAGAAGAATAGCATCAGTTTTTATTCTAAAATTGGTTGCCTTAATAAAAGTAGTTCACAGTAATGCTTTCTTTGGTTCAATTAAGCATGTTGGAACAATCACAGAAGGCATCTTAGACATTCCTATTAAATACAGCAGTTTCATGAAGAATAAATTTATACCCGTTATAATGCTGAGAGGAGTGGGGACACACATGTGGTGTTTAAAATATCAGACACTCCTTTAGACTTGAAAAAAGCAACATTTTCTAGTGGAAAGCAATTTATTTTCAATGAGGGACTTCGGAAAACTCTGGATCTCATCTCAACTTTCAATCAGATGGAGAGAATTGTAAGGCTTGAACTGAAAAATACACAACAAAACTGAACATGAAACTTGGAGAAAGGAAAAGCCTGTGTATTTATGGGTTGTGTGACCCAGAGAAATGAATCTGTGAATCTCAATTTTTTCAGTGTAAATTAAGGATAATGCTTACCTGAAAGAGTTTTATAAGAAGTATTACTTGAGACTATATGCAAAAATGTTGTGTGAAGTGCATACAACATATCATTCACATCAGTGGCATTCCACCTTCTTCTCTCTCATGCTTTCATTATAGCTACAGAGAGTATGGTGGATGATTCCTTATACTCTATCAATATTATAGAAGATAATATCAAGTGTTAGTAATCACTACCTACAGCCTTTTAAATTGTATGTAGCAGATTCTGATAGTATTCAGGAACGTAAAGTTTAGTTATATAGCTTGATTTAGATTAAAATAAATTGTAAAAAATGTTACAGCATACTTAAAAATAGTTATAAGTATGCATGTACATGTATTAAGCATGTATTTACACAAAGAATTTACATGTGTATGGATATGCATGTACACATATACACACAGAGATGAATATAGAGCAACATGACATAGTGTATTAAAAGCAGCAACTCTGTAGTATACTGGCTGCGTTTGAATGTCTGCTCGTTAGTAGTTGTGTGACCTCAGGAAAATTATTTAGTCTGTCCATTCTTCAGCGTGTTTATCGATACAGTGGGAAAAACAATAGTACCTACTTCACATGGGTGTTAGGAAGTTTTAAGGTTGAATGAGTTACTATTTATAAAGAGCTTTGCACATGGTAAGTATATGTTAAATGAAAAAACAGCATCTAAAAATGAGGCCATGTTAGATAACCTGATGTTTAACTTTTCACTTAATATATCACAACATGGAAATGCCATTAACTTTTTTCCACATTGTTTTAATGGTTAAATAATATTCCATTAGACTAAAGAGTACTTAGCAATGCCTTCTAGTTGGATATACATGCTTTAAAAAATTACTACTTAAATAATGGAATCCTTGTAGCTTACGATTTGCATGTATTTGTCATTGTTTTCTTAAGATAAAATCCCAGAATTTTTTAATCAAATGGTATACACATTTAAAAATGTTAATATATATTGACAAATATTTCCCTTTCTGAAGAGAGTGCCAGTTTTCACTCCTGTCAAGTATATGACAACATTTTCGCATAGAAACTATGCACACTAGATTTAGAGTTTAAATACTGAGCATAGTCTGGGCTGTGTTAAATAAAACAAAAAGATAAAAAATAAGGGCTTGGAGATTATGTTCCATTTAAATATACATAGAAAACGACTGAAAGAATATATATGCTGATTTTAGCAGTTATTATCCTTGGATAATATAATGAAAAGAAATATCTAGTATTTGCTTTTCTTCTGTTTTCTACTTTTTAAAGTAGAGAAGACTAGTTGCAAAAGCGCAGACTCATATATTTTGTTTATTTTCTGTAATGCAGGAATCCAGTGATGCATGCAAGTAGTAGTTGATGATATTATCTATGCTCTCAATCTATCATTTTGATGCATTTTTGATAATTAATTCCTAAATACTTAAAGGTGCATCATCAAAAGAACAGCATCTTTCGAGTGTCTCAATTATCACATTTTACGCATTTTTAAATTATACTGCTTAATTTTTTTCTGAGGTTTTTGTTTGGGGTTCTTTTATTTTGGATGCCGATTTGTCTTTTGTTTTCTTATAAATTTGTTTAAAAATGCCTAATTCTTGACTATCTCTTCAAACTAATTAGATTGACAGGCATCTTGCTGTTCCTGAAGTAGATGACATGAATTCCACTAGCTAGTAAGAACTGTTTTACAGTCCAGCATGGCATGTACTGAGTTGACTTTCTTTGTTGATTTCATCCTTCTCTAGCAAGTTCTGAAATCTCCAATCACTTTGAGGCTCCTATGCCCTCTAAAATCTGTGTAATTTTCTGGTGAAAAAGGATAGGAACTCCAGAAAACCCTTCTCACCTCACATGGTCCTGCCCTGTTGTAGGCACAGGTGGACTTTCTCACATAGCAGCAGGTTTCCAAGTGAAAGCAGAAGCTGCAGGGCTCTCTCAGACCTGAGCTCAGAACTCACACAGCATCACTTCTGTCTCATTCTATCGGACAAGTAAATCAGATAGATTCAAGGGGTGGGGAAATAGACTCTACCTATTGATGGGAGATACTGCAAAGAATTGTGGCCATTTTTTGCAATCTATAATCTACCATGATTCCCACTGAAGGATCTACACTTATCTATTTTTGTTTATACAATAAAAAACAATTTTGAGGTCTTATAATACCAGGAAGTTTGTTTTTTAATCTGCATCCCTCCATTCTTGCTCTTTCTTCATTAAGGTAATCTATGAGTCTAAAATATTTTTTAAGTTACCTGATTTCCTTTTTATGTGGAAAACGTGTGACCTTTTTATATCAATACTTATATCTATTAGTTAACCTGATAAGTAGCAATTTATTTCTCATTAGTAGTTGGTGATGTTATTTACTTATGTAAGTATCTAAGACCTCATAATAATCAGTGAAAACAAATAGATTGTACATTTCTTTTTTCAAAGGGAAGCTCTCAGGTATCTGAAGTCTGCAGATGAAATCCTGAGCTAATGAACTTTCTGAGACCACAAATCTGAGAAGACCCCACACTTGAATTTGCATATGAATGGGAAATGCCTGGGTATGATAGTTGATAATTTTATGCAAGGTTAGTCTATTGCTTCTTGGGTTGTGATTACTGTCAAAAAGAATTCTAAGGCTGGTCTAACTCCAGTTATTTTGAATGTAATATTGTAACAATGATGAGAAAAATCTTATTATATAGCTGTATGTCCACATCCATGTCTATTTTTTGTTGTTGCTTTTGTAGTTGTAAATTGCAGAATTATCTATTATGAGATGAGGGTTTTTTCCAATACTATATGATGTCTTAGTGTTTATTTCTGCAAATTTTCATGTAGTATTGATGTTTATGTGTTCAACTGGCTTTAAGAATAATAACATATTAATAACTTCATTCTCTGTTGCCACCTTTAATGCCCAGGGTAATGTGGCATGGGCCACAAAGCAATCCATAGATGGCCGCCACCCACACTGAGCTTGGAGGTGCCTGAAGAGGCCAAGCTGTGAACCAAGTCCAGCTGTCACTAATGACGGGCTTGCAGTTGCTCAGCTAGAGTTAAGGGACATGCCAAAGCTAGATGCTGTTTGTTTGGGTTTTGTGAACCTTTGAGAAATTTTAGGAGGGCCCACAGCATGATCCCAAACAAGCCGTTTATATGGAAAAGCCACTGGAAGTTGCTTGGGTGCGCCTAAAATTTGGTTGGGGTGTGTTCTTAGGGAATCAGGGAAAATGAATGGTGTTAGCTAAATTGATGGACACTTAGATATGGCAGCTGCTTGTGTCTGAACACTGAGAAAGGGGACAGCTCAACAAAGAAACAATAGCTTCTGCTAGTTCCTCCATCTGTGAGAAAACTGCCCCTTCACCTCTCACCCTAAAGCCAGACAATTCAGTTTCTCCCTGTGGGTCCTTGTTGCTGCCCCAGTGCTGGGCCTCACAGTGAGTGAGTCTGTCAGCAAGTGTGTCCTTGTGTGGGCCCTTTATGAGGAATGCTTGGGATTCCAGCTGCCCTCCGTCTCATTCAGCCACACTCTCCGCTGGTTTTCACAACCAGAAGTTATGGGGAATTCTCTCCCTGCCCAGCACTGGAACCAAGGGCTGGGGAGCCTGGTGTGGAGCTGGTCCGCCCCCTCCCCTTGCTCCTCTGGTGGGACATTCGCAGCCGAGGTATGCCTCCCGATTTTTAATGGTCACACATGGCTGTAGGACCAGCCTGTTCCCAGTCTCCACCCTTCCTACCAGTTTCAAAGTGCTTTTTCTATATGTCCTTAGTTGTAAGGCTTTGGTTCAGCTAGACTTTAGGTTATTCTCAATGATGCTTGTTCTGTAGTTTAGTTGTGATTTTGATGTGATCATGAGAGGACGTAAGCACTGTGTTTATTCTGCTATCTTGACCAGAACTCTCCGGTATTAAAATGTATTTTTGTTTCAGTGTTTCTGTTCATGCTGCCTTCTTCCTGTACATAATATACCTGATGGAGATTTCATTAAGTTGTTTGTATCTCTCTCTCTCTCTCTCTCTCTCTCTCTCTCTCTCTCTCTCTCTCTCTCTGCCTCTCTCTCTCTCTCTATGTGTGTGTGTGTGCACGGGCGCATGTGCACTCATGTGTGTGTATTGACACAGGATTCTGACTCAACTCCAGTACCTGTGAACCATATATGCACTTGACATAATATGTTTAAAGCATCTTCCCATGTCTACTCTTTCTGTTATTGATACATAGGCCAAAGATAAAGTAGTTTGGCCATTCCTCAACACTTAACACATACCTGTTTCTGTGTTAGGCGCCTGTATGTGTTCTCTAAGCTATGTCGTCTTCATGAATGCTTTCTTGGAAAAAATTTAAAAAATCATATATATACCATGTGCACTTTTCTTTTGCAGTGCAGTGTCATTTCACAACATGTTATTCTTTTCTGTTTTAAATTTGGTGGAATTAAGTGTCAGTAGAAAAAATACTTGGTAGTTTTTTCCTTTTTTTCTAAAGTACTTATTGTTTTTTAAGAAACTGTACCATTATAGTTTTAATTTATCTATAAAACAAATGACTCTTAAACATTTCATAAGACAAAGTAAAAAGCATTATCTGTTTCTTTTTCCCCTAGCACCATAGGATATTATACAACATAGACAAAAGAATGTTGTTTTATATTTATAGTATGGTGAAAACCCTTCTGAAATAATTATAGATTTAATTTCTTAGGAGATATGGCTTGTATATCTCAAAAATATGCATGTGTCTAGCTGTTATTAACAAAGAAAGCTTGTCATTAAAACCCAGTAAGGTAACAAATTCTCATTATGAATTAACACCACAATATCCTGTAGGATCATTTGGACTCCAACTCCATCTATTGAAATGAATTACCAACATACAGAGGATCTTAAATGTAAATATCAGTATATTTAAGGCTTTTACTTGTCTCTACTGGCCAAAGCTTTGCTTCAGTCATCATGACTGTCACATTTGTGAAAGCTTTTCCTTAGATGTATCAGATAAATAATTTAATTTTGGTACATTGGCTATGTACACATATGATATTAACACTGGGTAAAATTTTATGAGGCAGCATGGCTAGTCAAAAACTAATAAATGATTTTGAGTCAGTTAGATCTGGTTGGAATTCTATATCCACTATTTTTCCTTTTTATATGTTAGGCAGGCTAAGCTTGTGTTTCCTGTTCTGTGAAATGGGGTTTTTAATAATATCTAAAATATAGGAATGTTGGGAAATATAAATGTATTCATGTATGTAAAATGCCTTATATTTTGAAACCACTAAATCATGTTAGTTTCCATTTTGTCTTTCCTTATCCTTAGCTATCAAAACAATATTATATCCTCATTTTTATTGCAACATACCGGTAGAGTGATTTTTCACAAGCAAAGGTGAGGTACGTAGAAATTTTCAAGCCTTTTCCTCCTATAATAGAGTTATATATATATATATTTTTGTATATATATATATATATATATATATATATATATATATAAAAATATTAAAATAATTTAAACTAAAAATCTTGTCAAAGAGAAACCAAGTAATATATATACTGAATTCGCACATAGAAAGTTACATTTTGTGTAAAAAATAATCGGAAAGAAATGAACTTGGAACTAAATAATATTTGAAAATGTTTTAAAATTTAAATGTTTTAATGCACCAAATTTTATTATGAAGTACTGACATTGTGCTAGGCACTGATCTGGGTGGGTATTGCTGTGTAAAGTGAAAAGTATACCACTCATACCCAAAGATGCATTTGAATATATATTTTCACCTGTCAATAAATATATGAGTATGAGAGTTGTATGTAATACAGATTTAATGCAATCCCCATCAAAATCCCAATGCCATTTTTTAAAGAAATAGAACAAAAATCATCAGATTTGTATGGAACTACAAAAGACCGCAAATAGCCAAAGCAATCCTACGAATAAAGAATAATGCGGCGGGGTATCTCTCTCCCTGTCTTCAGCTTGTACTACAGAGCAACAATAATAAAAACAGCATGGTATTGGCAGAAAAACAGACACACAGACCATTGGAATAGAATTGAAAACCCAGAAATAAATAAACCGACATAAATATGGACAGATAATTTTTGATAAAGGAGTCAAAAACATATAATGGAGAAAAGACAGCCTCTTTAATAGATGGTGCTGGAAAAATTGGAAAGCCACACGCAAAGGAATGAAACTAGATGGCTACCAAAATTAGCTCAAAATGGATCAAAGACCTAAGCATAAGACCTGAAACAATAAACTGCATAGAAAAAAATATAGGTACTAAACTTATGGACCTTGGGTTCAAAGATGATTTTATAAATTTAACCTCAAAGGCATGGGAAATAAAAGCTAAAATAAATGAATGGGACTACATCAAACTGAAAAGCTTCTGCACATCAAAAGAAACCACTGACAAAACCTAATGGAAAAAGATATTTGTACAAAATATTACTACCAAAAAATATAATTACTTTTTTGAGAATGTAGAATTTGGGAAAAGAATCCTGGTGGCATGGGCACTTTTCTATACAGCTCAAACATAGCTAGAAACCAATTTGAATCTTCAGCCTTTTAAGTGTTTTCTCTGTGGTTACTTATGTAATGAAGCCAGTTCAAAACATTCAGTCGTTCTGATTTGCCAACTGAATACCATTCATTCCTAATAACTGGCATTTAAAATTTTCTTTCTGTTGCTTCAGCTTTATATTCTAGATTTTTCTCATAAGTATTTTCCTTTATTTATGATTCTTTCAAATAATTTGAGTTTCGGACGTACCTTGCACTTTCCTCCATCTATTATTTTATTCATGGATACCTCTTTCTATATTTTCCTACTCCATATTATTTTCTAATATGACCAAATCCACCCCTATTTGAGGCAAAGCCCAATTTTTTGGTAAAATGTCTAACTCCTTAATTAATACAAAAATAACATAATTTTGTACCTACTAAATACTTGAATCTTTAATTTAACTCAGGTAGCCCTTAAAACAATTCTATAGAATACAGCGTTCCTCATTTTATTGGTAAGGACACTAAATCTCAGAAATTTAAGAAAAAATTGACTTAAGTAACAGAGTATATAGAATTGCAAAACTTGATTCTGATCAAATTTTATATGACCCAGTTTTCTTTGCTTTCTCTCTCTTATTTTCCATTTTTACAGGGTATCATACCCAACTTAATGCCAGTGCTTCTTGTGGTATTTCAGTCAACCACATCTAATGCCCACTTTATCACCCCATTGACTCTGGGTGAACACACAATATGGTACATAGATGATGTATTATGGAATTGTACACCTGAAACCTGTGTAACTTTACTAACCATTGTCACCGCAATAACTTTAATATAAAAAAGATGTAAATTTTAAAAACGCACTGATTGTATAATACTCATCCAATAGAAGCTAAATAAAACACATTGAAAGAATAAAGAAACCAAAAATATTATTACATAATTTGAGACAGCTCCATGCAGAGAGAATAAGAAAATAGGCCGCATTCTTATCAGATTTCTTCAAGTCCTAGAAAACAACCAATAATCAAGAATTACTGACATAAAAAAAAAAAAATTCTGAAAATAGAATCATGGAATGCAGTTTAAAAATGTGTCAGCATCATTTCAACAAATAAGTCTGTAAATATGCGCCTAGATGCTACATATATCAGAGAATAACAACAGAAAAAGTTCAGCTAACTACAAAGCTAAAAATACAAGGCAGAACAGAAGAAGGAAAAGCTGTTTAATTCAACAGACATTAATGCAAGCTGCATTTTTGTTGTTATTGTTTGAGAAAGATGGAGAGTTGCAAGTGGTCCCTGTATTTTATTGTTTAATTTGGTACTGGTCCTAATATTTTACAAGATTTGAGGGTATTCTCTGTTACTATTTGCCTGGAGCTGATATGTAACCTTTGGGAAGTGCTCTGTGAGCAGATCTTATGTCTTTGAATTTTTCTCTATTGTTTTTGCCAAAATGTCTTTTTCTATTTCTCTGCTGGCTCTGAGTTTAATCTTTGTATATAATCACTTTAATTATTTTGATTATTTCCATTAAAGGCCTGAGAGTCTTTTAAAGTTCTCATTTGAAGAAAATCGGAGATTTAAGCAGAATAAATGTATATTTTGAATAAAAAACAACAAAGAAAAACAAAAAAAAACACTATTCTTATTTTCAAGAATCTTTATTTCATGTTGAGATCTCAAAAAAACTCATGTATGTTATGTAAATTGGATACATAAATTATAATTTTGTCTCAAGCTTATATACCACTGATTAATTAACCTTGTTTAAGATCAGAAATCATCACTCCCAGTATAACTTGAATAAGTATGTCTGAATATAAATGGGCAGAGGAAGCTGAATGTGAGAGATTGGATCTAGTCCAATTCATATAATTCAGGCTAAGATATTCTAAATATTTTCATTTATTTGTTTACATAAACAGAAAATAAGGTGAAAAGAACCTAAACCCTGTCAGCAACTATCTAGGTTTTTACAAATAGGGTGTGAGTGTGTGTGTTTGTGTGTGTACATATAATCATTAAAGCTGCTTTCCTGAGTTTTGTTTTCAGATCTCTATAGGACTCTGGAATCCTTAAAGAGGTCTCAATTCATGTATCAAGAATTATCTGTAGATAAATAAACATTTGTTTAAATAAATTCATACATATGTATATACACATCGTGTATGTAGATGCTATTATATTTAATACAATAGAAGAAATTGGATGCTACTAAATTTAAAGTCATCTTTTATTATTTTGTAATTTCAAAATCAACAAATACAAAGAATAAAACTGCTGTTATGTAGAGATTGCACTTTCTTTTTGAGATCAAATTTAAAAGGGCTCCTCTTATTAAAAATGACTGGGAAATATAGCTAGAAATAAATATGTTTATATAACTATATATCCTTCTTTGTAGGTATTTATGGCTTTGTAACTCAGTTTCAAGAATCAGTATCTTTGCTAGTATGTCTGCCCTTAGTTCAAAATAACTTTTATCTTTCTGAACTGTTTGTATATAGAACTCACTTGGAATTCCTTCTTTACCATTTGCTGGCATTTTCTCAGAAGCTGTCCAGGCTGACTGCAGCAAAACAATCTTTTCAATCAGTATATATATATACTGATTGTATATATATATATATATATATATATATATATATACACACACACACACACACACACACACACACACACACACGTATGTATATATATACACATATATGTATATATGTATATATTATGTATATGTATGTGTGTGTATCTTCTATATATGTATATCTTCTATATATGTATATGTGTATCTTCTATATATGTATATATATATTCTAAGACATCAACAGAAGATCCTAAGCCTGCTTGGAAAGATTGACAGACTTTTTTTTTTTTTTATGATATCAAGAGTTAAAATACAAAGTTCTGCTTTAAGCAAAGGTAAAGTAAAAAGAACCAGGTTTACCCTCTCCTCTAAAACAACCAAATATTGGAATGAAATGTATGAAACAATGGTATTAAACTATTGGACAACAGGCAGCAATGGGTAGTGATCCATGAGAGATGGGGAATAAAGATGTGAGCCATATACTTAGGGCAGATTATTTTCTTGAGAGAGTTTTTAGGCTTTAGCGTAGAAGAAGAGAAGCTAACCAAAATCCAACAGACTTTCTCAGTTAAGGAGCTGAAGTTGAGAGTCTGGGGAGACTGAAGTGGGTGGAATACATAGGACAGAGTGTGCAGGAGAGAACTTTAAAGAGAGAAAACACTGGAGATCTATTTATGTATCCCTCAAGCATTCAGTCAAGTACTGATTACCACGTCAGTACCAAGTACTGATTACTGATTCCCAACTATCTAAAGTTGGGAAAAGAAACACCCACAAGGATTAAGGGAGACAGTACATGGTGCATACACAGGGTCGTGAATAGTGCTTTGTACCACCAGCCAGACTGACAAATTCTCATAATTCACCTTGAGTGACATACTCAGAGGGACCTTGCCTCAGTAGAAGAAAAGCAGTAGACGAAACACTGTTCTGGTTCACTTAAAAAATCTTATTGAGATCTGAAAGACTCAAATGGTTTTCAAGTAATTTGGCTGTGATACAGAATATAGTTTATGAGTATTTATAGGAAAACAAAAATATATATCACTCAACAAGGCAAAATTCACAATGTCTGGCATCCAGTCAAAAATAAATCAATAAATAAAAATGGCAGACATGCAAAGATGAAGGGAAATATAATCCATAATGAAGAATAAATCAATTATTTGATGCAAATCCAGAACTGACATAATTGTAAAATTAGCAGACAAGGACATTAAAAGTTTTATCATAAATTTTTAATACATATTACATGTATTCCATATTTTCTATAACAGTCATGGAAGATATAAAGAAAGACCCAAATTAAACTCTTAGAGATATAAAGGCTGAAAAAAATACACTGGATTGTACTACCAGCTTATGTATTTCAGAAGAAAAGATAAGTTTTGAAATAAAAACAGAAGAAAAAAAATTAATGAAGAAAGCATCAATGACCTATGGGAAAACTTTAAGCAGCCATATGTGTGTGTGTGTGTGTGTGTGTGTGTGTGTGTGTGTGTGTGTGTATATATGTGTGTGTGTGTGTGTATAGATATATATACATATATACATATATATATGTGTGTGTATATATATATATATATATATATATATATATATATATGTATATATTAGAGTCCTTTAAATAAAGAAAGCTAGATGGGCTAGAAAAAAATGTTTGAAGACATGATGGTCTAAAATTTTTCAAATTTGATGAAAAATGTAATACCAGAAATACAAGAAGCACAATGAACCACAAGCACTAGAAACAACAACAAAAAAAAACTACATCAAGGATTATTGTAATCAAATTGCTTAAAAACAACGATAAAGTGAAAATCCTTAAAGCAGCCAGAAGGGGGAAAAGCATGGTTTGTACACAGGAACAAAATATGCAGATGACAGAAGATTTCCCATTGGAAACAATGAAAGGGAGAAGACATTGGAACATCTTTAAAGTGCTGGGAAAAAAACTTTCAATCTAGAATTCTATACTCTGTAAAAATAACCTTCAAAAATAAAGGTGAAATAGACTTTTTCAAATATACAAAAGTTGAAAGAATTCATAACAAGCAGACCTGCACTAAAATATATACATAAAAAGTAACCTTTCAGGCAGAAGAAAAAGCATGCCAAATGGAACTGTGGATCTACATAATGGAATGAACTGAGGCTACATGTACATATATGTAAGATTTTTCTTAATATTTAAATGTATTTAAGATATAAATTTGTATTTAAATAAAAATAATGTATAATGTAGTATAATGTAGCAAGGGGGTCATAAAAATATATTAATAAAATGTATGAAAACAATATTATAAGGTCATGAGGGGAGAAATGGAGGTAAACCATTGTGAGATTGTTATGCTATATATAATCATATATATATATAATCATATATATGTATATATACATATACATATATCTTGAAAGTAGACTGTGACAAGATAAAGATGCATAACACAAATCTTAAAGCAGTTTTTTTTTTTTTTTTTTTTAAGGCATAACAAGGAGCCAACAAAAGAAATAAAACTAGATTCATAAAAATATTTAATTGTTAAGTGTTAGAGCCAGTGTCTGACTTCACAGTTCAGGCTCTCAGACATTATGTTGATAGAAGATGTACTTCAGTCTAAGATGGTATACATCTTTCTACTACCGGTAGAGAAATGAAGGAACCCCAAACATCTCTGTCTCACATTAACTTTGAATTTCAGACTAATAGTCAATTGAGATTTATGCCTCTATTAAGAAAAAATGTGAAAGGCTTTTAAGATGGTCCATAAAATATTTATTGACCTGTCTAAGGCACCCACGGGGTTTGCTCCACTATTCATTGTCTTTGAGCTGTTTTACCATTTTGCATTTTGTAGAAGTCTGATAATAATGAAAGTGACTCTTGTCCGTACAAATGCAAAATGAATTGTGTCTGGTGGAATGCAATTAACTGTTGGCCTTTGGGCAATGATCTGTTTGTTCTTCATCTCTCTGTAAATTTTTCAGTATTCCTGATGGCCTATATGTGTCTGGAACTTTGAACTGTCTTTTAAACCTGTTGTAACATCTTGTCGGTTCTTTTTTTAATTAATCCGTTAAAATCATTGACACTTGTTCATTTTCTATTTTTATGATAATTTTGATTTGTACATTTTTAAAAAATAATATACTTTGTCACTTTTATGACTACTACATAAATTTGAAGTAAACGGAGAGTTGACTATTGGATGTGATGTCAAGCAGGAAGTATACAGACTGCTTTTAAATAAAACTGACATTTGCTTCAGTTGGTGATTATGGTAATTAAGTTTTTTGGGGTTTTTTAATTGATGTGGTATCTGGTGACTAAGGCTTTTAGCTTATATCTTTGATAAATGTGTCATCATACATAATGAAACACCTGTTTGCTAAGCTCTTATTGGTTGCTGTCTCAACACCAGCGTCTTGCCCAACACACACATAAAACTTGACATCTGCATGCAGTTAAGTACTGTATAGACCCCATCTTGTGACGCATACCCTCACAAATATTCTATTCCAGCCTGAAAGACCCTCTTCAAGAGCTAAATCCCCATAGCATAGCTTCAAACAGAGGATGCAAGATTAGCACTGACTTTGCAAGAAAATGGCTGTCAGATCCATGTACCCATCAAAGACATATCTAATGTTCTTGTGTGATTGGCATCACACTGGGCATTGTATGTACCTGGCAAGTATATATATATATATATATATATATATATATATATGTATGTATTTCTCAAAACTTGCCAGATGCTAATGTTTAAATATCTACAGTTTTGAAGAAAATGAATAGATAAACCAATGGCTTATCTTTGTATTTTATAAGTTTTTTTTTCCTCTTATAAAATGAGTCACTGAAATTTCATCAAATGATAAGTCCTCCAGTGTATTAATAGTTTTTGAAATAAATTAGTTGATGATGAGTTAAGAAAAGAAATTTTAAGCTCATGTGTGGAGGCAGTATTTAACTGTCAATAAAAATGAAAAGAAATCATTTGGGAAATTATAATGTAAATCAAAGGAAAAATTATTCAATTTGAAATGTTATCCAGAAAAAATGGGGAAGGAGGAAAGAGAGGGAGGGAAAGAGAGATTTGATATGAACTGTGAAATATGTAAAAGTTTTATAATAGTAAGAAGTTGCAAGATCCTAAATGTAGAAAAGTCTTGTTATTGGGCTTATGTCCTATCCCCACGTATGTTATAGATTTCAGAGACTTTTCTTGGCTTCCTTATAAATTTAAACCCATGTTAAACCCAATGTTTCTAAGAAAACACACTCTTAAGTTCCAAACAAATTGTTCACTAAATAAATGTTTAAAGCACAATTCACTCCTAAGTTGATAAATGCCGTCCGTTGCTTCTTTTCTTGAAGGGAAAAAATTTATTAGTTGTTTATCATCCTTCATCTTAATGATGTAAAACAGGCTTCATACTTTTCATTTCATTAATCAAAATTTAAAAACTTTTTAAGTGTAATCTATTTATCAAATTTTATTCTATTTTTTATAAATATAAATATTTTGAGGTTTTAGCTGTTTGATTTTGATAACATGATAATATGGTAGTAACAGTTCTTGTAGTTTTAAACTACAGTGATTTATTGTGACAAATATGTCCTTATGTGATGATAAGTTTTAGCCAGTGATTTATTGTGACAAATATGTCCTTAGGTGATGATAAGTTTTAGCCAGGTAAGTCTTTATAGCCAAGTTCAAGTACACATAGGTCTTGTCTGTGGAGGGACAGGACCCAGAACATATCATTAAACCATCTGTTCTATACATTTAATATCTTTATGCAGATTAAATTTGGAAATTTTGTTATGCTGAATATTTTAACCAAATAGTTAGTAGCCACAGATATCAAGAACAGCAGTTGGTTGGCGGGTAAATGATTTGAGGGAAAAGGTATCACAGAAGACCAACAACAGCTGAGGCAGGCCTAGGGAGCAGGTTGCATGCTGATGCTAATTGTATTTTACATATTGACACTAATTATATTTTAGCCACCAGCTGCCAGCTGCCTGTTTTTTTTTTTTTCTTCCCCTCTCCTCATAGATCCTGAGGGTCTGTGGGCAATTGTATCACTTTGCCTTTCCAGGAGGACAATCCTGTATACAATTATTGTCCCATGTAATCAAGAAAATGAACAGTTTCTAATTCAAAATGAACATGTATCCTTTGTAAAATCTATAAAGTAAACCAATCTTTGACATTTTTAAATGAAATTGTGTAAAACACTGACCAAAAGACACACTACAGTTTTATTTTTTTCCTCCTCATGCAAAACAAGTTGAAAAGTGATTGATGCTGTCAGTGGTTGTCTGGTTGTTTTATTATGTGCAATTAAAAATCAGAACGATTTGACTGGCTGTTTTCACATTATGTAAACATAATGAAAGGGGACATGATTTCAATCATTCCCCTGTGGAATGTTTTACGGTAAGTGTTCGTCTTATGATAATATATTTTACCACTAGGAAACATTACCTGCACCTCCTATCAGTAGTTGCTCTCTCTTAAGCTTTATTTTTCTCATTTTATACTGCCAAAAACAGTCTTTTAAATGCTTTGTTGGACAATGAATTCTGAATAATGGGTCCTGAGTAACTGTAAAATTGCCACTTGCTATTTTAAATTAATTACTTTGATAGCAAAATAACTTTAAAAACCGCTTTATAATTTTCTGCATAAAATAAAATTATTACGGTTTGAGTTCTTTCGCTCTTTGCTTTATTCTCTTTTGTCAGCATTTTTATTGCAGTTCAGAGCAAAACATAGTGTGGAAAAATGAAACAACTCTCTTTGGTTGTTGGGTACTGAAATGTCATTAGAATTAGTCTGGTGACAACGCTGATAGTTGTAAGCATCTTCAGAGCTTCTTTCCTCCTAAATCTCTTTACTCTGACATATATTTCATTCATCACTTATTCTGTAGCACTTAGTGAAGTAGGAATATTTTTTTCTGTGAGTCCCCAAATAAAGGAGGAATATTTCTCTGAGAGTTCACAAATGATGTAGGGGACTTTTGAGTGAGTGAGTGAGTGCCAGTATCGTGTCTTGTGAGACCAAAGAATGGAAACACGGACCCAGGAGAGGCAAAGAGTTTTAAAAAGAGAATAGTTTATTGAAAGCAGAGGGTCAGAGCTCTGGAGCGGAAGGGAGTCCTGAATGAGGGTACCCAGTGACTGAGGCAAAAGCTCTTACTTGTATACCTTCCCTTGCCTGTTTGGGGAAAGGGAGCTGTTTGAAGAAGGGAACCATTTGAAGACGGGAACTGGTGCCTTTTAATGAAATTTGTCTACCAGCTTTGTTCTGCTTGTCCATCCTGAAGGAATTAGCAGAGTAACCCACGCTTATCTATCAGATCTGCCCCATTTGTCAGACCAAAAGGAATTTTATGATTAACCTCAAGGCACTCTTACATTTTGTCCTAAAGCAAAGGAGTGATTTCAAAACCTGGAGTTTTAGGATAGGCCTGTCTTTGTTTATTCCACCAGGGACCTCCCTGTCTACCTAGGGACATGAGCTAACCTGTCTCAACTTAGCACTTACAGTATTGTCAGGTACATTACAGGTGCTCAATAAAGGAGCATTGAATAAATGAATGACACTCCAAATAAATACTTTTAAAGATTTTTATATATCTTCTAACCTATGAGCTGTAGTCTTAGGAAACTCTCATTTCATGGGGATAGCTCATGTAACAACTGTTTGATTCTAGGCTGAATGATTAGTCATGGACCTAGTTTGGGGAGGTATTGGTAATACTGACTTGGCTGCTCCTTCATATAAAGACTCCATGTTTACCTTCTAGCAAATGTGAAACATTAAAAAGAAACAAAAAAATCATTAATTCATTCAGAAGTTTCTTCTTGATTCAGACTCCATAACTTATCTAAACACTTAAAAACACTTAACCTTCCAGGGCCCAAAGGAATCTTGGAGGGAAATAGGGAGGCAGGCCTTGATTCATGGTCGTTTTAGACATACTATAAGAACAAAGGCTATCGGAACAGGTAGGATCAGGCCATGTGTGAGAAACAACATCAAAGTGTTCCCAGTTACCTGGATTGCCATTTTAGTCGTGGTCTCTATGAGAAACCTATTGTTGATTACAGCATAGCCGTACTTGATATTTATAGTCATGCATTCGCAATGAAACATGACGCATATCTCTAACATTCTGAAATAACACTTGGAGAGGTCTCACTGATGAACATGAAGATGTTAGCAACATCTAAGAGTACCTGGGAATAGGTCAAAAGTGAAAAACACATCTTGCTTTCAAATTCCCCTTGCACTGTTGCCCCATGACAATTAAACCGACACTGTTAAAATCACCACTTTATTAAAAGTACCAGATCTCCATCTGGCTTTTCTAAAATACAAACATGTTACCAAGATGCCTATCTTATTAAGATTGCAAAAGGAACATGGAGTTTAGTATTTTAGCAACTGTACGTTGCAACTCATTAGTGGTTGTAAAATCAATTTACTGGTACCCCCCCCAGCACTTTGAATGGATGAATTCTAGTTGATAGAAAATATTGTCTTTCATGATACATAAGAAGGGTAAGTATTCAGGAAAATGTTCTTTCAGCTACTTAATTGTAGGTAAATGTATATTTCTTACTGTGGGTAATAGTTAAATGTTTGAGTGCTTCTATATCATGTTTGAAGCACAGGATGCCACAGCATGTCTCACTGCACTTGACAGGGGAGTGTACTGATTGGTATCTGAAGTAAGCGAGAGAAATGTTGAACAAAAAACAAAGGGACTCCGTAAACACAATGTTACTCAGTAGTTTTTGCCTAGATAAGTTCTATTAGGAAAATTGAAGTGGGAGAAGTGAAAACTGGTAAGAAAAGAAAATAAGGTGGAATTATAATATGTTTGGAAGTTAACTGATAATCTAGCACAAGCACCCAGTTTAATAGATGACGAAAATGAGTCTGAAATACTAAAACAATCTGATTATTAAATCCAGTTTATATCCCTTTGTGGGGACAGAGCCAGGAGTGCAGTTTCCAGGCTCTCAGCCTCACGTGGAAAGGTGCTCACTCGGGTAGTAAACGGCCATCAACTGTGATTGAATGGCCATCAGCTGTGGCTAGTTGGCCGTCAGCTGTAACCCGTGAGCCATTGGCCACTAATATAACTGCCGTGGCTACGCTAGCAGGAAATGGGGGGCTAGCTAGCAAGAGCGGATTGCAGTTAGCATGGCAGATTGCAGCTAGAAAGTGAGGTTGGTTGGCAGAAAAGCGGACAGCAGATTGCAGATCTGGTGGCTCCCACTTCCTGTGTCTCCAAGCCAGCCGCCAGAGAGAATATGGTGGTATGACTCCCCTATCTATGGCTCCTTTGGTGTTCCTTTTTGGCCTCACCATATCCTGCATTCTTGTGTGGGGAGTGGGAGCTGAGACTCTGCATGACACCCTGCATGACACCCTTCAACTTTAAGAGAAAGTTTTCCCAGAAAATAAAAATGTTTTTGAGGGGTAGGTTGTAGGGAGAAATAGATGAAACTGGAGTATGGCAGAGATCATTATAGTAGAGAGGAGGGATAAAGTCTTCCTGCCTCTAGGGCCAGGTTTATACATAGCGAAGTGTTAGAACTAGTAGATTTTATAAAGTACCTGCATTTCAGTTTACCTTTAATCTCTGTGAATAGACAATTGTCCTTAAGATTTGACACAATTATCTTTTGACCTTTAATTTATGCTTGCTGTATTTCTCTTGTTGTGCTTTGTAATTGATAATCTAGGGGGAAAAGGAAGTTGATGGGCTCTTCATGAATACTTACTTATTAAGAGTATTTGACATCAAAACAGAATTATGAAATCTGGGGTCATTGGCATTATACTTTGCTACTCAAATATACAGACTTTATGTTCATAAGTAACGGGGAGAATCAATCAAAATTATTATTTTCATAGTAGACTTTTGTCAGTTAAAGCTTACAGACAGGCAACCATCTGTAGATTTCTTTCTCTAGCCATCTAAGACATTTTGTCTCTGGTTCTTGAAACCCTGAACCAGTGCTTCACTTAAGCTTTCTTTTTACCTTATAGGCACAAGGCAGATGGACCTTGGACAGGTAAAGTTCTCACTGAAGTCAATTGGAGTTTTGACTGCCTGAGGGCTGCAGCATCAGGCCTCAAGTCATCTATTATAAATATTTTTGACACATCAGATTCAAACACATTCAACTCTCGCTGAAAAGGTAAAAAGGGTTCACTCTTTCCAGTTATTTCATGCCTTGAAGGAAAACAACTCTACTTAAATGATATTCTTTCCTCACCTCATATCCACTTGGGGGTTATGATGGTTGCCAAAAACCCTGTCTACAAACTGGGAAGAGATGGGCTATTTATCAGTAAAAAGAAACTAGTTTTCTGTTTAGGCGGGCTGTAGCATAGCCGGCAAATTCTGAACCCTCGCCATTTATTATTTGCCTTATAAGTATCTTTCAGGTAATGAGTAGATATATATTGTATATATTTTGATATACTTTTGGTAAACAACTATGAAAGCTTTCTGTGTTTCTTGATGATTTACAGAAAAAGAACAACAAATAAAAGAACAAAAGAAAAACACAAAACCTGAAACTGCGCAACAATTTCTCTTGGTTTTTTAATTGGTTTTTTTATTGCCTGGAACTTTCCTTCCTCTTTTAAATTTCTTTTGAAGCTAGTTAATGCACAACTGATTTTTCAAACTATGTATTTTTTTTTTTATTTAAGTCCTTGATAGAGGGAAATTCCTTTGTGGTTTTGTCTAGTTTGTATTACAATTTATATCACAAAACATCAGGAATAGTTTGGGGACAAAAGAAATACCTACATATTGAGTCCAGTAGTAAGGCTAATTATAACGTCTAAATAAATATGAATTAATGGATTGTACATATTTGAATTGCCGTTAGTGACAACTTTTAGGTAATTGAGTTCTCTATAAATTGCTTTTAATATATGTCTATTTCTTCATTGATTATCATTGCCCTATTTGTATAATTCTGAATGACAAGAATACCAGAGTGTCATGTTATTTAAATAAGTAAATATGAGCATTTGCCTTTTAAATATTTTCACTGGATAGGTAGAAAGACATATAGTTAGCATTTAGTGCAGCAAGCAAATTGCACTCTTTATCATTTTCCATACTCTTATAAGAATATAAGAAAATTACAGGTAATGAGTATAATTATGTAAGTGTGTGTATATATATATATATATATACACATATATATATATACACATATATATATAGCATATATTATGTACACATATGTGTACCATTTGAAGACTAAGTGTATTTATATGTGTGTGTGTATTGCAAGTATATATATATAGTCTCCAAAAATATAGTGAATTTTTGAAAATTCATACTGTATTTTCATGGATGAAGAACAATTAAATACAACAACAAAATGTTCTTGCTGTTAGAATTTTTTGTAACCTACCAATATGGTCCTGTGAATGGCAGGAAACCAGAAATAATTCTGTTGCTACTTATAGTTAATGAGTCATGACAAATCTAAACAACCAAATCATTCAGTAGCATCAAATTTGACCATTCCAGGCTCTTTCTACCTAAAGTCCAATTATTTGAGCAATTAAGTAAAAATGTGGCCAAACTAAATGCCTTGTACTGTGTAAACAGACCATTGGAATGAATAATTACATTTTTTAATTGAATTGGCCTATTTGTGACAGGTTGACACAACATAGGTTGTCAAACATCTGGTTATTTTCTCCCTATGATTTTAAGGAATAAGTCAAAGTAAATAAATTAATTAAATTTTTTATTTAGTTAAATGAGTTTTCAAACTAAATATCTTAAGTAAATCTGTAGTATACATATATAACTTATTACCAAAGCTCGTGTGTGTGTGTGTGTGTGTGTGTGTGTGTATGTAGACACAAATGTAATTATAATGAGAAAACATTAGTCAAAAGCCTTACTTGTATTTTATGCAAGGCACTGTTCAAGCTCATTGGGTATATTATCTAATTTAATTCTCATGCTAGCCCTAAGATATTGGTTCCATTATAATCTCCATTTTACATACGAGAAAACTGAGACAAAAGAAGATAACACAGTTATTTCCAGAGGAGGCAGAATATAAGCTAAGGTTATATGATTCAAAGGTCCACGTTAACTAAAGATGCTGCAGCTGTCCACATACAAGAAACCAGTGTGTTTAATCAAGAAACTAAAAGGTATTTGTTGTTGGACCAAATTGATTAATCAATTCAGTGAGAATAATCAATATTGTAGCTGTATTTATACACAGCCAAAAATCTATTCTTTTTAACTCAACAGAATGACTCAACTTTGACTTTTCCTTTGTGTTCACTTTACAAGACATTACAAAGAAAGTGTCAAATCCCAAACAGCTAGCTCATTGTGGTGCAAAGGGAAGTAATTAAAGTCTACAGATTTTCCTAACTCCATAGAACTCTCAAATAATATGACTATGGCAGACATGTGAAACACAACAATAAATCAGTTACTTCACCTTTAACTGTAAAACCCACAAAAATTCCAAAAGCTATCTCCGTAGTGCCAGTATTCATCTCACATTTTCTTTACAATAACATTAAGCTTTTTACAGCAAATATTAGTTGACAGTAATCTCCATGGTCCAGCTAATATATATATATATATATATATATATATATATATATATATGCACATATATATATCTCTCATGCTAATATATATATATACCATATATATACATATATATGTACATATATATGTACATATGGTATATATGTGTGTGTGTGTGTGTGTGTGTGTGTGTGTGTGTGTATATATATATATATATATATATATATATATATATGGTATTTGCCAAGGAGATTCATGTGGCATCAAATTAAATTTCTATTTATTCCTGGAAGTGGAGTCACCACGTGAAAGGATATGAATATTTTGATGGTATTTATATATATGCTATATTCCTTCTCTGAAAGGTTTAACTAATATGTATATAGTCTCCACAGCAGTACAAGAATTTCTTCTTTCCATATATAGATATTCCTTCCAGATAAAAAAAAAGGTAAATATATGCCATATATTGAGCTTTCTTTGTTTTATAAGATAGCATTTTGTTATTTCTGCTCCTTTAGTTTTATCGTTCTTTCTTAATATAATGGGCATATTGTTTCATGTGTGTCCTTTTCTTTTTATGCTTTATTCTTTATGCATGAGTTATCTGATCCCCACCTATTACTTTAATTATCATCTTCATTTGGCATACCTTCTTAACCTTGTTCTGAAAGCCAGACCTAATATCTACAACCAGCTCTTGGCCAACAACACCATCTAGAAAATTTCTCCACCACTATTAAGATGCATTTTTCCCATTGCATTTACACCTTGTCCAAAAAGGCCTAAATCTTAGCCTTGTGGGGCGTTCTAAGTTCTTAGTTCCTTCTCTGTTCCTTTTCCCTCAGGTAGCTTTCTGCCCTTGCAATTCTTTTATCCTATGTAATCTTTATATCACCTTTTTAATTAAGACATTTTGTATTAAATGATCCCTGTTCAAATTACTGATGTGGTTTCTGTCTCCTGCATGGACCCTGACTGGGTCACCAACCTTCTTATGGTTGATTTGACATGGTATATCTTTTGTTCACCCTTTAGCTTTCAACTGATTTCTGAACACAAGGTGCTTTTACTCTTTGTTCACCTATATGGGATCTTTCTTCTGAGTTAATTAATTTAGACTTTTTTTTTTTAATGTCCACCACTCTGAGAATTTTTAAGAGAAGTGTGATTTTTAGTTTATCTGGTGTTTTCTTGTTGAGATGGGAGAAATGATCTATTGCTACCTAGAAGGGGATCTTCTCTCTAATAACTTAATTGGCCTGGTTACCATAATCATAGTTTAAAATCTCTGTCATCTCTCAGCTTGATATCAAAATAACTGATTAATTGGTTTCTTTCTCACTCTCCATATAACTCACCATACTGCTGTGAAAGTTATGTTTCTAGAAGCCACAGTCTTCTGTTTGACAACCGCTGATGGCTTCTTCTGGCTGAGAAGAAAAAATCAAACACCGTTTTTAAAAAAGAGAGTCAAACAACTCTTTCCACCCTCTTACCATTGCTTCTGACTAAGTAGCCCCACATGCCTCAAATATACAGTGCATTTCTGTGAAAACTTGATGTTATTTTTTTCAGTCTTAATACTCGTTTCTTCATTAAAATCCTTCTCAACTTGTATGTTTTCTACGCTGTTTAAATTCCATAGTCTTTGTGAAGCCATACTTGATCCCCTGAGTTGTAGCTAACTTCTCCTTTACTGTCCAACCACAATTGTTCAGATTTTCATTATAGCACTTTAGTCTAATTCAGTGGTTCTCTAACTTTACCTCGCATCACAATTACCTCAGAGCCTTGTTAAAATACAATGTGCTGGGACCCACCCCAGAGTTACTAATTCAGAAGATCTCTGGTGGTGCCAGAGAATTAACATTTTTAGCAAGTTTCCAGGTGCTGTTTCTGCTGGTCCTGGAACCAGATTAAAAAAAAAAAAAAAAAAAAAAAGTATTAAAATGTAACTAAAACACATTAACTGAGTAAAACAGTTGAGGATGTGGTTAAGGGCACATTAAAATGAGAGCATCAAACCAAAGGCAACTTCTCTTCTCCAGCTATATGCCCCTGAAAAATCTCCCAATACCAAATCCTCAAGGTCGGTAACAATAGAAAAACATACAATTTCAAAAGGAGATTTTTAGCAAACTAAAGTTTCTTTTCAGTAATTAAATTGCTTTCCTGTGCCAGAAACCAAGAGTATTTTACAAATTGTTCCATCATTATGACTGTGTAAAACCTTGCATATAGGTATTGGGATAATTATATTGGTTGTCAGGAATATAAATGCTTTTGAGATAAAGCCAATCTATGGATAGATTTCAGGGTCTGTTGCATTTCAGTTGCCTAGTGTGATTCTTTGAAAACCTCAGCTTATTAGAAAAGAATGGCCCTTGCCATATGTGCAGCATTAAGAACATCTGGAAACACCATCAAAGCAAGAAATTTTTTACTTTCCACTGGCATGAAGAAGCCATTGGAAATTTCACAGATGTTTGAGTCTTAGGATCCCTGGATAATAGGAAATTGAAGCAGACTGTTGGCGTTGACCAAGTGATTTCTCTTAGGAACCGCATTGATACTCCATGGAGAAAATGAGTTGTTCCTAATAGGAATAAGTCTCTTCCTAAATAAAGTTATGAGTGAATAATCTAATTTATCTGTTGAATGTCAATGTAATGTATGTAAGGCTAAAATCCTTAACATGCCCACACTGCTTATAATTAGAATCACATGAATGATGGGAAAGTAGCGAAACTCATGCATTTCTTGAGTTTAATGCAATTGGGCATTTATCTTGGTGATTTGAGGCATGTCTCTATTTTCCAGTCTATCTCCATTTTGTCATTCCATCAAAATCAAAATTACCCACTCTACATTCATCCCAAATTTAGCAACTCCATCTTAAACTTGATTATATAATTATAGGTTTACATGTAGAATTTGAGTATTTTTGTGCATGTCTCTTATGATTACCAAGTAATGGTTTTGACCCTTTCCTCACCCCCCCGGTACCCCCGTTAAAAATGCATCACATTAGAATCATTTGGACATTTTTTTTTTTACCTTTTCTGATATTATTCAAAATATATATCACTAGGTCCCCATGTCTGAGATCACTGATAAGATCTCAGCTCTGTCTGGAGAAGTGAGGAATGGAGGCAAGATGTGATTGGTTATGTGCTTTTAGAAATAGTTCTTTAGCTGATTCTGCCAGTATCATTTTAGTTAGAATCATCTGCTATAAACCCTCAGTACTCAAATTGTGGTCCACATCCCAGCAGTGTCAGCATCAAAGGGGTGCCACACATCAACTGATAGAAAACTCTTTAATGTGAAGCTAATTGTTTCTCATGTTATTTCTTTTCCACCACTGAAAAGCTAAAGCCCTAGAATTAAATAAAAATGAGAGGACTATCCATGAGGATCATTATACTTTGTGATACAAATGTTATATTATTGAACAGAGTTTAGTTTAGTTTAAACTTCTAAGCTTAGTATTAGTGGGTTATTTTTAAGTCTTATTTAGTTATTATTTAGTCTTAGTGGGGCTGCATATTGTACCTCACACTACAACTCAGAGACATGTAGCTTCTTTATTTTCTCTGTCTCTATGTGCTTTACAGCACAACCACCATCTGCTGGATTGAGGAGAAGAACAAAACAACTGAATGTGCAATGTAAGTTAGAGCATTCTTTAGTAGGTTAAAGTCCATTACAGGACTTTTTAAATTTTCCCTTGACTGAAAATGTAACCTTTGTGTAGCTTGTCCCCTCCTCTGCTTCTTTGCTTAGGATGTTGCCATCGTTATTATGTACCTTCTGGATGTTAGGAGATGGTAATGTTCTTGACTGCAGTGCTTCTGCCTCCACAGGTTTCCAACGTGATGTGTTTTACCTCCTGAAATTGCTTGCCCGGCTGGCTCTTATGGCTGAAGTTAAAAGGTAAGTGTAACTCAATTTCTTCTCAACTTTCTAGTCCAGTAGCTTTCTTGAATGCCTCACATTCACCTCAGCTCTTCCGGATGACAGTTTCCTGACTATTACCAATTATTTGTAAAGAATATTCTGTGGAGAGACAGTTTTTAAACAGAGTTTAATCAAACAAAAACTTTAAGTAATACCATGTGTTAAAAAAAATTGAAATCTCTCAAATTTTACAATGTTAGCAAAACCCTGGTGTTAAAATATGACATTTATAAGTTAAAAATCACAGTCTCACCACTGAGTATTTTTTAAATTTTTCATGCAAAATATTAGTAAAGAAAGTTAAATATTACTTTAGAGGTATTATCCATCATGACCAAATAGGGTATAGCCCAAGTAGGCAAACATAATTAATATTAGCAAAATTACTAATATGAGAAATCAATTCTAAGACAAATTATCCAATTAAAAAAATGGGCAAGGATTTGCATAGATATTTCTCCAAAGAAGGTATATAAATGGCTAATAAGCACATGATAAAATGCTCAACATCCTTAGGCATCAGGGAAATACAAATCAAAACCACAGTGAGATAACATTTCACATCTTCTAAAATGGTTATAAATATATAGTGTGATATAACAAATGTTGGCCATTATGTAAAGAAATCAGTAATTCATACACTTTGGGTGGGATTGCAAAATGGTGCAACCAGTTTGGAAAAGTCTGACCATTCCTCAAAAGGTTAAGCATAGAGTTACAATATAACACAACAATTCCACTCTTATGTATTTATTCTAGAGAAATGCACATGTTCCCGAAAAACACTTGTACATGAATCTTCATAGAAGCATTATTCATATTAGCCCTAAAGTAAAAGAACCCAAATGACCAACAACTGATGAATGAATAAAAGTGTATATACATAAGATGGAAAATTATTCAAGAATGAGAATAAATGAAATATGACACATTGCGCAATATGGGTTAACCTTGAAAACACGCTAAGCTGAAGATGCCAGTCACAAAACGCCATACATTGTATACTTCCATTTATCTGAAATGCCTAGAGAAGGTTAATCTATAGAGACTATCAGCAGTTACCCAGAGCTGGCGGGGGTGTGGGAAGGGAAGGTTAATGGGGAATGACTTTAAGGGTTATGGGTTTTTTTGGGGGGTAATAAAAATATGCTAAAATTTATTGTGATGTTATACCAGTCTATAAATATAGTAAAAACTACCAAGTTGTATACTTTAAATAGGTGAGTTACATGATATGTGAATTATTACTCAGTGAGCTGTTAAAAAAATTGAGGAGTAATGTCATGATGGCAAAATATGTGGTTCCCAACTTCAGTCCCCATCACAAGAAGACCAAGTAGCAAGTTTTCCATAACCAAGACACCATTGTGCAAATCCCAGAACCTGGGGCTGAGGACTGCACCCTTGGAACACCCAGAACAAGATGGACCAGATTAGAAGGGTGGGAGGAGGAGTTTCACTTTGAGCACATGTCCCCACCCTCAGGCAGGTGCAGTGCAGATCACAGAGGGCTTTCTAGGAAATAGGCCAAAGTACACATCCAGCTTCCCCAGCATTGTGGGATGCTTCCTAGGAGATCCACTTGGGTCTCTGCTCAAGGTGATCACTGGAGATATATCTGAGGGACTGAACCACTGGGGATCAATAGAGATGTAGAAAAGGGGCGGGGCTTAGAGCAACCAGTGTTCGGATCTTGGTGGACAACATTCCTGCAGGTGGCAGTGCCCAAGCAAAGATCACAGTCAAGTTCTCTGTTCATTTACAGAGCCCAGCCAGGGCCTTCACTCAGCCAGGGAGCTCAGTCTGCAGTTCTGCCTGGTTCGGGACCCCAGCCAACCACCATTGCCAGCCTTGGAGCCCATTCTACAGCTCTGACCAGGTAGGGAAGTAAGTTAAAACTCCGCCCTACTGGTGAGTATAACCTCCAGTCCCATCCAGCTATTAAGCTTGGTTGGCCTGAGACAACCAGCCACCACAAAGCACCACCAGTGCTCACCCATGGGAACAAGGTGGTAATTCCATTCCTACATTTTGAGGAAGCTCCATACTGTTTTCTATAGTGGCTGTAGCAGTTTTCATTCCCACCAACAGTGTGCAAGGCTTTCCTTTTCTCCACGTCCTTACCAGCATTTGTTACTGCTTGTCTTTTTGATAATAAACAATAAGAGGTGTGAGGTGATATTTTGTTGTTTTGATTTGCATTTCCCTGATAATTAGGGATGTTGAGCATCTTTTTATATATCTATTGGCCATTTGTATGTCTTCTTGAAAAAATTTTTATTCAGGTCCTTTGCCTATTTTTTTAATTGAGTCATTTGTTTTTGTTTTCTTGTTTGTTTGTTTGTTTTTCCTATTGAGTTGCATTGGTTCCTAAAACGTATTGGATATTATTGGATATTATAATTGGCTATCTGGTTTGAAAATTATTTTTCCCATTCTTTAGGTTGTGTTTCATTTTGTTGATGTCTTCCTTTGCTATGCAGAAGCTTTTTAGTTTGCTGTAGTCCACTTGCTTGTTTATTTTGCTTATTGTTGCCTTTGCTTTTGGTGTCAAATCCAATAATAATAATAATAATAATAATAATATAATAATAATAATAATAATAATAATAATAATAATAATAATAATAATGGCTAAGACCAATGTCAAGGAGCTTATCACCTATGTTTTCTTCTAGAAGTTTTACAGTTTCAGGTCTTACATTCAAGTCTTTAATCCATTTTGAGTTGATTAATATGTATGGTGTAATATAGTGGTCTAATTTTATGCTTTTGCATGTGGATATAAAGTTTTCCCTGCACCATTTATTGAAGAGACTATCCTTTTTGCATTGTGTATTTAGATGCCTTTGTTGAAAATTAATAGACCATTCCTGCGTGTGTGTTTTTTTGTGTTTTTTTTCTGAGTTTTCTATTGTCACTAATTGTGAACATTAACCGTACCTTGGCCACCAATAAATTACTATAATTTTGTTTGTATCTACAATGATCTATAATAGTTTACTTTTAACATTCATTAAATAAGAGGAGAGAATATTAAAACATCAATTAACCATAAGTTGTTTCAGTAGAGGCAACTTTTTAAAAAACTTTCACTGAATCAATAATTATCAGATAATTTACCTATACTATGAGTACTTTCACCATTTCTTCAAAAGAAAAGATAGTATTTTTGGTAGCTAAAACCCATCATTAGCGTTGGTTATAAGCCAGTTTCTTTGGAAAAGTGGCAATCATATAATTATTTCAAAAACACTTTTTAAATCTTCAAAAGTATATCTTAAATAAATGACTGTTAATTATGGAATTATCTGACTCACTACTCGTGATTTAATATGTGGTGATTGTGGTTATGACATTTCAGAACAGATTTTCTTTATTGAGTCTAACTACTAAGGTGTCTGATTTTAAAAACTGAAGAATTGATGTGTGACTTCGATTTTTTTCTTTTATTTTCCTCTTTTTATTTAGCATTTGATTTATTCATATAAGCTGATAGTTGGATGAAATGAACATTGCTGTATGAAATAATGTAATTTCCTTTGAGCTAACACTAAGAATTCTAACTCTAATCCTGTTTTCTATTTACATGTGAGAAAAGATACACTAAGAGGTGTTGTTGGATCTTGTTGGTGTGTGTTCTCTTGTGATAGGTGGCTTTGTGGTCCCTCCTGCCCTCTGGGTATACCTTGTTACAAGGATATTGTAGTCTTCCATTTTATGACAGAAGCATAATGAACCTTATAATTGAGTGTATTACATAAGAAATCTTAAACAATGTCTTTCAAGATTATAAATTCCAGTTTTAGCAGTATACTAAATTCTGTATGTTACAAAGAAGTAAATGCCACATTTTTTACAAAACTACAAAATTAAAGCTCACATTCAAGTAGGTTGAACTTTATATGAATAATGTTAAACATTATCTAGTATTTTGCCTTTCTTTATATCTAGATTTCAGCCTAGAAATAATCCCTTTCTTATTTATTACCCCAACTTTTAGCTCAACCTATTAATCATCGGCATACATTATTTTGTAAATGTAGAATTTCTGTGAGATATATAAATTTTAATTTTAGAAATTATTATTCTTTTGTTGCTTACTTATTTTAATAGGGTATTGCAGGCAAGATACTTTGCTATTGACAAAATTATTAAAGGATAAAAGAATCACTTAAAAATTAACTATTAAAAAGTCATTGAAATTTCTAAGTGGATATGATAGACTTCATGAGAAGGAGAAGGAGAATGACACTTGAGTAGATTAGGTGAGATTATAGAAGATGTTCTCGCCCTACTACCATTTGCACTGATGGATATAATGATAATTATAAAGTAGAATCATATTGACACCTTTCAAGTTGTTTGTATTCAAGTTTTGTCAACCAGCTCCACCAAAAATCTCCTCCTGATGAGTATATGCTTCATCCTATGTACTTAAATATTATACATAATACTAAGCTCTGCTAATGTGCATTATGTTAGCATGCCAATTAATTGTGATAAATCCTTTTGTAGACGATTGGTAGTTGATTTACATCCATAGATATTGTTAATGAGAGGTCATGCATACCTTAAATGGCCAGTAATATTTCTATAATAAGATCAACATTTCAAACTTTTGAGTGCTTTTCTGTACTAAACACTGTGCCAAGTACTTAATAGTTAATGTACAAGTACTAGCCATAAGAAAAGAACAAGTTGATAAATACATCATTAAGAAATTAGATTAGTTGTGTAACTTTTTATATAATTAGTCAAATTGCTGCTAGCTAACTCAGAGTTATTTAGGAAAACAGGAGAAAGCACTTAAAAAACAAAATTCAAATATAACCCCACACTTAATTTATGTTATGATTTGTTCATTCCTATCTCTTTCAATTTTTTTCCAATAAATAAAAAGTAATATTTTATGGATTTCTTTTTATAATGTTAGCCCTTCATTTTATGGACTGGGAGTCAGGAGACCTTTGTTTCAGTCTTCACATTAGCACTGAGCTGGAAATCTTTGGCCTTTATCTTTAGGGGACTTGGTGTCTTAATCTATAAAGTGAAGTTAATGACATCTGTCTACCTACTTCATAGAACTTTCATGTGGATTAAATGTAGCAACAAAAAGAAACCCATTTCTTGACTTATAAAATGCAATTTATGTTATCAAGTAGGAATGTAATGAAATGTTATACGATAGAAGACGAAAAGGCAAGATCCAAAAAGTATTTGAATAATTAGTAATTAGATATCCAAAAATTATCTGCAACTTTCCTTGTGAATTGAATTACTAAAAGTGGAGTCTTAGTTTTCAGGTTTTGGAAAATAGGCTTTCATTTTGTAGCAGAGTAAATTCAACTATTAAATTAATAGAACTTTGCCCTGTTGTCGATTCCTATTATGCTGGTTCATGAAGATATATTCAGTCATCCAACATCTCTTTAGTTTGTATCTATAATAATCTATTCCTGCATATTAATTTTAAGTGATGGAATAAAAGATCTGTTAAACACAAGAAGCAGATGTTTACCATTGCAGAATTTTAGTTAAGTCTCCAAAATAATGATTGCAAAGTTAAAAAAGCACTCCTTTTTTGATGCAAACAAATAGAATTATTTTACTTTTTTTTTTACATTTACCTTCTAGGAAGGAAACACATATTACATACTTATCACTGTCATCTCCCCATTGAACTCCCATTAATATTAAAGGGAGTTCAATTCAATACATTAACATCTCAGTGAGAATCTGTCTCATTATAATTATCACTGACCTTGTCAATTTTAAATTTTAGCTCGGGTGGAAATTAAATCTAAGCTATTAAGAACAAAGTAAAAGCAAATTGAAAGGCAGAACATTCCTAAGGGACAGATAAATTAATATATTAGCTATAGAACTTGAATATAAACATTAAGTATATGTGTGTATGGATGTATAGACACATGCACTTACAATGTTGAGATGTATGCCACTTTCAGTGATCTCATATTTAAATTGCTCTCAATCTTGGGTATCATAATGCCTGCAATACTTTAAAACATTAGAGATACAAAGGTAATTCCTGGAGATTCTGATTCAGTGTGTATGGGTGAATCTCATGTCTGTGTGTTTTTTAAAAGTTTCGCAGGTAATTCTGATACACCTTGCAGGGTTGAGGACCTCTGTTCTATGTCAGAGACAATTTAAGTACATCTGCTTTCCTGTATGAATTTGAACCTTAAATCCAGTTGCAACTTCAATAAGCCTCTCTAATTGCACTCAGAATTGTCATTTTGGCAAGACTTTAGGGACACATATTTTCCATCAGCACACAAATCTTGCATTGACCTCAATGACATTTAATAAAGCTACAGTCTTCAACCATTGCTCTTAGACCAGATAAATAAATAACTTCTTACAGAAAAGCTGCTGCAAAGCTACTATTGAAATAGACAATTTATCTGAATTCCAGGTATTAGAAACAAGTAGAATTCAGTAATAACCATTTTTCTCCATTTCCCCTGCATGATAACTGTTTACTGATTCCATTTTTATACCTATGTATTATTGTTTGTTTAGGCTTTAGGGAGCTTTATGAGGGAGTGAAGGAATGTGGAAAGGAGGAGCAGGAAAGAAAGAAAGTGAGGCAGTGGGGGAGGGAAGGAAGAAGAGAGAGGAAGGAGAACAGAAAGGGCCAGTTTGGTCAATTGCATAGCTTTTTTTCTGTTGATGCTCTCGATTGCTTTCTATCTGAGTCTTGCCAAGAACTCTAAATAGAAGGCAGATAAAAAGGGAGGTAGCTACACCAGTTGAAGTGTGTGTGAGAAAGGTCGGGGAGCGGAAACGGGGTATAGAGAGCCACCCAATACCGTAGCTTCACATTAAATAGCTTTAGGGTCCTACAGATAATACTTTGAAAAAAGACTCTTGCTTCATAATAAAGAGACTTGTTCTAAAATCTTGGCTTTACTATTTTTTAATTGTATAATTTAGGTCAATTTTCCTACAAAACTGCTTTGACTCAGTTTCCTTTTTTATAAAAGTAGCATTCATTGTAGTACCTGCTTTCAGCATTTTTGTGAATAGACCTAGTGTTTGCAAAGTTCCTAGCATATGATAGATTTCCAAATAGTATCTATTATTATCACAACTAATAGGATAAGATGTACACTGAATATATTTTAGTATACATCTTCTAGAATGGTTTTAGGTATTAGTGTCTGAGAATCATCTATTTTGTCCAGTCAGACATTACTTTTTGTACATCCTTATTCTTAGTATTATGGGCAAGAGAGTGTATTTTTATAAACAACACTTCAAAACTACAGAATTGTTCTTCACCAATCCGAAACTCAGCTAATTCTCACATATATGGAAGAGGTGACTCAGTTCCCCAAATTTCTGTATAGACAAGTTTTCACAATGAGTGTGTGTCTATACTTACTTACATTTGTGTGTCTAGATATATTTTGTAAAATATATAACGTAAAGTCAATAAAAAGAAATAAAGTATAATAAAATAAAGTTCATTTTTTTTAGATTGATTATGTAATTTACCTGAGGACCTATTAGTTCAAGTAGAGGTTGATATTTGCTATGAGGTTTTCATGTAATATTTTTGTTCCCTTCTGATTATAAAACATAGCATTTAGAAAATAAAGAAAAATATATTTTTTTTAAATTACCTCAATCCTTAGGTTAATTCTCAGAGGTAAACCCCTGAGAAAAAAATGTAAGAACTTTTTAACACGTCTAATAAATGATGGTCGTTTGCTTTTTGGAAAGATTATGCTGATTGGCATCCCTTTCAGCATCTTATGAAAGTGAACGTCTACTCCCAATTTGACTAAAAAATAGTCTTTAATTTTCAAATGTAGAAAACATTTATTTAGCTGTGCATAGGCCATTTAGATTTATTTTTGTGCTCCCTGTTCATTTTGTCCTTTGACCATGAATGTTAGTGTTTTCTTTCTAATGTGTGGCTCATACTAAAATTGATTAATATCCTTTTGTGCAACTATTCAATTTAAGTCATCAGTTGCTTTTTAAATCTGTTATTTTTTCCAGAACAGAGAATGTTTATAATGAGTGCTCCTAAACAAATAATAAGGGAGGAAATATTTCCTCACTGTCTCTTAAAATGCAGTTCATGTCCCTTTTCCATGATTGCAGCATGCCATGATCATATATAGCATTTTACTTAGTTCTTTTCCTGCATTTGGGAGAACTGTTGTTTTTCAGGAATAAAAGAGGAGCTACATTCTCCATTTCACATATGGTTTCTTTTTTTCCTCATATTCCCCACCTCTACATTAGTTAAATATTCATTTATAATTCCAAAATATATTTTAAGATTTTCCTAATTAGCATTTATCCATCATTCTTTGAATCATGTTAGGGACTATTTTGAAGTTATTCAAAGATGGCTATTCAATTTTCAATATACCATTTCTGAATAATCCATCTTTTAATCCATTAATAATTCAGTAAATCTATGGTTTGCTAAAGATGATGATAGATAGATAGATAGATAGATAGATAGATAGATAGATAGATAGGACTGAAGGTTTTGACTGTTCCTTTAGTAAACACAGAGACTAAATCACACAAAGAACACTGGGCAAAATATAATGCAATGCTTACTAGAATGGTCATTTCAGTATTCATCTCTCATAATTTAAGAGTAAAGGAGACCTCTTCTTATTCAAAGAGACCTGATTAGAAACAGGAAAATAGATACTATTCTGTATTAATATAAATTAATGGGTTATGGAAGGAGCTACTGTTTGCCAAATTCTTAGTAAGGTAATCTCATGTTTGTTTTGCCCAGGGCAGCAATGTTTTACATATGTAGTTTCACTCTCACAAATAACCTACTTTGGGTGATAAGTTAATGGTCATACAATGGTAATGAATTTAGAGCTACTAAAAACAAACACAAAATAAAACTAATTAGCTAGGTGACTAACTAACTAACTACATTAATTAAAACACAGCAAAAGATAGGCCTAAAAGAGACAACCCATATACACATTGAATCAAGGGACCTGGAACTAAAAGACTTCTTTGTCACCCTTCATTCTTGAGAACATGAATGTCAATTGTCCTTATAGACCAGGAGTGTCAAAACTGCGGCCCCACGGGACAACTGCGGTCCGCAATCCATTGTTAATTGGCCCGCAGAAAATTCCAAAAATATATTTAGTTTACTTAAATAAACCAGGTGAGGCTATATATATGTCCTTAACCTCGAGTGAGTGGCCCGGCTGTTTGTTTATTTTACCGAATATGGCCCTTGGTAAAAAACGTTGAAAAAAGTTTGGACACCCCTGTTATAGACTGTTCTGGTAACATCCCTGGGTGCTATCCAGACATTGTGAATCGAATCTTGGAAATATACTAATGTAGTACAGAAGAAATTAAGGAAGAGAGAACTTCATTTGCACTGGCATTTCTTGCAAGGGAGTACAATTTACAATGAGCAATTGAAGAAGTAAGGTGTGTTGGAGTAACACTAAGTAAATCAGTGAGTTTAAGTCCACAAAGATAACACATTCTGCGTGCTTTCTTTTTGAACTGTGAATAATCTCTCCATGGTGTACAGCCTTAACTTTTTTTCTCATTTGTGAAAAACTATCACAGTTAATATACATATTTTAAAATCATGTGTACTGTATAATCAAGTGTGAGATATGAAGAGTGGGAACATTTTATTAAGGGAGATCCATTCTATTCAGCAGCCAGCTGAATATGGAACAGACCAGACTAATCAAGAAATTTCATATGTTGTAACTTTATAATGTGTCTTAAGAAGTGAAAAGTAAATTCCTAGACATTCAGCTGCCACATTTGAATTATTACACATTTGAATTATTAATAATACAAAAAATATTGGGGGCCCATGGTAGAGTAATAGCGACTAGACACACCTTCCCATATTAAACAAGAAAAAAACAGGAACATCACTATAGGAGTTGCTGAACATCAAGCAACAAAGGAGAGTGATTTCTGACATACAGGGAACAAATAAGGTAAGCTTTATCATTGCCTTAGCTTCCTGCCTTAAGAGGCTTTCCAGCCTATGGAATAGAAAGGGAGAACTCAGGCAAAGCACAGTGGATTCTATAAATCAGGAGACAGATTTTAGAGTGTAGGTACACTAAGGAGGCTAAGCTTCCATAGAATAGAATACAAGACAAAAATCGCTATACAGACAGAGCTCCTTTGACCTTCAAAGGATTCCCCTAGAGTGTTCAACTTAATACCAATCAGAGCTTGTATGAGGAAACTACCCAGGACCAGGGACCAAACCATAAAAGGAGTAGAAGAAATAGTGCCTAGAACTCACCAGCATCAGGAAATGTGCCTCTTCTCACCAGTCAGATGGCAAAAGCTCAAGATTCATAGGGCACTGACAAGGAAGTGTTTTGTCTTAGTTAACCCTCAATTGAGCACAGCTCTGGCCTTTCATAGCAAATTGTAATTCAAGACCCCAAAGGATCAAATTGTATCCTTATTGAACATAAAAATATCTAGCATTCAATAACATAAAATTTAGAATGTGTGTCATACTATCAAAACTTGACAAGAGTTTTGCAAAAAAAGAAGGTAGCATGCCCTAATGGGAAGATTAACGAATTAATCAACACTAATGAAGAACTGATACTGATTTTAGAAATAGCAGACAAAAGCACTAAAACAATCATTATAAGTCTTCTGTATATTCCAAATTCATGTAAACAATTGGGTGATAAAAGGAGAGCCCCAAATTGAGCCTTTAAAGATAAAAACCATAATGTTAAAACACACTAGATAAGGTCAATAGCCAACTAGATAGTACACAAGAAGAGAATAGTGAACTTGAAGATATAACAATAGAAACATCTAAAAATGAAACACAAAGAGAAAGGAGATTAAATTGTTAAAAAAAGAATAGGTCATCAAAAATTATGGCACAAGTTACAATTTAGTATATGTGTTATTTTGATACCTGAAGTAGAAGAGAGAGAACAGAAAAATAAAAAATAAAAATGTGTGTGTGTGTATATATATATATATATATATATATATATTCGTATATATATATGTGTGTATGTGTACATATATATACATGTATTTGAAGAAATATGGCATGAAAATATTCAAATTTAATGAAAACTTTAAACACACACATGTAAAAATGTCAACTGACATCCAAGCCTAAAGAAAGAAAGATGAAACACCACTAAGTAATGTCACAATTAAATTACATAACAACATTTATAAGGAAAAATATATCTTAGAAGTAGCCACGGGGGATAAAAAAAAGACAGGTATAGGAGAATAAAGAGTTAATAGATTTCCTATAGAAAACTATGTACTTAAGAAAAGTAGAAAGACATTTAAAGTACTAAAAGAGAAAAAAAAGTAGTGTCTCCCTAGAATTCTATACCCCTTGACAATATCTTCAAAAATGAAGGTGAAATAATAAGGACCTTTTCAGTGAATTAAAAAAAAAAAAAGCTGAAAGAATTCATCACCAATAGACTTATACTATAAAAAATATTAAAGGTAGTCCTTCAGGCAGAAACACAATTATAATAGATCAGAAATATGGATCTACACAAACAAATGCAAAGAACTGGAAACTAACTACATGGGTAACTAAATACCTCTGAGGCTGTTATTTTATGATTTATATATCCTTAAAAGTTAATCGACAGTTAAAAATAATAAGTAGTATGGAATTTGTACTGTATAAAAGTAAAAGGTCTAGTAGGACTTTTGGGGAAGAAATGGAAGTATATTATTATAAGGTTCGTATAGCACAGGTGAAGTAGTATTTCCTCTGAAGGTAGACTATGTTAAATTAAGTATATATGCTTACCTATTTTTTACTTAACAGTTTTTTCCTTCAGTTAAAAGCAAGAAGACCCCAGCTGATTCAGACATTCAGAAGGGTGCTAAACAGACCATTCTAACATGTAGATTTAGATTATCTGGAATCAGGTGGAAGACAAAAAAGAACACTAACCTGGTCTGAATATTGACAACCTATGAGTATTTTTATGCTGTAGAAAAACAATGAAGCAAATGTCTCCAGTTTTGGAGACTCAGACCTTGGACATTTCAATGCTCCAGCATCAAGTGATTTTGTAGGGTACATTCAAGATGTTGGAATGTATTAAATAGCTATTACTATCTTCAGTAGCATCGCGTGAGCAAAAATTGGCCTAGACTAAAACCATTTCAAGTCAGAGAGGAAAGACAATGCAACGTTAGTGAAAAAGCCACGCTTCTGTCTGCTTTATATTCTGAGATGGGTACACATCCATTAATTTGTGTTGGAAGAGAAGAACTCTATCGTAAATTAAAATTATTGTTAGCAGAGGCTGAGAGATGGGCTCCAAAGCAGGAAGTAAGGTCGGGTCCTGGTGATGTAGGATTTCTGATGTAATGTGTGCACACCGGGATCGTAGTCTCATGAAACCAAAGAATGAAAGCACGGACCGGAGAGGTTGAAAAAAAGGACAGTTTCTTAAAGCAAAGAATTATAGCTCCTAAGCGGGAGGGGGTACCCGAAACTGGGATACCCACAGCTAAAGCAAAAGACTTCTGTTTTATACTTTTTCTTATGTATCTAAGGGGAAAAGCTGACGCCTACTGGTACATTTTTATCAAATTCTCAGCCTTGAGGAGGCTTCTGAAAAGGCATTTTGAAACAAACCAGGACTTTTTGAACAGGACTTTTTGAAACAAACCTGCTGTCCTGTGCCAATGATGTTTCTCAGGGCAACGACCTTGAAGATATGGCTGTGCTTGTTCATTCCACCAGGGAACTCCTGACTACCTGAAGTCAAGCTAATTAACCTGCCTCACTGGGAGAAGACTCCTTCACTTCCCCAGACATGGCCACCTACAACCCATATGTCAGACTTGGCCTTAGGCTTATTTGAGTACTGCTCATAGCTAATAAAGGTTTTTTTACATTTTAAAAATATAAAATAAAACTAATAAGAATAAGGGACAGAGAATTTTGTGGCCAAAAATGCTGAAAATATTTACTATCTGGTCCTTTTTTTTTTTTTGAAAATCATGCTGATCCTGGCAGATTTCTATCAAGGACCTCTTGTTTGGCTCTGTCTACCAGACAAAGGGAGCAATGCTCTTATTGACGAGATAAAAGTGGAATTTATCCCTAAGGAAAGGAATAGGTTAATAGTTCCTTCTCACCCCAGTATAAATATATACATATGTATGTGTATCCCCAAAAATGTCCTAAGGCTGAGGAGAAGGTTAAGACTGGCAGCATGTAAATGAGGGCTTTGGGATCAGTAGAGTACGGAGGCCAATGCTGCTTTCTGTGATCTAAATATGTCTAGACGTTTTCTGTATTTATAGGATCAACAAACTCTTTGACTTTTCTTAATGGTCTCTAATGTTCAAAATATGAGAATTAATTGAAACCATACTACTTTTTTAAATAAGATGTGGGTGAGAAAAGCTTCATATTTGGACAATAATGATGTAATGAAGTATCTGGGTTCTCAAATTGATGGTAAAGGGAAATGGGCCTCTAAAAAAAAATGAAGTTTCCAGAAAAGATATCTGGCTGATTGCCCATCGCCAGTGTGGCCATGGAACGTAATGAACATGGTAGATTGTCTCAGAAATCATACCGAGAACTTGTCAGACTAGCTGGTCAAGAAATTAAGTCCACTGCAAGACTCCCTTCTCCTTTATGTCTCATTTTATCATGTTTAACTCTTTCTACAATGTATATTGGATTTGTTGGGGTGCCTGCAGAGATTACATTACATGTTGAAGTATTTGGTATTTGGATTTGTACACAGAAATGGAATGAGACTCCCACTTGTATAGATTAGAGAGTTAGCAAGTTCTTTTGAGAAAAGTGGACAGTTTTGTGTGTATTTATGGGAAGTGTGTGTGTGTGTGTGTGTGTGTGTGTGTGTGTGTTCTGTAGATATGTACATATGAGTGTATGTACACTCGTGTATGAGAGATACAAATAAAATAGTGGAGTTTATGAATAACTTCTGTTCATGTTACGTACCAGCCAGTCCTCTCTTTCTTGTTACTTTAGTAGGTTTTCCTTTGTGGATTACTCATGGCAAACCTATTTTTATCCCATATGTTCTTGGTGGAGTTGACCTTACCCCTGGTTGCTCATGCCTAATCAATCAGAATAGTTCATGTAGCAATTCGATAGGGATAGGCATAAAATTCATGTGCTTCTTTACCAACGAAATTAAAGGAGACTTTTACTGGGGCTTCTGGAAAAAAGAGCTTTACTCTCTCCTCAATAAATTTCAACCTAAAAGACCAGTAGCAATAAGAGCTACAGGATTCTTTTTGTAACTGCCTGAGACCTAAGAAGATTATTCAAACTGAGTAAGTGAAAGAGAGGGAGAGCGAAAAAGAGACAGACAGACATACTAGTTCCCAGTGACGTTAATTAAGCCCTGGATTGAGTAGCTGAAGACAAACTACCTTGGGTTCTTTCAGTCACTTGAGCCAATAAATTCATTTCACTCTTAAGAGCCAGTTTCAGTTGTAGTTTTGTTATACGTAGTATATTCACTCTCTGATGAATACAGTAATGATTTTTCTGGTCAGAGTATATCAAAGTAAATAAATGCATAAATAAATAAATATAACTAATCAGTTAGTCCTTGTCCCCTTACAGAATCCAAAGTACTTTGTACTCCACATAAATTAGGACACTCAAAATTTTGTTTTTCCACTGTTCTAAAGTATGAGCTATTTCCAGTTTTCCAATTAATCTGCTTGCATCAGTGACAGTCATTATTAGAATGAGTTATCCACAGTAAGTACTGAGGAGCTCTTACATCCAAAAGGATGTTTGAAGTCTGGTCTAAAGCCAAGAAAGCTAATCTGAAGAAGCTTTCTTAATTTTTGTCAAATTGTCTTTAAAAGAAATATTCAGAACAGTCAATAATAACACATAATTTTTTCTCACTGAATGATTGTTTACAACTATCATGAAATTAAAGCCTGTAAAAACAAGCAAATAAAAATCTGTGATTATCTGGACTTTCAGAAACACCCTGAAACTGGATATGGACTTGATTTACCATATCAGTGGGCTAGGAATACTTTTCATATTAAATAGTCTCTCAAGAACCGGTGGAGAAAAAATGGAACCTGGGATGGTGGCCCTGAGAAAATTTTCTGTGCTTTGACCTTGTTTACATTGAGATTTCTGTAATAATCTTATCATATGGAACTGCATTTCAAATCGTTATTTGTGTGGCTTTTCATCAGCCAGTGTGTATATGGAGTAAATATGCACTGATATATAGCTTTGTCCACCATTGTCAGTCAAGGGTCTCTTCTAGCCCTTTGATCTGTACTATCTACAGTTCTACTTGCCCAATAGCAATTCTTCTATACTTAAGTATCAAGGGGAAATTTTGTTCAAGAAAAATAGTCACCAGTGTTTTTGAAAATTCTATCCCCCTTTGCTCTTAAGTTTAGGGTTAGTCATCCGGCCATGTTCTATTCAAATTAAATAAAGGGACAGAAGGGATGGTTTGTGAGGTACCCCAGTGGTCTAGCCATATCCGCCCTACTCATCTCTGCAGTGGGGTGTCAGGGTATTGCATGGCTGAGAGCAGTGAGGGAGGCTCCACGCGGTGGGTTGTCCCTCAAGCTCAGCTCTCATTAAAGACACAAGTGACGAGAGGAATGGCCTGGAGAGTCCCCAGGCCCGGAGCATGCTTCTGATGCTTTATGAGGTCTCACCTCTCCTGCCTCTCACATGACCGGGACTGCTGCTCTTCCTTCCCCTCTAACAGTGTCTGTGGAGGTGCTTGGAGGGCACTGAAGCACCTACAGGTGCCCATTGTTCACCCAAGTGTGGAGCTTCCAAAGAGGCCACTTGGATAGGGGTCCCGACCCCCTCATTGTTTGGGTTGTAAGCAGTTATTCAGTGTCTTTACGTCTTCTTGCAAAGTGAGAGTAGTACCTATTGCATAGGGTTGTGGTGACTGTTTAATATGAAAATGCAACAAGGGTGCTTAGCGCCTGATACAAAGGGCAAAAAAGTGTTATTAGGGCTCTCTATTTCCCCACGAGGCTGAGTTCCACGGAATCAGAGGCTTTCATCTTGTTTCGTCCACTACTGTAGCAGTATGCTGTTGGTGGAAGTCATGGAAAGGACTGATTACCAGTTGACCCCAGAGTTAGGCAACAGGTAATATGAGGCTCCTGACTCCCTTCCCTGCCCTTGAAAGATCCATTCTGATGACCATTCAGCATTAGGAGCTGTTTTAAGGACAGAGGCTTGAGAAAGTAGTATGTTATTGAGACCATCTGAATGATATAGAGGACTGAACCCATTAGGGCCTCTATATAAACTTAAGATTCTGGTGTGCAGGTGCAGTGATCTTCTGATTTTACGATAGCCCCAGACAAGCCTCCTATGTAAGTTCCCTTGTTTTTAAAGCTACTACCTACCAATCTCAAGTGGTCTGCCTCATTTTTGACTTTCTCTGCTTTCTGTGTTGGGAGGTGAGAGGGAAAGAATCCATAAAGACTATGAGGAGGCAGTTTTGAATTTCACTGGGAGAACTACTGAGGTTGCAAACCAACATATGCAGATGCTCAGGAAATAGTTGTTGAATTAATAAATTTGCAGGATAGGACTGTGATGACAACAAATCCTGGAATACAAAATAATTTTACTTTTTGAGAATTAGTACTCTAGAACTCACTGGTAAAGCTCTCCTTCAGTAGAAATATCATGTCAGTCACCACTGAGATTGTAGTAAAGACCGTTGTGGCCGTGGTTTCTCGGAGGCTCTATTTTCAGTCTTAATCTGTTTCTGCAGTGGTACCTAGGTGTCTTCACCCTTCTCACCCTCAGCAAAAGCTTAAGAAAGAATGACTGAGACAAAGAAAAGTACGGGGACATTTACTAGATTTTCCTGTCAGGTTTAAAAGTGTATAATAATGATACCTACAATCCCATTGCTTGCTTTTGCCCATCACTGCATGTGGAAAAGATGGTTTCTTTCCCCCCTTTCTTCTTTGAACAGAAATATTGAAATATCATTTACATACATACAATTCTCCCGTTAAAAGTGTACCATTCAATGATTTTTTTAGCATATTAACAAAGTTGTACAGCCGTCATCAGGATCAATTTTAAAACACTTTCATCACCGTAAAAACACATTGTACCTATTTGCAGTCACTGCCAGTCCCCCTGAGTTCCAGCTCCCAAGTTCTAGGCGACCATTAATCTACTTTCTGTTTCTATAGATTTGCCTAATCTAGATATTTCATAGAATTGAAATTATGCAATATGTGGTCTTATGTGACTGGATTCTTTAACTTAGCATAATTTTTTCAATGTTCTTTTATGTTGTACCATATAGCAGTGGTTCAATTCTTTTTCTTTCTTTCTTTCTTTCTTTCTTTCTTTCTTTCTTTCTTTCTTTCTTTCTTTCTTTCTTTCTTTCTTCTTTCTTTCTTTTTCTTTCTTTCTTTCTTTCTCTTTCTTTCTTTCTTTTTTTTTTTTAACAAATATTCTGTTGTATGATACTACATTTGTGTATTCCCTCATCAGTTGATGGACATTTGAGTTGTTTACACTTTGGGCCATTATGAATAATATTTCTATGAACAATCAAGTATGAGTTTTGTGTAGATATATATTTTCATTTATCTTGGGTATATACCCAGGTGTGGAATTACTAGATCATATGGTAACTATACATCTAACCTTTAAAAGAACTTCCAGATTGCTTTCCAAAGCAGCTGCACTATTTTACATACTCTCCCCTACACCTAGCAATTTATAAGTGTTCCAATTTCTCCACATTCTCACCAACACTTTAAATTATCTATTCGATCATAGCCATTTTAGGGGATTTGAAGTGACATCTCATTTTGTGGTTTTGCCTTGCATTTACCTAATGACTAATGATGTTGAGTACCTTTTCATGTGCTCCTTCACCATTTTTAAATTGGAGTATAATGTCCACCTTAAATGTTCACCTCCTGGTTTATTGAAACATTCTCATTCTTTAAGCCACTTTAGCTGGACATTCTATTTATTTTATCCAAAAGCATTTTAATTGAACAAGTTTTTGATGCTTCAATGCTGGTGAAAGAAGGAGACCTAGAAACTGAATCAGAGTTACAGTGTGGGAAAATAAGCTTAGGAGAATAAGAAAGAATCCATAAAGACTATGAGAAGGCTGATCATAAAAGATGAATCATGTCAAAGCAGCTCAACTGTTATCAATCATTCATGGATGCTTCCTAATTAATTCTGTTCCCAGTTTAGTGACAATCTCGATTTCTTCCAAAAACTGGAATATATTACCACTTATGGCCTGCCTGCAAGCTGATTCCATTTGTCTAACTTAGAACATCTCTTAACTACAATTTCCAGATCCTAATTCTTAGTTGTTACAGCATTTCTCATACACATTAAAGTCTATTAGGCTCCTTCACACAACCTAGACTCCATAAAATTAAACTAATATGATTACAACAAAAAGAGCAACCTTCCTTTATATGGAACATTGAGAAAAACAAAAATAAAATATATTTAAAATGTATGTAAATGTATTCTATCTTATATAAAGTACATATAAAATAGCCTCTTGCTTTGAAAGGATAAATGTAAAAGAGCATATTCTGAATTCCTTTTCAGTTTCCAAGAGATTGAGAGTATTTCTAATTGCTTCTTTTTGTATCTACTGATTTTTTTCCCATTGAAGGAAGGATAAAAATTGTTTGTTTTTCAACTTATGATAGTTGTACAGCATCTGTCTTTGATATCATTATCATTTAATTTTTTGAAAATGAACTCAGAGATTGCCCCATCAGTGCATATTTTCAAATATTAAAAGTAAATATAAAAATAAATAATAAACAATACACCTAATTTTTTTATTGCTTTCCACCTCTGTTTCATTTGTTTCTCAGATCCATGTTCTACAGGCGCCCATGAAGTCTTTCTGAAAAGCACAAATTACATAGGCACAATGCAGAAAACAAATTGAGAAAATGTTTTATGCTTATTTAGATGAGTGCATTTGATTAAAAAGAATGTATTTATTCACATAAACATTCAAATATTACAATGCGAGTCTTTGCTAATGTTTAAATGAAATTGAATTAGTGAAAGTAAAAATTAGAAGTAGTCACTTATAAAAATGATAAACACAAACAGAAGAGAAATTTATGTGAACTTGAAAATAAGTGAATTATACCAAGTTTGATTTTTAAAAAAAATCCTAATTGTGACTTAAAAATATTAAACTAACATTTATTAACTATTCACTATATGATTTTTGACTACCTTTCTTAATTATTGCACAAATGTCATGCCCAAAGAAGTTATATGTTTACATGTTTAAATCCATTCTTGCAAAAAAGTAGGAAGAAATTGTTTACTATTAAATGGGGAAAAAAACAAATATTCTGTATGGACATGACAATCTAGAGTTCAAAGCAATTGTTTAAATTCTATAGACTTCACGTGAGTCTGTTGAGGTAAATATGCCTGGTGTCATTTGAGAGGCATTTAAAACAGTTGTCAGTCAAAACATGAGCATGATCACTAATTTGGGGGGAAAAGAAGGTATAGAAATCAATCGAATCCATAAAAATAGTTAAGTCTATTTTAATCAAATTTAATGTAAAATTAACATATATATTTTAAAATTAATGTAAGATGTAGTATTAATATGTCATCAGTTTCTTAATAGATGTTAAGCATATTCAGACTTTCTATGCATGTGCATTACTCTATTTCTGTACCATGAATCTCATCCTTTTTTAAAACACCCTTTGAAACAGAATCTTGTGTGGAAACATCCAATACAAAAGACAGGGTTGCTTACATGGGTCCAGAAATATTCCCGTCAACATCTATCATCAATAAACTACAAACCAATCTCATTTCCCTGTACCCAGGGATTGTACAGAATTGTAAGGATTGCTTACAGCGTATTTATTTTGATTTCTTGTATCTTCAAAGGTATTGGTATCAACATTAAGATGCCTCTGGTCCATTTATACAATTTTATAATGAAAAGAATAAGTTACAAAAACTCTGGAGGATAGTTACACTTTGCCAAATATTATATACATTTTCTTTTTTGTAAACATTTTTATAAACATTTTGCTACTATACAGTATAAAATTATTGATATAACAGAATATAATTAAATGTAGTCTCCATAACTGCTGAAGCACAAGAATTGCATGAAAATGAGTTCCATATTCTTTAGTAAAACTTTGAGATGAGTACATCTCTTCCCCACCCCCCAAATATATATAAATAATTGTAGAGCCTTTGGACATGAAAGGTTTGAGAGAAATGGGAATCAGAAAAGGAGACTGAAGAGTGAGCAGGGATATAGGAATAAAACCAGAAGAAATTAATGATATGCTGAAGTCAAGAGAATAAACCTTATCAGAGAGTAGGGAATGATAAACTGTGGCAATGCTGCTGAAAGATCAGTAATTTGTGTACTGACAAATTTCCATTGGGTTTAGCCGCGTAGAGGTCTTTGTTGACCTTGACAAGAGCAGTTTTGATAGAGCAGTGGAAATGTTTTAAGAAAAAAATAAGATGAGATGAGTTAGATACAGCACATATAAATGCCATTTTTTAGTAATTTTGCTTCAATGTGAGGCAAAGAAACAATAATATGTATATACTTCCTGAAAAGAAAATAATTTTCAGAGACTGTGGAGTCTATAGATCTATTTAGAAAGTAAACATTTTACTAAGGGAAACAGGATTTTAAAAGTTTCAGGTCTTCCCTTAATGAAAAAAAAAAAAAAAAGAAAAAAAAGAAAACGTTTTACATTATTATAGAGAGCTATTTATCTCCTTGAAGCCATAGCCACAGCCTTCCATTCTAAAAGAATGTCATTCCATCACATTTTTTTCTTAAATAAATAAAGGCCTATTGGTTGGTTTAAGTGATTATGGCATAAGAAGGTCAGTTTATCTTAAAGGCAAATTCAAACTTCTGCTTTATAGGCCACTAAAAACTGTTTGAAATGTTTAAATTACGGATTTTTTAAAAAACAGTTTGTTCTCATAAGAAATGCAATATATTTGCCAGACTCTTGTCATTATATAGAACATTTTCTTGGATTCTATGTCATCTGTTGGTCTACCAGTTTACCTTTTTTATTCTCTAGTACCTAATAGAAATACTGTCTGTATGTAGACAGTGGCATCCCACAGGTTCAAAGCGTAAGTTGCTAGGGTTTGGTGGGGAAATACCTCAGGCGACAAAATCAGACAGGTAAACAGAACCAAGAGCTGAGCTAGAGGTCAAATGTAAAAAGGAAAGAGGGTAATTCAGAAATTCTACAAACTGAAGGGACTTGAAGCTAATATCCAAACTACCATGAAAATAAGGGCCCCGAGATAGTTTGTTGAAAGCACATCATGTTGTTGTTGATTGTAGTCGAAAGGGAAAGTGAAGGAGGGTGATGCAAGAAATTGTCTACAATTATGTTAATGTGTCAGCAAGGACATTTATGTGGGTAGATGGTACTCGAATTCATTTTAGATCTTTCATTCTAAAACTAATTGCTTACCATATTGCAAGGTTTATGCTAAGCACTGGATACAAGTATGAAAAAGGTAGACTTAATTATTCAATAAATATTTACCGAGTACCTACTGTATGCCAGAGATAAATGATGAATAAACTCTTCCATTCGAGAAGAGACTTATAAACAGCTCATTTCAGTACAAAAATAAACAGGCAGACAAATAAAAACAAAACAGAACAAATACAAATGTCTGACAATAACAGCACTTTTTAGGCACACAGAGAAATTATTGGCATGTGTAAACATTTCATGTCAAGATGGCCACAAGAGGAAAAGACTAAATAAGCCAATACAAATATGTTCTTTGGTAGATGCATTTTACATAAAAGGAAGTAGTTAACTAATCATTATTAGAGTGAGAAAGGAAAGACTTAGAGATCTTTAGAATGCCTCATTCTGGTTTTCTGTGTAATTTCTTAGGTGGGGACCTGACTTCTAAACATAAAGCTGCTCAAAGAATCTCACTGGCCATCAAAATAAAGGACTCCAAATAACTGGTTACAGAGACAAGCAGACATACAGAAAACTGCTGAAGCAATTATGCAATTAGCCAAAGATAATTGCAAAAATAGACATAAATACATACACAAGCAAAACCCTGTAGGCAAAACACAAAATAACTTCCTGCAGCCAAAACATTTCTGAATATAATTATATAACCACCCAGACTTTCTAAGGACTAAGTAATTTCTCTGTAACAGTATAATCCCAGCCATGGGACTCTTCAAAACAATCATGAAATTTCTTAAATATAAAACACTGGCCAGCTATAATTAGTCATGTGATACCTCAAAGATCCAGAAATTCTTCTGACATAACATGGACAAGAAACCTATTATAACAGCACCTGGCTACCCTGCTGGGGACCCCCCCTGTATTAAATCATGTCTGCAGACTCTCACTCCGATGAGTGGTTATATCCTGACCAAAACCATATATCCAAATACTTAATTTGAGTTGGTCTCACATTCAATAGGACAAACATCCTTAAAATGGCCATAAAACTTTGATTAGCGAGGGCTCGGAAAATGAGCCAAGTTTGTTAAATGTCAGCAAAACATCATTGGTTGATTTCAGCATAAAAAAATTGGAGACAGAAGTAATCTCAATGACAAGTTTGTTGTGACTTTTTTCATCCGGATAAAGCCCTGGCTTGAATCCATCCTCATGAAGCAATGAATACGGGATGTTCACAACTGTGTAAAATATTTTTTGACAAATTAATTATTTTTACATGTTAAAGTTTATTTCCAGTTTGCTACAAGAGGTGAGCCCTATGCAGTCCCGTTTCAAAATTGCTTCTTAGAAAAGACAGTTTATAAGAAATGGGGACAGTTAGAAAATGATAGTTAAGTTACAGACAAATAAAAAAGATCATTGTCATTTGAGAATCAGCTAGTTGGGTGAGTCATTAACTCCTTATTAGGTCATAATGTCATTGAGCTCCATGAGAAAATAAAACATTTTATCACAAATGTTAATCTTACAAGAAAAAGTTTTGCAAAGTAGATTTGATTAAAAAGTTATATGAAGAATGAAGTTACAAATAACTTTTCTTACACTGTGGTAAATGTACAAGTTTTTCATTTATTGCCCATTTATTGAATCTATACTGTGTATCAGATACTGTATTAGAATATGGGGGTGCAAGGGGAAGCCAGACCGAGGAAAATTCATGGTGGTCACAAGCTGCAGAGGAAGGTAGGTGTCACATAAAGCATTTCAGAGGGTCACATTTAAGCTAAATCCTAGTGGAATAGGCTTAGAAAGATTCAGGGGAGGACAATCCAGTCAGTAGAATAGAGTGACAAAAGCCCCCTGAGATGGAAAAGAATGTGGTGGGATCTGGGCACCAGAAGAAGGCCAGTCTGGCCAGAGGACAGAGAGCTTAAGCTGGATGTACAAGTTGACAGGGCCCAGATGACCCAGTGCTGCCATCTTGGCCAGTGAATTGACTTTTTTTTTACTGGAAAGCAGTAGAGTTTTGATCCAGATCGTGGAATAATCTGATATTCTGTTTTAACTGACTTAATGGTCATGAAACTTTGTATTTTCTTTGATGTCTTCCTGAATCATGCTCTGGTAACTCCTTCTTTTCTGTCCTTTGAAAAAACAAACGAAACAAAAATCTTGTGTAAAATACTCACAGTTATTAAAAGCCTAGGTCAGATTAAATCTTTGTTCTCAAACTTTTTTTTTTTAACTTGCTTCTCCTCCCTTGACTTAAGAGTGGGCAGGAGTTGGCTCCTTGGATGCACAGAGTGGGGTGGGGGTGAGGGGAGTTGATCCTGTGGTTCTGAAACAACTCCAGCCTTTTCTTTTCACAGTCCAACTTGCTTCACTCATCAGTATTTTTTGCTGATTCATTGGCTAACACTGACTGGCCCTCAATTCCTTCTGTAAGGCTGGGCTTCAAAAGCTGGCTTTTTCAGAGGTGTTGTTGTGAATTCTTCAAAGGCTCTGCAGAGTCTATTTATTGCAGTTTCGGACACATGAGAAATCCACTTTCTGCTCAAGCCTTTCATGCTACCCCTCAGACTACCAAACTCCTATTCTCACTTAGATCCCCTAAAGCCCCTTAAACTGGACAAGCAATTTGGTGGGAGACAAGCAAGCTTGGCTCTATGATTCTGGGGACATATTCCTCCCTTTTTCTATGTTGGAGAAAAGTTGCTGCAATTCCTGTTAGGCCAACAACTTTGTCTTGAAAGACTTGGTGAAGTGAGTGGAGCAACTGATTTTTGCAGGGCAGTTCTGACAGTACTTCATAAGCCCCTGGCTAAATAGACTCAATTGTTGGGTACTGTTTTGGGGTTTTAATGCCTGTTTTTTGTTTGGTTAATTTTTAGTTTGTGGCCCCTGGCTCTGGGCCATTATGCTTTTCCTAAGGTAACAGTAAATGTCCTTGTTACATATTCTTTTACCATTAAAAAGTTTATTTTGTTTGCTGCGTGGAGAATAGTTTTAAAGAATATAAGAGGAGGAATATAGTGCAATAAATGCAGAAATACAAGGGAGGATTATAGTAACTTTGACCTAGGTAGCAGAAGCCAATCAGTCAATAGTTATTAATGAACATCTATCTATTGTATGTCAGGTTTTTGTTTTGTTTTTTAAGCACTTACATTTTGAAAATGAACAGCATAAATAGAAGCTTTGCTCTCTAGCATTTTGCATTATAGTAGGGAGAAATGTACAATAAAGTAAAACGATAATAACAACAGCATTTCTCATAAGGATAACTGCTATGAAGAATATATTCGGTTGGTGAAAAAGTAATTGTGGTTTAAAGGGTTAAAAATAATTGCAAAAACCACAATTATTTCTGTACCAACCTAATAAAATGTGATAGTGGATTATAAAGAAGTGGATAGATTTGAGCTCTGTCATGAAGACCTTTCGGTTTGGTGGTGCATCGGCTTGGATGGTGATGGTCAAAGATGAATCCTAGATTTGGGACCTGAT